>NW_025999546.1:2902500-4355000 GCF_019419815.1 Pyrus x bretschneideri | reverse complement strand
GCTTCTTGGGCCCTTAACACTCAGATGAGTTTACGTAACAGGTGACTTCCTGCATCGTTTCTTCTTCAGGAATATAAGGAGATTTTGGCTAAAAGGATTCAGCAACTTCTGAACATTAGGCATCAGCCTAATCAGTTTACTGTTCTGGTTCGGGAAATTCCTTTCTGCAGCGAACACAAGTCTCGTGGGTGTTGTGTTAATAAGTTCTTCTCTAAGCATTACCCGTATGTGTATCATTCTTATCAGATTTTGTATGATGGAAAAGAATTTAAGGAGTTGATGGTAAGGCTTGAACATTTTCATCACATTAGCTCCCTGCTTCAGTTTACTATGTTTTTATCCCTTGCACTCCGTTCTTTATATTTCGAATGTGAGATTAGAAATTAGAGAATTAACTTCCAGATAATTGTACGTGTTTATGCCTTCCTGATAATATGAGATATCATGGGATTGTTTGCGAGGAGGGTTAATGATTAAACACATAGTAATAAGGACAATGGTTCATATTCTTGATGAGGGTTGAGGGTTCTGTGTTTTTACGGTAAATTGTCAAGTGTTAAAATGTGGAACTATGATTTGTTATTAACGTTTATAGTTCTTATGTTTGATTATCCTTCTTTTAGTCTTACTGTATCATATATCTGATCGTCCTCTAATCAAGATAATATAATGTGAGCCATTGCTGTAACTGAAAACAATTTATGATTGTAGAACCAGGCAAAATCCATTGAAAAAAAGATGGAAGACTTGAGAAAGCGGTCTGTGGTCAAGAAACATAACAAAACCCCTTTGCTCTTGAATCCATCCCATGAAGATTCAGAGAAAATATTAGTCTATGAGGAAAATCTTGAAGAACTTCATCACAAGATACACCAATTACAGTGTGAAGATATGCTCCACGAAAAGGTGATTATCAGTGATACTAGCCTTAATAACCCATCGTATAAAATAGTTTGGGAACATGTATGTTCTCTAGTTATTCATTTGTATATCTATCAGATGCACATGCCAAATAATTTTTATTATTTTAGCAGACTACTGGCTATAAGGAATATGTTCCTTTTGCTTTCTCTCCTCTCTCCACCCCACTCACCTTACACAAACAAATTATAACCATCCTGTCACGCTCCTCGTTGCTTTCCTCTTCAAAACAAAACAAAAATAAATAAATGTCACAAGTCGTCAGCCTATTGTTATTCCACTAAAAAAGGCCTAATGTTATTGATTTTCTGTAGTTCTTTCCATACCCATAGCTTACTTTCCCTTCATTATTGACAGTCCAGAATCATTTTCTCCCCTATTTTTACATAATCGTATACATTTAAGCAAACTAGACTCCATAAGTAAGTACAATAACCATCCTGAGTTCTTTTATATTTGTAGGAGTTGCCGGTCGCTTTTGTTACATTTAAGTCTCGGTTGGGTGCAGCCCTACTTGCCCACTCTCAGCAGCACTCAAATCCGCTTCTTTGGATCACTGACGACGCTCCAGAGCCCAGGGATGTATCATGGAGAAATTTGGCAATCCCAGTCAGAGTTTTACCACTCCGCAATTTTGGAGTTATTATTGCAGCCTCCCTTCTTACAATTTTCTTTGCCATCCCAGTCACTGCCGTCCAAGGAATTGCCAAATTTGAGAAATTAAAGAAATGGTTTCCTCCTGCCATGGCTTTACAGTTGATGTAAGATTTTCTTGTCGTTCTTTTTGCTTGAAAATCATGAGTGCTTGTTGAATCTTTGACTTATGGAATATAGACCTTAATCACTGTTCTAAAAATCTCCGCCTAACACTGCCTAGGCCCCGCTTAGGTGCTAGGCGGTTAGGCACCGTCCCGATTAATGCCTAGGTATTTGAAAATTAAGAAAGCGCGCCTAGAGCTGTTGAGGCGCCCGCCTATGTTGTGACTCACTTAGACAGAAAATAGATAACTTTCATTTGCATTTTTTTTAAATAAATTGTAAGAGAATTATTGAATGCTTAAATGAATACACATTATATGCATGTTCCCCATGTTTTAATTATGTTTCAATACTTTCTAATATATGTCATTCTATTTTGTTGTTTAGAATGAAATTATATATATTTTAAGTATAAACATACTTATTTACACAAAATATAATAGATTTACTTAAATTAGCCTAGTCCGCCTAGGCGCTAGGCCCCAGCTTGCTGCCTGATTAGCGCCTAGCATCTTTTAGAAACTTGGCCTTAATTAATGCAGCAATCTGACTATCAATTCATAACTTTTGGAACATTAAATTAAACATTGAAATCACTAGTATAAAGATTTGAAAGAAAAATAGTTTCATCGATTTCATATAGAAGCCAATACATGCTATATTTAACAGTTGGAAGTTTGTTGTTGGTTAACAAAAAATATTCTCTTGAGCTAGCCTTGTAACGAAAGTAGTCCAGACTCCAGCCGTCCAATGAAGCAAAAAGTTGTCCTTAGAATTTTCGTATATTAGTGAATTGAATATTCAAGGTTCTGAATTCGGAGCTTCTCTAAGCAAACTTTGTACTGCTTTTGTTATAGCTAGTGTTTGTGATTTTGACATCTTAGATAATGTTGATATGTACAGACCAGGGTTAAGCTCTGTCATAACCGGATATCTTCCGAGTGCCGTTCTGAAATTGTTTATCTACATTGTTCCATTTGCGATGCTCGGAATGTCTAAACTATCAGGATGTATCTCAAACAGCAGGGAGGAGATAAAAGCGTGCAACATGGTTTTTTATTTCCTAGTTGGAAACGTCTTCTTTTGGAGCTTATTATCTGGCTCTTTATTAGATGAAATTGGTGAATCTTTTACTCACCCAAAAGATTTCCCCAGTCGCCTTGCTAGAGCTGTCTCTGCTCAAGTGAGTTGTTCTTAAACTTTGTAATATTCAGTTTACGTATCGTTTTATTTGACTGTCTTCATAATTTTCAAAGATATTTCAATGTTGCTTTTTTCTTAACCTTGTATAAATTTTAAATAGTTGTGGATTCTCAGATATTTTTTTATTTTTTCTTTATTGACTTCCACTTTATTTTTTATGTTTCAGGCAGATTTCTTTGTGACATATATTTTGACAGATGGGCTATCGGGGTTTTCGTTGGAGATCCTTCAACCTGGATTGCTTTGTTGGGATGCTATAAGGTCCTGTACATATGGTCGTGGAAAAGAGAAAACTCCTTATCTTTATTCGTTACCTTACTTCAGAATCATTCCTTTGGTCTCGCTGTCTGTGCTGATCGGTACAGTATATGCAGTTGTGGCACCACTTCTGCTCCCATTTTTGATTGGTTACTTCTTGCTCGGCTATGCTGTATTCATAAATCAGGTTAACTTCCCCAATTTTGCATACATTATCGAAGTCTTTGTTATCGTTCCTATGAATACGTCTGTTCATGTAAATTCACTGCTCCTAAATTCTTTTGGTTCGTTTTTTAGGTCTGCTTTTTCATATCTTCTCCCACTTAACATTTGTAATCTAAACAGAATTACGGAGAAACAACGAGACCAAGATTTTCATCTTCTTTTCAAAAAGTGGTTGCGAATATATTTAATTTATTTTTATGTAATTGGAAGTCAAATCTATGTAAAAGCTACATTTATCCACTGCTCAATATAGGGTGTCAAATACTTATCATTCTAGAAACATTTTCGCATTTAGATGCAGCCTAAGGTTCAGGTGTCCGAATTTTTATTGGCACCTTTTCGATGCTTTCATTTACTAGCTGTTGAAATCGTTACTTGTCATAGCTCTTAGAAAGCTACCAGCAGCACAAGTTGTAAGGGAATGTGTCAAAATACCTTATCAACCTTACCGTAGGGGAACATGGGTCAAAATAGGCAGTCTAATAGTCAATCTAGTGCCTTTGGGTTGGGGTCCGCCCCGGAGGTTAGACCGCTTGTGTTCAACTACAAGTACTGTATATTATTTGCACCTCTGACATTAAAAACTTAATTCCTAAAACTTATTTTCTACCAAAGCTGAGCATTTTGTGCACTTTGATATCAAGTACAAGTGTTATAGACTTCTGATATGTTGCAGATTGACGATGTTTATGAGACTATTTATGAGACATGTGGACAGTATTGGCCTTACATCCATCATTATATTCTCGTTGCAATAATTCTCATGCAAATCACTATGATTGGTCTTTTCGGACTGAAATCAAAACCAGCTGCATCCATTTCCACAATTCCACTTCTGGTGCTGACGTTGATGTTTAATGCATACTGCAAGATGCGTTTTCTTCCTGCATTCCACCTTTTATCTATTCAGGTATATTTCTGAAATTATTTTTGTATATTTAGTGAATTGTGATGGAAACAACACTTACATATTGCAGCATGTTTCTTGAATCAATCTGTTAACTTGCTTTGGATAAAGCCGTCTTTAAGTATTTCCTAGGGTGCATTTTTTTAATCAACTAAGAATGATTGAATTTTTCATAGTCTTGAGTTTGTCCAACTTTTTAACTTACATTGAATTGACACTTCCTTTCAGAATGCCAAGGAATTTGATGAATTAGATGAGAAGTGCAATCAGGTGGAGTTTAACTATGAGAATGCTAGCACTGCTTATTGCCCCCCTTGTCTACGTCCCTTGAATTGCATGGAACCAGGGTCAAGCCACACACCGCCCTTAACTACTTCATCATCTTTTTAAACTCAAGCTCCCCCAATACTCCTCTTTTTTCGATGTGGAAAATCAGGTGTAGCTGCTTTTTACGTGTTTCATCACCAAGTCAGAAGCTTCTCGCAGTGCAAGGTATTGACACATATAGCAAGGCCTAGAGACAGAAATAGATATATATATAGCTGCGTTCAGATTGGTTCTGCAGTACATAGGTAGGTGGAAATATGTACTCATCCTATTTTGATAACGCCAATCTTCCGTAGCGTAGTAGCAACATTGATGATGTGATCAAGTTAATTCGTTGTTATAGTTGAATAACCTATATATACCTTGAGTTACAAGTTAAAGCAATAAAAGATGTTAGTCGATCGAGTCATGCTAGTATTGTTTGGCTGAAGACGCATCTTCCGTTTGATGGTTCACTTGATGCACCGTCTTTCTTTTACATGAAGAAATTTGTAAAGAACCCCAGAAACATACTTCGAAATTTTTATGTACATATTTCTCAAACACAAGAATGGATAGCATATGTGTTGTAGTGTAGCCCGTGAGAAATGACACACCTTGGAAAGGGAAATTTGTATATGTTGTTTGACTGGTGAGCATGAAAATGTGAGTTGGATGTCAGTTTAGTACATTAAAGTTAAAACTTTTGACTTATACGATCCACTTCGAAGTTAGGTTCCTTTCAGTAGAGTACTAATTGTTGAACTGCACTGGTAACCAAAGATTTCAAAGTGTTGCTCCCAAAGGTTTGGTTAAGGGCATGTGCTTGTCTGGGAGAAAAATCGGCGGTATGACTGCCAGTTGAGGATGTTAAGTGATAAATAATAGGGAGTTTTAACGAAAAGTCCGTGATACTGTTCATTTTAACGAAAAATCACATTTTTACATTAAAAAGTCAAACTTGATACTATTCACTTTACCCTTTATTTTGTCCTTATCGTTAAAACTCAAAGTTTTCAAGTCCTTTTCATTAGTTTTCCATAAATAATAATGTAAGGGATCCAATCTTGACAAGTTTAGTTTAAAAATGTAACGTGCCCCTACAATGTCCTACCAAGGGGGAATAGTATAGTGATGAACATATGACTGAAAGGGCTTCAACTGGAAATGCGTAAAATCAGGAACAAGCCCATGCATTGCCCATATGGGCTTCAGTAGTAGACTATCTTATGTGTGAAGCCTAACGGTTACATGTGTTTTATGTTATCCGATTTATATTGTTCACGTGTTAGGCTTGAAAATTTGTCACACGTAAGGTGGTGTTGAGAGTATTAATCTCTCATCAAAAGGGACCTTGGTTGTGTTTATAAATAATTAGGCTACTCCCTATTTGTCAATTGGTTTTATGGTAAAATCTCAACTTCTTCTAAGTTTTCTTAATTTTTAGTGTAATTATAGTGGATTCTAATTCTATTTTCCCGTTCATTGTACTAGACGTTCAAGCTTGCAACCTTGTTTTCAAGGTGACTCAAATGCTTGAGCATGTGCACCAAACATTTAAGCTTGCAACAGAATTTCTAATTATTGAAGAGTACGAAAATACTACACTGGAAAATTAATCAAACATATTACAAAATCTTTCCATTCCTACTTGTACCTTGGTCTTTTGCAATAAAATTTAACACATGTTGTGAAAAGATGCAAGTTTTGGGATAGTATGAGCTGCTGACCTGTCTCTCTGAATCTCACACAAAAAAAAAAAAAAAAAAAAAAAAAGAAGTAGCTCATATTTATTTCATTATTAAAAAATGGTTCTTTGCTTGCTTGCTAAATTTAGCAGTTCTTAGTTCTTTTCTTTTGCTACTCACCATATGAGTACTAATATCAGGAAATACCAATGTGCCTCTGATCTCATTCCTAAGGGTTGAAGTTGATCCTTTGGACTGAAGGAAAAGTAATATATATTTTTAATTTATTACTGCAAAGCTTGTATTACAAAGTAGCTGCATAACAGCAAAACCTAAAGGTACAACAACACAACACAAAATCTCAAGATAATAAAGTTACAATCCATGTAGGACTTTATTACATACTCGTAAATACCTTCCTGCGCTACTCATCTGTAATTTGGAAGGGAAAACTAGCTAGTCTAGCTTTAGGGAACAATGGGAGGAAATGGCTTCCCAAGGAATGGATGTGGAGGAAATGGCTTCTTGAATGTTGGAATCGGCTTCTTGAAGACAGGATCGGGAAATGGCTTCTTGTAAACTGGAATTGGCGGAGGAAGTGGCTTCTTGTATACAGGAATAGGTGGTAGAATTGGCTTCTTGAATTTTGTAAGTGGAGGGAAAATTGGCTTCTTCGGAAATGGCTTTACTTCCACAACCGGAACCGGCGGATAATCCGGCTTCTTAAAGGGAGGAATCTTGAAGACCGGAACTGGTGGAGGGAGTGGCTTCTTGTAGATTGGGATGTGGGGTGGCAATGGCTTCTTGAAAAAGGGCTTTGGTGGAAATGGCTTCTTTACAATGGGAATCTTGGGTAGAGGTGGCTTCTTGAAGAAGGGCTTGTGTGCAAGCACTTTAAATTTCTCTTCTTCATTGACTTCTGCGGCTTCTGCTTTTTGCAACTCTTCATTATGGACATAGTATAGACACAGAGACATGCATAAGATTATTACGTAAGAGGAAAAAAACAAATATATGATTAACTAATAACGAAGACTATATAAATATGATAATTAAAGAACTACTACTCAATCACACATTAGACTAATGGTAAAGGGAACTAACATTAGTTTGGAAATTGTTTTTTGCTATACGTCCACGCAAGTATAGGGAGATTTAATTGGCGGTCCACTTAGCAATGTATTCAAATGTTTTGAACCGTATAGTATTTACTATATAGGTCTTTTAAAAAAAATTAACGTTGCTAAAAACCATGTAAATACAAAACCATATAACCACTAAATTAAATTGTTGTCATTTTAATGTTTCCTTGAAATACTTTTTTTTCTTAAGGTAAACTCTCTATATATGTATATAGATTACCTGAAAAAGTTCTGGCTGCTGCTTGTTCTCCAGCTACCTCAATGGTCTCCCCATTGGTATAGCAGAAGCTTGCAGCAAAGAAGCAGAACCAGAGACCCAGAAGAGCCCCTTGGAAAGCAACAGGAATCGGCATTGAGAATTAAGCACTTTCTAATGCGACCGCTGGATATACTAACAGTGCAAAAGTGCTTATTCCAAACGTGTCATTTGGTTTTGGTGCTTTTTATCAGCTCCTCGGGCCTTGTTATATATAGCATGTTTGATGAGCTGCTTAGGAGGCTTAGGCCTTGTTGATTAATTGAGGATTTGACATTAATATTGGAAAACGGTGCTAGGACTGTAGAATTATGCAACGTTGCAGCAGTGAGTATTAAATGATACCCAACATGTCATAATACCAGCTAAAAAAATAGTATATTTTGTCGTGTTCTTTCACTTATTTTATAACATGTAAAATATCCGTTTAAATATTGACATTGGAAAAAAATTCTCCATACTCACCTGCTTTTGCGGCTCAATGAAAATTATTATTATTGAATGGGATTCTACATCCCTAACTGTTACCAGTACTATCTAGCTTTTTGCTTTTCCAATTTTGCCAACCGGAATTAATGATGGGGAAGACTTATTTGAGGCATTTTCAGATCCACTCTGTTGAAATATAACTTGGCCGGTATGCGACTATCAACCGAACATTTTCTTTTATCAACGCTAGAGGATTTATTTAAACTTGAGAGTTGGCACATACTCTACTTTCTAACACTAAGAAGAAAAATATCATAACACTGATTTTTTTAATGAAATGATGAAAATGGATTAGACGAGTCAAACTACATATAAGATTTGGTTGTCGGACTACAACGATAGCCTTACTCTCTAAACTCGCACGAAACAGTTAGAAAAAATCAAGATCCTCAAATTAGCTATCAACTACAAAGTAAGTTACTCCTCTTGAATTACTTATTCCTCAGCCCAACAGATTAGGTTATCGACTCCCTGAACAATATAATAAGGCATATTTGATATTTGGGATTGAATTACAATGGATAACCCATTATATTTAAGGCATATTGAAGGTTTAGGGTCTAGGGTATAAGAAGAAAATTTTTACCTTCAATACCATATGCAATGATTACTCGTTAAGAAAACTTATCCTTTCAATCCTCCTACAAATTGGTAGGATCCAGGTCCTATTTTATCCCCTCAAAATGAGACCTATCCCATGCATATAGCGGTTTTGTACCTATATACAAGGTATATTCACCTTGACCTTCGATATACCTTTCATTTTGTAGGGATTAAAAGAGGACCCAGCAAGAGAAACTTACGCTTTCGGATCCTACCATTTTGATGAAGGATTGAAATGTATAAATTTTCTTAATTAATAATTCATCTTTTATGTTTAAGTTGAACACAAGTTTTTCATTTCTTTACTTCAACACACTTTGAACTTGAATAATATGAGTTATCTATTTCAATCAATTCTACAAACCAAACGAGGTCTAAGAATCTTTTGTAAGCATAACATGTGACACATGGTCCCATAAAAATAAATATATTTTGGTTCAGCCATTTGTTCATATAATCTCAGTAAAGGCTTTACTGTAAGTTGGTCCCATTTTGGCATTTGGATGTCAAAGTTTACAAACCAAAGCATAACTAGTGATGCTTCGAGGAAAAAAGGTTAGTGATGCTTAAATTTAATTATTATTTTTCCATGTTGGAAGAGGGTCCCATGCAATGCTTATTCCTATACGTTCCATCCCCTTGTTTAGAAATGCTGGGAAACGATAACTAGGAACTATCTTTTATTTTCTTTCCAATGTCTAGTTTGAGTTTCTGTACTAGTACACAAAAATATTTTTGAATGTCTTCGATATTATTTACATTAAGAGTTAGGAAGTGTAATAAACCTCATAATGGGCTAACCATAATTATTGGTCCAAAATTCGCGTTCGGGAAGAATCGAAACTAAGACTTTTCACTTACAAGTGAAGAGGAATATCACTAGTAGTAAGTATAGTAATTTTTTTCAAATTCACTTTCAAACATATGATTAGTGTTCATCCAAGTATCTAATAAGTTTCTTTCAATTTATTTAAAAGATAAATAGAAAATATAAAACTGCCTATTTTTTGTTTAAATGAGAGTCGCAACCTAAGCGGGTTCTTAGATGGTTGTAGGCGGGTCTAAGCACACACCTGTTATTTTTTAAACGGCAAAAGATTATTGTGACAGTAGCCAACCACCTAGGTAGCTATAGGCGGGATTGCTTTTAATGAAAAGTAAATAAGTGTTTCATACTCATTCACGATCCCTTAATTCACGAACCAAATGGGTCCTCAATATTACTCCTAAATAAAATTTGAACTAAGCACATTTGTTATAGTCAAGAATCAAGATCTTAGAATTTGTTTTGAGGTTATAGAATACAACCTGTGCTCTGTTCCTTCCTCATACAACACTTGCAGAACTTCAAACAAACTCTGTTTATTACCTGTTCACAACTCGAAAACAACAAAACCGTATGCCGATTTAGTGGAGCTACCAAATGCAATCTAGAGGTCTAAGCAAGAAAATTGGACGATCAATGGTTCGTTATCAACTTCATTGATCATCTCTAGTCTCCACTAAATGGTTGAATATATCGATCCAATCCATTAAACAAATGTCGCCCTAGGAATTAATGAAGGTAAAGTTACAAAGACTTTCCGTGTCCGTGTCCTGCATTCTATCTTTGCAAATCGACACTTTAAGCGCTATCTGGGGTTAAATCTCAAACTCATTTCTGTTTCAGCTTAAACAGACATCACTAAATTTGAATGAACTCAACTCCAGTACTATCGCATTCATTAGTTTTATAACTTTCTTATAATTTTCTAATACCTGGTGAGCTGGAGCTTGCAGGCGAGCTTGAGGTAGAGGCAGTTTTCCAAACAAAGATGGCTAAGAGTGATAATGGCAGCTGAAGAACTGCAAGGATAAGTGCAATACAGCATGCTCTTGAAAACTCCTCCTATTTCAAGATAACATCTCTGAAGCTTGCTTAGATTGAACTCAAACACAACCATATTTCAAGATGACGTCTATTTTGAAATCAATCATTACAGCAAAACTGCGAACAACACCAGCTGAAAAGAGCATTCAAGTTTAACGTTTCAACAGAGATAACGATCAGAATCAATATGGAAGCATATCAAGAAGACAATACCTTATCCTCCAGCAGATATGCCTAAGTCAGGATACGACTGATCAATAACACATCAAAAAAAGTCAGATAAAATGACAGCGAAGAAGAATATGCAAGCACAAGCAACGCCAGAAAGTTTAACAAAACAGTAGAAACATGGAAAGGGATAGTACTAATGTTTCACATTGAAGAAACAAAACAGCTATAGTAACAAATTGAAAAATACCAAAGCTTCAGTATTGATTCAGTTTCCAACTTGAACTATAGATAATTAATTATCTACACTGCCAGAGACAGCTGAATAATAGTTTAACAGAATACAAATCCATATCTGTTTTAAATAGGAATAATCAGGTTTAGGATAAATACTCAAACAGTTAAGCCTTCACTTCCACTTGTTTCGGTCCTTGCGGCAAAAATGCGGGTATCTCATTATGCACGGTAGATTTTTTCTTGTTCTCGTACAGTGGATTTGAGGTCAAGATCCTCAAACCCGAATTCCCCTTGATCTCCAAAACTTCAGGCAAGCCATTTGTACACCCCTTTGACATCCCTACATCAATCCGAATTGCTCTCTCGTTGCAAACACCATTAATCCCAAACTCTTGAATGGTATGACCCATAATCATCCTCTTTGCGCCCGGAATGGTAGCTAAAACATGTTCAAGTGCTGAGCAATCACATTTATCCTCGTATTCATGCGAAAATTTCCTCAGCCAAACCACAGAATTAGCACCTCGACAATACTCAGGCGCGATTCTTCCCTTCAACCCATGAATCCACTCCCTCAGCTCCTCATTGATCTTCTCCAGACCATATGAAACGTGTTGGCCCAAAAGCCCGCCGTGGACGAAAACAGAGTCCCCCACAACCAACACAGCCACATTGTTGGACAAGAACCGCGACGAAATTGGACCCGATGGCCTCAATGCTGCAATTCTAGCTCTAAACCCATGAGCAAACTCTTCCTTCACATTCTTAAACCCTAAGGGCACCCCATCAAAGGGATCCTTCGGCTTTTCCAACCCTTTACAGATCGATTTCATTCGGTTCCCAATGCAATACCAGTCAGCCCAAACCCTGAACTCATCCAAACCCTTGCGGGTCACATACCTGAAATCTCCTTCCACATTCATGATCTCGTGGTTGCCGTGCATCGTAATCACCGTGCCGCCGCACCTGGCGGCTTCCCGTTTCAATTTCTCGAGATAATAGAGGATTTTAATCTCGTCGCCGCCACGGTCCAGCACGTCGCCAATCTGGACCACGGTGGTGGACCCTCCGACCCATTTACCCGACTCCAGGTCAACCAATTTAGCAAGCCTTAGCGATTCCTTGGTCTTCTCCAGGTCGCCGTGGAGATCGCCGATCGCGACCAACCGGTCCTGCGGGGGGTAATAGGTTTGGAGTGGTGGGCGCAAGAGCAGGGGATCGCTGGGGCTGTAGCAGGCAGTGAGGGCATTTTTGTGATTTTGAGGGGAGGCGGGAAGGGGATGACTGGGGGTTTGGGGCAAGAGGAAGAGGCCGCCGCTGACGGAGAAATCGACGAAGGTGTCGACGAAAGAGGAGAGGAGATTGGGAACGTCTTTGCATGACGTGAAGGAAGAGTCCTCTGGTGGTGGTGGTGGTGATGCGGCGTCTTCCTTCATTTTTCCGCCACTGAGTCTTTTCTTTGCCGGTCCATGTAAAGACGGTTAAAAGGCTCACCATCGGTGATTTTGTTTTAGAACCTCTCTGTTTAATATGTTTTTAAAATAACTGAAAATATTTTTAAAGAAAATGCGGTTTTGCAAAATACATTCAAACGAGTTTTAAAATTTTTTGAGTAGAATTACTTTAACTATTGATTATTAATAATTTTATACCTCATTTTTTAAAAGTTTCAATGTCATCTTGTATCTTCGAATTTGTTGCAATGTTATACATTTTGTCAAATGATTGTCAATTCCTCTGTTAAATGCTGACATGACACACTTTCGATTAAAAAGACTAAAAAAATAGTATTAAAAACAAAAAAAAAATCATTTAATATTTTTTAATTATTAAAATAATAATTGATTAAAGAAAATTTATTAAAATTAAAAAAAAAAAACCCCACCCCATGTTCATCTTCCCCACCCCACCCTCTGCAACCCAGAAAGGAGGAAGAAGAAGAAGAAGGGAAAAAGAAAAAAAAAACAAAGCCCACCCCATGTTCGTCTTTCCCCGCTCCCCGGCAACCCAGAAAGAAAGAAGAAAAAGAAGAAGGGGAAAAAAAAAAAAAAAAAAAACTCATCTTCAATCTTCGTCTTCTTTCTTTCTGGGTTGCAGGGGACGAGGGAAGAAGAGGGTGGAGGGGGGAAGACGCACATGGGTGGGTTTTATTATTATTATTATTTTAATATTTAAAAAATATTAAATGATTTTTTTATTTAGTTTTTAATAATATTTTATTAGCTTTTTAATAGAAAGTGTGCCACGTCACAAGCCACGTCAGCATTTAATGGAAGAATTGATAGACAACTGACGGAATGTATGAAATTGTAACAAATTTGTAGATGAGGTATGATATTGAAACTTTTTAAAGAGGAGATATGAAACTATTCATGACTAATAGTTAAGGTAGTTATGTGTAATTTACCCAAAATTTTTTTTATCATATCTGCATTAAAGCTAAGGGACATAACAAAGCCAGTTGTTAATCGATGACTATTAGGATCATCAGCCCAATCAACATCGGTATGACCCTTCAAATCAAGCAGTTCATATCGAAAATAGAGAACAAGATGCAAAGTGCCTCGGGATATCGTAAGGGACCTAAGGGTAATGCTAAGTAGACTAAATTTATAAACTATGTTATGTGTCATCAATAAGAAATAAATCATACCATTAACTTTAATGTCATTTATGCATAATTCTCATGAATCTCATTTTGTTGTGGAACTGTTACTACCACTCCAAACTTTTTATAATTAAAAGAAAATACATTTTTAAGAAGTGTATGATGAGATTTGTGGAGTGGTAGTAACAGTTCTACAACAAAATGAGATTCAAGAGAATTGTGCATAAACTGACAAACCTGAACTGACAAAATAGGCAATATCGGACGAGTGATGTAGTGTTTACAATCTAACATATGAGCTTACAGCAAATCTATAATGTATATGGAGTCAAATGGACTGAGTGACAAACCAACCTTTAATGTTGATACTTAATATGTGAGCAAGAATTCCCAATTCCTTCATGTCAAGTGCTTACGACAACCGAGTAGCAACAGCTTGAACAGCACCATGTCACCAGTTAATATTATATCATCAACTCATAATAATAAGACAATGACAAGTTACCTTCATGCTTAACAAACAGTAGGGATCTGCATAAGACGATTTGAACCCTAATTGAAGAAGAAATCTGGTAATTGTTCATTTTAGGTACAAGGAGCCTGTTTTAAATCGACCTCTCCAACTTGCAAACATAAACAAGATGAACATCATCGTTAAAATTTGGTGGTCGAGTCATATATACCTCTTCTTGTAAGAAACCATGCAAGAAAACATTCTTGACGTCAAGTTGTCTTAATATCCACCCAAACGGATCTCAATTCCATGAAACTTAAATAGTGAAATTCGAGGGCGGGATTTCATAATTTTATTCTGATTCTACTTGTCAACTCTGGCAATTCAAGATCAACTTGGGCATTATATTCATGATACGCATTCGAGTAGTGAATTTTCTCAATTAGAAGATGTTGATGCACAGAATCGGGTTGATCTTGGACCACTAAATTCGACCGTAAATCACACACACGCACAAGAACACAACGATATATCATGGTTCACCCCAAGTTAGGGCTACATCCACACTAGTGTCGATCCGGTTTCACTATTTAAAATGAAAGTTACATTGTATATGGAGGCTTGTTGCTAGAGAGGCTAGGATTTTCTCCTTTTCTAAAGTGAGGGTGAATGATCCCTTTTATAGAACAAAAGGTTTTCTCTCTTGTTACATACATCAGGCCTAAGTAGTGAGGCTCAAATATTGATGCCCAATCTATGGTACAACAAAAGAAATTGGTCGTATTGCAACAAACAAAAAAGTGGAGATGGGGAGGAAAAGAGTATATAATAATGTGTTTTAGCTAATTATATTAGCTTTGGTTATACCAGTTGCTACTGTTTCAGTGGAAGTCTTTTTCTGCTAGGAATATTGCGAAAAGTCCATTGCATAACCAAATAGGAGATCAATGGTCGAGGGATAGCATTGTGGTTTATATTGAGATAGATGTTTTTTTTTGTTTCATTCATAATGAAGCTATAATGCAGCGTTTTCAATTTTTGTAACTTATATTGTTATTTGTTATATAAACTATGAATGATGAAATTATGATTTAATTTTTAAGATTATTGTATGTCTAAAAAAATGTTTGTGAACTTTTGCATTTGACCTTCTGAATAATTTTCTATGGATCCACACCACTGCAACTTGAGGAACTTGTGGTTGAAAACCAAAAGCATTGAGTCCACCACCATTTTGAGAAGCGCCTTGATAGTTAGAGCCAGACAGAAAAATCGCTTGCCTTTACCTTCAGGCTTAAAGCTATTTCCTCTGAAGTTATAGTAAGTACCAGATCCCATCTGCAAAGACTAAGCCAATGGTGCAGGAAAACCAAAGTGACGACTGATTGCTAAAGGGCATGGAATTAGGGAATCCAAAAGGCTGAGATACTTCTTGTCACGTCCCATTCCCGACATACGTCCAGAATTGACACGTGGCGTCACAAAAAATCCGTATCTATCATATCCCACCTTCGGGATACAGGCAAGCACAACTCAATAATCGAATCACATAGTTATTTTGGTATGCTTTATGGCTGCATCTAACCTCCCTGTTAGATTGCCTACGTACCCTAGACAGGGATCAAGTCATTCGTAGTTCGTCAAGCACAATAATTGACATATAACACAATCCGATTAAGTCGAAAGGTATAACATTTCTCAATCAATCAATAGAACTTGATAAGCATGAAAATACTACACTCAGGGTTACATAACAACCCATCTGAAAATCATGGTTGCCCCTCCATCAATATATAGGCCATTATGTCACAACATGATACCGCAATTCACAACATATATCATTTCAAAGAACCATGGTATCCAACATAACAATCCCACATGACGATTAACATTTCCACTTCAACCATCACATAATTCATCACGTTTTTCACATAAAATCACATTTCATAGTGTGTAACATAGTTAAGAATTAACAAAGTACACATGATTCTCTAGAAATATTAATCAACTAAACTACTCATGATAACCACACTCATATCCAACGTCATTCCATAATCACATCAATCAATAATGCCAACCATCACATCATCAATAACACATACAACAAGTCGAAACGCAAAGCTAGAGCAACACAATTCAGTTGAAGACTACTTCTTTGGAAAAAGGGAAAATTTTGGACCACCCAACGGAACCAAGGCATCAAAGGGGATTTCGGACCATCACTCAACGGAATCCAAACAGAATTCAGTTCCTGACCACATAATCGAATTGAACGGAAGTCCAAGAAATATAACAACGGCTCGAAGGAACAAGACATGATTCAAGTTACCCAATTCATGAAAACTCAATGAACGAAGCAATATCGAGCACAATTCCACATCACAATGGGTTATCGGTCAATTACTAGACCTCACATCTCCCAAGCAATTCAATATGCGTTTCAATCACATGTCACAACTATTTCCAATACACAAGTCAAATCACATTTCACTTCATCTTACCAATTCACTATACTTCCAACATTATATCTCAATACATAGCTTGTAACACATAAAGGAATCAAAGCACAATATTAATATTTAATTATCTTAATCAATCAGTGAGATAACATATCATTTCACGAATTTAATTAAAGAACTCTACATAATTCCCAATAATAACATGATAATTCTAATTTATTTTCACAATATCTACTGTGGGTAATTCCCATCTACTCGAATTTAGGATTCTAAGATCACCTTACGAAATGAACAAGAGCAAGGATTCCGGACCACTCAACGGAATCCAATAACATTGGGTTCCGGACCACTCAACGGAACCAAAATACTATGCGGTTTCTCATAATCTACCCAGACCTGCCATATCAATGCCAATATTATGGAATTGGTGCACTAATAAATCAGGCACTTAGATAAGCTGAGAGACTCGGGTGAGGGACAATAAAATAAGCATGTGATACAATAATAAAACCAACCATCAATCATAATTTATAAACCTTGAATATAAATCTTTCATAAGAAATCAATACCAAACTTTTGAAAACTCCGAGGGAGTCACCCAGACATCCAAAAGTTCATTCCAACCGACCATGACATCTCACACCCATATTCACATACACACAATGAAAGTAGAATTAGGGTGACACTGTTCATCCAAAGCCTACACCTTTGCAACCATCTCAAACTAAACTCAATGAACTAAGGTGGATACAATCCCGGACCATCACTCAACGGGATCGCGGAGTAAGAGGGATTCCGGACCATCACTCAACAGAACCCAAACCAAGATACGATTCCTGACCATCACTCAACGGAATCGCAGAGTGGAGTAGGAAGAATTCCGGACCATCACTCAACGGAATCGTGGAGTACATTGCATAACCACCAACCAATGAAACAACATATGAATCAAGTTACTCCAGTTATAAAGGCTCAACGAAACAAGATATGAAATAATGAAACGAGCATTGACACATGTTTCAAAACAACAAACCTCATGACAATGGGTTAACGGTCCACCACTAGCCCTCACCTCATCATATCAAGCCAATCATACAAAACAAACCATATTTCCAATATGCACGTCAAATCCTACTTCATATAACTATATCATTGGCTAAATATGAAAATTAACAATTTATAGGAAAAATGATTATAAAACCATTTCATATTCACATATCTTAAAGTCACTCACATTTCATCATAACATACCATCTATGTAAATCAAACACCTTTCGAATATGCATGTCAATTCACATATCACGATCATCATTAGTACACAAGCCAAATCATGTTTAATAAACTTAGGTCTATGGCTAAATGTATATATATAATCACATTTCAATAGAATCACATTATAAGACCAAGTTAAATTCACAGATGATGCCAATATAAGAAATCAAGGTAATAACCATATCACACATGTTCAAGTCACTCTCTAACCAATGTAGGCCCACTAGACTTCACTTAAGTCTCCCATGGTACTAATTTTATTATTTAGAACATTCCTAGACATGTTGACCATAAATCAACTATCGGTCAACGATGGGGTCCACAACAATCCGTAAATCAGATTTATGATCCATAACTTCCCAAAGTCCACATTATGCTTTGAGGATAACATACTAAAGTTTCATTATGATCCAATGGTCGAATTGTCGTCAATCACACAAACAAGTGGCGGTCCAAATTGATCACCACACCCAACAATTGAATCTTTGGCAACCAAGCTAGACATAGGTTCACATGATCACTAGAAGGTATTTGAAACCTAGACAACACTCGTGAACGATCCCTCACACCGCCACATGCGGTGGAAGTCAAGGTGGAGGGTTTACAAACCCCGAATTTCAACATTAACTAGATGAGCTCAAATTTACGTGGTAGCTAGAGCTCAACAAGGGAAACACTTTTCACAACTAGGCCGACGATAACTTCTAATCGGAAACCGTCCAATTTCACCGAAGAAAACTGGATTTCTAAGGTTCTAAACACCCAACTCTAAAATGAATACAAAAGCACAAACTAAGCATACCCACTTGAAGATTATGAAGAGGAGATGAAGTTTCATACCTCACTCGAAGGAAATCGTTGCCGGAATCGCCGGAAAAATGATAAAACCGCCGGAAAAGTCGTGCACTTTGCGACCTCGAGCTGCAAAGATGGAAAAGAAATGGGGAAATCTAAAATCACAGAAATGTAGGGCTCATCAAGAGTTTTCCATGGACACCAAGATCATCCAAAACGGAGCTCGGATGAAAAAGATATAAGTGGGTCAAGTTTGGTGGTTTTATGGGTCAAATACCCCCTAAAACGGGTTAGGCAGCACCCATTTCCATTTTCTGAAAACCACCCCCCCCCCCCCAACCAAAAAAAAATTTCTGGAGGTTTCCCTCCCATTTATAGCATTTTGGTAATATTACCAAAATGCCACCAACTTCAAACGACTCCAACTTCTCCGTTCAGATTCGGAAATAAGATCTGTTTACACCTATGCGCTCATGGAATCGAACTCTACCTAACCAATTCAAGAGTTGACCGAAAAGTCAAGAAAATTAGATATGACTAAATTACCCCTCACTTCGTTTTTCTGAAATTTGGAGAAATAAAGAATTAGTTCCAATCAAATCTTCGAAATACGTCAAGAATAAAATAAAATAATAATTCTGGGGACGGGATATCACACTTCTTGTGAAATAAGAAGACGCATCCCATTTTTTGTTCCAAAGGAAGAACCACCATCATACCCACAATTAGTGGTATGAGCAATCATAGCAGCCATAAGAGGAACTTGCTTATCAGTCTCTTTAGGAGTGGCTTCTTCAACCTTCAATTTGAAAGAAAAATTTGTCCTAACTAAGAACATGTGAAAACATTTGAACATATAAGCAAACTAATAACACTTTAAAGTAGGCATGCACTCAAAAAAATTCAAAAAAAAAAGAAAAAAAAAACCCATGACTTTCAAAGCCTAGTGAATGGTGAACCAAAAAACACTTTAACAAATTAAAGAGAAGAGAGTTTGAGTTTCATTACCCTTGAAAACTCATCATTGTTTACACTAGGGATTCACCCAAATGGAGGGCCTTCAAATCACCTCATTTGCTCTTCGGGTGGTTGCTTCTTTGCTTCTCCTTCGCTCCTTGAGGATTTGAGGAGAGGAACTTCAAGAACATGAAAAGTTTGGTGTCTCTAAGTCTCCACATCAAGGATGAGGTGTGAAGATGAAATGGATGACTTAGAGGAAGGAAGATTGCTAGCTATTTTTCTCTAAGTGTGGCCGGCCTCTTTGGAAGACAAAGCTAGTTCATCCAACTTGAAATATATTATTTCAGGAATAATCATAGCAACAATATTCCTAGTAACCATTGTATCTATATTTATACTGCATAGGAAAAGAAAAGTTAAAGTTGCAACAGAGGCTACCCTGTTACCTCAATCTCTTTGTAGAGTTTCGCACCTGGAACTTCTAAGGACAACAAATGGATTTAATGATAGCAACTTACTTGGAAGTGAGGGTTTTTGCTTAGTATTTATAGGGACGCTCTCAGATGGGATAGATGTTGTAGTAAAGATATTTGATTTGTAGCTAGAAGGGGCTTTCAAGAGTTTTGAGAGGGAGTGTGAAACGCTAAGCAATATTTGGCACCAAATCTTATCAAAATCATTAGCTGTTGTAGCCAATTGGATTTCAAAGCCTTGGTACTCAACTACATGCCTAATGGGAGCCTTGAGAAGTGGTTGTATTCTTAAAACTCTTCTTTTAAAATCCTAAAGAGGTTGAATATAGTAGTAGATGTTTCTTTGGCATTGGAATATCTACACCATGGTTATTCAGTACCAGTTGTCCATTGTGGTCTGAAACCAAGAAATATACTACTAGATAATGATATGGTTACACATGTTGCGAATTTTGGCATTGCAAAACTCTGGGGTTTCAGGGATTCCATGACTCAAACCATGACCCTAGCCATAGTTGGGTATATAGCTCCAGGTGATCTACTTGCTAGTTTAATGTCTTTCAATTTCGTAATCATGAAGAACTAAACTTCTAATTTTCTTTTGTATATTAATATTGTAGAGTATGGAATGGATGGAATTGTTTTGACGCAAGGGGATGTGTACAGTTTTGGCAAAGACGGATCCACATAGGGACCTAGGAGGTCCCAAGACCCGTCAACGATCCTAAATCGCTGCTATAAATTTTTTGGGGACCCCTCGTACTAGAGCATGAGGTCTGTGCAGGTTGTAGGTTGCAGGTTGCAGTGGCTGTCTTCTTTTCAAAGAAGATGACCGCACACAAAGAAGAAAGAAAATAAGGACCCTTCCTGCCTCTCTCCTCCTTACTTCTACCATGGTCTCATCCGTCGGTGCCACCCACTTTGCCTCCAACCTTTCTCTATCGTCTGGCGGGGGCAGTACATAGCCCAAATTTCCCCAAATTATTTCAACCATCTTAATAATTTTTCTTATGGGTAAAATTTCCTTCATAAGATTAGTAAGATGAATATGATCTGTCATGGGTTGGTGAAATTTGAGGGTGGAGCTACCATGGCTTTGGGAGAATGGGGAGGGAGGCGGTTGGTGGAGGTATGACAACTTTGTTCTTAGTGAGAGAGAAGGTGGATGTTTGAAAACTAGTAAAAGAGAAAAATGGTGTGTTTGGTTAGAAAGATAGTGGGAGTGTGGGGAGAGTTTTATTTGACCGGTGTTTTAAATTTAGTGGTTCGTATTAAATAATCAATAACTTAGGTACTTCCTAATAACTTATGAAATATCGTAATGGACGCTTGAATCATGATTTTATAATTTGTAATATTGTTTTGCATATAATTTTTGGATGAAATGTATTATATTTAAATTTTCAATGTTATTTTTCTCTATAAATTTTTTGACCTTTATAAATGGGACCCCCTGAGTTTAAAAGCCTGGATCCGCCACCGAATTTTGGTATTGTAGTCATGGAAACATTCACAAAAATGAAGCCTACGAATAAAATGTTTGTTGAGGAAATGAATCTAAAGCAATGGGTTGCAAATTCACTATCATCGGAAGCAATAGCTGAAGTTGTGGATGCCAATCTACTTGTGACACAAGAGGAAGATCATGATTATGTGGCTAAGATAGATTGCTTATCGTCTATTATGCGATTAGCTCTTGCTTGCTCTGTAGAACCACCGGACGAGAGGATAAACATGCAAGAAGCCGTAGCCATGCTCAAAAAAATCAAGATGAAGTTTTTGAAGGATGCTGCAAGGAGTGTGCAGTAAAACCGCTCTCGTGTTCAGGCACTTTGAGGGAGTTCTTAATTAATGGATTCTGTGTCTTTTCATGCTTTTTTATTTAGTTTGAGTCCTCATTTGATGCTGTTGTATTTGAAACAATTATTGGCTTAGAGTTTATAGTGGAGTCCAGACTGATTGATCCAAAATAACAATTTCATCCCAAATTATATATATTTTTCTATTATTTCAACCCCATTAAACTCACGCCAACAACTAAGACTAAATTGGTCTTTAGCTCACGTCATATTTAAAACCCTTTGCTGTACTTGGCCCATAGTGTTCAAGCCTTTTCTCCATCTGCCATTTAATGCGTAGAAGAGAAAGCATAGTTCACACTTCGTATGTAAACCCTTTGCTGTACCTAGCCTGTAGCATGCAACCCTTTTCTCCATTTACCATTTAACACATAGAAGATAAAGCATGCACAATTGCATGCGACTCTTGAACGAAGACTTCCTCGCCGTTACGGAAAGCACAGTCACAAATGGTTGCTGCCATTTCATTGTAGGATTCACAAAGTTACACATACAAAATTGTTGCTTAACTAGTAATAATTTGAGCCAAACGCAACTTGAATATTATTGCGAGGAAAAGAAATAAACAATTTGTCAAGATAGATAAAAATTGAATGACTACGGGTTGGTTTTGGTATTGTTGTGCTTTGAAAAAAAACTGATTTTGCTATGCTATGAGAATAAGCAGCTGTGAAATAAAGCAGCAGAGTGTTTGGTAAACTTTTTTTTTTTATAAAAGTGCTTTAAAAAAAAAAGCAGTATTATAGTGTTTGGTGAACTTTTATGCAAAACAGATATGAAAAAAAGCCGATTTTTCAAAGCTGGGTTTGGCAGCTTCTTGTTTTTGGCTTTTTTTACCCAAAACTGTGAAAAAAAAGCTGAAACTGAATGTTTACCAAACACAAAAACAGCTCCCAACTTTTTATGATACCAGCTTTTTTCAGAATCACTTCAATACCAAATCAAGCCTACATCTTGACTGACTTGTGGTATTAATAAAAATAATCTTAAATATTAATATTTTCCAACAATTTCACAAGTATTGGTATTTATTTTGATTTGGACTTGCAACAACCTGAAGCATTTTATGGTTAAATCACTATACATATAACTTGCTCGATAACGCATCAGTGGGCCGCCATTTAAATGTAGAGGATGCACAAAACTAGTAAATGGTTTCTTAAGTCTTTATCACATATCCTTTTCTATCATATATATATATATATATATATATATATATATATAAAATTAGGACAATGGATTAGAGATACCTATATATAGTAATATTTTACAAGTAATAATATAAGGGGTCGTAGTCACTATTTACTTTGGCCTCAAAGTATTTTTCTTCACTAGTAAATAACAGGTCTTAAGTTCGATTTGCTCTTATTGTAAATATATCATTATATCACAAACATGATAATAACCATAATAATAATAATAATACAAAATACAGGGGGTCATAATTTTATGTGGTATAGGGTTTAATCAGAAATTTTTTGGTCCTACAACTACGATTCTATTACCATGAATACGAGCATCTCCAATGCACCACAAAGTTATGACTCATATTTTATATTTGAGTTTGAATATGAGTAAAATCATCTCTGATGCACCTGAGACTTAAAAGTTATATTTGAGTTTCTAGTCCAAGTGAGATCTAAATTTAAATTTGAATATGAGATTTGAGTTTTAAATCTAACCATCTTTAATGCACATATTTAAATTGTCAAAACTCAATCCAATATTTTTTTTTCTCTCCAATACAAACACTTAAATTTTAAAACTCAAAATATAAAAATATAAGTCTAAGAATATAAACTTTGCATAAGAGAAGAAAAATCAAAATACCCAAACGCAAGATCATTTTAGGACTTGAACATAAGAATTTTAACAAGATATAGCTAAGTTGACGATGCATGTGGGTGACTTCAGTGTTTCCACGAACCTATTCAACAAGATAAGCGTCCGATTAAACAAAAAAAAAAAAAAAATATATATATATATATGGATTTTTTATTTTTTAAATATTTAATTAGTCAAACGATAGATTTTCTTTTTGGCAGTCTTAATCAATATATAATTTCAAAGTTGAAAAGTTGAAAAGATTACCTTTGAGTTCCCATTTCTTCTGAGTTCTTGGAACTCAGCACATACAACAATGGCGAGAACTCGTTTCTCCTCTCGTCGACAACTTTGCTGCTATTCCAATACTGCTGTGTACACATACCTTTTTTAATAACGGGTTCCGCAGCAGCATAAATCAACATCATCACAGAATTATTTCACAATTATTGGTATTCATTTTTATTTGGACTTGCAGTAACGTGAAGCATTATTATAGTTGAATCACTGTACATATAATTTGCTCGACCATTTGAATGTGGAGGATGCACTAAACTGATGGTTTCTTAAGAATTAGGACAACGAATTAGAGACACCTATATATAGTAATATTTCACAAGTAATAATATAAGGTGTAATAGTAACTAAATACTTCGGTACTTTTTTTTTTTTTTTTTTTTATATTGTAATTGAGGGGTATTAGGTTTCCTCACCCCTTATAATAATAATAATAATAATAATAATAATAATAAAAATAAAATAAAAGGCGTCATAATTCTATGTGGTATAGAGTTAAGTCAGAAATTCTTTGGTCTTAGAATTCTATTACTATGAATGCGAGCATCTCCAGTGCACCAGAAAGTTATGACTCATATTTTATATTTTAGTCCAAGCATGAGTAAAATGATCTCTAATGCACCTCAGACTTAAAAGTTATATTTGAGTTTCCGCTCAAAGTGAGATTCAAATTTAGATTTAAATTTGAGGTTTGAGCTTTGAATCTAACCATCTTTAATGCACATATTTAAATTGTCAAAACTCAATCCAATATTTTTTTTCTCTCCAATACGAACACTTAAATCTTAAAACTCAAAATATAAAAATATAAATCTAAGAATATAAACTTTTGCATTAGAGAAGAAAAATCAAAATACCCAAACTCAAGATCTTTTTAGGACTCAAATATAAAAATATAAAAAGGACATCTAAGTTGACGATGCATGTGGTTGATTTAAGTGTTTCCACAGATTAATTCAACAAGATACGCATCCCATTAAACAAAACAAAAAATGGAATTTATTTTTATTTTTTAAAGGTTTAATTAGTCAACGATATATTTTGGCAGTCTTAATCAATATATAATTTCAACGTTTCAAAGTTAAAAAGACTACCTTTGAGTTCCATTGCTTCTGACTTCTTGGAACTCAGCACATACAATAATGGCAACAAATCGCTTCTCCTTTCGTTGATAACTATGCTGCTATTCCAATACTGCTGTATATACATACCTTTCTCACTACAAAAAAAATGAGCACTGCACACAATAAATTATCTGTGCTCTTTGAGGTCAAAAAGCACCAACAATTGTGCTCATAGACCAATAGCAACACTGCAGCTACCATCTTTGTGTCCGTGCCCTCTATGGGCGTCACCATTGCTAAAAGGGCACAATAGACTGTTTGGTGCTCAAAGAAGCAGGCACAAATAAAGGCCTTTTTGTGTCCTTGTTCTGACAACTTGTCAGATGACCTTCTCCATCCACGTTTGCACTATTTTGTTATTGTGCCCAGTAGGTTCTATTAAAAAAAAAAAAATAGAAATGCAAAATTTTGAAATAAAACCAAAAATTTAAAATTTTCATAAAATCAAAGATGGCAGTCTCGACTGTAAAAAGCAATCCAATAGTAGAAATGGAATGTCTATAATGAAACTACATAAATATTCCTCATAAATAACATGTTTACAAGTGTTCAAGATAAAAGACCAACAAAATAATGAGATTTTCCTATCAATGTATCCATGCATTCCTACATATAGCCACCCATAATTGATTTTACCCTTTTTCCCAGCTCGGTGGATTATGCAATCACCTTCCTGAAATCCAAACCAAAGGAAAAATGAAAAAGGGAAAGGATCACATATTTCCAGTGATGTTACCCAGACATCCAATCAACATTGAGAATTAATTAGCTCTACACATATATGATAACAATAAGAGTTTCATTTTCTCCGACAAAAAAGAGAACATTTTAATATTGTTACAACTAAATGTCCAATGTACCTTAACAAGACAAGGAAGCAAATCCATATCGACACTGTGAACCATAATTGTAGAAGGAAGTTCATCCTCTTCCTGGAAAAGAAAGAAATTTAGTAAATATAAGTTTCATAAAAAATAAAAAAATAGTTATTTTATACATAATAAGAGCAAAACATTAATAGGACCTCCAATAATGTTGTATATATTTCAAGCAAATAAAAACCAAACTTATTAATGTATGGTACATTAACCACTTGCAAAGATGAGAAATAGCACGAAGGTAAAGTACACCTCTACAACACAATATATTCCCGTCAATCCTGTAAAAATATGTATAATCCAAAATCAAACATTATATACAAATAACAAGTCATAAAAAAATAATAAATTGAAAAAACTTCTGTAATAACAGAAGCAAAATTTTCATCAAATGGATTAAGGCAAGGGCCATGTCTTTCTGAACAAAGTTGAGCAAACTAGAAAACAAGAAGCAAAATGTGTGATGTTTAGGGGAACTAATGAACAAACATTGATATTTGAATCTACAAATGCCTCTGCTAAACTGCGATTTACCACTTCTAAATCTACTACAAATTTGTACTCCTAAATCACAATCAATTAGTAAGGCACATGAAAATTCAGGGCATACAGATAATCAAGTTTGGGAGGAATCACGTGAGTCACAAAATTGAAATACAATGAGGTTTTTTTTTAATTATTCAGTGCAGGGAGCTGGTTTTATACCTTCACAACCTTGTGTTCAACATACATAGTCAAAATCTTTCATAAGAACGCGAAATCAAGAAACGGGTAGGAGTTTTACTTTAGTCACTTTATAGCTTAAATAGAATCCTAATGGTGATGGTGTAGATTATTACAATCACCTGAAAGTCAACTAAAGCCTAAAGATTCCCGTACACAAATACAGCTCATAACTATATTCAGATTGCGTGTGCATGTCAAATCATAAAATCCTCATAGCAAAATCACAAAGAAATGGTATTATAGCAAGAACTATTTTTCAGTCTCCAGATATTTTAATAGGTCACAGAGCGATGAACTGATGTCTCATGCAAATAACTTCTAAAGTCAACAGGTCACAAGTCCACCAAACCACATTGTACGCAAGATACACATACCATCTTAAGGCAAAAACGCTTACTGCTTTTTAATCACTTTTATGCAGATTAAGTAAAACAAAAAATTAGATACTGCACATATAGTAGTAAAAAACAGTCTTTTAACATTACTGGGTAAAAATTAGCATACCATCCAATGATGGGCACGGTGCCAACATGAAAAAGAACTGGCTTCCTGTAGACATCGAAATTTCAGTTTCGTGTTCACACTTCCATTTGTATTCGGACCAGCATTCGCCATCGATAAGATGCCAGCTCCAATATGCTTCAACTCTTGTTTTATCTCGTCCTCTTAACTTTTCCCTTAAACTCATTATACAAAACAAGTTCTTCAACTCTTGTTTTATGGGTAAATTCAAGGGAGTTTTTTTTTTTACCCATAAATGGATTCGCCACCCTTTCCTGCCCCGGGGGGATCACCACCTTGCCCTATGAAATCCTACGCCAATTCCAATTTAACCGTCAGTAAAATATATATATATATATATATATATCTAATATTTATACACACTACAAAAGCAGAAAATATGAAACCTGGATGATTCTGTGAAATTACATTGTCGTAATATCCTCTGCAAGCGAGCCCGATGAAATTCCTGCAAGTCCTCGGCGAGTGTTTGTAATAAAGCAGCTACTGTTAACGATTTGAAAACACAAATAATGTCAAAGATACAAACTTTATGGATTGAATTGTCTGTTTGGTTACTGAGAAAGTGAAAGAAAATTGAAGGGAAAGTTTGGGAAGAAGGAAAATTTACCTCGATGGTGAAGATGGCAATGGTGGTTTCTAGGGCGGCCTTCGACGACCCTCCTTTTTGCTTGCCCACATCTTTCTGACTCGAAGATTCTCCTTCATCAAATCCAGATCAATGTAGCTTGAAGAAGACAATAGTAGGAAAGAAAATCAAACAGATCTATATATTTTTTGAAAATCAAATCAAACAAGAGAGAATTAGAGAGAGACCGAATCTGGGAGTTATGCCTTGGATTGGTTCATCAAAAACCACCAGATCGGGAAAAGGAAAAGAGATGGACTGAATCTAGGAAGGTAGAGAGAGAAAGGGAGTCGGAGACAGAGATAGAGGCGAGAGAAAGAGAGTTTGAGGGAGGCAGAGCAGAAGATGAAAGTAGGGAGAAGGATAGATGAGAGAGAGGGAAAGAGAGATGAGAAAGAAAGAAGAGGAAAAAGAGATCATTTTTACCTCTTGCATCGAGGTCCAATTCCGGCAGCCTTTGCCGGAAATTGGCAGGAAAGCCCACGATCACCGTTGCTTAGATGTGAAATTGAGGAAATTTGGCTAAGAATTTGGAGAAACAAATTTGGGAGTTGGAAAGAGGACGACATGAGGATTCTAGAGGTATAATTAGACGGTCGTTGGAAATGGGTGGAGAGCGGCTTTGTTGCGTGAAAGAGGAGGGAGAGGGGGAGGGAAGAAGAATGGAAGACTGTTGAGGAGGACAAGGAGTAGAGTTTAATTAAGAGAGGGGGGAGAAAGGAAAGGCGTGAACTAATGTAAAGGAACTGAAAATGGGAAAAAGTAAAAGCAATGGACACGAAAACCTACTTTTAATTTAAATATATTACATCGGAGAGCACGAAAACTCTTATTGTGCTTTCGTAAATTAATAAACAAATCTCATTTCTGACATTTAAAGGTGACACAGCAAGTAGGCACAAATACACTTCATTTTCGGCACACACTAGTGTTCCTTTTGCTTAGAGAGCACATATAAAATAGTTTTGTGTTCAATGATACTCAAAACGCACAGATATGTATTTGTGCTCAATGAAATTGAAAAGGACACAAATCAATTGTGTTCTTAGCCCACTTTTCTTGTAGTGTCTTAATAACGGGTTCCGCAGCACAAATCAACATCAGCGCAGAATTATTTCACAATTATTGGTATTCATTTTGATTTGGACTTGCAACAACGTGAAGCATTATTACAGTTGAATCACTGTACATATAATTTGCTCGACCATTAGAAGGTGAAGGATGCACTAAACTAGTAGATGGTTTCTTAAGTTTTTATCATATATCATTTTCTATATATATATATATATATATATATATAGATATAATTAGGACAATGAATTAGAGACACCTATGTATAGTAATATTTCACAAGTAAATATAAGGTGTCATAGTTACTAAATACTTCAGTAGTATTTATCTTTATTGTAATTGAAATGTATTAGGTTTCATCACCCCTAATCGTAAATATATCATTATATCATAATAATAATAATAATAATAATAATAATAATAATAATAATAATAATAATAATAATAAAATACAAGGCGTCATAATTCTATGTGGTATAGAGTTAAGTAAAAAATTCTTTGGTCTTGGGATTCTATTACTATGAATGTGAGCATCTCCAATGCACCAGAAAGTTATGATTCATATTTTATATTTAAGTCCAAACATGAGTAAAATGATCTCTAATGCACCTAAGACTTAGAAGTATTTTGAGTTTCTGCTCAAAGTGAGATTCAAATTTAGATTTCAATACGAGGTTTGAGTTTTGAATTTAACCATCTTTAATGCACATATTTAAATTGTCAAAACTCAATCCAATATTTTTTTTCTCTCCAATACAAACATTTAAATCTTAAAACTCAAAATATAAAAATATAGATCTAAGAATATAAACTTTTGCATTAGAGAAGAAAAATCAAAATACCCAAACTCAAGATCTTATTGGGACTCAAATATAATAATATTAAAAAAGATATCTAAGTTGATGATGCATGTGGTTGATTTAAGTGTTTCCACAGATTTATTCGACAAGATATGGATCCCATTAAAAAAAAGGATTTTTTATTTTTTAAATGTTTAATTAGTCAATAATTTATTTTCCTTTTGGCACTCAATCAATAATAATTTCAAAGTTTTCAAAGTTAAAAAGACTACCTTTGAGATCCCATTTCTTCTAACTTCTTGGAACTCAGCACATACAACAATGGCGAGAACTCGTTTCCTCTTGTCGACAACTTTGTTGTTGCTGCTATTCCAATACTGTTGTGTATACATACCTATCTTAATAACGGGTTCCGTAGCAGCACAAACCAACATCAGCACAGATCAGTTTGCTCTTCTTGCCCTCAAATCCCATATCACCATTGATCCTCAAAACATCTTGACCACCAACTGGTCTACCTCCAATTCCGACATTTGCAACTGGGTTGGCGTTACTTGCGGCGCACGCCACCTTAGAGTGACAACCTTGAATCTCTCCTACATGGGTCTCACTGGCACCATCCCTCCCCACCTAGGCAACCTCTCATTTCTTGTTCAATTGGAATTTAGAAACAACAGTTTTGGTGGTACCTTGCCCCCGGAATTGTCTAATCTACGCAGGCTGAAGTTGATTAGCTTTGAATTCAATGACTTTGAAGGAACCATTCCATCATGGTTCGGCTTGTTATCTAAACTTCAAACCTTCAATTTGTACGGTAATCAATTTTCGGGTTCCATACCAAACGCCATCTTCAACTTATCTGCACTTCAAGTACTTAATCTAAGAAGCAACCAGCTATCCGGTACGTTCGTATACCAATTACCATACAAGCTATCAGGTTCCATACCATGTTATTTATATGCTAGTTTTTTACTTGTTTCCTTATTCCATTTCTGCGGCCAATACATATTGCAAACCCTATACTTTGATAGGTACCATACCAAGAGAAATCGAGAGGTTAACAGTGTTGCAAGAGATATTACTTGGAAATAACAATTTCAAAGGTATGACTCAATCAGCTTGTTGCCATGATTATATAACATACTCTGTTGGTTCATTTTTTGACTACGGGGGTCTACTTATTTTACTTAAGTAACAGGTAGCATAGCAAGAGAAATTGGGAACTTAACCATGCTCAAGAGGATATACCTTGATTTTAACATGTTCGAAGGTAGGAAAGACTCAGCTTTGTCATTTTTAAGTATTATTAGATTAATGCTGGCAAAATCGCATTTTTGTACACAATGCACATTGTACCACGTTTCTCATAGAAAGAGGGCGCACTGATTAATACTAGTAGGTTTCACAAAGGTAATTAACATACTGTGGTATGCACAAATGTGACTTTCCCAACATTTTTCACATTATTATATCTGATATTTAATATTATATAGAAAACCTATACGTGATTTTTTTTTTCTTCAGAAATTCCAAACTTGATTGGCAGTAAAGATGAGGTGGAGTGGTTGTTTGTGCAGGCTAATGCCCTAAAAGGCCCTATTCCCTTGACTGTCTTCAACATGTCCTCTTTGACAATTTTGGCTCTAAACAGAAACAACTTAAGTGGTAGTTTTCCAGACAATATATGCCAACATCTTCCAAGTATCCAGGTGTTAAATTTGGCTTACAACGAGTTTGATGGTCCACTTCCACACAAGTTATGGCAGTGCAAAGAGCTCCTTAGTTTGGTATTGGACTATAATAATTTCAGTGGAAGCATACCAAGAAGTATTGGAAACTTGACCCAGTTAACACGGCTTGGTTTTAGCAACAACACCTTAACGGGTACTTAATTGCCAAGTCCATTTATCTTACGTAAATTAGAGTAACTTATTTCTTTGTTCCAATCATGATTAATTTTTTCTTTTTTTTTGGTCACATTTTTTTCAAATGATAAAGGTGGGGTGCTATTTTCAATCATGAATGGTTCGAAATACTCGAATACAATAATTAATACTCCATTTAAAAAATAAATATCAAGTAATTTAATTACTCAATTATAAGTCTAGCTCACCTAACTAATGTCAAACGGATAGTATTTGGAGAGATCACTAGTGAGTAATTACTTTTTTCTTGTTCATTAATATTTTACTACATGTTTTATGTTAAAAAAAAAGGTTATTTAATTGTTCTTTAGCTTTATAAAGTATGGAATATATGGCATTTTTTATTGAACCAAATCATAAAGTGAGTATACACCTAATCCTCCTCATCAAACAATTCGGATTTTTGAAATTTGATTCAACGGCTAAAGTTATTATAACTTTTAAAGTGGGGTGGAAGGGATCCGGAGAGGATCTCTTTCCTATAGAGCACTCACTAGTAAAAAAATATGTTATTTATTTTTTCTTTAGTTTTAAAAGCAAGGAATAGCAACTTAAGCCTAGCCCCTTAGTTTAGATAATATCTTTGTTAAAAAAAAAATATGTGGAATATGTGGCTTTTTTTTATTGAATCAAATCAGAAAGTGAGCATATAAAATACTCAGTAGATTTCATAATTCCTAAATATATACAGAGGGTATTCCCCCATCTTCTCTACGTATGCCCAGTTCCTTGTCGTATTTTTGTTTTCTTTATAATGATCCAGTGAAACTATGGAGTTAATACTATTTTAGGAATGCTAAGGCAAAATAATTGAACTTACATGCTAATACTAATTGTGGCAGGTACTATACCATATGAAGTTGGCAATCTTCAAAGTCTACAGTATTTGTCACTCGATTTTAGCAATCTCAACGGCCCCATTCCATCCACAATCTTCAATATGTCAAAGATGACAGTACTTTCACTTGTTGGTAATCAACTCTCAGGTAGCCTCCCAGCAGACATAGGCCTTGGAGTTCCGAACCTGCAAAGTATATATTTAGCACTGAATAAACTCAACGGAGCAATTCCCAACTTTAGCTCCAATGGTTCCAAGCTCATTCATTTAAGCCTGTCCGACAACTCATTTTCCGGGTTTATTCCTAACAAGTTATGTGCCTTAACAAACCTTGAGGTTCTTAGCTTATACCGAAATAATTTAACGGTGGACACTTCAACTCCAGAAGTAAACATCCTTTCTTGTTTCGGTAATCTTAGAAATCTTAGGGCATTCATCCTGGGACGTAATCCGTTAAACACTCATCTTCCTATTTCTTCTTGGAATCTCTCTACATCGTTAGAGCAACTTACTTTAGACCATTGCAATTTGAAGGGTAGCATTCCCATTGAAATTGGCAACTTGAGCAGCCTGATATCCTTAAACCTGGCATCCAATCAATTGAGCGGGTTAATTCCAACTTCTATTGGAAGACTAGGGAGTCTCCAAGGTTTGTATTTGGTTGATAACAAGTTGCAAGGATATATTCCCGATGACCTTTGTCAACTAAACAAACTAGCTGTATTATATTTGAGTCAGAATCAACTGTCTGGTTTTATACCTTCTTGCTTAGGTAATCTATCTGCAAATCTTAGAATTCTATCATTAGCGTCCAATTCGTTAACTTCTACACTGCCATCTACATTGTGGGAACTTGGACAAGTCTGGTTCTTTAACTTGTCATTAAATCTTCTAAATGGATCTCTGTCACAAGATATCGGCAAGTTGAAGGTTGTGTCATACATGGATCTATCAAGCAACAATTTATTTGGTGTTATACCAAGCAGCGTTGGGGATCTTCTAGATTTAACTAGTCTCTCCTTGGCAGATAATAATTGTGAAGGCCCTATTCCCAGTTCATTCGGCAAATTGAAAGGCCTGATACGGTTGGATTTATCCAAGAACAGTTTGTCTGAAGCAATTCCAAAGTCGCTAGAAGCACTCTTGAATCTGAAGTACCTGAATTTTTCTTTCAACCAACTCCAAGGGGAAATTCCAGAAGGCGGACCTTTCAAAAACTTCTCCGCTCTATCATTTGTCTCGAATAAGGCGTTGTGTGGTGCAGCTCGACTCCACGTCCCACCATGCAAAAACAATACACTTCAACCAAATTCAAGGAAAGCTAGTTCATCCAACTTGAAATATATTATTCCAGCAATAATCATAGCAGCAATATTCCTAGTAGCCATTGTGTCGATATTTATACTGCACAGGAAAAGGAAAATTGAAGTTGCAACAGAGGCTACCGTGTTACCACAATCTCTTTGGAGAAGAGTTTCACGCCTGGAACTTCTAAGGGCGACAAATGGATTTAACGACAGCAACTTACTTGGAAGTGGGGGTTTTGGCTCAGTATATAAAGGGACACTCTCAGATGGGATAGATGTTGCAGTAAAGATTTTCGATTTGCAGCTAGAAGGGGCTTTCAAGAGTTTTGAGAGGGAATGTGAAACGCTGAGTAATATTCGGCACCGAAATCTTATCAAAATCATTAGCTGTTGCAGCCAATTGGATTTCAAAGCCTTGGTACTGAACTATATGCCTAATGGTAGCCTTGAGAAGTGGTTGTATTCTCGTAACTCTTCTTTTGATATCCTAAATAGGTTGAATATAATGGTAGATGTTGCATTGGCATTGGAATATCTCCACCATGGTTATTCAGTGCCAATTGTCCATTGTGATTTGAAGCCAAGCAATATCCTACTGGATGATGAGATGGTTGCACATGTTGCGGATTTTGGCATTTCAAAACTCTTGGGTTTCGGGGATTCCATGACCCAAACCATGACCCTAGCCACAGTTGGGTATATGGCTCCAGGTGATCTACTTGTAGTTTATGATCTTTCAATTTTATAATCATGAAGAACTGAACTTCTAACTTTCTTTGGTATATTAATATTGCAGAGTACGGGATGGATGGAATTGTTTCGACGCAAGGGGATGTGTACAGTTTTGGTATTGTAGTCATGGAAACATTCACAAAAATGAAGCCTACGAATGAAATGTTTGTTGAGGAAATGAATCTAAAGCAATGGGTTGCAAATTCACTATCATCAGAAGCAATAGCTGAAGTTGTGGATGCCAGTTTATTTGTAACACAAGAGGAAGACCCTGATTTTGTGACGAAGATAGATTGCTTATCGTCCATTATGCGATTAGCTCTTGCTTGCTGTGCAGAGCTACCAGGCGAGAGAATAAACATGCAAGAAGCAGTAGCCACACTCAAAAAAACAAAACTCAAGTTTTTGAAGGATGCTGCAAGAAGTGCGCAGTCAAACCGTCCTCTTGTTCGTGCACTTTGATGGAGTTGTTAATTTATGTGTCCTCATGTATGCATTTTGATTCAGTTTCAGTCCTTATCTGATGCAGTTGTATTTGGAACAATGTATATTGGCTTGAAGTTTATAGTGGAGAGTCCAGACTGAATTTCATCAAATATCACCTACGCACTAAAAGTTGAAGCTAGCAATTCATGTTGTCAAAGGAGAAAGAGAATATAAAGCCTTTTGCGGCAAGTATTAAGCCAAACTTGTCTTCTTGACGAATCAAACCAAGCTTCTTGTTAAAGAAGAAAGCAAACCCACCCGTAAGTCCTAATGTGCAGTCGAGAAGAGACTAAGAAAAAACCCCGAGCATGTTCAGTACAATCACAGAATAAAAACAAGAAAGAAAAAAGCATGATTGGTCTAATTTTGAAATTTATACGACAAAAAAAGGAGGTTAACTAGTAGCAAGTCATAAATATCCATCTCTTTCGGTTTTGAAGAGGCTATCACCTTACTTGTGGCTACACCAAACAGACTCATCAGCTCGGAGCATTGAGCCCGAGACCTCTGACATGTTTTTGTTTATTGAAGAGCCGTAATCCGCACCCTTACCACTGGACCACTTGTTGTGGTTCAAACCATTTTATTTGTGAGTCCGGAGATTTTTAAGCATAGAAATATTTACATTTTTTCCTCCATTACACATAACTCACAGACCAGACCACTGGCTCCAGTGTTGGACCGTCATTGATGCCAGAATTTTGTTCAAGTCACTGGAAAATGTCATGTCATTGTTACATAAAAAATAGTAATAGGTGCAACTTTATTATCTTTAATTATATTTTTTGTGTAAGGTTATTGTTGTTTTATATGCTACACAGTAAAGTTAGAGCCATAGAAGAAAATTCATCACCTAGTATGTTTTTTAGAAGTAGCTGTTGGACAATGACCTTGATACCGGAAAATTTGATCGGCAATCGGCCAATCGCTGCAAATTTTTGCCGGTCAGAAAACGTAATAGAATTGAGTGACAATTATATAATTATTTTGAGTTAAAAAACATGGTAGAATTGAGTGACAATTATATAATTATTTTGAGTTAACGTGGCACTTATTGAATTATTTTGGTTGACTCTTCTATTAGTACCTAAACTGAAAATATGATATTTTAACCTTTTTTTTTTTTTGGACAAAAAAAAAGGACACCTCGTGCTTAAATGTAAAAGTTCAGTCTTCCCCTTCACTCCTCTGTGTTCACAGTTCACAGCAGCATATTCAAATCCTTCCTCTTCAGTCTTCAAAGCAGCATATCCAAATCCTTCCTCAAAGGTTCGTTCTTTTCCAATTCAATTCTTTTTTGCGCAAATGGGATTTTTGGGTATTTGAATTTTGTGTTTCATTTACGATTTCGGGTTGAAAGATTTGATTTTTTTTTTTTGGGTTCATTTGGGAATTCCCAATTGCTTGATTGATCGGTTAATATTGAAACCCTAGTCGTCTGATGCTTCGCCGTTGAACAACGGAATTAGGAGTGGGCCGCCGGCAGAGTTTTATTGTCTTCCTCCACCTATGTCCAGGTGTTTGATAGTCTTCCTCCATCTGTCTCTCGTACTGCTTTTTGCTAGTCTTTATACACACTCCATGTGTTTGATTTAATGCCTCAATGAATTATCTGACGAATCAGTCCCCAGGGGCAATGTGAATCAGAATGAGAATGAAATGGTGGTAATTCTGATTATACCATTGTTGATGTTGAGGTAGCAAACGAGGAAAGTAAGGGTAATAGAGATGGAGGGGAGGTAGCAAAATGTTCAGTACAAAGGTATTAAACTTGGTCTAGGGGATATCTTTTTCTACAGTGTTCTTGTGCGCAGAGCTGCAATGTATGACCTTATGACCATGTATGCCTGTTATCTTGCCATTATTTTGGGGCTCAGAGTGCACTCTTATTTTTTGGTCAGTGTACCATCGAGCTTTGCCGGCTTTGCCCATATCTATCATCTTGGGTGTCGTGTTTTACTTCTCTACTTGTTATTAATGGAGCCTTTTGTTATTGGGACAGCTACAACTTGTTGATATTTTGATAGTCCATTTGTTTTTGGTAAGAAAGATTATTTATTTAAGAGGAAGCTGATGTCCTAGCTATTTTCTGTTGCTACTGAATTCTCTATCAAATGGGTTTCCAAATTATAAGTTCATCGATAATGTCTATTGGTATGTAATGGTGGATCAGAGTATATAAAAAGGATTTGGTTGTCTAAATTTGCATTGAACCAAATTAATATTGTTCATTGTCTTAAAAGATTTGGTTGTCTAATTTTTTTTGGGATCTTTTATCCTTCTAAATTCCGCCCCTCCCCTCAATAATTCCTGGCTTCGCCACTGCTTCACACTGCAACTGAATCGCGAATCCTTCCCCTTCATTGGCTTCACACTGCGAATCCTTCCCCTCCGCTTCATCCAGGCTTCCAATTTCGTGCTTTAATTCAAATGGTCTCTCTTTCTTTTTATTTTTGTAATTGAGTATGTTTAGGTCATTGGTTGAAGAATGTGATATTTTACCCTCCTTGCTTCGTTGAGTTTTGTAGTTTAAGAATGTTTTGTTTGAATTTTTTACAGGTACTTGCTCTGTCTCAAAATCCTCTCTCTCCACTGCTTGTTTGGTGCCTATGAAGCTTGTTAGTTTTTTCTCAATACTTACATACCTATGCACTCTTCATATATAAATGTTAAAGGTTGAATCTTGGGATTATTATTTATGGGTATTAGTATTTATGTTTCTTTGTGCAGACATGTTTGAGCAAAGGTGGTGGTTACCATCTCCCACCCTGCCACATACTGAATATATGTGGTTTTACCATTTTATTGGATTGCCCATTGGACCTTTCTGCTCTTACAATCTTCTCCCCTATTCCATCTAGTTCAAAAGCTAGTCACTTGGATAAAGAGAGTCCCAATTCCCTAAACTGTAGTGATTTGTTAGATTTGGAGGAGCCCTTGTTTCAGAAGAGACAAAAAGTTGAAAAGTCCCTGGATGATGATGATTTGATTTGCGCAGTTCCCTGGTACAAAACTGTCAGCAACTTACACCTATGGAATGCCTCTTTTATTGATGCGGTATTGATATCAAGTCCGATGGGTATGCTAGGATTACCATTTATTACTCAGATGAAGGGATTTTCTGCTAAGGTATAATGTAATTTAATATAAGATAATCTAATTTCCTACTGTCATTTTGGTGTTTAAGGAGTTTGTTTATAACTTCAATTTGTAAGTATTTTCATGGAGTTGGATCTGATTTCTTAGCTTTGTTGTTTCTTAAAATGTGTCAGATATATGTGACTGAAGCAACAGCAAGACTTGGGCAACTTATGATGGAGGATCTTGTTTCAATGCATATGGAAATCAGGCAGTTGTTTGGACCTGAGGAGTCATCTTTTCCTCAGTGGATGAAGTGGGAAGTGCTTAAGCTTCTTCCTTCTTCGTTGAGACAGCTGGTATTAGGCAAAGATGGGGGTGAGCTGGGTGGTTGGATGCCCTTGTACAGGTACTTAATACTGCATCCAAATGGTTAATGTTGATTGTTTCAAAGTTAAATTTTCTTGGTTGAATATGCCAACTGCCTACCCGTGCTGTTGTACATATACATGTTTTAAGTCAGTCTATATAACCTCGCTGTAATTTTGTGTTCTGGAATTGTAAACAATCATCAGCATCTCTATTGGAAGGTGATGGAGAAGAAGCTAATTTCTTTGACGATTTCCCAACTAAATTTATGAAATATTTTTAGGATGTAGATTGTGGAAATATTATCTTGTCTGACAATTTTGACATTTTATGTTACTAGACTTTGGTCTGAACCATTTATCAGGTGGTTTATTGTTCTTTGGAATCATGTGTTCAAGTTGACAATTTTAATTTAACAGTCTGACAAGACCATTACCCCTCATATTGATATACTTGGTTGTCTGTTAACCCCTCAAATTATCTGGAATTTCTGTGTAGCAAGATTCTGTGTGTAAGAATGTAATGAAGAGTTCTTCTCAGTGCAGCTGATGTGAAGGACTGCATGCAGAAGTTTCTAAGAGTTAAATATGCAGAGGAAACTTGCTACAACAGCACATTGATATTAAAGGCATTCAGTTCGGGATTAGAAATAGGCTCTTGTAATTGGACGATAAAGAGTCCCAAGGGGAGCGTTGGATTTATTTCAAGTTCCATCTTTGATTCTGCTCATGCAATGAATTTTGATTACCATGCTCTTCAAGGGAATGATACGATGATATATTCAGATTTCTCATTCTTGGATGCTGCGGAACATGTTGAGAGTGGCTTCGATAATGCAAGTGATTGTCAAGAGTTAACCATGTCTTTACTTAATATTGATGACAGTTTGGAGGAAAGGGACAAGCTAACTTTTATATGCTCCTGTGTAATTGACTCTGTAAAAGCTGGAGGCTCAGTTCTTATTCCTATTAGTCGACTTGGGATTGTTCTGCAGCTGTTGGAACAGATATCATCTTCATTAGATGTTTTGAATTTGAAGGTAACTTTTTTGTCTTTTACAAGCTTCCTTGCCAAATCCACATATATTAAAAACTGAGATTCGGTGTGTTAGCTCTTCAGTTTTCAAAAGACATTAGTTTCGGAGCTACACTCCTTGTCTAAAACTTATTCCTACGCAAATTGGGTGTCATCATATGGTTTTTGTTTTACTTCTTGTACATGTATTGCTGTCATTCTATGCATCAATCACATGGATAGTTATGTGAATAGAAACAAACTTGGAGACTAAATTTCAACACATGTGACTTGATTGTTTCTGCAATTTATTGCTTGATTATTTTTGCTTGCCCAAGTTCTTGATTCAAGAGTTTGATACTGGTGGGTATTTTGTATATCTGTGATCATAAACTGGAACCATTGCAAAGTAGTGATGACTTTACACTTTGCTGACTTGCATTACTGCTTTAAGTACTATCAGCAGTATCAAAGTTAACTAATTGCTTTGTGTCAAAGATGTATAATTAACAGGGTTCTTTAAAAGTGAAATAGAGATATGAAGAATACTTTCAATGATACTGAGACATAATACTTCATACTGAGATGTGACAAAATGCTACATTGATAGTATTAGAAGTTTCATATATGGAAATGTTTGTCTCTCTCAGGTTCCTATGTATATTATTTCTTCTGTAGCTGAAGAATTATTGGCTTTCACCAGCATCGTACCCGAATGGCTTTGCAAACAACGGCAAGAAAAGGTAAATGTTGAGCTTTTTAACCTTTGCAATGTGCTTGGAGCTTTCATTTAGTTTTTTGAATTGCCAACTTAAGACATTGCAGTCACTCTTTGAACTAATCTTGCAGCTGTTTTGTGGTGAGCCATTGTTTGCACATGTGATGCTCATAAATGAGAAGAAGCTTCATGTGTTTCCGACAGTTCATTCACCTAAATTATTGTGAGTTTCACATTTGTCTCTCTTTTTTTTAGAATATTTCTCCATGGTCATTGATGGAGAAGCCAATATTCTGAACTTATTTACCTTAGCTTCAATGAAATTACTTGGTCCCCCAGGGATTTTGACTTCTTAAATGAAATCACGTTAGATTAATGCCTTTGCTAATTTTATCAATTTTTATTTCTTTGAGCCAGCTTTCACTTCAAATAGGTGGAGAAACTTTGAAATGAAATTGGAGTTGTTTTCCTTCCTTCGCTATCACATTCAATACTAATATGGAATATTGTATAGTATATGATTATTCTTTTCTTTTTTGCTCCGTAAGTCAAACATGGGAAACTACCTGCTGTAGATAGTCCAAACGTTGTTACTCTCACCTAGTATGAAATTTGACATGATTAAAAGGGTAAAGGGAATGGAAGGTATCAGTATATTTTCTATGATCTCTCCTTTGGAAATTAAAAAACTGACATTTGTGATAGGATGAATTGGCAGGAACCATGCATAGTTTTCTCTCCTCACTGGAATCTGCGGCTTGGTCCTGCTGTTCATTTGCTCCGGCGCTGGTGTGGGGATCAGAACTCCTTGCTCATTCTTGAGGTGCTACTATATATTTTCACTAACAATTGAAGTGTCATATCAAATGTGCATAAACTGTTTTAAGGAATTTCTCATAAAAATGGAAATAAATGTTAAGAATTTTCCCCTTATGCAACTATATGCTTAAATTGTCACTGCCCGATTTGCAGAGTGGACCGGATGTTGAGCTGGCTCTCTTACCTTTCAAGCCAATGGAAATGAAGGTTCTTCAATGCTCTTTCCTCTCTGGGATAAGGTAGGGTTTCTCTTCCTTTTGAAACTGACACGAATCTTGATTGATACATAATTTCATATTGTAACTTGACATCTTATTTCTTAATGAAAAAAAAAAAAAAAAACCTTATAGCAACTTGTAATAAAAAAAAATAAAAAAAAAAGAAAGAAATTAAAAAAAATAAAAATAAAAAAAAAAAGAAAGAAAGAAAGAAAGAAAGAAAAAAAAAAAAAAAACCCCTTATAGCAACTTGTTAAACAAGGTACACAAACTTATATCGGGGTATCTGCTTTTTGTAGGTTGCAGAAAGTTGAAGCGTTGCTGAAGATATTGGAACCAAAAGTTGTTCTGGTACTTGCATGTCTTTATGCATTGTAGATTTTCATTTTCTTGATGTATGAGATTTCATCTCTTAATAAGTCCTCCTCTGTTTATTTTCTGCTCAAGTAGTTACCTGAAGATTTGAAGCCGAATAGCTCTTCAATAACAAATTCCTTCTCGACCTTTCACTACCGCGTTAATGAAACGTTGTGTATACCAAGCTTGAAGGACAATTCAGAATTAGAAATCGGAACAGACTTGGCTACCCAATTCAAATGGAGGAATTTGAAGCAGGGCAATATGAAAATGACAAGGTTAAACGGGGAGTTCTTCGTAGATCATGGCAGACAACGGTTGTTATCTGGAAATCTAGAGTCCTCGGAGAGTAGACCGCTGGTACATTGGGGTTCACCCAGTTTGGAAAAGCTTCTGATGGTGTTATCAACCAGGGGCATCAAGGCGACGCTTGGGGAAGCACCAAGTGGTTCTGAATCAGAAAGTGCTTCTCTAGTACATGTCCACCATCCAAACCAAGCTCTTGTAGAAGTCAGAGAGACAATCACTGTCATTAGTACCGCTGATGAAAGTTTAGCCTCCATCATTTTTGAAGCAATAGGTAGTGTTCTAGATGGCATCTAAACGAAGGGAATATAGCTTTGTCTCATTCAATTCTTATATTAGATTTCTGTACAATCTTTAGTAAAATTGCAAGTGAATTCTGAAAAAGCACTTGAAATGCTTCCATACAAGCCTCAGTTACTTATGCAAAGCAGTTGCCTTTGACAATGAAAGCGAAACAATCTTCGAATTACTTACAAACGGTCGATAGAGTAAAAAATAGGCGACTTACAAAGGATCGATGGAGTCGAAAATAGGCGACAAGTTTCAGCATTCTTAACACAAGCATAACACTTTTATTATAAACTCAATCGAGGTCTTAAGCTTCTTGGTAGAATGAATTTAGACTCTTGCTCCAATCAAGGTCAACAAGAAGTTTTTGTAGTCTCCTGATGTGTCGCCTATAACATCATCGACAAGGCTGGTTTTCGACATTTTTGAATACTCCTCTCGGATTTTGAACATGTCGATCTCAGCTCGGGTGACAATGGCTCTATTCAGAGAATCTTCATCCGTCCCAAGTCCGACAATGGAATCTTTGATGACCTGGTTGTGGTTCAAGCAACAACGAAAGGTCGTTTAAGAACTTTTCCGGTACAACGGAGGTTAAAATGGATATCAACACTTTCTATAATCCGACCGAACAAAATTCATCAGTAATGGAATTTAAAGAACCAAACACCATACTCGATATAAGTACTTGGTGCGGAGGGAATGAACTAACCTCTGCAAAATATTTCGCAGGTGCTGCTATGCACCAATACACCGCAATCAACACGGATTCGAAATCACCATTGCCGCAGCTCTTAATGTCCTGTCAACGAAATTGGCAAAGTTCCGAAGGAAAAACAAGGGATTAGAAGATCGCGAGTCTTCAGATTACTGAAGAGTAGAGAAGGAGACGTGATATATACCTGGTCAATGGAATGTCCATACTTCTGTTTGTAACACTCAAATGTTGCTCTTAGTTGAAAGATGTTCCTTGTGCTGAGTATCCAAACAACTTGATCATGATCGTATTGCTTTGTTTCGATGGCTTCGTGTAACCTAGATGCCTCTGAATTGGCAATGCCTGTATCCACCAGCTGCCTGTCGTACCTGTACGAGCTCACTAAACCCACGAGAAGCTGTGCCAACCAACAGTATGAGTCAATAGAATGCAACACTAGACCCAGTCCGAAACCACAATTTTCTGTTTTCTGTGAACGAAAACAAATGACATTTTCCTTTTCTTAGCAATTTTTTTGTATTATCATTTCAGACAAGTGGAGCTAATTGAAGGTTTGACCCAAAACCGAGCGCAGTGGCGTTCTAGGATTCATACAATCAACCCTATTTAGTGAGATAAGGCTCGGTTGTTTTTTGTTGTATTATTTCAGACAAGTACTGCTTAATTGCTTTAAAATCTTCACCCTTTTTTAGAATATTTCCAGACGAAGATGTTAGTAATCACTGAGGAATATAACAACGAAACTTTACCAAGTATTTGAACCTGATATTCCTGACGTAGGAAAATATGTTTTCACCTTTCTGATGGGTAGGGAAACGGTTGAGGCAATGTCCTCCTCAAGCGAACAATCAAACAGTGAACTGTAGACCTGTCTCACGGCCATCAAGTGGTTAGGAGATGATGCACAAGCTATCTCAAACAACACTTTTAGGTGTTTTACGCCTTTCTTCTTCGTCCTCAGTGCATCTCTCGCCAACTTAGCGTCCCTTTCGGGAGGATCATATGCCCACAAAAGTACTGCATTCTGTTACACATCATCACTTGAATGGTTACGAATAAACTGATGGAATAACATCAACATAAACAATAAGGACATAACATTCTTATGAAGGTTTAAAATTGCAATTGGATGAATACAGATACGAGTTTTAAAACCGAAAAAATATTGGAGAAAATTACTCTGAAATCTCCGAAAGTTCAGCGTGGAGATCATCAAGGAGGGATTTATTGTAAAGCTGTTGGTACGTGTCTTTGATTTTCCTCCTTTGGCTAGCATTCCTGTGTCCTAATATCCATACCACAGCGTCCTCATCTGTTCCCAATCCTGTTACACCAACACTTAAGATTACTATTGATAATATATATAGAAAAACAAGTATTCATGAATCAATAGCAGCAGCAAATTCATTTATGATCACAGCAGCAACAACAATAAGAACAACAAAGCCTTATTCCACTAAATGAGGTCGACTGTATGAATCTTAGGACGCCACTACACTCGGTTTTGCATCAAGTCTTCAGGCTTCAAATACTCCAAGTCTCAACAAACAAAATTTATTTTCCAAAACGTAATGAAAAATAATAGAAAATGATAGAATTTGATTACTTTTTTTTCTAAAAACATAATGAAAAATAACAGAAAATTTTATAGAAAATTTATCCTACTCAGCTTTTCAGAAAGAGAATAAGAGAAGATGATAGACATGCAAAAAGCCACACATGTTTCTGCCAATTAACAACATGAAGAAATCAAACTCATCCCATCCAAAATTCAGAAATCTCATAAACCAAGAAAATTGAATAAAACAATTATTTTAACATAACCAAATTCTAATCCACTCTATCTAAACTACAACAAGACAGAAGCACGCTGTTGTAGCTAACTTGGCTACACGCAATTGAATAAAGCAGTTAAGGACGCAGAACCATCATAAACTGTAATTGGATCATGTGAATGAGCAAGTGAGTGAGTGAGAAGAAAACCATCAAAGGCTTTTTTAAGTCTCTGACAGTCTTGGTCGGGAGGAGGAATAGCTTCTGGTATTTTGAGACTGCCCATGGATCCGCTCATCAGCTTGAAATCTTTCTCTGAAGCTGAGCTTCCAGACGAAGCATTTTGTTTGGGAAGTGACGAGGTACGGCCTTTACCAAAGAAGCTCCGCATTTAGCCGTTTCCTTCTTGTTCTCTTCGTTGTTTTTTTGCTCGTCCTCCGCCTCAACCTTCGCTGGAAAATCAAAGATTTTGTATCATCATCTTTTCATACTCACATAGTTGCCTTAATTCGGACCAAATGAAAATATGCCCCAAAATTTTATATATTTTGAATTTACAAGAATAACCCCGATTTGCTATTAAATATTTTGAGGCTATTTAACTCCGTTTAGTACCTGAACTTTTCTCTTTTAGGACGGTTTACACATGTATTCTTAACCGTAACAATTTGGTATTTGTACATTGTGAAATTATGACATTTGACTTAACCGTTAACTGTAAGAAATTTTGTTTAATAATGACGTGAATAATGTGTGGAGTCACTTCCTCGCACCCTTTAATGTAAACATATTGTTGCGTTAAGAAATAATTTCATTTAATCACTTTTTTATACATATTTTGGTTTCCGTTTTTGAATTTGACTTATTTGATCTTTGATTTTAATCTATTAAAAATGTGGTCATTTTCATCAAATTATATTGCTAACCCTCAAATTTACACAAAGAAGAGGTTTGAACTCACCCCTTAGTGCGACCGCTACAAGGACTTTTCTTGGTTACCAAACAATTAAGGAAAATAGTTTACCCAAAAAAACAAAAAGGAAATAAAATAAATAGGGCAACCCTAGCAAAGGAAAAGTGGTGTTTGTCCAAAATATAACTGCACACGATACTTTGTGCTTTATACACAGAGACCACAAACTTTATTAATTTTTCGGTTACCAAATTCTCATTACTCCTCCGCAAGAGTGCTAATTACTCGATTAACATTTGGTTTTGGTTCTAATGACTTTATTAGATTTTACTTCTTTCAAGTTGGATTTAATTAGGTTTAACTTTGTAACGATATTTTGATCATACATAGCTTCATTTTTTTTTTCTTTTTTTTTTGTGTGTGTGTTTAACTGCCTGGCTTGCTGTTTGGCAGTTTAATTGTTTATTGACATCTACAAGAACAACACTAAGAAAGAAGACTACTTACACAATTAATCACCCTTCAACTCTTTTAAGTTTTAACACATATAACCACCACGGATTGTCCAGAGGTTGTTGAAAAATTCTAGGCTCGTATTCTACACGACACGTCCTGAGTTTGATTTCTAGCGCTAGAAATCACACGTGGTGGCCAATAAGAGACTGAAATGCCTCTAATCCTCTGTGGAGTCTTCTTGACCCCCAGAAGGGTGGACTACCGTGGAAAACTCACCAGTTGGCCCTTTTTTTAATACAAAGAAAAATAAAGACTTTTTTTTATTTTTTATTTTTTATAACAAACGATATTATTTATATTAGAGGGAGTGTGCTAAGCTTCATAACGGGTTAAAGATAATGTGATTCAAATTCGCTTATATTGAGAATCGAACCTAAAACCTCTCACTTATAAGTGAAGAGAAGTATCATTAGACTGTAGTATTAAGTGAGCAAATTATAACACATACATTGTGAGCAAATTTTACGAACTTTGATTTTCAGAGCATTCTTAGACCAAAAACATCCATTGCTTTTACTTAGGAATTTGAGTTAATTCTGGTCTATTAATAATTTTATTGTTTTACTTAGTTGATTTGACCATCTACTCGAAAATTTTCTCAAAGACTCGTTTGAAAATGTTACCTATTGTCAATAACCTCTTAAATTGAGGATGGTGTGGGAAATATATTAAATTAGGTTGTGTTAGGATTTAAACGGAATAAAAAGTACGTAAGGATTAATATGATACTTTAGTTTACCGGACAGTATTAGCACAAAATCCTTATGAAAACATATCGTGATACTTAAGAAAACAAACAGTACAATGATTAAAAATAATAGGACAAGAGATATGACAACCTGTTCCAACTTTCAAAGGATCAATCAGTGATGATTACAATATCCCCACAGTTCTTAATAAGAGAAATGCTAAGGGGATTATTCTAAAAGTAGGATTTTTATAAATTTTTCCTTATTTTATGCTTTTGACATGATTTTCGTGTCAATATTATAGAATATTATTGTATCAAAAATATAATGTGTCAGAGAGTTTATGGAGAATCTTAATTTAAGAGAGTCTCTTTAACATATTTCCATATACTAATATGAACATATTTTATAGAGTGGATTTCATGTCAGAAAAGAGAAACTTTGAATGTGCTTATAAGCAGAGCATGTTGTCTCACTTGTGAATCCCAACGCACATACGTACTCCATGTCACCAAATTTGTGTTGTCAATGTGTTAGGTTTGAAAATTCATACATGTGACAGAACATGTTGAGAATAAATTCCAAATCTAAAAAAGAGAAATCTCGCACGTGTATTAGTTAAATTACTCTTGATATATTGCTAATTACGTTTACGTTGCAAGCCAACTTCTTCAAACTTTTTTTAATAATATGAACACAACAGATCGATGTCTATCCCGAGCTGTGCCTGCACATTTTGACTCTTACGTAGAACTATATGTGGATGCAATTATGCTTATGTTTCAACAAATGGATTAGGCTGCCCTACAGTACTAAATAATTGCTTTTGTTAGTTGTGCTTGCCGCCTGCGTTTCAACTTTCAGGTGGCATTTTACTTTAAACAAGAAAAATCCGACGAGCTTCTTCACTCGAGAGGAAGATTCTGAACTAAAATATTTTACGTCAGAATTAATGTGATATGGATACTGCTTATCTTTATACTTTTCCCACGTGAAAAAGAAGAAAATTAGGAATTTCAAATGAATGGTTAGAGCAAAAGCACTACATGTTGCAGAAAAAATAAGTTAGAAAAAGGCAATTTATAGGTATAATGATATACATTATGTATATAACTTTGCTATAAGGAAGTTCATGTTGGAAGACAAGAATTAGCATTTCTAATCCGGTTTTGCTTTAGTTTTTTTTTAATTTTTTATTGGAGTGTTTGTACTCATTATTTTACAATAAGTAACTCAAAATATAGTCTTGTGAATTATGTAGCCGTCTCGACTAACTTGTAGTGGTTTTTTTTTTTTAATTTCAGTTAATTGAGTAATATTCATAGTTTTATAATTTGTTTGTATGACTTAGTTTGATTTTCAACCCTTCATATTTATTTGATTTGTTCAAGAGAGATTATATTCATACACATCAAATTACTTCTTCCACACCATTTTAATTTTTTTAATATTTTCTACACATCAATAACACTTGATAGAAAAATATTAAAAAATTAAAAAATGTGGGAAAAGTAATTTGGAGCGTGTGATTATAATCTTCCTTTGTTCAATAGTTTAGGAACCACATGTGATCCATGCATATATAGGACAATTAGAGAAGATGTTCATCACATGATTCCCAAACAACCATTAAAGAGTCTCATGCATAAATAATTCAGGATATATTTCACATCAAATCCTTACCTGGATAGTTGGCCATAATAATATCTAATTTAAATTCATGGCAAGCACGATATAAGTTGTTCGAATTATTTATTTTTGCTAGACGGATTTCCCTTCGAGAAAAGGCATCCGTCGTGTATGTGTTGTGTGTGCGCACATGGGAACTAAGACACGAAAGCATTGAGTTGTTAACAATATGCATTACACGACGTGGTCACCAACAAATTTTTAACTTGTAAGTTGTCACACTTATCACATTAGGGAGTCTTATAATACACCTTCCATCTTTGTGTGTCTACACTTGTTGAAACAAAATTATCTGTAACACCAAATATATATAATTATATATTATATATGTTATTATTCTTTTTCATTCAACATCACAACACACTTTCATACATGAAAAATACATTAAATACACAAGATTGGACGATATTAGCACTAAGATGATTGCACCTTTTAGTACAAGATTAAAATATAGATGACAAATTTAATTTGTGAGGGAAAAAGAAATAGGAGGTGAGCATATTAACACTCTAACATAATTGCAAGTATTAGGCTTTTCCTAAATATTTTATTAATATTTTTTTTTTGGGTATAATTTTTTTTTCTTCTTATGATGGTATATGCATTTCGTTACATTCAAATTAAAGAATTCGAATTTTAACCCAATTTGGGTATAAGTTGTTCTACCCGTTAAGGTGTAACTTCTTTTCAAAATCAAGTGCACTATTAAAGATATTATTCATCTCACGAATAAAAGTTTGTATAAATATCATTCTCACATATTTTTTGAGTGACCAATATGACAATAAATGCAATAACTCAAATTGGGCTTCAATGTATGTCATAATAAATGTATTTGGTTTTCACCGTTTCATAGTTTTGTCAATAAATACGGTATTATGACTACATTTTATTAAAATCTCTAGAGAATCGTCGTTGTAATTTCAACTTGTTAAAAAAAAAAAATTGTAAAAAATGCATTAAATTCTAAACAGTGTTGTAATTTTATATGTGAACATCATTGAATATGAAAATAGAGTCCTGAATGGTTATGACACAATTATTGTGATTCAATCTTGACCCTTTTCCCATCACTTTTTCACCACTCAATTGATTTAAGAGAAATGTTAACAATACTTTTTCAAAAATGAACATTTCATAGACTTTCTGTCACATCATGTTTTTTACATAATATTTTATAATGTTAGTACAAGAATTAACGTTAAACTGTGAGGTGACAGAGAATCTATAAAGAGTCCTCTTAGCATTCCTCTTTATTTGAAGGCAACATAAAAATTTTAGGGGTGAAAACCATGGGAATTAAAATATACACCATATATGCGGCCAAAGATGCACGGATTAGAAACGCCACATGAATAAATGACACATATTTACACTTGTATAAATTTGTAAAATACGGCTACGTCTGTTTCATTGCCGTTTAATCAATTCCTTACATCTCATTACTATACAGTCTAATGACTTATAATATAGCTAAAGTTACTAAAGTACCCTTGACTCGAAATGACAAATATAACTTTTCGGGTTCATATATAATGCGGCACGGCAAGAAGATCTCCATCAACAGAATCAACACAGACAAGACAATGGCTCTCACTCCTGAGCTGCAAACTCTCACCAAGGCTTTCTCAGGTTCCCTCTAAATAATAATTTTCCTCTATTTTATTTTATCATTTCAATTTCAATGTGTTAATTCTCTTACAATTACGATTTGTTTACGTTAATTTTCTTACAATTACGATTTGTTTACGTTCCAATTTTAATTCTTCTAATTCTTTAGAGTAATTTTTCTTTTATTCAATTTTTTTTTTTATCTTAGTGAATTAGTCAATCACATGTGAATTAAATTGATTTCCCCTATTTGCTTAATTTTACAGCTGAAAGCAGCTTAAGTATATCAAGAACATTCACCCTTTAAGTCCCAGTTCGATTTCCGCCACTGCAATATTGTTTGTAAAAATAAAAATTTACAGTTTATGGACTAATCTTTTGTAGCTACAAAAACTCAGTTCTTCCACAATTTTATATCAAACAGTAATTTTTATACTTCGCATTTGGATTCCTTTTTATCCCAATTCCTTCTCATTCTGATATGAAGTAAATATATAAACACATCATAGTGGAATTCGTAGTTAATTAGACGGGAATATGAGTTTTTCACTAGTCTTTTTAAAATTAGTGATAAAAAGGTTGTATTAATTAATTAATTAAATTAAATAATATATGTTAATTTAACTGAGGCAGGACTTGGAGTTGATGAGAAGGCACTGGTAGCAATATTGGGAAAATCGCATCCTGAGGAAAGGCAATCCTTCAGGAAAGCAACAACTCCCCACTTTTTCAAGGAAGATGAACGTTCCTTCGAGCGCTGGGATGATCACCATATCAAGCTTCTAAAGCATGAGTTCTTGCGTTTTAAGGTAACTTTCTGGTCGTTTTATTTTATCTTATTCTTAAGGCATTTTCATTTTAATTTTCTTAAGCTGCATCTTAATTCCAAATCACTCAACTCTGATAGAAGCGGATTTGAATCTGTGACCTCTTATTTATTTGTATTATTTATCAACTGAACCAAACCAACTGTGCACTCCCTCTGTGTAATTCACTCTTGGAACAATTATTGGTTTCACTTCTAATTGTCATTCCAAATTTGGTTAGATATGTCTGTATGTCTGTTGTGGTGTCCTACCAATGTATCTAACATGCTTGCACAACTTGATAAAGCTAGAAAAAAAATAAATGCTAATATGAACACACACTAGTTTATCTCTCTTTTGGACGTCCGCCCTTTATTAAAAATAGATTGACAATAACACGTTGATACTAAATCAATAACAAAGCGATATTGACAAACTATCAACATGTTGTTGATACTAATCAACACATTATTGCAAATCTGTCTTTCAAAAGGGCGGCAGCCCCATAATCTCATTTGGTAAACTAGAGTCATGTTTGCATGTGTGGATTATTCACAGTCCAATAATTGACTTATAACATTAGTCTAATAAGAAACATTAGTCTTCAAATTTGTGCATAATGATGAGAATAGGAGTGATGAGGTTCTTTATTATGAATTTTGTCAGAATGCTGTGGTCCTATGGACAATGCATCCATGGGAAAGAGATGCTCGTTTGGCAAAGGAGGCCTTGAAGAAAGGTCCAGAATCATATGGTATTCTTGTTGAGATTGCATGCACGAGATCGTCCGAGGAGCTATTAGGAGCTAGGAAGGCCTACCATTCCCTCTTTGATCACTCCATTGAGGAAGATGTTGCCTACCACATTGATGGCCCTGAAGGCAAGGTAAATTTCATCTTCCATACTCAGTACTTGCATGGTTGTCTCTTAGTTTTCTTTCGTTTGTGGGATAATAGTGCCTGTTTGATAATTGTGACCTGAGATAGATCGAAGTGAGAATTGAGAAATATGGGCCTTGTACTTCGTTGGTTTTTTTTTTTTTTTTTTTCAATTTTATTGCACGACTATTGCACAAAGATAAGGTTTAAAAACTACACGTAATGAGTCATTTGAAATTCATTTATTTTCTTCATTTTCTTCGTATTCGGACCTTGAGCATATGAATTGTAATATGTGTGTGTAGGAAATGAATATGTGAAGGCATTTAAGTGGTGTTTCGTTTTCATTTTGTCCAGCTCTTGGTTGCTCTTGTGAGTTCCTATAGGTATGAAGGATCAAAGGTTAAGGATGACACTGCAAAATCTGAGGCCAAAACACTTGTTAATGCCATTAAGGATGTCGATAAGAGGCACCCCAATGAAGGTGATGAGGTGATCAGGATACTATCAACAAGGAGCAAGCCCCATCTCAAGGAAGTCTCTAAACACTACAAGGAAATTTCTGGCCACGACATTGATGAAGTATGTATATAAGGTCCAAAGAGAAACGTTTAACTGCCTAGCTAATTCTTCGAACTTTTCTTGGCCTACTTAGACGGCATGTAATATGCAACCTGACGTATGCAAGAGAAATAATTTGGGAGAAAGAATTGGCTGTGCAACATTATCCAGAAATTTTGTCAACCGAAATACTTCCAGTATTCAGAATGCTACTTGCATCTATTTTCTAAAGTCACATTGTTTTGTTTAGGATCTTGATCATGCTGTGAGGTTAAAAGAGACGGTGCAGTGCCTGTGTACTCCTGAGAAATATTTCAGCAAGGTAAGCCAGAGTCACAAATTTTGTATCAAGTTACTCATGCAATATTACATATGACCTCTCAAGCAATCTTGTGCATGAAATTCTTGAACTCTTGTGCTTATCAGGTCTTGGAAGATTCATTGAGAACTGATGTCCATAAGCATACCAAGAAGGGATTGACTAGAGTAATTGTTACCCGAGCTCACTCGGACATGGTGGAGATCAAGGAGGAATTCGAGAACCATCATGGAGTCTCTTTAGTTGAGAAAATTGAAGAGACGGCTAATGGGAATTATAAGGATTTCCTACTCACATTGCTTGCAAAAGGAGGCTGACTAAAACGGCAGGACGGAAAGTTGGGGTTTGTCGGGATTAATTGGAAGCATCTCTGTGTTACCCTTTTCAATTGTTTTCGATTGTTTGGCCTTTTCATGGCTGTTATAGCTATCTGTATGTGTGTTGTGTTATCATTAAGAGAAACTGAAATAAATCAATCAATCACTGAGGCATTTTAGCGTTTCAATAAACTGATTTCATGTTCGAAGAAGTCTCGATGCAACTTCAAAGTAGCGTGCAGAGACTCAAGCTGGTGAGACCACTCCCTCTTTGCTCAAGTTAATGAATGAAATGGGATGAGATTAGCAAAGCCTATTTTGAAAGTAAGCCCAAGTTTTCTGCAGTTGAATATGACTTTAAGGAAATATCAGTATATTACTAATAGAGGCTTAAGAAACTTTTAGATTACCTATAAACATTTGTTAACATTTTCTAATAGTTAAGGACATAGTTCAAACATTCTCTAAGCAATTAATGACATAATCCACGTACATAAGTTTGTAATTCATATACCAATAATTGGGTTGTTTTTTTATTTCAAGCGATCGTTTAACGAGTTATTTTGTTGACAGATCCTGAGATTTATCCACAAGCTTTGTTATGATTTAATGGGAGGATTCCTCGGATTTTGATGCTATTGATTTAGATTTGTTCAAGTTTTTAGTCCTTCTTACGTCCTGTTCTTCTAGTAGAAATCACGAAGACACTTTTTGCCCGACTATTGGCAAGAGAACAAGACGAACATTATTTATAGAAGTCACACGACTCACACCCAAATATTTTTGCTCAGCATATCAATTTCTCCTCATATTTAATTATCAGGGTTGATAGTTTAGGATGAGACACGCAAATCGAAAACAATATGGATTGAAAGAGTAAGGGCAATGGGGGATGACAGGCAGGGAGGAAAAGAAGAAGAAAAAAAAAGATAAAGATAAAGAACAGAGGAGGACTGCACCCGACTCTGAGCACATCTAGGACCAACAGCTACAAGTTTTGAGAATATAGAAAATACTCGCACAGCGGTGAGAATACTACATTCAAAGAGAAGGTTACGCGAATGGAACTAAGTTGCCATTTTTTTTGTTTTTATTTTTTTTTTCTTTGGAAAATTTCTCCTTCATTCATAAAGCAAGGCGCCCAAAAGTACTTTTGTTTTTTTGTTTCTAGAAACTTGGGTATTTTATTATCATGTACATGTTATGATCCTTGGGACTTTTTGTTCCTAGTATTTTTTAGCACACTATTAATGTAGGCCCATTAGGTCCACTAAACCCTTGCTATCCTTCAATGTATTTAAATTTCTATGTTTATTTTAATGGTCATGATTTAGTGGTTGTAAGTGAGATTTAAGTTCGCTTCTCACGGAAGGTGAATTTGAATCAAGGCTAAGTACATTTTTTTTAATGTAAATAATATCATTTGTCAAAAAAAAAATAAATAAATAAACAAACAAACAAACAAAAACAAAACAAAACAAAAGACATGAATGAAAAATATTGTTAATTTAGTTCTTACTTTTTTAAGAAAACTAATGAAAAAGATTTGAAAATTTTGAGTTTTAATGGTAAGGACAAAATAATGGATAAAGTGAACAGTATCAGGATTGACTTTTTAATATAAAAAAATAAATTTTTTTATTAAAATAAACAACGCTGCAGATTTTTCATTAAAACTCTCTACTTTTTTTACATTATTTTTTCTTTACCCTTTCTACGAAATGGGTTCCATCAGTACATGACTCATCAATTACTCAGTCCGAGATTGCAGTATCATCAACGACTTGCTGCCTCCTTATCTTCCACGAATGGAACTAGTTGACCGTCTTTGGTGTTGTCATCAATGATCAGAGCATAGTTCTAGTCTTCTGGATGAAAAAAAAAAAAAAACAATTGATACATTTTTTAGATTGATTATTAATTGATCGTGTACCGGAGCAGAACTCATCCTCCAAACATGCCAACCATGTCCCGTAAAATACATCGAAGACATTTTGTACGTGTCTTGTAGTTTCACGTTATTAATTAACGATAATTAATATAAAAGGATGTAAATTCATTCAAGGAAATGCAATATGAAAAAGTAAAAACCTCATCACCTATTTTGAAACATGCCAACCGTGTCCCGTAAAATACATCGAAGACATTTTGGATGAGTCTTGTAGTTCCACGTTATTAATTAACGATAATCAATATGAAAGGGTGTAAATTCATTCAAGGAAAAAAAGTGGAATGCAATATGAAAAAGTAAAAACCTCATCATCCATTTTGAAACTGACTCTAAACTTCAATGGAACAAAATGTACTTAATTCTCTTTTTTCTTCACTTCACAACTCAATGTCCTTCTCTTTCTTCTTCGGAAATATTTTTACTCACCACACCCTATAATGATAGTGATGCTCGTCACCCTATTAATTACTTTGAAAGAGTTTGATTACTACACAAATTAAAAAAAAAAAAAAAATTAATAAGGCAACACACTTTTATTTTATTTTTGTCACTTTATGGCAGTGAGCAAGATGCACTTCTCTTCCTCTTCATCTACCTCTCCCTCTCTGACAGTCTGTGTTAAAAGATGAGATGTAGGTCCACAATTTGCCTCAACGTTTCCCTACCTATCAGAAGGTGAAAACATACTTTCCTACGTCAGGAATATCAGGTTCAAATACTTGGTAAATTTTCGTTGTTATAATGCTCAGTGATTACTAACATCTTCGTCTGGAAATATTCTAAAAAAGGGTGAAGATTTTAAAGCAATTAAGCAGTACTTGTCAGAAATGATACAACAACAACTACCGAACCCTATCCCACTAAGTAGGGTAGATTGTATGAATCCTAAAATACCATTACGTTTGGTTTTGCGTCAAACCTTCTGTTAGCTCCACTTGTCTGAAATGCTTTTACAAAAAAATTTGCTAAGAAAGGAAAATGTCATTTGTTTTCGTTCACTGAAAACAGAAAATTGTGGTTTCGGACTGGGTCTAGTGTTGCATTCTATTGACTCATACTGTTGGTTGGCACGGCTTCTCGTACAGGTACGATAGGCAGCTGGTGGATACAGGCATTGCCGATTCAGAGGCATCTAGGTTACATGAAGCCATCGAAACAAAGCAATACGATCATGATCATGTTGTTTGGATACTCAGCACAAGGAACATCTTTCAACTACGAGCAACATTTGAGTGTTACAAACAAAAGTATGGACATTCCATCGACCAGGTATATATCACGTCTACTTCTCTACTATTCAGTAATCTGAAGACTCACGATCTTTCTAATCCCTTATTTTGCTTCGGAACTCTGCCACTTTTGTCGACAGGACAATGTGCGTTTGTTGCACCAAATTATCTTCAGACTAGACTAACTTCTGAAATTAAGCTGAACTGGCTTATCTTCAACTATTCAGGACAAAAATAGTGAATTGTTTGGTGCAGCTTGCAGATTATATGCCCTGGACTAAATTATGAAGGTAAACAAAAAGGTAATCAGCAAACCGAATTTTGGTCTCAAAAACATATTCGAATAATGAATTGGATACAAAACAGAAGCAAATTCACAGATCATAACACCAAATTCACAGATAAATTGGTTTTTAAAAAAAAAAAAAAAAAACCGAATTCCAAGGCAACGGCACAAATTCTAATCACCATTAGCAGAAATTGCAAATCTTGTGAGGGTTAGAGCAAGTACCAAAGAGCAAAGCCGAAATCAAGCGGCAAGAGAATAAACAATAGGGGACTTTCACATCTGTGAAAAACAAAATCCATGATTTCGTAAACATCAACAATTATCTGCGACTTGAGTTTCAGTGGTCGGTGGGATGGTCTGGCGAGGTCGTCGGGCAGGATGAGAACGCGGGAGGAGTCGATCAGCCGACGCGGCGGGGAGTGCTGGCTGAGGCCGAAGGGGTCAAGCAGACGAGGACGCGAGAAAGGAGTCGATCAGACGACGACGCAGCGGAGAGTGGTGGCTGACGCCGGAAGGGTCAAGCAGATGCGGTCGCAAAAGAGGAGTCGTTCAGACGACGCCGAGAGAGAGAGGAGTCGGGCGTATAAGGACGAGAGAGAGCACGGTCTTAGCATTCCCATAGGTTTCGGGGGGATTCAATTACAAAAATAAAGAGAAAGAGAAACCATTCGAATTAGAGCACGAAATTGGAAGCCTGGAACAAAGCGGAGGGGAAGGATTCGCAGTGTGAAGCCTGAAGAGGAAGGATTTGGATTTGTTACTGTGAACTGTGAACAGACGAGTGAAGGGAAGAATGATAGGATTTAAGAAAAACTTCTACAAAATTCATATGGATTTTTAAAGAATTTGAATGAATTGGGGTAGATTATGGTCGAATGATTTGAAATCCTAGAAAATGAGGTTGGATTCTTTTTAGTATTGGTTATATATATTTTTGGCTTTCAAATTTCACAAAATCCACAGCTTATTGAAATCTTCCAAAATCTTAATTTTTTTGAATACGTTTAGATTTGGATGGATTTTAAAATCCTTTAAAATATTTTAATTGACTACACCTAGATTTTAAAGAATTATAAAATCCTTTAATTGATTACACCTAGATTTGAATGGATTTTATAATTCTTTTAAATTTTTTAATTGACTACATTAGGATTTTTAAGTCTCTCAAATTCAAGTTTAACTACATCCCTTAAATTTTTGCATTTAAGCACCAAGTGTCACTTTTATCTTTTTGTCAAAAAAAAAAAAAAAGTTAAAGAAAAAAGAAGTTAAAATATCATATTTTTATATAATTGTCACAATTCTAATACGTTTTCCGACCGGCAAACGTTTTGCAGCGATCGTTCGATCAAATATTCCGGTAACAAGTTCGTTGTACAACAGTTACTTTTAAAAAAACATACTAGATGATGAATTTTCTTCTAAGGTCTATCTAACTTTACAATGTATGCATGTAAAACAACAATAAACTCACACGAAAAATATAATTAAAGATGAGAAAGTTGCACCTCTTGCTATTTTTTATGTCATTCTTGAACATGACATGACATTTTCTAGCGATTCGAACATAATTTTGGCATCAATGGCAATCCAGCACTGGAGTCGGTGGTCTGTGAGTCATGTGTAATAGAGGAAAAAAATACAAATATTTCTATGCTTAAAAATGTCTTGACTCACAAATAAAATGGTTTGAGCTTGGTAATTGATATTTATTTTCTTAATACATATATTAAAATTGATATTTAATCTGATTTTGCCTCATTATTTTGGAGTTCATGAATCGAGTCCTAAAACTGTGTCCACACTTGGAAACGAATTAAGGTTTTCACCTACAGTTGTGCAAACAAATTAAGCAATGGAGTTTCTTGTACAAAATTTCAGGATATGTATATTGGGCATGGAAATATGTTCAATTTCATTTGATTGAATAATTCACTTTTTTTTTTTTCATCGTATAAATTTCAAAATCAAAATCGTTAAATTCTTGATTCCAATTTAAAGATCATTCATACAAAAAGCATTTGAATTTGAAATTGTTTACTCGTGCAAATGTAACAAATCATGCTTTTTTATTTTTTTCTTGTTTTTATTTTGTGATGGTACTGAAAATGCTCGGGCTTTTTTTCTTAGTCTCTTCTCGACTGCACATTAGGACTCACGGGTGGGTTTGCTTTCTCCTTTGACAAGAAGCTTGGTTTGATTCATCAAGAAGACAATTTTGGTTTAATACTTGCTTCAAAAGGCTTCGTTTCTCTTTCTGCCTTGACAACATGAATTACTAGCTACAACTTTTAGTGCTTAGGTGACATTTGATGAAATAATAATGTTTGATCAATCAGTCTGGACTCTCCACTATAAACTTCAAGCCAATATAAAATTGTTTCAAATACAAATGCATCAAATAAGGACTGAAACTGAATCAAAATGCATACACGAGGACCCATACATTAAGAACTCCATCAAAGTGCATGAACAAGAGGACGGTTTAACTGCACACTTCTTGCAGCATCCTGCAAAAACTTGATTTTTATTTTTTTGAGTGTAGCTACAGCTTCTTGCATGTTTATTCTCTCGCCTGGTAGCTCTGCACAGCAAGCAAGAGCTAATCGCATAATGGACGATAAGCAATCTATCTTAGTCACAAAGTCAGGATCTTCCTCTTGTGTTACAAGTAAATTGGCATCCACAACTTCAGCTATTGCATCTGATGACAGTGAATTTGCAACACATTGCCTTAGATTCATTTCCTCAACAAACATTTCATTCGTAGGCTTCATTTTTGTGAATGTTTCCATGACTACAATACCAAAACTGTACACATCCCCTTGCGTAGAAACAATTCCATCCATCCCGTACTCTGCAATATTAATATACCAAAGAAAGTTAGAAGTTCCAGTTCTTCATGATTCTAAAATTGAAAGACATTAAACTAGCAAGTAGATCACCTGGAGCCATATACCCAACTGTGGCTAGGGTCATGGTTTGGGTCATGGAATCCCCGAAACCCAAGAGTTTTGAAATGCCAAAATCCGCAACATGTGCAACCATATCATCATCTAGTAGGATATTGCCTGGCTTCAAATCACAATGGACAATTGGCACTGAATAACCATGGTGTAGATATTCCAATGCCAATGCAACATCTACCATTATATTCAACCTATTTAGGATATTAAAAGAAGAGTTCTGAGAATACAACCACTTCTCAAGGCTACCATTAGGCATATAGTTCAGTACCAAGGCTTTGAAATCCAATTGGCTGCAACAGCTAATGATTTTGATAAGATTTCGGTGCCGAATATTACTTAGCGTTTCACATTCCCTCTCAAAACTCTTGAAAGCCCCTTCTAGCTGCAAATCGAAAATCTTTACTGCAACATCTATCCCATCTGAGAGTGTCCCTTTATATACTGAACCAAAACCCCCACTTCCAAGTAAGTTGCTATCGTTAAATCCATCTGTCGCCCTTAGAAGTTCCAGGTGCGAAACTCTTCTCCAAAGAGATTGAGGTAACACGGTAGCCTCTGTTGCATCTTCAATTTTCCTTTTCCTGTGCAGTATAAATATCGACACAAAGGCTACTAGGAATATTGTTGCTATGATTATTGCTGGAATAATATATTTCAAGTTGGATGAACCAGCTTTCCTTGAATTTGGTTGAAGTGTATTGTTTTTGCATGGTGGGACATGGAATCGAGCTGCACCACACAACGCCTTATTCGAGACAAATGATAGAGCCGAGATGTTTTTGAAAGGTCCACCTTCTGGAATTTCCCCTTGGAGTTGGTTGAAAGAAAAATTCAGGTACTCCAGATTCAAGAGTGCTCCTAGCGACTTTGGAATTGCTTCAGACAAACTGTTCTTGGATAAATCCAACCGTATCAGGCCTTCCACTTTGCCTAATGAACTGGGAATAGGGCCTTCAAAATTATTATCTGCCAAGGAGAGACTAATTAAACCTAGAAGATCCCCAACGCTGCTTGGTATAACCCCAAATAAATTGTTGCTTGATAGGTCCATGTATGACACAACTTCCACATATGAAACTTCTAATACTATCAATGTAGCATTTTGTTACATCTCAGTATGATGTATTATGTCTCAGTATGATTGAAAGTATTCTTCATCTCTATTTCACTTTTAAAGAACCCTGTTAATTATACATCTTTGACACAAAGCAATTAGTTAACTTTGATACTGCTGATAGTACTTAAAGTCAGCAAAGTGTAAAGTCATCCCTACTTTGCAATGGTTCCAGTTTATGATCACAGATATACAAAATACCCACCAGTATCAAACTCTTGAATCAAGAACTTGGGCAAGCAAAAATAATCAAGCAATAAATTGCACACAGAAACAATCAATTCACATATGTTGAAATCTAGTCTCCAAGTTTGTTTCTATTCACATAAACCACACTAGCACAGAGCATGCAAACTATCCATGTGATAGATGCATAGAATGACAGCAATACATATACAAGAAGTAAAACAAAAACCATATGATGACACCCAATTTGTGTAGGAATAAGTTTTAGACATGGAGTGCAGCTCCGAAACTAATGTCTTTTGAAAACTGAAGAGCTAACACACCGAATCTCAGTTTTTAATATATGTGGATTTGGCAAGGAAGCTTGTAAAAGACAAAAAAGTTACCTTCAAATTCAAAACATCTAATGAAGATGATATCTGTTCCAACAGCTGCAGAACAATCCCAAGTCGACTAATAGGAATAAGGACTGAGCCTCCAGCTTTTACAGAGTCAATTACACAGGAGCATATAAAAGTTAGCTTGTCCCTTTCCTCCAAACTGTCATTAATATTAAGTAAAGACATGGCTAACTCTTGACAATCACTTGCATTATCAAAGTCACTCTCAACATGTTCTGCAGCATCCAAGAATGAGAAATCTGAATATATCATCGTATCATTCCCTTGAAGAGCATGGCAATCAAAATTCATTGCATGAGCAGAATCAAAGATGGAACTTGAAATAAATCCAACGCTCCCCTTGGGACTCTTTATCGTCCAATTACAAGAGCCTATTTCTAATCCCGAACTGAATGCCTTTAATATCAATGTGCTGTTGTAGCAAGTTTCCTCTGCATATTTAACTCTTAGAAACTTCTGCATGCAGTCCTTCACATCAGCTGCACTGAGAAGAACTCTTCATTACATTCTTACACACAGAATCTTGCTACACAGAAATTCCAGATAATTTGAGGGGTAACAGACAACCAAGTATATCAATATGAGGGGTAATGATCTTGTCAGACTGTTAATTTAAAATTGTCAACTTGAACACATGATTCCAAAGAACAATACACCATCTGATAAATGGTTCAGACCAAAGTCTAGTAACATAAAATGTCAAATTGTCAGACAAGATAATATTTCCCCAATCTACATCCTAAAAATATTTCATAAATTTAGTTGGGAAATCGTCAAAGAAATTAGCTTCTTCTCCATCACCTTCCAATAGAGATGCTGATGATTGTTTACAATTCCAGAACACAAAATTACAGCGAGGTTATATAGACTGACTTAAAACATGTATATGTACAACAGCACGGGTAGGCAGTTGGCATATTCAACCAAACATTAACCATTTGGATGCAGTATTAAGTACCTGTACAAGGGCATCCAACCACCCAGCTCACCCCCATCTTTGCCTAATACCAGCTGTCTCAACGAAGAAGGAAGAAGCTTAAGCACTTCCCACTTCATCCACTGAGGAAAAGATGACTCCTCAGGTCCAAACAACTGCCTGATTTCCATATGCATTGAAACAAGATCCTCCATCATAAGTTGCCCAAGTCTTGCTGTTGCTTCAGTCACATATATCTGACACATTTTAAGAAACAACAAAGCTAAGAAATCAGATCCAACTCCATGAAAATACTTACAAATTGAAGTTATAAACAAATTCCTTAAACACCAAAATGACAGTAGGAAATTAGATTATCTTATATTAAATCAAATTATACCTTAGCAGAAAATCCCTTCATCCGAGTAATAAATGGTAATCCTAGCATACCCATCGGACTTGATATCAATACCGCATCAATAAAAGAGGCATTCCATAGGTGTAAGTTGTTGACAGTTTTGTACCAGGGAACTGCGCAAATCAAATCATCAGCATCCAGGGACTTTTCGACTTTTTGTCTCTTCCGAAACAAGGGCTCCTCCAAATCTAACAAATCACTACAGTTTAGGGAATTGGGAATCTCTTTATCCAAGTGACTAGCTTTTGAACTAGAAGGAATAGGGGAGAAGATTGTAAGAGCAGAAAGGTCCAATGGGCAATCCAATAAAATGGTATGACCACATATATTGAGTATGTGGCAGGGTGGGAGATGGTAACCACCACCTTTGCTCAAACATGTCTGCACAAAGAAACATAAATACTAATACCCATAAATAATAATCCCAAGATTCAAGCTTTAACATTTATATATAAAGAGTGCATATGTATGTAAGTATTGAGAAAAAACTAACAAGCTTCATAGGCACCAAACAAGCAGTCGAGAGAGAGGATGTTGAGACAGAGCAAGTACCTGTAAAAAATTCAAACAAAACATTCTTAAACTACAAAACTCAACAAAGCAAGGAGGGTAAAATATCACATTCTTCAACCAAATACCTAAACATACTCAATTACAAAAATAAAAAGAAAGAGAGACCATTTGAATTAAAGCACGAAATTGGAAGCCTGGCTGAAGCGGAGGGGAAGGATTCGCAGTGTGAAGCCAATGAAGGGGAAGGATTCGCGATTTAGTTGCAGTGTAAAGCAGTGGTGAAGCCAGGAATTATCGAGGGGAGGGGCGGAATTTAGAAGGATAAAAGATCCCAAAAAAAAATTAGACAACCAAATCCTTTTTATATACTCTGATCCACCATTACAAACCAATAGACATTATCGATGAACTTATAATTTGGAAACCCATTTGATAGAGAATTCAGTAGCAACAGAAAATACCTAGGACGTCAGCTTCCTCTTAAATAAATAATCTCTCTTACCAAAAACAAATGGACTATCAAAATATCAACAAGTTGTAGCTGTCCCAATAACAAAAGGCTCCATTAATAACCGAGTAGAGAAGTAAAACATGACACCCAAGATGATAGATATGGGCAAAGCTGGAAAAGCTCAATGGTACACTGACCAAAAAATAAGAGTGCACTCTGAGCCCCCAAAATAATGGCAAGATAACAGGCATACATAGTCATAAGGTCATACATTGCAGCTCTGCGCACAAGAACACTGTAGAAAAAGATATCCCCTAGACCAAGTTTAATACTTTTGTACTGAACATTTTGCTACCTCCCCTTCATCTCTATTACCCTTACTTTCCTCATTTGCTACCTCAACATCAACAATGGTATAATCAGAATTACCACCATTTCATTCTCATTCTGATTCACATTGCCCCTGGGGACTGATTCGTCAGATAATTCATTGAGGCATTAAATCAAACACATGGAGTGTGTATAAAGACTAGCAAAAAGCAGTACGAGAGACAGATGAAGGAAGACTATCAAACACCTGGACATAGGTGGAGGAAGACAATAAAACTTTGCCAGCGGCCCACTCCTAATTCCGTTGTTCAACAGCAAAGCACCAGACGCCTAGGGTTTCAATATTAACCGATCAATCAAGCAATTGTGAATCCCCAAATGAACAAAAAAAAAAAAATCAAATCTTTCAACCCGAAATCGTACATGAAACACAAAATTCAAATACCCAAAAAACCCATTTGCGCAAAAAAGAAATGAATTGGAAAAGAATGAACCTTTGAGGAAGGATTTGGATATGCTGCTGTGAAGACTGAAAAGGAAGGATTTGAATATGCTGCTGTGAACTATGAACGCAGAAGAGTGAAGGGGAAGACTGAACTTTTGCATTTAAAGCACGAGGTGTCCCTTTTTTTTTCGTCTAAAAAAAAAAAAAAAGGTTAAAATATCATATTTTCAGTTTAGGTACTAATAGAATAGTCAACCAAAATAATTCAATAAGTGCTACGTTAACTCAAAATAATTATATAATTGTCACTCAATTCTACTACATTTTCTGACCGGCAAAAATTTACAGCGATCGGCCGATCGCCGATCAAATTTTCCTGTATCAAGGTCATTGTCCAACAGCTACTTCTAAAAAACATACTAGCTGATGAATTTTCTTCTATGGCTCTAACTTTACTGTGTACGCATGTAAAACAACAATAACCTTACACAAAAAATATAATTAAAGATAATAAATTTGCACCTATTACTATTTCTTATGCAACAATGACATGACATTTTCCAGTGACTTGAACAAAATTCTGGCATCAATGACGGTCCAACACTGGAGCCAGTGGTCTGGTCTGTGAGTTATGTGTAATGGAGGAAAAAATGTAAATATTTCTATGCTTAAAAATCTCCGGACTCACAAATAAAATGGTTTGAACCACAACAAGTAGTCCAGTGGTAAAGGTGCGGACTGCGGCTCTTCAATAAACAAAAACATGTGGGAGGTCTCGAGTTCAATGCTCCGAGCCGATGAGTCTGTTTGGTGTAGCCACAAGCAAGGTGATAGCCTCTTCAAAACCGAAAGATATGGATATTTATGGCTTGTCACTAGTTATCCTCCTTTTTTTTGTCATATAAATTTCAAAATTAGACCAATCATGCTTTTTTCTTTCTTGTTTTTATTCTGTGATTGTACTGAACATGCTTGGGGTTTTTTCTTAGTGTCTTCTCGACTGCACATTAAGACTTACGGGTGGGTTTGCTTTCTTCTTTAACAAGAAGCTTGGTTTGATTCATCAAGAAGACAAGTTTGGCTTAATACTTGCCGCAAAAGGCTTTATTTTCTCTTTCTCCTTTGACAACATGAATTGCTAGCTTCAACTTTTAGTGCGTAGGTGATATTTGATGAAATTCAGTCTGGACTCTCCACTATAAACTTCAAGCCAATATACAATTGTTCCAAATACAACTGCATCAAATAAGGACTGAAACTGAATCAAAATGCATACACGAGGACCCATAAATTAACAACTCCATCAAAGTGCATGAACAAGAGGACGGTTTGACTGCGCACTTCTTGCAGCATCCTTCAAAAACTTGAGTTTTGTTTTTTTGAGTGTGGCTACAGCTTCTTGCATGTTTATTCTCTCGCCTGGTAGCTCTGCACAGCAAGCAAGAGCTAATCGCATAATGGACGATAAGCAATCTATCTTAGTCACAAAATCAGGGTCTTCCTCTTGTGTTACAAATAAACTGGCATCCACAACTTCAGCTATTGCTTCTGATGATAGTGAATTTGCAACCCATTTCTTTAGATTCATTTCCTCAACAAAAATTTCATTCGTAGGCTTCATTTTTGTGAATGTTTCCATGACTACAACACCAAAACTGTACACATCCCCTTGCGTCGAAACAATTCCATCCATCCCGTACTCTGCAATATTAATGTACCAAAGAAAGTTAGAAGTTCAGTTCTTCATGATTATAAAATTGAAAGATAATAAACTAGCAAGTAGATCACCTGGAGCCATATACCCAACTGTGGCTAGGGTCATGGTTTGGGTCATGGAATCCCCGAAACCCAAGAGTTTTGAAATGCCAAAATCCGCAACATGTGCAACCATCTCATCATCTAGTAGGATATTGCTTGGCTTCAAATCACAATGGACAATTGGCACTGAATAACCATGGTGGAGATATTCCAATGCCAATGCAACATCTACCATTATATTCAACCTATTTAGGATATCAAAAGAAGAGTTACGAGAATACAACCACTTCTCAAGGCTACCATTAGGCATATAGTTCAGTACCAAGGCTTTGAAATCCAATTGGCTGCAACAGCTAATGATTTTGATAAGATTTCGGTGCCGAATATTACTCAGCGTTTCACATTCCCTCTCAAAACTCTTGAAAGCCCCTTCTAGCTGCAAATCGAAAATCTTTACTGCAACATCTATCCCATCTGAGAGTGTCCCTTTATATACTGAGCCAAAACCCCCACTTCCAAGTAAGTTGCTGTCGTTAAATCCATTTGTCGCCCTTAGAAGTTCCAGGCGTGAAACTCTTCTCCAAAGATATTGTGGTAACACGGTAGCCTCTGTTGCAACTTCAATTTTCCTTTTCCTGTGCAGTATAAATATCGACACAATGGCTACTAGGAATATTGCTGCTATGATTATTGCTGGAATAATATATTTCAAGTTGGATGAACTAGCTTTCCTTGAATTTGGTTGAAGTGTATTGTTTTTGCATGGTGGGACGTGGAGTCGAGCTGCACCACACAACGCCTTATTCGAGACAAATGATAGAGCGGAGAAGTTTTTGAAAGGTCCGCCTTCTGGAATTTCCCCTTGGAGTTGGTTGAAAGAAAAATTCAGGTACTTCAGATTCAAGAGTGCTTCTAGCGACTTTGGAATTGCTTCAGACAAACTGTTCTTGGATAAATCCAACCGTATCAGGCCTTTCAATTTGCCGAATGAACTGGGAATAGGGCCTTCACAATTATTATCTGCCAAGGAGAGACTAGTTAAATCTAGAAGATCCCCAACGCTGCTTGGTATAACACCAAATAAATTGTTGCTTGATAGATCCATGTATGACACAACCTTCAACTTGCCGATATCTTGTGACAGAGATCCATTTAGAAGATTTAATGACAAGTTAAAGAACCAGACTTGTCCAAGTTCCCACAATGTAGATGGCAGTGTAGAAGTTAACGAATTGGACGCTAATGATAGAATTCTAAGATTTGCAGATAGATTACCTAAGCAAGAAGGTATAAAACCAGACAGTTGATTCTGACTCAAATATAATACAGCTAGTTTGTTTAGTTGACAAAGGTCATCGGGAATATATCCTTGCAACTTGTTATCAACCAAATACAAACCTTGGAGACTCCCTAGTCTTCCAATAGAAGTTGGAATTAACCCGCTCAATTGATTGGATGCCAGGTTTAAGGATATCAGGCTGCTCAAGTTGCCAATATCATTGGGAATGCTACCCTTCAAATTGCTCTCGCTTAAAGAAATTTTTTGAAGCGATGTAGAGTAATTCTGAAAAGAAATAGGAAGAGGCGCGTTTAAAGGATTACGCCCCAGGATGAGTACCCCAAGATTTCTAAGATTACCTAAACAAGAAAGGAAGTTTGCTTCTGGAGTTGAAGTGTCAACCGTCAAATTATTTTGGTATAAGCTAAGATACTCAAGGTTTGCCAAGGCACATAGTTTGTTAGGAATAAACCCGGAAAATGAGTTGTCGACAATGTCTACATGATTGAGCTTAGAACCATTGGAGATAAAATTGGGAATGACTCCGCTGAGTTTATTCATTCCTAAATATATACTTTGTAGGTTCGGAATTCCAAGGCCTATGTCTGCTGGGAGGCTACCTGAGAGTTGATTACCAACAACTGAAAGTACTGTCATCTTTGACATATTGAAGATTGTGGATGGAAAGGGGCCGTTGAGATTGTTAAAATCCAGTGACAAATACTGTAGACTTTGAAGATTGCCAATTTCATATGGTATGGTACCTGCCACATTTAGTATTAGCACACAAGTTCAATTATTTAGCCTTAGCATTCCTAAAATAGTATTAACTCCACAGTTTCACTGGATCATTAAAAAGAAAATAAAAATACAAGGAATTGGGCATATGTAGAGAAGATGGTAGGATACGCTCTGTTTAGGAATTATGAAATGGGATATCCACACACCTCTTTTTACTTCTCACACATCTTTCTAATTTTCGGCCATCGGATAGGATGAATTGAAGAAGATCAACGGACATAAAATAACAAAGGATGTGTGAGAAGTAAAAATAGGTGTGTGGATAGCACATCCCTTTTGAAATCTAATGAGTACTTAATGTACTTACTTTCTGATTTTTTTTTTTTTTTTTGTAAACTACTTACTTTCTGATTTAATTTAATAAAAAATGCCAGATATTCAATGCTTTTAAAGCTAAAGAAAAATCAAATAAAATATTTATTATTTTTTTAATGAGACTTACTTTATGATTTGAATCAATAAAAAAAGGCCACATATTCCATGCTTTTTAAAGCTAAAGAAAAATTAAATAACATATTTATTGTATTTTTTGAACAATAAAACTGAAATATTATTGGACAAAATAAAAAAGTAACTCCACACTAATGATCTCTCCAAATACTATCCGTTAGTTAGGTGAGATGGACTTATAATTGAGTAATTAAATACTTGATATTTATTTTTTAAATCGAGTATTAATTATTGTATTTGAGTATTTCGAACCACGATTGAAAATAAATAAATAAATAACTTCTCACTTCCACATTCTTTATCACTCTCTTCCTCTCTTCTTCTATTTCAAAAATAAAACAAAAAAAAAAAAAAAATTTCACACACTTTGTGTATGCCCATATGTTAGTAATTGAGTAATTAAATACTTGATATTTATTTTTTAAATCGAATATTAATTATTGTATTTGAGTGTTTCGAACCATTCACAATTGAAAATAGCACCCCACCCCTATCATTGAAAAATAACTGATCATGACTGGAACAAGGAAATAAATTGCTCTAATTAAGATAAATGGACTTGGCAATTAAGTACCCGTTAAGGTGTTGTTGCCAAAACCAAGCCGTGTTAACTGGGTCAAGTTTCCAATACTTCTTGGTATGCTTCCACTGAAATTATTATAGTCCAATACCAAACTAAGGAGCTCTTTGCACTGCCATAACTTGTGTGGAAGTGGACCATCAAACTCGTTGTAAGCCAAATTTAAAACCTGGATACTTGGAAGATGTTGGCATATATTGTCTGGAAAACTACCACTTAAGTTGTTTCTGTTTAGAGCCAAAATTGTCAAAGAGGACATGTTGAAGACAGTCAAAGGAATAGGGCCTTTTAGGTCATTAGCCTGCACATACAACCTCTCCACCTCATCTTTACTGCCAATCAAGTTTGGAATTTCTGAAGAAAAAAAAATCACATATAGGTTTTCTATATAATATTAAATATCAGATATAATAATGCGAAAAATGCTGGGGAAGTCACATTTATGCGTACCACATTGTGTTAATTACCTCTATGAAACCTACTAGTATTAATCAGTGCGCCCTGTTTCTATGAGAAATGTGGTACAATGAGCATTGTTTACAAAAATGTGATTTCACCAGCATTAATCTAATAATACTTAAAAATGACAAAGCTGAGTCTTTCCTACCTTCGAACATGTTAAAATCAAGGTATATCCTCTTGAGCATGGTTAAGTTCCCAATTTCTCTTGCTATGCTACCTGTTACTTAAGTAAAATATGTAGACCCCCGTAGTTAAAAAATGAACCAACAGAGTATGTTATATAATCATGGCAACAAGCTGATTGAGTCATACCTTTGAAATTGTTATTTCCAAGTAATATCTCTTGCAACACTGTTAACCTCTCGATTTCTCTTGGTATGGTACCTATCAAAGTATAGGGTTTGTAATATGTATTGGCCGCAGAAAAGGAATGAGGAAAAAAGTAAAAAACTAGCAGATAAATACATGGTATGGAACCTGATAGCTTGTATGGTAATTGGTTCGTATGTACGTACCAGATAGCTGGTTGCTTCTTAGATTGAGTACTTGAAGTGCAGATAAGTTGAAGATGGCGTTTGGTATGGAACCCGAAAATTGATTACCATACAAATTGAAGGTTTGAAGTTTAGATAACAACCCGAACCATGATGGAATGGTCCCTTCAAAGTCATTGAATTCAAAGCTAATCAACTTCAGCCTGCGTAGATTAGACAATTCCGGGGGCAAGGTACCACCAAAACTGTTGTTTCTGAATTCCAATTGAACAAGAAATGAGAGGTTGCCTAGGTGGGGAGGGATGGTGCCAGTGAGACCCATGTAGGAGAGATTCAAGGTTGTCACTCTAAGGTGGCGTGCACCGCAAGTAATGCCAACCCAGTTGCAAACGTCGGAATTGGAGGTAGACCAGTTGGTGGTCAAGATGTTTTGAGGATCAATGGTGATATGGGATTTGAGGGCAAGAAGAGAAGATTGATCTGTGCTGATGTTGGTTTGTGCTGCTACGGAACCCGTTATTAAGATAGGTATGTATACACAACAGTATCGGAATAGCAGCAACAACAAAGTTGTCAACGAGAGGAAACGAGTTCTTGCCATTGTTGTATGTGCTGAGTTCCAGAAGTCAGAAGAAATGGGATCTCAAAGGTAATCTTTTTACCTTTGAAAACTTTGAAATTATTATTGATTGACTGCCAGAAAGAAAATAAATTATTGACTAATTAAACGTTTAAAACATAAAAAATCCTTCATTTTTTTTTAATGGGATGCGTATGTTGTTGGAAAGGTCTGTGGAAACACTTACGTAAACGACATGCATCGTCAATTTAGAGAAAAAAAATATTGGACTGAGCAATGCCGTAGTTAGAAAATTTTTTATGGGTGGGCTAGCTAAATTCTTAAGTTTGGCGAGACGAGACAATTGGAATTAGAACTGGCACAATATCAGAAACTGGAAGAAGATCAAAGTAACCTTGATTTGTATTTTGATCTGGAATTAACAAATGGAACCAAATATTGAACATATGGATTTGAAAAAAGGGAGTTTTAAGGAAAAGCCTACGGTACTGTTCACTTTAACGAAAAACCACAATTTTATACAAAAAAGTCAATCCTGGTACTATTCATTTTACCCTTTATTTTGTCCTTATCATTCAAACTCAAAGTTTTCAAGCCCTTAGTGGATCAAGAACAATAACTGCAACCGGGTATTGAGCAACATATGAATCCTTGAAACGACTAAATTAAAGAGTTGGCTAGAATCTGGGCTAACCACAAACGTTAGCTGGTCCTGTCAAGTTTTATGTTCACAATGGTGGTTATGGGGGAAGAGAATGTATTAGGAAATAATTATTGTAGTTATTATAATATTATTGTGATTATGATAATGTCTTCCTAAATTAGGAAAATGTTATCATAGTTATTATAATATTATAATCATTATAATTTACCTTTTCTAACATAAATCAAATGCCACAAATTATGGATCACGGATTGCATGCCATAATTGTGGCTATGTGCATAATTATAATATTTGTATATAATACCTTGTACACAAAAATTAGGCAATTGAAGAAAATCATTCACCCAATTGTCTATTACTCAAACCCTAGTCAATTTGCCCTTTAATCTTCCTTTGATTTCTTAAGATGGTATTAGAGCACCATCCTGGTGCCTGATTTCTTACTTCTCAAAAACACCATGTCAAATCAAATCAACTTTTTCCTTGTCAGAAAACACAAAATTCAATCTTTGAACACAATGCCAAATCAAACACTTCTAGAAAAAACAAAACCCAATTCTCAAAAATTTTCCACAACATCAAATACATATTTGACTAAGCATCACATACATGATCAGCAAATTCATCATCACCAACAAATATGTCATCAGCCGAAGCATGCTTCCAGCGCATGCTGCCAACAAATGCAGCCAATTCATGCTACCAGCACGGACCGCAGGGAACCTGCCTTCTCACATGCTGCCAATGCAGCAAATGTTTCTGCACGAACAACCCCTATTTCCAGTTGGGGCCCATCCAGTCCATCCAACTCATTGCACGGCCTTTCCAGTGACCACCTACAACAACTTGCTCATATTGTGTCTATGATAAACCACAATTGTGCTTCCGGTAATCATAATGTTTATGCAAATACTCCAGGTCTGTTTTCTGTTTCTGTTCCTTCGGTAAATTCTATATTCACCAAGCCTTGGATTTTGGATGGTGGAGCTACAGACCACATCACTTCTGATTCCACACTTTTCACTAAAACAAATTCATCACCTACACCCATAGTCAATCTACCCATTGGTTCTACTGCCCCAATCACTTCCATTGGCACTATACCATTTAATTCTAACATCACTTTAGATAATGTTTTATGTGTCCCATCCTTCGGCTTAAACCTTATGTCTGCTAGCAAAGTCACTGATTCTCAAAATTGTTGTGTCATATTGTTTCCCACTTTTTGTGTCTTGCAGAACTTGGCTACAGGGAAGATAATTGGCTCGGGTAAATAACGTGGTGGTCTTTATTACATGTCTCCAGTACAGCGGACACCAGTTTCTTGCCAAGTATCACATCCCTCCAACTTATGGCACATGCGTCTTGGTCACCCTTCTCCTTCTCGCCTTAAATTAATCTCTCCTTTATTGTCTTCGCATAACAATTCTTTTGATAATAATTGTGATATTTGTCCCATGGCCAAACAAACAAGGCTTCCTTTTCCCTTAAGTTCAATTTCAACTCATAGAGCATTTGATTTGTTACATTGTGACATTTAGGGCCCACATAAAATTCCCACGCATTCAGGGGCTAGATTTTTCCTTACCATTGTGGATGATTTTACTAGATGCACATGGATATTTCTTATGCAATTTAAATCTAAGACACAACACCTTTTGAAAACTTTCATTTCCTTTGTCCACACACAGTTTAATGTTAATGTTAAAGCAATCAAGGTTGACAATAGGTTAGAATTCTTATCCATGAAAGCTTTTTTCCAAAATAATGGCATTGAGTATCAACGCATATGCGTATATACTCCACAACAAAATGGGGTTGTCGAACGTAAACATCGGCATATTCTCACCGTTGCCCGTGCCTTTCGATTCCAATCCAACTTACCCCTATTTTTCTGGGGTGATTGTGTCTTAACAACTGTATATCTCATTAACCGCATACCATCACCATTACTATCCAACAAATCTCCTTTTGTTATGCCACTGTTGTACAGCCAACTCACAAGTTTGACACCCGTGTCAAACGTTGCATATTTATTGGCTACCCTCTTGGTCAAAAAGGTTATACACTCTACGATTTGGACTCTCACACATTCCTTGTTAGTCGAGATGTAATATATTTCCATTCTCCACACCATCTGCCACTCCCTTACAACCTCTTGACACACGGCAGCACATGCCCCTACCATTCTCACCATCTACCACTGGCACACTGCCTTTTGCCCCACCCAACGACCTCTTAAGCCCAATCAACCTTCACCCCACCCTGCCTCAATCTGCTAGCCGCGGCTCCACCCCAGTCACTTCCTGACTTTTCGTGTCTTCCACACATCACATGCCAAATGCCTGCCACACATCAACCACTTATCACCCTTTAACCTCTCGTGCCTTTCAACACCGCTCCATTTTAACCATTACCCACTTCCATTGGCCCACCATCTACTGCCAGCCCACATTATCATAATGACACACCATCTTCTGCTAGTCCCTCAGCCCTTTTTGATCATACAAGCTCACCTACTCCTAATACAACCACACCCACTACTAATATTGGCCCGACAGCATCCCTTCATTCTCAACCCACTATGGCACCTTCGCGCCATTCCACCCGTCCTACACACCCTCCGGGATGGCATAAAGACAACCACATGTCCAACCACGTCAATCTATCTAACATGACGCCTCGTCCTTCAGGTATTCGTTATCCTCTCTCTGATTTTCTCTCATATTCTCGTTTCTCTCCTACCCATTTTGCTTTTCTAGCTAACATTACAGGTCCTACCGAGCCCACTTCCTATGCTCAAGCTATCCAAGATCCTAATTGGCAACATGCGATGCATGTCGAATTAGAAGCTTTGCAACAAAATCACACTTGGAGTATGGTTCCTTTTCCTCCAGGTCATAAACTCATCGGTTGCAAATGGGTCTACAAAATCAAATACAAATCTAACGGCACCATTGAGCGTTACAAATCTCGTCTCGTTGCTAAGGGCTACACTCAAAATGAGGGAGTCGACTATCAGGAGACCTTTTCTCCTATCGCCAAACTCACAACCCTACGGTGTCTCCTTACTGTTGCATCCGCTTGTTATTGGTATATTCACCAATTAGATGTCCAGAATGCCTTCCTCCATGGTGATTTACATGAAGTTGTTTACATGACGCCTCCTCCTGGTCTTCGCCGACAGGGTGAAAACATTATATGTTGGCTCAACAAGTCTCTCTATGGACTCAAACAAGCATCCAGAAATTGATTTTCTACCTTTTCAACCATCATTCAGATAGCAGGATACCATCAATCAAAAGCTGATTATTCCCTCTTCACCAAGACACAAGGTACTTCATTCACAACAGTGTTTATCTATGTTGATGACATACTTCTCACAGGTAATGATCTTTAAGAGATGGAACATCTCAAAACATTTCTTCTCAAGCATTTTCGCATCAAAGATCTTGGAGATTTGAAGTATTTCTTGGGCATTGAATTTTCACGTTCCAAGAAAGGTATTTTCATGTCTCAAAGAAAATATGCATTAGACATTCTGCAATGGAACAGAATCTCAAACTCACCTCCACAGATGGAGCACTTCTCAATGGCCCAACTCAGTATCGAAGACTGGTTGGGAGGTTAATTTATCTCATTATCACAAGGCCAGATATAGTCTACTCCGTTCGGACACTTAGTCAATTTATGCATCAGCCTCGAAAGCCACATTGGCATGCTACTGTACGAATCCTCAGATACATCAAAGGCACACCTGGTCAAGGCTTACTATTTCCTGCCTCTAACAATCTTTCCTTAAAAGCCTTATGTGATTCAGATTGGGGAGGTTGTCATGCCACAAGGAGATCAGTTACAGGGTATTGCATTTTCCTTGGAAATTCTCTCGTCTCATGGAAGTCCAAGAAACAAACTAATGTGTCTAGATCATCAGCAGAAGCCAAATATCGAGCTATGGCTAATACATATTTGGAGCTAACTTAGCTACGTTATATATTACAAGATTTAAAGGTCTCGCAAGTAGCTCCCACACCATTGTATTGTGATAATCAAGCCGCTTTATACATTGCAGCAAATCCTGTTTTCCACGAACGTACAAAGCACATAGAAATCGACTGTCATATAGTTCGCAAAAAACTACAAGCTGGAATGATTAGTCCTTCACATGTTCCCACTCGTTTTCAGTTGGCAGACGTATTTACAAAGGCCTTGGGAAAAGACCAGTTTGTGACACTATGCGACAAGTTGGGAGTTCAAGATCTTCACTCTCCAACTTAAGGGGGAGTATTAGAAAATAATTATTGTAGTTATTATAATATTATTGTGATTATGATAATGTCTTCCTGAATTAGGAAAATGTTATCATAGTTAATATAATATTATAATCATTATAATTTACCTCCTCTAGCATAAGTCAAATGCCATAAATTGTGGATCATGGCTTGCATGCCGTAATAGTGGCTATGTGCTTAATTATAATATTTGTATACAATACCTTGTACAGAAAGAATTAGGCAATTGAAGAAAGTCATTCACCCAATTATCTATTACTCAAACCCTAGTCAATTCGCCCTTTAATCTTCCTTTGGTTTCTTAAGATGATATCAGAGCACCATCCTGGTGCCTGATTTCTTACTTCTCAAAAACACCATGTCAAATCAAATCAACTTTTCCCTTGTCAGAAAACACAAAATTCAATCTTTGAACACAATGCCAAATCAAACACTTCTGGAAAAGACAAAACCCAATTCTCAAAAAATTTCCACAACGTCAAATACATATTTGACTAAGCATCACATACATGATCAGTAAATTCATCATCACCAACAAATATGTATTTGAAAAGAAAAATCTCATTCTACACTTCAAACTTTCTATATTTGAAAAGAAAAATATATTTGTGAGGAGTGTAGAATGAGATTTTTGGAGTGCCAATAACACTTCCCTTTCTTAAAGACACCTCCCCCCCTCCCCCATAAAGACGTTAAGCAAACAATCCCCAATTTAACCAACACCTATGTCTAAATACCTCCATTGTCGACATCGGCACAGTCGACAACTCCCATGTCGTTGGTAACAACCCATCACCTCAACTCATCCAACTGAATAACCATTCAACCACATCACCTCCATCACGAGAGTTGTCGGTAACACCGTCCAACCCTTCTGTAACACGGAGTTCTGTCGTCCAACACCCTAACTTGCCCACTCGTGCAGAGAGAGAAAGAAAGAGAGGGTATGGTGCCACGGTGAGAAGTTGGCTTTTTTGCTCAGATTTCCTGCGGTGGTTGGCTGCTGACAAGGGGGTGTGGTTGTTTTTTTTTTTAGGAGAAATTAGGTTCACATCCTTCATTTTGCTACTACATTGATTAAAACCCTATTCATTTTTAATTTTGATGAAGGTCCTAGGGTATTAATAACATCATTAATTATTTGAATAATAAAATATTTTTATTTTAAAATATATTCCTTTAGTGTTAAAAATGTTACTATTAGTATATCTATATTTATGGCTAAATTATTTTTACTTTGTACCTATTTTTAGTTTGCAAACCTTTTTTATTTTGTACTAATTTTCTTTTCATTTTTAATTTGTACCCATATATTAGTTTCTTTTTGTGCCCATGTTTTTTTAAAATTTTATTTGTACTTGTATCCATGTGTTTACCATCACATGACATTGCATATTTAGTCAATGATAGAAAAATTACATAGGGTATGTTTATGTTTTATGGCTAAACTTTGTATCATGTATTTATATTTTTAGTTTGTACCCACTTTTAATTTGCAACATTTTTTTTAAATTTGTAGTATTTTCTTTTTAGTTTTAATTTGTACCCATATATTAATTTCTTTTAGCGCCCATATTTTTTAAATATTCATTTGTATTCATAATTTTTTAATCTTTTATTTGTACCTTAATTTACTTATAATGTACCCATCCTTCTTTATTAATGTACCACTTTGTTATATGTGAAATTTATCATTTTTTTTTTTTTTTTTTGCAAAATGTACCAATTTTTTTAACACTATGGATACATTCTTTTGCCATTTATTATTTCTTATTGTTACATAGTTTTTATCCATTTATTCAATCAAAATGTTTGAATTTTTTTATTGTAACCGTTTCTAATAGTATTATAATGAGGGACTAAATTTATAGGATTATAAATCTCATAAAATATCAAACAATTAATGTCAAAACTTAAAAAATTAAAATATTAATACTAATATAATGAGGTGTACAAAGTCAAAGGACTTTGATCAAACTTTGAAAACCATTATGTTACATCCCGTCCCGGAATTTTTGGAAACGTACGTGCGAAAAGACTGTTTTGCCCCTAGTTTGTTTTCGTTATGTTTTTGGTTGTTTTGTGTGGTGTTGGCCAGAGTTGGACCACACACACACACACACACACACTGTCACTTTTCCCTCTCCCTCTGTCTTTTCCCTGTCTCTCTCTCTCTCCCGAGTCCTCTATCCTTCTTCTTCTTCCTTCAAACTCGTACAGACACACACACAACTACACTAAATCATCACAGATCGAGGAAACCAAGGGCACAGTCGTGATCGTGAGGTCGAGGGGAGCACAATCATATCCTTTTCAGGTGAGAAACCAGTCGATTTCACAAGCTCCGATTTGAGCACTATTCATGCAAACTTATTTCACCACGTTTTTGGGATTTTGAAGCTCATAGGCGGCTTGGTGAGGTCCCAAGGAGTCTCGGAGTGCTTCGTTGGACGAAATTGGACATCGGGATCGGTGGGTTCGAGCTTGGCCGATTTTGGAGTTTGTGGACAGGTATGATTTAGTAGTTTCTAGGCCTTAAAACTTGTAGGATCGTGTTCTACTAGCTTAGGGCTTCAATTTGGTGCAAGAATCATGAAAAATGGTGGAAAAACGAACGAGAAAACACGATTTGCAGGTTTTCCGGCGACGGCGCCGAAGTCTCGCCGGAGAAGGTGACGGAATATTCCGTCAGAATTCTGACGGAATATTCCTGATGCCGTTAACGGAATCTGTCAGTTTTGACGGAATATTCCTAACGGCGTCAGTTGACGCTGTCCGTGTGCACCGCACGAGCCTGCGCGTGGCCGGCGCGTGGCGGCGCGTGCGGCGGAGAAATTTTTTTCCAAAAATATGGTTGTGATCCTGAGGTTGTGTAGAGCACGTTGGTATATTCATTTGTCCATTTTGAGCAATGTATGAGAAGTTATTACGAAAGGAAGGTTATGTGCTTTATAATTAATGTTTTTATAGTTATTTCGCATATAGGTGATTCCTATCCCGAGGACGAGCGTGCGCACTCGAGACAGGGGGGCTACGACCCTTCCACATACCAGTGAGTGGGCTTTTGATTTCCGTATATACCTATATACATATAATTCCCAGAAATTAATATAAATGCTTATTATTTTCATGCCATTCCTTTTACGTTATTGGTTGATATGCATGATTAGTGGCATATAAGTTGGTTTATATATTTATTCATATGTCATATATATATGTTGGTGCTGCGGAGGCCTAGGTAAGTGCCAGGTAAGTGTTGTTTAACATTTGCATTAAATAGTGATTAGAGGTGCTTAGAGAGCTCATAACCTGCACCCCCGGTGTTAGTGCTCCCGCCCAGAGTAGGGCACAGTCCTTCACGTGTTGTTCACCTCTCGTACCATACGCTCAGCTTGGATCCAAGTTAGGTGCACAGTCTTGTCGTACAGACCACTATAGGTGGTTCCGACTCGTAGGTGACCCGCGATTATTCGCACAGCCTTTACGTGATCGTAGCACTAGAGCGTTTATATGTATTACACCCATGCCTGTCGTACAGACCACTATAGGTGGTACCGACTCGTGGGCAGGTTTAGTTATTGAGATTGAGATTTGAGCTCTAGATTCAGCCGTACAGGTCACTTAAGGGACTTCGGCTGTCAGATGTTATGCTATTGATGTGATTTATACCTGAGCACTTGCATATCATTATGAGGCTTTGACATGGCATACTTTTGAGCATGATTGGCATACCCTTGAGTATGATTGACATATTTATACATACGTATACATGTTTATTTTCTGGGAAGTATACAGGTTTTACGGTGAGGGGTTAGAATGTATTTTATTAAATGGTTTTCAAAGAGCTTTGTTTTTGCCCACTCACACTTTTGTTTTGCGCCCCTCCAGGTTCTAGTAGCTTAACGGGTTCGGTGGTTTTCCCAGAGGGCGTTCCGGCATTTCTGACAGACACTCACCGATGTAGGGTCACCTTCGGGTGCACTATTATCGAATTATTTATTTTGGACTGCTGTAGATTTATGCTCTGAATTCAGCATCTCACTTACGCTAGCACTTATCTTATCACATTGTGTATGCTAGTTTTTAAATTATTCGTACTTTTATATTACTTCTTTTAGCTTCCGCACTGTGCACATGGCTACGTCACTTCCACGTGACGGCCAGCATGCCCTGATCTCGGTCGGGGTGTGTCACATTAAGGTTTTAGTCAAAGAATGTTAAGGATTAGGGACCACATCCAAACTATCCCCTTTTTTTATTTTTTTTTATTTTGTTCATCTTAATTTAGTTCAAATAGGGGTTAAAGAGAGAGTTCGTATAAAAAAATGAAAGCGTGGGATGTTTTTATAAGATTGTGAGGTGTTACCTTTTTTTGATATTTTTTCTTTGAATAATCATAATTGTCCACAAAGTTAGCCATCTGGGTTTTTATTGGGAAAAATGAAGAACAAGCACCCCCGATTGCTAACCACGGTGACGACTTCGCAGAAGAAGAAGAAGAAGGAAACACAAAGACTGGGTGTCGCTGTTAGCAAGCAAAAGCTCGGGTCTAGATCTCAGCCTCAATTTCCTTTTTACTCCCGCTTAATACCAAGCGAAAGTATGGGATAAAATATTAGGGTTTAGCGAAGCGAGGAGGGCCTCGTAGTCGAGGCGAGTCCCATTTATTGTAGCACAAGACCTTACCAAACATAGGATTATAATCCTAGTTAAGCCAGTCCAAGCCAGTCCGTCCTAAGGCTCGTAGCTTTAAGGACTAAGTTGGATTGGCTTAGACTACCCTAAGTTAGACTACCCTAATCAACAAATTATAATATTATATTATTTAATACATTTCCAATAATATTTCATTGAGTAAATTATATAAAACTACCTCAACTATTGTGTCTGTCACAGTTTCACACCCCATCTTTAAAAAATATCAATGTCATATCTCATCTTACAAATTTGTTACAATTTCATACATTCCGTCAGTTTGTCTGTTAATTCTTCCGTTAAATAGTGACATGGATTGAGACGAAGCCCATTCTCTATTAAAAAATTAATTAAATATTTAAAATTAAAATAATAAAATTTTTATTTTTTTATTTTTTTGCATGGGGAACCCACCACTTATCCCCTCACCCTTCTTCCCTACTCCCGTCTTCTCCTAACCCAAAACTAGAACCACCCCAAACCCAGATTCCACCCGCCCCAACATCCCCCTCACTCACCACTACGATTTACGACATCAGCTCCTACAACACCCGTTGGACCCAAACCCACCACCCCTACCGGCCACCACCAACACCACCACCAGTCATAGACCCACTTCTCAGCTCCTCCAGTCCACCCCACCAAATCCCTACTCTCCCCACCACAATATCCGCCCCAAAAATCCTCACCACACCCACAATGCCCACCACCCAAAACACCATTTCCGCTAACAACCACCATATGACCAACTTACCTCCTCCCTCTTTTCCCACATTGAAGCCCTCGAATCCTCCCTCCACCACTAGTCATCCTCTGCCTCGCATTGCTCTCATTCTCCGTACTCCCCCTGTCTCAGAGACTCCGCCGCCTGAGTGATTCGAACCCACTTCCGTACGTTCCTCGTTCATAAATCTCGAACCCTCAGGCAGCTCAAAGACCTCGCATTCATTAAGTCTGCTTTCACCTCTCTCAAATCCTTGATTTCCAGTTAAACCCACTTGGATTTTCACTCCATATCTCATAAATCCATCAATTTACTTCTCAAGCTCGACTCGATTTGATTGTTTCTAAGATGGCGATTTGGTGGTCGGGGAGGGTGGGATCTGGGTTTGAGGTGGTTCTGGTTTTGGGTTGGGGGAATAAAGGAGTGGGGAAGAAGGGTGAGGGGGATAAGGGGTGGGTCCCCCATGCAAAAATTTTTTTTATTTTTTTTAGTTTTTAATATTTTATTAATTTTTTAATAGAGAGCGGGTCCCGTCTCAAGCCATGTCACTATCTAATGGAAGAATTGACAGACAAACTGACGGAATATATGAAATTATAACAAATTCGTAAGATGAGGTGTGACATTGACATATTTTAAAGATAGGGTATGAAACTGTGACTAACCCAATAGTTGAGATAGTCTTATGTAATTTACCCTATTTTATTATTAATTCAACATTTTTCTTTCTTTCTTTCCAAAATATTGTACCCCTTTCTAGAAACTTCTTTCCTCTTCTCCCTCTTTAGCTCGGTCCCATCTCTCATTTTCTGTCCCTTTTTCCAGCAAAACCTAGATACTTCTTATCTTTCCTTTGAACTCTATAATCTATACAACCAATCAACTATCATCTCTATCAATTATTTGACTAACTCCATTGATTTTCCCAAATTCTTGATTTTCTTTTTCGAAAAAGAAAGAAACTTTGAGCATTACCTAAAACAGAGAAAATGGTTTTTCAGAGATGGGTAGAAGAAGAAAGCAAAGCCCAGGGATTTTCTAGAAATTTTATGTTTATCCCCAAAGCTAGCCATTTGGGATTATTTTGGTAAAAAGGAAGAATGAGCACCCTCGACTGCTGGCCATGGTGACGATTCCGTAGAAGAAGAAGTAAGCTCAATGACTGGATGTCGCTGTTAGCAAGCAAAAGCTGGGGTTTGGATCTCAGCCTCAAATTTCTTTTTAGTCCTGCTTAATACCAAGATAAAGTATGGGATACGATATCGGGGTTTAGAAAGCGGGGAAGGCCGCATAGTCGAGGCGAGTCCCATTTATAAGACCTTACCAAACATAGGATTCTAATCCCAGTTAAGTCAATCCAAGCTAGTTTGTCCTAAGGAGAGGTAACAAACGCACCCTTATGGTGCGTTTGTTGCACCGACTTTAAGGATTAAGTTGGACTGGCTTAGACTATACTAAACTGGACTGATTTAGTGAAACATTCGGTGCAGTGCAGGACTAAAAAATAGAACAAGATGAACATTATTTATAGAAGTCACACGACTCACACCCATATATTTTTGCTCAGCATGTCCATTTCTCCTCATATTTCATCATCAGGCATAGGAGTTTTGAAATTTCATTACATCTTTTTACTTTCCTCGCTTGCTATTAATCGAAATGTGTTGCTAGATTATAAATATGACTTCTGTTTAATCCAACCCTTGATTAAAAAGCTGACATACATCTTTTATTAATATTCCATAACATTCGAAACGAAAACAAAAAGTCTTGATGAAAACCTTAAACTCCGACAAACATAGATAAGGGTAAGGTATATAAGTCACACCACAAGTTAACACAAACACGGAAAATAAAGATAGTCATCAAACTCAATAGAAAAACAGAAGCAATCATAGCACTTGATCACACTAATTTGCTCAGCGAAGATTTTCAATCTTCTTTCCCTAGCAGAGTAAGGAGGAAGTCCTCGTAATCCCCAGAAGTTTCTTTGGCCACAGCATGGTCGAGAGGAACGCTGTTCTTCTTGTAGTAAACCTCTTTGATGTCTTTCAAGTCCCTCTCGGCCCTTGTCACAATCACACGAGTGAGAGCATCCTCATCAGTTCCAACCCTCTTGATTGCGCTGCGAAGAACCTTCTCAAAGTACTTCTTGGGGTCATTGAGGCATCGGATGGCTACATACAGTGCCTTCTGGAGACCATCACCACCCTCTTCCAACAAACTCTGTGATAAAAAGAAGAAAACTTAGAGGTCAAACTCGGCAGTCTTGAATCTTAGACTCTTAGTAGATAAAAGTTTCTATAAGTAATTAGTTTTGGGTTGGATGCTCTAACTTCGACATAAGGCCTTCATACGTACCTTACTGATGGAAGTGCCATGGTCATCTCGGTAGCGGTTAAAGGTTGCCATGAGTTGAGTCTTGCTCCTAGTACTGAGGATCCTAATAACTTCATCATGATTGAAAGCCTTGTCTTTGATAGCATCATGAAGAATATCAGCTTCCGAATTGGCCAGTTTTGCATTGATCTCACAACCATCATAACGATACGCAGTCACTAAAGCAACCAAAAGCTGTAACATTGACCAAAAACCATCAAACACCATTACCAATTCTTCTATTCTAACAGTTTTCAGAACACAATTCTAGAAAAACACAGATACCAAAATAATAGTTCACCTAATACCAAAAAGAGGAGGCAAACAATGGCAAATTCTCCAACTTATTATGTTGTCCATTAGTAAAGTAGACTATCACGTAATCCAAGTTAATAGTTCAATAACATAACATGTCACAGTATTTGCCAAAAAAATCCTTTGCCGTTAATAATGTTTGTCATACCTTGCGGATATCACCAGTGGTATGTGCAGCCAAGTCTTCCTCCAAGGAGTGCTTGTAGCGAACTTGGTAAGCCTTCCTTACCGCAAGGAGCTCTTCAGGAGATAGAATGGTTGCAATCTCGATGATGACATTGTAGTTACACTCAGATTTCTTGATGGCCACATGAGCCAAAACAGCATCTCGATCTGCAGGATCCAAGATCCAACGGTACACCGCTTTCTACATTTGCCATATCCCCAAATGAAATTAGTTTTAGTATATGGCATAACTAAAATTGCTCAAACAAGAGATACAAAACTAATATAACTTATACAGAAAATTTGAACAGAAAGTGAGTTAGGTCAATTCTAAAGTTCGGATTCCCATTTTCATAGCTTAGCGTAATTTAAAATATTACATTGTGAAATATAAAATATAAAAAATTTGAGTTCGAAAGTAGATACCATGTAAGTTCATCCATGTAGAGAGCTTTGAGAGGCAAAAACTTTTATATTCTATATATTTAATACAAAAGTGATGAATTGACTGAAATGTTCAAAACTCTTCTATTTAAGTGGTACCTTTTAATCTCATCAAAACATTTCGGTCCACAACAAAAATCTCAAAACAATAATTACTTAATATTAATAAATAATATGCTTACCATATTTTCATACAATGTTAATACCATTCTTTAATAGAGATAGGACCACATGTGGTTTATGTCATTGTTATTTTAAACAAAATAATACTTGGAATTAATAATTTATTGGCAGCTCATTGATTTGTTCTCTAGAAACCTTCAAATGTCGCTCTCATCATGATAATATTCTCCTTTCCACCCTCTGCTATATCTTTGTAGGAAAAGGACGCTTCGGAGATTTCCATGTTTTGTGATACACAAGAACGGAACCGAATCCCCTCCAAACCCAATAAAGCTTAGTCTGTTGAGTTAGGGATCTAGGCCGTTGAAATTTAATCCAACGACTACAAACAGAGGGTCCTCTAAAAGTTATAATAATTGTAGCATTTATATCAAATTTCAATAGCCCGGATCCCTTACTCAGCAAGCTCGGTTTATTTGAGCCCGGAGGGGATCCGGTTCCCACAAGAACAATCAAAACATGACACATTTTTTCATATATTTATTTTCAAAAATATTTAAATTATTTTCGACTTATGAATATTTCAAAAATATAAATAAATAGTAATGGTAAATATCGATTAAGGGTGAAAGTATGAGAGAAAAAACCTCAAAATCCCCAGAGAGCTCGGACTCAAGGCGCTTGAGAAGATCTTCCTGATAAGATTGCTCGTAAGCAAGCCTGATTTGCTTTCTCTGTGCTGCGTTTCTATGTCCCAGTATAGAGATTATAGCCTTCTCATCGGTCCCCCATCCTACACAGTACACAAAAATACGAAATTTACATTAAATTTACCATATATATAAATTCTCAAAAAAAACACAATTAATCATCTGCATGCAAATTAAAATAAGAATTAAATGGCTGAATAAAATGATTAAACCTTTCACTGATTTTCGAAGAACTTCAGCATCGTCGTCCGGAGAGAAGTTTTCAGGAGCAATTAGGGTAGCCATTGTTGGAGATAATTTTCTAGGTTTGACTCCTCTCTTACTAATGTCTGTCTTGTGCTCTTGCTCTTACAATGTCTAATATTTATAGCAAATCTTTCACATTAAGAAATCAACTAAAATTGTGGTATTTAGGAATATATTAATTAGCATATCTACTAATTATCCACAAATGAGGTTGTGCTTAGGTGAGTTTTGGTTGGATTTGGTGTGGCACTAATAGGTGGTTGCAAAATGGCAATCTCTAATAATACGACATTCTTTATATATGTACATGATCTCTCCTGGACTTAGAAGACATTTAATTAATAATTTCTTCCGTTTTGGAGTTGTTCTTTCTTTTCGCTAATATTACCTTACGAGAGATGTTATTCATATCATGTTTTTGTATCATATTTTCATATCATCTTAAGTAGCATTTGATGTGGACAACCACATCATTTGGATTAATCAGATTTTTAAATTTAGTTCATTATTTAATAAACTAATAATTAAGAAAAACTAGTTAATTAAATGATGATTGTGGTATACGAGAAGTCTTTCTCCTTCCTTTTCTTGGGTTTTGCAAATTTTTCAAATGATGTGGCTGTCCATATAAAATGTCACCTAAGGTGGTATAGAAATGTGATATAAAAACATGATATGAATAGTATTACTATTACTTTAGATTGTAAAATTATTATACCCTTAGAATGAGTTAGGCCAAACTTGAGAGATCAAACTTAAAATCTAAGCAAGAGACATGTGATGATCTACTCGTAAGAAGAAAAATTGAATAAATCGCCAACTTACCTAGGTTAACATTCATACAATCAAAGACCAAACAAAAGAAGCATGTGACATTCGTACACGTACACAAACACACACACACACACACACACACACACGCATACGGGGATCAGGATTGGGCTGGAAACACATTTAGACACTTTTGTTGGCTGTCTTTCCATAATTTATTTCAAGAATCTGAACGGTATGATTTTAAATTTATATGACAGTGTAGACTGGCTAAAAAATAGTTAGAGAGAGTAGAGTACCTTTGCATGCGTTTCTGAGGGCTTCTGCATCGTCGTGAGGAGAGAAGTGGTCTGGAACAATGAGGCTTGCCATCGTAAACTGCTATGCTGTTTTTGCTTGGTTTTCAGTAGGAAAGGAAGGAAAGAGGCAAGTAAAATGTGAGTGAGAGACTAGTCCAAGTGCGTGACCCTTTATATATTGCTAGGTTTTCTTATAGTATTCACCATTGAAGTTAATGGCCACCTCACACAAACTATGCTGTCGAGATTCCTCGTAAGTTACACGTGAACAGTATACCTTTTTAATTATCTTAATAGTTTCCCTTACTCCCACCAATTATCGTAAAACAAGGGAAGAAAAGGGTAATTTAGATATGAATAGTCCTCGTAGTTTACTCGGATTTTCAATTTAATGTTTGTAGATTTTTTGTTGTATTTTATAATGTTACCGCAATTTTATTCCGTCAAACTAATAGAAATTTCATCCACGATAGGTGCCTTTAAATGAGAAGATGTTCCCAAAATGTGATGGAAATTCAGATGGAAAATTCAACTTAATTGATAAATATTAGACTTAAGCGAATATATACAATAAAAATGCAATAAAAAACGAGGATGAAAGTGCAAATCTAACTAAATCATGGAGACTATTAGTACAATTTACACTAAAATTTTTGAAGAAATTATAGCAATGATCTATTAACTTTAACTCAATTGAAATAGTGGTCCATCAACTAAAAATCTATGATCATTGTTCATTTAACTCATCAAAACGTGCAGCTATGGTCATTTTTGTTAACTCCGTTAGAACTTTCGTCAAAATAAATCATGTGTCACACACGTGAGGATGAAACAAGAGGCAAACATGAAAAACCAAATGAAAAAAAAAAGTATAGTAATGGTCCCTTAACTTTAACTCAATTATAGAAATGGTCATTCTAACATGAGTTATTTTGACGAAATTCTGACGAAGTTGAAATAAATGATCATAATTGCATATTTTGATGAGTTAAGAGACCAATGTTCATGAATTTTTTGTTAATGGACCATTACTCTAATTAAGCTAAAATTGAGAAACCATTACTACAATTTTCTCAAAAATTTTTAATATAAAATTTTGGTGTTCACACCTCATGACTCATGATATGCTTTTTTATTTGTCTTTTGCGGGGTTGGTCTAAATAATAAATTAAATTGTGGTGTTTGAAAACTGTGTGTTGTGTTTTGTGTTCACACATGCTACACCTTTTTTCAACTAATTATTATACATTTCTGCGATTTGTGTTCACACACCTGCTACTGTTTTTTTTTTTTTTTAATGTCTCGAAGAGTACGGTTAGGTAAATCAATTTTTTATTAATACTCCATAACATCCGAAACGAAAACGAAAGTCTTGATAGAAACCTTAAACTCCAACAAACATACACAGAGGTAAGGTAGATAGTCACACCACAAGGAAACACAAACACGGAAATAAAGAGAGTCATCAAACTCAATAGAAAAACAGAGCACTCATAGCACTTGATCATACTAATTTGCTCAGCGAAGATTTTCAATCTTCCTTCCCCAGCAGAGTAAGGAGGAAGTCCTTGTAATCCCCGGAAGTTTCTTTGGCCACAGTATGGTCGAGAGAAACGTTGTTCTTCTTGTAGTAAACCTCTTTGATGTCTTTCAAGTCCCTCTCGGCCCTTGTCACAATCACACGAGTGAGAGCATCCTCATCAGTTCCAACCCTCTTGATTGCATTGCGAAGAACCTTCTCAAAGTACTTCTTGGGGTCATTGAGGCATCGTATGGCTACATGCAGTGCCTTCTGGAGACCATCACCACCCTCTTCCAACAAACTCTGTGATAAAAAGAAGAAAACTTAGAAGTCAAACTCGGCAGTCTTGAATCTTAGACTCTTAGTAGATAAAAGTCTCTGTAAGTAATTAGTTTTGGGTTGGATGCTCTAACTTCGACATAAGGCCTTCATACGTACCTTACTGATGGAAGTACCATGGTCATCTCGGTAGCGGTTAAAGGTTGCCATGAGCTGAGTCTTGCTCCTAGTACTGAGGATCCTAATAACTTCATCATGATTGAAAGCCTTGTCTTTGATAGCATCATGAAGAATATCAGCTTCCGAATTGGCCAGTTTTGCATTGATCTCACAACCATCATAACGATACGCAGTCACTAAAGCAACCAAAAGCTGTAACATTGACCAAAAACCATCAAACACCATTACCAATTCTTCTATTCTAACAGTTTTCAGAACACAATTCTAGAAAAACACAAATACCAAAATAATAGTTCACCTAATACCAAAAAGAGGAGGCAAACAATGGCAAATTCTCCAACTTATTATGTTGTCCATTAGTAAAGTAGACTCTCACGTAATCCAAGTTAATAGTTCAATAACATAACATGTCACACTATTTGCCAAAAAAACTCCTTTGCCGTTAATAATGTTTGTCGTACCTTGCGGATATCACCAGTGGTGTGTGCAGCCAAGTCTTCCTCCAAGGAGTGCTTGTAGCGAACTTGGTAAGCCTTCCTTACCGCAAGGAGCTCTTCAGGAGATAGAATGGTTGCATCTCGATGATGACATTGTAGTTACACTCAGATTTCTTGATGGCCACATGAGCCAAAACAGCATCTCGATCTGCAGGATCCAAGATCCAACGGTACATCGCTTTCTACATTTGCCATATCCCCAAATGAAATTAGTCTTAGTATATGGTATAACACAAATTGCCCAAGCAAGAGATACAAAACTAACATAACTCATGCAGAAAATTTGAACACAATGTGAGTTAGGTCAGTTCCAAAGTTTAGATTCCCATTTTTATAGACTGACTGAAATGTTCAAAACTCTTGTATTTAAGTGGTACCTTTTAATCTCATCAAAACAATTCAGTCCACAACCAAAAAATAAAAAATAACTTAATATTAAAAAATAATATTCTTATCATATTTTTCGTTCTTTAGTAGAGATAAGACCATATGTGTTCTAAGCCATTGATATTTTAAACAAAATAATACTTGGAATTAATAATTTATTGACAGCTCATTGATTTGTTCTCTATGAACCTTCAAATGTTGCTCTCATCATGATAATATTCTCCTTTCCACCCTCTTCCTATATCTTTGTAGGAAAAGGACAAAACCCTTCGGAGATTTCTATGTTTTCTGATACACAAGAACAATCAAAACATAACACATTTTTTCATGTATTTATTTTCAAAAATATTTAAATTATTTTCGACTTATGAATATTTCAAAAAAGTAAATAAATAGCAATGGTAAATATCGATTAAGGGTGAAAGTATGAGAGAAAAAACCTCAAAATCCCCAGAGAGCTCGGACTCAAGGCGCTTGAGAAGATCTTCCTGATAAGATTGCTCGTAAGCAAGCCTGATTTGCTTTCTCTGTGCTGCGTTTCTATGTCCCAGTATAGAGATTATAGCCTTCTCATCGGTCCCCCATCCTACACAGTACACAAAAATATGAATAATATACATTAAAATTACCATATATATAAATTCTCAAAAAAAAAAAAAAAAAAACACACACACACACAATTAATCATCTGCATGTAAATTAAAATAAGAATAAAATGATTAAACCTTTCACAGATTTTCGAAGAACTTCAGCATCGTCGACGGGAGAGAAGTTTTCAAGGGCAATTAGGGTAGCCATTGTTGTAGATAATTTTCTTGGTTTGACTCCTCTCTTACTAGTGTCTGTCTCTTGCTCTTACAATGTCTAATATTTATAGCAAATCTTTCACATTAAGAAATCAACTAAAATTGTGGTATTTAGGAATATATTAATAAGCATATCTACTAATTATCCACAATTTAATGAGGTGGTGCTTAATTACGTGAGTTTTGGTGTGGCACTAATAGGTGGTTGCAAAATGGCAATCTCTAATAATACGGCATTCTTTATTTATATACATTTCTTTACACACACACACACACACGAACTCTCCTGGACTTGGAAGACATTTAATTAATAATTTCTTTCGTTTTGGAGTTGTTCTTTCTTTTTCACTAAGATTACTTTAGATCGTAAAATTATTTAACCCCTAGAATAAGTTAGGCCAAACATGAGAGATCAAACTTAAAATTTAAGCGAGAAACATGTGATGATCTACTTGGAAGAAGAAAAATTGAATAAATCGCCAACCTACTTAGGTTAACATTCATACAATCAAAGACCAAACAAAAGAAGTATGGGACATGCGTACACGTCTCACATACACACACACACACACACACACGGGGGTCAAGATCGGGCTGGAAACACATTTGGACACTTTTGTTGGCTGTCATTTCATAATTTCTTTCAAGAATCTGAACGGTATGATTTTAAATTTATATCAGTGTAGATTGGCTAAAAAATAGTTAGAGAGAGTAGAGTACCTTTGCATGCGTTTCTGAGCGCTTCTGCATCGTCGTGAGGAGAGAAGTGGTCTGGAGCAATGAGGCTTGCCATCGTAAACTGCTATGCTGTTTTTGCTTGGTTTTCAGTAGGCAAGGAAGGAAAGAGGCAAGTAAAATGTGAGTGAGAGACTAGTCCGAGTGCGTGACCCTTTATATATTGCTAGGTTTTCTTATGGTATTCACCATTGAAGGTAATGGCCACCTCACACAAATCATGTTGCCGAGTTCCTCGTACGTTACACATGAACAGTATACCATTTTAATTATCTTAATTGTTTCCCTTACTCCCACCAACTATTGTAAAACAAGGGAAGAATAGGGTAATTTAAATATAAATAGTCCTCGTAGTTTACTCGGATTTTCAATTTAATGTTTGTAGCTTTTTTGTTGTATTTTATTGGACACTGATACAGGACTCAAAACCATCTCTGTCTTGATACCGTCTTGGTGGAAATTTCCGTGAGCTTGAAGGTGTCTTGATACATAAGTTTAGGGGCATATGGTGGAAATTTCCGTGAGCAGGGATTCCATTGACCAAATGACAACTCGATATAGTGCCCATGGAATTGATTTGGTGATGACCCTTAGACGGAAATGGAGGCTGCTGCATACAGAATGGTTCCATAATCTATCTGAGTATGTTGAAAGAAATATTGGAGAACATTCTGTCTTTGGAAGGTTGTATCTGCAAAAGTGATGTGTGATGATAATGGGATGAAATTGTACCGTTCTTGAGTATGGATTTAAGTTCTGAATACCTGTCAATTTAGTGAGCAAGTAGCATGTTTGAGTATGGAAACCTATCAGTTTAAGTATAGATTTAGTTCATATTTGTGGGACCGTAGTTGAGAAGAACATGAGGAGCAAAAGCAACCTCAATCGCTGTAATCTGTAGTGTGTCCATTTGTTCATATTTCAGTGTTTGCTATTTGAGACTTTGCTGCAATCTCAAACTAGGAAACCCCACTTGAGATTGAGGGGGAGTATTAAGGGTACAAGTGTAATATAGTTAGAAATACAGTTAGTAAGTTTGTTAGTATTTGGTTAAAGTAGTTAAGATTTCTCTTATAAAAACAATTGTGTAATATTAATTTAGTCAGTTAATACAAATCCTATTTCTCTCTCTAAACTCTCTCTCTAGAATCTCTCTTGTTTCTCTCTATCATCTTCCTCTTCCTCTGTACCAATTCTTCATCTTTTACAATGTAGTTAACACTTTTAAATGAGAAGATGTGCCCAAAATGTGATGAAAAATTCAACTTAATTGATAAAATATTAGACTTAAGCGAATATATACAATAAAAATGCAATAAAAAACGAGTGACGAAATTGCAAATCTAAATAAATCATGGAGACTATCAGTATAATTTGCACTAAAAATTTTGAGGAAATTATAGTAATGGTCTATTAACTTTAACTCAATAGGAGCAATGGTCCGTCAACTAAAAATTCATGACCATTGTTTCTTTAACTCATCAAAACGTGCAACTATTGTGACAACCCGTTCCAAATTTTACGTTTTTATTAATTTTAAAAATGTAAATTTACGAAAATGCCCTAGAGGCAAGAACTTTGACTTCCGTTGACCATCGTGAGACTTATTTTTTTAGCATATCCTCATAGTACTCGTTGGTACGAACGCATAGGCAAAAACCGTTTGCGAGTCGGAATTATACCGGTATAGTTACGGACGTTCGAAATTGGTTATTCGAGGTTTAGATTTAATTAAATTAAATCCCCACTTTGTGGGGTGAAGCCCAATCAGAAATGAGGAAAGAAGAAGAAGGAAAAACAAAAAAAAACCAAAAAAAAAAAAAGAGGGGAAGTAGCCTTCCCGTCGACCCACACCCACAGCAAGCTCCCATTTTCCAAGGCCGATTCCGGTCAACTCCTATGGATTTTTTCGACGCCATTACCACCATCTTGAAGCTCTCATTCCCCTCTACAAAACTCACCCAAGAACCACCTTGATTGACCATGATATGTGGCGGTTGGAGGCCACGAAAGTTGATGAAAATCAACAGTGCTCCTGCCACTTTTTTCGATTTTCCGGAAAATTGGCAAAGTGATGGCCTATGTCACCACTTGGGCTTTGTAGCCCATATCCCAGGAGAAAAACCCAACCAACCTTGACCCCATTGGACCACTGTAGAAGACGAATCGACACCGGGAAGCTTTAGGCACCCACCGACTTTGTGGGCAAAATTGACCATCTTTCGTCCACTTTTGGACTTCGTGGCAGGTATGAAATTTGTTCCACTCATTGAGATCTTCATTTCTATGAAGTTTGAGAATTTTTGGAGATAGTCGGATTTTCAGGCGAGTCGGGACGGCCGACCACCACCCACGGCGGCGCGTGGCCAGTGGGCCGCCAATGCTATTTTTAGGCTAGGTCGAATGTCTTGAATTCAGTTTTGATATTGAATGACGTAGGTTGATCGTTGGAACCTAAATTCGTTACTTGATAAAAATGTGAATCGACAATCCGACCATTGGATCGTCACAAACTTGGATACATTATAATACGTAATATTTTAAGATCATAGGAATTTATGGATCGGGAATCCGACGTACGGATCTTCCCCAAATTGAATTTGTAAGTTAGTAAAATAAATGTTAATGGCCACTTGGTTTGGACAATTAGTGGAGATCTGACCGTTGGATCGTAATGAAATTTTAATATGTTATTCTAGAAGTATATTGTGGATCTTTGGGAGTTGCAGATTGGGAATCTGATATGTGGACTTCTGGGTCGAGCTATACAGGGTGTAGACCCTACCGTCGATCTTTGATCGACAGTTAACTTGTGGTCAATGGGTCTTGAACTATTTTAGAACGTCCTTGAGGATGTGTTTTACGTGAATTACATATTCTATTGATAAGAGTTCTGAGATGTGATTCGATAATTGGTCACAGGCACCAATCATTCGAGACGTCTCGATGCGTGCGCTAGATAATCATAGCATGGACTCCAGGTGAGTGGATTTGTCCTTCTTATCATATGTATATAATTGATAGTTGTCGCAAACATTTCTAAATTTATTTATGCATGTCACATGCAAATAATTAACGTGAACTACGAATGGCTTAATCCCTGTTTAGGGTACGTAGGCAGTCTAACGAGACGTTAGATGCAGCCATACAAGATGTGAGATTAAATAATTGAGACAATAGCTTTGTTTTGGGAATTGAACAATGTGAGGGACATTGGTGTAAAATGTGAGTTTTAACCTTATGTGTTGGTGGTTAAATGTTGGTTATAAATCAATGTATGAAGAATCGAGAAATTGAAGTAAGGAAACGTCAGTAGTGATAGTTAATTAAACTAGTGTCTAGCTGAGCTTATCACCAATAATTATTCCTAAAACTAAGAAGTTTGGAAGTGGGGTGTTACAGATTATGCATTTCACGCTATGTTATATTATATATATTTGGAAACACTATGACATGTTGGGTTTAGATTGTATCATGGCATATTCATATTATATTACCTGAATCTCATTATTGTGAATGCTTTGAAGTGTCAAATAACGCTGCGGACACTCAGGTGAGATTCAGGTAAGTACACTTTGGTGATAATGATGGTAGTGAGTATGATTGTGTTGAGATATATTAGAGCTCATAAACATGCACCCCGGTGTTAGTGTTCTCGCCCGTGGCCAAGGCCTAGCCTTCACGTGATCATTCACCTCTCGCACCACACTCTCACCTTGAATCCAAGGTAGGTGCCAGCTTGTCGTACAGACCACATTAGGTGGTTCCGACTCGTAAGTGACATGCGATTCGTCGCACAACCTTCACATAATCGTAGCACTTAAGCGTACTTATTTACACCCAACCTGTTGTACAGACCACTTTAGGTGGTTCCGACTCATGTGCAAGTATACTTATGGATGAGCTATTGGCTAGCATGTTATTGAGCTATTGGCTAGCATGTTATTGAGCTATTAGCTAGCATATTGATGAGCTATTGGCTAGCATATTGATGAGCTGTTGGCTAGCATGTTATTGAGCTATTGGCTAGCATGTTGATGAGCTATTGGCTAGCATGTTATTGCATATTGATAATATGAGCTATTAGCTAGCATGTTATTGAGCTATTGGCTAGCATGTTATTACATATTGATGAGCTATTGGCTAGCATGTTATTGAGCTATTGACTAGCATTGGTTGATGAGAGATGGACAAGTCGTACAGGTCACTATAGGTGACTCCGACTTATGTGCTACTATTGATTGAGGAGATATGGGTGCAATCGTACATGTCACCATAGGTGACTTCCGACTTGCGTGCTAGTATGGATTATCAAACACATGATTATTTATGTTGCTAACGAGATGTTATGTCGTTGTATACTTTTGGATTTACTATTGTTATACATTTGATTTCATACTTATACGTAGTATGATTTTCTGTAAACTATTCGCATTTTACGGCGAGGGGTTACTACCTTTGATAATGGAAATGATTTTGAAAATCTTTGTTTTAACTACTCACACTTTCTATTTTTTTCACCCCTCCAGGTTCTAGTACCATGGTTCCTTATCGACGAGGAAATATGGCACTCCCAGTTCTGGTGGCTTATATTGATGGTATCATTATTATCTTTGTTCACTGTACTTGTCTTATGCTCTGTATCACGTGTGAAATGGGTCCATACCCGCTCACCGCGTAGTTGTGTATTTAGGCACTTTTAAGTTTAAATTTATTCACATTTTATACACTATCACATTTTATGGTTTTGTCACCTTCCAGGTGTCGGCCAGCACATCTCAATTCGGGGTCCTAGTGGACATTCCAGGTCGGGGTGTGTCAACTATGGTTGTGGAGCCAAAAATAATCAAGAAGAATATAGAGGTGACACGTGGATTCTAGGGTAAAAAGGACAAAATTACGCTCGATGAACACCGAAACTCCTACACGCGAGCATTGGACAACTGTCGCTTAATCAAGTCAAAAGTGCTCAAAATAGGTATTTATTCAACACCTATTTCATTCATCCTCATCAAATAATCTTCACAAGGTAATCCCCAAATCTTTCCTTTCAAATTATAATTAATTAACTAATTAATTGATTTATTAATTTATTAATTAGCTACAAATCATGAATCTCACCCAAAAAACCATCCAAGTGGCCTGTCCATCTCTTCCTAAAGGGGCCGGCCACACCCTTATATAAACACCCTTATTTTCTCCAAAACTCAATTCCAACTCTCTTGCTAAATTCTCCAAATTTCTCTAAATACTTTTCCCTTAAATTTTAACTTTAGCATCGGAGGTTCTTCGCCCAAAGCCCCCTCATTCATCATGGGTACGTGAGGCTCTTGGCCTTAACCTAAGGTGTTAATTGTTTTGTAGATGCAATTTTGTCCAAGAAGAAGAAGGCGGAAATTTGCATCCACAAATTGGTGCTTTCATTGAGAGTCTTGATCAAACGCTCGTAGAAGACTTTCGCATTCAAGGTTTTTCGTTTTATTGTTCATTTGTAGATTTTTTGTACGTTCTTATTCTTGGATTTTTTTTCTAAAAATTCTTTGATAAAACGTAAAAGAAAAGTACAATGGCAAGAGATTTGGAAACCTCAACGAATGGAAATTCCAATGTTCGAGGATTAAGGCCGCAACGATTTACAAGGCTCAACACAACAATGAGTGGAGCGGCACCATCCCTACGGGGTACCACCATGGCAACCACCACAGTAGCCACATTCGGCAAGGCTCACAGCACCACAACCACAGCCCAAGCCATGTCATTCAAGCCTACACGGGCCCAAGCCCAAGGTGAGACAACCCGAGCCACTCAAGCACGACACGAACCCAACGCGTTGCTAAGCAGAGCCCTAGCCTCGCACCCATGTGCGCCACACGCCAAACAGCCCATTCCTGTGGCCCAGCCTGCTCCCGTGGCCTTCCAAGTAGCCCAAGATTAATTCAAATCAAGTAGTCGATTTTATCTTATTTTCTTTTGCAGGTTTGAGCGCTATGTTGATTATGCTCTTGATATTCCCATGTACTTTGTCTACCGGAACAAGAACTATTTTGACTGTACTGACATGACCTTCCGGGTTTCCATCTATCCTTTTCATAGCTAGTCTTGTAATTTGAGGCTTTCTTCTGTAGTTGCAAGCTCTCTGTGCCAAGCTACTGTTTTGTTAACAACATAGTATGGCTATATTCCCGCAGGAGTTTATGGCAGGAAAGCGTTGTTGCATTCCGGGTGAAGTTATTCCAACCATAAGTGATTGGAAGATGCATTTGGGAACTATATATCCTGAGGTTCATTTCATACATATGTGCGTCAACAATCTAATTATTCGTTTTTGCTTCTCTGATGTTAGTGCCTAATTATCCGATTTTTTTCCCATTCAGGTTAGGCTGAGGAAATACTTGGAGATGAGGGGCGCTGGTTCAGGGCCTTGGAAGACATTTTGTGGTTTGCCAGCATTTTGGGTAATATGCATTTCGACTCTCATATCAAACTAGTTCATTTGTTCTTCTTAAACTATATCCAAGCAGCCAAAGGCGTTTGAACGTTATTTTCTGATAACAGATGTAACAAATATTATAATTTTTGTATCTACCGGTATTTCAATTATGTCTTTGTGGCTCTTACGTACCCTGTGAGTTTCTTTAAAATCCCAGACTGGTTTATTGTACGATGAAGTTTCCCTACAAAATGTGTTGGACATGATAGCTGATTGGACCACTGAAGAAAGACAGACGCTGAGAGATAAGGTGATGTCAAACGCTTCACAACAAAGCTCATTCTTCTGCATTCTTGTACAACGGTTAAGTTTCCAAATCTGATTGTAAAATTACATGTAGCAGGTCCCCAAAACTGGTCTAAAGACGCCATTTCGTGGAGGACTGCTGCAGCATGTTGCCGAAAATGTGGTGAAGTTTGCCAAGGTAAATTAGACTTCTCTTACTGCTTTAAGTGTGCTGTGTGTATGCGGCTGGCTCATAGGATCCGTCTATTCTTGTGCAGGATGGCCTGGAAAGAAGAGGCTTGAATGAATCGGGATTTTTGGATGGGGTGGTGGAGGTGGCGAGAACCGGTATGGGATTGGGAGCTAAGCTAAGCTGATTTTCCATTACTAAGCGTGACGATCACTAAATTTTCATTTGGTGTTTTGTTTTCTTTTTGGCGGAAATTGTGTGTTTACGTTGAACCTTAAATTATGTATTGCAGGTGTAGCACCAGCTGAGAAGCTGTTGCAGCTGTATTACGGGGAATGGGGGCAAAATATAGACCCCGTCTTCGAGGAGCTACGATACTGATCAGGCAAGGCACTTTGCTGAGATCTTTCATCTTTGTATGTAAACCTTGCAAATTTTCTTGTGTTCAAGGATGATTCCGACAAAGGGCCGAAATTTGCCTTCGTTGCATCTACCTATTTGTTATAACATTTTCGGAAACAAATCATGTTGGACTTGTGTGTTCGAGCATGTTTATCTCTCTGGTTAAGCTCTTTGGTTTGAGAGATCGTTCTTTGTGAGGATCTTGTGATCCTCCAATCACATCCATTCATTGTAGTTTTCGTCAGATATTGTTTATATTCAATTTTAAATATAAAAAAAAAAAAAAAAAATCCATCTTATGTCATGCACCTGCAGCAAAGATGCCACAGGCTTCAAGGAATCGGACGGTCGAGCACAAAACAAAATATGCTTTAATGCGGCTTAGGAATAGGTACAAAACAAAATATGAAAAAGTATCTTTGTTTAAAGTAATAAAATATTAAGCATTTGTCGATTTTCTTCCGAATTTGTAAGGAGTTGTCAATATTTTCCTAAATTTTAATTATTGCCGGTTATAGCCTAGAATTTTTATAATTGACAAATTTTCTTCTAAATTTTAATTTTGGCCAGTTAACCCTTTGAATTTTTATAATTACCCAATATCCCAACTTTAATCCCCCCAACCATTAAATTTAAAAAAAAATGTACAAAGTGAACTGGTGAAAGAGGAGGAGAAAAAAAAAAAAGCAATATGTTGTCCGCTTTAGAGATCAAATTATATTTTTGCAATTATAAAACTGTAATTGACTTAACTTGAAATTTATATATATATAAAAAAAAAGTGGCAGCTAAATCTAAAATAATATATTAATTGCAAGAGAATTTCTATCCTCACATAGTGAGATGTCTAAGGGCTCATTTGAAAGTAATTTTAAAATGACTGAATACGCTTTTAGTGAAAATACTTTTGAAATCAATTCTTATAGTAAAAATGCAAATAAATTTTGAAAAAGCATTCGAAGTGGTTCCTGAAAGAAGTGGTGGTTCTTGCAAAAGCACTTCAAGTGCTTTTGAAACCCATAAATTAATTTTTTAAAAACCCTTTCAGTTATTTCAAAATACTTTCAAACGAGCCATAAATTGACAAAAGAAGATATGAATGTTTCTAAAATTAGCAATATTAACCAAAAGTTAGGATGACAACCCGCACTGACCCACCCCACTTGCGCCGGATCCAAAGAGCCGTGGACAAAAATGGTGGCTTCGGTTCAATCCAGCCCAACTTTCGAAAGCGACGTCCAGACCCAGCGTCCACCACAAACCACCTCCAGCGCGACCCACACCAAATTAAAATAATTAAAAAAAGGGCACCGAAATGCAAATGCAAATGGAATTTATCCGAAATGCAAATGTAAAACCGGACCCCTAAAAGTCCTCTAGCCAATCAGGTCGCAGCATTAGATCACCCCTCTCTCTGACCACGAGTTTAGATACGTTTCCCATCACTCGTGTCCCCAAGTTTCACCGGTTCACGTGACTTGGGCTCCACCCGCCCTCCTTCCCCCGGCACAAGCTAAACTCTTCTCTTCTCTCTCCCTCACCCTCGAAGCCTCTCTCCCTCCACACTCCCTCTCTCCCTCTCTCTCTCTCTCTGAGTGGCCGTGCTTTTGCTCTTTCACTCTCTCTCTCGCTCTGGCCGCGTTGGAAGGTTTGATTGGATGCTGACAGTGTGAAGTTTCTTGGCGATGTGTAGACCAAACTGTGTGCGTCGATCTGAATCCGGTTTCGGTTTTGCGATTAACTGTGGCTTCTTCAGAGATGTTTGATTGGAACGACGAGGAGGTATACAGTTTCTTCTTCTTAATTTAATTAATTAATTAATTTATTTATTTTTGCATTATTAAGTAATAAGATTGTAAATTTATATTTTTTGTGTTGAATGTGAAATGATTTTTTTTTTTTTTTTGAGTTTTTGAGATGAAATATATGAATTTCCGTTGCTGTTGTTGTATTTTAGGTGAATTTCTGTGCTTTTTGGCGAACAATTTGGTGCCAAAAACGACGGCTAAACAGTTATATTTTCTTGAATTTTTGTTACAGTAATTGACTTTTTTTGTTACAATCTAGCAAATGAGAAACAGAGGTGAAGAAATGATTATTAGTGAACAATGAATTTATGAAAATCTTGCGAAAAAAAAGTTGATTAGGTATTCGCATATATTTTTCTTGAATTTTTGTTACAGTAATTGACTTTTTTTGTTACAATCTAGCAAATGAGAAACAGAGGTGAAGAAATGATTATTAATGAACAATGAATTTATGAAAATCTTGCGAAAAAAAAGTTGATTAGGTATTCGCATATATTTGTGTAAAACGATTGAAGAACAGTGGAGTGAGTCCAAGGATGAACATTTCAGGAGGTGGTTTATTTGTTGAACAGACGGAATGTTAGTTATGTTATCAAGATGTTTGGAGCGACAATTTGAATTTGAATTCGTGTGCGGATACGAGCACATAGTCATCAAAACTAGGGGATAAGATGAGTTTATATGATGCAAGAAGAGTTCCGTGGTGCTGGTGTAGTGAAATCAAGGCGAAGAAACAAGAATTGAGCTGAACTAGAACTCTATATATTGAATTGAAGATTGGAGAAACAAGAATTTTGGAAACAATGCACCGAGTGGGATTATAGATGTGACATTGAGCTTTGACGGTGTATAGATTTCTTAAAAAAAATGTGGGTTTTTAAGGCTCTAATTCTATACTTTAACTAGAAAATATGAGAGTGAAGAAGATGTAAGGAAAGTTTCAAATGCGGTATATGTAATCAAAAAGAAAAGTGAAATCTTAGTTGAGAAAGCTACAAATCACACTATCTCAAAAGCTATTATGCACACTGTGCTAGTTACAGAATACCTAACCATGATGACAATTATGAAAGCTGTAATTTGGAACTGCAAAATCGCAATATGTTTGAGAAAAAAGGGTGTAAGCTTATCAGGTGTTTAGACATGCTTGGATGCAATAGCTATGGTTTTCATGCAAGAGTGCTTGGATAATGTTAGTTTTTTATTTCGATTTAAATTAGGAATCTGCAGCTTGTTGAGCTATGATATTTATCTTTTGTGTTTGAACTTTTAGGATGTGTTTGGTAATTCTATTTGGCCTGTGGAATTCTTGTACAATGTGTTAAAGTGCCAGAATCTTAAAAGATTTGTGGTTTTCCAATGAGTGTACATTAATCCTCATGCACTTTTCGATGTTGTCTTTCTATATCTGATATGTATGCAATTTCCAGTAGTTATAAGCCACTGAGCTGACAGAATCGTCATTAATACTTCCAGTGCTCTTTTAAATAATTTGTTTGTCAACTTTTCAATTATACTATTTAAATATTGTTCTTGTCATGCCTCTTGCTAATGTTAACGTTTTTTATTTTTTTCAGCTTGCAAACATAGTATGGAGTGAGGCAGTTGAGAGTGATGATCATATTGTGCCTTACAACGAGGCAAGTGAGGATTATCGTAACAAGAAGCAATGGAAACAAGAATCTCACACCATCAAGCCTACCGAACAGAAGACCCATGGGCCCAAGATTGACTTGCAAGACAGAAAGTTGGAAAGCAGTCCTAATTTTGACACCAGTGAAGGAATTTCTACCTCTGAATTTGGAATGGACTCGTGGCCAGATTTATCATTAGCTAATGTTGCCAAAAGTGAACAGCATTGCATAGGTACTGAAGCACCCAACAACTTAACTGAAATTATCACCTACAGTTAAGATTTATTTATTTATAATCATAAAGCATCTTTAGTTTGGATAAGACCGTCAGAGGGAATAGATAATCCAGTGTCAGTTAACCCGTGTACATTTCCGGTTGACAATGGAAATCAATGTTTTCATTCAGGCTCTGGTTAATTTGTTATGCTTCATTGTATCCTATTTAAAGGTTAGGCATTATCTCAGCTCCATTTGCTTACCATCCTTCTATTCTTTCTTGGGGACCTGTATAGTTTACTAAATGCTTAGTCTTTTTTAGTTAAGCCTTGTTATTTTCTGGGACATCAATCTTTCCATCTGTTGTTTGCTCTTAATGTAATTGGACCATCTGTGATTAACTTGTTAAATCACGTGAAATACTCAAAATCATCAAACTGTTCGAAGATTAGTGATGGTGTGGCACACTTGTTTAATATGAGATTTTGATTCTTTGATTGAGTTGATGGGGAATAACATTGGTAGAATATATGGTTTAAATAATAGTCAGGGTGATTTTCGTGTGTCTTTACCTTGTAAGTTTAAAATTTCAAATACATGAAGTTCAATAGCCAAAAACATGTACTTGTATTCAACAACAACAAAAACTTATCCCACTAAGTGGGGTCCATTGTATGAATCTTAGAATGTCACTGCACTCGGTTTTGTGTCAAGTCTTTCGTTAGCTCCAAGTACTACATGTCGTTTATTAGAGTTTCTTTCCAAGTCTTCCCAAGTCTTCTACCCTTTTTTATCTGAGCCTCTGTCTCATATTGCATCTTCTAACTAGAGCATTTATAGGTCTCTGGTTCACGTGTCCAAACCACCTTAACCGATTTTGTCTCATCTTATCTTTAATTATGGCTACTCCTACTTTATCTTGGAAGAGCCTTGTTCTTAATCCTGTCCTTTCTTGTGTGCCCACACATCCAACGAGGCATTCTCATTTCTAATTCTGCTACACATTTTTTGCACGTGTTGATGCTTGACCGGCCTAACATTCTATCCATAAAGCATGGCTAACCTTATTGGTGTCCTATAAAATTTTTCCTTCGGCTTTAGTGTCATACGATAGTTACACAACACACCCGATGCACTCTTCCACTTAATCCATTCATCTTGTATTCTATAAAAAATGTGGGATTTTGGTCTTTATAAAAATGACAAAGAAGCTAAATAGCACCATGATAAGCAAGTAGTTCTTTATTTGTTGTGTTTTGGGAGGTGGATTGTTGTTTCAATTGTTTCTTGTGATTCTGTTTTCAGATTGTTTAATTAGAAGTGCTGAATTTCTTGTCCATCTTACATTTTATTTCTGCTAGTTTTAACAATATTTGTGCTTCTTATAAAATATTTACCTTTTTAACAGCTGAGGCAATCCAACTGGATAAAGATGGTGAAATTTTTCAAAATTCGAATGAAGGTAAAGAACAAGGTGATCTTGTTGACTACGGATGGGCTAACATTGGAAGTTTTGATGATCTTGACCGGATTTTTAGGTAATTTATGACGACATGATTTTTTTTTTTTTTTTTGTTAATGGAGTCTCGACAACATTCTGATATAAATTATTTGTATTTTATTTTTGCTATTTTACAAAAATTGCACCGTATACTTATTTTTTTCAGAATTGACTAGCTGGCATGATCTGCAGAACTAATTAAAGGAAAACTAATTGTACAGTTTCATGGCTTTTTTTTCAGAATTGACTAGCTGGCATAATCTGCAGAACTAATTAAAGGAAAACTAATTGTACAGTTTCATGGCTATCATTATTTTTCAGTAGTTTTCTCAACTGAAGTATAATAGAAAATCTTTTATTCTTTGTTATTATTCGTCTCCATCTTGGAGCAGTTAAGAAGCCATCATCGTGGCATTGTCAAACACCCAAGAAAAAAAATGGTGTGTTCAATGACAGCTGGTTGTGGCAATTTTACTGTCAAGTACCCCATCTTTCCTTTTCCACTGATGTACTAGTTCACAAACTGAAGCACACCATCTACAAAACAAAGTACTAAATACATTTAAAATTTCAGACCATGAAATATTAATAGGTTATGATACTCCTCCCTCCATTCCTCTACATAACTTACGTTATTCTACCTTACATTTTTTTAAATACTATTAATGGTATCCATCCAACTCTGTAGTCTCATAAACAATTGATGACTTTGCAGCAATGATGACACTATATTTGGCAATGTAAGTCTTGGTAATGCTGACGAGCTGTGGTCTTCCACTAGAGATGCAACTGACAGTCCAATCAAAGCCTTTCCTGTTTCTTCAGACTCACCAAGTTTCACATCAGGTGCAGTAACGAATGCTTCTGAGTATTTGGAAATTAAAACAGACTATATCCAGAAAGATAACCAGTCAATCACCCCAGGCTATGGGAAGATGGATTATTCTGCAGGTTATGGTCTGCAGAATCCACATGCCGCACTTGATCATGTAGAATATGCTGGAGGTAAAAGTAAGACCATGGAAAAGGAACAGGTATGAGTTAATCTAAACTTGATTAGTCATTCGCATATTCATGTCTTTCACCTAATCAAGAAAGTGATCTCATAATTGTATTTGACTTTCACAGTCAGATGTGGACACGGGACGAAGCACTCTGACAAAATCTTCCTTGAATGCCGAAAATTCTTCTTCCCCAAATGAAACAGCTGATAGGGTACTACCATTTTTTCTATTTTTCTCTCTTATGTTCTGATATGTCAAGGTCCTGTGATGAGGCAAATAAGTTATGAGAGTTAGTAGAGTCTGTCTGATGCCTTAAAATATAATACCATTTAAGATGGGGGAATACTAAGAAATCACTTTAAAATGCAAACGGTGTGTCAACGTTGCATAATGGAAGTCTGTTCAGCCGGGAGGTAGAACCAAATTGTTAAAGAGGTGTAGTAAAAAAATTCATCGACTGAGATTCAGAGAGTCTGATGTGCGTAACATCAATTGTAGAAATGTCATAATCATTCTAATGATCCAACTAAAAGGAAATGTTCTCTTTCTTCTATGGATTCATATGGTTATGTAATATTTTGAACATTTTCTTTGATGCCATAACTTTATCTAGGAAAGAAAAACCTTGACTGATTAAATATCAAACATAATTTGTTAGTTTGTACATTTCATATCATTCAAATTAGGTTAATAGTGTCTTTCCCTTAATATGTGCAGGTTTCTAGGCAGAAAAAAATAATGAGGTGTCGTAAAAAGTTGGAGGAAAAAAGTGAGGAGAAATCATTGCAAGATTTTTATGGTACTTGGCCTTCATCAAGAACCCCTTCTGGACATTTTGAGAACCAATTGGAATGCTTCATGGTAGAATCCTCTCCTTCTACAGCTCCCAAGCAGAAGAGACTGCTTCAAGGACCCGAGCCTTTACCCTACCAGCATATCCCAAACCAATGTGCAGCCCAGTCTACATATGGGAACCTCACAAATCCATCTACGCATGTGTCATCTCACATTCAACCTGGGAAATTTAAGCATCAAAATTTGTTTTCTGGTTATGAAGTTTCTTCTGGGATTGCAAATGCTATAAACAAGTTAGTAGATACCTCAGCAAAGCCTCTAACCATGTCTCCTCAAGAGAAAATTGAAAAGTTAAGGAGGCGGCAGCAACTACAGGCAATGCTTGCCATTCAGAAGCAACAACAACAATTGAGTCATCAAATCTCTAGTACCAATCAGTCTAGCACTCAAAAAGGCCCTCAAGAAAATCAAATTCAGCATTTTGAGAGAGCTGATCTGGAAGTTGAAGGCTTAAGTAGTCTTCCTTCTCTGGACCCGAACTCAACCGTAGAACAAGATGATTCCACTATTGTTTCTGCAGCAATTGATGATCACTCAGCGGAGGATACAATACTTTACAGGCTTCAATATATTATATCAAAGGTATGCTCACTTTCAAATTGGATTCTTCTCCTGGTCAGGTAAATAAATTGGATTTAGTTACAACTTACAAATGGAAAAGCAATGTTTACAGTTGGACATCAAAATAAGACTTTGCATACGGGATAGCTTGTACCGGTTGGCTCAAAGTGCAATGCGGAGGCATTATGCTAGTGATACTAGCAGTTCAAACAAAAGTAGCAAGGTTGAGGGTGAAGTCATTGCAAAGGAGGAAATCAATAGTCATAGCAGGTTAACGAGTTTTCTTTGTTCTCATAGTTTTACATTTTCATTTTAGCTCAAGTGGTTATCCTTTGTATGCTGATTACCTACATGCATTTTACATCCTTAAGGCGGCCTGTCCCACGTCGGACGATGGAAGTTTAACATACATGCTTAAATGATCTTGGGCCTCTCTCTTTGGGTTCGATGCTCATATTTTAGCATGATATGGCATGCCCAACGGACTTCAACTGTAAAAAATTGTCCGTGGACATGGTAGGATGCAAATCTATTCTCTTAAAAAAATTTGGCTCTCCACACATTGCAAATTGGTTTTGGGTTGGATGATCGCATTCTCTCCAAACTGTGAAAGAACAAAAATTTACTCATAAACAATTGGAAAAGAAAGGGAAACAGTCATCCTAGGTTATAGAACCTTATAAAATTCATGAAGCTAATGGACGTGAGTCATGACTGTCTTAACCTTGTTAAAATTTTAGTTTGAACATAACATGTTTCATTCCCCTTCATTACTTGGTATTAATCCTGGCAATATAGGAATGTTAACGATACACTCCATTTAGGAAGGGGGGGTTGGGGGTGTGTGAGGGAAAAAAGGATCATTTAATCAGCTAGATTCTTGTACAGAAACCCAGGTAGAAAGGTCAGTTCTAGGAAATTTTATAAAGAAATAGGGCATTAGTGGGCAAATGGTTGTATCGAATCTCACCTCGTCAAAGTGCTAACAGGTTTGTCTCGAAATATTGCACACCCATGTTTCACTGTCTGTCCACCTCTTTGGTGGTTCTTACAATCCTTTTTCCACCATTTTCATACCTCCTTTCCACTCTTATAAAGTAAATGGGAAATGGAAAAAACTTATGTAGTTCTTTTCTTTTATCACCGTTTATGTCTACATCTTCTTGACTATATTCGAAAGCCTTTGTATGTTCGGCCTTTTGTATTGCTCTATCTATTTGTGGTGGACTGACTGATCAATTTCATATTTGGGTCAAGGGTAAGAATCATTTTGTCTTTGTGAATCATCACTCACTTTCCTGTTAATCCTATGGTATTGTAGGTTTGGTAAAATACCAGATTTGGAAACAGAGACCAATCCCATAGATCGAACTGTGGCTCATTTGCTCTTCCATAGACCCTTGGATTCATCGGGAAAAAAGTCTGACACATCTGAATCACCTATTTCTACCAAGTTGACATCTGAACGCAAAACAGCAGGCTTGGTGAACTTGTCAAATGAATGCTTTCCCGACAGTCTGAAGAACAATCAGTGCTTTCCTCGCCAAGGATCTGAAAGCTGTCGCCCATTCCCTGAGCCCGGTTCTGTGGACCAGTTTAAAAACAGTCTTCTGATGGGTACCTTGGAAAACGCATCTAGCAGTGGTCCGGATCATGGTGGAACTATGGAGGTTGAAGCCTCTCTGTGAAGAAATGTGTGCGCCTCAGAATTCGACAAGGGTAATTCCTTCCTTTATCTCTCCCATGCTTGTTAATAATATAATTCGTTTCACATACACGGCTGTATGGATTTACTGATAACGTGGAGATTTCCTTTCGTTGTCAGCCATATAGTCATAGTGGTCGAGGAGCTTCAGCCTTCGGACAACATTACCGATGGGGAGTATCCTGTAAACCAATCTGCTCTGTAAAACTAGTTGCATGCATATATTATATCCATGTTTCAAGACTAAAGTCAAGTGTCATAAGATTAGCTGGTGTGTTTCCTTAAACATATTCAAGGCAATACTTGAGACCTCTGTTAGTAATATTTTCATGTACGAAGGGCGGGAGCCACGTGTCTAGCTAGTATTGGCCTATCGGTGCACTGCGGATCCGGCTCTTCGGCTAGTAAGAAATTTATACGTTGAGATTGCGAAAATAAATCCCGAGTTGAACTGAGATTCTTTCGTAATGTGCTTGGATATAGTAGATGTTTTAGATTGTTGAGTAAAGATATGAACAATTGAAATCGCTTATAACGTTTTCAACATTTACCGTGTGTAAATTTAGTCCTCAACGTTGAATTTGCACAATGTTACTATAAACTAGTGCCATAAAACCTAGTTTTACAGACATAAAGTGATATTGGGCGATGAGATTTAAACACATTATCTCGGGTGCAGGATAAACGCTGTTACATTGTGGAGGCTTGGATATACTTGGATATTTCTGTAGGGATCTTGGTGTATGTAAAATGACAAAGGTGACCGTCACCTTCCCACACTGCTACAACCTTGTCACTAAGAGGCACACCACCGTCATCGGCACATCTATCGACAACTACCGCTAATTACAAATGTACCCATATAAAAAACTTTTTGCTTCTACAACTTTACATTCTGTCATTAGAAACTTCAAAAAAAAAATTAGATTGAGTTAAGTACGGATAACAACTCAATTTTTTGGAGTAATTTCAAATTAGTCTCATCTTTTTAAAATATTCTAAATAACTATCTAAAAAACTTGTTAGACATCTGTTAGGCCATTGGCGTTGACTGTACCAACATTATGTGATGATGTTTTTAGCATTAAATGATGAGTTGGACAAATATTAAAGTTGGTGTATACTAATCGTCGTTTTTGGAGCTCTAATTGCCAAATTGACTCCTAGCCATGTTAAGTCGTAAATTTGTTTAGCTAAACTGCATCGATATGGAAATTCAAAACTTCATAGATGATTTGAGAGTAAAACTTACTTTAACAATTGTCTACATCATCACTTAACGATAGTGAAATTTAAAATTATTTACAGTGGTGGATTGGGACAAAAATACCAAGAAATCCAAGTTATATTGATGATTGTACGTATCACATTCAGAGAGGATACCAAATTCAACCACCACCATGACTAGTACTATCTAAAACCAAGCCAATAAACCAACACCAATCTTTGTATCTCGGTCGAAACCCTGTCTAAGATATGAACTTGTTTTTGTAACTCAGCACTCATCACTGCATAAAGTGGCACTTAAATCTTGTACAAGAATCAAGCGACGCAGCGGTAAGTTTCAAGTGGTCCAGTAAATCCACCGCTGTAATTGACTTTTACCACCTGCCCTTTCTCCAATCCGTAGTATCGTGCAGTTGCATCTGTTGCCAGCATCAGAGGGAGCTGAGGAAGAAACATAAGAAAACTAAATTAGACAGCATCTGAGTCACATCTCACTTTTAATCTTAAAGGGCGACCGCAAGCCAACCAGGCTCCCTGCTTTTCATATCAGTTATTCGTTCAGTCAACAACTCCGATTATATTTCAATCAAACGCTGAAAAACCAGTTATATGTTAGCAGCCAACGAAAGTTTGACTGCAAGGTAAGAAGATTTTGACTGCAAAGCTATTTTCAGGGAAAATTGCTTCAGGATTGGATGGTTTTTTCCTTTGGTGCATGCTACCAACACAAGTTTTTTCAGATCAAAATGTTTGAATGGCCACCTTGTTCCCTGCTAATAGGGTAAAGCACTTCTTAAACCAGCTATCGAGAGCTATACGTCACCCGGAAACTAGCTAGCTTCCTTGTCAATCAAAGCAGTAAAGACTAATCACTCGTAAAGCGACTGTTCTAGTTAGCCATGCATCTCGATATCATGATGCTGTAAATTTCAGCCATTAAAAGTCATGTTCTTTCTATAGACAAACACACAAGGTATTTCACACTTCGTTAATAGGCACGTACTGATCAGTGACATACTCCGCCAAGACAAAGTAAATAAATTAAGGTTATTTTCCAACATAAGGATAAATAAATAATACATGTAGAGTTACCTTCTTGTCTTCCAAGTTGTATTTCATTAGCAGCTTCTTCTTTTCTTCAGCAGCAAGTATCTCAAGCTTCGGCTGTGAAACATGATTTGTGATATTCACCAGCAAGTCCGAGATCTGAAGCCGCACAAGTTATTTAGGGAAAAATGCACAAAGAAAAAGTAGAGAAGAAACCGTAGGACTGACTGAACTTATGCTCGACTCCAATTATTAAGGGAAAGAAAAGCAAGGATAACATACTCATTGTTTTGCCATCCTTGAACTTTCACCCGAAAGAACAGAAAGATGAAAACACAATCATTAAAACAGATAAGTGTATCTGCATACGAGAGCCATTTCCCAGAATGATGCAATCAAAATCAAAAGAAAACCAGTAGACTAAGAAGAACCATTCGAACTGAAAACTTGAACGTTTTCTGTTTCCGAGGAAATCCAGATGACCGATATTTCTTGTTATTCAGCATAAACAAGCATTAAATGCCTCGACAACAAACGTGGTTGTCCTTAAGAAACTTGGGAAATGGTAAAGTACAATGAAATTGAAGAATAACTATCAGGTAACTTACATGGAAAGTGTCAACTTTAAACGGATACTTTTCAAGTTCTTTCCGAGCATAGCAGTTCATTTTACTTTGTAAGACTAGAATCAGCTGGTGAATACTTGCATTGTTCGGGAGGCCAGCATAGATACCGCACATATTGCGTTTCCTTATCTCGTCAGTTCCACAAAAGATGACAACAATCTGCAAAGAAACTCAACATTCAGTTGCATCATTGATACTGCAATGGGAGCGTGCGGGATTACATTGGAAAAGAGAGACACCAATAAAATTACATATCACTTACCACTACGAAATCTTTGGTTCTAAAGAACCTTTTCTTTGAGATAATTTCCAACTTCGAACAAGAAAACAAAGTCAATCAAACTCAAAAATTTTCGCTCCATGAAGCGTTGTTCATTTCTTCCAGAATATGTCCTCATTCACTTCTCTGCTCCTAAATTTAATACAGAACCTAAATAATCTTGGCACCACGAGGCAATCGGGATCACAGGAGCCACCATCGAACAATCGACTACTGAGCAATTATACGCACTTACTCAGAAAGTTCAGACTTGTACATAATTTGTCAAACTTACATGTTAACTGTATTTCTTTTATTTACACCACAGATATCTATTCTCCCAAAAGCTTCAAACTTGGGAAATTCTCTTCTTTTTTTTTTTTTTTGTGAACAAAAGCGGTAGGAACATTGAACAAGAGGTGTCATGAACTTCTTTTCCCGGAGAAGAATCAATGACGGCATTTGAGGGATAAGCTTCGGCTAACTCTGTGCCAGCAGCCGCGGTAATAGAGAGGATGCAACTTTGAAGAAAAGGTGTCATCCGTGAAAAACATTTTCTTGATGCCACATTGTCTTTTGTCGAGCAAAAAACTGGAAATTTGAGAAAAATTTGCGACTTTTACTAAGAAAACATTTTCTTTTCGACATTTTTTTGTCGAACAAACGAAAAAAAGATAGAAACTTCGAAGAAAGTGTCATTTTTTAACAAATCCAGAAAAAAAAATGTCGTCTTTCCTAAAGGAAACAATTTCTGGTTGCCATTTTTTCTATTTCAAACAAAAAAGATCAGAACTTGGACAAAAAGGTGTCATCTTTCCTCGGAAAACATCTTCTTTTCCTTCCATTCCCCTGTTTTTCTAGGCAACCAAACACAAAACAGAACACATACATAAGAAAGTTACCTTCTTGGAGGGCTTGGGCGGAGAGGGACGCAGACGCTGAGGCGTTCATGGTCCGGGTTGGGGCCGAACTCGGAGAGGAACTCAGTGAGCGAGAGATTGAGGTCCGAGTCAGAGACGTTGCAGCCTCGGTCCCTCAGCATTTCCATGACTGTACGACGGCACAGGTAGAACCTGAAGCTCTCCACGCTCCCTTCTGCCACGTGGCTCGTTATGCACCCCGGCCTTCCGCTGCCTCCGTCGCTGCCCGGAACGACGCCATCCCCTTTCAAGATAGCCATTCAGATTCCCTCTCTCTGATGATTGTGTGTGTGTGTGTGTGAGTGCGGCGTTTGGAGGGAATATGAAATCGTTTGTACAGGCGGAGAGAGGTGCGTGTGTACGGAGTACGTGGAACTTGCGTTACTCGCTTGATTTGATTAGACACGTGTCCTCTTTCCTGAGTTTTGGGTTTTACGTTGTTCAAAATCAAATATCTAGCGGTTAAAAAAAATCTAGAATATCATATACGAAGAACTATAAAAATTCTTTTATTATCATCTGCTATTAAGAAATGCTAGCAACTTTTTCACTTTTTCATTTCAATATTTTCGCTTCTCCTCATATCACATGTACTTTACTATCACTCAAAACTCAAAGTTTAATTATATTAAAATTCTACTATTATTCTTCCTCTTCTAGTATAATTATTACTTTAATTTGTCAACCAAAAAATAATTAATTTTTTAGGTTTGTGTATTAGTAAAATACACGTGGGGAGAGTATTTGCATTCCCCCACATGCAAGTAACCAATGATTGATAAGAATTTTAACATCGAGTAATCCCAAACTGATGTGTAATAATTTCTAGTTTAGATTTGTTTGCATCTTTTAAAGATACGAGATAGTAAACTGTTAATCCAACTAGATAAACACTCTTAATACAATTTGATTGTTCTGTTGCACCGAGGCTACATTGTTCAGGAAATTAGTTGAGTTGAGTGTCGATACTCGTTGAGAAAGTCAAAATGCATGACAATGCGTGATTCTCTTGAATATTCGCTGAATGGCTTTCGGTTGTACTTAAGTTTCTTTCATAAAGTAGGATAATCCTTTCTTTTGACGGACTGTTAGGATTTTAACCGAAAAATAATTCATATCGCAAAATTAACTTAAATTTCTTGAAAACTCCTATACAAGGAACTAATTGTGCATCTTCTTTTGCACGTCCCTAGTTTTCCAGCCAATCGATTCTAGTTTGATTTATTCGATTCAACGACCATTAGTTTGATTTATTCGATTCAACGACCATAAATAAACGAGGATAGTGTAAGGAAGAGAAAGCTGAGCGCATGCCACTCAATTTTGACAGATTGTTAGAAACTTGTAGTTAACTGAAAATAATTGACATCCACTATCTAGAAGCAGGGGCATGAAGAACAATTTGCAACAAGATAAAATATGCAACACAACATCCATCTTGTTACGGGAAACAATATGCCTTTCCATTTGTCCTTCCACAATCACAAAAAACCACCGCCGTCGATTCACTTCTGTATCGATACAGCTCTACACTTCCTTAATGGCCACATACACAAAATTGGCTCTCTTTGTTTCACTTACTTATCATACTTTGTATTGCTACTCCTCCAGCACGATGATAGCGCTCCTCATGGTTCAGCACGATTACAGTTTAATTTCATTTTCCGCTTCATCCATCCATTACCAATATAGCTTTCTGTACTACCTGAAACTAGAATTTACAGGTACAACGTTAGCTCAATATTTAGTAAATAAACATTCGTGAAGAAACTCGAGGCACACCCAACAGGAATATCTGTGAAGATTTAGTACATTTAAGGCCGGTCCATACATCGGAAATTGTCCTAATTTGATTGCATCTTTTCCTCTCAACCCAAATAAGAGAAAATAAGCGAACTTTCAAACGCACACCAGAAGGCACCATTTTTTAAAACAAAAACAAAAAGTTTAGATCAGGTTCCTCATATTACTGCTAGCTATTCTGTTAAAATTTTCAGTTTAGATCAGTGCTCTACTTTACCTGAATAAACCAGATACCCACCAATGGTTGTGAGACTAAAGTTAGACTCATAAGTTCAAAACTTACCCAAGAATATGATAAACATGTGGGAGCTGAACTCAACTGCCTATACAGGCCTTCGTTGGACCACCAAATCATCAGCAGAATAATAATCTGCGATGAGCCGGTACATGTACGACGGATTGTGCCCTCCCCTGTGAAGGAATAACAGTAGTAACTTACAAACTCGCTAGGAAGTAGGGAAATAGAAAACAAAATAAGTGCAGAATACTCAAGATGAGAATTTTAAATTTCTTCAAGAGACTAGAATATGATTAGATCTCGCCTAGAATATTAATTTCCCTTTCCATTTGGTTCCTACAAACAATAGACTAGAAATTCAATAGGTGAAATTTTAATCTTTCATGAATTCAGTTCCACTTGGTCCATGAAATTAGTCGACTTACGTATCAGTGATAAATAGACTGACAAGCTTTGGTGGCACATAATCAAATGTAGGATTGACAACTTGAAGCAGCGAAGAAGCAGTGCCACTTCCAAAATCCATGCAATCCGAGAACTCCCCAAAGTCCAGCAGCTCAGAAGGAGATCTTAACTCATTCAGTAAGACTTCAGGATTGTGAGGATACAAAGGGCACAACTGTCATGTAAACCACCATGCAAAGACTTGGAGTAAGAAAACGTTTAAGGCTAAAGTTCAAGAAATGAGCTGCAGATGAAATGACGCCCAGTTCAATGATTTAATAATTCAGTTAAAACCAACTCCACATACAAAATCCCATAGGATCTGATCCCCAGTAGTATAAACAAGCAAACACAAGGCTAATAATAGACTAGGAAGCAGCCATTAAAAACTTGAATAAGTTAACTAAACTTAACAGAGCCGACTTTAGAAAAATAACCCTCTGACAGCAACATCAATTTTGTCTCTCCTTTAATTGTCTCTATTTCTTAGAACCGCAAAAAATGTTTATCTCGTGCTAATCTATTCATTGAAAATTCTCTAATGGTGGAACCCACTTCTTCAGCTTCTCGTCTTGATTTTAAAAGAAACCCAATTTATGAATGACAGCAAGTCTCTAAAATCTCCAAGTCATGCCGAACAGTGATTGAATTAACTTACCTTGTGACTGCCAGCAAGTACAACAAAAGGGACAGCATGCCTTTGCGCTGCAAGTGCTACCATATTCAACCCAACAGGTGCTATAACCCCTCCATTGGCCATGACAGCATGAGCGCCAACAATAACCTTTAACATTACAAAATTCAATATGAAGCTGGAACAAGGATGTAGATTTTCATATGGGGAAAAAAATACTATGATCACTGATCACATCATACCATGTTGACTCGGGATATCATGGCAAAAACTGCTGAATCAGTGATCAGCGTGGTCTGCAAACCTCTTGCAACTAGTTCTTTAGCAAGAAGATGCCCCTGATACCTAATACAAAGGAATTAATAACAAAATTAATGCTGACCAATAAAAATATCAAAATCATCAGTACAGATCCTATCCACTGTAACAAATACGCGGACTTTTATACTAACCTTGGAGCTCCCTCTGCAACAAAAATCCGAAACGATCTTTCTTTCTCCTTTGCGGCACAAAGAAATTCCAGTACAGTTCTTGAACTACCTAAAGTCAATATAACCTCACTGCAAAAGAAACACAGTTAGCAGCATGATTTAAATAGCCACAACGAAACATCAATTAAAATCAATCACAAGCCACTAGCAAATATTCTCATTGAGGTCTCATTTTTTTTCAAGTTTTGCAATCTCCTATTTTGTCAAGATTTGCAATCTTGCCCTGTCCAATTATTTTCTGGAGAAATATAACTATATTTTTTCATATGACGAGAAAATTGATCATGAGGAAAAATCTTTCATACCATCCCAATAAAAAACCCCAAACTTTATTATGCTACTGTCTCTAAGTTCAGCTTTTCACTTCAAATTGTTTAACTATGTAAAAGTATGTACGTACATACATACATACATACATACATACATACATACATATATATATATTTGATTCAATTTTGCCAAAAGAGAAATAGAAAGTTTTGAAATGGTACTAAATTCTAAGTACTGACTAAGAGAGGCAGGAATTTTTGGAGCGTAAGAACTTCTCGGACTCAGATTTTCATTTGTGGTGATAATCGGCTGGTCTACCAATCAGTAGGTAGTGTTTATTCATGGTTAGTATATTTTTGTGACTGCCCCACAGTCAAAATTTTGTGATTACCAAAGAGTGCCACTGGAGTGCATAAGGTTATGGGGTTTCTAAGGGTTCAGGAATTCAGATTTAGGCCTATATCCTAGAGACTAAATGCAATTGATAATATAAACACCAACTGAAGGAATAAAGTAATTTTGCGTTTCTCATACAAAGTATGAACACAAACTAATGAAATAAAATGTGAATGACTCAGTCACAAGGGTGCTTGAAAGATCAGGACTGATGGAAGCACATTTGGGATCCAAACTAATTTATGCTTAGTAGCTAAACTTGAAAAGTTTTCTACCGCTGCTATGTCGAACACCAGAGAAGTTAATTTTAGAGCCTCAACCATACTGACCCTAAACTAAATCACCAAAAAGTTTAACCAACTTATATGCATGAATGAGATACTATAAGCATGTTAGAAGTTAGAATATTAGCACAAAGCAATCTCACGCAAAATCATTATTATATTAAATATGCATATTTTACGTGAAATTGACTGAAGGATGCTTTTATATTTGAAAGCAAAAAATGAACTGTAACAGTGAAACAAACTTAATAGCGTAGGCTTGGGGTAAATACATACTTATGGTGAATGTGCTCTACTGCTTGCTCAGCTATCTGTTCATGGCAAGTGCCAATATCTTGTATAAGTTCATTGACTGCTTCAATAACATCATGCTTCAGCTTCCGACTTCTTGAACTTTTATCAGCAGCTGTGAAAGAAAACAAATATCTATAAGCCATACGGCTGTGTAATCTGCCTTTAAAAGGTAATAACTTCAATTCCACCACCACAGGCCGACGGCTAGGGAAACCAATTTTTCATTGACTACTTTTCAAACACAAATACCACATTTATGATCAGAAATAGATATCAAATGTGTATATCCTGTAAACAGGCTTTTTTATTTATTTTTTTTTTAATTTATATTTCTAAAGGGAAAATGAAAGGTGCATCTAAAGAAGTTTCTCAATGATGCTAAGAATGAAAATCATACATTTGGTTTTTTCTTCAGAATCACCCCCAGATGAAGAAGTATGAGGAACAGCTGCTACATCAGGAATGTCCTCAAGCAGTGTTTGCAAAGATGGTGGACGCAGTGTGCTTCTTGCAGCAGCCGCAACAACAGCGGCAGATAGAGTCGAATGGTTGTCATGGTCTCCATCATCTTCATCATCACTAACAGTTGTCATGTTCAACCCAGCTATAGCAGCAGTAGTGAGAGAGAGATCCTCCTCCCTAATAATGTGCAAAACACGCCTCACAATATTACCCACAGCAAGCTCTGCGATCATATGCACAAAACATTATTATGAAAAGAAAAAAATATATATAAACCTCTACGTCCATATTATAAGAAAAAAAAATTTCCGTATATCCTAACTCCTAAGATAAATATATCTAAAATCAAATGCATACATCATGTACTTTCCTCTATATACCTGGGAGATATATCATTCGTTTTCTTTGGTTAAAAGGAGATATCATCTCATTTCATAACACATGAGTATACACACAAAAAAATGGCAACAAAATAAAATTTTGAATGCACAGTGAATTTTAGAAAATTTGATCATTAGACTTAGCTAACATAAGTTATACTCACTACCACCCACTAGATTTATGCTACGCAAAGAAGACAGTTTGATATTATATCTGCATTTATGCTACTTAAAGAATACAGTTTGTTGTTAAATCTGCATTTCAAACCTGATACTCATATCACTAACAAAGATAAAGTCTAATTTGACAGGTGGGGAGAACATGGTTGCAAAAGTACTTGAAGTTCATCTTACCTACAATTTGAAAGCTATATGTTTCCTCCAAAATGACTAGCACAAAGCACAACTTTTTTAAACAGTAACAAGTTCTTCATATGAGATCTCAATGTACAGCCCTGTGTCTTTTAAGATATTACAGACGAAGATGTTCAAGTAACATGAATGACCTTTGTACTATAGAAAAAAATTTACTCCTTAAAACATTACCAATAGGATTTGCAGCAATCAGCTGCTCCCCAACAGCCTTCACAGCATCAATCAATGCTCCGGCTTGATTTGTGTAGGGCACCCGCTGTGCTGAAATTACCGACCGAATCAATTCAGCCGTCTGTTTTGCAGTAGCCTGCGAGCCCTCAATTTTACTGCAACCGCAAAAATTTGCAATCAAATTCTGAATCATGAAATATACCTATTAACCAGTATAGTTTCTTGCGCAAGCAGCTTGCGCCAGTGTAGTCTATGAATTTGCGCCAAAGAACAACTTACCGCTTTTTAAGCTTAATAAGGAAATCATTCACAAGGGAGTGCACGTCCGGCATGGCTATCACCAAATTTAACCTGAAAATGTCAAAGATATAAACTTCAAATCATCACACTCAATTTCATTTCTATGGAAATCAGAAAGACTAAAAAGAAACAAGCAAATAGAACCCTTATTCTCCGTCGTCTCAGGCAACCAAACAAAACCAACAAATTACCCGAAGTTAATACAAATGGGAGCTACTTTTTTTAGGTGATTTGTTGGTTTTTATATGGAAGCCAAATCAGGTGGGAATTTGAGAAAAATGAAAAACCCAAAGCTAATTAATTCCAAAAACAACAATCCACAACGAAAGTGAAAAACTTGGGGAGCTGAAAATACCAAACCCAACTAATTCAAAACATAAGTAAAACCCCAATTATAAACCTGAGTTAAACCTTCAATCAAACTCTAAATTAAACTATTAATAATACCCAAATTAAGTTATCAGTCAGGAAAGATAAAAATGCAGAGAGGGGTTTAAGAGGTGTACCTGGTGTGAGTGTGCGAGTGGTGCTGCGACTGTGAGAGGCTAAGAGGAGTAGAAGAACAAGGAGATGGGACCGAAGAAGATGACGCCGAGAAGAAGGCAAAGTTGCGGAATCGGAGAAGGATGAATTTGCGGAATTGGAAATGGAGGAGAGAGTGAAGAGAGAAGGCAGCAGCTGAGAGAGAGAGAGTAGAGGGACCAGTAAGGGAGGGTTACGTCTTGGAAACTTGGATTGGGTGGTGGGGACTAACATGTTTGGGCTACTGTGGCGGCCCTGTTTGGTAGTGATGATGGGCTACTATGAGAACTGACATTTCAAATCCAACTCGTTAACAAGACATGATTCATACGTTAAAATTAGTATTTGCTTACCAGATCGAGTTGTTAATAAGTGAACCGGTTAATTAACAGATCATTTTGAATCAACTTGCGAAACCCATTAACACCTGTTATTGAGAACTTTTATATAAGATATAACCAAAAACCCTCACTATTTGTCCAAACCCCAAAACAACTGAGCTTATATATGCCAGTACCCCTTCAATATTTGTTCCCTATTAGCGACTCCCTATGTTTTTTACCGTATGCAAAAGTATTGATCTAACCTAACTATTAATAAAATTCTTATTGTCAACCAAAATACTAGAAAATTACCAGTTTAACCCCCTTATCAAACTGAACTCGAATAAAAAATATGAGCAATTTAATAATTACATGAACATAAATTTTACTGTTTTTTACAGTAACCTCACAGCCAGGTTAGTATAACATTCCCTATTCAAGACCTCCAACTCTCTCAACAAATTAGTAAGTGATTTTGCAGTCAAGTTCCTTCACTCTTCTTCGAAAAAACACCTTCGAGCTACGTTGTAGTATGATTACCGGTTGGTGTCTTCCCGACAGATCATTCTTCCCCAAAAATCCAACTTCTAAGTTTAGCCCGATACTCATGTCCCGAGTTCGATATGGCAAATTTTTGGCTTGAGATAGTTTGCTTTTGTCTTCTCCAATGCTTCCCAATGCTTTTAAGTGTACGTTTCTCCTTTTTACAAGCATTTGCGTTAGCTTTCAGACATTTACTTTCTATTTCAAGATTTGTACACTTATGGAAGGATCGAAACTTATTTTTATTCATAACGAACAAGAATATAAATTCTCAACATTTGAAGATTCCGATTGTATTCGCACATTTTAAGTATTTTATTTGGGTTGCTAACTCAATGGTAGAGTAATTGGCTTTTAATTGCGAGAAGTTGGCTAAAGGCACAATCTACATACACTAACACACATTCACACTATTTGGTGGTAGCATCTAATAGTGGTACACTCATATACACGGCTCTTGAGTCTCGAATCTATCTTTGGCAAAAAGACAGTTTGGACAAAACAGTTTATCAAGATAGCTTACTCCAACCAATTCGAGGCCATGTTAAGTAGAATAAAACATAAACAAAACGATTTTTTTTTTTTTTTAATTTGGTCAAAGAACAAAAAATGATCCACATCCTCCTTCCTTGTAAATAGGAGTTAACCATCATTGTATGTGAGGCACATTGGAAGACATCCATCAAACATTGTCTTAACAAAATATATCCTTAATATGTCATTACAACCTAAAAAAAGGGAAAAAGTTCCTCAGGAACCATGAGATAACATTCATATTCTCTCTTTCTGAATTCTCAAGAAGAAGACCAATCACCTAACCATTTTCCTCTCTGCAGATCGACTCTCTCACAATTAATCTTTATGTAATTTTGTTTTAGAGAGAGAGAGAGAGAGAGAGAGAGAGAGAATGGGGGTGGATTATTACAGCGTATTGAAGGTGAACAAGAACGCAACAGAAGATGATTTAAAGAAGGCATATAGGAAGCTGGCCATGAAATGGCACCCTGACAAGAACCCTAATGATAAAAATGAAGCAGAAACCAGATTCAAGCAGATCTCTGAGGCTTATGAGGCATGTAATTATTCATTCTCCTTCCTTCCTTTCTCGTATTTCTGCATGTTACACGTTCATTTGTTTGATTATTCTACCTCCCTCTATGAAAAGAGATGTCCTTTCTTTATTGTCAATATGTAATTTTAAGGTTACGGTATCATATTCACCAACAAAATTGTGTCCGTAACATGTCAAATACATTTTTGACAATGTCGATTCATGCACACAAACTTCTTTATGCACATAGTGACGGGTATTTATGCTAAAGAAGATTGTAATATGAACGATGATTAATATAAATTTGTGTAAAGAACATAAGATGATCATTTCAACATCTGCATATATTTACAATCAAATGGGGGCATTAGCCTAAATTGTGCTTAGTTATATATTAGTGATTTCCGCATGTTTTTTTCTCATCCTACACACTTCAACTTATTTCTAGATTTCGAATTGAACATGAACAAGCGTGTGTAGAGAGACAAAAAAAAAAAAAAGTGCGGAAATCATTTTCTTTAACAGTGGTTCTTTTTTAATAGTATCTAACAGTCTTTGCTCTTTCATCTATATATGCAAGCAGTTAAGATTTCATTTCGCCCTAGCTAGTAGTGTGAATAAAATAATGAAATGGGTTTGTGAATTCAGGTCTTGAGTGATCCTCAGAAAAGACAAGTTTATGATCAAGATGGTGAAGAAGGTTTAAAAGATATGCCACCACCTGGAAGTGGTGGATTCTCATATGGAGGTGGATCCAATGGATTTAATCCTAGGAACGCAGAGGACATTTTCGCAGAATTCTTCGGAAGCAGTCCTTTTGGATTTGGGTCATCGGGACCTGGAAAATCCAAGAGGTTCTCATCCGATGGAGGGGGGACGTTCGGAGGATTTGGTGGAGGTGAAAATATTTTTCGGTCATATAGTGAAGGTGTCACACCAAAGAAACCACAAGCAGTTGAGAGCAAATTGCCCTGCAGCCTTGAGGAGCTGTATTCCGGATCAACAAGGAAGATGAAGATCTCAAGGAGTGTGGTTGATGCTAATGGGTAACCATTTTTTACACTCGATATTTTCTTTGTTTGTAGATTCATTGCTTGTTAGTTGAATGTGTTATTCCCAACTGATACAGTTTCGATTATGATCGTTGTTATTACTAAACGGAATTGTAATTAGCACTTCAAAATGGTCGTAAATATCAGCATGACCAACTATTTTAGAGTGTCAATGATATTATTTTGTAGAAATCTCTACGTAATATCAGCTGACTTGCTTTGCTTTTCGTTTTTCCTCCACTGGGGACAATGAAAATCGCAGACGCCAAGTGCCGGAGCAAGAAATACTGACGATTGATGTGAAGCCAGGATGGAAGAAAGGAACCAAGATAACATTCCCAGATAAAGGAAATGAGCAGCTAGGTCACCTGCCAGCTGACCTTGTGTTTGTGATTGATGAGAAACCACACAACACTTACAAGAGAGATGGCAATGACCTCATTGTGAACAAAAAGGTGACACTGGCCGAGGCATTGGGTGGAACCACGGTGCACCTCACCACACTTGATGGTCGCAATTTATCAATTCCGGTTACTAACATTGTGAACCCGGGCTATGAGCTTGTCGTTGCCAGGGAGGGTATGCCAATAGCTAAAGAGCCTGGCAATAGGGGTGATTTGAAGATCATATTTGAGATCAGGTTTCCTACAAGACTGACCCCAGAGCAAAGAGCTGGACTTAAACGAGCTTTGGCAGTCTGAAAAAGTGAAATATATGACCTAATTTCGGGATTTGGATCGTCTCCCTGAGCTTAAGGAGAGGATCCTCCTGGTCAAAAGACTTGAGCCGTTGGATGAAAATCCAACTGCTATAATTATTATAACTTTAAAATAATCCTCCTGTTTATAGCCATTGGATTTTCATCCAACGGCCCAAGTCATTTGATTAGGAGGATCCTCTCCTTGGGCTCAGGAGAGGATCCAAGTCCCTAATTTCGATTGTAGATTGACCAACAGTTTGGGTAGTTAGGAAGTCACATACATTACAAGTCAAATCTGCACTTTTTGTATATTGTGTGTGTACGATATACCGTATAAACACTGACTCCTTACATGTAAAGAGTCATTCTTCAATAGTTAACTGCAAATCACAGTCTAACACGAATGCAAATGTAACTTATTAAATTCATAAAAATAAAAAATTTATACGCACATGTCAAACTGTGATTTTTCTGTCATATTATGTATTTTTCAGTGCATCTGCTGCATTCTTTCATGTATATGGTTATGTAATTAGTCAGAGATTGATTCTCTGATTTGAGGTTAAACTTCATATAGTGTGATATTTCTTGCCCAACATGATTCAATCTAGAGAATGGGAAACTGATAACCCTCTTTATATATAACACGTACTGCCAGGTGGTATAGGACAAGTGGATTCAGTTCAGACGGGCATGCCCTCAAAAGTTCATTTCTTTTTCTTTTTGTTTGTGTGGCCATGAAACCCTTTGCAGTTCAAATTGCATTTCCAGGGACAACCATCAGAGTTTGAAAAAAAGGAAACTGAAATACTCCGCCATTCCTCAATAGTATACTATATACGCTATTATCTTTTTCAAAAGAAAAAAATAATAATTTTTCAGATTGAAATAACTCTTTATTTTGATTTTTAAGATTTAAAATAATAGAAGTGGCTATAAATTTATCTACCATCAATCATTTTAGCCATTAGTAAAAATCTCTGTTAAATAAGGAGAAAATAACAAAAATATCCTCAAACTTGTCATATCAATTTGGCCCATAGTTCATTAAATTAAGGGTATTTTTGGTCTTTACTTAACAAAGATTTTTCACTGAATGACCAAAATGATTGATGGTGGACAAACTTAGGACCACTTCTATCATTTCAAATATTAGAGACCAAAGTAAGTAGTTATACAATCACATGCACCATTTGGGCTAAAAAGCCTTTCAAAAATGAAACATGTGTGTTAAATGAGAGATCTTATATTCGAGTTTCATGAATGACGAGCTTAATAATATTACATTCCGATCACTTTTCAATAAAATATTATCTTTGTATAAAAAAATAAATAGAATAAAATTACCATTATGTCTCTAATTCTAAAATCAATCATTAAAAAATTGTTTAGTTACTCTAGGTACTTTTGATAAGTTTTTGTAGATGGTTGACAAAGGGAATTTCCTTATTTATCACTCAATAATGTAAAGACCCTTGGGTTATATATGAGTGAATGATCACTAAGTTTGAGTGTTTTGAAATGATCTCTATGTTTGAGGTCAAGTCAATAAAGAATGAATCATGAAATGTTGATAAAGGGGATTTTATAAAATTCTCACCTTGATAATTACAAAAGCATGCATGAGATTTTATGTGTGTTTTTTTTTTTTTTTTTTTGGGTCTCATTGGAATCAAACTAGCATGTCACAACGTAATTTTCAAAATCAAACAAATTTATTGAAGTTTTTCTCCTTCGTCAAAATGAACATTTGTCCCAGGAAAACCAAACAAAAAACAAATGAGAACATTCGCACAAATTTCTTACCCATTTTGAAGAACAAGACTCAGCTGCTGAAAGAATCAGCAGCCCCTCCTACTGAGAGCCTATCACAGCATGACACGTGTCTAAGCAGCTCCTGCTTAAACATGTGTCATGTCGTGATAGGCTGTTTGCAGGAGGGGCTGCTGACTCTTTCATCTTAGACACATGTCATGCTGTGATAGACTCTCAGGAAGAGCTGCTGATTCTTTGAGAAGCGAAGTTAAATCCCAATTTGAAAGAACTTTTTTTTTTTCGGAAAAACTTTTATATGCTTTGGAAATAAGATGAGAACAGTCAGCGGGGACCCACTCGCCTCCGGTTTCGACTTCGACAGTTGACCTTTCCCTTTTTCATTTCCTCGAGAAATCTCTCTCTCCTCTCTCTCTCTACTGAACGCCACGCTCCTCCCCGTCCCCCACTCTCTCTTTTCTCTCTCAAACGTCTTTAATTTGAAATTCCTTGAACTCGCAAACGCGCATTTCCGCGTCCCCCCTTATTATATTACTGCAGCCTGGGGACAATTCCCCATAGCCGGCCACCTGCTCTCTCCTTCTTTCTCTCTCTCTCTGCGTTGGGCGTTTGATTATAATTCAAAGGTATAATATTTTCATCTTTTTCCAGCTCAAATTTATTGGGTTTTATTTATTTTTCAGTTTTCTCTAATGGGTTTTTAATTTTATGGTTACCCATTTGAAATTTATTTAATTTAAGGTGGAAAAGTTCGTATTTTTCTTTGAATATGTTTTGGAATTTTCTAGATCTATTGTGGAATTGACGTTGAATATCAATGTGGGCATGCGATATTGGAGTCCGATTGTACCATTTAGACGAACCCATTTGCTTTGTTTTTGTTTCGATCTGCATTGATCAGTTAATTTGTTGAATTATTTCATGATTTTGCAAATTTTAAAGTTTTAGAATTTTGAATCCTGCCGATGTACATTTCCTTGAAGAATACATCTTTCTGTATTTGCTTAAGTTTTGAAAATTTGAATTCGATCTGCTTGATCATAAGTAGTTGAATTACCTGAATATATTCAGGATTTTGAGGCTCTCAATTCTCTGATATATGAGAACTGAGAGTTTGATAGGTAGGTTCCTTCCATTTGCATCCTAAGAACGATATGCATAATTGTTGTCGATTTTTCTGATTCATGTTTTGAATAGTAGGAGTCCAATCGAGCGCTGTTCACTCGTGCGAAATGTAAACACCAAAAACATAGTGTTAATCGTTATAAGGGAACCGGCATTTACTTCTCCCTCATCTTTCACATGCCACTTGAGCGAAGGATGAAGGTTATAAATCTTTATGGTATTCACACCTCGGTCTTATAAGGGTGAGCTTGAAAAGAAAACCAGAAAGTGTAATGGGAAAAAAGTTTTGCTTTTAAGGACACACTTGGTACTTCTTTCTACTTATGGTTATCCTTGATGAAATAGATTTGGTGAGAGAGCTTTGCCCTTCTCTAGATTGGATCATTTAGAAATTGGTGCGTGAATTAAACATGGTGTATCGTACAATGCTTATTGTTTTGCATCACCTATTGTTTGAACTTTTTTTTATATGTTCGGCTCAGATAAGTAGCTGTGTGTGCCAGCATGGCATCCAGTAGTCCATTTTTTGATGACATCCGGACCAAATCTGAGGTTATTGATCCTCCTCAAAGTGAGGACATGCTGGATGTTGGAGAAAGTGTAATTGATGCTACTGTAATGCCCCAAAAACCGAATGTGACGGTTTCTAGCAGTGTTCGCGATCTGCTGGAGTGCCCTGTGTGCTTAAATGCTATGTACCCCCCAATCCATCAGGTTTGATTACTTAATAATTTTGCTTTATCTTATGAAGTCAAACCCACTCCCTTCGTTTTCATTCGAGTATTAATTCTACTCACTCATTCACGATATTGTAGCTCAAACTAGCATGCTTTTTCACTTATCCCTGACCGATGCTAATAATTCATTAGTTTAAAGTAGCGTCAAGCGTGAGGTTTTGAATTTGTGGGAGGGGTTCTCTTCGGAAACTGGTAGACGAGGTGCTATCATTTGCAACTTTGTGGACAGGTTTCTGCTATGCCACTATTTGTTTCACTCCTTACTAACCCTTACCAAGTGCATATTCTTGAGCTGTTTGATTTTATTGAGTTCGCTTTTTTCCTTCAAATCTATTTGGTCTTTGGTGGATGTAAGTATTTTTAAGCAATAACATATTAGAAGGCCCTAGTTTAAAATGAAAAAGGAATTATGTATCTTGGTCTACCTATATCGTAATTACATAATTTTATTGTGGAGTCCCTCGTTTGATGTAAATTTTTTTCTCTGTTCTTTAACTTTTTCCTTGGAAAGTTTGAATTTATTTATTCATGTAACATAGGTTTTTATCAAATTTATTTACAATATTTATTAAGAAAACAGAAAAATTGTTCTTTTGAGGGATGGGAAGCTTTTCAATAGAAACCCAACTTTGTTCTTTGCATTAGTAGCGACTACTTCTGGAAATAATTGTCGATTTATTGCCAGTTGACTGTTTCTAAATCCATTCCGTCAAATTGTATTTGTGTGTTTTCAACGTATATACTATCCAAATACTAACAAGTATTTTGATGTTCCAAATTAGATGCTTGTTGTTTGTTACCTAATTGGCTTTCTCGCCTTTTGCAGTGTTCAAATGGTCACACATTATGTTCTGGTTGCAAACCAAGGGTTCACAACCGGTGCCCCACTTGCCGGCATGAGCTTGGTAATATCAGATGTCTTGCGTTGGAGAAGGTGGCTGCTTCTCTGGAACTTCCTTGTAAATACCATAGTTTTGGTTGCATGGGCATATACCCTTATTACAGCAAGCTAAAGCATGAATCTCAGTGTCTCCATAGACCCTATAACTGCCCCTATGCTGGTTCTGAATGCTCCGTAGTTGGAGATATTCCTCATCTTGTGGCCCATTTAAAAGATGATCACAAAGTCGACATGCACAATGGCAGCACTTTCAACCATCGCTATGTAAAATCAAATCCACAAGAAGTTGAAAACGCCACTTGGATGTTAACGGTATTATTCACTTTTGCCTTATTCTTCCTGTTCTCCATTGTCCTTCTTCACCCCCTTACAATTTAATCCTCAGCAAACTCAAAACCATTTAGCTTAAAAGCTTTGATGATCGATAAAACAAAGAGTGAAAAATCTGTCTCTGAAATGCTCTATGAGTCTTCCCGGCCTTTGGAAGGGTGGACTGTCATGGCGATGCCACCAGCTGGTCGCCTTTTTAACACAAAGCATAACGAGAAATTTGCTATCATTTCCAAAATCCGTCTTTGACACAAACGAAGCATAACTAGAAATTTGCTATCTTTTCCATTCTGCAGGTTTTTAGTTGCTTCAACCAGTATTTTTGCCTACATTTTGAAGCTTTCCAGCTCGGGATGGCTCCCGTCTACATAGCATTCTTGCGGTTCATGGCTGATGATAACGAGGCAAAGAACTACAGCTACAGTCTAGAAGTAGGTGGGAATGGGAGGAAGATGATTTGGCAGGGGGTGCCACGTAGCATTAGGGATAGCCATCGCAAGGTTCGTGACAGTTTTGATGGTCTCATTATTCAGCGCAACATGGCTCTCTTCTTCTCAGGGGGAGACCGAAAGGAATTGAAGCTTAGGGTGACCGGAAGGATATGGAAGGAACAGTGACAGCAGTCTGTCATCTTGAACTCTTTCGTTCGATCATCTTATCTAGTTAGTAGGTCAGTCGCTTTTCGTGGTTACGAGTCTCTTCTGGCCATGTAGTTTAGGGAATGTAGGAAGCAAACTCTCTTTGCTTGTTCATGCTTTAATTGCATATGAGACTTGTGTATGGCATGCAGCAAATGAGACTTGTTTTTGTGTGGATACACAATGACACATATTTAACGGAAGAAGAATGTGATTCGATAATACCCCGATTATTGTGGTCTAACATCCTAATGGATGGGGTGCGGGGTTGCGTACTTGCACTTGCAACGTCAAATTGACCCTTCTCGAACCAATTAACTACTTTATTCACTAATTTTGAAGGAAGGATCCTCTCTGGATCAATTCACTTCGAATTCGGATCCTTTCTACTCCCAATCAGCGCAAATCTTGTAACCCTCGCGACTAGCATGCTCGTCTTCCTCTCACTGCTACCGGCAATGATGGTGGCGGGGATCGGATCGGCCACCAACATGCTCGTCTTTATCCGTTTGTTCGGAGTCAGAGCGTTGGTGGTGGTGTTCCTATGAGTCGGCGTCGACGACGTCGATGAATTCTCAGTGTATGAGACCAAAACTTTTTCACTGTCCATATTAATCCGTCCTTTGTAGAGATAAAAAATTATTTAAAAAGAAAAAAATTTACAACCACGTGGCACAATCTGAACTGTTCGATTACAAAAAAAAAAAAAAAAATCTGTATCCAACTATCCACATTAATTTGGTTAGAAAATAATGTTAAAAATACAGAAAAATGGAATTTTTTTTAAAACAATATTTCCTATAAATACCCAATCATACTGTTTCAGAAAAACTGCAACTTTGAACAATAAAAAATTGTGTGACGAGATTGGTTAAAAATATATATCTATTAGTAAACATAATTTTTAAATGTCAATTGTCTATACAATTTATTTACGAGGTGAAGATGCACTAAGCAATTAGTATTCACAGAGGCACTAATTGTCTATTGCTCGATTGCTTGGGCAATTATTATCGTAATGTGGTGGAGTTGCTCTAAACAATATTAACTACAACAAAGACAGTTCTCTAATATAACGGTTTATGTTGCAGTCTTAATTTAATTAAGAATGTAATTTTGTAAATCTTAATAAATCCTCCTAGGATAAGAAATTATACCACACAATTCACTCAATTCTCGCTTTTTACCACTGTTTGCCACCCTTCTCGCTCCCTCTACAATTCTTCAGGTAAATAGGTGGAGTTGAGTAATTTTATTCTTTTGTCATTAGGATGTTGTGATTATATGTGTGGCCTCATTTTATTGGTCGCAGAAAGTCTCTTCAATCCAAATCCCCATTAATTATTCAATTTAGCTCCTTCTCCTCCAACCGTCTCTCGGCTACCTCGCCACCACCTCCGCCTTAGTTTCAACCGGAGTTGCTACTCTTCGCGCTAGCTTTGTACAGTAAGTCCTATCAATTTCTTTTCATTTTTACGTGTAGATTTTCCAAAGTTGAAATTTGAGCTCAATTCCATTATTCAATTGATGGGTTTTCTCCAATTCATGTAAAGAAACCTATTTTATATGAATTTATCGCATTTCGAGATTACAGATTAGTAAACGAGCCATAATTGTGTTGTGGGTAGTGAGTGTTGGTTCAAGTACTGTCATTTTTCTACAGTGTGCTGCTTAATTTGATTAGATTGTGCTGTTAAAGTTAGAACAATTGGACACGAATTACAGTCATTGGTTATTGGTTCCTTTGACAGAGAAGTATTGTTACTTTGATTTTAGAGAATTGTTGAGTTATTCAAGTTTCTAGCAAAAATTATGATCGTGTTTTTTCGTTGTAACGATTTTTCAGATGGAATCAATCAACATGGAGATAGGCACAGCACGGTAAGCTTTCTTCACTTTTATAGATAAATTCAGTTGGTTCCTCCATGTGGTAGTTGAAAAATCACTAAACAAGCACTGTTTTTACCTACAGATCATTTGCATTGACGCTTATCGGAAACATTAATTCTGCATGATTTGCTCTTGCACTATCAATATACTTAGTTAGCATTGATGATATTGATAACTTAATCTCCACAGTAGTCTTTCATATTCATGGCATTGATGATGTCGCTAAGTAGTTATGAATTTCATTTTCTTATTATCATTCATCGTAATCTCGACAGGTGTTGCCTTGACAACCAAGTACTGTGGATGTCAAGAAAAGATTCAAGAAAGTTGGAATGGAGAAATATCCGTCCACTTCCACACATTGTAACTACTGGGAAATTAAAGTTGAGCTATCAGAGGTTGATCTTGACGGGTTCTGAAGTTTCTACTGGGAAGCATCCCCTGAACCATTTCTTCTGGAGAATACATTCAATTCCCACTAGTTTGGATGAATCATCATCAGCACATGCAGAAACCTTTAGCGAAAATGATGAATGTGCGAATAAAGATTTGCAGGAGGAACTTCCTTCTCAGCTTTTAAGAAGTAATGAGGTACTCATGCCACTAATTAGTTTAACATGGTAAATTGGGCAGTAAAGGAAAATGTTCCCACCCTTAAATTCCATAGTTATATTTTTCATGATCAAAATCCATAACTTTTTATAGCACAGGTTCGTGATAGTATCTAGAATTGGATATAATCTCTCACTATGGATCTTGGAACTGGTCCAATCTTTTTTGTGTTATAAATCCTTGATAGCATTTAAATGCATGAATTTCCTTTTCTATCTTTTTAGAATTCTTGGCTACCGGTGGCTTTATCTGTATTGTTATGAACCCACACTTGTTAGTACTAGATAATAGACATATATAGTTAGTTTTTTCTTTTTCAATTTCCATAGGGGTGAGGATTGGAGATCAGGAAGTGCCAAAGAGCGACCGCTTTTGCTACCTAGGATCTATCTTGCAAAAGAACGGAGAGTTGGATGAAGACCTCAACCATAGAATACGAGCTGGATGGATGAAGTGGAAGAGTGCATCCGACGTGTTGTGTGACCGTCGTATGCCACTGAAGCTCAAGGGAAAATTTTATAGGACGGCAATAAGGCTGGCAATGCTTTATGGCACGGAATGTTGGGCAGTAAAGCATCAACACGTACATAAAATGGGTGTAGCGGAGATGAGAATGCTTCGTTGGATGTGTGGGCACACGTGAAAGGATAAGATTAGGAATGAGGATATCCGAGGTAAAGTAGGAGTAGTTGAAATTGAAGGAAAGATGAGAGAAAATTGGTTATAGTGGGTTGGACATGTGAAACGAAGGCCTACTAACGCTCTGGTTAGAAGATGCAATTACGGGACAGAGGTTCAGGGCTGAAGGGGTGGAGGAAGACTTTGGAAGACTCTAAGAAAAGACTTAGAGTACTTGGATCTAATGGGAGAAGTGACACAGAACCGAGCGCAATGGCGTTCTAGAATTCATATAGCTGACCCCACTTAGTGGGAAAAGGCTTTGTTGTTGTTTTCAATTTACATATATAAAATATATATTTCTTTTGAATTTCAGATGTTCAAACTATCCTGATAATTTGGATTGGTGTGAAGAAAATAAAGTGTTTGCAGCTTAACTTAGTTGTTAAAGTTCTATATAATTTGGTATCTGTTTTTTTAGGCGTTTCTTACACTAAAAATTGTGATTCTTTGATTTTTGGATAAAGTTTGATTTTCCTACTATTTCCAGTGTTGGTTAAGGATTCATGCTTTCAACCCTTCTGTTGCTCAGAAGTAAATGAAAATAGCAGCGTCGTTTGCTTTTTGCTAAAGGAAAAATTGTTAGATTGTTAATGTCAACACATGATTGAAAAGGTGTCAACTCCAATAGTTACCTTGATTCCGTTTGTTCCTAAGTATATGGTAGTGTTAACTGTTAAGGCTGGAAAGAAATAGAAGGACTTTTGAATATTATTAGAGGGAAGGTTGGGGAATACTAAGATCTTGGACTTCACTTTGGGCATAAATTTGTTTGATATTTCAGGAATATATTAGATCTCAAGAACTAACTTATCTTAAAACTCTATCAGTTGCAGTCACTGCTAGCTGATTCTGAAAGAACAAAGCTCGTCAAAAAACTAAGTGAAGCCAATCAACAAAATCGGTTTCTCAAACGACAGGTTTGTATGTATCCATAGCATTGGCCTTTCTATAACTTGACAACTGATTCAATAACTTGACACCTGATTCAATATGTCATTTAAATTCTTCTTCATCATTTTATGGGAGTGGCCTACCTTTTATGCTGTTGCCATCTGTGTTGATTTCTTAATTGATTTGATGGGGTTAATAATATGTATTTAGGAATGTATTCTAGCAGCAGTATGCGTTAATTCTACTGAAGAGTGAAAGACTCTTTGACAAAACAGGAAAGTAGATTAAAAACTTGTTGAGTCCAGTGCTTTTCAATGACACTCCATGGCTATCAGTAAATACTCCATTTAAAATAAAAACCATATACTGGAGGAAAAGAAATTATAACTGAGAGATGAAGCGTGAATGTTAAAATTGAGTTGTTGACTTGTTTAGCATTAGCATATGAGTATTAACAAATTTATACATAAAGGTTCACCTATGCATAATCTCATTTTAAATTTGATGGTAGTTGAATTGAATATACTGAAAGGTGATGATGCTTCCGCCACTTTCATCAGTTGGGTTATGAGAAAAATGACACAAAATATATTGCATGAATTTTTGTTTCCAATTATTTTCTTCACCCAATAGCTCGTCTTAAGCTCTTCGAGAAAATTAATGTGCTTATAAGTTATAACTATAATTCATGGAGCTGTTAAATGGAGACATCTTGGACGTGTATAAGGTTATTTCGTTTAATCATCAATCATCATATACATCTTCTTTGGTCTGTCAGTCTAGATTGTTCTATCATGTGTCATAGATTTGACATCTGAGATTGATTGTCATTTATACAGTTGCATATAAAGGAGGATGCGTTGGTTAACTTCAAAAGTGAACTTGCTGTCTTGGAACTTGAAATTCAGGTAACATATTTTACAAGTGCTGGTTGTCTGCACATCTTGCATGAACATATGTTAACACTTGTGACTAATTTAACTATTTAAGTCCCTAGAGATCTGTATTTTTATCACATGTGAGTCATCTGAGTCCCAAGATAGGCATTTTTTCTTTCATGTTTGGCCTCTTTAACATTCTACAAATCCCTTTTTTTGATACAAAATATGGCTGTAGGTCAAGCACTATTTGGAAGGAGCAAGTAGTTCCAGTCCTGGTTTTGAAGTCATATCCGCTGCCAAAATGCATTTAGTTAGATGTTTATACTTGCTTGATTTCAAAAGCCATCTTGATTGAATTCTGCTAAAATAAATTAGTCTTTAAGAATTGCAAACATCAATACATAGGATCTATATATCATAAACCTTTAACCTTTACGACAACCGCTTTACTAATAAGTTAATAACATACCCATCAGCACTTGTTGAACATTTTTTTATCATGCATTACGGTCCGCATGATTCAATAAAGTCGAAGACTTGTGATGGCATGATTCCTTCAGTTGTTCTAATGGGCAGGCTTTGGTGAAATTGGCAGAAGAAAACACCAAATCTGTCATTCCTGAAGGTTCAAGAAAGATTAATGGGAAATACATTCAATCCCACCTTCTTTCCCGTTTAGAAGGTAACTTGCTCTAGATTGATTTATTTATTCCTTCTTACTCACTCTCTTTCCTTTTTCTGCTAAATCTTTATTCCTTTCCTGATAACTGAGAAAATTTATTAAGAAGCATTATATAGCATGAAACAAATGATTCCGCACAAAGATGAGTACGTATTTTTTTCTCTTTCAATAGCATGATGTTTCCTAAGGTGCATCTCCTCCACCAATGTAATTGAGCCATTGCATGAATACGTCCCTTGAGATGTTCTCTCTGATTTTCTGTTTTTCCCAAAAATATATTTGTAATCGATATTTAAATTCATTTTCAGACCATCTATATCTGAACAATCTAAATAAGTGATATACAGGTTACAATCATTTAGTGAAAAGTAATAAGAAACATAATGTAGGAACAAAGACCACTTGGGTGAGGAGTGACAAAGGGAGAAAGGACCACTTAATAGTTGGGATTCAGAGCGGAAACCTAAGGAAGAAGGTTGGTTGACTCTTGGCATTTGGCGAAAAGAAATAGGCTTTACTTGGTAATGGTGGTGGTGATTACCTCTTGAGTAAAACTCCTGGGCATTAGCCATTTGGAGTCAATATGGTTTCATACAAATGGTTGGGATTCTTAAGTTGAAAGAGATTATTTTTTATATCCTGTATGGTACATGGGTTATTCCTTATGTTCTCATCTTCTCTTCTGAACTTTGGTATTTGGAAGTAGGATAAACATTGGCAAGATATTTAGGGTGGGGTGCCCTGTTTTAACTTCAGAATTGTTGTTTCCCAACTTATATTGGATTTCATTGAAAACGCTGTCATGTCGTTGTTTCCATGCGTGTAAACTTCTAACCAAAAGTACTATTGCATGTGTGAAGCTATACATGAAAAGTTGAAGGAACAGATAAAGGGTGTTGGTGCGGCACAATCCAAGGAGGTTCCCTATTCTGGTGCGGCATGGCTGAGGTAAATATAAACCTTTTACTGGGTAATTCCCTTTCCTCAACTAACGGGGTGTGGTAATGATGAGTGAATTTCTGGAATACGATAATTCGGGTCACTTTCTTCATTGCAAAGAAAATGATGACAAGAGTGTTTTTGTCTTGATAACAGAGTGTGCAAGTTATGGGCACTTTTGATGGATGGAGTCAAGGAGAGGATTTATCTCCAGAGTACACTGGTTCTTTCACTGCATTCTCGACAACATTAATGCTGAGACCGGGAAGGTACCTACCTGATCACTCAACTATTCCTCCTCTTCCTCCCTTTCTTCACTCCGACCCGTAATTTTATTTTGAAGGTACGAAATCAAGTTCTTGGTTGATGGAGAATGGAAGCTATCACCAGAATTTCCTACAGTTGGTGAGGGATTAACAGAAAATAACTTGTTAATCGTGGAATAGGTCGAGGTCTACAGATAAAAGGATGTTGGTCCTTATTTCTGCTTCTGGTGTACGGAAAAACCTAACATTTTAACTACAGATAAAGGATGTTGGTCCTTAATTCTGCTTCTAACGTACGGAAAAACCTAGCATTTTAACTACTAGAGCAGAAAGGGAAAAAGAAACGAGCATCTTATCTAAAACCTCCGCGAAACTGTTTGCTTTGTATCGTTATAAATAATCAGATGCGGTGGATTGTGCTTGATACTGTTGATATTGTTGTATGTTTGGCACTGTGTCAGATCAAGAGGTTGGATAAGTTGTATGTTTGGTATTCTACAAATTAAAGAGGTTATCAAATGAAACCAACAATATCGTTGTGATTCCTTTCGGGTGGGGACTTTCACAATTCGGTTTTATTCATTTTATTCTATTTCACTCGTTTTTGTTGTACTTTGAATGATTGAGTAAACAAAAGGAGGATCACAACATAAACACTGAAAGGAGTGTAAACGAACAAGCTTTTAACTGAGGATTACAATTACATAACTTTCTTTTTTCCTCTCAATGTAATGTATTGTTAGCACTAGTAGTGGTCACTCAAAATATTCTAACATTTGTTCTTCTTCTTCATTAGTATATGTTACAAGTCGATTGTTTCGCGATGTGGCCACTGCTCTTGAAGTGTGGACCTCTATGTCAATGGCGAAATACGCCAATCATAAAGGTTGGTATTAAATGAGCTGATTGTGCTTTATTTTCTAATCCAACTCAGCTCATTTAAAGTCTGCTCACATGGGTTTGAGTTGTGCCTGGACCGACCAAATTAATAAATAGGCCGTCCTGGTCATTCTTAATATAAATACATCTTATATATAGTGCTAGTCATTCACATATCTCATTCGCAAATTTCATTTGTAACCATGGGAGAGTCACATCCTATATCACCACTCGACATCATCCTTGAGTTGGCATGGTTCAAGGTCATGTTGTTTGTGGCAAAGACATCGTCGGGGATGATCTCGCAAACATGGCAAGAATGCCGATTATTTCGTGATATGGTCATTGCGTATGAAGCGTGGACCTATGTGTCAATGGCGAAATATCCCTATCATAAAGCCTTGTATTATAATAAGTCGTTCATGCTCTATTTTTCTGGTATGGCTCGACACAATTAAAGTTAGCCCAGGTGAATCTGGGTTGTGTTTGGGCCGAACTAATAAATAAATAGATCATGCTGGTTACTCCCATTGAAATAAAATGTAGGTGTAACTTTGCCTAGATATTGCGTAAAAATTAGTTGCACAACTTAATTTATCTATTATATAATAGTAGAGTACGTGTTCTTAAAATAGAGGCGCAACTTTGCCTAATTACGTAAATATTGTTGTACATGTTGCACAACTTAATTTATCTATTATATAATAGTAGAGTACGTGTTCTTAAAATAGAGTCGCAACTTTGCCTAATTACGTAAATATTGTTGTACATGTTGCACACTGTTATTATTATTATTATCACACGAATATGGTTAAATTGTTTTAAGGGGATATAATTGTTCATATCTTTACTTAACAGGCTAACTCCAATTACCATTACTATTGCGAACTTCAATTCAAATGGTAAATTAGCTGTAACTTCTCTTATTTATTCTAGGTTAGTTTTGCCAAGTATAATTGGTTTTTTTTCTCTTCCACTTAAAGTTCGAGTATTAAGGGTTAAATTTTATTAGCCCGCTTAATCTTAGGAAGCCTAAGAAAAGTAGTCAGTTAAAAAGTGAAAAGCAGATTACTCATATCACATTGACAAGTAGTAGCTGAACATAAAATTAGACACGTGAAAGTAAAAGATAAAAATAAATATGCTATGTTTAGCGTTATTGAGAGAGAGAAAATCGAATTCGAGAGCTCGAATGTATGGATAACTTTTAACAAACTAAGATACAAATGCTTTGCGTATTCTCTTAACAAGTTTAGTTCATGGGGTTAGTGAACAAGTTTTATGAAATCTATGCCATTCTAAAATCCTTTAAGAAAATAGCTTGAGTGAGAATCCGTACTTTAATTACTTGTCTTCAAACGAGCAATAATAAATTATTTTCTTTAATTTCTCTTCAATTATTTTTTTTCTAATGAAAAAAGATCTGGTCCTAAATATGTTGAACTTTGACAAGTGGGCCGTCACTCACTAGCCCACAACAAAAACACCCAAACGACGTCGTCGGCATATAACCCAATGAAACCCTAGGTCATAAAACCTCCCAACTCACATCGCTTCCTCATTCACTCTCTCGCGTTCCCCCGCCGCTGTAATCCGATCCCTCCTCTCTCCTCCCTTCCCTGTCGCTGTAATCCAATCCCATGGTAAGCACGTACCCAATCATCTTCCGATAGCCAACCATCTGTTTGCGTAAATGTCTCTGACAATCTTTCGTTTTTGATTTTTCAGGCGCCGAAGAAGGACAAGGCACCGCCGCCGTCGTCGAAGCCGGCGAAGTCCGGAGGAGGCAAGCAGAAGAAGAAGAAGTGGAGCAAGGGAAAGCAGAAGGAGAAGGTGAACAACATGGTGCTCTTCGACCAGGGCACCTACGACAAGCTCCTCACTGAGGCACCCAAGTACAAGCTCATCACACCGTCCATTCTCTCCGACCGTCTCAGGATCAACGGTTCCCTGGCCAGGAAGGCCATCAGGGAGTTGATGGCTAGAGGCTCGATCAGGATGGTCTCTGCCCATGCCAGCCAGCAGATCTACACCAGGGCTACCAACACCTAGGTCTCTTTGCTCTTTCGTGTTTAATTGTCGTTTCGGGTATCGTTATATGTGGTTTAAGACTATTTAGCTTCGATTTTGTTTAATCTACAATTTATGGAAACCTAGAGATTTCCTGGCTTGATGAATTACTTTCCAGTTTTCACCTAATATATGCTTCAGCCAATGCTCGGTTCTTATTTGTTGAAATTGTTTTTTTACTTGCCTGTTCTATATATGCCGATTTTTCACTTTAATCGTAATGAAATATAATGCTTTTCGGGTATTCACCATCGAAAATGTCTTATGTTTTTGTAGTTAGTAGGCTCAATTGAAAATGTGTTATGTTTTCGTATAGTAGGCTTTTCGGGCGTAGGATCCTCGACTACCCTTCGGTGTTCCAATATTTGTAGTGTTTAGGGTTTGACTTTTGAGGCATGAAACACGATTGCATTTGTTTTGAGCACAAATTTGATGGTCGCTAATGTTGATCAGCCAATACCGTGGAAATGATCTTCTGCCGATGGGGTTATGCGTTGAATTTGACGTTCTTTGTGTTATATATTTTCTGTGCTTGGAGTTGTGGTTACGCAGCGCAATGACATTCTAGGATTCATGTAGCTGAGCCCACTTAGTGTGAAAAGGTTTTGTTGTTGTTGGAGTTGTGGTTATGTAAAATGTTTCTGGGGACGCGTTGTTTGGATACAAGCGTAATGTGTGTGTCTTGTGTAATGATTTAATGCCTAGGAATGCTGATGAGTTGAATATGGATCGTTAGTGGGAGTGTGGTAGAATAGTACTTCAAGTGTAGGCGGGTTTGTAAGGGATTGAAGAGCAGTTTTTGGTGCGAATCTATTAAATAGAATTCAAATGCGATGACTGCATTTGTCAATGATCCTTGGATCATTTTCTTAGAAAGCAGGCGTGCCGAGGAAAAGAAATCTTCTTCTGAGCCTTGACTGTTCATTCCGCCATGATTGCGGCTTTTCCAAGTCCTCGTATTTTCGCTCATGTCTGAAATTGTTTCCAGCGTTATCTCTCTCCCAGATATTGCAGTTTGATCTCCGTAAATTATTTTAGGAAAACTAATGAAAATGATTTGAAAACTTTAAGTTTTAATGATAAGGACAAAATAAAGGGTAAAGTGAATAGTATCAGGATTGATTTTTTAGTGTAAAAATGTAGTTTTTCGTCAAAGTGAACAGTACTGTGAACATTTCGTTAAAACTCCCAATTATTTTCCCAACACGTGTGCTATGAGCCTGTGAGTATGCATAAGCCCTTGTGTTCTACAGATTTGGTTTCGCTGTCTGGTGTGTTCTGTAACATTGGTTTCATACCGCTGCAAAATTAGTGTCACATATACAATTAGGGGTGATTCAATTTAGGATCTGCCGAAGGTTTTAGGTTTAACGTCCATCGAAGGCTGGGCGATAATTGACCAGAATGATTGAATCCGGCACTCTGCACGGCTCTAAGATTAGAATCGGTTTCATTGCTGTTGGCAGTCGCAACAAAATGTACAGCTCGTCCATAATTTTTTGTTGAGCAAGTGAATTATGTATGCTAAAAAAAGAAGAGGAGAGGGAGGGGGGGAGGGGGGGAGGGGGGGAGGGGTGAGGGTGGACTTAGCTTCATAATAGGCTAGCAATAACGTGGTTCAAGACGATAATCGAACCTACGACTTCTTATTTACAAGAGAAGAAGAATATTATTAGGTTGTAGTACTAAGTGGCACCGATGGAAGTGCATTAAAGGAAGCAATGCCGCATAAGGTCTAAGTAACGGGTGGACTTTTATTCCTACTCTTCACTGGTGGATGCGGTTGAAACCTGGGGGCAGGCAGAAGTAGCGGTACAACATTTCTGCCCTTTTCCTCTTATTCAACATTGGGGTCAAAAGATGTCTCCAAACATCTTCAATTCCCCTTCAGTTTTTCCAGGTCAACATTGTTCTTAGACGAGAAATTTTTAGTTGTGACGGGAACACAAGTGGTACACCATGTGTTTTAATAGGAGTGGTGAGAAATTTTATTTTTTAAATTATTAACTTTTTAACACACATATCTCATTATTTGTATAGTGACATGTAATGTATCGCCTTGTGTACCGGTCACATTGAAAAATCCCTTTGGTAGATGAGACAAGTAGTGGAACTCAAGGTTGTAATCTTTTATATGCATTGAATAAGAGCTCTTAGTTCGGTAGTTCGGCATTTCCGTCGCCTACAATCTTATCCTGCGAGCAAAAATTACGAAATAATTTTCTGAATATACAAACATAAACAAAAATAAAGATAAACTACACAAAAGTAAAGCCAACTATAAGTAAACATGTAATGCAAATACAAAATAAAATTAAGGTCATTTAGTCAATCTATTATAGCAAATACATTGACGGTTCATAATGCTTTTACAAATTCATTTCATCCGACCTTAGTTTTAATTGATTTTTTGTAAAGGCTTTAGTTTTATAATAAATTATAATATGAACGGTTTTAATCATAAACACAAAATTCATGAACTAGCAACGAAGAATTTTGAGTAAAAGCTCAAATTCATCATCATTTGAGTGACCATGTAGTATACTTTAAATTTCAAACTTAATTTCCTTATTAATAGCATTAGTAGCATTTATCCTGGCATTCGTTTCTTTTGTTCGGAGTTCGATTTTCTCCTTTACCCAATCTCGTTTTTACAAAAATAAGAAAAATGTTACCATATCTTTCGGTCTCTGATATAAACGTGTTGTTTTACTTAATTTTTGTGTCCATGTGGTAAGACTATTTATTTTTGTAAAAAAAAGGTTAACTAGTGGTTTCGTCATTGTAATTTACCATTTTTGGGGATTCACATAGGTGTTTTAGCTTTTACTGAAGGCTATCATGTAATTCACAAGTGCCAGAAATTGAACTCAAAATGTATCGTGTGTAATACGAGTCTGAAATTCATCTCTAACCGTTGGACTATGTAATTCATAGAGGCGTTTTAACCTCTACTGAAGACTATCATGTAATTCACACGTACCAGAAATCAAACTCAAAATATATCGTGTATAATACGAATTTGAAATTAATCTCTAATCACTGGACCGCCGGCGATGGTTTGGTAGGACAATTTATTTATTTATTTTTCGTTGGATCTTTTTGGTAGGACCAAACGTGTATATATGTTTGCCTCATGAATGCATGATAAACAACCCCAACTACCACAAAATGCTTCATTCCGGATGCTCATTTTTTATATTTCTTTTTTTTAGAAGATTGGCCAAACTCTGTTTTATTTGTTTTATTTGTTTTCCATGCCAGACTCAGTTTAGAGGGTCCGTTCTGATTTACCAAGAAAAACAAAACAAAAAACTGTATCTTTCAAATGTAATTATTATATACAAAATTAAAGAAAGAGAGAAAATAGAAGGATTGACAATATTTTGGCAAAACCCACTTTGCACATTGTTCCCATCATTTCCATCCTCTTACCCTCAATCTCTGCTTTGGCTTTTCTCCAAAATCCTATCACAAAAGATAATATTATTCACTTTCTTAGCCCACCCACCAATTTCTTCCCTTTCCCCCTTTGTTTTTCAATCCAAATAAGCCAAAGTTTTGAGCTTCAATCTGTTTGATGTCAAGAATTTCTCTCAATCTGTGAGGACCCATCTGGGTAGATTTTTGTTTGGTGGATTGTTTTTGAAAACTGTATGTATGGTCTACCAATTTGCCAATAAGAACCCCTTTTTGTTTCAGATAAAAACCCATTCCACCTTTTCTTTTGATAGCCTATATTTCAATCTGTAAGGACCCTTTTAAATCCTTTGTTTCATATCTGTTTTGATTTCCCCTTTTCATTAAATGGGTATATATATTTAATTAATGTGGAATTGGATGCAGAGGAATTGCTGATTGATTAAATGGGTATCCTCAGAAAGTAGCACTTTTTTTCATGATTTGGGTCTGAATCATTGGAGGATGGAGATGTCTACCCAGCAAGATAATTCTGTTCCCAACAAAGTTTCAGGTATAAGTTATATTTTAGGAATGGTTTTTAATAGTTGAGAAGAATTATCTTGCCGCTGCATTTATAACCTTCATAAAAATTTAAATCGTTTGGAAAAGATATGATATATTACCTTGTGAGGGCAGGATAATTAATTGCTACAGAAAAGTAATAAATTTGTGTTTTGAAATGAAACAAATGGTTTTGGTCAGGTCATATCTTAGATTGGAACTTTCAAGTGAAAATCTACGTTAATTCCTCAGAATTTTGATGCTTTTACGTGGTTTAAAATTGTTTAATGGCAACATTTGGTGATGTTGTACCTTCTTGATGTTAAACATACTTTTGAAGAGTACAAAACTTGATGAATTGATTGCACGGTGTTGCACAGATGAATTTATACTGGGTTTCATCAGTAAATGAACATGTTTCATTTGTAGGATCAGGTTCTTGCCTGTATGATCTCTTATGTTCAGACGCACCAGCTTGGAGATGCCCTAGTGATCAACGGTCATTATCTGGTACTCTTTATCCTTTACATCAAATGCTGTGTTTAAGAATGCGTGTGTGCTCTGACTTGCAAAGATTTTCATTTTCATGACATGTTAGCGTAGTTGACTGTTGGTGGCGTGTCACTATTCACTCAAAGTTGCAGTAAGCCATTTGAGTAGATGATACGCAAAGTTATGATATTGGCTTTTAACATACAACATGATTGCTCCAAGAAACTTTTAAAATTGCAGTGGATCAGATATAGTATATGGATAGCTCGGGGATAATCCAATACCTCCATTTTCTATCCTGTTATTTGATGCCTCTAGTTTACCTTCATGGAGATCAGACAAAAGACCGTGTGAATATGAAGCTCAAATAGAAGGTTTACAATGTAAAAAGTGTTAGCGGTAATGAGGGAGATACGTCCAGCCTTTGAGAACCCAACGTGTGGTTATAAATACCTAAAAATCATGTACCAGTAGAATTAAATCCTGAAAAATAAGTTCTGCATCACCAAGCTCTCTACTATCTGATGTACCGATTTGTTTTTTTTTGTTTTTTTTTTTGGGATGATTTTCCTTTCTTTATTATGGGTCTCCCTGTGACATTGTAATAAGAGCACATCATATCTTTTGTAACCGTTATTGTTCATTGAACAGGTCCACAAGAAAGGCTGGAGATTTTGTTGCGCCAATCTGCCAACAGGTCCTGTGCAGATTGTGGAGCTCTAGATCCAAAATGGGTGTGAGTATCATATTTGCATGAAGAGAATGTTTTACCATCTATCCTGTTCCAGTTTTAATAAAACTGAAGAAAACATTTTATGAAGTTACTTCGAACTAATAGAAGGTGCTCAAGTGTCTTACCTGGTATTCAATAAAAAAGTATCTTACATGGTCCTTTTCCTGTCCACCATTAATTATGTTATTATCTGTACAATCTTCTTTTCATCCTTTTGAGCTCTATTTTGAGTTAAGTATATATCCCAATGCAGACGGTGCAAATTTAATGCATGTTCACTGTTTGAGAGTGGGTCCTGCACGTGGATTGAGGGAAAATTTGTGATGAGTAATGACACATGTTTTCACAATGATGCTTAATCAGTAGTTGTGAATTTGACGATTGATTTTAGAATTGTTGGTAATATTGATATCTTTTGCGCAATAATTTGAGGTTTGAGATATTCCCAACTTATGAGTTGGATGATACTGTTGAGAGTATGAATCGCACATCGGGAAAGAAAGGGACTTTGCATGTGCTTACAAGTCAACTCACCAGATTGTCAATTAGTTTTATGGTCGAACCCCAACTTTCTTGATGATATTGGTATTTACTATTTAGTAAACGAAACAACCTCATGTTTTGAGTTTTTCACTTTGACTTCCTCTTCCTAGATGTATGTAAGCTATGACTGTTTTGGTTGCTTACGTTGTATTTTGACTGTACTGATTGGTTCAATATCAGATCTTTAAGCTTTGGAGTATTTATTTGTATAAAGTGTTCTGGTGTACACAGAAGCCTTGGAGTGCATATTTCGAAGGTATGGATTATTGTACCTTGTTCTGGATTTACCAGAAAGACTGTATGATGCGAAACTTTGACTATAGAGTATTGGAATTTGAGATTCTAATCTGATCTGGAAATATGATAGGTTGTATCAGTGAAGCTAGATGAATGGTCAGACGATGAAGTTGATATCTTGGCAAGTATGGGAGGAAATACTACTGTAAACAAGAAGTATGAGGCTTGCTTGCCAGAAAATTTCTGTAAACCAAAACCAGATTCTTCTATAGAGGAGCGCTTTTATTTTATAAGGTAATTCAAGTAAAATCTTTTCATTACTTTGTTTTGAAGCATATACCATTCTAAATCTGAGATTTACTTCTTGAATATGCAGGAGAAAATATGAGCTGCTAGACTTCTTGAACCCCAATGAACCGTTGTCATGTCCTTTTCCACCTAATAAGAGATCACCTCCTAGCAATTCAACTTTTAGTTCTACCCAAGATAAGAAACAGTATGAGAAACAACCAACGAAAAACCGTATTGGGCAGGCATTTCGTAACAGCTGGGGAAGAAAAGACTCTGAACATAAGACCGCAAAGAAGGGCTACTCAATGCCAATGGTAATGGCCTTTTTGTTTGATTACTGTGTTGTTTTATTTTGTTATTTCTCAGTCGTTTTGATGCCCTTGCTCCCTTTGGAGCGAGGTTATATGGTACCATGTCTATTTTCTTTATTTGGAAAAAAAGGATTTTTATTTTTAAATGTGAATGAGAAATAGTTGTGCCATAGTTTTAATCCATGACAATCACAAAGGAGGAATCAAAGTTTTTTGTATAAGTTTGAAATTTTGGTTGATATGCATATAATCTTATTGCTTCAAGTGTACATTATAGGCAGGTATGATCGAATTTGTTGGATTAATCAAGGTGAATGTGGTTAAAGGAACCAACCTAGTTGTACGGGATATGATGACAAGTGACCCTTACGTCATCCTTGCATTGGGTCACCAAGTAAGTTTCTTCTACTTAAGCTATTGTTTTGACATGAATTCAACCTTGTCAATAAACTTAAAATGCAGTTTTCCCAAAATATTTGTTGCAGTCAGTGAAGACGCGTGTCATAAAGAACAATCTTAATCCTGTATGGAATGAGAGCCTGATGTTGTCAATTCCTGATCACATACCTCCTCTGAAAGTGGTAAGTTTTACTTGGTTCCTATGAAATTACTATGACATCGAGTCCGCCCCATGCACTATTTTTTACATTATAGATTCAAATTGCATGTGTATCGTGTTGAGATTGCTATTTAATGCAAGACAGTAGGTTATTTACCTATAAATGATAAAGATGTGCCGCCTTCATTGCGTGGTGAGCTGTTTTATATTTTTGTTTGTGTTTTAATCAGCAAAGTTATGCAGATTCAATTTTGTGCATCATCAGGTGGCCAACTTTAATAACGTAGTTCATTAGTTGCCCCGATTTGTGAAGTTTTTAAACAGGGTACATTTTCTGGTGTTGCAGTTGATAAACTAAAAATGATTTTCTCCTAAAATGTTCGTACATAAATTAATTGTATATTGAGCACTAATGTCAAAGGAAGCGTTCAATAAATTTTAGAAACTTTTTTTCCCCTTTAGTTTGGGACAGTTGTAAAATTGAATTCCCCAGTGCACGAAATTTCCTCCACGGTTACAGAAAGCCTATAAAAGTCATAGCCTGCCGTAAGAAACTGATAAGATTATCTGCTTTTGTTTTTGACTTGATTTATTATTGTTATATACGCATAATCTATAGAGTCGTATACTAGCATTCCCTTGCTATCAATGAAGATGTTTATGTGCTTTGCATCTCAGTATTGGATAAGATTTTCTAGTAATGTTTCTATCGTTACATTCAGCTGGTGTATGACAAAGATACGTTCAAGCTGATGATTATATGGGTGAGGCCGAGATTGATATTCAACCTCTGGTGAGTGCTGCTATAGCTTATGAGAAATCCACGATCAATGAGCCGATGCAGCTTGGAAAGTGGGTAGCCAGCAAAGAAAACACACTCGTAAAAGATGGTGTCATCAACCTAGTAGACGGGAGAGTAAGACAGCAGATCTCTCTCAGGCTGCAGAATGTTGAGAGGGGTATACTGGAGATTGAGCTTGAATGCGTGCCTCTTAATCAATAGCCGGCATTAAGGAAATGAAACTTACGTGACCTTTATGATGCCGAGGTTTGCAACTCACCATGATCGATTGTGTGTGTGTTATACCGTAGAAGTCATTATATCGATAGCTCTGTCAAGCGAGTCTCGGTTGTATATTACTGTAGTTTTTTTCTTTTTGATCTGTAGGTAAAAAATTTAGGATTTTAACTTCGTGGTATGCAGATGGGATTCGATTTTATTTTTCATTTTGTCTGTATGAAACTTAAAACAGTGTCCAGTTTGGGAAATTTGGGAGTTCAACCATCAACATTTACATTGCTCTGGTATTTCGTATTTGGTAATCTTCTCTTAAGAACTTTGGATGGAAGCATAAGTGAATGTAGTGCAATTTTTCCATTTCTTCTCGTACTCGCCGATGGACTTTCTTAGATATAAGGTTCTACATGAAATTTTGGTGCCCAGAATTCAAGAGCCTTAAAACATCCACCCTTGTCAAAAATGTGATAACAAGTGAAAAAAGGGAGAGGATTTCTGCACACCGTCCCTTTTTTCAAGGCATTGGAACAAACATATCAGAGAATCGAGGCCATAATTAAGAGGCGTGTGTAGAACGTGAAAATTGATGTCAAAAATTACTCTTCAAAAAAAAAAAAAAAAATTTATGAAACTTTGATGCTAATCGAAACACATTCCTACTTGTAGGCACAGAACTACCCTTTTTTTCTAACATTTCCTTGTTAATTTTCCGATAGTAACATTAAAAGTTTAAAGACTTGTAAAATTTGAATCCTCTAGCTCCTAGGAAACTAGAGGGTAAAAGAACGTTGGCATTAATATATACTTTGATAAGACAATAAATTAGTAGAGGGGGATACAGACTTGTGTGCCAAGGGCGAGCATACTACTACCTGGGCCAAGACATTAGTTTCGTTTCGAACAACCGTCGAGTTAGAGTAGAGAAATCTCAGCAATTCGGAAAGTCAAATTACATATTACAAACAGGTTTTCAAGGTGCAGTGCTTAATTGGATTAATCACTGATTCCTATTTTTAATACATTCTCAATTGAAGATCGACTCAAACAAGTAAGAAATTCTCATTGCAACCAATCAAGGATGCTTATATCATCATCCCAAGATATTATCTCCTAATTAATATCTTGAGAATATTGTTTCCTTATCGATCCCATGGACGACACAACCTAGGATAATGGGAAACCACCACGTGTAGGGCAAAACCCTCCACCTAGGCTGGCCACCTCCCTATAAAATCTCATCTCTACCAAACTTTGGTAAGCTTTTGCTACGCATACAAACCCTAAAAACTCACTCTTTTTAGAGTTATTCTTAGGAGAGCCATTGGTCAAACTCCTCACCTCGTGGGCGTGTGTGGCTCTTTGATCAAATGTGTTAATTGTTTTGTAGATACAAATTCGTTAAGACTAAAGAGATTAGATTCTTGCTACCAAAAAAATGGCGCCGTTGTTGCGGACCGTGCCAATAATTTGTGCTTAATTTTATTATTAGTTAATTAATTATTTCTACATATCATTGAAGACCTGATGTGTCATCTATTTGAGTATTTATACATTCAAGGGGGGAGTGTTGTAATTCCAATTCCATTAGTTGTGTGATTGTGTAATCCTCTCTTCCTTGTCACCATAAATAAGGGCACAAAGATCCTCTCTTCCTTGTCACCATAAATGAAGGCAAAAGGGGTGAGAAATCATACCACATAATTCTTAAACTCTCTATTTTTTCCTCTCCTTGCTGCCGGCCCTCTTCCCCTCTTTTTCATCAGTAAAATAGGCCTACAACAAAGGCATGTTTATTTCAACTTAAATAGATGAAAACGTATGAAATACATTCAGAAACTATAATTTGTTTGGAGCAGTGAATCCACATTAGCGATCACTTGTGACGAAGCTTAGAGGCTGAATACAAGAACTGGACTTCGAACACTGTAAGTACCATCGGTCCACACCAGCGACGCAGATACATGTGATCCATATGGCATACCTCTTCCGGAAACTGTCACGTCGAATGTCTTCTCCTCGTTCAAGGACTTGAAGGAAAGAACTTGAGGCACCACCTTGATGTCAACTCCAGACTTCGAGATGATATTTGCCTTATATGTCGAGTTTGCAAGGCCAACATTTTTAACTGTCCTACGAAACTTAAGCGAAAACGAAGAAGTCCCCGGTGCAACAGTACCAGCCATTGAAGGGTAGTTGAGATCCTTAGGAGAATTTTTCCCGGTCTTTGCAGAGCAAGGGTGGTCATCGCCTGATATAAGTCAAACACTCGCCTCATCCAAGATCGAGCAGAGCAACTTAATATAATCATCCTTAGAAGTTTCGTACACAAGCCCCGGATCTACAGCTTTTAGAGGATTGATATGTCCAGAACCATACAAAAATTCACCGGTGGAATTGCTGGTGTTATTCACAGGCCCAGCCGTGGTCATGATAGACGATTTGATGGCAGCTGGAGACCAGTTGGGGTGGAATGTCTTGATATACGCAGCAACACCAGCTACGTGCGGGCAAGACATTACATGCCTCAGGTCTTCAGAGCTATCTGTCAGAGAAGCAACAGGTGAAAATGCAGCCAAAATTTCAACCCCCGGGGCAGTTATGTCTGGCTTGATAATTTCGGGTAAAATATTATTAGGCCCCCGCGAAGAGAAGGAAGCGACAGTGGGTGCAGCAAGGTCTTTTATGACTTCACTTTTTAGTATGTTCCCTAGAGGTTTAGCTGTGGAGTTGAGGTAGGAATGCACCACATCATAATCTTTGCTACTAAAACTTGTGGCAGGTAGTGGGACAATGAATGATACATCAGATCCGGTAGTGCTTGTAATTGCACCTATTGCACCGGCATGATGAGCTTCGATGCTGCCATTTGCCTGGCGACATACCACAATCTTTCCCTTAACTAAATCAGGGTCTAGGCAACCGTCTTCACAGTCCACGCATCCACTTGATCTTAACGCATCCTTTCCTTCTATCAACGGATAACTCATTCCATTTAATTCCAAAGTGTTCACTGAACTACCGACAAGTGTCCTTCCATTTCCAAGAACAACCTTGTCAATGATTCGACGATCTGTGCTACTTGCTGCAACTGAAAGAATCCATGGTGCTACACTTGATACAGAACGCTCTGCAGGGCCATAATTGCCTGCAGAATTCGAGGTAAGTATCCTTTTCTCCATTGCATGAAAAGCACCGATTGCTATAGGATCCTCATGGAACGGGGGAGCAGTTTCACTTGCAGTTGAAATTGTAATGATGTCAACTCCATCGGCAATGGCGTCATCAAAAGCAGCCAAGATCCCATCTACACTGCACCCTTCTGAACCGCAAACTTTATATGCAGCAATCCTCACTGAGGGAACTCCTCCTCTTGCAGTGCCTTGCGCTAGTCCATAAAAGCTCACACGCTCTACGGGATTCCCTGCTGCTGTTGAGGCAGTATGAGTTCCATGTCCTACTTCATCTCTAGCGGTGGAATCAATGTAATACCATGCTCCAATGAGCTTGTTGTTGCAAGTGAAATTGAAGCCACCTTTGCAAACTCCTTTCCACTTTTTGGGAGCTGGCCCAAAACCTTCATCACTAAAGCTATTTGATTCAGGCCAAATCCCACTGTCGATGACACCAACAATAACATTGTTCTCGACAGTAGGGTTTCGTTTGACCTTCTCACTGAAACCCAAGAACTCCCAAGAACGTGTTGTTTGGAGTTGGTAAGTTGTGCTCAGAAACACAGAGACGACTCCCTCCATGTTAGCAAGCCTTTCTCTTTCTCGGTCAGTGAGCTTGGCAGCAAATCCATTGAAACTCCTTTTGTAGCTTCTGACCAAGAGATTCGATGGAGAGCTGCTCTCTGTAATGCTTTCAAGAATACCAACGTGGTGAGACAATGGCAAGAACAACCGATCCTTAGGAAGTGATCCCAAGTAGACAATATATGTCTTTCTATCTTCCTGATCAGTGGCTTCAGACAGTAAGCTCACAGCGAGCACGAGAATAATGGAGAAAGCATACAGGAGAGATCCATGCTTTGCCATTGTTTTTGTTTCGATGATGACAATTCTAACCAGTGACGAGTAATTTATGGTTTGATGAATCACAACGAAAGTCTCGATTGCACTAACATCCAGATTTTGTTTCCTATAGGAATCGATTTTATCCCTTGACCACAGTTTTTATGGACATGAAAATTTCTTTCTTTCTACACGCAGGATGAACAAAATCCAAATGTTGAATACAATTCAGATTGTGTACAGTTTATACTTGGCAACTAAATCCAAGAAGAAGGTCAATTCCATCTGAATTGCAGCTGTATGGATTTCCATTAACTATCAAGATCATGTGTATATGTTATAAGCTGATATGCTGATATTATTCTTTATATTCAAAATTAAGTCATTACCACACACACAAGAGCTTAAGCAGTAACTACTAAACAGTTAGTAACTTAATATGACACTAATCACTTGTATAGACCCGTTTCACACAGTAATTTCATGATCCTACTGGTTCATTTTCGATCATCAATAATATACCACAACTTTCAAAAAGATTATTATTGTGAACATTGCAATGTTTATCAACAAGGGTGTCTCTCTCTCAACTAAAACTCATGTCTAATATACAAGAGTGTTCAAGCGCTAACTAATTGGTAACTTAATATGGCGCTAACTACTCTTTTAGGTACGTTCATTTTTTAAGTCATCTTCATAGATCTTCCTTGTTCAAATTCATATAATTGAATAAATTTGTATGGTTACATAAGAAATATGTGGACTGAAATATAATCGAAGATCAATATTATATCGCAAACGGAAGTGAGATCAAGATTTGAAACTTGCTCTCGAGTTCAATAAGTTTGCGGTAGAGGAGAGATCATGATTCATGAGCATACTTCCCTTCAGAAACACATAATAACTGGCCGCTTAACTACACTTCAGAAACAGAAATTCTACATTCAAATTTCGTATGTTAATTCAAATATAATTGATTCTCTCTCGTAAATTTCTCATTGTTTGGCTTTATTTTATGAACTTGACTAGTATGAAGAATGTTTCGCATACAATCAGAAAGTTTGCTTGCCATGCAATGCAACAATCAAGTCCCGAATATTATTACTACAAACAGTGCAGTTAAGGCCAAGATTGCGCTACACTCCCAGTACAATAATTGGACTAGTAACATGGTGATTTCCATCAGACCAAGTCAGTGACGCAGTCACAATTCCAGCCACGGACAGGCCTGGTCCAGCAACGATCACAACGAAACTTTTCACCTCATTCAAGGATTTGAAGTAAAGGACTTCAGGCACCACTTTGATGTCGGCATTTTCAGAATTCCTGGAGATACTTGCCTTGTATGTGGAGTTTGCATGGCCAACATTCGTAACTCTTCTAGGAAATTCAACCTTAAATGATGCCCTTGATGTTACATTAGCAAGCATTGAAGGGTAATTGTGATCCTTTGGTGTTCCTTTGTCGGAGCCAGTAGGACACGTGCTGTTATCTCCCGAGATGAGTCTAACTCGAGTCTCATCCTTATAAAACATGCAAAGCAACTTAATGTAATCTTCTTTAGAAGCATCGTACACAAGTCCCGGCTGCTTAGCACCTACAGGATTGAGATGTCCAGTTCCATAACCAAATTCGCCTGGGGAAGTGCTTGTATCATTCATGGGCCAAGCTGTAGTCATAAGAGCTGACTTAATGGCTGCTGGAGACCAATCCGGGTGGAATTCTTTAACATATGCAGCAGCACCAGCAGCATGGGGGCAAGACATGGAGGTTCCAGATTGTACATTGTACTTTACGCGCCTCTCGTCATAAGGGCTGGCCGAGGCAGAAGCATTTGGAGAATATGCGGCCAAAATAGCTATTCCTGGGGCACAAATATCCGGCTTCAGAATTTCTGGTAAAATTGGATTAGGACCGCGTGAAGAGAAGGAAGCGACCCTCGGTGCAGTAGGATCTTTTATGGCTTCACTTTTTACTATATTTGCTCGAGGATTTGTGGTGGAGTTCTGGTAGGATTTGGCCAGATTATAATCATTGTTGTTTACACCGCTCATAGATCGTGGGAGAACAAAAGGAACATCATCTCTTGCATTCTTTAAAACCGCACCTCTTGCACCAGCTCGATCAGCCTCAATTAGTCCTCTATAGTCATCACACATCACATATTTTCCCTTGACTCTGTCAGGGTCTAGGCAGCCATCTGCACAATCCTGTGCAGGGTATTCTGAGCATTGACTCGAAGCCTCTCTTCCATATATCAAAGGTGCACTTGTTTCATTTGATTCAAAAGCATTCACGGCTAGCCCATCCAATGTACGTCCATTTCCAAGAAAAACCTTGGCAATGAATTTACGATCGATGCTACATGCTGCAACCGTAAATATCCATGGTGGTGTACTTGATACAGTACCCTCTCCAGGGCCACTGTTGCCAGCAGATTGTATGGTCATTATCCCCTTCTTCATTGCATGAAAAGCGCCAATGGCTATAGGATCATATTCCATAGGAGGCGCGGAAACAGATCCAATTGAAACTGAAATGATGCTGACTTCATCAGCAGTACAATCATCGAAAGCAGCCAAGATATTCTCCGAAGTGCATCCTTGATCAGTGCAGACTTTATACGCGGCGATTCTCGCACCAGGAGCTCCTCCTCTTGCAGTACCATTGCCTAGTCCATAAAAGCTCACATTCTTCACGGCACTACCTGCTGCCGTTGAGGCAGTGTGGCTTCCATGACCTATTACATCCCTTGCAGACTCCTCTAATGTGTAATATCGAGCTCCGATGATCTTGTTGTTGCAATTGAAATTTTGGCCACCTTCACAAGCACCTTTCCAACTCTTGGGAGGAGGACCAAAACCATCATCTTTAAAGCTATTGGATTCAGGCCAAATTCCGGTGTCAATCACACCGACAACAATATCACTCTCACCGCCACCGGTGGTATTTAGAGCGACGTTCTCTGGTAAACCCATAAAGTCCCAAGACCTTGTTGTTTGAAGTTGGTAAGTTCTGCTTGGAAACACAGAGACCACTTCCTTCATGTTAGCAAGCTTTTCTCTTTCACGCTCAGTGAGCTTGGCAGCAAATCCATTGAAACTCCTTCCGTAACTTCTGACCAAGACATTTGCAGCAGAACTTCCCTCGACAACTCTTTCTAGTATACCGAGGTGGTGAGACAACGATGAGTACAATTCAACAGTCGGAAGTGACCCCATGTACACAATGTGAACCTTTCTATCTTCTTGACCAATGGCTTTGCAGAAGAAGCTGATAGTGAGTATAAGAATAGGGAAAGCATAAGAACACAAGAGAGCTCCATGCTTAGCCATTTTTTTCGATGATCACAATCATAACTAGCAAGGACTAATTTATACTCGAAATCTCTTCACCGCTACCTACCTTGGTGTATTTTTTCTACTCCATTTTTTAACTGCACCTTACAAATTACAAGCTTCAGCTAACCTAAACATGATTCGATACCTTAACCACAATTTCCAAGCTCACGTAGGATCCTATGCACATTTCATGCGCACTAACAGATTTGCATTAGCTTCTCGCCCGAACAATTTCTAAAGATGCTGCAAAAATCCAAGATTTGCCAACTCTGGCTGGTTTACGTACAAACTAAGGCATCAAATATCGGCATCAACCCACGTTTTACACGCCAAACCCGGATTACTTGCACTGATCAATATCCGAACACTTATAAAAATTGTATCAGATTTTACATATGTTAGCTGGATTTGCTGCAATATCGGAAAGCATCGTAGATAGGCACCTACTAGCTAGCTATCACCGGAAAGGTTATAACAAACAACTTGTGAACAATTTGTTTTTCGTTTTCCATTGTTGTCAATAATCTATAATATTATTTTGAGATCATTTGCGATAAAAACTCTACTATTATATGACATCTTGACCTTGCCGATTTCACTTTAATCGCATGTTTAGCTACTAACCAAAACACATTTAACAAAGTTGCTTCTTGCTGCTGCGTTACCTTGCATGCATATTAGATTGCTCACTAACCCTCTTGGTAATTTTTATTGTTCAAACTTCTATGTTTTTTCTTTTTGTCAAATTTCAAGTCTTAACTTCGTTTTTTATTTTGAAAAATAGTGTGGTGTAGTTTATGTTGCATCTTTAATAATAATCAATTTAATGCCCTTCTTACTGAGAAAACAACCATATAATCAAAAGAACAATATTGACAAAAAAATAAATTAGACCTCAAGATTATTTTGGAAGAAACTTCAATTTATAGGGAAGTAGTCTAGTGGAAAGAGGGAGTTTTTGGCTATTTCTTCATCGATAATTTCTTGGTTGGTTGCTGACGAAAAATGTAGTGAGTTGGTTATATGTATATATCTTTGAAGATAACTAGGTTACGTATACTCAAAAGATTTACTGGAAATGCAGATTTATTAGTTTTCCTACTCACATGAAAATTGTTGAATCAAATATCTTGTTATTTAACATCAATCTGTAAACTAAAAATGTGACAAACGAAATTTGTATTTCAAGTGGTTAAAAGTATTTACTAGTCCTTGTCAAAGGCCCTCTGTTATCTCTCTCTCTAATAGTTAATATTATTTGTTAAATATTAATTTTTACATTTGTAATTATTAGAGTTTATGGATCTTAGTGGAAAGCAATGATAAAAGGCTTCCCGCTTTGCAAGAATTGAAGGAAACACCGCTAAAATGAAGTAAAAATCTATCACAATTCATTTTTATTTGCTTTAACTCATTGGTTATATAATTCTTTGTTGAAGTTGAATACAATGATACATAGTATTGTGAAGTAGTAAATAATGAGACTCCAATAACTATTTAGTTTCTTCTAACATTCTAATTAACTACCAATGGTTAATTACTCAAGGAAACACTAGCCTTGCATCCTTCGCTTGTAAGTCGTAACCCGTGAGGATGGGTTTCATATCCCACCGTATCTACGATATTGGTATCTAGGATACCGATCTTGTACGTCCAAATTATATTTTGACCCCATCAAAGAACGGCATGGACTCGTATTCAATTTAATGGCTCATGTCCGGTCCGATCCGGTCCACCAAAAGGGTCATTAGGGCTCGTTTGGTTTGTAAGATTGTATTGGAATGGATTGGAGGAATAACTCCTTAATTTGAAGGTATATTGAGGTGAGAAATGAAAAATTATGACAGTTTAGAACGTAGCAGATGGATTACTTATGAAGAAAATTTATCCATTTCAATCCTCCTCAAAGGATGAGTTTTCTTCTTGTCTAATCCTCTTCTAATCCCTCAAACGAAAAATCATTCACTTTTAAGGAGTTTTCAAAATATTTCCAAATAACACATAAGAAAAAATACAAATTCATAAGTGTACTGAAATCTCTATACCAAAATATATTAAAATAGAGTGATGCCTTAAATGTTTGTATCAAAATACATTATAATAAATTAATATACCATGTAGCACTACATGACACACCCCAACCGAGATCGGGGTATGCTGGCCGCCACGTGGAAGTGACGTAGCCATGTGCACAGTGCGGAAGCTAGAAACAGTAATAGAAAAGTACGAATAATTTAAAACTAGCCACTAAAAGTAGTAGGATATGTGCTAGTGCAATTAAAACACTGAATTCAGAGCCTAAGACATACAGCAGCCCAAAAATAAATGTTACGACAATAGTGCGCCCGTAGGCGACCCTACATAGGTGAAGGTCTGTCAGAATGCCGGGACGTCCCTGGGGAAAACCACCGAATCCGCTAAGCTACTAGAACCTGGAGGGGCGCAAAAACAAAAGCGTGAGTGGGCAAAATAAATCTCTTAGAAAAGCATTTCATAAAACATAAAATAACCCCTCGCCGTAAAACCTGTATACTTCCCAGAAAATAAACATATAAACGTAGGCATAAATATGCCAAGTATACTCAAGGGTATGCCAACATGCTCAAATGTATGCCGTCATGCTCAACGCCTCATAATAACATGCAAGTGCTCGGGTATGTATATCACATCAATATTATAATAAACTAGCAGCCGGAGTCCCCTAAGTGACCTGTACGGCTGAATCTAGAGCTCAGATCACAACTCAAACCCTAAACCTGCCCACGAGTCGGAACCACCTGTGGTGGTCTGTACGACAAGCCTGGGTGCAATACATATAAACGCTCTAGTGCTACGATCACGTGAAGGCTGTGCGAATAATCGCGGGTCACCTACGAGTCGGAACCACCTATAGTGGTCTGTACGACAGGACTGTGCACCTAACTTGGATTCAAGCTGAGCGTGTGGTGCGGGAGGTGAACAACACGTGAAGGACTGTGCCCTACTCTGGGCGGGAGCACTAACACCGGGGGTGCAGGTTATGAGCTCTCTAATCACCTCGAATCACTATTTAATGCGAATGTAAACAAAACTTACCTGACACTTACCTAAGCCGCCACAGCACCAACATATATGTAAACGACGTAGAATAAATATATAAATCAACTCATATGCCACTAATCATGCATAACCATCAATCATATGAAAATTAATAGCGTAAAACGAGGCATTTATATTAATTTCTGGGAAAAGACATGTATATAGGTATATACGGAAAACAAAAGCCCACTCACTGGTATGTAGAAGGGTCGTAGCCCCCCTGCCTCGAATGTGCACGCTCGTCCTCGGGATACGTGTCACCTATATGCGAATTAACTATAAAAACGTTAACTTTAGAGCACATAACCGTCCATTCAAAATAACTTCTCATACATTGCTCAAAATGGACAAATGAATATACCAACGTGACCTACACAACCTCACGATCACAACCATAATTTTAAAATAATTTTTGGACCGCGCACGCGCACCCACGCGCCTGATTACGCACGGACCCACGCGCCCCCACGCGCGGTCACGTGTCACGCATGCTGACGGCGTCGAGTGACGCCATCAGGAATATTCCCTGGAATATTCCGTTATCTTTGACTGACGCCGTTACTGTCCGTTAGGAATATTCCGTTAAATCCTAACGGAATATTCCCTGTCTTCTCCGGCCTACCCCCCTCGCCGGCGCCGTCGCCGGAAACCTGCAACTCGCCATATCTCACTCATTTTTCCACCTTTTTTCATGTTTCTTGCACCAAAATCAACCTTAAAGCTAGTAGAATAAGTTCCAACAAGTTTTAAGGCCTAAAATGTCGAGATTATACCTGCCCAAATCTTCAATTCTCGGCCAATTCCAACACCCACGATTCAGACGTCCAAACTCGCCCAACGAGCTATTCCCAAGTTCCTGGGAACCTCACAAACAACACTATGAGCTTCAAATGTCCAAAAACTCGATAAACTACTCTTGCATGAACAGTACTCAAATCGGCCATTTTCGAAACAACATGAAAACAAAGGGTTTCTCACCTGTAAAGGGTATGGCTGTGCTCGCCTCGACCTCACGAGTTCAATGGTGTAGCTGGTTTCCACGATCTGTTAGGATTGTGTGGGCTATGGGTTTGTCCGTACGCTTTCAAAAGGGAAGAAGGAGAAATGGAGCTCGGGGGAGAGAGAGAGGAAAGTCAGAGGGAGAGGGAGAGATGGCAAGTGTAAATGTGTGTGTGTGTGTGACCCCCACACCAGTCCACACCACACAAAACACCAAAAACATAATAGAACAAACTAGGGGTAAAATGGTCATTTCACACGTACGGTTCGATAGTTTCGGGACGGGATGTTACAACCTACCCACCTTATTAGAATTTCGTCCCGAAATTCAAAACAACCGAAAACGACCCCTAGTAATCAAAGAATAATCTAGGATACAAATCCCTCATCCCATCTTCTGTCTCCCACGTCGCTTCCTCAACGGAATGGTTCCTCCACAAAACCTTCACTAATTTCACTGTCTTGTTCCGCAGAACCTTCTCTTTCCAATCGATGATCGTCACCGGTTCCTCGTCATACGTCAAGTCTGGGTTAATTTCCAACGGTTGAGGAGGTATCACATGGGATAGATCAGCAACATAATGTCGGAGCATAGACACGTGGAAAAAGTTATGCACTCTGGCTAGCTCCGGAGGTAACTCCAACCTGTAAGCTACCTCACCAACTCGCTCCACGACCATGTATGGTCCGATGTACCGTGGACTTAATTTGCCCTTCTTCCCGAATCTCACTACACCTCTCCACGGCGAAAGCTTCAAAAATACCCAATCTCCGACCTCGTATACCCTGTCTGTAGCATGCCGATCCGCTAAACTCTTTTGTCTGTCCTGTGCCGCTTTCAAATTAGTCTTGATTACCTGGACGTTCTGGGTAGTCTCCTCAACAATCTCCGGACCTACTAAGACCCTTTCTCCGACTTCTGACCAACACAACGGCGTGCGACAAGCTCTACCATACAAAGCCTCAAATGGTGCCATGCCAATACTTGAATGAAAACTATTATTATAGGCAAATTCCATCAAATCCAACCGCTGGTGCCAAGCATCACCAAATTGTAACACCGAAGTTCGCAACATATCTTCCAAGGTCTGTATAGTCCTCTCAGACTGCCCGTCTGTCTGCGGATGATACGCCGTACTGTAGAGTAGTCTCGTACCCAAAGCTTCCTGGAAAGCCACCCAAAACTTAGATGTGAACCGTGGATCACGATCCGAGACAATACTCACCGGAACTCCATGGTACTTCACTACTCTCGAGATGAACAATTCCGCCAATCGACTCAAAGAATACCTCTCTCTCACTGGAATAAAATGTGCGGACTTAGTGAGTCGATCAACGATCACCCAAATGCCATCAAAACCGTTATGTGTACGCGGGAGCTTGTACACAAAGTCCATGGTGATATTTTCCCATTTCCACTCGGGAACGGGAAGCGGCTGCAATAATCCAAACGGCTTTTTCCTTTCCGCCTTAACCTGCTGACAAATGGCACACCTACTCACATACTCGGCTATCTCCCTTTTCATACCCGGCCAATAATAAAATGGTCGAATGGTATGATACATTTTAGTAGCTCATGGATGCATGGCGTAAGCCGAGATATGTGCTTCATCCAGAATTTCTTTCTTTAAATCCACCACATTCGGCACGAACATTCTTCCTTCTTGCATCAACATGCCATCCGATTCTCGTACTCTGAGGTCTCTCCTCCTACCTTGTTCTCGAGCTTGGATAAATTCTTGAGTCTGCTCATCATTTACTTGAGCCGCGAGCACCCGATCAACTAAGATGGGCCTAACCTGAAAATTAGCAAGTAAAGCCATATCTCGATCTTCCGCTTCTAACCTCACTCCTGTAGCACGCAAGTCCGTCAAAAGAGGAATACGGCTTGCATACAACGCACTAATGCGGCCTTGAGACTTCCGACTAAGAGCATCAGCAACTACATTCGCACGACCAGGGTGATAATCAATCGTGCAGTCGTAATCGCTGAGCAACTCCATCCACCTCCGTTGACGAAGATTAAGTTCTTTCTGGGTAAAAAGATACTGGAGACTCTTATGATCAGTAAAGATCCTGCACTTCTCACCATAAAGATAGTGTCTCCACAACTTTAACGCAAAAATGATAGCGGCCAACTCCAAATCATGAGTAGGGTAATTCAACTCATGGGGTTTTAACTGACGTGAAGCATAAGCAATCACCCTACCATGCTGCATCAACACACATCCCAGACCATTCAAGGAAGCATCGCTAAAAACCTCGAAATCACCACTATCGTCCGGGAGTGCCAGAACAGGTGCTTAAGTGAGACAATGCTTCAACTGTTGGAAACTCTGTTCACACCTATCGTCCCACTCGAATTTAACATCTTTCCTCGTAAGTCTCGTCAATGGTAAGGCGATCACCGAGAAATCTTTAACAAATCTCCGATAGTATCCCGCCAAGCCAAGGAAACTTCTCACCTCGGTGACGGTTCGCGGCTGCTCCCAATTCTCCACCGCCGCAACCTTCTGAGGATCAACCAGAACACCTTGAGCAGAGATAACATGCCCCAGAAACGCCACTTGATTTAGCCAAAACTGGCACTTGCTAAACTTAGCATATAATTGATGTTCCCTCAACCTTTTCAACACCAAGGTAAGATGTCGAACATGCTCTGCCTTCGACTTAGAATACACCAGAATATCATCGATAAAAACAATCACGAACCTATCCAAGTAAGGTTGGAAAACCCGGTTCATTAAATCCATAAAAGCTGCTGGTGCATTCGTCAACCCAAACGGCATAACTAGAAACTCGTAATGACCATAACGAGTCCTGAACGCCGTCTTAGGAACGTCATTCCTATTAATCTTCAGCTGATAGTACCCAGACCTCAAGTCAATCTTAGAGAACACACAAGCACCTCTAAGCTGATCGAATAAGTCATCTATACGTGGCAACGAATAACGGTTTTTAATCGTCACCCGGTTCAATTGCCTGTAATCAATACACAGCCTCAAAGTTCCGTCTTTCTTCCTCACAAACAATACTGGAGCGCCCCAAGGTGAAGTACTAGGCTGAATAAAACCCTTATCCACTAATTCCTGCAGCTGCACCTTTAATTCCCTTAATTCCGCAGGTGCCATACGATAAGGAGTCAAAGAAATAGGATTAGTACCTGGAAGCAACTCGATAGTGAACTCCAAATCTCGATCTGGTGGTAACCCAGGCAATTCCTCGGGGAAAACATCTGGAAAGTGTCGGACAACCCTCACGTCCTCAACACCACAAGGAGGAGCCTCATCCAACACCACATGGGCTAAATACCCCTGACAACCCTTAGTCAATAACTTTTTCGCTCGTAGCGCCGAAATAACACCATGTCTCACCCCACTCTGCTCACCAACAAAGGTAACCACGGGTAGTCCAGGACGACGAAATGTAACTATCTTCCCGTAACAATCAATATTGGCACGATTGGGGTGCAACCAATCCGCGCCCAAAATCACATCAAAATCCACAATATCTAACGGGATAAGATCAGCGGGCATAACCACGCCCTCAACTATCACTGGACAACCTGGGTACACACGATCCACAATACATCTCTCCCCTCTAGGCATAGCGAACTCTAAATCATACCTTAGGGGTGTGGGGCGAGGTTGCGTCACTTGAGCAAATGTATGAGAAATCACAGAATGTGTAGCTCCACAATCAATTAAGACTCTAGCAAAATAACCAAGAATATTTAACGTACCCATAATCAAATCCGGGTTGTTCTGAGCATCTTGCAGAGAAATGTTGTGTATACGCCCCTGGCCCTGCTGCCGTCCGCCACGACCTCTGCTCGCCTGAGCACCACGACTCTGCGTACCACGCCCCTGACTGGGCTGACCAGTCTGTCTCGAAGACCCCGCACTACTGGTAACAATCTCTCCTGTCTAAAACTGTCCTCCCTGATACCATTGAGAACTGCCGGCTGGAGCTGGAGGATACGGCATATAGCCGCCCGAATACTGAGGGTAATTACCCTGGGAGTAGGGGTCCTGAGGATACTGATACTGTCCCGAGGCATAGGGTACAGCATCACCCTGGTAGTGGTAGGCACCACCTCGACCTGCCTGTCCGTAACCACTAGGACCTTGAATCTGCTGGATAGGGGCAGGTGGTGGCAGGAAAGTCTGCTGCGGTCTCTGCTGCTGACCCTGGGGACATTGCGCCGCTCGATGCCCTATCTGCCCGCAAGTGAAACAACCACTGCTACCTCGTCTACACTCACCCGTGTGCCGATTATTACACCTTCGGCAAAGTGGGGCCCTACCTCGACCACCGTCCCCCTGTCTCTGGCCTCGAAAGCCACCAGTCCATCTACCTCCTCGTCCCTGACCCGTGGCGCTGAAACCACCACTAGAAGAACTAGAGCTGTTACCACCCCTCTTGAAGTTTTGAGTCTGACGAGGCCCGAGCGATGCCTGACCTTTACCTTTGTCGTCCTTCTTCTGATTACCACTCTTTTCATCTTCATCGCTTTCACTCGGCATATTCTCAGAGTCCTCGACTCTCAACAAAACCTCGTAGAACTCCTGGTATGTATCACAATGAGTGGAGGTCGACATCGAACGCCACTTCTTCTTAGTGCCGATGCGAAAACGGCGAAGCATCTCCGCTGGGTTACTAGCAATCTCAGGGTGGTAGCGAGACAAGTCGGTAAACTTCCGATAATACTCATTCGCAGACATCTTCCGCTGTTTCAATTCAGTGAATTCCTGTTTCTTGCGGTCAATATAGTCTGGGGGAAAAAACCTCCTCTTGAACAACCTAATAAAAACATTCCAGTCAGTCTTCTCGGCTGGAGTCAAACTACGAAGCTCCTGCTCCCACCAGGATGCAGACTCCGTACCCAGAAACCATGAAGTAGTCTCGACCCATCTCTCCACGGGGAGATTCCCCTGGTTGTTCAACACTCGAAAAGTCTTCTCAATATGCTCCAACCAACGCTCCGCGGCCTCGTGCCCCTCGTGACCGTGGAATTTATCCAATTTCAGGTTGTACATAGTTTCCAGATGAGTCCTCTGGGGAGGGCGGATAGCTGCCTGGATAGCAGTAGCAATAGCTTCCCCCAGCTGAGTGATATCGGGGAAACTAGACTCATCTGAACGGCGTGGTTCCCGACGAGGCGGCATAATTCTGACAGAAGGCACCAAAACCATTAGAATACTCACAAAAGACACAGGACTGCCAAACCTAGGCTCTGATACCAAACTGACACACCCCAACCGAGATCGGGGTATGCTGGCCGCCACGTGGAAGTGACGTAGCCATGTGCACAGTGCGGAAGCTAGAAACAGTAATAGAAAAGTACGAATAATTTAAAACTAGCCACTAAAAGTAGTAGGATATGTGCTAGTGCAATTAAAACACTGAATTCAGAGCCTAAGACATACAGCAGCCCAAAAATAAATGTTACGACAATAGTGCGCCCGTAGGCGACCCTACATAGGTGAAGGTCTGTCAGAATGCCGGGACGTCCCTGGGGAAAACCACCGAATCCGCTAAGCTACTAGAACCTGGAGGGGCGCAAAAACAAAAGCGTGAGTGGGCAAAATAAATCTCTTAGAAAAGCATTTCATAAAACATAAAATAACCCCTCGCCGTAAAACCTGTATACTTCCCAGAAAATAAACATATAAACGTAGGCATAAATATGCCAAGTATACTCAAGGGTATGCCAACATGCTCAAATGTATGCCGTCATGCTCAACGCCTCATAATAACATGCAAGTGCTCGGGTATGTATATCACATCAATATTATAATAAACTAGCAGCCGGAGTCCCCTAAGTGACCTGTACGGCTGAATCTAGAGCTCAGATCACAACTCAAACCCTAAACCTGCCCACGAGTCGGAACCACCTGTGGTGGTCTGTACGACAAGCCTGGGTGCAATACATATAAACGCTCTAGTGCTACGATCACGTGAAGGCTGTGCGAATAATCGCGGGTCACCTACGAGTCGGAACCACCTATAGTGGTCTGTACGACAGGACTGTGCACCTAACTTGGATTCAAGCTGAGCGTGTGGTGCGGGAGGTGAACAACACGTGAAGGACTGTGCCCTACTCTGGGCGGGAGCACTAACACCGGGGGTGCAGGTTATGAGCTCTCTAATCACCTCGAATCACTATTTAATGCGAATGTAAACAAAACTTACCTGACACTTACCTAAGCCGCCACAGCACCAACATATATGTAAACGACGTAGAATAAATATATAAATCAACTCATATGCCACTAATCATGCATAACCATCAATCATATGAAAATTAATAGCGTAAAACGAGGCATTTATATTAATTTCTGGGAAAAGACATGTATATAGGTATATACGGAAAACAAAAGCCCACTCACTGGTATGTAGAAGGGTCGTAGCCCCCCTGCCTCGAATGTGCACGCTCGTCCTCGGGATACGTGTCACCTATATGCGAATTAACTATAAAAACGTTAACTTTAGAGCACATAACCGTCCATTCAAAATAACTTCTCATACATTGCTCAAAATGGACAAATGAATATACCAACGTGACCTACACAACCTCACGATCACAACCATAATTTTAAAATAATTTTTGGACCGCGCACGCGCCCCCACGCGCGGTCACGTGTCACGCATGCTGACGGCGTCGAGTGACGCCGTCAGGAATATTCCCTGGAATATTCCGTTATCTTTGACTGACGCCGTTACTGTCCGTTAGGAATATTCCGTTAAATCCTAACGGAATATTCCCTGTCTTCTCCGGCCTACCCCCCTCGCCGGCGCCGTCGCCGGAAACCTGCAACTCGCCATATCTCACTCATTTTTCCACCTTTTTTCATGTTTCTTGCACCAAAATCAACCTTAAAGCTAGTAGAATAAGTTCCAACAAGTTTTAAGGCCTAAAATGTCGAGATTATACCTGCCCAAATCTTCAATTCTCGGCCAATTCCAACACCCACGATTCAGACGTCCAAACTCGCCCAACGAGCTATTCCCAAGTTCCTGGGAACCTCACAAACAACACTATGAGCTTCAAATGTCCAAAAACTCGATAAACTACTCTTGCATGAACAGTACTCAAATCGGCCATTTTCGAAACAACATGAAAACAAAGGGTTTCTCACCTGTAAAGGGTATGGCTGTGCTCGCCTCGACCTCACGAGCTCAATGGTGTAGCTGGTTTCCACGATCTGTTAGGATTGTGTGGGCTATGGGTTTGTCCGTACGCTTTCAAAAGGGAAGAAGGAGAAATGGAGCTCGGGGGAGAGAGAGAGGAAAGTCAGAGGGAGAGGGAGAGATGGCAAGTGTAAATGTGTGTGTGTGTGTGACCCCCACACCAGTCCACACCACACAAAACACCAAAAACATAATAGAACAAACTAGGGGTAAAATGGTCATTTCACACGTACGGTTCGATAGTTTCGGGACGGGATGTTACACTACACAATAAAGAACACAAAGTGTACCGAAATAATATTGAAAAACAATTAGCGTACTTAAATATATATTCTAAAATATATTGTGATGAATGAGTGATAAAATCTCAACCTTAGTAAGTGATGCCGAGTATACAATAAAATGTCATTCTTAGGAAATGAGGCCTTAACAATAAGAAATAATCACTTTAATCAACATTTAAGTAATAATTTAATCATTAACTTCCATATCATTTATTTTACAAATTCAATCTATGTCTTTCTATCTTCCTGATCAACGGCTTCACAAGGTAGGCTCATACCGAGTATGAGAATAATTGAGAATGCATTAGAATTGATCAACAACAGAATTCTTCCATAATTCAGGTTTCTATCACTAAATTCCTTAATTTCTAAATTGTATAATACACAAGTTTATTTATTTAAAAATTCTAATTTAAGTATTTAGATAAATTTCTATGATTTATGTTAAATTAATAAATATTTAGTCTAATTAATTAAGTTTGTTACTAGAATTGTTATGAGAAAATACAAATAAATAATATTTAGCATTTATGTTAAATTAACAATATTAAATATAACATAAACTTTTGTTTAATTTTTTATGAAATTGCTTCCTCTAAATTTTGATAGCTAATAACCTAACATATTAAATATTTGTGTGGTGGTGCCCATCCCCCTTTTACGTGGCCCAGTATCCCTCACCCCTAGAAGTCTATAAGCATGTAAGACTAAAACTCATATTTAACCATTTTCCTTTTCTATTAAGTTCACTATAAATTCAAAATCAATGAAAATATTTAGTAAGTGTTGTGGACTTGTAATAATATTAAGTAATATAGGAATATATTATGTTAAATTAATTTTTTTTGCACTACAAAACTTGAATTTAACAAACAATCAAGATTAGATGAGCATAATTTTGATAACTTTTTGTTGTTATTTTAATTTGCTTTTACTATAATAGGTGTTGGAAATTAAAAATTGCAATCGTGATAGAGTTCGAGGGTTGAAAGATAGAAATTGAAAATTCTAATACTTATGCCTACATGATAGGGTTTGAAAGATTGTAGGGATCTGTAAAGTGGTAAAACATGAACAAGAGTTGGTTGACGATACCACGAAATTTGGAAGCGTATACAGCTAGAATTAATTTGTTTTTGGATCAAGCGGTTGCAAATGGTGTTGGCCCCAAACATAGCCACATTCTAGTTACGTTAAATTTCTAAACAGGACAAATATCTAAATTTTGTAGCTTGTAATTTAAGTAGTGAACATCATTTGCATTTGAACTGCACTTAGATCCTTTGATTCCCCCTCCCTCAATGTAACCATGGGCGTAGAATAATTATCTTCCATCTCAGAAAACATACTGGTAGATCTAGAAGTTAAAATTCATGGGGAAAATACGTAGCATTTTCGGAGGCCGGCAAGTTCACCAGCCTTACTGGTTCCGATGGAGGGAGGGAGGGAGGGAAAGTGGAGGAAAAGGAAGGAGAGAGAAAAAAAGGAAAGAGAAGTAAAAGAGTTTTGAGGGTCCAATTTTAAAATGAGTAAAAGCTCATTTAAAAAAAATGTTTTAGGGTTTCAAAAGCACTTTAAATATTTTTCCAGGATTTATTAAGAATTTAACTAAGGATTGTTTATAAAAATATTTTTACCAAAAGTGTTTTCAGGTATTTTAAAAGCACATCCGAACCAAGTGCCAGCATACTTTGGAGGTCCAAAAGATATATTCTAAATGCCAGCAAACCAAAGAACATAAGATAAGATGAACACTCAAAATTTACAGTTGCATACATGTCATGAACAAACTTAAATTATAAATGACAATCACGGAATCCGGTGAACGAAGAGTAATCATACCTCGGCCAGAAATATGCGCAGAATGGAGTAAACAGGTAAAGAAATTAGATAACAAAGGCTCCAACAAGCACAATTGTGAAGTCAGGATATCCTAAACAAAAGCATAGTACTGTTACATGATTTTTCATACACAGCAGTCTGGGAAGAACGATCCTTGTAGGCCTCTTGCTGATTAGAAGTGCGGTTGGAGGTCATCGGTGAAGAGGGTTGAGACTCGCAAGAAAATCCCGATCAAATCCCTAGCCTAGCTTAAACCCATCATCTCAGATGGAAAATAACAGATATACATACCACAAAGGAAATGTAACACCATATACAGTTATCTACTAAAATCGAAACCCCTAATCAAGTAAAATAAAATCACGTCTCAACGTCGCGTTCATGATTGATAGCAAGATAATCTGGTAAAAAAACGCCACCCTAAACTTACCGTACACAGGTAATTTCTTGTGTCTTACTCTCTACAGTCTTTGATTGAGAGTCTAAGAACAACACAAGATATATCTGCGTGATTACTGTATACATTTATATAATTTCAAACTCGTTCTGTAGCACAACCGAAAACAAGTATAAATTCCTTGTAACTGCATTTCTTTTCTCCTTTATATGCTCTCTCCAAATAGGCAATCAAAGATATGACAAATCACAACTTTTCACAGCACCAGATATCGATCACCGCCGCTCAAAAAGTTTACTAAACTATGAATCAGAGTTCCAAATTCCATCAGACATTGATACAACCCTGAAAGATCAGCATATCAAACTACTGATAACACCAAATCATAAAAGTCCTAATATCCAGAAATATAACGAAACACATATGAACTGGATGAACGATGTCGAATTCCAGGAAGTAACTTGGCAGATGGCAGTGATCACTCACAAAGATTATCACACCAATTGCAACTGAGTGAATAAATTCACAACAAAATGGGAATCCAAACACAAAGGCCAAATCCTCATTCCATTTAGTATAGATCATCACATCATCAACACATCCACAAATTTAGGAAAAAAAACACATATACATGTACACTAGATATTATTAAATCCAAAGAAATTCAAGAGTAAATAATTAAGACATAAATAAATCCAATCTCAATACATTTCATCAGTCATCGCAACCTTTGCGATGATAGCACAATACTAAATATTTACATTAGCATTTGGGAGGGCAGAAACACCTCGCCCCACTGTATATTACAATCAGACATACCCATACCAATTTGCATTTCGATAATAAACCCTGTTATTCAAAATGCAGTTCAAAGAGTGAATGAACATCCATTCCCCACAGACGCACAATCAAGCAACAAAAAAGAAACCACAAATCATGAAACATTACCATCAACTATTCTCGAGTATTTATTCATGAACAGAGGAGCGTCTAGATTATGGGGTAAACTGGCATTTGACAATTTAAGAACTGCAATCGGGACACCGAATCAAACCGTTTTCATTGCATTCGGAGCACCTCTTCAGCATTCCTTCATCTTCATCGAACACCTTCCTACTCCCACTGCAATTCACGCAGGGCAAGAACCGTGCATCCCCACAACCTTCGCACACATACCCGGGTTTCCGAGTGGGAATCCCTTGAAGAATTTTTGCCAATTCACCGGTTTCAAACAGCTGTTTGATCACCTCAGCACCTCCCACATACTTTCCCCTTATAAATACTTGTGGCAAACTCACATTCTTCTCACCCAAAACGCTCTGCAACTCTTTTCGATAAGCCGAATCCATTGATATGTCTCTCTCATCGACCCAAACCCCAAACCCTCTGAATATCATCCTCACAGCATAACAATCTTCATATGTCCTCCGAATTCCTCTCAAACTCGTGAAATACACCACAATCCGATCATCGGTGCCCGGCAGCCAAATTGACAGGATCCGGAAATCGGGCGCCATGGATTTTGGCATGGCCATTGATTTCGACGGTCTTAGCTTGACCGTCAGGGATTGCGATTCATCGGGGTTTCGAGACACGGGTTTCTCCGATTCGAAGAAATTGCAGAGCTTCTTGACCTTCCCTTTGAAGGAGCTGCTGGCGGACCGCACCGTCTCGATTGAATTGTAGAATTTCTTGAAAGAATTGGTGTGGTGATCGATGGAGGCCTGCAAATGGGGCTTTTTGGGGGCATCCACGGTGGTTGGGTACATGGTAAGCGATCGATTGAAGAAGTAGGTGGGTTTGGGCTTACCCGCCAATTCGACCCTATTTTCGAGTTCCGCCATCGACCCAGATGAAAAATCACCGGAAATTTGAATTCTTTGATATCTTTCGGGGGGTTTTGCAACGCTAGGGTTTGAATTCGAATTCGAATTCAAAATCGATAAAGAAATGGACAGAACTGACCGTACAAATTAGGGCTAATCAGAAATGTCGAAGAATGAATTGTTTCTTTTCTAGCAATCGGAGAATAAATGGGTTGATCGGAAAAAAGAAGATGACCGTCGGATTGCGGTGGTGGAAAAAGAGGAGTGATGGTGGCGATTGGGAGATAATGGGCAGGTAGAAGAAGATGAGGGAAATGGGGGTTTGTTGGGATGTGTTGACAAAAGCGAGTGTTTTCTCGTTTTTGTTTTTGATTCTGTTGTGTTTGTTTGTGACAGAGAAAATGGCTTTTAAAACGGAGGCTTGTTTGCAAAGCTAGGTGCTGCTGTATCTTGTATTATTTTCTTACCCATCTTATATTTTTTAATTTTCATTCACCGTAAAATAATTTGAAAGATAATTACTATCTTCTCATGTATTTCCTTAAATATCTTTAATAATCTTAATTTTTAAAATAAAATAAGTTTAAAGAACGACTAATTTTTAAAAGTTTAAGAAAATTAAACACATACAAACATTCTCGCTCAATTCAGATTAAAAAACTACAATTATACTCCAAACGTGACAACGACAACTCATTCTCTTTGAAAGTTACTTTTTTCTTCTCCTTTCTCTAATAATGTAGGCTTGAATATCCGTTAATTGAAAAAAAATATATAAAAAAAAAACTCTCCAAATTCGGTTCATTTACAAAATTATCATCTACGTCATTTTTTTTTTTTTTTTTTTTGGGGGGAAGTGGATGTCATTTTCTGTTCAGAGAGAGAAACATTGTGCTTTACTTGAATTTTAGGCTTGGACTTTTGAAAAAGTAGCGCTGATTGCTGACGTTCGGCCCCACCGTCCTGTTTTGATTAAAAGACACGATTAACTATCACAAAGTCGCAGGTAAGTTTTGAATTTTTAGGGTAGTTTCATTTTTTTCACCTGCTAAGAATCACAGTATTATTAAAAGAGATATTATATACTAATTTATATTAAACCGAACGAGCGCAATGAATTTAAAAGAAGAACAATGATTAACTATTTAAAGGATGGGTAGGAGTTCATGTTTAAAATTTTACGTTACTGATTTATAGAAATTTATGTTAATGATAAGAACTGTTCATATTACAAACCTCTTTATAAAGATCACTTTTGCAAAAAAATCAATTAAAACTAATGTCGTTTAGTCATCTAACTGTATAAAATAGATAAACGAATTGATAAAAATATTACAAACTACATATTTGCTAACAATAGATTGACTTTTAATTCGATTTTTACAGAGTTGATCTTTACAAATGATTCATAATATGAATACTTCTAATCATAAGCGCGAAACTCTATGATTTTCTACTCATCCTTGAGTAGTCAAACATTGTTCTTCAAAGAAAAACCTTAACAATGAGGTAATTCGATACTTGTCAGAATTTTTAATTTTCTTTTCAATAAGCATGTGAATTTAAACATTGTTGTATGCGTGTATCTTATGCTCTTGTGTCATTCTTGTTATGTTTCTCCTGCAATTTTAAATTTGTGAAACAAAAACTGACAAATTCCAAGATATGTTAATTTATTGGTTATCATTTATTCTTTGGGTTATATTATTATGTGTTAAGTCTTACTCTGTTGTTTAATAGTTTATATAATTATTGTTTTATGCAAATCATGTGTGAGCACGCATTTTCTTTTTTTATTTATGAAAATATATTTTATTCAAGAAAAATGTTAAGAGCATATCCAAAGAAGATGTCAAATTCTAAGTGGGATTTTCTATAGACTTTATGCCACATCATTTTTTTGGCACAATATTTTATAATGTTAACACGATAATTGATATTAAACTGTGAGGTAACATTGACAAAGAGTCCATGAAGACTCCCACTTTTTCCCTCTATGATCAATTCAATGGATAACCAAAGTGGTTTATCCAAACCAAAACAACAATTCAATAACATAACATAAAAGTATGTGATTTTTGCTTACCACAGTCAATGTGCTTCCATTTCGTTCTTAATTTTGAATCTCCCGTTTAGGCATTTACATCAATGTAATTAAAATATTGTTGTATGAAAAATGGAGGTTATAATTTTAAAAATAATGGTATTCTATGAAAATGAATATTGAATTAACAATATATACAACCATTATGATTTTGGATCCCTTGTTGTTTGCTTTTCTAGAAAATAATTTTGCTAATTTGGTTGAAAAGTACTTTCATGAGAAAGAATCAATGCTTAATACGAAAAAAAAAAACTTGGTAGTGCTTTGATTTCTAATTTATAATGACTCGTTTGGACGTGATTTTAAAATGATTAAAAACGATTTAAAAAAAAAAAAATTATTTCCAAAAGCACCAGTTATGTGGTTTTCCAGAATTTACTAAAATTTTTACTAAGGATTGTTTCCAAAAATATTTTCATCAAAAGCTTTTTCAATTATTTTAAAAACACATTCAAACGAGTCATAAGTATTTTTAAATTTCTTATCAAGCGTAATTAAAAAAGCCTATAATTGTTTGAAACAACTTTTAACTTTTCAAAAAATAGTCCTAATGATGCCATTGATTAAATCCATGAAAAAGAAACATTGTGATGAAGAATTTAATGGGCTCGCTCCAATCTTCTATCACAAGAAATGCTTACAAAAACTATTTTAAAATGGAATTTTTTATAAATTTTTTGTCGTCTTACTGTTTAATGTTATTTTTTCTGCAATATTATAAAATATTATACAAAATATGTAAGATAACGAGTTCATGAAGAGTCTCACTTTTAAAAAAGTCTCATTAACATTTCTCCTTCTATCACTTTATTCACTTTTTATTGTTGAGGTGGGGAATGGTGGACTCAAGCTGTGACCAGTCCTCATAAACTGAATTGAGTCCAATGTTTTGTGATCATGAAGATCTTTTTTTTTTTTTTTCTTTTTTTGGTGAAGAGATAATGAAGATCTTTCATCAACAAATACAGCTGAAATGAATTGTAATCTTAACAATTTATCTCCATATAAGAAAATATAAGTCCAGCTATCTAACTCTTCACTTCAGTCCTGAGATTGTCCCCCTTGAACTATTTTGATCCTTATGTGAAAATTTTCGTTAAATTGAATCAACCACCAGTTTAAAGAAGGGGTTGATTTGACAAAAATATTTTCAATTTAACGAATATTTCAAAATAACCACAATTATTGACAATGGACGAAAATTGTTCGTGGCTTCTTTCTCTTGGTGGTGGTGGCGGATCCATGATGACGGCGCATCTACTGTCGTGGAAGCATTTGTTTTCCAATTTTAGAGTTTTTGTTGTTGGACAGTCCTGAGATTGTCCCCCTTCAACCATTTTGGTACTTATGTGAAAAATCTTCGTTAAATTGAATCAACCATCATTTTAAATGAGGGATTGATTTGACAAAAATATTTTCAATTTAATGAATATTTCAAAATAACCAAAATTATTGACAATAGAAGAAAATTATTCGTGGGTTCTTTTTTCTTGGCGGTGATGACGGATCTACTGTGGTGGAAGCATTTGTCTTCCAATTTTAGAGTTTTTGTTGTTGGACTTGCTCATATAATCAAGGAAGGCATCGGGCCTTAAGCTTTTAGCTTATTGTAATATATATAGTCCACATGGATTTTGCAAAGCCACTTTGTCTTGTTATGAGATAGCCCATATTAGTTTGTTATGATCATTGTGCGGTAAAAATCATGTGAATGTAAGAGCTTCATCATTTTGGACACAAAATAAAGATAAAGATATGTGAAGACCTAGGGCATCATGGAGCACCATATAACAAAGAGTATGGGCAAAGGAGAAAACCCAGCCTCTTTACGAATAAATATTCTCAGGGCTTGTTTGGTTGACTAGTTAGAATATATTGTAACCAATTAATAAATTTGAGTCCAGTCTATTGTTTATTGTGTCTAAATGTGAGATAGACAAGACTAGACATGATGAGTTATGAATCTACAATAAAGTGGGTTATCTAACCTAACCTTGTATATAAGTTGCAAGTCTCATCTTACATGTCTTAAATAATCAAATCCTATCCCTAAGGCTCAATCTCATTTAGCTCGCCGAATGAGCCCTCAAAGTCTCTCAAAGAGCAAACTTCTACAAAGAAAGCAAGTTTTTTTTCAAAGCATTTCAAAGAGAGAAGTATCATTCCTTCTCCAAATCTCTCTCATATAAAATAGTTTTGGTGAAGTACCATACCTTCTCCAAGATCTCTAAAAAACAAAGCAAGTATTCATTGGCAAAGCTCTTGATTTTATTTGCTCTCTCTTTGTACGTAGTTTTCCACTTATAAAAGCTACGAAGTATTTCATTGCAAATTCCTCCCCTCGTGTAATATCTATTAAGTATTTCAATACAAATTCATCTCTTTGAATCATTTTCATTTTGTGAGTTAGTTTTCTACTTAGAGCATCTCCAAATGATGTGTCAAATTTTAAACATCAAAATGATATTTAATAACTTATGTGGCAATTTAACATTTTATATAATATTTTGCTTCATTCGATATGTTAAATAATAATGTTATTTATTAATTTTTAAATCTTTTGTGGGGTTCAATGATTGACACAACCAATCAAAAACTTGAAAAACACAACAACATTTATTATATATTATATTATTCTATTAAAAAACTATTTAATAAATTTTACATTTGCTGTCAAATTTGACAGCAAAAGGCTTTGTCTTCAATTGACTCAGTGTCACGTAAGAAATTGAAGGCTCGGTTGGAGAGAGTTTGCTGTCATTTTTTACTGTTATATGCCTAAGTGGCTGTTTTGACATCTCCTTTAAAGATGCTCTTACAAAAAAAAAAAAAAATTAAAGTCCTTAGCATTCAAGGCAAAAAGAAGTAAAGAACTAAAAGTTGAGCCTCGCCACTCAAGTAGGCTATCATTTGATTAAGAGTTAAGTAGGTTCGATCCTCCATTATCTTAAACTCATCTATTAGTGGCCTCTATTAGTAGAGAAATATTTTAGCGTGTCTGAAACACGAGCACGTACATCATACGTTATTATGCAAGTTAATGGATACTTAAAAAAGAAACTTTTCTCCACTTATATAATAATAACATATGACTGATATTAGCAGCTCAATGAGCTAACCCTTCTCTCCTCGTCGGAATACTGGGATTTTTGAACCGCCCGAACATGGTACTGCTGATATACTCTACCCCTATTTGCCGCCCACCACTGCTCTGCTTGTTTCTCGCTGAACCGCTTTCGACTGACAGAATTTAGGCACTTGAAAGTTAGTCATCGTCAATTAAATATGATTGACAGTGTACTAAAAATATAGTATGGAAGACACAGCCTTGTAAGCAAAGGACATAACATATAGATCCCTTGAAGTAACGTTACTATTAGGAAGAGGAAAATAAACGAAGGATTAACATTGACGTGTGATTGAAATACATATCAACATTCAATCCACACTGGAAAACACAAACACATTTATTTTCGATACCTGAGAACGTTCTGTTCAAATTTGGGTTGCATGAAGTAATCGGGAAAAAAGGGAATACCTGAAGCGAACATGCTTGAGATCTTTGACACCTCCAGGCAAGGAAGCTAGGGTAATATATACACCAGGCTCATCTTGCTCAACCCATTCATCCCCTTGTGCTGTTTCAGCTTTTGCTCCTACGGATTTTTTAACCACCGGAACATTGTACTGCTGATATACTCTACACCTATTTGCCGCCCACCACTGCTCTGCTTGTTTCTCGCTGAACCGTCTTCGACTGACAGAATTGAGGCACTTGAAAGTAGTCATCGTCAATTAAATATGATTGACAGTGTACTAAAAATATAGTTTGGAACACACATGCCTTGTAAGCAAAGGACATAACATATACGATCCCTTGAAGTAACGTTACTATTAGGAAGAGGAAAATAAACGACGGATTAACGCTGACATGTGATTGAAATACATATCAACATTCAATCCACGCTGGAAAACACAAACACATTTATTTTCGATACCTGAGAACGTTCTGTTCAAATTTGGGTTGCATGAAGTAATCGGGAAAAAGGGGCATACCTGAAGCGAACACGCTTGAGATCATTGACACGTCCAGGCAAGGAAACTAGGGTAATATATACACCAGGCTCATCTTGCTCAATCCATTCAGCTGTTACAGTTTTTGTTCCTCTGTTTTTATGCCTAGCTGTTGCTTCTGAATGTGCCACTTCAGTGTGATTAGAAGTGGCCCGTGGCACGTCAGAAATTTTCTCACTGCTCGATACAATTGCTGTTCCAATTGGTAAAGAAATTTTCCCTTTTTTTTTTGGTGAAGCCTTGAGATACCAAACCCTCCTTTTGGCTTTCTAATATTAAAGACAAATGAAACAAGGTATTAATTCAGATTGCATTCACTAGAAGACTTGCAACCGACATAATAATTCTAACTTCCATTACCGATCCTACATTTATATTTCCATATTAGGCACATCACCCTTAATCAGCAAATTTGTTTCAATTTAAGCAATTGATTGTTGAACGGTAGAGTTCGTTTAAAACACTACCTATTTCTTCTTTTTTTAATCTGCAAATTTGTTTCAATTTAAGCAACGTTGCTGCTTTGTAAAATACAGTGATTCGTTCTTCAACAGGTATCCTTCGTTATTTTGTGAACATGCCCCAAATTTTTTCAAACTCATCTTCTGCTTTGTAAAATACAGTGATTCGTTATTCCCAACTTAAAATGAAAATTCTTAGAGGTGATGATTATTGAGTTGGATTTTTATTTCTTCTATTTTCAATTAAGGGGTTGCATTTTGTTGGATTTGTTGTATTAGTATTAATTAATATGACTTTTATTATGAATTATGTATATGTAAAATTTAAAGTATAAGACAAAAATTAAGAAAATAAAATTATGTAATAAATAATAGTTTAATTTGATATATCTGATGGAGAGCAAAACATGAAAATACTGTCAAAATACCACATAAACTATCAAATTTAAATTTTAAGTTTAAAATTTAATCTCTTTTGGAGATGGTCTTAATATTCAGATAAATTAGTGCATGTGCATGTGCTTGCAAACACTTGACTGTTTAAATGCAGAATGCACTGCTCACTAAAACATGAGAATGAAACCTACTTGGGCTGTGAGCGACTTAATTACTTCCTTTGCTGCTTTGCATTTCACAGCTTTCTTCCCCTGCTACTATCAGAGCCTCCTTCAACTGTTGGGCAGTTTTTTCCATCTCAATTTCTCGAAGTTGAGCTTTACGAGTAAGATCTTCAACCTACACCATAAGATCGATTAGTTGAAAGAACGAAGTCAGAACCTCATCCATGTAATTTTGCACAGTGAATGCAAGAAAAAAACAGAATAAAAAGGTAATCACCATGGTAAAGTAGAATGAAGGAGATAACTGGAAGAAAACATAAGAGCATATCTCATTCGCCCTAAAATTATTATATACAAAGTAATGACACACAAATTATTATAAAAAGACAAGCAACATACCTGAGCTTTTAATTTTTGAACTTCTTCCCTCCGACTGAGACACGCAACTTTTGGAAGAGTAAACCCCGAAAGAGCTGAGAAAAACTTTTTGGATGATCGGAACACTGGGTTGAAAGATTTAGTCCCATTGAGTGCTCGACGCTCAGAAACTCCATTTGCAATGGGAACAACACGATTGCTGCTGAAATCCATTTTCTTGTTTCTTTTGGAAGATCCACTTTCCGTTTCTTTAAAATTGTTTTCAATCAGTTCGTTGAATCCCTGATTCATACTTGCTCTTCTACTACTAGCAGACCCAGATGAAGAGTTGGTTTCAGTGGCCTTGCGAAGTTTTGCAAAACAGTTATCGCAGACACGATAAGGTTTGTTTGGGGTTGGTGCCATGGAAGCCTTGAGACACTTTTTGCTGCTGCATGAATGGCATAACGCAAGTCCACAATTATCACAACTGTGTCCTTTTCTTTTAAAATTAAATGGAAGGCGACAGCCATAACACATGAGGAGTGACCGGTGGATTGCGGTGGTGGAAAAATCGGAATAAATGGGTTGATCGGGAAAAAGAAGATGACCGTCGGATTGCGGTGGTGGAAAATGAGGAGTGACCGGTGGTGATTAGGAGAAATATAGATAGGTAGGTAGGTAGAAGAGGATGGGGGAAATGAGGAGTGATCGCTGATTGCTGACATTGGGGCCCACCATCTTGATTTGATTAAAAGACGCTATTAACCTTCACAAAGTATGAACCCTAAAGTCTAAAGACGCCGGTAACTTTTGACTTTTTATTGTAGTTTCATTTTTTTCACTTACTCAGAATCACAATATTTTATTAAAAATGATATTATATACTAATTTATATTAAACCGAGCAAGTGCAATGAATTTTTAAAAAAAAAACAATAATTAACTCGAGGAGTTCATGCTTAAAACTTTATTCATAGAACTTTCATGTTAATATCAGAATTGTTTATATTACAAACTGTTTAACAAGATTACCTCTACAAAAAAACCAATTAAAACTAAGGTAGTCATCTAACTGTATAAAATAAATGAACGAATTGGTAAAAACATTACAAACTACATATTTGCTAACAATAGATTGACTTTTAATTAATTTTTTACAGAGTTGATCTTTACAAATGATTTATAATATGAACAGTTTTAATCATAAGCACGAAATTCTGTGATTCGAAAATTTCTTCTCATCCTTGAATAGTCAAGCATTGTTCTTAAAAGAAAGACCTTAACAATGAGGCAATTTGATACTTCCCAAAATTTTTAATTTTCTTTTGAATAAGCATGAGAATTTGATAATTGTTGTATGCGTGTATCTTATGCTCTTTTGTCATTCTTGTTATGGTTCTCCAGCAATTTTTAATTTGTGAAACAAAAACTGGCAAATTCTATGATATGTTAATTTATTGGTTATCATTTATTCTTTGGGTTATATTATTATTTGTTTAGTCTTGCTCTGTTGTTTAATGGTTTATATAATTATTGTCGTATGCAAGTCATCTGTGTGAGCAAGCTTTTTTATTTTTTATTTTTTTATTTATGAAAATATATTTTATTCAAGAAAAATGTTAAGAGCATATCTAAAAAAGATGTCAAATTCTAAGTGGAAATGTCACTGTACATATTTGACGTAAAAATTCTTTTCAATCAGTATTATTTGCTGACTAAATTTGAAATTTTTGGGAATAAGAGTCAAATTTGACATTAACATCAAATTTATTTTTAATTCATTTTAATAAGGGAGTCCCTTATTCCACTAACATTTCACCGATCAAAATTTTGTTTTAACATTTTTTTAATAAATCAACCTTTTAAAGCTCTATGTTAATAAGATATAACATCTGACAATTTGATTTGAAAGTGCAAAATTTGACATAAGACTCAGATTGCCACATCAATTATCAATTGTAATTACTATTATAATTTGACGTTCTCTTTGGATATGGTCTAATGAGACCTTAAAAATGTGACTTTCCATGGACTTTCTGCCACATCATGTTTTTGAAACAATATTTTATAATGTTAACATGAGAATTAACGTTAAACTGTGATGTAACATTGACAAAGAGTCTATGAAGACTCTCACTTTTCCCCTCTATGATCAATGCAATGGATAACCAAAGTGGTTTGTCCAAACCAAAACAACAATTCAAGAACATAACATAAAAGTATGTGACTTTTTGTTACCACAGTCAATGTGCTTCCATTTTGTACTTAATTTTGAATCTCCCGTTTAGGCATTTACATCAATGTAATTAAAATATTGTTGTATAAAAAATGGAGGTTATAATTTTAAAAATAATGGTATTCTATGAAAATGAATATTGAATTAACCATATATACAGCCATTATGATTTTGGACCCTTTGTTGTTTGCTTTTCTAGAAAGTAATTTTGCTAATTTGGTTGAAAAGTACTTTTTTGAGAAAGAAGCAATGCTCTGGCTCTCGCTGGACTTCCTCCCTCGGGCAATGGCCCACTATTCCTTAGCATGTCCCTCCAGCGGCTCCTCCTGCTTGAGCTGCTCTTAATAAGAAAAAACTTGGTAGTGCTTTTTGAAAAGAGCATTTCTAATTTATAAGCATTTTTTAATTTCTTATCAAGCGTAATTCAAAAAGCCTATAATTGTTTGAGACAACTTTTAACTTTTCAAAAAATAATCCTAATCTAATGAAAAGGAAAACTAACGAAAAGTCCAAAAAAACTTTAGTTTTAATGAAAAATGACAAATAAAAGTGTAGTGAATAGTACCAAGGAAATGTGAAAATGTGGTTTTCGTTAAAAGTGAATAGTACCGGAAGTGTTTCGTTAAAACTTCCTTGATTGAATCCATGAAAAAGAAACATTGTGATGAAGAATTTAGTGTGCTTGCTCCAATCTTCTGTCACAAGAAATGCTTAAAAAGACTATTCTAAAGTGAAATTTTTTATAAGTTTTTTGTCACCTTAGACCAACTCCAATGGTGGATTAAAAGCCAAATTACCCCTCAAAATTTCCCCCCAAACCCACTGCATTGCACTGCAACCCAAGGGAAAATTTTGGGCTAAATGCTAATAAACCAATTCCAAATTCCCCCCAAAATTTAGCCCAGAAATCGGAGTGGACTCCACCCAATATTTATCGAAATTAAATTTTTTTAGACTAAAATGTTTATAAAATTAATTTACGATTGTCTACATATTTATTTATTTTTTTAAATTAATTTAACAAAAAAATAGCCTAAGTTCATTCTTTAATAATCTCGGGCTAAAATTTTAGGTTAAAATGATTGGAGCAGAAAAGCTGTTTCTGGGCTAAAAGCTAAATTTTCCAGGCTAAAAATTTGGTTTTTAGCCCAACCATTGGAGATGGTCTTACAATTTAACATTATTTTTCTACAATTTTATAAAACATTATGCAAAATATGTAAAGTGACAAAAAATTTATAAAAAGTCTCACTTTCGAAAAAATTCCATTAATATTTCTCGTTCTATCACTTTATTCACTTTTATTGTTGAGGTGGGGGCATGGTGGACTCAAGCTGTCACAAGTCCTCATAAATGAATTGAATTTGGATCCAATGTTTTGTGTTAATGAAGATCTGTTTTTTTTTTGGGTGAAGAGATCATGAAGATCTTTCATCAACAAATCCAGCTGAAATGAATTGTAATCTTAACAATTTATCTACATGTAAGAAAATATAAGTTTAGCTGTCTACTAGCTAAGCAAGACACAAGAAGTTAACCATCTCCAATTATTTGGATATCTGATACAAAGAGATGGTTTATGCATTTTAAAAAAGCTTTTTAGCTACAATGATTTTTGAAGTTGTCATAATTCTTCACTTTAGTTTTGAAATTATCCCCCTTCAACCATTTTGATATTTATGTGAAAAATCTCCGTTAAATTGAATCAACCACCAGTTCAAATGAGAGGTTGACTTGACAAAAATATTCTCAATTTAACGAATATTTCAAAGTAATCAAAATTATTGACAATAAATGAAAATTGTTCGTGGATTCTTTCTCTTGATAGTGGTGGTGGATCTGCAATGACGGCACATCTGTTGTGGTGGAAGCATGCGTCTTCCAATTTTAGAGTTGTTGTTGCTGGACTTGCTCATGTAATCAAAGGAAGGCATCGGGCCTTAAGCTTTTAGCTTATTGTAATATATATGGTCCGCATGGATTTTGCAAAGCCACTTTGTCTTGTTGTGAGATAGCCCATATTAGTTTGTTATGATCATTTTGCAGTAAAAATCATGTGAATGTAAGAGCTTTATCATTTTGGACACAAAATAAAGATGAAGATAGGTGAAGAGGGGCACCATGGAGCATTGTATAACAAAGAGTATGGGCAAAGGAGAAAGCCCAGCCTCTCTACGAATAAATTCTCTCAAGGTTTGTTTGGTGGACTGGTTAGAATATGTTGTAACCAATTAAAATGGATTTGAGTCCTGTCCGTTGTTTGTTGTGTCTAAATGTGAAATGAACAAGACTAAACATGATGAGTTATAAATTTACAATAGAGTGAGTTATCTAACTTAACCTTATATATGGGTTGCAAGTCGGGTCTTATATGTCTCTACTAATCAAATCATATCCCTAAGGCTCAATCTCATTCTAGCTCCCCAAATGAGCCCACAAAGTCTCTCAAAGATAACCAAAGTGGTTTGTCCAAACCAAAACAACAATTCAAGAACATAACATAAAAGTATGTGATTTTTTGTTACCACAGTCAATGTGCTTCCATTTTGTACTTAATTTTGAATCTCCCGTTTAGGCATTTACATCAATGTAATTAAAATATTGTTGTATAAAAAATGGAGGTTATAATTTTAAAAATAATGGTATTCTATGAAAATGAATATTGAATTAACAATATATACAGCCATTATGATTTTGGACCCTTTGTTGTTTGCTTTTCTAGAAAGTAATTTTGCTAATTTGGTTGAAAAGTACTTTTTTGAGAAAGAAGCAATGCTCTGGCTCCCGCTGGACTTCCTCCCCCGGGCAATGGCCCACTGTTCCTTAGCATGTCCCTCCAGCGGCTCCTCCTGCTTGAGCTGCTCTTAATAAGAAAAAACTTGGTAGTGCTTTTTGAAAAGCACATTTCTAATTTATAAGCATTTTTTAATTTCTTATCAAGCGTAATTCAAAAAGCCTATAATTGTTTGAAACAACTTTTAACTTTTCAAAAAATAATCCTAATCTTGCCGTTGATGAAAAGGAAAACTAACGAAAAGTTCAAAAAAACTTTAGTTTTAATGAAAAATGACAAATAAAAGTGTAGTGAATAGTACCAAGGAAATGTGAAAATGTGGTTTTTCGTTAAAAGTGAACAGTACTGGAAGTGTTTCGTTAAAACTTCCTTGATTAAATCCATGAAAAAGAAACATTGTGATGAAGAATTTAGTGTGCTTGCTCAAATCTTCTGTCACGAGAAATGCTTAAAAAGACTATTTTAAAGTGAAATTTTTTATAAATTTTTTGTCACCTTAGACCAACTCCAATGATGGATTAAAAGCCAAATTACCTCTCAAAATTTCCCCCCAAATCCACTGCACTGCACTGCAACCCAAGGGGAAATTTTGGGCTAAATGCTAAATGTTAAACCAATTCCAAATTCCCCCCAAAATTTAGCCTAGAAATCGGAGTGGACTCCACCCAATATTTATCAGAATTTAAATTTTTTTAGACTAAAATGTTTATAAAATTAATTTACAATGGTCTACATATTTATTTATTTATTTAAATTAATTTAACAAAAAAATAGCCTAAGTTCATTCTTTAATAATCTCGGGCTAAAATTTTAGGTTAAAATGGTTGGAGCAGAAAAGTTGTTTCTGGGCTAAAAGCTAAATTTTACAGGCTAAAAAATTTGGTTTTTAGCCCAACCATTGGAGATGGTCTTACAATTTAACATTATTTTTGTACAATTTTATAAAACATTATGCAAAATATGTAAAATGACAAAAAATTTATAAAAAATCTCACTTTCGAAAAAATTCCATCAATATTTCTCGTTCTATCACTTTATTCACTTTTATTGTTGAGGTGGGGCATGGTGGACTCAAGCTGTCACCAGTCCTCATAAATGAATTGAATTTGGATCCAATGTTTTGTGTTAATGAAGATCTTTTTTTTTTTTGGGTGAAGAGATCATGAAGATCTTTCATCAACAAATCCAGCTGAAATGAATTGTAATCTTAACAATTTATCTACAGGTAAGAAAATATAAGTCCAGCTGTCTACTAGCTAAGCAAGACACAAAGTTAACCATCTCCAATTATTTGGATATCTGATACAAAGAGATGGTTTATGCATTTTAAAAAAACTTTTTAGCTAAAATGATCTTTGAAGTTGTCATAATTCTTCACTTTAGTTCTGAAATTATTCCCCTTCAACCATTTTGATATTTATGTGAAAAATCTCCGTTAAATTGAATCAACCACCAGTTCAAAGGAGAGGTTGACTTGATAAAAATATTTTCAATTTAACGAATATTTCAAAATAATCAAAATTATTGACAATAAATGAAAATTGTTCGTGGATTCTTTCTCTTGATGGTGGTGGTGGATCTGCAATGACGGCACATCTGCTGTGGTGGAAGCATGTGTCTTCCAATTTTAGAGTTGTTGCTGGACTTACTCATGTTATCAAGGAAGGCATCGGGCCTTAAGCTTTTAGCTTATTGTAATATATATGGTCCACATGGATTTTGCAAAGCCACTTTGTCTTGTTATGAGATAGGCCATATTAGTTTGTTATGATCATTTTGCAATAAAAATCATGTGAATGTAAGAGCTTTATCATTTTGGACACAAAATAAAGATGAAGATAGGTGAAGAGCTAGGGCACCATGGAGCATTGTATAACAAAGAGTATGGGCAAAGCAGAAAGCCCAGCCTCTCTACGAATAAATTCTCTCAAGGTTTGTTTGGTGGACTGGTTAGAATATGTTGTAACCAATTAAAATGGATTTGAGTCCTAGTCCGTTGTTTGTTGTGTCTAAATATGAAATGAACAAGACTAAACATGATGAGTTATAAATTTACAATAGAGTGAGTTATCTAACTTAACCTTATATATGGGTTGCAAGTCGGGTCTTATATGTCTCTACTAATCAAATCATATCCCTAAGGCTCAATCTCATTCTAGCTCCCCAAATGAGCCCACAAAGTCTCTCAAAGAGCAAACCTCTACAAAGAAAGCAAGTTTTTTTTTTCAAAGCATTTCAAAGAGAAGTATCATTCCTTCTCCAAATCTCTCTCATATCAAATAGTTTTGGTGAAGAAGTACCATACCTTCTCCAAGATCTCTAAAAAAACAAAGCAAGTCTTCTTTGGCGAAGCTCTTGATTTTATTTGCTCTCTCCTTTTACATAGTTTTCCACTTATAGTTTTCGCTTATAAAAGCTACGAAGTATTTCATTACAAATTCCTCCCCTTGGATAATAGCTATTAAGTATATCAATACAAATTCCTCTCTTTGAATCATTTTCATTTTGTGAGTTGGTTTTCTACTTGCAAAAAAAAATTGAAGTCCTTAGCATTCAAGGCAAAAAGAAGTAAAAGAACTCAAAGTTGAGCCTCCCCACTAAATTACGCTATCATTTGATTAAGAGTTAAGTAGGTTCGATTCTTCATCATTCGAAACTCGTCTACTAGCGATTTCTATTAGTAGATAAATGTTTTAGCATACCTAAAACGTGAGCACGTACACCATACGTCATTATACAAATTAATGAACACTTACAAAAGAAACTTTCCTCTACCTAAATAATAATAACATATGACTTACCGTTATGTATTACAGTAACATTGAAAAATCTCTGGTCCTAGTTCCCGCGACGTACATCCACCCGTATGTTCATTTTCCGCGTCGAACAGTAATTTCCACCGTTGGATGGAACCAAACGGCTCTGGATGTTTGTGAAGGCAAAACTCAGCCCAATTTGACTCCATGAACCCGCTTGAACAGAGAGACCTAACTGAAAACCCCTCACTGCCCTAACCCCGCCTGAAGAGCACAACAAGCTTTCGCTTTCGTATTCGGAATGCTCAAATTTCTCACTTTCTTCCTTCAAATTTGAGCTCTCTCTCTATCTCTCGCGGATTCGTACTTTCCGTCTGCAGAGGGTTAGTTCTTTGAATTGGGGCGACAATGATGTACCCTGATCCACAACAGCAACACCACCAACAGCAGCTTCAGCAGCAGCACCCACAACATCAGCAGCAGCAGCATCCCCAACAACACCAGCAATATCAGCAGCAACATCCGCAGCAAGGTGGAGAATTTCATAGGGGCCCGCCGCCGCCGGCCCCAATGATGCGTCAGCCGTCGGCCTCTTCAACTAATATGCCTCCAGAGTATCACAACCAACCTGGGCTGGCTCCTCCTCTTCCTCCTTATGATGGTTGGTACCAAATTGTGCCTTTGTCTTTTGCTATTTTGTTGTGGTTCTTTTTGGTTTCCGGTTGGAGATTAATGGAGAAGAAAATAAAAGAATTTGAAGGGTATGGAAGCACCTAAACAAGAATTTGGTTGCATTTTACTTTTTCATCTTTGGATTTACGGTTTTAAAGCTACATGCTATGAATAAATAATCTGTAAATTAAGCCCCAAGAAATGGTTTTGGATCCCGAAGTTCTTTGGATTTGCAGTTTACAAGGGTGCCCCAGTGAGGCCGAAGGCGTCAACAATATTTGAAAGTAGTGGTTTAATTTTGTTAGAGGTTTAGTGCAGGATTTATTCAAAATTCCATTTGTTTAAAATTAGTGAGAAAATGGTTTGTTTGTTGCAGCTCATGGTGACAGTTTTCCTGGAAAAAGGATGAGAAAGCTTACACACAGGAGGGCAGTTGATTATACTAGCACTGTCGTGCGATATATGCAGGTAAAGTTTTCATTTTTTTGCATTATCTTTTGTTCATCTCTCATTGACTTTCCTACAGTTATCATTTCAGCAAGAAGTCATCCTTTAATTTGACCAGTACATGTAATTTGTGTGTGCATTTATTTGTTAATTTTTCTATGTTATACAAACCATTTATCTTAAAAGTTATGTCCTGCGATATGGTGGTATCTCTGCTAAGGAAGGTTTTAAAATGACCATGGTTTTAACATCTGTTCCGGGCAAGAAAATGGTCCAACAGATCTCCCTGCAATGACCGAACCAGAATCCCTGCGAAGTGCATATCAGAATAGCAAACACCACGCTAAATTAATAAACTCCTACACAGATATTAAACTCACAAAATATCACCACGTTCTGTCCTTTGGATATATCTGTTTCATTTTTAGGTGTTGAGAGCCTTTAAGGATTCTGTTTGTCATTGTCTCTTCAACTTGCAAATTATATTAGCGATCAAGTATCTTAAAATCATTTGTCACTGTGTTCAGATTCGAATGTGGCAGCGTGATGCAAGGGATAGAACGGTATTGCAACCCACACCTGCAGCAGCAATTGATGTCAGTAGTCCTTGTTATTTCTATTTCATTTTTTCTCTGTGTTTAAGAAATTCTTAATTGGAAGCGTGATGGTAGTCCAATTTTTGTCTGAACTTGGTTTATATGTTCATATTACTTGAATATTGTGTTTTCGGTGCAGATGTTGCCACCAGTTGCCTACACAGATAATCCATCCACTAGCTTTGCTGCAAAGTTTGTGCACACATCTTTAAACAAGAATCGTTGTTCTATTAATCGTGTTTTGGTAAGTTTCACTATGATTCAGATTTGGTCAAAAGAAAATCTAAATTCTCTTTCTGTATTTGTTTTGTTTTCCTGTTCCATCCTTCATTGAGCGTGTTGATGTTTTCTACTTGAGTTTGGAGTTATATTGTTTGGAGGGAGATTTGAACTTGGGAGTCCCCATTGTGGATGGAGGTGTGACTACTAGCTGGGATTTGTCAAACCACTTTTGAATAATGAATAATCTTATTATTCAACTATCACTTCTGCGGTATTGTTGTTTGATTGACATCTGACATCAGTGACATGTAGACCCTGTTGGGAATGACGTCCCTCCTTAGCGGCGGTGCATGACTTTTGAAATTCCCTTGAATTTAGACGTGGTAAATGCATGTGGTACCGTGATTGGTTCTTGGCATTGTACTGTAATTAATACAGTGGTTATTTGACTGATGCATTGGTGTATTGGCGGATAATTATGGGTGGCTCTAGAGAGTTCTATTAGTGGAACAACTAGGTTAAATTTCATGTATCTAAAGCAAGTGGGTTCATTGGTGCAAGGAAGTGGCTAGCGATTTCCAGAGGCTTCTCTTAAGGCCTATATAAAAGTGGAGGCCTTGGTCATATGAAGTATGGCTCAGATGGGAATTATTTGAGTGCATGGGGTACAAAAATGGATTTACTCTGGGGTGTGTTACAAGAGTGGGTTTACTCTTGGGTTACTAGAGAGGGTATTTCTCTAGGGTGAAAGTGATCTACACGGGTTTTACAGAGGGTGTACAAGGGGTGTATCCTATTGGATACGGGCTTTGGTGTTAAACTCTTGAGCGGTTTTACTTTTACGGTTTGAACTGTTTTACTTTTATGGTTGTATTTTCCCTCTGGTTATAGTGAAGATGGAAACACTCTCCATGGACGTAGGCGGTTTTTGCCGACCACATAAATCTTGGTGCTCTTTCTTGCTGCATTTTACTCATTTGTCATCTCGGTTCCATTTTATTTCTTCCATCGGGTTTGCCTGCTACAGTGATGGGGATTAATTTTCCAACAGACCCCACTTAATTTGAAATGCTTGATACTAATTTCTGAATATTTGCATGTTGGATTGCATGCTACTGTCTTGGCTGTGTAGAAAAAAGTAACATAGTAACATTACTTGCTGTTGCTAATTCTCTAAGCTTCAAGTCTATCCATCACATTATTATCTACCGTACAATGCAAGGAATATTAAAATTAGTGGGTGAAGACTTTAAAATGGGTGGTGGTTCATCCAGTTATTTTTCCTATGTAAAAGAGCTAGACCGTCTTCCTTTTGGGGCCATGAACCAGAAAGAAAAAAAAAAACCGTTAGTGTTCTCATATTTCGAAGATAACGGGTTTATAATATTCAACTTGGTTGGTGGATGATAGAATTTTTTTTACGTCATTTTATTGGTTTTTTTGTTGAGCTTTCATTCTAATTTTTGCTAACCTCGTCCTGTCTTTTTTTTTTCCCCAGTGGACTCCTACAGGAAGGCGTCTTATTACTGGCTCTCAAAGTGGGGAATTCACTCTTTGGAATGGACAGTCATTTAACTTTGAAATGATTCTTCAGGTTAAATTCTTGAGGTTAATAGATGAATTATTGAGGATTATAAGGGGGTGGGAGTATAGAGGAACTATGGGGTAAAGTAAGATACTGGGCAGCCCTCTGGGCATCAGTTCGAATGAGTTCAGGGATTATTCTCTTTCTTATATAATGATGAATGTGTTAGCAGCCGTAAAAAAAATTTGGTTCAGCTTTAGTTGCTTTTAAAGTAGTCCTACTTGAGAGGTCATAGCTAGTTTTGCTAGTTGGTGGATTTCTTATCCACTTGTTGTAATTCCTTCTATTGTTTTAGTACAATTCTATCATTTCTTCTAGAAAAAGAAAAAGAAATAAGAAAATATTAGATGTCAATTTCTTTTAATTGCTGTCCAATGGATGTCAGAATGAGAGCTGATTTTTTTTCTTCGATCTTTAGGCTCATGATCAAGCAATCAGGTCTATGGTATGGAGTCATAATGACAATTGGATGGTATCTGGTGATGATGGCGGTGCAATAAAGTAATTACAGATTAGATTTTAATTTTTAATAAGTTCCATTAAATGAAAATTATGATAGTTTAATGTGATAGTTTAATGTGTTCATGAATATGGCTGTACTCTTTAGGTACTGGCAGAACAACATGAATAATGTAAAGGCCAATAAATCTGCTCATAAAGAATCTGTTCGTGACTTAAGGTAAATTCACACGTATGTGTAATATTATTCATTCTGCTCGAGACATGTGTTAACTGGGCTGGTTTAACAGCTTCTGCAAGACTGACTTGAAGTTCTGTTCCTGCTCTGATGATAATACTGTTAAAGTTTGGGACTTTGCACGGTGCCAAGAAGAGCGCACATTGACTGGTAAAGTGCTTTGACTACACAATGGATATAGACTGAGCTTGTTGATCATGGTTTGCTAGTTCAATCCAAGTACTTCTGTATGAGGTCATTGATATGTTGTTATCTGCACAATAAAAGACATGCAAACCCTTCATCCAAAGCTCTAAATACATAGACATCCATTTTTTATGTGAATTCTTCTTAATTTAATATTTTCTATCTTTATTTATTATTTTATATACGTTTCCCATTCTGATTAGTAAGGGAAAACCTTAGGATCTAGATGTCCTTTTCAACCTACAGCTTTATCATAATTGGTAGCCCTGGTTGTCTGCCAGAAATTTTCTGGTTTTGACAGTGGATTGGAATGTTGTGATAGAAATATACTCTACATCAAATTGTTAGATTGTTTCTGGCGATTTCTTGTTTTCTGGATTACGTATTTTGACACCCAGTAAACTGACGTTTGCTAGGACCTGTCTGTTTATTTACATTTTGTTTTGTTGATAAGTGGGAGTTGCTATATGTTTAAATAATTTGGGTTAGTATGACTTGAGTTGAGATACATCATATCAACCAAGTTAAACATATACTATGGCTGGTTGAAAATCACAAGTTTGTGAAATGAAGAGTGCATTCCTCAAATGTTTGTGAATGGAGAGCATGCTTACCTATTTCAGTATGTGTTTTGAGTAATAAAGCTTCTAAGTGGGATCTTGCATTGCAGGATCCCTAGCTGTTTGAACGGCCAATATGGCTGTTTCCCTCCCTCCCTCTTAAACGTCAGGAAGTATTACTAGGGTGTAAAGTTGGGTTAGCTAGACATAAGGGGTTTTGACTAAAATTTAACTTCGAATGACACAAAATCTTGTTTAAGAAGCGATCCCCAGTCCGTAAGTTTAGGACTGCTTTGATTAGTTTCATCTAAATGCATAAAGCATGTCGCGTTCTCAGTACCCAGGATACATTGTTGATCTATTATTAGAATACTTTATTGGGTTCAAAGCAGAAAATCTGAGAACAGATTATCTTAGATTCATAACTGCATTAAATTTGCTTCTTCATAAAGTTGTTGACGTCTTGGGATTTGCGTGCTTAAGAAGTGCATGGAGTAACCTTAGAATTTCTCTATGTGGTTTGAACTCAGGCAGGCCATGGTTGGGATGTGAAGAGTGTTGACTGGCACCCTACTAAATCTCTGCTAGTTTCAGGTATTTGCAAAAATTCTCTTCCGACCTTTTTGTAAGTCAGTGTTTGATTACTTAAATATGGTTGGGTTATACCGTAGGTGGGAAAGACAATCTTGTTAAACTTTGGGATGCTAAGTCAGGGCGAGAACTCTGTTCATTGTAAGTAAAGAAATATTGCAGTTAAACCTGTGAATTATTTATTATTTAAATTTCTTTTAAAATGTTATGCATGTCTTTGCAGTCATGGCCATAAAAATATGGTGCTCTCCGTTAAATGGAACCAAAATGGTAACTGGGTTCTAACTGCTTCGAAGGATCAAATCATCAAGGTTGGTGGCCAATTTTATTTTTCTTCTGCACTGTCACATAAATTGATAATGGATCTTTTTGTTCTTTGAAAATTTATAATTTCCTTTTATGGCTGATGATATTGCTGCACTCCATGCTCTCAGGTTTATGACATAAGGGCCATGAAGGAACTTGCATCCTTCCGCGGGCATCGAAAGGACGTGACTGGTCAGTGAAGTTTCTTCTCATATCACCTTAGCGTTTTATCTTTTCATATAAGTGTTTCAATGGTTCCTGAATATCTTGGTGTTTCAAGTTATCTTTTTTAGTTATCCTGATCAATCCTGATCAATCCATCTTAATATTCTTATCTTTGTATACATTTTTTTTTCTTGTTAGGAAACACAATGACATTAAAGATAAAGAAATAGTTTTCACAAAAAATAGAGAGAAAGAAACATTTGAAAACAGTGGAAGAGATGTTCAGGCCCAAATATTAGGAATTTGAACCTGGGAAGTTTCATCCAATGTTATCGTTTATAGGTTACCTCCATTTCGTCCATCAACCTCTTATAATCCATTTTCTCAAAATTTTGCATTATTGGTCCCAAGTATCCCATTTTGTTCATCCCCTTTGAATTGCTTGTATTATTTGTAATTCTGTTGTAAGTACCGTTTGTCATTATTGTTGACTTGTATTAAATGTCTCATGGATGAGCTTCATAGTGATTTAGCTATTGTCGGTTGCAACTTACATATCTGGATAACTTCCTCCATTTCCCTTGCATCTTTATAATGCTCATGCCTCGTCAATGGAGGGTCAAAGCTATTGTGTTCAATATATTAATTAACGTTTATGGTTATCATTCTTTGAAATTTTGTCAGCTCTGGCTTGGCATCCGTTTCATGAAGAATATTTTGTCAGTGGGAGTTCTGATGGATCCATTTACCATTGGCTTGTTGGGTAAATTATATGCTCAATTCTAGTACCTTCTATGATCTTTTCAGTTTCATTTATAATTTAATTTTAATCCATGCATCATGATTCACGTATTTATTTTCTAAACCTCTTAATTTTATCTACCTGTCTTTGTTGCAACACGTATGTATTTTCTAGAAGGAAATGAATGATTTGGAAAGTAACGAAACCCATCTTTTAACTCTATAAGATTATGAGCAACCATTTGAACCAAATTAGTCATATATATGGAAACTGTAATCTTTTTTTCAAGAAGCCTATATGTTACTGATCCATCTTGAGGGGAGAGCAGACAGTATCATTGTTTCTTGGAACTTAAGTATCACAGAAAGTGCTGGAAGTAATTAAGTGAAGGAAAATATTAGTAAAATATTTTATGAGTTAATAATAGTGAAATATAAATTGCTTTATTGCAGAGCCGTATTACAGTCCATGTCCTTTTAGATGACTGGAGAAAATGACGATATCTTCAAGTTTTCAGTATGAATTACTATTATTATGTTGATATGGATCTTTGTTATAACTTGGAAGTTTCTGAAAGTTAAACTATCCTGATGCACAGGCATGAAACTCCCCAGGTTGAAATTCTTAATGCACATGATCATAGTGTGTGGGATCTTGCTTGGCATCCTATTGGTTATCTTCTCTGCAGGTATGTGTTACTTGTCTTCTTAACATGTTTTCCGTTCTTTAATTATTAAGATCTACCCCCTTTCAAAACTTTATGTTATAGATGTGAATTGTGAAAATTGCCAAAACCGGAATGCTCCCAAAACCAATTCACTTTACAAATTAAGGTTTTTTACTTATAAATGATCTTCTAAGGTGGCCTACCTTTGATTTTCTATTGGTGAATACTGATGCCTCAAAAGCTATCTCATTACAGCATTCAATTTTTGACATAGCTCTTTGTTCTAGGATTTAGTGGTAATCCTAAGATGTTCAGGTGATTTTTTTTTTCTTTTCTCTTTTTCTGTGTTAATGAATCTTAAGGGAACTAACCATATAGGAAACTGCTGAAGAGCAGAAACTTTATTGGGTTTGTTCTTAATCACTTTGCTGGCTGTGAGGTTGCTGTTTTGAATTTTTAAATGAAAGTGGAGCATAACACATCATAACGTGAGTTTGCCATTTGACAGTAATGCAATTCCGTACAAAAATTGCTTGATGTTTAGATCAATGGGAACCACCTATTTTGAAACCTTGTGATTTGTCAGAGGAGGCATGTCTCTGGTATAAGAACATTCTTTGTGCCCTGAGTTGTTTTGCTTAACTTATGGATTGGCTCTTATTTGTTTAGCATAAGTTGTGTATTTGTCGACCTTTACCAAAGTCTGAATTCTGTAGTGATTGGGCTTTGTTTAGATGTGTCTAATATTTGGTCAAGGACCAATAAGCATATGGATCTTGATGTTTTGGATTTGTGAAATGGAATAACATTGGCGTACTTTCAACAAGCTAGTATCACAATTATCTGAATTACTATTTTGGATTGGCAGTGGCTTCATTTACTTGTATTGTTCTTCTGCAGTGGTAGCAATGATCACACTACGAAGTTTTGGTGCAGAAATAGGCCAGGAGACACTGGTCGGGATAAATTTAACCCCGGCCAAAATCAAGGTAGTACTTTGCATGCCTACCCCAAAATCAAAATGGGAAACTATATAGCGTTATCTTATCAAATAGAAGTCATATTTTAAGAATTTTAAGTTTGACTTGTGCAATACCAAGCATGATTCAACATTTCCCTTTGAGGGTATTTTATTATTACTTAAAAAAATAACTAATGTTGTCAGCATATTTGGATGTTTTTTTTTTTTTTTTTTTTTCAAGTTTGGGTGTGTCATGCTCTTAACACTCTATATGCTACGTACAGGGGGTGATATTATAGAGAAAAATGCACATATAAGTGCGTGCACGCACAAAAATTCACCCGCCCACACCCTGCATATGAATTTGTAGTTTAAGGTAAACGTATCCAGAATTGATCAGTGCATCATCTCATTTTTATGTTCTCAGGTTATGGTGAGCAAAACCCTGCTTTTGGTGGTCGCATGACTGGTAATTTTCCAGTACCTGAAGGACCACCAACTCCTGGACCACTTGTTCCCGGGTTGACTCGAAATGAAGGAACTATTCCTGGTGTTGGAGTTGCTATGCCATTCTCTCTTGATGCATCAAATCAGGGGGAGCAGCAACAACCTCATGCACTTTCGATGCCTTTAGGTGCTCCTCCTCTCCCACCTGGTCCCCACCCCTCTCTTCTTGCTGTGAATCAGCAGCAACAATATCAGCAAAATCCTCAACAGATGCCACAACAGCAACACCAACACCAAGGTCACCCGCAACAAATGCCCCCTATGCCTATGGCACCTCCAAATATGCCACAGCTGCAGCCTCCATCCCATTTACCCTTGCTGCCACATCCTCATTTACATCGACCGCCACCCCAAATGCCCCCACTTGGTATGCCATCTTCAGGGCCGGGATCTTTGTCTATGCCTTCATCGGTTCCTACCTCACATTCAATGCCAATGGTATGCCTTTTTTTTTTTTCACAAAATTATTTATTACATTATTCACATCTTATTTTTATAAGTTGGATCTGCCTGGAATATTGCCATAAAAGTTAGACATATTCTTATTTCAAGAAATGGGGAAAGATTACATTCGGTTTCAGAACGATCCTTGTTGACTATGTACTCCTGGAAAATCACAGTCGGTGATAATTAATAGTTTGGTTCTGTAGGGAATTCAAGGTTCAATGAATCAGATGGGTCACCCATTGCCACAAGGTCATTTTATGGGCATGAACCCAATGCACTCGGGATCTCTACCTACAAGCAGTGGAGGTTTTCCAAATGGTATGCCAAACATGCAGGGTCCAACAAATGCCAGTGGACCTCAAATGTATCCTCAGGGTGGCACCTTCAATCGGGGTCAACCTGGGCAAATTCCCATGCATCCGGGGTATAATCCTTACCAGGTAAGAAGACAATAGTTTATACCTCGGTGGTACAGAAATTTTCATAAATCTCATCATTAACTGGGTAATAGCTAATGTGTCCTTGTCTTGCGTATTGCAGGCTAGGGGTCAATCTGGTATGCCCCAACCTCCACCAGGGCCACCTCCGCACGGGCAAACACCTCAGTAGACCATTTTATTTCGGCCTTAGCTTCTTTAAGCCTCCCTACCTCCTCTCTCCTCCCCCCGCCTCTCTCTCTTCAGGCCAGCTTGTTTACATGTAAATCCTGTCATTCGGCTTGGTAGTCTATTACTTTAGCATATAATTGAATCATTGAGATAGCTTTGGTCGAGCAAACAGAAATGTTGCACTTAGCGTTGTGCGTCTGCAGGTGGCTTCTCTAGTCTGCCATAAAATCCCAGGTTAATCCCGGCAGAGTGGAAGCTCCTTTGAAGCTGGAGTATGGATATGCGTCTTTTGTTCGTTTTTGTTTATGTACTGCGGCCTAGAATCGACTCTTCGAGATCGTTTTGCTGGAGCAAACAAGAGATTCATTAAAATTGTTATGCTCGTTTTGGCTTTTGTGTTATTTATTTTTCCTTGAATGAGAAATTTGGACCAGAAAAAGAAATCAGTGGCCATGTTCTTGTAATCAGTAGAGATTTTTGTTTTCAAAAAATTGAGATTTAATTAAATACGAACAGAAACGTTTGCATCAACAACCAAGATATTGAAAAAACCAAATAGGCTCAAAAAATTATCCCATGTATGTGTCTTGATGATCTTTTTATTTTTATTTTTTTATCCACCTGTAGAAGTGGAGGAATAAATTAGTATTAAATTCGATATTTATGAGATTCGAACCTAAAAAGCATAAGAAGTCATTGAGTGTGTGGCTCCATCACACAATGTTGGATTGAATAAAACACCAATGACTTCGAATATTGTGCTAACCGTTGTTGTGTATCAAATATTAGGCCGCCCAAAACTACATGTATTTGAGGCTCTGCTCCAATCATTCTGATGAGGCTTAATTATGTACATACCTTTCAAAACTTATAGTTTCACTTTGACCCTAAAGCTACATTCTACTTCTCGAAAGTCCAATACTCAATCTGCCTTTTTCTGTCTCTAGACATCGAAATTTCGTTAACTCGTAAAATAAAAGAGTTAAAAATGGACTAAAACTAAAGAGAGAAGGTTTTAAATAAACCAAAAGAAACACATTACTGGCTGGTAGCACAGCTTCTGCCTCAGCCATAATGCTTTGTAATACTTTCAAGCTAAATGTCGATGTTTATTTGGCACCTCCACCTACACACACCTCCCTCCCTTCCTTCCTAGCTAGCTCTCCATTGCAACTCAAAACATTTGCTTTTTATAACCCGACTTAACAGAATTGAGATTCCGGACATAAAAAAGGAGTGGTCCGGGCAATATTTGGCCTGAAGTGGCTGCGCCAAGAGAGATTCCGGGCACTGTAGAACACGCCATCCAAATCTTGCTAAGCATTTGCTATGTTGTTACCTTCTGAGTTTTTTTTTTCTCTCCACCAAAACCTTGATAGAAGTCTTTGTACTTCCTTGCATAGATTGGCTGGCAGTTTACAGCTTGACACTGCAAAATCGGGCAATGCAGAGATCACAGCTTTCACTAGAACCTCTTTACTCGCTGGCAATAAGAAATGTTGCACCCAGCCCAGCCATGAACCCTCGCCTACACACCACGGTCAAATACTTTCTTCTTTGAAGCACAAAAGTCCGCCTTCAATCCAAGATAATCTTCATCACTTCCACCAATCGCTTCTTAAGTTTTTTTTTTTTTTTTTTATACAGATAAACCCTTCTGCACATGTTAAAAACAAAATCGGAGAGAGTGGATCGCCTTGTCTTAATCCTCGAATATATCCTGAAGGTTCCCCATTGAACAGAATGCTATATGCTAGAACTTAAACGACATATCCGACTGTTAAGAAATCGAAGTGAATGGATCTTTTGCATTGACGAGCACAGAGAGTTGTAAATTTACACAAAACCACCAGTGAGAGGACATCCCAGAACTTCAAAATTTTGAAGCATCCTTGGTTCCTCCTCTTCAGAAAAGGTTTGAAGTGATCTGTCACATTCCGATATTTCTAGATTGTCGAGAGAGATGAGATTGTTCAGTATTTTGGGAAGAATCTCGAGCTTCGGCAGTCGCTGAAGTTGAAGAAAGGATAACTAGCAGGCAACAGCCAATCCTCTGGGAAGGACACCAGTCCTTGACAACCAAGGTGAGATTTGTGAGACAGGTGAGTCTGTGCAGTCCCTACTCGAACGAAGGCTTGAAGTTTTCGCAATCCATGATCGACAATGAAGATACATTGCTTGGCAAACCACCCTCTGGATCATCACTTAGGAGATTATACTAATACAACGCCATCTTTATGAATGACAGCTTCTCTTTGGGAGCCGAGGGTTGCCGACGTGAACAGTAGTAGCAGAAGCAGATTCCTCCCTCCCCGCAGTAGCGGCCTCACCAACAGCCGAAGTAGTCCTCTTGTCGCGACGTGAAGATTCAGTAACTCGGCACAAAGCCCTCCTTCCTGTTTGATGCAACGTCACGCGGTAGCGGCGATCCTTGCCTGTTTCCATACTGGCATTAGCAACTGCCTCCTATGAGTAAATTTTGGAGATTACTATTCACACACCTACTACGGAAAAGGATTCGGTGATCCTAGCGATATGTGATATCATCTGTTTATCGTACATCATGCGATCAGAAATTATTTCCAAATTTAAAATTTAAAATTAAATATGAATAGTATCTAACGAAAATTGACCGTACGATATACGATGAACGGGTGAGATCACGAGATTCCTAGGAAAATGATCATTTTCCCACTTTTACTTCACACACATTCTTATTAATTCTTGGTCATTATTCTTCTTCAATTCTTTCAGTAGTAAAATAAGAGAATTGTATGAAAAATAAAAATAGCTGTGTGAATAGGATTATCTAGAATTTTGTTCATTTTTGGAATAAATAAGATATTTAATTTAATCTCTCGATATTTTAAAATGTAACCAAAGCTAAGTGTAAGTGCAAGTAAACCACTAGGGTGACCTATTTAAGTGTAGACGAATTTCAAGCTTGTATTTTGCATGGTACGTTCGGAATTTAATTCTTAACGCTTGTGAATTCCACAATAATTATAAAAAAAAGTTGAAATATATCTCTGGATGAGTATTTTTAACTCGCAAAAAAAAAAAACCGCCGCGGCCAAGTCACAATTCCCTTCTTTAAAACGGAAAAAAAAAAATAAAAAAAATGGAAGTGCGAGCAAAAAACCACGTGCGGTTTTATATTCTGTGAGTCAAACTATCAAAGACGCAAAAGTCCACCAAATCTAAACTGAAGCGGGCCCCGCAAAAAGACCAAAGCCTTACCCAAACACCAAACCTCACTCTCCGGTCTCCGCCCCATCAAATCATCACTGCCCCCTCCTCTTCGTTTCCTAATTCCCTTCCAATTCGAATTCCAAAACCCTAATTTATCACCCAATGCCCTCTTAATTCTGTGCCCTAATCCTCTTATTTCTCACTCCCATCCTCAATTCAGTTCAATGGATGACGATACGTCGTCGTTCTCCGACCACAAGCTCTGCGGCTTCCTCTGCGCCGTTCTCACTGTCACTTCCTCCCCGGACCCCCGCCAAACCCCACCATTCGGCACCCGCTTCCGAATTTCCCAATCCGACGTCAATTTCACTTCCCCAAACGGCGTCGTCCTCTCCCCCGTGGACTCAATTCCCTCCGCCGATGTCATCCCGGTTCAGGACTCCAAGCAATGCGAGGTTCCGGTTCGGGAATTGGGGAGGAAGAGGAGGAACCCGGAGGCGGGGTTGAAGAATGTTGGGATAAGGAGGAGCAGGAGGAGCATCGGGCTGGTGCACGGGAGCATTAGCGTGGTGCACCAGCTCCACGCATTGGTTGTGAACAAGTGCTTGATGATCGATGCTCGATTGGTTCGGGTTGAGGCTGGAGTCAGTGGAGAGGTCAGGGCTGTGGTGCTGATCGATGTCTATCTCCCAATTGCATTGCTGGCTGGCTGGCAGTTCCCGAGATCCGGCTCCATTGCTGGAGCTCTGTTTCGACATTTGAGGTAAATGTGTATATCCATTTGTTTTGATTAGCTAGTTCGCAATTGTTAAACCGAAAAAGATGAGGACTGAGACGGGTAGAAATGAACATTGTTGTATCAAGTATCAACATTTTTATTTCCTAGTTATGTTATGGTTTGCATTTCGATAATTTAGGCTCTGGTTCCGATGCTATGCATCGAATATTTGGGTTGTTTGTGTGCCGAAGGATTACGCTCTCACGCTCCTTTCCACAAAAATGATCACTTGTAAATAAAAAACATATACATATGTCATCTTACTTTTGAAAGTTTTCCACTTTGCCACTTTGAATTTGTTTTTGTTCGTTTTATTTATATGCGTGGTTGCAGTTGGTTGATTCCAATTCATTGCAAGGGTCCTTTACCCTAAATTGAAAACCTTTCTATCTTCCTTCTCACCCTAACAAGTTCAACAACGTTAATTTGCAGTTCTGACTGGGGAGAGAGAAGCGCAATGCTCAACAGCGGAGATTATCTTGAAAATACTTTAGAAGCTAACAGAAGCATGTGGAATCTTTCAGATTGTCACGTTTTTGTTTGCAAGCTGCATCATAATTTCATGGATACTTCAAAGAAAAGGCTATTTGAACTTCACGAAATTTTTAAGAGCTTACCTAGTGTTGCAAAAACAGGAAAAGCTGGTTCTTCTAGAATACAATCCTGTGACGACTCTTGCAGATCTGGTATTTGTGAGATATCTGATGACATTTTACTTAATATTCTAGCTGCACTTAACCCAACTGACCTTGTTAGGGTGTCTGCAACCTGCTGCCATCTGAGACTGTTGGCCGTCTCAATCATGCCATGCATGAAACTTAAACTTTTTCCTCATCAGCAGGCAGCAGTAGAGTGGATGCTACAGCGTGAGAGAAATGCTGACATCCTGCCACATCCCTTGTACTCGTCTTTCTCAACTGAAGATGGATTTTCTTTCTACATAAACACCATCTCTGGGAAAATAGACACTGGGGTAGCTCCCACTGTGAATGATTTTCATGGGGGAATGTTCTGTGATGAGCCCGGATTAGGCAAGACTATAACTGCTCTTTCCCTTATTCTAAAGACACAGGGAGCACTGGCAAATCCACCAGACAGGGTACATGTTAACTGGTGTACACATAATGGAGACCCAAGAAGTGGTTATTATGAGCTTAATGGTGATTATGTTGCTGACAGGAGGATGCTCATGGAAAAGAGGGACAGCGGTCAGAATTCTCAAAATTATATTTGGGATTCCAAATACCAACGATCCAAAAGAGCCAGGCTAGTTCTTCATGATGAGAAAATTACAGGATTTAATAATTCATGTCCTGGACCTTATGGTAAAGGAATGGAAACACCAGCAGCTGCATACTCCGATCCAGCAGTGGGTGGGGTTCGAAGCACCAGGAGCTTGAGCAGCATCAGTAAAAATCTTTTTCCCACATTTGAAGGTGCATCTAGCAATGCGAGCAAATGTACTAGGAAAAGGAGGCCTAGGAAGGTTAAGGCAGATAAGTATGATTATAAGGACTCCTGGGTTCAGTGTGATGCTTGCTGCAAGTGGCGGAAGCTTCCAGCTAGTATTGCTGATGCTAGTGAAGCATGGTTTTGTAGCATGAATGCTGATCCTTTCTACCAAAGTTGTAGCGTTCCTGAAGAAGCCTGGGATAATTGCCTTCCAATAACACATTTACTAGGATTTTGCACAAAAGGAACCATTGGAGGAGAGGAACAAAACGTTCGTTTCTTCGTTAGTGTGCTTAAAGAGCATTATGCGTTGATAAATTCCATAGCAAAGAAATCCTTAATTTGGTTGACTAACCTTTCTCCTGACAAGCTCTCGGCAATGGAGACAAATGGTTTGCGAAGTCCTTTCATGATCACTTGCGTGGCGCCTGGTGAAGATGCCCATGGGTTTCAAAAAATATTTCAAGCATTTGGTCTCAAAAGAAGAGTAGAAAAGGGTGTTAGCAGGTGGTTTTACCCACGAAATCTTGACAGTATGAGTTTTGACGTTGCTGCTCTCAAAATTGCTCTTTGTTCACCTTTGGATTCAGTCAGGCTGTATCTTTCTAGGGCAACCCTAATTGTTGTTCCATCAAATTTAGTTGATCATTGGAACACTCAAATTCAGAAGCATGTAAGGCCTGGTCAGCTACGAGTTTACGTTTGGAATGATCATAGGAAGCCTTCTGCACACAGTCTGGCTTGGGACTATGATGTTGTCATAACCACATTCAACCGTTTAAGTGCAGAGTGGGGCCCTCGGAAGAAAAGTGCAATGATGCAAGTGCACTGGCTTAGAGTCATGCTAGATGAGGGGCACACCCTTGGCTCAAGTCTTAGCTTGACAAACAAAATGCAGATGGCAGTTTCATTGATGGCTTCAAACCGTTGGATATTGACTGGAACTCCAACTCCTAATACACCCAACAGTCAACTCTCACATCTTCAACCATTGCTCAAGTTCCTTCACGAGGAAGCTTATGGGCAGAATCATAAATCATGGGAAGCTGGGATTCTTAGGCCTTTTGAAGCAAAGATGGAAGAAGGACGATCACGTTTGTTGCATTTACTGCATAGGTGCATGATTAGTGCAAGAAAGGTAGATTTGCTGGCTATCCCACCCTGCATCAAGAAAGTTACTTATCTTGATTTTACCGAGGAACATGCTAGAAGTTACAACGAATTGGTAGTTACAGTGCAGCGTAATATATTAATGGCTGACTGGAACGATCCTTCTCATGTTGAGAGTCTTTTGAATCCAAAGCAATGGAAGTTTCGAAGTGCAACTATTGGAAATGTCAGGCTATCGTGCTGTGTGGCTGGGCATATAAAAGTAACAGAAGCTGGTGAAGATATTCAGGAAACGATGGATATTCTAGTTGAGAATGGTCTAGATCCCATGTCAGAGGAGTATGCTTATATAAAATATTATCTCGTTTACGGCGGCAACTGTGTGAGGTAATATTTGTTGTTGACAACCCCCGCACTCCCACCTTTGGCAGATAAAATATGATTACTGATTAGAGATTGCATTCTTATTTTATCAGGTGCAAGGAATGGTGTCGGTTACCTGTCATTACGCCATGTAGGCATCTTTTATGCCTCGATTGTGTTGCTTTGGACAGTGAACGGTGTACATTTCCTGGTTGTGGCAATTTATATGAGATGCAAACTCCTGATGAATTAGCTCGACCAGAAAATCCCAATCCAAAATGGCCTGTTCCTAAAGATCTTATTGAGCTACAGCCCTCATATAAACAGGCAAGCATGGCTCTCAAGACAAGTTGAACTATTTTCAGCTTGTTTTTTGGTTTCTTGTGTTTTACCATTTTTGCCGATGTAGGGTTTTTGGCTTTTATGCAGGATAACTGGGATCCTGATTGGCAGTCAACATCTAGCAGTAAAGTCGCCTATATTGTAGAGAAATTGAAAGCATTGCAGGAAGCTAACAGCAAATTTTTTTGCCCTCCAGATTACAACGATAATTCCTTGCACACTGAAAATTTACTGTCTGAGATAAGCGATTCAAAAGGATCAATGCAAATCCATGACTTTAAAATGAGCACCAAGACTCAAGATACAAACTTGGAAAAAGTTTTGGTATTTTCTCAATTTCTTGAGCATATACATGTTATTGAACAGCAGGTGAGTAATATATACCATACTATCTCATGGATTTTTGCTATTATATGATTTTGGCTGTGCAAGTAATGGGATTTGAATTTCTTACTTTTTGGTTAGTTGGCGATTGCTGGTATTAAATATGCTGGGATGTATAGCCCATTGCATGCTAGCAACAAGGTACATGTTTTCCCTCTCGAATTATATATTTTTTCTTGTTTGTTGTGTGCTTTCAGTTAATTTTCTTTTCGTTTTGGATGTAAGGTTAATATACGTTCCTTTTTCAGTTGAAGTCATTGGCCATGTTCCAGCATGATCCTAGTTGCACAGTTCTTTTGATGGATGGAAGTGCTGCATTGGGCCTCGATTTGAGCTTTGTGACACATGTATTTTTAATGGAACCAATATGGGACAGGAGGTTATCATTATTAAATCCCTATTATCATGTTCTCTTCTTTTTTTTTTATTTTGAACTGAAAATATAGCGTGCGTTAAAAATATGAAAATAAAAATAAAAGTCTGACTGCTTAATTCAACTCTGTTTTGGAAAGGAACTTTCTCTTTCAGTTCTAACCTGTGTTTTTTCAAAGATCAAGGCTTCTTGTTACTAGTGGCTTCAGTAAATTACAATACAAAGTTATGTTTCCTTATGATATTAATCTGTCCTATTGGTTTAAATGTCATTAGCATGGAGGAACAAGTTGTTAGTCGTGCTCATCGTATGGGTGCTACTCGTCCAATACACGTGGAAACTCTAGCAATGCGTGGTACAATTGAAGAGCAAATGCTGGAGTTCTTACAGGTAAACTCATACCCGTGGTTTCAGTTCATAGTGTTCTAGCGATCTTTTAAAAAGATTTAGCAGGTGTTTGATAAATTCTCTGTATGATTGTCAGAGTATAAGTATATTAATTACTGCATTTCCTAACAAATAAAATATCGTGTATTTCATTCCACATATATGTTTCAGTTGAAATTTAGAACTTTGGAAAATATTCACTGAAACTTCGTTATATAATGTATCTGTGAGGAAACAGTTCTCGTCTTTTGTTATTTTCATCTCTCCTCTTTCCCTGTGATCATGTGTTTGTTTGTGCTTGGGTAGGCAATGTTGTATGTATGACTCCTACTTTCTTTCACTGTGTGTATGTTTCTATAGTTTATTTATACTTTTATTGTAAGGTTTAGGAATTAGTGTTATATGCTTTCCTTGATGTTGCTTCAGGATGCTGATGAGTGCAGAAGATTTTTGAAGGAAGAGGCTGGAAAATCTGAACCTATAGGGGCACGAACTCAGCGTTCACTACATGATTTTGCCGAGAGCAATTATCTGTCTCATCTTAGCTTTGTGCGGACAAATTCAAAGATGTAAAAGGTTGGTGCATGATTTCTCTCGATTCAGGGTAGTTTTGACTCGAACTTAACTTTTCATTTTGCTTAAGGGTGTTAATTTGGATATGACCTTTTCGTCATCGTACTTGAACTTTCTTTTGTTGAAGGTTTGGTTTTCTCATACATTTATTTTTTCGCGTGCAGGAATGTGACCATCTTGTACATGCCATCAATAACATTTTAGCATTTGAATCACGACCATTTTTGCTGGTATCGTCTTGCCAACGCTGGTTTCTTTTCAAGCAGTACAAAAATTGAACTGGCTTACAAATCCTAGGACCGGGTTATGTGGGCACGCGACCTCTTAGGAACAAGTTGCTACTCTGGCTTTTTGCAGACTTGGCTTAGGAGCATCCTGTCATTATGTGTATATATAAAGTATGTATTTATTTATTTCTCAATTGTAGCATTGTATCATGGCTTAAATGTCAAAATGGTCATGTGTTATAGCCATTCAATCAATTTAGCTTCGTGTTGTCAATTTGGCCATTTAGGCCTCGTGTTTATCTTCGCAAGCCAATTAAGGACATTCTATCTAATTTCTGTTAAAAATTTCATACAATAATTATAACCTATTATAGAAAAATATTTTTCAATTAAAATAGAAAGAAATATAATTTCAAAATCACCAAAAAGAAAAAAGAAAAAAAAAAAAAAAAAAAAAACCAACTCAACTGTCATCTACCTTGTCCTTGACCCAAACCCCAACCATACCCACACACAAGAAACTCGGCTAAAGCGTCTCTATATCCACCTTGACTCCACTTCACCACGCCAGTTCCATCATTATAGTCTCAAGAAAATTAATATTGACCACCTCTTCTTTGACTATGTAATCGAAAAATTGACCGCAGTTGAGAGAGCTATATATTACCTTCTCTCTTTACTTAAATTAAAATTTATAGAAAAATGAAAATCAATAAAAAGAAAATAACACATCTGTATATATAAAGTGAGAAGGCAAAAATGGTGAAGCTTTCAATATTTCCTACAATGCTCTCGCTTTGATAGAGAAGAACAATGAACAACAACAACTACCCAAACAACATAGGGACAATACGATAATTTTATATGTTTTAAATGTATCTTCAAACTCACGTTGTGCGTTGTGGGTGGTTGATTATTCTTTCTTTGTTTTTAAATTTTTTTATCCACAAATATGTGATTAGATCTAAAAAAGAAATAAAACTTAAATTTTAAATTAACCCAATAACTATAAAGAAAAACTAATGAAAAGTCCAAAAAACCTTTAGTTTGAATAAAAAATAACAAAGGTGTAGTGAGTAGTACCAAGATAAACATGTAATTTTTCGTTAAAAGTAAACAGTATCAGAAGTGTTTTGTTAAAACTCCCTAACTATAACACATGGTCCATTTTGACCTTTGAGCCTGGTATCATTAATATGTCCCAGAAAAAGTAAATTTATTTCTAATAATTGTTGCCGATAACTTTTTTCTCTTTCTTTCCTGAATTGGCACATCGAGTGCAATTTATGTCACGCAAAGGAGTGATTCACTTTAATAAATTTATAATTTCAATGGCGTCGACTATCAGAAACCAATTTATATGAACATAAAGACTAAGCAACTGCGATAATTTGAAGATGGAGGAGATGGGACACCGGGACTCCAAACACCTGTACCGGCAATCAGAAAACTTCTTCGTTTCAATTCACAGTAACCGGGCCCACGAAAGATCGCTCAAACCTGTTCAACTGCATTTGAAATTTTTTGAGCTTTTTATGTAAATAGCTGTCGAGTGAAGGATTTACAAGGAAAGTTATTTCGGAATTTGAATCCAGAAACCAACCTACTTACAAAGAATTTACATAAGCCCGACCGACCTACTCTTACCATTTCCCCTCCGGAAAACAAATATCTCCAATGAGTCTGGCGATACATTTGCAGACATGTAAATTTCGGCTGTTTCATTTGCTACAGGATTTTCGTGTTTACAACATTCTCAAGGGAAAAAAAATGAGAAGGATAAAACCAAAATTTACGGGAAGAGGGGAGGAAATTACCACATTTACCTCCTTAAAATGAAAAAAATGAAGGGTCAATTGAGGGTAAAAACCCTTCTCTCCACTTGTGTCTTGACTGATATTAGCAGCTCAATGAACTAACCCTTCCCTCCCCGTCGGAATACTGGATTTTTCAACCACCGGAACATTGTACTGCTGATATACTCTACCCTTGTTTGCCGCCCACCACTGCTCTGCTTGTTTCTCGCTGAACCGCTTTCGACTGACAGAATTGAGGCACTTGAAAATTAGTCATCGTCAATTAAATATGATTGAAAGTGTACTAAAAATATAGTTTGGAAGACACAGGCCTTGTAAGCAAAGGACATAACATATACGATCCCTTGACGGTACTATTAGGAAGAGGAAAATAAACGAAGAATTAACACTGACATGTGATTGAAATACATATCAACATTCAATCCACACTGGAAAACACACACATATATTTTCGATACCTGAGAACGTTCTGTTCAAATTTGGGTTGCATGAAGTTATCGGGAAAAAGGGGCATACCTGAAGCGAACACGCTTGAGATCTTTGACACCTCCAGGCAAGGAAACTAGGGTAATATATACACCAGGCTCATCTTGCTCAACCCATTCATCCCCTTGTGCTGTTTCAGCTTTTGCTCCTCTGTTTTTATGCCTAGCTGTTGCTTCTGAATGTGCCACTTCAGTGTGATTCGAAGTGGCCCGTGGCACGTCAGAAATTATCTCACTGCTCGACACAATTGAATAAGGTTCAGAGAAATTCAATGTACTGCTTGTTTTCTCAATGGCTGTAGTAGAAACTTCACGAGTGGGACTGGAAGAGTCTAATGGACGAGTATCCATGTTTCTTGCTGTTCCAATTGGTAACCTTTCAGCCATTTCCTTTAACTAAAATAAATGAAACAAGGTATTAATTCAGACTGCATTCAATAGAAGACTTGCAACCGACATAATAATTCTAACTTCCATTATCGATCCTACATTTATATTTCCATATGAGGCACATCACCCTCAAAACTGAAATTTTAGTACGACAGTCCTAAATAGGATAATATACTGAGGACTTAAATAAACTTGAAAGTATAAATTGTTAGTTATATATGTATTGGATGTTTATCATTATCTCCATATTATTGATTAAGAACTGTAAACTTGATCATATGCACATAGCACCTAAATAAGGTTCCTGTTTAAAGTTACAAAGTTCCATACATCCTCAATGATACGAAAAACACATTGATTTCATCATTATTTTCTTTTCTTTTGCATTTCCCACGGTATGTTAATATCCAGATAAATTAGTGCTTGTGCTTGAAAAATCAAACTGACCACAATCTTTATTGCAAACCCTAAATTGTTTAAATGCAGAATGCATACTCACTATAAACATGAGAATGAAACCTACTTGGGCTGTGAGCGACTTAATTACTTCCTTTGCTGCTTTGCATTTCACAGTTTCTTCCCCTGCTACTTTCAGAGCCTCCTTCAACTGTTGGGCAGTTTTTTCCATCTCAATTTCTCGAAGTTGAGCTTTACGAGTAAGATCTTCAACCTACACCATAAGTCGATCAGTTGAAAGAACAAAGTTAGAACCTCATCCATGTAATTTTGCACAGTGAATGCAAGAAAAACAGAATAAAAAGGTAATCACCATGGTAAAGTAGAGTAGAATGAAGGAGATAACTGGAGGAAAACATAAAAGAATATCACATTGGTGCTCATCGCCCTAAAATTATTATATACAATGTAGAGAAAATGGCATCGACATCTAGCAATCCTTCTCCCTATTAGACAGTGCGATATCATCCCAGAGTTGAACACAAAATCAAATTGTTACTCAAACAGAAAGACAAGTTATCCTCAGGAGGAAGTAAATTTGCCTTGACTGAAATGCAGGGAAAACTAGACATTGAACAGAAAAGTAAATTTTCACAGTTATTGACAACCAAAAAAAGACAAGCAACATACCTGAGCTTTTAATTTTAGAACTTCTTCACTCAGACTGACATTTTTCCTTTTAGCATCATCCCCAACTTTTGGAAGAGTAAGCCCCGAAAGAGCTGGGGTTGGTGTTGTGGAACGAGGTGGACTAGATCGTCTCGATGTTGGTGATGTTGCTCGAGATGCAATTCTGGATCCAGGAAGCGAAGCTGAGAAAAACTTTTTGGATGATCCAAAAACTGGGTTGAAAGATTTAGTCCCATTGAGTGCTCGACGCTCAGAAACTCCATTTGCAATGGGAATAACACAATTGCTGCTGAAATCCATTTTCTTGTTTCTTTTGGAAGATCCACTTTCCATTTCTTTAAAATTGGTTTGAATCAGTTCGTTGAATCCCTGATTCATACTTCCTCTTCTACTAATAGCAGACCCAGATGAAGAGTTGGTTTCAGTGGCCTTCCGAAGTTTAGCAAAACAAATATCACAGACCCGATAAGGTTTGTTTGGGTTTGGTGCCATGGAAGCCTTGAGACACTTTTTGCTGCTGCATGAATGGCATAACACAAGTCCACAATTATAACAATTGTGTCTTTTTCTTTTAAAATTAAATGGAAGGCGACAGCCAGAACACATTGACTGATCAATACCAGAGAGCCATTTGTGAAGACAGATAGCAGCAGTAAAATTAGTGCCACAGACAATACTCTTGACTTGTTTATCTTTTAAAGCTTCAACTAATGTTGGTGAAAATTTATCTTCTGTATCTCGAAGACCTAATCGACCATTTGCACCCTTTCCCCAAGTGTAAACCTCAGTTCTTGAAGTTAAAACTGCAACATGATTAGCACCGCAAGCAATTTCTTCAACAAAACTCTTCATTAGCTTTCCCTCAACACGTCTTGGAAGTTTCCCGTCAGCTTTAGGGACCCCTAATTGACCAAAAACAGGGCTTCCCATAGTGTAAACATGGCCCGTAGTTGTGAGTGCAACAGTCAGGCTTTGTCCACAGGCAACTTTACAAAAGTTGGGTTCAACCAAAGAAGCAACACAAGTGGGCACAAGTCTTGCTTCCTTGTCACCATGTCCAAGTCGACCTTTATCTCCATCTCCCCATGTAAAAAGCTTTCCAGAAGAGCAATTGCTGGAACTTGATGACCCCACCATAACTTCAATTACTGCTGCAGTGTGCCAAACACCACAAGCTACTCGCACAGTACGGAGACCTTTAAGGGAATCAACCTCCCTGGGCACTGAAATGCTCTTTCGGTCCCCATGACCTAGAACACCAAATGTGCCATCGCCAAAAGTAAACAATTGCCCAGCAGAGGTCACAACAGCTGTGTGCCACGGTCCACATGAAACTGATGAGACATGAATTCCCTCTAAAGGTCCATTTAGCTTTTTTGGGACCCATTGACTTGATTGAAACCCATGACCAAGGAGCGCAAAATTGGAAGTACTGCCACCCCATGTGTACATGTCACCGGAAAGTGTGACAGCACAAGAATGGTATTCCCCACATGCTAAAAATTCAATATTCATATTTTTTAGAGCATCTATGAGTTTTGGATGCGAAACATCAGCATCCACACCATGTCCAAGTCTGCCTCCTAATTCTTCACCCCAAGAAAATACCTCTCCTTGCTTGGTTACAAAAGCAGCATGCCGTCCACCACAAGCTATGCTTTGAACATCAAGTACTACAGCAGATTCCAAGACTTTAGGCACAAAAGAATCCATCTTACAACTAGAAGAACTTTCAACTCTATGTGATCCTCCACCCAGAAAGCAATCACCAACGCCTTCCCCCCAAATGAAAACATCCCCTAAAGCATCAACTTCATCATGACCAGAGCCTTGACTTGATGAGCTAACAGCACTTGATAAACTTACTCTAAACGCATCCACACCTGCACCTTTTGTTCGTCCATTCATTCCATCTGAGCCTCCCGATGATGGAACTGAGGCACAAGCAGCATCTGAAGGGAAGGGGATTTTTGGAGGCAGGGCATATAACATGACATCCGATAAAGCCTTCTCTAAACCAATTTTAGGAGGGCTTTCAAATGCAGCATGAAGATGAAACGGTTCCACGCCATCCTGCAGCAGTGACAAGAATATTATTTACTTCTATGTTACAGTTTAGGCACGGCAATAACAGAAGAGACAAAAATAGATCACCTTCTGCGAACTATCACCACTACAAAATGGAGAGCTCAATGGAGAACTTTGTTGGGTGTGTGATCTCGGACTGTTTGCCTCAGATGTAATTCCACTTCTTGATTCTGGTCTCCCTTTCTGATGAAGGCCACGTGATATTAATGCTTTTAGACCAGTAAACCAAACTTCAGCTTCATCTTTATCCTTGCATATCTGGCATAAGCAAGTAAAAATTAAAAAAAATAAGTAAATGAAATTTATGGAAGAGCACACAGGGGGTACGATACATAAGTAATACATAGGAAAGTTAAACGTAAAGAAGTAAATGGATTGGAAAAGAGAAAAGAAAGTCGTGAAAATAAACTATTACAATGTAAAATTTATAAATGATTAGACAACAATACGTCCTCTACTATAAAAGGAGAAGAATAGTTGAGCATGGAGAAAAAAATATCTAAGAGTCGGATACAGCAGAAATCAACAACGAAGAAGATGCTTACCAAATCCAAAGACCTATCATTACAAATAAGAGAAAATGACTGATATTCCTTTTCAGGCCGAGGATACCTCTGAAAGGTTTGCTGCAGTAATATCAAATTACAGGATGTTCAGTTACATTCATAACTGAGAAATAAATGACAAAGGGAATTAAATAAGCAATACAAGAATAAAAATCAAAAGGGACCATGATATAATCCGGAGGAAATATAGTTCTAGAAAGAACTAAAGATAAATCTACAGGTGCTAAAAATAACGGATATATATTATTTGTATGTTCTTGTCATCTATAATAGGCATATTATTGAAGTATTCACCATTGAAGAGGTGTAGAAGATCACAACATGAAGAACTTACAGTGCGCTGACCAGGTACAATTCGCAAGACTTGGCTTAGTTTAACACATTTCTCCTCTTTTCCTGAGTACCATATTAAAACAGATTCATCCTGAAAGAAGCAACATGGAATAACATTCAAAATCCAAGTAGAAAGAGGAAATTGATGGCAAGATTTCTTTGCTCAATACATCACTAGAAACTGCAATAAATGACTCATACAAATCATGTTATTAGATCTCATAAAACTAAAAAAACTATCATAAAAGGGGCTTTTTAGCCAAAATGGTCCCTGAGATTTGCATAACTCCTCACTTTGGTCCCCGAGATTTGAAATAAATACAAGTGGTCCTAAGATTGTCCACCATCAATCATTTTGGTCCTTACGTAAATAGTTATGTTAAATAAAGATTAAAATGACAAAACTACCCTCAACTTAATAAACGATAGAACAAAATGATTTGACAAAAGTTAAGGGTATTTATGTTATTTTATCCTTATTTAATCTAGATTTTTCACGGAATGACCAAAATGATTGATGGTGGACAAACTTAGGGACCAATTCTATCGATTTCAAATCTCAGGGACCAAAATGAGGAGTTATGCAAATCTCAGGGACCATTTTGGATAAAAAGCCTAAAAGGAATAATAGTGCTTTAAGGCTGTGTAACAATAGAACTTCAGATGAAGAATTTACTCCAACATCAAGAAGGCTAGATATAGACATGAGCAAGCATCCAAAACTTATTACTAGTACGCTGATCCAATATTCAACTAAGACAAGCACCACATAGCAGATGTAGTAGAATGTGAATACCGAGCAATATGAAGGGTATGTTCTACACTGTTTAAACCCTTCTTACCAAATTGTCCCGGAATATCAAAGACAATGCCTATGGCATAGACATTGTAAATATTTCACTTCACTTACTATGCCCTGCCTACTTTACTCTTACCAAGTAATTTTTTCTTGCTAGACTATCAATCCGGACCATTGGTGAGGTAGAAGTATATGCGCATGTGCAGGCCTAATTCAGTCTGGCTGCATAACATGCCAAAAACGTAACTAGAGATATTGCTAAATATAAAATTCTAAGACACTGTAAAGCCATCAAATACTTCACTGCAAATCCCTTTTGACATACCTTCAAGACCTAACATAAACTTAGTGAAGCAAGAAATGGATAATCATTATGCACAAGCATGAATGCAAGACAAGTCATTCATAAGAACTCAGATTCACATTTGAAAACTCCAAGAAAGAACAATAAGCAATTTAGAACAAAATAAAAAATAAAAAATGCAAAAACCAATATAAGAATGTATATTGCTCTTCAAATACAGTTGGACATACATTGGAAAGCCTGAAAGGACAAAATTTGGGTTTTCCTCTGCGCCCATACTTGAGCAATTGTGCCCCTTTTTTCAGAGCAGTGATGGCCTGCTTTGAAATGAGCACAGAACATGAATTAGATCAAACTACATATTTTCTCCAAACTGATAACTGTACGGAAAAGAAGGATATTAATAGCACTGCAGAACAAGATGAATCAGTGGGGATTAAAAAACAGCGCACTGTTAGTTGCAATAACATCCAACTAAATGTATGAATGTTGCTACATCTATTTGAAAAACTTAAGACGTCACTTCTATTAGAACATCTGCGTTTTGAGGCATATGAAACAGCTATTCATCAAGTTTCATTCTTTCCCATTTTTTCCAAGTGCGCACTCACACACGCAAACATGTGCGCATATCCATGGGAAATAATCCATACCACAATCCATGTAAACGGCAATGTAGACACGAACAGTGAGTTGTCTACTAAGTGCGTACACAACTCCTTACATATTCACTAAGTCAATCCAACAACAAATGCGGCATGAGATTATGCTGCGGATAAACAGCTGATTCGGTGACTATAAGTATCATTCATATTTATGTTTCTTCGTATTGCATTTCTCATCGACACAGCCAACCTTTCAAACTATAAGAGCTGGCAAATGGTAATAACAAGGAAAAGAACTATCAAAACCACAAAAATACGAATTAAATAAAAATTAACCATAACTAATCATTAACGACGCTTCTAATCCATTCATCAACTACACTTTCAACTTCATAAAAACAAGAAATTCAATGAAAAAACTAAATTAAATTAAAATTCCAAAGTGAATGAAACTTCACCAAGTCAATGTCCCTTTCGAGTGGGCCCGCCTTTGCCTGATCCGCAGTCATCCTGTCCATACGCAGCATCAACAACTCAATCCCCCTTTCCCTTCCGAAACCCTAACCTCCATCGCCACCACTGCACCTCCCATTGCCTCCTTCCGCAACTCCAGTTCTCTCGCCCTCTGCCTCGCCAGAGACTCAATCAGAGCTGTCGATTGAACTTCCCGACGGAGATCAGTGATTCGAATTGAAGCTCGTTCACTTCCGAATTCGAGGCAGCTCGGAATCGAGCTCGGAGAAGAGGACGAATAACAACAATGGCGACGGAAAAGCACGGAGTTTGTCCCTAAACGACGAGGCAATGCGGCCTAAAAATGGTGGTTGCAGTGGTGGTGATTTCCAAGGTTCTCGGCGTCGTTTACTTCGAGGCACAGTGTTTGTATGGGAGATTAACTCGGGCTGTGCAGAAAAGGAAAGCGACCGAAAAAGCGGGGGAAAATAGTGAGAGGAGAGAGAGGAGAGAGAGAGAGCAGAGAATCTGAGTGAGTGGAGGTGTCGAAAGTGATTGATTGATCCGGTGGGAGACTGAACTGTGCCGTTTGCCTGCTTTTTTTTTCTTTTTCAATTTATATTTTGATGTTTGTGCTAGCAAGTCAACTACTGACGCCATTGACCAATTGCCACGATTGAATGGAACAAGGGGGATCACTTGTTTTTTTTTTTTTTTTTTTCCTTCTTCTTCTTATCTTATTGTGTTTAGAATTGCTTTTAAAATAACTCAAAATGTTTTTTATGAAAGTGTATTTACAACTATTCATTTTTTTGGGATAATTATCAATTCTTAGTAAAATTATAAGTGAATCATGAAAAACCAAAACACTTCAATTAGCACATAATTAGTGCTTCTTTCAAAATACACTTCAGTGTTTTTAGAACCAAAAAACACTTTCACCAAAAATATTTTCAATTATTTTAAAAGTACTTACATACGAGTCCTTTTATTTTTATGTATTTAAATGTTGGAAGTTGAAATTTAAGATTATTAAGAATTTTATTTTCTAGAACTTATGAACGTTCTTATTTGCCTAACCTAAAAGTACAATAGATATTGGGACAAAATTTAATTGAATAATGAAATAAGCAACGGAAAACAGATAAATAATATACAATACGTTATCCTAATTATATTATGGTTGGTTGTAATTTTCACGATAATGAACAAAGATTAGGAGATTGGCTAGAATCTTTAACCATGAATCGTGCTGCTTTGTTGGATCATCCTCATGTTCGTGATCTTTCTCTTCATGATTAATCACGTGAAACTTTTCAAGTGTTGAGTATTTAAGAGTATCCACATTGAAAAATCTAGTAATGGATGTGGAGTGATTGATATAAATTTGCTAGAATCTTGCATCAATGAAGTTAGGCGACACTAAGATGTGTTTGGCTTAGGACTTTTCCATCTTTTCTCCAAGGGACAAAAATGAATAAACATAGGATGTGAGAAAACACAAAGACTATATTATATGTATATATAAACGTTTGTAACCCCCATGCCGCACCTCCTATGGAGTTTTGGCATCATGGACGTTCTAATGCACCAAGCCCAATCACTTGCCCTATCTCATGCGTCAAGCTGGATCACTTGCCCATTTTGAGCTCGTTATTTGGACCCCTTTCGCTTAAATAAATCTCAAAGCCTATTTAATTAAAATCATGTCTTAATAGGCCCAAACAATTAATTTAATATAATCAACAATTATAATTATATTTTATCATCATCTGCATAACGTTAGTGTAACTTATCATAGGTGTTTTACCTCTTGGGTTCTAACCTGTCATCCTCGTGGAATAAATAAACTTTTTTATTTTTATTTTTAATAAACAATATTATTTACACCAAGAAGAGGGGGTGGACTTAGCCTCACAATGTGCTAGCAATAATGTGGTTCAAATTCGCCTTTGGAGAGAATTGAACTTAAGATCTATCACTCATAATAGACTAGCAATAATGTGGTTCAAATTTGCCTGATAGAATAAATAAACTTAAACTCGAATGATATTCAAAACCTTTTGCATAATATTCAAATCCATACAATCCCAATTTCCACAAATTCAATAATATCCAAAACCAAACACTGTAAATTACATCACCAAAAATAGATTGGGATTACTAGGGTTTTGGAAATTGCTCAAACAATTCTGGATTTCAAATTTTTCAACAAAGACGGTGCAAAATCCTTTCCAGTCGGCCCCCTTATTTTTAGTAGGAAAAAAAATATGAAAGCTTGAGATGGAGAAAGGATTCAACGATCGTGATCTCCGAAGGGATTTGACGTTTGTCTTTGCCGCTGGAAGCTCAAGAGTCGCTGCGTAAGTTTTTTCAAGTTTAGGATTTTGATTAAGTATAAATGATATGGTTTAAGCTGATAAGTTTATTTATAATCTAATGGTTGGTCTGAAAGAGGTACTCACATGTATTTAAATGAGGATCTTAGAATTAGAACTAAAGCCAGAATACTATTGACAGTCGATCTCCATACTATTCTGCCCTTTATAGTAGATACATGCACACAATCTGGCCTCTTTTGCCTTTCCAATAGTTTATTATTATGCGGAGACAAACTTTTTAATACGTACTTATGAAAAATTATAACTTATTACGATATGAAGTTCATTTCTACGTATAACTGCTCTAAGATGGGATCATAATTTTATATAACTAAATAAAAGTTATTCGTATATTGAGTATTACTACAGAAAAATTTTACTGTACAAATACGATTCCATGAAGATGTTTGTTTCATTTGGTTAACACGTTCAAACCTTTAAGCTAACCTTATTTTTATAATTCCCTACCCGCCCTCTAGCCCCTTGAACTAACCATTTTTGACGTATAAAGATGTAATAGCCTTTCCTCTGTTCATTTTAGAAAGTCATAATGAAATTGCATTGCGTACATATTTGACTAGCAAGAAAATAACAAGGAAAGCTAAGAAGAACCAAAAAAAAAAAAAAATAAAATATTCTATAGCTGACAAAAATTCAATAAATATTTTCTGCCTGTTAATTTACAATCAGATCTAAAAGAAAAAAAAAATAGTAGAGAAGAGAAGTCTATTGAAAACTATAGAGATCAAAGGTCGTTTGATCTACATTGTGGCACGTAATGTGAGACGCACATATATCAATATTTGACAATCCATCCATCATCATTCTACTTGATACTTCCTAAAAGAGAGAAAATTGATCAAGTGCTCATGAAGTAATCACTTCCAAGTCATTATATTTGTTCTTGTTCTATCTGGCAATGAATCAACTGATTGTGTTAGTTCCATGCCCTTTCTTGTTGACGTTGGGTTGGTCTTCCATGTCCACACTGCTTCTGCCCTTCAACATGTGAGGTCGAAGCTTGTTCACATCGGATAACTGTACTGGTTTAAGGAAAAACTCTTGTGCTCCTTCCTCCAAGCATCTGATCAATAATAACCCATCAAACCATGTCAGATCATGATCATATATATAATTATATACATATATAATATATGTGTGTGTGTGTAATGATTAAGTGTACAATAATTGGATGTGTATTTTCAGTGGAGATATATTAAAATATTCTCCTAATTACCTGTTGATCCTTGATGGCTCATTCTCTGACGACATAATAACAACTGGTATGTCTTTAAGCACGTTAGATTCCTGCAAATCAAGTAAATTTTTATTAGGTTTTTGAGGAAAAACTATACCTTATTACCTTCTATGGATCTGCCAATTGCGTTAGGATTTGGAACAATTAAAATTTATTTGGACTTGAATTACAAACTTAGGACTTTGTAGATCAAATACTTTTTTATACTATATGATGCACCAAAATTAATCATGGGAAATTAAAAATGGGTGAATTTTCTTTTTGTTCAATCTATATTTTAATTTAATCTAAATTAGGGGGATTCGAATTTGGATGCAGAGCAGGAGGATAGCAAAATTTTGATCTAAAATATTTGGATTGTAGTTGTAATATAAATCCTATGCTTTGATGAAGATTTAGGGTCCTGTGTTTTACCTTAATCTTTCTGAGGAGATCATAGCCTGTCATTCCTGGCATGCAGTAATCTGTAATGATCAAATTTACTTCAACCTCCTGGTGATGATTATCTGGGGAAAGAGAGGGAATATCTGCAGCACTCTGATCATCTTGTTCATGCAAACCCAAAAATTCCAAAGCCTTGCTTCCAGAATCAACAGCAGTAACTGTAAAAAATGCAAATGAGAGAAACCCAAAAGATTTAGCACTCAATTAAACAGAAGTACATAAATATAATCAACATTTTTAATAAAAATAAATTGAAAATGTTTTTTTTTAAGTGAAACAATAGCAGTTTTATTAGAAAATTAAGAAATAAAATAAATAAAAGCATTTAAAAAGGCACCCTAGAGTAAATCCAGAGAGTCTTCAAACCAAAGAGACTCGAAAGCGAAAAGCAAACCTAATTTGGCCAGTCTAATAAATTATCATGTTGACGTATCTATAGGCATGACAAGCATGAAAAGAAGCAAAAGAATGCATCCAAATCTTGAAATCATCGTGCTTATTGATCAAATTATACATTTACCTTGATAAGAAGAAGTCTTGAGAAGTCTCTCAATCAACTTTCTGTCAATGATGCTGTCATCAACAGCAAGAACATGAAACTGATGAGCCTCTGCAGCTGCCAAACCCATATTTCTGACCTTGTAATCTCAAAGGCAACACAAAAACATACAAGAAGGAAGAATACGAAGAAGAAGAACAGGAGAACTACTGAATATTATGGTGATGGCGATGGTAAAACGAGAGAAAGGGTGGGTGGGATTTAAAAGGGGAAGCCATCGGAGTCAGTGAGATAGAGAAAATCCTCTTGGAAATCTGACAGATTGGAAAGAAAGATCCGACAGATTACGTCCAGAATCTTGAGGATCTTCTATGTTGATTTTTGAATTAGCGAACAGACAAAGAAGGCGTTATTTTTTCTCTTTTATTTTTTTTAAATTCTCATTTGACCTTTCAGAAAATTGACCATTACGGTCCAGTCTGAAAATTTTGCCTTATTATTAGACTTTATCTTTCTTGATATTGTTTTCAAGTCAAGATGTTGAACGAGATTATTCACCAAAAAAAATCCACGAGATTTTGATACCTTAGTAATGAACAATAACAACTTACACGTAAAGAGTTATCTCTTATATATATAAACCGCAATTTTTGTATACGTGTTAAACTTTGATTTGCAAATAAAGAGAATAATTCCTTGAACTCAAAGTGAGAATGAGTCAAACAATTTTCATTAATAACTATTAGGTAATGTTAGAAAAACCATTTAATTATTTAAACCACATTTAGTAAACTATATGAAGTGGTTGATGATTGAATTATCACTTAAATGTTGCTTAACATGTTTATTTTAAATTAGTAATATATCACATAATTTATAAGTTTAACTGACCTAGCATTATCCGTACACCCACAATATACATAACTCTATCTGTCAATCAAAGAAGGTTATATCTACAACCAAAGAACTTTTGCCATCAAGGCCCCCCAAAAAACTTTTAGTTTGTCAATTGTTTCATCAAGTGGAGAGTTAATTTCATTCATTTTCGACATTAAAAGCCTTGAAATTTGATGTAGATATATAAATATCAATCCCCTAATTTTCTCACAAATCAATTAATTATTTATTTTCTTTTGTGAGTATTTATTTTAGGCGCATAAAATTGCTCATGTGCATTGCACGACAATTAACAAAAAAGTGTGACAAAATTAAGGGTTGTAGAGATAGAGATATAAATTGTATTAGGGTTCATAACTAAAATGACGGTTAGAGGATAAAATAAAACGAAGTTCATAATTTTGTAAGCATCACTAAAGATTTTCCTCAAATACTATTTTTGATGGTAATTTTTTGAAATGGTACAGTAATTTTTTTTATTTTTTTTTTGTAATATAAATCCCTTATTATGAAATTTAGAAATGGTAATCACTATTTAGGATTTTTGCAGCTACTAGTACGGGGTGCCATTGGGCTTGGCTTCGGCCTTTCCTTTTCGTTACAGCCAAAGGGCACTGTAAGGCAGGAGGTATCAGGTATGCCATCGCATGCACGTTCGTGACCTACTTCATTCTACGTACCAAATCCACGTGTAACCTCGTGGCAAGTTGTGAATGACATCATACATGACGTGAAGTCACTTGTCATACGAATTTCACACTAGGAAGCTCCGAGATAAATGAATATTGCAATGATTGGCTGGCCAGCCACTCACACGGCCAAATGGGGCAACAGCAACTTATATTGAAGGTTGTTTACCAATAACGCATCTCAATTTAATATCACAATGTTGTATAATGAAAAGTTTACGTGTTATATTGTCACATTGTATTATTGAATAAAACAGTATTATGATAACAAATTCATTTGATATAAGTCATTCTTCAAATAGACATGATCTTTGGACTAATACATTTAGGAAAATGTTGTTAACGCACTAACTTTTACATTTCACACTCTTGTTAATTTTTACCATCGATCTTCTTCAAGTCTTTTGAGCCGAAGACCAAAAATTGAAATAAGTTTGTAAGAAGTACAAATGGGTTTGTGAAGAGCAGTACCATATATTTATGAAGGAAAAAAAGAAAAAAGAAAAAAAAGAAAGGAAATGGCGAGAGAGTGGTGGGTGAAAGTGGTTAAGACGATATAATTACAAAATACATCTATCTTGAAAAAGTAACACAAAATTAAAATTTTTATAAACCCAATCTTGGCTTGAAGATTTTGAACTAACAATTGTTTCTCTTTCAATTTTATCCGATGTCTTCAAAGGGACATCCTCTTCAACCTACTGTGTTTTGGTTGCAAACTCCACTCTTATCATAATGTAAATTAGTTTAGAGTATTACTTGTACTAAAAAAAATATATTGTATTCTCTTCAATTGCATATAGTAGTAATAAGGGCAGAGAAGATACCGTTAGATCTCTTGGTACCTTGATGTCAGGTTGTATCTTAAGGGTTTGGGAGGGGTGAATTTTGTTTCAAACCAAAATTGGACTGTAAAATAAAAATTGGAGATGGGATCCTGCCACATAAGCAAACCTTCTAGACGTTAATACAAGAGTGATTTGAATTGTTAACGTTTAACACTCGAGATCCTAAACTTTAAGCTACACTTATAAAATGGAGGATCGTTAGATGCTCGTCGAGTATATTAAAAAGAGAGAGAAAAAGTGGATGCTGTGAGGGTTTTATTGCATGCAAGGGTGAAATTTCAAGCGATTCTTGTTGATTCTCTTGCAATCAGGTCGGAATCTTCCTTCGCCCTTTGGCTTCCTTTGAAATGGAAAAAACAAATAAAATCTCTAAAATCTTGATCTGTAGGCATCAAATCAAATCATATCCTTTATTCGGGTTTCCCAGTATACACAAATCTCATTATTTCAATCCCTGACATTCAAATTTTGGTCTCTCATCGATTCTTCAAATCATCTTAATATATCAATCTCAAATTACACAAAAGCGAGGAATAAGTGGGAGTGTTTTTTATTTGTTTTTCTTTGAAATAATAGACTTTCATTAAGATTAAGTGGAATGGTTACATCCTCGACTTAAAAACAATAAGAGGTAAATAATTCCACCATTACAAGAATGTGGAGTTGGAAAACTAGCTATTGATTTCATTGATGCCTCGATGATGTCAGTGAGGTTGCAGCGACGGAAGATTGGAGTGAACAAAGCAGTCCACGTCAAGTAATTTGTGGTCGTGATTTTGATCAGATAAATCCAATATTCTGAATCGTGATAGATGTAATCGAAGAGGAATTTGAAGAATTGGGGCTTGGATTTGTGGTTGGAGAGGGATGAATGTGAGATGCAGAATTAGAAGAAAGAGATGCAGAGGTTGCCATAACCAATAATAAGGTTTGCAAATCCAGATGAAGGATTAGATTTTGACGAAGAAGATGAGATTTGAGTGAAAGAAAGAGAGGGAAGCGTGAATTGAATCGGGTCGTTAGACAGACGGGTGATACCATATTGGGAAAATTATGATTTAATAAATACGAAAATAAAGTTACATTTGTGTATATATACAAGTCATCAACACACTTAAACTAACAACTCAACCTAACAAACCAAAACTAACATAACAAACTAATCACCTCTAAGTTTTATCTTTAGCAGATGTGAAGTACATCGGCATTGTGGGGTTTCGTGGTCGTGATATAATGGTACATGTTGAAAACTTACACATGTCTTTGTCCTTATATTTTTAACGCCAACTAACCAGCCAAATACGTTACATATATACAAAATGAGGCCATCCGACATCCCATCGTTAGTTAATAGACTGATCTTAGAGAACAAGCAAAAGTGATTTTAATAGCTCAAACCTATCAGCAAAGCCTTTTAAAATAACTACTACTAAGTACTAACAAATAGCTTCAATCAGAATCATCACATGCATAAGATATATGAGGCTTGCTGTGCAATGCCCTTAGGTAGACTTTTGTTCTCGCTTGTGTGCTTGTGGTTCTTTGAACGTTGTCTAACTAGGATTCAACTATTATCTTCTAAGGTTCGAGCACTTAATCTTTAGAATGTGGTGGACTTACTTTGTGTTTCTCTCAAAGACGCTAGACACGAATTAGAAATTATGCAGGCAACTTTTGTGTGGAAGTTTATGACTCTCTTGATCAAAAACTAATTATTGTTGTATTGTCAAATTTGATTTCTATTGTAGCTACTTAGTACTATAATTTAGCGATATTTCTTTTCATTTGTAAGTGAGAGGTCTTAGGCTTGATTCCTGCAAAGACGAATTTAACCACCTCTTAGCATAATAATATCGTTTATTGAAAAAAAAAAAATGATTCCTATTGTCCACCTTATATAGGGCTGGTTTGGTATTGCTGTGCTTTGAAAAAAAGCTACTTCTGGTGTGCTGTAAGAATAAGTAGCTGTGAAATAAAGCAGAAGAGTGTTTGGTAAACTTTTTTGTAAAAGTGCTTTTGAAAAAAAAAAGTAGTATTATAGTATTTGGTAAACTTTTATGTAAAACAGATGTGAAAAAAAGTCGGTTTTTCAAAGCTGGGTTTTGCAGATTCTTGTTTTTGTCTTTTTTTCACCCAAAACTGTGAAAAAAAGCTGAAGCTGAATGTTTATCAAACACAAAAACAGTTCCCAGCTTTTTTTTATACCAGTTTTTTTCATAATCACCTTAGCACCAAACCAGGCCATAGACATGTGAATGCAAAGGTTGTAACCTATTAGAAGAGTTACAAACTTCTAATTTGACTCTCAAGTGAATTTATGTTTTACTTAGGCCAAATTACTAACGAAAGAGATCAAAACTCGAATAAGTATGAAGAAATCTCTGAAACAGATCCCGTTTGACTAGCCGTTTGACATATCCGACCGGTCATCTCAATTCGTAGAATTGACCTCGTGCCTTCTAAGCAGGTCGGACTAGTAACTTGATGTTTCCGACCGGTCTTCGTTGTTCGCTATTTGTAGAGTTGATCTCATGCTCTCTGTGCAGATTTGATCGGTCATATCGAAACACCTACCGGTAGGGGTGGGTGGGTTCAATTCTATTTGGTTTGACGCGGATCTAAGTTATTATTCGATTCGGTTCAATTTTTTTTTCGATTTTTGTTCAATTCGGTTTTTTTCTTGTTCGGTTTGATTTTTTTTCTAAAACTTTTTCTTTTTAAGAATAATACAAATAATGCCGAGTTCAATGAAAATTAGTTTATTGTCCCTCAAACATTCCATGTAATCCCTCAGTAGAGGAAACGCATTTCACATCAATAGAATCGAAATCCACAGATATTACATAATCCCTCAAACACTCCATGTAATCCCGCAGTAAAACACTTACATGTATTGATTAATATTATGGTTTAATTCCTCCGTTTGGTATAATTCTGAAAAACAAATCTTTAGATAAAAACAATAAACGCTTTATATAAAATTTCAAATTCATTCAAATCTAACACAATTTCTGAAATCGAAAAGACCAAATCCAGACCAATAATTGTAAAATTGCAGACCCAAGTCATTCATATCTATCAACAATTGAGCCATAACAAAGAATAAAATGGACAAGAATTTTATCCAATTTACACTGCACTTCTAGTCGAAGCATCGTACCCAAGAAGCTTCTAGATCAAAGCTCAGTCACTGAGGGGAACAATTGCATCAGAACAGTTGGGTGAAAGGTGGCAAGATCTGGTGCATGTCAGCAACGGCAAGCGAGAACCACCTCGTTTTCGACGATGGCGGAAGCCACGGCTGACTTCGGTGGAGGTATGAGTCGGCACAGTGGGATCAGAGCGAGATGCGGCAAGGGAGAAAAAAAGAAAGGAAAAGATATGGGTGGGAGGGAGATGGGAGTACAAAAGAAGAAAAAACAAGAGAGAAATGGGAGATAGGAAGATGGCGGCATGAGAGGAAAAAGAAATATCCATTTTATATAAAATTAATATATATTTATTCGGTCCGATTTTTGAATCATTAAAATCGAAACCGAACTAATGGTTTTCAGTTCAGTTGGTTTTTTTTTCGGCTTTGGATTGAATTGTTTTTTTTTTGTTTTCGGTTTTTTGAACTCACTCTTACTTACCAGTCGATGAGCCTAGAACTTATCCTAGTTTCTCAAACTCCAACAATACCCTACCCGTTTTGTACTTGATTCATGAAGAGTTCATCTAGAAAAATAAAACAGTAAGTTGAAAAATGTGGATTGTGTTTGTAAGGGAGTTTCCAAAACAAAATAAACAACAATTATCCATTCGACGTTTAAATCAAAGAATTCTGCATATTGCAATATCTTACACAACGCGTTTAGTTCTTCGCAAATAAAGTTTTATTGTTCAGGGGGCTTGCTTCCAGCTTTAATGGTAGATCACCTTATCCATGTTTGAATCTTGTTCTTCTTGTGCACTTGAATCATGGCCTATTAATATGTCTCCTATCTCTCCACCATGGTTGTTTGCAATGCTCAACTCCGTCTCCACTTTGTCTTCTCTTTTGACCTTTTTGTACACAAAAGCATTTGCAATTAACACATAAACACAAAAATTTAGTGTGCTCAAAACTGCCAGCACCCAATAGAAGTAATCGAGGTGAGCCCGATTGATATTGTCACCAAGCCATTTGTCACCATTTCTTGAGGTAATTAACTGCACAGCAGATATAATCCAATTGCTCATGAAACTGCCAACTCCCATAACACAATAAAGCGCTGCTGCTCCCATACTTCTCATTTGCTCCGGCATTTGATGGTAGAACAATTCTTGAAGTCCAACCGTGGCAAATGCATATGCGAGGCCAAGAATCAAGTATTGTGGGAGTAACCACCATACCCTCATTGGTACTATTGCTTTAGGTTTATCAATAAGATTGTAGTCTTTTGCAATGTTGAGCCTTTTGGCCTCTACTAGAGCTGACACAACCATAACGAGTATGGATAGAACTAGCCCAGTGCCGATTCTCTGTAGCACAGTAATACCCGAGGGGTGTCCCGTATATTTTCGGGCTATTGGGACAAAAACCCGGTCGTAGATTGGAATAGTGATTAGAATTGCAATGCCACTGAGGCCTTGAAGCGATGCCGGAGGAACCTTGAAATGGGGACCGATCGATAGGATAGTTGTGCTACTTTGTTTGGTGAAGAAGGTGTTATGTTGGACTTGGATTACACCAAACATTAGGCAACTCAACCATAGGGGGATGAGTCGGAGGACGAGCTTCACTTCTTCCACTTGATTGAGAGAGCATAGCCTCCATGGATTTCTAGGTTCCGTTGATGCATCTAGTTCGTCTATGATCATTGCTTTGTCCAAGCATCTGCATTATTATTTGTTTTCATTACACAGTGAGCTTGTTAATTGTAACTAATGAGAGTGTGGATCTCGCACGGGAAAATTAGAGCCAAGGGACTAGCTAAGTACTTTTACTATAGGAAAAATGGGGAAGAACAGCCAAGGGGAAACGAATATAATCTATGAATGCATGTGGACATCCTAACTAGAGGTTCGGACGTCTACGTCATCTATGACTATGTATGATCTTATCCTTCTATATAACCTAAAATTGTCTAATTAGTCATTGACTAAGTCATTATGTGTCTGTTTTGTTAAAATGAATGACAAAAATGTGACAATTGTGATCAACTCATAATCCAACCATCAAGATTATTTGTATTTCCATTTACATACCCAACAAATTAACGTGACCCATTGAAATGATTAGAGGCTGTTTGTCGCTCAAATTACCCTTAGGTTGGCACCTTATAGTATATGTCCATATATGATCATTATGTCATATTGAATAATGAAATTCCACATTACATTTTGTTTGATTATCACCATTATCATTGTATAGTTTTAATAATAAAGAACTAGCATATGGGCACATACAAAATGTATGAGAAATTTTTTATTTTTGTTTTTGAAATAGAATGAGAGAGGAAGAGAGTGATAGAGAATGTGGAGTGGGAAGTTTTATTTTTATTTTTTTTATTTTTTATTTTATAATTAAAGATATGTTAGGATTATATGTAGGTGAGGTTTTGATAAAAAAAAGAAAATTTTGATTGTGTGAAATTACATTTCTGCTCCATATTTCTTATTCATGTTCTGTTTTAATTAGAAGGTTAAACTAGTAATTTCATAGGATTTTGGTTGACAATAAGTGTTTATTAATTAGTAGAGATATTGCTAATCTATTTATTTATTTATTGTTTACATTTAAGAAAAATGAAAACTAATGAAAAGGGCTTGAAAACTTTGAGTTTTAACGATAAGGACAAAATAAAGGGTAAAATGAATAGTACCAGGATTGACTTTTTGGTGTAAAAATGTGGTTTTTCGTTAAAGTGAACAGTACCAGGAGCTTTTCGTTAAAATTCGCTTAAGAAAATCGATAGTGAATATATCATATTCATAACTTTTCGTGAATATATGCAATTAGAGATTCTCTTGGAAAATTATTGGAAGTTCTTGGAATTGTAAGATTTATTGTTTTTTGTTTTTTTTTTTGGACAAACGATTATATACGTTAACGGAGAAGGGGTGGTTGAAATTGTAAGATTTAAGTGGCAGGATTTGTGCCTAAACCCTAGTTTTTCTCTAAATGTGGGTTTTCTTTTAGGCGGCTAGGGTATGCGCCTAAACCCTTGCGTGTTTACTAATCCGTAATCAAATTGAGAGGAATTGGATTGAGGAAGAATTAGATTGATGAGGAATTGAAATGAGGTGGAATCAGAATCAGATTCATGTTGAAGTTGTTTACTAAAACTGTCCGGAATCAGAATATAATTCCATCAATTTGTTTACTAATTCAACAGAATCGGAATATAAACTAGTATGATTACTAAAATGCCCTTGTCCCAAATCAAATATTTTATATACTTTTTTTTTTAATAAAATTTGATATGGTATATAATAGTAAGAAAAAATTAAATTGCTTTTTTATTTCATAGACACACTCAAATGATTTTATTTATTTATTTTTATAAATTTAAGTATTGACTTTAATATCTAATTTTTTTCGCTTAAGTTGTAGTTTCTTCTCTTCGGCATATGTATGGAGTTGTTCATAATGTGAATGAGTATGGAATTATACTTAATGAGCTAAAATGACAAGGAAAGAAATTGTTGGGAGCATAAAGGTTATTCCTCTCCTCATTCCTTTGTTTTTATTTCCTTTCCTTTCCTCTCTTCCTTGGTTTTTATTTCCTTTTCTTTCCTCTCTTCCTTTGTTTTCCCCATTTTTCCTTTGTTCATTCCTCTCTCTGTTACCTACTCCATCGTCGGTACGGGTTAGATTTCAGGGAAATCGATCTTCAGATCCGAGAATTCACGTGCGCATGACTATGCGCTGGGCCAGATTTTGCAGGTCGTATCAATTAGTCAGAACCTTAAAGTCGTGCAACGATGCAAGCGCAACCAAGCTTCTGACGGTGGCTTCGAACTTCACTCCGGTACTGTGCATGTGAAGATGGCGGTGCATGATGCTGAAGTTGTAAGGGAGTTGATGAGAGAGAGAAACAGATGAAAGGGAGGTATCTGATAGCTTTACAATGTCTTGCAATTATTTTGAACAACAACTGACTTGAGCGTTGGAGTGTTTTCTTGCAGGTCCCCCTGCTCTCATTGTTGACAAGTGAAGATGGTGTCCAAGGCTTCTCAACGTGTTCAAGATTACTTGTTGGTGGAGAATTGGAGTATCCGAAATTTTCGTCTCCAACAGTTAGCGCCGTCTATGTGAATTCGTACAAAAGCCGTATCGAGAAGTTATGGTCTCCACCTAAGCCACAATGGGGGCACGGGCCAAAACCCTAAATAATGGGTGTGCAGACTAGGCATGTTTGGCAAGGGAGACGCGCTTTTAGACTTCTGTGCTGCAGCTGCTGCTGCTGCTTTTGTCAGTTCGACAAGATGAGATAGAAGTTTATATAATATGTATAGCCTATCAGACAACCTTCTTAATCAAATTTCGTCAGTCCTCGTTTGTAAATCTTTTTCTTAAATCACGAGGCGAAGAAAGCTAGTTGAGCACCTGTCATCCCTCCCCCGCTTTCACAAGCTACGAAAGAAGATTGTTCGGGGAGGCCTCTGGCGAGGGATTCAGCGAACGTAAGCATGAAGATTGCGGTCAACGAATCTATGGAAAACACAGGCTTGAAGAGAAAAAAGAAGCCCAAAAGATCAGACAGTCAAAGATGATGCCTGATAAGCAAATTGTCATTGAGGAATTGCACGAAGAAACCATTTGAGGAATTGCATGAAGAAACCATTCCATTGGGGCAACAATTACTCAAAAGATGAGAAGGACGAGACCTGAAGCATTCAATTCTAGCTTGGGAAAACAATTACACAAAGAGACAATGAGTTCTTACCAAGTCATCAAACAAAACATGTGTTCAAGGTTTCAAAGCAAGGAAACACAATCAAAGTTCACTCTAGCTACAACGGATGTAATGAAATTGCCTAACAGTTATTCGGCAAGCACCTAAGGGTTGTTTGCAAAGGAAATCCATTTAATTTGACAACAACGAAGTTGCCCAACAGATAAGAGTTTCTACCTTACACATGCGCATTAATACCGTTGATGTTATTCAAATTTTAATTACTCTGGGGCCATACTATTACTATATAAATTGATGATCGAAGATCATGAGACTGTGGGTTGAAGACCTAGACCGAAGGTTGAAGACCTAGACCGAAGGTCGAAGGCCAATATGACCATGGCCGAAGGCCAAAGTCATGGTCGAAGACCATATGATTGTAGCCAAAGGCTAAACTAATGATGAAATCTCAAGTTGAATGAATTTTTGCAAAGAAACATTTTTCCTCTACAAACTCTAAACGATACGTGTTTGCAGAGAAAAAAAGGGGCAATGTGGGAGCCAAAAATGACTCCTCCACTAAATGAGCCACTAGCATAGCAAACATGAGGAGTGGAGCCACAATCAAGTAACATAATACCCACTCCATGGAACATGGAGAAATAGAAGGAAAGTGGGACTTGGAGCCCAAGACTTGAATGCCTATAAAAGGCCAAGAATCCCACCAGCCTAGGAGAAGAAAAAAAGGGAAGTATCTGATAGCTTTACAATGTCTTGCAATTATTTTGAACAACGACTGACTTGAGCGTCGTAGTGTTTTCTTGCAGGTCCCCCCGCTCTCATTGTTGACAAGCGAAGATGGTGTCCAAGGCTTCTCAACGTGTTTAAGATTACTTGTTAGTGGAGAATTGGAGTATCCGAAACTTTCCTCTCCAACAGTAATCCAATTCTTCCTAAATCTAGAATTGAATTCCTATTTTTGAGTGGACCCCACCATGTTCTCATTCCCATAAGGATTAGTAAACATTGGAATCCTTTCAACTGGGGAATGATTCCCTTTCATTTCATTCCATACCCGATGCGTAAACGCGCCCTTATTTTTCTTGCCTAATTTGGGAATGCTAGTAGACTAGGCAGTAGTGCAAGTTTTATTGCCGACTCCAAGATGTCGTTCATGATGTGCATTTAATCATGAATTTTTTTTTCATCTAGTTAGGTTTTGGGCATCTCTATACTGACATGCTCATGGCTATGAAAAAACCAATTTGTCCATAGCCATTCCTGGATGAGGGGATTGTTAAACATCCATTGTCCTTTGCTTCGGTTGTGGAAAAAGAGGCTATTCCGTTTTCAGACTTGCCGGCTCCGGTTGTTTAGGATGGGAAAACAACAGCCACGATTTCTGAAGAGGGATATCAATTTGGCCTTGATAAGTCCAAGAATACGCTACGTGAATGTCTCCAATTGAATGCTAAGGAAAAACCCTACACTCCTGCGGATTTGGAAAAGAAACTAGCTATTCTATGCTGTGGTTTAAGGTCTTGAAACATCATCCTATAGCCCATATGCAAATGTTCTTACACGTTCAATTTTGCTTCAGAGTTTCTCTTTCTACGGTTTTAGGCTAAGGGAGCAAATTCCTAGAACTTTGAGGGTTTCGAAGTGGTTACCGAATTTTTCCCCAGAGAACCAATGGAATACCAATGAAAATATTTGGACATTTATGGGATCTTGGTTTAGATTTTTGGGAGCCAAGAACTCTCTTCGACGTGCCAAGTGGCATTGGAGTGCCCGTAAAGATTGATGTTAACACTTTAGGAAGGAAACTTGGACTTTTTGCTCAATTTTGGTCGATGCAAATTGATCTATAGACCTTACTGTTGATGACCAAGCGTAGCAATGGGGCATCAATAGAAATTGGGTTAGAATGTGAAGATTTGCAGGTTATTGTTACCACTGTGGGAATGTGGGGCATATGGTCAGTCGCTGCAAGTATGCACAACAAGGGTAATCTGATATAGATGTGAATAATGGAAAGGGTGATGGATATGAACATTGTGGTCATTCAAGACGGCATAATGCTAGAAAACACCGTACTACCTCTAAGGTTTTTGTTCCTAAACGGACAGATAATTCCGTCAAGGGCAAAGCTGTTGCGATAACTGAAACACCAACGAATTTTGTTAACCATCGAGAAGGTCCGCCTTTTGCACAAAATTTTTCCGTCTTTTGCACAAAAATTTATCTCCCCACATAGGTCAACTATTAAGAGAAATGCCAATAAAGAACACATGCCAGGACAACATGATACTATGGTAAATGAACCTCACGAAGCTGTTATCAGTCATGATCAATTTGTTAAAGTCCCATATCGGTGGGTTCAAAGAAACCCAATGGGTTTAAATAGAACTACCATACTCTAACTAATATCAAGGTTTTTGCGGTAAAACCCCACACCTAACAGATTTGGTAGGTGGTAAAGATAGAGACCATATCGGTGTTGTTAGAGTGGGGCGGGTCCAGCGATCAAAAAAATCTAACATGGTATCAGAGCCCACAGTTTCGAACCCATGCAATCCAATGAGCTTGTGTGCAAGCCAATGAGCTTGTCACCCATAAGGAAACAAGTCTGAACTCTTAATATAAGGAAACAAGTCTGAACTTTTAATATAGAGACGACTGTTGAGTCCCATTGAAAACAAGTGGGCCCAATGTAAGCCGACTTCTGAGTTTCAATTACCGATGTGGATCTCCACGTGTAAACCACTAAATGAGGTTACACGTGAGGGGATGGTTAAAGTCCCACATCAGTGAGTTCAAAGAAACCCAATGGGTTTAAATACCGAAGTCTTTTATGGTAAAACCTTATACCTGACAGATTGGACAGGTGGTAAAGATGGGGTGAATATTGATGTCGTTAGAGTAGGGCAGGCTTGGCAATCCAAAAATCCAACACAATTGGAGCAACAAAGACATCTTATGACTGGTAATATTGAGAAAATACTGTTTAGAGTGAAAAATTGTAATAGACGGTTGTGGAAAACAATATGTTAGAGTAGAATCTTTTGGTGGATGAATAAATAATTTTGTCGCGAAGGCAAGGAAAAGTGGGGTTGATGATGAGGGCTCTAAGAGTGGCGGCCCAACGTGAGCCATCCTCTGAGTTTCAATTACGATGTGGATCTCTACGTGTGAATCATTAAATGAGGTTATACGTGAGAAGGAGTGTTAAAGTCCCACATCGGTGGGTTCAAAGAAACCCAATGGGTTTAAATAGAATTACACTATTCTAACTAATACCGAGACCTTTTATGATAAAACCTCATACCTAACGGATTGGGCAGGTGGTAAAGATAGGGACAATATCAATGTCGTTAGAGTGGGTTAAGCCCGACGATCTGAAAATCCAACACAATTGGAGCAACAAAGACATCTTATGACTAGTAATATTGAGGAAAATACTGTTAAGAGTGAAGAATTGTAATAAACGGTTGTGGAAAACAATGTGTTAGAGCAGAATCTTTTGGTGGATGAATAAATAATTTTGTCGCCAATGCAGGGAATAGTGGGGTTGATGATGAGGGCTCTAAGAGTGGCCAATCCCATGTTTCTCGAACACCTTTGGAGGGTTGGTATTATTAGACTGAAAGAGCAGAGGTTGAAGCGGAATTAACTTTGGTAACATCTAAAGCTCAATGGAGGATAACGAGTAAAGCAGTATTGCAAGCTAATAGGGAGGCTTGATTTGGTCTAAATTTATTACTCTTAGAACAATGGCGTGGAAAGTCTTATGTGGTCGCGTTTTAACCGAGGACATGCTGCAAAGACGCATGATGTCTATGGCATCTAGATGTGTTTTATGTTGTTTGCATGTGGAATCTTTTGAGCACGTTTTAGGTACATGCACTTTTATCATGTCAGTTTGGCAGCATATTTGAGATGATTTTGGCTTGGGTACACTTCATGGCTCCCTATTAGAACGTTTTCACCATGAATTGGCCTTGAATAAGAGTTCACAATACGTACGAGATTTTGGTTGGCAGCTTTGTTTCCACTTTGTGGCCGTATATACTTGAGAAACCAAGCTTGGCATGCAGGACTTAGTATTAATGTTTCTTATGCTTTTAAGCTTATTGTTGGTCAGATCCATTATTCAAATATAATAGAGTCTGGTTATATGAATAATGATGTTTGCGATTGATCTGCGTTGAAAAGGTTTGGTGCTACATGTAGGCATCATCGAGCCCACGTTATATTAGAGGTGTGTTGGCTTCCTCCTAATCCTGGTTAGGTTAAGTTAAAAATTGATGGTGCTCAGAAGAGTGGTTCTGGTCGTGCTGGTTATGGTGGTGTGTTTCAGATTTCAAGGGCCAGTTCTATGGAGCCTTTCTTCGAACGTGGAGATTCCTAACTCTGTAGCGGCAGAGGTAATAGCGGTAATTAAGGCTATTGAATTAGCTGCAGTTCGGGATTAATATTTTATTTGGTTGGAAGTTGATTCTAGTTTGGTTCTACATTTCTTGTGCTCTTCTCAATTGGTTCCTTGGCAATTGAGATGGAGTGGAGGAATTGCTTGCATAGAATGCATTTCGGTCTTTTCACATTTATAGGAAAGGTAATCAAGTTGCTGATCCCCTTGCAAATCATGGTTCCTTTTCAATAGGTCTTGTTTGGTGGAATTTCCCTCTAGATTTCAATTTGCTGTATTATCATCGAGATTATGTAGGGTTTTCTTACTATTGCTTTAGATAGGTTATCTTTTGTTGGCCTTGTTATATTTTATATTGGTTGTTAGAGGTTTTGTTTGTTATCATGGTCAAGGTCATGCTTTATGCCCATTGACAGATTGTATTTTCCTTTTTTTTTAATTTTTTTTAATTTTTAATAAAGCTACCTTATTTTCACTTCCCACAATAACAATGCTAGAGTGGGATTGATTTTATGATTTTCCTAAAAACACATAGGCTAACCCTAACAGTTATTTATTTCCTTTATTACAATTATATGACTAATAGATTCTCACTTGTGCTGATCTTTCATATGAATTTATTTTTTGAAAAAGAAAAAAAATGAATGGTTTAAATCATGAAAGCACATTAGAAACTTCAAAGAGTAGTACTTTATGTGATATTAAGTTGTACCTGAGTTGATTAGTACGAGCCAAAACTACAGGCTGCGACTGACCTTGTAGCTGGCCTTCACCCTTCTCATCTCCATAACAAACATTCTCGCAATTGAGTGTCTCAGTGACATGCCATTTCCGAGCTGCTGCGACGAGCACTTGTGCCACCGTAGTAAAAGGGCTCCCTGGAGGCCTTTGCTTCCTGTACCTCTTTGTTCCCAACAAGAATGATACTAGTGACACCAACAAAACCCCTGCCAATATTCCAAACCCTAATCCCCACCCAACATTATCCTACAAGTGTAGTAATTTCAATTAATTAGTGTCATAATTAATAATTAATTGACAAACGACAGGACAAATAGTAAGATTAGTAATGTTTTCTCTTTTGACAAACAATAGGATAAATATACTAAGAGTTTTTCTATTTACATCACGCAATCATCTGAATTCATCCCACAAATTATGTTTTTGTGATATCCAATTTTACTCCTAAGGAAATACACCCACATCCTCATCACATGTAAATTTCTCCCCGCCCAGACAACAACCACCGGCGTCCCCTACCAACCTCACTGTCCTCCTTCTTTCTGTTGGCATTCAAAGTTTGTTAACTCAATACCAATTACGTGGGTGATAGGTTTATAAACTCCGTCACACCTCGCACTTTTACTCTCTTTGAAGCTGGACCGACAGAAAGAAAAGAAGCAGCAAGCTTTGAGAAAAAAAAAAAAAACTCTCATATATTAGAAGAGTTTACAACTCTTATTGCTGAAATGAGATTAGAATACTAAAGCCTTACGGGTAAGACTTACTTATATACGCAGAAAAGAAAGAACCACACAAGTGGTTTTAATAAACAATACAAAACAAAGACTAACACATGCAAAATAAATGAAGGTGTTCAAACTCTTTGTACCCTTTTCAAAAACCCATCCAACAACTTTAGACTTTTGCACACACACACTGCATTACTCGACTGGTTGCAACCACATTTTCGGCGAGCACAGAAGAAGCATTTAATTTTGGTAGGTGCAGGAAGCATGAGTCAAAAAATAGCTAGCAGCACACAAACATTGAAATAATTTTTTTATTTGAACTTCCAACACTTTCTCTATCACTCAAGCAGCCAGTATCCATGTTCCTTCTTCCCTTCTCGAAATTATATGAAATACGAAATTCCCGCCAACAAAACCCAAGAGCAAGGAGTTCCTCAATTTAAAACTTGATTTGTAATTTCTTTGAATTCATATTCTTATTTTGATTCAACGTGTTCTTGATCTTTTGATGGTTGATACTTTTGAATCCAAAATCAATAAGAGATACAGAGGGAGGGAGAGGGCAACTATCAGACTGGTAAGGATCACTGGCGTCGTAGTCGGGGATCGAGGAGGGGTGCCTGAAGGGGGAAGGGGGAGGGGAGGGGGCGTCTTGTGTTTCCTTTTATTATTCTTTCTTTATTTTTTATTTACAATTTTTTTAAGGGTAATTTGGAAATCAGATACTTTAAAATTTTTGTGGGTTGAACTTAGATGGGTAATGGAGTGTAACTAGAAAAACTTATATACTAATTTCATCTAATAAACTACGGGTATTTGAAATTTGGGTGAAAGAGAGTACATTGTTATAACCAACTTAATAAAAATTTTGTTTGTTACAATTATGATTAGTAATGTTTTTGTAATACCAATAAAACATTAAAAAAAGAAAGAGGAGCACAAAATGCAATAAAAGTCAACAAGGTAATTCCACGAATATACAAGTTATTAGTAGTGTATCCACAATATTTACCAGACAAAATAGCTTATTCAACAATTGGAAGTATTAAATACCTTTTGTGATTTTGTTTTTATTTTTAGAGGAATACTATTCATATCATATTTTTATACCATATTTTCATACCATTTTATATGGCATTTGATGTGGACAACCATATCATTTAAATTAATCATATTTTTAAATTTAGTTCATTATTTAATAAACTAATAATTAAGAAAAACTAGTTAATTAAATGATGATTGTGATATACAAGAGTCTTTCTGCTTTATTTCCTTGGATTTTGCAAATTTTTCAAATAATGTGGCTATCCACATCATATGCCACCTAAGGTGGTATAGAAATGTAGTATAAAAACATGGTATGAATAACATTACTCTTATTTTTATGTACTATTATAATCTAAATACTTTTGGGAGGATGTGGGAATCTTAAACAAAAGTTGTTACCTGGAGATATACAACTCCTAGTGTGGCAGAAGTGGCAGCAAACACGAACCCCAAGTACCACCAGTTGAAGAAGGAACTCTTGGCCTTTATCTCTTCCGGCGTGTTCTCATCGAACTGGTCTGCTGCAAATGTTTGCAAGCATGGCTGCTGCCCACCTTGAGCCACCGATAAAATGTAGAGCGCCGCAAAGAACACTGCTCGGCGACGTTGCGAAGGAATTACTGAGACGGACAGAGTCAAAAGAACCGTGCCCTACAAAATGATATACAAGCCATGAACACAACTACATATGGACATCTATCCAATCATACATGATTAATGCTTTCTTGTCAAATAACCTGGCTACGTTCTATATGTTTATGATATCTGACTGTAAATCTGAACAAATTTAGAGTACAACTTTCCAACTTATTTAATAGGTTGGATTCACAGTCTCGTAACACAAGTGAGCGTCATACGTACTTAACAAAACTGAACATTCGACACATATATTATGGGGAAAAACTCTTAGATGATTTACCAGGAAATAGATGGCGACGGAGAAGACGATGGTTTTGAACCGACCAAAATATGAATCTGCAAGAAAGGCTCCGAGGACAGGGAAGACTGATGAGACACCAAGCCAGGTGGTGACATTCTTAGCCGCCGCGGCTAAGGGCTGGTCCAAAACATTTGTGAGGTACATGATGAGGTTACTTGCCAACCCATAGAATGCGAACTGCTGGGCCACCTCAACCACTGCAAATAAAATTTAATTAAGCACAAATAAATAGAGTACTCATAAAAGATGAAACTCCAATATATTTTCAGAAAACTTAAAAATGAACTGAATATAACTATTCATTGCGAAAAAAAGTACAAGTAATCGTGGAATTAAATGAAAAATAAGATGAACATAGAAAAATTGCTTACAGATGATGAAAATAGCAGCATTCCAGCCACCCTTACTGGATTTTCCATGTGCAGTAGAAGCAATATTCATAATTGATGGTGTTTAGAGAGCTAAAGTATTATTGAACCACCTCATCAAGAGAGAAAAGTACTTGAGATTTCTCAGGATATGTTTTACATGAAATTTTTTCTTGTTGAATTACTATGAATGTGTTTCCGAGCTCATATATATATATATATGGGAAATGTTAGGGAAACTAAATTTGTAGACAAAATTTTAAAAACTAAAAGATATAGAAGTTGATGATTGATTTATTACTTAAGGTTGATTAACGTGCTTATTCCTTTTGGTGACACATCATTTAGTTTATAAATTTTGTCTCTAAATTTAATCTCTCTAGCATTATCCATGTATATGTGTAAGCGTGTGTACGTATATATATGGTGCGCACTGGGCAACTAGAATTTATAAAGCTATTTAGTTTGAAGCGATTGTGGCCTTCTATGCTTATACAGAATTATTTTAGGAGGCAAAGTTGCTGGCTGAGCCCCCCAAGACAGGAGAGTGCAGCATATTTCATTGCATGGTTGCATGCATGGCAGCTGGAGGACATACCCACGTGACTATGATTCATGTTGATGAATTTTATACGGGGAGATACACTATTAACAAATCAACTCGTGATCCATGCACAAACTGGCATCACCGACAATTACAAACGCTGTCAATAAGTGTGATATAGTTAATGACCCTTTCAAAATGTGATCGTTGATGATTTTCAGGGGTAATATGTCTAACCTATCCAGTATGGTACGTATTCGATTTATTTGTCATAATAATTTAGTACTGAAAATTTCACACATAAAATTTTTAACTATCAAATAGAGAGAAATATTAAACCATATTATTAAATGGCAACATTATTGCTATGTTTGAATTATTTACTTAATTTATACTCTCTTTGAATGTGAAAATTTTAAAATTCTACATAACTTTAGATTCAATTGTTTAGAAATACATTGAAGAATAATGATAATGAACTCCTCAAAGAACTTAAAGCAAATCTCAAACATTACAATTGTATTACAAGGACAATGAGCAAAGGACTTTGAAAATGATACTTTTTAAGGTGTCAATTGAAATTTACCTCCCTTATATAACATTTAGGGGTTATTATACAAAATGATCCCTGAGATTTGCATGATCAATAGAAATGGTCCCTAAGATTGTCGATTTTGAGCAATTTTTAAAGCTTTGTAACTCAATCGTTTCTTAACCAAATTCGATCCATAATATATCAAAATGAAGATAGGAAAGTGTAGAATACGATTATACCTATTTGGAAGCCCAATGGTTGCCGAAGATGGCCGGAAAATAGCCTGAAAAGTGACTGATCTGCAGAAAAATTGGAAAACTCGCCGGAAACTGGGTAAACTTTAAATGTTCATAACTTCTTCAATACTCAACCAAATCGAGTGATTCAAAAACGAAAATAATACTTATTGACGAGACGAAGAGAAAGTGTCTTTTTAGAAGGCTAACTCTCCGTGGTTTGGTCGAAAAACGGCTCGAAAGTAGCTAACCATTTTCCAGTTAGCCACTTTCGAGTAGTTTTCCAGCTAAACCACGACGATTTAGCAGTAAAAAAAGATACCATTCTTTTTGTCTCGTCGAGAAGTATGATTTTCATTTTTGAATCAGTCGATTTCGTTGAGTATTGAAGAAGTTATGAACGTTTAAAATTTACCGAGTTTCCAACGAGTTTTCCAGTTTTCCCGGACCAGTCACCTTTCAGGCTATTTTCCGACCATCACCAGCAATCATTGGGTTTCCAAATAGGTATAATCTTATTCTACACTTTCTTAGCTTCATTTTGATATATTATGGGTCGAATTTGATTAAGAATCGATTGAGTTACGAAGTTTTGAAAATTGCCTAAAGAGTTTTGATCAAAATCATGGATGGTGGACAATCTCGGAGACCATTTCTATTAATTTTCAATCTCAGGGACCATTTCTATTGATCATGCAAATCTCAGGAACCATTTTGTATAATAACCCTAACATTTAGTCATTCAGAAGTACATCCACATAATGGAGTGAGGATCCTCGCTTTTACTTCAGTGGAGTGTTGGTGATGGCCGTAAGATTTCTTTTTTGTATGATAAATGGCTTGGAATCCGTTTGCTCTCTAATATTGGTGAGGTTGACATAATTCTTTGAATTCTAAGGTAAAAGATTTTATTCAGGATGCAAAATGGTCTCTTTCCATTGCTTTTACTTCTTCTTTTTCTCATTTCTCGGAGAAGATTATGAAGATTCCATTGCCGATTACGCACATGGATGATGCTTTATTTTGGATAGGTTTATCTTCGGGTACTGTTTTAGCTAATGAGGCTTTTCCTCATGTCTCATATTATGCTCCGAGTGGAAAATGTGCTAAAATGGTTTGGCATCAGTCTATTCAGCCACCCAAGATCTTCGTAGTTTGGAAAGTTTATCATGGGAGATTGTTGACTGATGATTTATTGCAAAAGCTGAGGTGTGGCTTTAGCTTCTTATTACGCTTTTTGTCATAATGCTAGAGAATATCGTGACCATCTTCATCTACATTATCCTCAAACAATTGCTTTATGGAAATGAATTTTCATTCTTTTTGGCAAGCCTTACACTCCTTGGCAATTCTTTGAAGATATTTTTTATGGTTCTTTGGTCTCATCTTTCTCCAAGTCTGTTCGGAAACTTGGTTCTTGTTTATTTGCTATTTCTTTTGGTGTCTTTGGCACGAAATGAACCAGATCAGGTTTGAGAACAAAAAATTCAGTATTGTCGTATCCCAACATCGTCTTTTTACAGCTTTGGATGGAATCAACTTCTACTTCTTTTTCTTCTTTCACTGGTTGTGTATCAATTCCTATATTCTCCATGTTAAGAATTCCATCCCTTTCTTTGGAAGCTCTTAGTTTTGTACCTATGTTTTGGCATTTGCCTCCCGTTGGGTGGATTAAGATTACCACGGACGGGGTCTTGTAAAGGGAATGGTTAGGTGGGTAGTGGTGGTGTTTTTCGTGACTCCAATGGTATTTTTTTAGGAGCGTTTGCCTCCTCATCTTCTTATCCAAGTGCAATTGTTGCAGAGATTGTGGCTATGATTGAGGCAATTCAGATTGCATGGGATAAAGAATGGCATAACATTTGGTTAGAGACAGATTCTATGCATGTCATCAGCCTTTTATCAGCTCACCCCATGGATGTTCCATGGTTTCTTAAAGTTTCTTGGGCAAATTGTTTATGGCATATTTCTCGTTTACGTTTTTCGCATATTTTTAGGGAAGGGAATTGTTTGGCAGATGGTTTTGCTAATTTTGGTGCAATGAATAGTAGTTTTACGTGGTCGAACTTAGTACCTAATTTTACTGATGCATATTATAGAAGAGACTGTAATGGGCTTCCATTCTTCCGTTTGAGGTCATGAGAAGCAAATTGTTGTTGTGGAGGTGGATTTTGGTAGTGAAATATGAGCAGCTGAATTATGAGAAATCAATTCACGTGATTGAAGTGAAGAATTCTTAACTAACGTGATTGAAGATGAAGAATTCTTAAACTAGAACATATTATTTTCATTAATTGTTTATAGTGGGTATTGGCATAGTCCCCCTACTTGTTTTACTTTTCCTTTTTTGTTCATATTATTAATAAAATCTAGTAGAAGGGGGATGAGCGGAGGGTTTTTTAGTGCAACGATCCTTTCTCCTTCATGAGAGGGTTGGTACCTTGCACATGACTGTTGACAAAGAGCTAATCTCAATTAATCCGTCTCTTAAAAAAAAAAAATAAATAAATAAAACTTATTGATGAGATTAGTATTAATAGCAAGTGGTATTCATTATCCACAGAAAAATTTGTAGGGGCATTGATTTTGTAAGTCATCACTTGCCATGCATTGATTTTGTATGTCATCACTCAAAATATATGTAAGAGGAATTTGCATAAATACCATCTGAATTGTTGCTGGTGTGCGCATTTACCACTCTATTTTTTATTATTTACTGCCAAAACTTTGTATTATGTTGCAATGTACCATCTACTATTAGAAATTCTGTTAAAATAAACTAATTTGTGTCCAAGTGGTGCACACTTAGGCTGGGTTTATGCTGGCCACATCATCAGTTAACAAAAATTTTAACAATGGATGGTGCGTTGCAACATAATGCAAAGTCTAGATGCTAAGTACAAAAAACTAAAAGTTTAGGTGATAAATATGTACACCACCAAAAATTTAGGTAGTATTTGTGCAAAGTCCACTATAATTAATTATAGTTTATTACTTATTTTATACAAGTGATATTACTATTTGAAGTTATATATTCAGAAAGGGGGATGAATGTAATGAATTGAAGAAGAATACATATTCATTTGAACACTCCATGTGACACTATTTAATTTAGAAGATTAATCGTACATTCTTTGATTCTCAAAATTTAAATGTAAGCGGCCGTACATTTTTTATTCGCAGAGATCAACAATTATGACATAGTGTGATATTAGCGGCTGCTTAGTGCTGCACCAGTGGAATCATTAAACTATATATTAATAGGAACACAGTTATTAACAAAGTCAGTCATCCCTACCCTGAAAAGAAAACATTTTCATTTAAACAATGGCTATAGTTTGTTTAGTTGATCGTTTAATTATCTGCCAACAAGGGCATAACAAAGGGATGCAGCATGATTACTTAAAGAGTAATGCTAAGGAGACTAAATTTTGTAAACTAAATGATCATGGAAGTTGATAATTGAGTTATTACTTAAACGTTATAAACGTACTCATTTCCTATTTGTGACACATCATTTAGTTTACAAATTTAATCTACAAATTTAGTCTTTTTAGCATTACTTTTACTTAATTAAACCAATAGTTTCTTATTTTCCCTTCATATATACGGCTAAGCACGTGCTTACATGTTACTGGTACAATAATTTGCCCCCTAAATTATATTGGAAAACAAGCAAAAGTGATTTTAATAGCTCAACAGCTTTTTAAAATATAAAATCGAAGCTTTATAAAATAACTACTACTAAGTACTAACAAACAGCTTCGATTAGAATCATCAAATGCATGTGCTCGCTTTTCCATTTGTTATATATGTTTGAAATTTGTGCCCCGTTTGGTGCCCTATTCCAAAATTTTAATCCAACCTATTTTCGTTCACATTATAATTCTACTCATCATAAAAATCTTAAGCAGCTGAAATGCTGTAACAACCCGTCCTCAATTATTACGATTTTTGTAATTTTTAAATGTGAATTTATGAAAATGCCTTTCGAGTCATAGTGTTGACTTTTGTTGATTGTCGTGTCATGTCACGTAAGGTTTATTTTTTTAGAGTATCCTCGTAGTACTCGTCGCCATGAACGCGTGGGCGCAAACGGATTGTGATTTGGAATTATAACGAAGGAGATATTAATTTTTAAAATCCGGGGCATTTTAGTAAATTGGTTATTTTTTGGAATACTCCAGATTTTTGGAGAAAAATTTGGTGGAGCCACATGTGTGTGGTCCAGATTTAAAGAAGAAAAGATGGGCGGTGGAGATAGGTTATAAAAGAGAGAAATGAGGGGGATGTGAAGCCAACCGGGAGAAGAGAAAAATGGTGAGGACCAATGAGAAGGGAAGGAAAGGAAGAGAAAGGAGAAGGGTGAGAAGCACGAGATCATGGATCTTTAACGGTTCTTTACGACCCGACTCGCGGAAACTGTGAAACCCGATGAGTTTCGATGGTTTTCCAGCCAATTTCCGACTATTTACTCTGAGTTATCACCTGGGAACTTTTCACCAGCCTTCCCTCTTCGATTTTGCACACAAATTAGACAAGATTTGGTCTTAGTTGCATGAGAATGGCACCGGCGGCACCATGGTGTTCTTGGTGGCAATTCGCCAATTTTTGAAGCAAAGTCCTTCGATCTCTACCATCATTAGACTTTCATTGAACCCATAAACAATGCCCAATCATTGGTTGGAATGTCAGAGTCGATTTGAGGACGAATCAAGAACATCCATCGTACCGGTTTCTGAAGGGTTTTCGTGAAATTAGGGTTTTTCCTTGCCAAATTGGCCTTAGTCATAGGTGCCAATCGTTCGTGACGACTTGATGTTGTGCTAGGGAGTTGTAGCACGGACTCCAGGTGAGTGGGCTTTTGGTTTTCTATATATATACGTATGTATACCTTACGTTTTTCCCAGAAATTGTTTTAAATGAAATGTGATTGAAATGCCATGTCATACTTGCGTTATATTTTAGTATATGCATTGGTGTAGTCATGTATAATGTTGCATGATGTTGCAGAGCCCAGATGAGCTATAGGTGAGTACATTATGATGTTGGTGGTTGTGCTGTACATGGTTATGCCTGGTTGCATTTGGTACTCATTATCCTGCACCTCAATGTTAGTGCTTCACCCGAGGTTAGGGCTAAGCTTCACGTGATCGTTCACCTCTCGCACCATACACTCATCTTGGATCCAAAGCAGGTGTCAGCCTGTCATACAGACCACATTAGGTGATTCCGACTCGTAAATGACTTACGATACTTTGCACAGCCTTCACGTGATTGTAGTACTTGAGCGTATTTATTTACACCCAGCCTGTCGTACAGACCATATTAGGTGGTTCCGACTTGTGTGCAGGAATTGGTTAATGAGCTATAGGTTCAGCCGTATAGGTCATGTTAGGTGACTCTGGCTGGTATATCATTTTACATTGATTTATTTCACCTTGCTTACTTATTTCATTGTTGAGAAACTTGACATGACATATACTTGGTTTTCACTACTCTTGAGCATGATTTCTATAGACATATGTATTATTATTTTCTAGGAAATTATACAGGTTTTACGGCGAGGCATTATTATGTTTTTAAAAGGTTTTTATTAAAAATTTTATTTTCAGGCCCACTCACCCTTATTTTTGCACCCCTACAGGTTGTAGCTGTTGGATGTTTGTATCGACAAGGATTTGTGGCGAATCTTAGTATAAGTGGCTACCTTTGAGGGTATGATTCTTACCCACACTAGTGTACTTTACTTATGTTCTGACGTTGCGTGTGAAATGGGCTCGTTCCCGCTCGCAGTGCACTTTGGTCCTTAGGCACTTTTAGATTTAAATTTATTCACATTGTCCACATCATTATACTTTATGGCTTGGTCACCTTCCAGGTGTCGGCCAGCATAACTCGATTCGGAGTCCTAGTAGACATTCCGGATCGGGGTGTGTCAAATGCTATTTCATCACTCACCATTATTATTAAAATAACCTCTAATATATCTAAATTATTTTCTAATTTTTTAAAAGAAGAAATATTAATATGTTTCTAGGAAGAACCATTAATCCCTTCTTTAATCACAGCCACCCTCCTCAGCAATCAAAACCTTTGGCACCTGCTTGGTGGCATCTCCTTAGAGAGAGAGAGAGAGAGAGAGAGAGAGAGAGAGAGAGAGAGAGAGAGGAGAGAGAGAGAGAGAGAGAGAGCGAGAGAGAGAGAGAGAGAGAGAGGAGAGAGGAGCGGAGAGAGAGAGAGAGAGAGAGAGGGGGGAAGAGGGGGTAGGAGAGAAGGAAAGGGGGAAAGAAACAGGAAACAAAGAGAGCAAAATGGCCAGAAAGAAAGACAGTGGGAATGGGGGAGAAATAGGGTGGGGATGTTGCGAGTTATATGTTTATATATTTGTATTGTTAACTGTAAATACTAAATAGTAGTGTTTTGTCTCACATCGATGAAATGCATATATAATACCAATTGTAACTTTTATATATATTCCACTTTGGAGTAGTTCGCTTTAGATGACCTGTGTGCTTTAATTTTGTGCCCACTTTTTCTTAGAAATGTGCCATAGGTGTTCAGTTAGTGTTTATGCTGTCGTGATTTCCTTCGTTAAAAAAAAAAAAAAAAAAAAAAAAACGTGAACATTGCCGTGCGTGAAAAGTGATCTGCTACAGTGTTGTGAACAATGTTTAAGAAATAGGGTAATGGGACAAGTTTAGCAACACTCAAAATTTTGATAAAACATGATTTCTTTTTGGAGTCCTTGCAATTCAAGCACTTGTTAAAATTATACTTACGTTAAAACGGGGACAATAGGATGTATGGACTCAAGAAATGGTGTTTTATTAAAATTGATAAATATTACCAGATACAATCAAGCACACAAAAAAAAAAAAATGAAATTCAACTTGTATAATTACAAACATAAATAGAAATACTAACTTGTTGAAGATGGAGGCTTGCTATGCAATGTCCTTAGATAGGATTTTTTACCCACTTGTGTACTTGTGGTTGTTTGGATGTTGTCTAACCAGAATTCAATTATTTATCTTCTAAGGTTCGCGCACTTGATTCTTAGAATCTGGTGAACTACTTTGAGTTTCTCTCAAAGAAACTAGACACGAATTACAAAAATTCTGCAGCCAACTTTTGTGTGAAAGTGTCCAAACGCCTACCGGTCGATGAGCCTAAAACCAATGCTAGTTTCCCTAACTTTCTCGATCTCCCGTAATACCCTACACGTTTTGTAATTGAATCATGAACAGTTTGTTGGAAGGGTAATGTTAGGAAGATAAAATTTGAAAAACTAAATAACATAGAAGTTGATGATTAGATATTACTTTAGTGTTGATAATATGATTAATGTTATTGGTGACACATTATTTAGTTTGCAAATTACAAATTTAATTTTTCTAGCATTACTTTAGTTGGAATTTTAATTGGGTATTTCAAAATACAAATTTGTCCGATTAATTTTATGCCATTATTATTTTCTTACTGCATGTATATCAATGTCAAGCCATTTATTATATCCTTAAATCACTATAGGGTGGTTTCTTTCATTAATATTGGAAAACGTTGTTTCTCCGTTCAAGTAGCTAATTATATGTCTAATATTTAGTATGCAAATAAAAGTCATTAGCTTCATTTATACTTAGCTATTAAGAGGTTGCTAATGTTAAGTAATATGCAGAAAGTAAAACAGAGATATCACAGACTGAGGAAGAAGAAGAAAACAAAGAAGGTTTAGAGAGAGAGAGAGAGAGAAAGAAAGAAGGAATTGTTGTTTTAATGTTTCTTGATTAATACTTGATTACAAAGAGTACAGTTGCTATATAGATGAGTACATAGCTAATTGCCTTAACCAACCCAATTACTTACCAACAATCCTAACTAACTATTCTAAACACTCTTAACTGCCTTATCTATTTGGCTGTTTTATTGTATATATTCTAACATCCCCCCGCAAGCTCATGGTGGTCCAAGCATGAGATTTTTGCAGTGAGTATTGAACAATGGCAAACCCAGTCCTTTGGTAAGAATGTCGGCAATCTGCTCGGAAGAAGATACAAACTGAACCACGAGCTTCTTGCTTGCAACACGTTTTCTCGCAAAGTGAACATCAACTTCAATATGTTTTGTGCGCTGATGTTGCACTGGATTAAAAGACAATGCGATTGTAGAAAGGTTGTCACAAAAAAGAACTAGGGGGAGGGGAGTAAGGAATTTGAACTTGTAGAACCTGAAACAATTGTTGCAGCCAATCCAATTCATAGCAGCAGTGGATGAGAGAGCTCGATATTCAGCTTCAGTTGATGATCTTGATATTGTTTGTTGTTTCTTTGAAGCCCAAGAGATAGGATTGTTACCCAGAAACACAACAAAACTTGTTGTAGAACGCCTATCATTAGGGTCCCTAGCACAATCAGCATCCCTAAAAGATCGGAGTGTTAAACTGCCTTTTGTATATCGAATTCCATGTGTCATAGTCCCTTTGAGATATCGCAAGATTCTCTTCACAGCCAAATAATGAGAAGCCATTGGAGACTGCATAAACTAACAAACTTATTGGATTGAGAAGGCTATGTCTGGCCTTGTAAAAACCAAGTATTGTAAGGCACCAACAATACTTCTATAAAGACTAGGATTATTAAAAGGTTCCCCATCATCCTTCAATAACCTGTTATACGGTAAGCAATGGGTTGCACATGGTTTAGAATCGAACATTTTAGTTTTCTGCAACAAATCTTTCACATACTTCTCTTGAGATAAAAACAACCCTTCATCCGTGTTTGTAATTTGTATCCCAAGAAAATAATGAAGAGACCCCCAGATTTTTTAGAACAAATTCATTTGTTAAATCTGCAATAACCTGTGCAATCATCTCAGTGGCATTTCCAGTGATTATGATGTCATCTACGTAGAGAAATAGAATCACAAGTGAAGAATCAGAACTCTTGACAAAGATCGATGAATCAGCATATGTATTGTGGAACCCTAATTTAGGCAGAAAGGTTGTGAATCTGTCATTCCAAGCCCTTGGGGCTTACTTGAGTTTAGAGACTTTAAGAGGATGATGATGGTCTTTAAATCCCGAAGGTTGAGACGTATAAACTTCTTCTTGTAAAATGCCATGAAGGAAGGCATTTTTGACATCTAATTAATGTAGAGGCCAAGCATGATAAGCTGCCAAAGCTAACACTAACATGACAGTGGTTGGTTTAATAACAGGACTGAATGTTTCCCCATAGTCGAGTCCATGCTCCTGATTAAACCCTTTTGCAACAAGTCTCGCTTTGTACCTCGCTATTGTCCCATCAGAATTCCTCTTGATTTTAAATACCCACTTGTAGCTGACAAGGTTCTTATTATGTGGAAGATCCACTAGACTCCAGGTTATTTGAGAATGTAAAGCTGTAATCTCTTCATTCATAGCCTCATTCCACACTGGTTCTTTCAAAGTTGACTTATATGTTGCAGGCTCTGTGGTAGTAAGGTCAACCCCTCCAGAATCACAACTTGATGCATACAAGGCTTTATGCTTCACAATACCACTTTTGGATCGAGTCTGCATGGGGTGGAGATTCATTGGTGGAATCTTAAGAACTACTTGGAGAGTCTCAGGACAGAACTCAAGTGCCACATGGGTTGATGAAGATGGAGATGGAGCAGCAATAATGGATTATGGTGTGGCCAGGGTATCAGTATCATACTAGAAGTCTGCAATACATTTGGGGACTCAGTAGATCTGTGACATGACTCTGTATGCATATGAGGTGATTGACTATGTGTTGGAGATGGCTGTGCATGTATTTGAGGTGACTGAGATCTAGTAGATGGAGTATCTCTAGGTGTAGATAAAGTTTGCACTCTAGAATTTGAAACTGGTGAAACAAGAACATTTTGAAGATTTGGAGTTGGTAGTAGTGCATTGTCAAGTAATGGTGCGAGAGTAAGAATTTGAGCTTTAGGGTAAACAGGTAGTAATGGAAATGGAAACTTGAGTTCATTGAATAGGACAAGTCTAGAAATGTAGCACTTTTTGGTTTCCAGATGATAACAAAAGTACCCTTTGTAGTAAGGAACATATCCTAAAAATAAGCATCGAGAGGTTTTAGGTTGTAATTTTGAGGTGTTATATGGTTTAAGGAGAGGGTAACAAGAACAACCGAATACCTTTAAGTGAGACAGATCAGGAATAGCATCATAGAGTAATTTAAAGGGTGATTTGTTATGAAGGACAGTAGTTGGTATTCTATTGATTAAGTAGGTTGCTGTATGACAGGCATAAGTCCAAAAGAATGAAGGTAAATGAGCAGTCTGCAACAATGTAAGGGCAGTTTCTACAATATGCCTATGTTTACGTTCTGCTAACCCATTTTGTTCAAGGGTATATCGACAAGAAATCTGATGAAAAACACCATGTTCAGTGAGAAATGTTTGAAACTTTTTACTAATAAATTCTCCTCCTCCATCACTTTGCAAAATTTTTATTTTGGTTGTAAATTGAGTGTAAACATAATGATAGAAAGAGACAAATGTAGAGAAAATGTCTGATTTATTGATTAAGGGAAAAATCCAACTGAATCTGGTACATTTATCTGTGAACAGAACATAGTATTTATACCCATCTAAAGATTGACAAGGTGTTGGACCCCACAAATCACTATGTATCACCTCAAAAGGAACCACAGACCTAGTTTGAACTGACTGAAAAGGTAACTTGCTAAATTTTCCTTCTAAACAACTTTGACACATTATATAAGATGAATCATGTACAGTAACTATGCTAGACTTCTTAAGCATTGTAGAAGAAACTGAGTTGGAAGGATGACCTAATCGGTTGTGCCAAAGAGTTGAATTTACTAGTTTTCCCAAGCAGGCCATGATTTTTGAAGTTGCAGCAGACTGGTGTGGTATAAGAGATGGTATAGGATAGAGTCCATTATTGCATACTCCTTGGAATAGAATTCTCCATGTGGCTTTGTCCTGGATCCAAAAAGAGAAAGCATCGAATATTAACAAACAATTGTTGTCTAAACATAATCTATGCACAGATAAAAGATTATGAGACAATCTAGGCACATAAAGAACTGAATTCAGTTTCAAGGGATGATGTGAAGTCCTCAAGAGAGAGGTGCCTATGTGGGACACTTGCAAACCTTCCCCATTTGCAGTCTGGACCATTTCAGTATTTGGATATGGTGATGCCAAGCTCAAATTCCTCATATCAGCGGTCATGTGGTTTGTGGCCCCAGAATCAGTGAGCCAACTTTCAAGTGAATATTGTGTGGGGGTAGACAAAGGTGTAGAGGTAGACATTGTAGACGACATCATATGATTCGATGGCACAGAGTATGAGTATGTGGTATTCATAGCTACCATGTGTGGGACTTGATTAGGAGATTGATTCCTAAAGAAGCAAGTTCTTGCAGTATGATTTTTCCTGTCACAGATTTGACAGGGCTCAATAGCTCAGCATTTCTAAAATTACAAGTTACAGCAGAATGTCCTTGTTTAGAGCAAATCTGACAGATAACATTTGAAGAAGATGCACCACTATTGAATGAGGACGGAGTCCCAAGAATTCCAGGAGCAAAATCATGTACCACAGGCTTGGAATTATAATACCTTTGTCCTTGATTGTTGTTAAACTTCCCCTTACCTTTAAATTTTGACCGGCCACCATTGAAGAAACTAGATTGACCAGAATGTCCATTAAATCCGGAATTGCCTCCATTGTTGATTGTTTGAGTATTGTTCTAGGACACCATTTGGAGAAGGGTTCCCAAAAGAATAACTTTGTGATTCGTGACCATTGTTCTTGGCCACCATAGCAGACATAAAGGGCATGGAGAAATTGTTCTCAACTGTGGCCTCCTCTGCAAGTAACTAAGAACGAAACTCCTTGAGAGATATAACACTTTTGCTTCCACGAACAACACATCTGAAAGTGTTATATTCTGCAGGAAGACCATTAAGAGCCAAGATCACAATATCTTTATTGGCAAAGAAAACTCCGGCAGCTGCAAGAAAATCTCGTGCTGCTTTAATACGTTGAAGATACATCGATACAGAATTAGAACCCTTTTTGATGTTCTGAAGATCAACTTTCATCTGGAAAATGGAAGTACGACTAATAGTTTAAAACTGTTCTTGAAGCCGAACCCAAAGATCTCTTAAGCTGGTACTGCCTATGGCACAAGAGATGGCAAAGGAAGACAAAGTTGTAGTGAGAAGTTGCATGAGAGCCTTGTCATGCATCTTCCAAATCCTGTACTCATTAGCTTCAGCTTGTGGGGTTAAAGACGCACCTAGTTAGTGCCGAATCAGGAGACCCAGATGAAGAAAACTGAGGAGGGACACACGTTTGTACCATCTACGAACCCCATAATTCCATAGCCTTCGAGCATCAATTGTAACTGAAACTGCCATTGAAGATAGTTGGAATCATCCAACTTCATAGTAACCGAATTAGAAACTGATGAAATTAAGTTGGTAATCGATGATTGTAAGATTTGCAACTGATTTGCAGTGATCATTGTGAAAGAATCTGAGTGAGACAAAATACCAAACACTTGGCGTGCAAGAACTTCCCAAAAACAAATCAGAGAATTGGGCAAGAAAGAAGCCATAAATTCCAAGAGACAGAAGAAGAATCAGTATGTTGAGGTCGTAGTGGAAGTAAACCAAGGATCGAGAAAGCTCGAATGGCTTTCAAGACGATGATACCATGTTAAGTAATATGCAGAAAGTAAAACAGAGATATCACAGATGAGGAAGAAGAAGAAAACAGAGAAGGTTTAGAGAGAGAGAGAGAGAGAGAGAAAGAAAGAAAGAAGGAATTGTTGTTTTAATGTTTCTTGATTAATACTTGATTACAAAGAGTACAGTTGCTATATAGATGAGTACATAGCTAACTACCTTAACCAACCCAATTACTTACCAACAATCCTAACTAATTATTCTAATAGCCACACTCCTAACTGCCTTATCTATTTGGCTGTTTTATCCTATATATTCTAACCGCTAATGCAATGCTCTTTAATTTCCTAACGTTCTATTTGAGCCCTTAAATGCTTCCTTTGTTCCGAGTATTCTTTTTCTTCCCTATAAACTCCACCTAGTTGAAAAGAATCCAAGTATTGTGAGTGTACGCTTACAACAATCATAAGTTGTTGTATTCTGGAGCGTAGGACACCATAACCTGCAATATCAAGATAAAGTCTCCAAGGGGCAAAATTTACTCTTAAGAACAGTGAACTAACACGCCTTGACCTACAATGTTGTTCAATGAAGCCTCAACGAAGAGTAGTTTCTACACTCTAAAGGAGAATATTTTATTGTATATGTTTATAGTATCTAATTAATTGTGGCAACATAAATTACTGTGTACTAATGTTTATCTTACAAAATTTGTTGTAGGAGAAGTAGCATCCATGCATATGGCAGAATATTTCTAACAGAGTCATCTAGAAAAATAAAACAATAAGTTGTATGCTTAGGAATGTGTTTGTAAGGGAGTTTACAAAACACAATAAATAAAAATTATCCATTTGAATTTTAAATCAAAGAACACTGTATCTTGCCATGTCTAAATTTTAGAACGTGTTTAGTTCTTGGCAAATAAAAAAATTAATGCATAGGTGCTTGCTTCCAGTTTTAATGGTAGAGCACTTTATGTTTGAATCTTGTTCTTCCTATGCACTTGAATCATATGTCTCATATCTCTCCATCATGGTAGTTTGCGCAGCTCAGCTCAGTCTTCACTTTGTCTTCTCTTTCGACCTTTTTGTACACAAAAGCATTCGCAATTAACGCATAAACGCAAAAATTTAGTGTGCTCAAAACTGCCAGCACCCAATAGAAGTAATCGAGGTGAGCCCGATTGATATTGTCACCAAGCCATTTCTCACCATTTCTTGAGGTAATTAACTCCAGAACAGATATAATCCAATTGCTAATGAAGCTGCCAACTCCTATAACACTCATAGACGCAGCCGCTCCCATGCTTCTCATTTGCTCTGGCATTTGACCATAGAATAATTCTTGAATTCCAACCATGACGAATGGATATGCGAGGCCAAGAATCAAGTATTGTGGGAGTAACCACCATACCCTCATTGGTATTATCGCTTGAGGTTCATCAATGAGACTGTAGTCTTTTGCAATGTTGAGCCTTTTGGCCTCTACTAGAGCCGACACAACCATAAGGAGTATGGATAGAACTAGCCCAGTGCCGATTCTTTGTAGCACGGTAATACCCGAGGGGTGTCCCGTATATTTTTGGGCTATTGGGACAAAAAACCGATCGTAGATTAGAACGGCGAATATGTTTGTAATGCCAACGAGGCCTGGAAGCGATGCCGCAGGAACCTGGAAATGAGGACCGATCGACCGGATGGTTGTGCTACTTTGTTTGGTGAAGAAGGTATGAAGTTGGGCTTGGACTACACCAAACATTAGGAAACTCAACCATAGGGGGATGAGTCGGAGGACGAGCTTCACTTCTTCCACTTGATTGAGAGAGCATAGCCTCCATGGATTTCTATGGTTTGTTGAAGCATCTAGTTCGTCTATGATCGTTGCCTTGTCCAAGCATCTGCATTATTTTTTGTTTTCACTACGCAACGTAAGCTTGTTAATTGTGATTGATTATAAGAGGATGAATCCCGTATTGGAAAAAGTAGAACGGACGGACTATCTATGTGCTATTACTATAGGAAAAATTGGGGAAAACAGCCAAGGTAAAAAGAAAATAATGTATGAATGCACGTGGACACCCTAACTAGAGGTTGGACGTCTATGTCATCTATGACTATATATCTATATATTTTTTATATTACATAAAGTTGTTTAGTAATTCTTGTTCAACAAAAAAAAGTTGTTTAGTAATTGATTAAGAGATTATATGTGTCTGTTCTACTCAAATGGACGACAAAAATGTGATCAATTCTAATTAACTCTTAATCCAACAATCAAGATTGCTTGTATTTCTCATTTCATAAGAAATAAATGAATCTGACCCATTCAAATGATTAGAGGCTCTTTGTTGCTCAAATGACCCTTAATTAGGTTAGCACCCTTACAGTGTATGTCCATATATATCATGATGCCAGATTAGAATTCATACTGAATAATGGCATTCTATTTGACATTTTGTTTGATTATAATGATCATTATAGAGTTTTAACAATAAAGTATATTTCTAATCTATTTATGTATTGTTTAAATTTAAAAAAAAAATCGATCCTAAAAATATCATAATCATAACTTTTCATTCTACATTTCCTTAACACCTAGCTAACCTAACAGTTTCCTTTATTATAATTATATGACTAATAGATTTTCATTTGGGCTGATCTTTCATATGAATTTATAGTTTGAAAAAGAACAAAAAAAAATGACTGCTTTGGATCATAAAAGCATATTATAAACACGAAAGAATAGTACTTTATGCAATATTAAGTTTGTACCTGAGTTGATTAGTACGAGCCAAAACCTGAGGCTGCGACTGACCTTGTAGCAGGGCTTCACCCTTGTCATCTCCATAATAAATACACTCACAATTGAGTGTTTTAGTGACATGCCATTTTCGAGCTGCTGCAACGAGCACTTGTGCCACCGTAGTTAAAGGGCTCCCTGGACGCGTTTGTTTCCTGTACCTCTTAGTTCCCACCAAGAATGATACGAGTGACACCACCAAAACTCCCGCCAATATTCCAAACCCTAATCCCCACCCAACATTATCCTACAAGTATAGTAATTTCAATTAATTAGTGTACAGAATTAATTAATTTATCAACAAAAAATCAAATCTAGTTACTTTTTTTTTTCGGTGGCATTTTGATGACTGAACTGGATAAATAGTAAGATTAGTAATGTTTTCTCTTCTGACAAACCCCTCCCAGACAACAACCACCGGCCGGCGTCCCTCACATCACCAACGGCGTCCCCTATCAACCTCACACCATCCTGATGAAATTGAGGTTCCACCACCATAAAACCAATTGGCAATACGAGAAGTAGCCCAAGACCTCATAAAACCAATTGGCAATACGAGAAATAGCCAAAGATTATATAAGCACATAGCAAATCTTGTCCTTCACTGATGTGAGACAACTGTCAACATGCCAATATTCCAAACCCTAATCCCCACCCAACATTATCCTACAAGTATAGTAATTTCAATTAATTAGTGTACAGAATTAATTAATTTATCAACAAAAAATCAAATCTAGTTACTTTTTTTTTCCGGTGGCATTTTGATGACTGAACTGGATAAATAGTAAGATTAGTAATGTTTTCTCTTCTGACAAACCCCCTCCCAGACAACAACCACCGGCCGGCGTCCCTCACATCACCAACGGCGTCCCCTATCAACCTCACAGCCATCCTGATGAAATTGAGGTTCCACCATAAAACCAATTGGCAATACGAGAAGTAGCCCAAGACCTCATAAAACCAATTGGCAATACGAGAAGTAGCCAAAGATTATATAAGCACATAGCAAATCTTGTCCCTCACCGATGTGAGACAACTGTCAACATGCCCCCACACGTGTGGCGGATTTTCAAGCCTACACGTGGACAACAGCTAGGTGACGCGGAGCGCGTGTGGCCGTTTGGCTTCACACGAGGACAACCCGCTCTGATACTATGATGAAATTAAGGTTCCACCATAAAACCAATTGGCAATATGAGGAGTAGCCCAAGATCATATAAGCACATAGCAAACCTTGTCCTTCACCGATGTGGGACAACTGTCAACACATCCTTCCTTCTCTATCACTCTCGCAGCCGGTATCCATGTTCCTTCTTCCCTTCTCGAAATTATATGAAATATGAAATTCCCGCTAACAAAACCCAAGAGCAAGGAGTTCCTTCATTCAATTAAAAACTTGATCGGTGCGGTTTTTTTTTTTTGTTGTTGTTATTGTTGTTTTGATGGTTGAGAATTTTATGAATCCAAAATCAATAAGAGATAAAGAGAGAGGCAACTATCAGACTCGTAAGGATCATCGGTGTCGTGGTCGGGATCGAGGAGGGGTGCATGTAGGGGGAAGGAGAAGAGTTTTTTTTTTTGTCAAACAATAGATTTGCTAAATTAGATGTTAGATTAGAGAGTCGACGGGATTTGAACCCACATTGTAATTCAAGGGCAACACTTCTCTCCACCACTATGGTAAATGGCTTCTTGTGTTTCATTTTATCTTTTTATTTACAATATTTTAAGGGTAATTTGGAAATCAAAACACACTAAAATTTTTGTGTGGTGAATTTAGATGGGTAATGGAGTGTAACTAGAAAAACTCGTATAGTAATTTCATGTAATAAACTACATAGAGGGCCATTTTGAATTCGGGTGATAAGGGGTACACTGTTTAAGCCAATTTAATTAAATTTTTATCTGTTATGATTATGATTAGTAATGTTTTGTAATACAGGAGAACAAAAGATTCAACAAAAAAAAAAAAAAAAAAAAAGGAGCACGAAATTCAATAAAAGTCAGCAAGGTAATTTCACGGATATACAAGTTATTAGTAGTGTATCCCAACTATTGACCAAACAAAATAGCTTATTCAACAATTGGAAGTACTAAATTTCTTTTGTGATTTTGTTTTTATTTTTATGTACTATTATACTCTAAATACTTTTGGGAGGATGTGGGAATATAGAACAAAGTTATTACCTGGAGATATACAACTCCTACTGCGGCAGAAGTGGCACCAAACCCGAACCCCACGTACCACCAGTTGAAGAAGGAGCTCTTGACCTTGATCTCTTCCGGCGTGTTCTCATCGAACTGATCTGCTGCAAATGTTTGCAAGCATGGCTGCAGCGCACCTTGAGCCACCGATAAAGTGTACAGCGCCACAAAGAACACTGCTCGGCGACTTTGTGAAGGAATTACTGAGATGGACAGAGTCAAAAGAACCATGCCCTACAATATGATATCTAAGCTATGAACACAACTACTCAAGTATATCTATCCAATCAAACATGATTAATATTTTCTTATCAAATAAACTAGCTACGTTCTTACCAAAGTTGAACATTCAAAGCATTTATTAACGGGAAATAAATGCGAATACTGATTTACTAGGAAATGGATGGTGATGGATTAGGTTTTAAACTGACCAAAACAGGAATCTGCAAGAAAGGAGCCGAGGACAGGGAAGACTGATGAGATACCAAGCCAGGTTCTGATGACACATTTAGTTTGATTCGTTCTAAATATGTTAAAAGAATGAAAATTTGTATTAAGTATTGTCTTTTTGGTATTAAGTATTGTCAAAAAACCAATTTAGCTAGCCAAATGAACTTATTATCTTTAACAACACTATATTCTAACAAACACTATACTATTTTATCCATTTTTTTATTTATACAAATCCAGTTTTTCGCTCTCTTCTCAATTTTCCCACTTTGACCACTTCATCTTTCTTTTTCTTTTTCACTTCATTTCTTCCCTCCACACTCTCTCTCTCTCTCTCTCTCTCTCTCTCTCTCTCTCTCTCTCTCTTACCTTTCCCTCTTCGCTTTCTTTTTTCCTTTATATGCTGCAGGCTCATATCAAAACCCAAATCTTTCAGGAAACCAAACTCCTCATCCTCATTTTATCGTCACACTCTCCCAGTCCATCTAACCCTAATTTTCCTAATTCAACCATTTAGCAAGCCGACGTCCGATGCGCTGAAGAATGTCAATCTCTCCCCAGACTCAGAAGTTAGCTCCGCTGCCGCTCCTCATTCATCACCGAATCTCATGACTAGATGAACAACCACTGAATAATTTATCACTGAATCGAAAACGAATCGGTTCATCTGTACCGATACGGATTTCGGATGCTCTTTCACCGTATTCGGCCATTATGGTTTAGATTCACAGTCTCTCGCAACATAGTGAGCATCATACGGGCGTACCAAAACTGAACATTCGACACATATTAAAGGGAAAAAATGCGATGACTTTTAGATGATTTACCAGGAAATAAATGGTGATGGAGAAGACGATGGTTTTGAACCGACCAAAATATGAATCTGCAAGAAAGGCTCCGAGGACAGGGAAGACTAATGAGATACCAAGCCAGGTGTTGACATTCTTAGCCGCGGCGGCTAAGGGCTGGTCCAAAACATCTGTGAGGTACATGATGAGGTTACTTGCCAACCCATAGAATGCGAATTGCTGGGCCACCTCAACCACTGCAAGTAAAATTTAATTAAGCAAAAAGAAACAGAGTACTCTTGAAAGATGAAACTTCAATAAGTTTTCAGAAAAATTAATGAACTGAATACAAATATTGATCGCAACAAAAAAATTCAAGTAATTGTGGAATTAAATGAAAAATAAGAATATAAGATGAACATAGAAGAACTTGATTGCTTACAGATGATGAAAATAGCAGCATTCCAGCCACCCGTATTGGGTTTTCCAGAAGCAATATTCATAATTGATGGTGTTTAGAGAGCTGAAATATTATTGGACCTCCTCATCAAGAGGGAAAAGTACTAGAGATTTGTCTGGAAATTTGGTGGTTTTACATGAAATTTTTCTCGTTGAATAATATATGGATCGTGTTTCCGAACTCATATACATACATACATACATACATACATACATATGTATATGTCTCTATCTCTCTCTCTCTCTGTGTATATATATGTATATAGGGTGGTCACTGGGCAATTAATTAGAATATATAAAGTTATTTGGTTTGATGCTACTGGCCTTTTATGCTTATAAAGAACTATTTTAGGAGGCGTAGTTGCTTGCTGCGACCCACAAGACAGGAGAATGCAGCACTTGATTGTACGAATGGCAGGAGGATATTCCCACGTGAATGTGATTCATGTTTATTATTTTAGGAGGCGTAGTTGCTTGCTGTGAACCACAAGCCAGGAGAATGCAGCACTTGATTGTACGAATGGCAGGAGGATATTCCCACGTGACTGTGATTCATGTTGATGAATATACCCACGTGACTGATTCACGTTGATGAATTTTAAAACATACATGCTTGACCTGTAGCGATATTTTTTTTTGGGAGACACACCAACCCAGCGATCGACGACAGAATGGTATTAACAAATAGGGTAAATCTCAGTTTTTTATCCTTAAATTTCGTTGTTTTCAATATTTGGTACATTAAGTTTTTTTCGTCCCAAAGTCATACCTAAAGTGTTAATTTTGGGATAGTCCCATACATCCGTTAGTCTGGCTGTTAAGTCTCCTATTAACTGCTGATGTGGCGCCCATGTAGACAATGACTGGGCGCCACGTGTCATTCAGGGGTCCATGTGGAAATTAAAAATTCAATTTTTTTTTGGTCCTCTTTCTACCTTCCCCAATGTCTTATTCCTCTCTGTTTCTTCTTATTCTCCCAACACAAAAAGCTAGGATCTCTCTTCCTCCTCCTTCGCCGGCGCCACTCCCCTCCCAACTTTCTCTCGAACCCTCCCATCCAATCCGGCGACCAACCCCTCTTTCTTTTCTCCTTCTCTGCTCATCATTTGCGCTCGCCACCAGCACCGCCACCATCAGCCTGAGTTCGCACTTGACCTGCTCGAGCTTACCCATCAGATCGTACGATGGGCTCCTTCAAGTCGTTGAGATCCCAAAGGGGTCAAAGAAGACGCCGAATTGGTCCCTATCTCTGTTGGATGTCGATGAATTAAACGGTAAGGCTGTCATTGTCGGAATTGTTTTGGGTGAGGAAAAAACGGAGAAGGTTGGTGAAAAGGTAGGGGTGGTGGTTGTTGAGGAAGAGGGAGGGTTTCTCGAGAAGGTTTCATGACTTGAACAGCGTTGTACGATCTACAGTTAAATTGGGGATTATTACAGATTATTGAAATTAGGAGATGAATTGATGTGGAAGTTTTGAGATGATTAGGAAATTGGGATTAAGAAAATACAAATTATGGTTTTGGGGAAGGGAAGGGTGAGCAGCTAGAGTGGGCACAATGCAGATTAGGGTTTGGTGGGTTGGATGGGTGGAGTCGAAGATGGAGGGGAAGATGGAGGGGGAAGGGTGGATGTATAACAAGTCGAATAGAAGAGGAGATGAGGGTTTGGTGGATTGCTGCAGAGGAGAGAATAGAAGGATAAGGGAGGAAGGGAAGTCGGGGGAGGTAGAAGATGACCAATTTTTATTTTTTATTTTTTGAATTTTTAATTTCCACATGGATTCTTTGATGGCACGTGGCGCCCAATCATTGTCCACATGGGCACCATGTCATCAATTAACAGAAGACTTAACAGCCAGACTAACGGATGTATGAGACTATCCCAAAATTAACACTTTAGGTATGACTTAGGGACGAAAAAAAACCTCATGCACCAAATGTTGAAAACCATGAAACTTGAGGGTAGTATACTGAAATTTACCCTAACAAATAATATGGATGTAGGATTATATCGCCTTCTCTTACAATTCTCACTTCGTCTTTCTTTCTATATAAAAAAAGTCAACAAAAAATGTTAATGTGATTTAAGCGTAACCATTCAAGTAAAAATCAGAGTGAAGGTGAGGGAAAAATAGGAGAGAGAATCCTCATCAGAATTTTAAACAAGAAAATACACTATTAACAAGTCAACTTGTGATTCATACACAAACTGGCATCACCGATTATTGCAAATGTTGTCAATAAGTGTTATTGTGTTATGGCCAATTTATTGAAAGGGAGAAAGTGTTGACTTGTATTGGGATTCCTACGATTATGGGATTCCTATTATCTTGGGTTTCTTAGTTAGGATATACCTCTGATTGAGAAGAATACAAATCACATTTGAAAGCATTCTTTCTTCTTGGCATCAGAGTCGAGTTAGAGAAAAAAAGGACCAAGCCCTTGGGTTGGTATTGCCGTGCTTAGTACACTTTCGTTATGCCTCTGTTTCGACGTAAACAACGAACGACTTAACGCTGTTGTTATCCGAGTTGTTTTCTCGTCCCTAATCGATTGCAACAAGAGACCCAACATCATTGCTGCCCATGTTCCTTCAGTGTTTTGTCCCCGTGTTCCCTTTTTTCTTTCATCATAACGTTGCAGTTTCTGATTTGCATCGACAATAAAGCAAATGGCTGACGAAACGGCAATTGGTTCTGTGATTGTTCATGTTGCTGCTCCAATTATGGGGTACAGTTGGATAATTCTAGTTTCAATATTGGTATGGTATTGGATGACAAGAACTATGATTTATGGGCTTCTCTCATTCAAATCCATATCGTTGGGAGGAAGAAGATGAAGTATCTTCATGGGTCAATCAAGGCACCTAACGAAGACGATCCTAAATATGATGATTGGTTCTCTGAACATCAGAGAATTAAGAGTTGGCTATTGTCTTTAATGAAGCCAGAGATTATGTAATGGTACATTCGATTATCTACTTCGAATAAGATTTGGGACACTTTTAAGGCAACCTACTTTGACGAGAATGATGAGGCTCGAATTTATTCTTTCAATCAGAAGGCATCACGTTAGAATGGCCGACTTTTAGCTACGTATTTCGAGGGACTGACTGCGATTTTCCAAGAGTTGGATCACTTTAATAAGGTGTCCATAGAGTGTGAGAATGACATTCAAACATTTCATAAATCCATTGAGAGACAATGAGTCTGTGTGTTTCTTGGTGGCCTCGATGATGTGTTTGATCAGGTTTGTGGAAAAGTGTTACGGAAGGATCCCCCACTTGGGTTTCAGACTTCTTACACTTATGTTCACTGTGAAGTTAATCGAAAAGAAGCAATGAAGATGGAAGTTGACAAGAATGAACCTACTATCATGGCTGCAAAGATTCGTGGATCTTCCTCTTGGTCGGACCGAGCCGGGTCATAAAATCGGCCAGGACAAACTCGCTCTAGCCAGACAAGCTGGGACCATCCCCAAGGTAAGTGCTATATTATGGCATGACAGGACACTCCAAGAGCCGCTGTTTTGTGCTAATTTGATATCTCAAGAATTGGGATAAGACCCATGATCCCTGAGGCAACAAATCATGAGCCTCCATTACAGAAAAAAGAATGATTTATATCATATAGCAGACAAGGCCTCTGCCATGATTGATGTGGTAGGTAGTAGTGATGGTAAGGCACTAAATAGTTCCACTTCTGTTACGAATAATACATGGATAATTAATTCTGGAGCTACTAAACATATGACTTGTGATTCTAGACATGTTCTATCCCTAATAACTTCCACACAAACCGTGGCCATTATTGCTAATAGAGATGTCACCCCAGTTATCGGGGAAGGCACAGTTGCCCTTTCTAATACCATGAAACTTGACACCATTCTTATGATTCCCTTTTTAAATTATAATTTGTTATTCATTGCCCAAATAACCCTTGCCTTGCACTATTTAGTTATTTTTTGGCCCAATTTTTGTGTTTTTAAGGACATCCGGACGCAGAAGACGATTGGTTATAGTATTAGACGATGGAAGCTTTATTACTTGGAGTTGACTACCAGTAGTTCTGGCCTACTGACTCAAGCCTTGGGCATGCTAATAAACTGTTGGACATCTGGATGTGGCACCAACACCTTGGGCATGCTTCTTTTGGTTATCTGCATAAGTTATTTCCTAGTCTGTTTGTTAAGAGCGATGTTTCTCAGTTTAAGTGTGATGTTTATGATTTGGCTAAAAGCCATCAAACTTCTTTTCCTTCAAGTTTAAATAAAAGTTTCATTCCTTTTATGATTATGCATTATGATGTGTGGGGTCCCTCAAAAATAGCTACTTTTGGTGGTGCTTACTGGTTTGTTATTTTTATTGACGATTGTACAAGAATGACTTGGGTTAGTTTGTTAAAGTGAAGAAATGAAGAGTTCGGTCTTTCAAAAGTTCCATAAAATGGTTGGTGTGCAGTACAACATGAATATCCAGGTTCTTCGAAGTGACAATGGCGGAGAGTATGTTAATACGGAACTTCATTCATTCCTTGATATGCATGGTATTTTTCATCAGACCACGTGCCCGTATACTCCTCAACAGAATGGGGTTGCCAAAAGAAAAAATAGACACTTGTTAGAAGTGGTGTGTGCCTCGCTAATTGAGGCATATCTCGCTCTACATTATTGGGGTAAAGCACCCACATCCGCGGCCTATCTTATTAATCGTCTTCTTCTTACATTCTCAACTTCCAGACACCGTTTCAGGCCCTTATGGCTCTGACTAGTTGCCTACCGATTCCGAATCTTCCCATGGGTGTGTTTCTTTTGTTCATCTTTATCCTCCTCAACGGAAAAGTAAACTTGACCCTCGAGCCCTCTGTTGCGTGTTTTTGGGTTATGCCTCTACTCAAAAGGGATATCGTTGTTGTCATCCTCCGACTAAAAAGATGTTTATAACTCCGGATGTGATTTTCCATAAAAAGGAAATGTTTTTCAGTTCCTTCTTGTCCTTACTTCAGGGGGAGTATCGAGGTGATGAAGTTGGGTATTTTGATTATTTCCCTATAGCAGGAAGTGAGCTACATGAAGAGCATCCACCACATTTGGAACCCACAACCTCTAGTAATCAGAAGGCCACTAAATAGCAGCCCACTGATCAGTAGACCACCGAACAACAGCTAACAAACCAGGAACTAGCTGTTTGGCCTTGGGAGGAAGACCAGCACATGGGTTATGTGCTTGAAATAGAGCTGCAGCTACATGTTTTAAATGAAACTGAGCAGCAGTAGCTAGCTCGTGATTCTTCCCCATATGTAGTCTCAAATCAGAATATGGACTCATTTTCTGTTAGTACGCATAACCAATCGTCTTCTACACTAGATGCACCTACATTTCGTCGTCTTCCCGATCGTATTAACCAAGTATTCCTTACCTATTTACAAGGCAAACCCTAAGTGTAAATACAAGTACCTTGTGAGTGAACCAAATTCTAATTCAAGAGTGAGATATCCATTGAATAATTATGTGTCTACCCGTCACCTGTCTGAATCAATTTAGTCATTTGTATATCAATTATCTATTGTAGCTATTCTTAACAGCATGCAGGAAGCTTAGCAGATTCCCGCTGGAAAGATACAATGAAAGAGGAATTGAGATCGTTGAAGAAGAATGCTACCTGGGAAATAATTGACTTACCAGCCGGAGCCGGAAAGAAACCTATAGGATGCAAATGGGTCTATATAGTGAACTACAAAGTGGATGGAATAGTGGATCGCTTTAAAGCGAGATTGGTGGCGAATAGGTATGCACAGATATATGGCATCGACTACACTGATACATTCGCACCGGTGGCCAAGATCAATATAGTTCGTGTTCTATTGTCCTTAGTAGCAAACCTAGATTGACTGTTGCAACAATTCGATGTAAAAAATGTGTTCCTCCACGGAGATCTAATCGAGGAGATTTACATGGACCTTCCACCAAGGTGTAATGATCCGAGCATGCAGAAACAAAAGGTATATAGGCTCAGGAAGTCATTATATGGTTTGAAGTAGTCTCCGAGAGCTTGGTTTGGTAGGTTCACTAAGTCCATGAGAGCATTCGGTTATAGGCCGAGTAATTAGGTTCACACATTATTTTTGAAACGCAAGAACGAAAGGATTACAACTTTCATTGTATATATGGATGATATGGTGATTACCGATAACGACTCCATTGAGCAAGCGGCCTTACAGAAATATTTGTCTACAAAATTTGAAATGAAAAATCTCGGTTCTTTAAAATATTTCCTTGGGATTGAAGTATCGAGATGCAAGTTCGGGATATTTCTATCACAAAGGAAGTTCATCCTTGACTTGTTGGAAGAAACCGGTATGTCAGCATGCAAGCCGGTGACTACTCTGTTGGCAGAAGAGATGAAGCTGGGTATTGATCAGAACCAGGTGCTAGTTGATAAATGGAGGTACCAAAGATTAGTAAGAATATTAATGTATTTGGCCTATACTAGGAAAAATCTTGCTCATGCATTAAGTATAGTTAGTCAATATATGCATAATCCAGGAGAACAACATATGAATGCCGTTATGAGAATATTGAGTTACTTGAAAGAAAGTTTGGGTAAAGCAATTCTGTTTCGAAAAAATGGGCATTTCAGAGTTAAGGGTTATATAGACGCTGATTGGGCAGAATCAATAGGTGATAGGCGCTCAACATTCGGATATTTCACCTTTGTTGGGAAAAATCTAGTAACGTGGAGAAGCAAGAAGTAAAATGTAGTGGCAAGGTCAAGTCAAAAGCCGAATACAGAGGTATGACACTTAGTATTTGTGAGATCTTATGGCTTAAGTTTTTGTTACAAGATTTGGGGGTCAAACATACTAAGCCAATGAAGTTATTTTGTGACAATAAAGTAGCTCGAGATATTGCTTATAATCTAGTGCAACATGGTTGGACCAAACATGTGGAGGTTGACAGGTTCTTTATTAAGGAGAAGTTGGATGGTAAGGTAATTGAGGTTCCTTCCATAAGAACAGAAGACCAAGTAGTGGACATTTTCACCAAGGCGGTTTCTTGAGACAAGTTCTTGAGGTTTCTAGACAAGTTGGGCATATGCAACATATATGCACCAACTTGAGGGGGAGTGTTGACTTGTATTGGAATTCCTACGATTATGGGATTCCTATTATCTTGGGTTTCCTAGTTTGGGATATATTTCTTGTAATCAATTGTATTTATTCTTTTCTTATTATGGTAGGATTGTATATGATTGTATATATACCTCTGATTGAGAAGAATACAAATCACATTGGAAAACATTCTTTCTTCTGAGAGGGGGTGCAGCAAGAGAGTGTGCGGAGTGAATAAAGTAGATGTTTGTGTCTTTATATATAGTAAATCATAAGGAGAGAAAAAGTTGCTCTCCAAATAATACAAAGTCTAATAGGAAAAAATTCCTAGAACAAAGAACAATCCTAAACCCAATCTACATAGGATTTACACAATCACGCTGTGAAATATTAATTACAACATATTGTTTATTGTTAATGACCCTTTCAAAATGTTGATGATTTTGGGGGTAAGGCAATACGGTGTAGACATTATATTTGTCATAATAATTTAGTATGAATTCACCATGAATGAAATGTGAACCTAAAAATTTTCATTTACAAATAGAGAAAAATATTAATCTGTACTACTGAGTGGCAATATTACTGCTATGTTTGAATTAGGTACTTCTGCTCTCTTTGGATAAGAAAATTTTAAAATTTTGCATGATTTTATATTAACTGTTACAAATTTATTGCAAGAAGTGTTACAGCCCGTCCTAAATCAAGGTATATATTTTATCACCGAGCATGTAAAATGACAATAATGCACTCGTAATTTAATGATGTGTATGGACATACATAGTTTTAAATTATTCCCTCGCTCACGAAATTAAATAGTGCTCGACGTCCCGAGCACGTCGACATGAATTAATAACGAGTATGGGTGTAATTATATTTTTCGGGTTGGTTATTTCTTCTTTGGACCCATTTTTAGGGCCTTAACTCAATGGTCCGATTAAGGGCCTTATTACTCCCTCAACCCGTGCCTTTTTCCCCCTCATTCCAGAAAATTCCTTTTCTCCCTCACACTCTCGCACACCTCTCCTCCTCTCGGTGATCTCGTCCCCGGCATCACACACACGCACATGCATATTTGCACCTACTGCAACTATCAAAATTTCTCCCTTTCTTCCTCACACCCCATACTTACCCTTTCTCACCCTTTGGAATTGTGTTGTTTTCGTATGGTAACTTCGTCGGAATCTCGAACCTTTTGACCAAGGTAAGTTTGGAATTTCCAACCTCAAATACTTCTCACGTTGAACTCCTAGGGATGTTTTTAATATTAAATAGAAGGTTTGTGGGTGATTTAATACAGATTTCATCTCGGGGAAGAATTTCCCCAGATTGTGGAAAGTGACCATTTTCAGACCAAATTTCCGACCAACTCCGGTTCTCCGTTGGGTCTCTTAAGAGTAGCATTGTCTTCTCTACATTTCTAACTTCAAAATGGCTTTTGAATCATCAAGTTTGATTTAGTATCGAACTAGAAACTAGCTAGGAAAGTTAGGAAAAAGTCCAGTTTTCTGGAATTCTTGGACCCGTGACCATTTGGCCACTTTTAGACCACTTTTCCGGCGAACCCTGTCTATTTCACCACACCAAATGGGTATAGATATATTCCCTGCATTCCTAAATTTACTTAGGCTTTTGAATCATGGATTTTGGTTGAGAATCGAGCTCGAAATGAGCTCTAGAAGTCTTGCGTTCCAAACTGCAAAAGTGCAGATTTTCGCAAGGAGGAAGAAGAAGGGAAAAAAAAAAAAAAAAAAAAAAAGAATCTGTTGGGCCAGCCCAACCTTTAAACCATTTCAAATTGGACCTAAGCCATTTAATTGGTTTAGGCCTTATGTTCAAAATGGATTAAGTCCATTTAGTTTTAAGTTGGGTTTTACACTTAAACTAGATTAAGTCCAAAAATTATTCTAAAAATATGAGGATGCTTGTAGGGTTGAGTAGGCTACAATGGTATATTCAAACACCCTAATTGAGCGACGTATGAGAAATTGATCCTAGGTTTTGTATATGTGCTATCAAATTGACGTTAAATTAGTTGTTGCACATATAGGTGAGACATTTCCGGAGGACGAGTGTAGCGAGGCAAGACTCGGGGATTAAGACATAGCTACATACCAGTGAGTGAGCTTTTGGTTTTCTATATATATGTATACATGTTTTATGTTTTCCTAGAAACTGCTTTAAATAGAATTACGTTTTTAAATGTCAAGTCAATTGCATTACATTTTAGTATATGTATTAGTATAGATATGCATAATGTTGCATGACACTACAGACGCCTAGGTAAGCTTTAGGTGAGTACTTATTGATGATAGAAATTGCAGTGAGTATAGCTGTGATGAGGGTCAGCCGTATAGGTCACGTTAGGTGACTCAAGCTGACATGGTACTATTGATGGATGAGGGTCAGACGTACATGTCACGTTAGGTGACCCTGGCTGACACAGTACTATTGATGGATGAGGGTCAGCCGTACAGGTCACATTAGGTGACTCCGGCTGAATGGATGAGCTATAGGTTTAGTCGTACAGGTCACGTTAGGTGACTTCGACTGACATATCATTTTACATTGATTTATTCCATCTGGCTTACATGTTTACTTAAGAGATAATTGACATGGCATATACTTGGATTTCCACCGCTTTGAGCATGATTCTTATATACGTATATACTACTATTTTCTGGGAAATTATACGGGTTTTACGGTGAGGGGTTATTATATTTGAAAAGTGAAATGTGTTTTCAAAACTTTGTTTTTGCCCACTCACATTTTCTGTTTTGTGCCCTTCTAGGTTGTAGTGGCTGAACGATCGTACCGACGAGGATTCTTGGCAAATCTCAATATAAGTGACTACCTCTGAGGATATGATCCTTACCCACACTATTGTAGTTTACTTATACTCTGACGACATGTGTGAAGTGGGTGCATACCCGCTCACCAGTACACTCTGGTATTTAGGCACTCTTAGGTTTAAATTTATTCACATTTTCCACATCATTACACTTTATGACTTCGTCAATTTCCAGGTATCGGCCAGCACAACTTGATTTGGAGTCTTAGTGGACATTCGAGTCGAAGTATGTCAAGAAGAATATATAAACTTTTCAAGGAATTTAAAGCCAAATCTCAAACATTACAAATGTACTACAAAGACAATGACCAAAGGACGAAAATGATACTTTCGCACTTATATACATTTAGTCATTCACAAAGTCCAGCCACATAATTATTGAAAGTTATCTGAATTTAGTTAGCTTGACCAAAAACATGTCTACAACTAACCTCAATTTTAATTGAGGTAATTTGTTTTTTTAAATATTGCAGTATAAATATGTCAATTAAATATCGCAGTATACTAATATACTCAAAACATACTAATATCAGAGCTGCTTAGTTCTGAGATAGTTTTTTATTTTATTTTTTGTGCTAAGAAATAAACTTAGTTAAGAAAAGGAGAATCTTCGGGAACACCCAGAGCCTAAACAGTGAAAAACAAGCTCTTGTCGTGCCTCACTAGGAAGCACCCTATCTCAAATACAAATATTGTCAACATTGTGACCAATGGAATTAATAGCATCTACAAGAAAGTTGACTTCTCTGTAAACATGTTGCCACTGAATAAATCAAACTAAGTCACCAGCCATTTGATTACCTCAATAATTGTTTTGAGCCTTAGAAAAATCTTGCACCGGTCCAGAATCTCATCAATAACAGTCCTGGAGTCATTTCAACCACTACATTCCTGACATTTCTCTGTTTTGCAAAAAGGGGAGCATCCCTAAGAGCGATAACAGTCCTGGAGTCACTTCAACCAGTCCTGGAGTCACTTCAACCACTACATTCCTGACATTTCTCTGTTTTGCAAAAAGGTAGAGCATCCCTAAGAGCAATCCCATCAATAACAATCCTGGAGTCACTTCAACCAACCACTACATTCCTGACATTTCTCTGTTTTGCGAAACGGAGGGCATCGCTAAGAGCAACGGCCTTGACAACGGTGATACCAAAATATATTTAATTACAGTTTATTACTTGATTTTTATACAAGTGATATTACTATTTGAAGTTATATATTAAGAGAGGGGAGAGACCAGGTGAATTGAAGAGGAATAAATATTTATTAGAACACTCCATGTGACACTATTTAATTTAGAAGCCCGATCGTACATTATTGTCCTCAAATTTAAATGAAAGCGATCGTATATGTTTTAGTCACCAGGTAACTAAGACCATCCCCAAATTTTTAACCTAAAATTTAAATTTGAAGGCTTACTTGACACTTTAGCATCTTTTAAACTTTTGACCTCCTACCGATATGTCAAATTTTAAACATAAAATAATAATTCATCTGTATTTTCTTTGCATTGGGAATGAAAATAAACAAATGGATAATGGTTTAAACCAATAAAAAATTAATAAAAAGAATTTAATAATTAATTAAAAAAATCTAAAGGTGCTGTCAAATTTGGCAACAAGGGGAAATATGTCAATCCATGTCATGCCACATCAGATTTGGCTTCTCGATTGGAAAACATTAATGTTGTCTTTTGTTACCGTTATTGTTGATTTGGACATTTTGACATCTTATTTGGAAATGCTCTAAGAGGTGAACAATTATGACCTAATGTAATATCAGTGGATGCTTAGTGCTGCACCTCTGGAAACAATAAACCATATAGTGCTTAGTGTTGTACTACTATTTGATTTGATTGCAGGAACATAGTAATCAACAAAGTCAGTCATCCCTACCCTAAAAGGAAAACAATTTCATGTAACAATGGCCATAGTTTGATACAATATTTAGTTGATCGATTTAGTATATTTCAATAAGGGCATACCAAAGCATGCATGATTACTTAAACCACTAGTTTCTTTTTTTCCCTTCGTATATACGGCTAAGCACGTACTTACATGTTAATGGTACAATAATTGCCCCTCTAAATTATATTGGACCATAGTCATTAGGACCTAGTTAAGAAAAACGTTCGTTCGTCGTTAATGTTTTTGAAACTGTATATAGTATATAAGGATAGGGAGCACAATCTCCCTCCTATACAGTCCCGGTACTGTGTGAGGCAACATGAGGCAAAATAAGAACGATTAAGAACGACATGTTTGGACTCGTAACTTCTAATTAAGAACAAAATCCTGAGTTTAACACCTTTGAATACAATTATCATTCATGTTTTCCTGTATACACAATCTGATTGTTTCCTTCAATCCCTGCCATTCAAATTTGGTCTCTCAGTTCAATAGGATTTGTCATCTCTCAACGATTCTTCAAATCATCTTAATATATGAATCCCAATTGCACGGAAGCGAGGAATAATTTGTGGGCGTTTTGATTTTGCCTTCAAAATAATAGACTTCCATTGATTAAATTTAAGTTGAAACGTTTACATCCTCAACTAAAAACTTTTTTTATGGGTACCGAGACTAAAAAACAATAAGAGCCAAATAGTTCCACCATTACATGAATGCAGAGTTGGAAAATTAGCTACTGGTCTCAATTGATTGAGAGCAATTTATATGATTGTGCATCGTAATCTGTGGTAATGATATAATGGTATGTGTTGAAACTTTACACATATCCTTGTATTATTAATGGAGGAGGATTCTATACCCTCCTAATCTTTCTATCCTTCCATGCCTTCCATTTGTTATGTTTGAAGGTTCCACCATAAAATCAATTGGCAATATAGGAAGTAGTCCAAGACCATATAAGCACATAGCAAACCTTGTTCCTCACGGATGTGGGACAACTCTCAACATGTCCCCGCACGTGTGGCAGATTTTCAAGCCTATACGTGGACAATAATTGGGTGACATGGAGCGTGTGTGGCCGTTTAGTTTCACACGAGAACAACCCACTTTGATACCATGATGAAATTGAGGTTCCACCATAAAACCAATTGGCAATATGGGAAGTAGCCTAAGATCATATAAGCACATAGCAAACCTTATCCCTCACCGATGTGGGACAACTCTCAACAAAAATATTGGCCACGTTTGGTGCCCTGTTCCAAAATTTTAACCCTACCACCCACCAGTTCTATTTTCCACATGTGCTAGCTCTTCCATTTGTTATGTGAAATATGTCCAAATTCTGTACCGATCAATGAGACTAAAACTTTATCCAAGTTTTTCCAACTTTCTCGAACTCCAACAATATCCCACAGTTTTATATTTGATTCGTGAAGAGTTCATCTAGAAAAATAAAACAATAAGTTGAATAATGTGGGTTGTGTTTGTACGGGAGACTCGAAAACACAATCCACAAAAAGTCTCCATTTAAATTTTAAATCTAAGACCTCTGTATTTCGCAATATTTAAATTGTAGAACGCGTTTAGTTCTTCGCATTAAGTATTAATGGACAGAGGCTTGGTTCCAGCTTCAATGGTACAGCGCTTTATCCATGTTTGAATCTTGTTCTTCCTGCGCAGTTGAATCATGTCTCACATCTCTCCATCTTGGTTCTTTACAAAGGTCAACTCCATCTTCACCTTGTCTTCTCTTTCGACCTTTTTGTACACAAAAGCACTTGCAATTACCCCATAGACACAAAAATTTAGTGTGCTCAAAACTGCCAGCACCCAATAGAAGTAATTGAGGTGAGCCCTATTGATATTGTCACCAAGCCATTTGTTTCCATTTCTTGAGGTAATTAACTCCACAGCAGATATAATCCAATTGCTAATGAAGCTGCCAACTCCTACAACACTCATAGACGCTGCCGCTCCCATGCTTCTCATTTGCTCCGGCATTTGATCGTAGAACAATTCTTGAAGTCCAACCGTGGCGAATGCATCTGCGAGGCCAAGAATCAAGTATTGTGGGAGTAACCACCATACCCTCATGGGTATTATTGCTTTAGGTTTATCAATGAGATTGTAGTCTTTTGCAATGTTGAGCCTTTTGGCCTCTACTAGAGCCGACACAACCATGAGGAGTATGGATAGAACGAGCCCAATGCCGATTCTTTGTAGCACAGTAATACCCGAGGGGTGTCCCGTATATTTTCGGGCTACTGGGACAAAAACCCTGTCGTAGATTGGAACGGCGATTAGGATTGCAATGCCAACGAGGCCTTGAAGTGATGCCGCAGGAACCTGGAAATGGGGACCAATCGATCGGATGGTTGTGCTACATTGTTTGGTGAAGAAGGTGTGAAGTTGGGCTTGGATTACACCAAACATTAGGCAACTCAACCATATGGGGATGAGTCGAAGGACGAGCTTCACTTCTTCCACTTGATTGAGAGAGCATAGCCTCCATGGGTTTCTAGTTTTCGTTGATGCATCTTGTTCGTCTATGATCATTGCCTTGTCCAAGCATCTGCATTATTTTTTGTTTTCATTATGCTACCTATGCTTGTTATGTGTAATTGATTAGAGTATGAATCTCGTATCAGAAAAAATAGAGCTAAGGTACTAGCTGTCTACTTTTACTTTATGACAAAAGGGGAAAAGCAGCCAAGGGAAAAAGAATATAATCTATGAATGCAAGTGGACAATATAGAAAGTTCAGTCGATCAGTATCTAGCTAGACGTACACACACGACAAAGGAAGCAGCTGACCAATACTTTTAACGTTTGACTTTAGGACACTAGAGGTTCGGACGTCTACGTTTTCTGTTAACCGTCTATGACTATACATCTATATCTTTCTATATAACCTAAAATTGTTAAGTCATTCATTACGTTATTATATATGTGTTTGTTTTGCGCAAATGAATGACAAAGATATGATCAATTCTGATCCACTCTTAATCTAATGGAAAGATTCTTTGTATTTCTTATTTACATACCCAATAAAAAATTTTCATTTGTGCTGATCTTTCATATGAATTTTTTATTTTTATTTTTTGAAAAAAAAAAACAAAAAAAAAATGAACAGTTTGAATGATGAGAACACATTATAAACATTAAAGAGTAGTACTTTATGCGATATTAAGTTTGTACCTGAGTTGATTAGTACGAGCCAAAACTAGAGGCTGCGACTGACGTTGTAGCATGGCTTCACCCTTCTCATCTCCATGGTAAACTCCCTCGCAATTGAGTGTCTCAATGATATGACATTTCCGAGCTGCTGCAACGATCACTTGTGCCACCGTAGTAAAAGGGCTCCCTGGAGGCCTTTGCTTTCTGTACCTTTTAGTTCCCACCAAGAACGATACTAGTGACAAAACCAAAACCCCTGCCAATATTCCAAACCCTAATCCCCACCCAACATTATCCTACAAGTGTAGTAATTTCAATTAATTAGTGTACAGAACTAATTAATTTATCAACAAGAAAAAAAAAATCTAATTACCTTTTTTGTGACATTTTGATGACTGAACTGGAAAAATGGTAGGATTAGTAATGTTTCATCTTTAGGCAAACGATAGGACAAATATACTAGGAGTTTTTCTACGTAAACCACGCAATTATCTGAATTCACCCCGCAATTTTTTTTTATTTTGTGAAATGCAGTTTTATCCTTGAGGAAATACACCCACATCCTCATCTCATGACATTTCTCCCCCTCTCAGACAACAACCATCGGCGTCCCTCACATCACCAACGGCGTCCCTCACATCACCAACGGCGTCCCCTACCAACCTCAAAGCCATCTTTCTTTCTCTATCACTCTTGCAAGTGCTTTCAAAACCCATGAGCAAGGAGTTCCTTCAATTTAAAACTTGATTTGCAAGTTCTTTGAATTCAGATTCTTATTTTGATTCAATTTGTTCTTGATCTTTTAATGGTTGAGAATTTTATGGGTCCAAAATCCAAAAAAGAGAGGGAGGGAGAGGGCGATAATCAGGCTGGTGAGGATCACCGGCGTCGTGGTCGGGGATCGCGGAGGGTGCCTGTAGGGGGAAGGGGGTTTGCCAGGTTCCTTTTTCTTTTCTTTTTTTCTTTTTTTATTTACATTTTAAGGGTAAATTTGGAAATCAAACACTTCAAATTTTTTGTAGGGTGTACTCAGACGAGTAGTGGGTCTAACTAGAAAAACTCATATATACTAATTTCTATTAATTAATAAAACATTTATTGTCAATCAAAATAGAACATAAATAAGAAATATGTGGCAGAAATGTAATTTCACACAACCAAATTTTACTGTTTTTTTTTTCAAAACCCCACCTATATGTAATCCAAACATATTTCTAATAATAATAATAATAATAATAATAATAATAATAAACTTTCCACTCCCACATTCTCTATCACTCTCTTCCTCTCTCCTTCTATTTAAAAAACAAAAATAAAACAATTTTCTCACACACGTTTTGTGTGCGCCCATATGTTATTTTCATCTAATTAAATACATAGATAAGCATTTGAACATATTGATGGGAACATATTACTATAGCCAATTTGACTAAATTCATGTATATAATGATTAGGATTAGTAATTTTTTATTTTTATTTTTTTAAACCTTGAGGTTAAAATTGTCATGACATATTAAGATATATAAGTCATTTAATATTAAATTTTAAAGTAAAATATATATAATATAACCTGAGATACTAATAAATAAATAAATCTTATTTTTTGTGTACTATTATAATCTAAATACTTTTGGGAGGTTGTGAGAATCTAAATGGTAATTATTACTGCCACTCAGTACTACAGTTTGATGATATTCTTCTTCGTTTAGAAATAAGAGGTATTAGATTCGAATCTCGTAGATAATGAATTCAAAACTAAATTAAGCTGCCTATTGTGTAGCTTAGCCGAACTCTTTCTTTCCTTATTGCAAAAATATCAATATACTCAAAAAAAAAAAAAAAAGTAATTATTACCTGGAGATATACAACTCCTAGTGTGGCAGAAGTGGCACCAAACACCAACCCCAAGTACCACCAGTTAAAGAAGGAGCTCTTGACCTTTATCTCTTCCGGCGTGTTCTCATCGAACTGGTCTGCTGCAAATGTTTGCACGCATGGCTTCTGCCCACCTTGAGCCACCGATAAAATGTATAGCGCCACAAAGAACACTGCTCGGCGACTTTGTGAAGGAATTACTGAGACGGACAGAGTCAAAAGAACCATGCCCTACAATATGATATAAAAGCTATGAACACAACTACACAAGGACATCTATACAATCAAACATGATTAATGTTTTCTTGTCAATTAAACTGGCTTCGTTCTATAGGTTTACATTATCAGACCATAAATCTGAACATTCGGAACATATATTCAGGGGAAAAGCTCTTAGATGATTTACCAGGAAATAGATGGTGACAGAGAAGACGATGGTTTTGAACCGACCAAAATATGAATCTGCAAGAAAGGCTCCGACGACAGGGAAGACTGATGAAACACCAAGCCAGGTGTTGACATTCTTAGCCGCCGTGGCTAAGGGCTGGTCCAAAACATCTGTGAGGTACATGATGAGGTTACTTGCCAACCCATAGAATGCGAACTGCTGGGCCACCTCAACCACTGCAAATAAAATTTAATTAAGCAACAAATATACAGTATACTCATGAAAGATGAAACTCCTATAAATTTTCAGAAAACTTAATGAACTCAATATAAATATTCGTTGCCAAAAAAAAAAAAATCAAATCAAATAATTGTGGAATTAAATGAAAAATAAGGTGCTGGTAAAACAAAACTAAAAAAATAAGATGAAAACAAAATTTGATTGCTTACAGATGATGAAAATAGCAGCATTCCAGCCACCCCTACTGGGTTTTCCATGTGCAGTAGAAGCAATATTCATAATTGATAGTGTTTAGAGAGCTGAAATATTATTGGACCTCCTCATCAAGAGAGAAAAGTAGTTGAAATTTCTCCGGAAATTTGGTGGTTTACATAGTTTTCTCGTTGACTTACTATCGATCGTTATAGTTTTCTAGTTGACTTACTATCAATCGTGTTTCTGAACGCATATATATAAATGCACGTGTGCGTGTGTGGTGGGCAATTAGAATTTACAAAGTTATTTGGTTTGATGCTATTGGCCTTTTATGCTTATAAGAATTATTTTAGGAGGCGTAGTTTGCTTGCTGTGCACCCCAAGACAGGAGAATCCAGCGCACATTTCATTGCATGATTGCATAATTTGCATGCATAGCATCGAAAAAATCTTCTGCGTGCCCGACATACATCCCGACATATGAAGTGTTATAATACAAGCAGTTGACTTTTTTTTTCTTCAAAATCAAACTTCTTAAATTATGACATTTGGTGTATCAAGCCATATTCTTGACATAATGAAAAATCTCTCCATGACAGGAAGATATATACCCCACGTAACTATGATTCAAGTTGATGAATTTTATACAGGAAAATAAACTATTAACAAGTCAACTCTTCATCCATACACAACCGACCATTATAAACGTTGTCAATAATTATTTATTGTTAATGACCCTTTCAAAATGTTATCGTTGATGATGTAGGGGGTAATTTGTCTTAGCTAGGCACTATGGTACGTATACGTACACGTTATAATGCCATAATAATTTAATTTTAAATTTGCCATCTACAAATTTATTTGTTTTTAAACAAAAAAATAAAGTTATAGAACAATCGTCATCTACAAATTTTGAATTAAGATTACTCACTTACAAATAAAAAAATATTAATTTGTACTACAAATGTTTTTTTTCATTTTAAAATTATTATTTTTGTGATGGTGAAAATTTGCTGGATTGTGAAAATGTGTTGCAGTTTGCGAATTACTATTATTTTACTGTTTTAAGGTTTTGGGAAATGCTATACTATTAGGGGAGGTTGTGTCGAATTTTTTGTACAAATTTGTAGCTTAGGGTTTTCACCATTTAAGTATTTTTGGCCAGCTAAAAAAAACACCAGGGGACCTAGTCGAATGCTGAAGGAGTTAAAGGGCATACGTCAGACCAACTCCAAGATCAAGATTGTGTATGACCCGTGACATTGTGGAGCGGCTACCTCACAGCAGCATAGCGGCATTGCTAGTAGCTGTGGTGCTGTTATTCGAGATAATTGTCCTTTTCAACGGGAGTCTTGGGTAGAAATTCCCGAAGAGACGAAGATATTGGTGCGAGACAAGTTGTCGATTAGTATATTAATTTTTAGCCTTTATCATTTTTTTTAATTTTGTTTACAAATATTAAAAACCAAAATATATTATCTTAATATTATTAAATTTGTTACTATTATTTTATTATTTTTCATATTCGTAGTGCGTTTATGATTTGAGGACATATCCCCTAAGGCCATGGCCTACTTAGAGAGGACCTTAGCAATCCGGTACCAACAATGGAAGAACAATTTTCACACGTATTTTAAGCGATGGGATGATCTGGAGATTGCTCGCCTACATGTTCCAGACGAGTTGAATGACCGGCCAGAGGATTGGGAGTAGCTCTGCAAACATTTTACTGGACCCAAAATTTGTAGTATGTACATAATATTTTAATAATAATTTATTATTGTACATGTTATTTTTTAAGCTTTTTTTATTAATTTATTTCAAATAGTCGCATTAACATGTATACTGTGTGTTTAACAGAAGAAATCTATTGCTGGCTAGAAAGCTCAAGAGTCAAAGACACTTCTCCACCATTCTGGTTCGCAGCTCTTTTCGTATAGGCTTAAGTCACGACGTGAGGTAAAAGTATTTTAACTTTGAAATTTTATACAATTTATTTTTTATTATTGATTAATAAAATTTTCTTAATGTTTTTTTCTTCAGAAGGGTTCTAAGTTCCCAGAGATCGACATGTTCAAGGATGTTTACATTCGACCTGGTAATGAGACCACTAATCAGCTTCATGTAAGTATATGTTATTATTCTTATATGTATGAATCGTTCAAATATTATTTATATTTTGTTATTAAACATTATATGTTTTTTATTTATTATTACAGGCTACTATGGAGGAAAAGAGCACTGCTGTTCTCCATGAAGCAGCATCCCAGCTTCCCCCGGAGACCCCGATCGAGGACCTCATGGTACCTGAGGATGTAGGTTTTCAGATCATGACTGATGTCCTGGATCAGAACTATGGTCGTCATCGTGGCAAGGTTGTTTGAGATATGGGGAAAGTGCGGATTCGTGAGAGGGGTGCTTCTTCTTCCAGATCGAACACAGCAGAGGTCGATGCATTGAAGGCGGAAGTGACGCACCTGAGGGCCGAGGGCGAGCAGATGAAGGCACAGCTGAGGGCCCAGGGCGAGGAGATGAAGACCTGTGTCGGTAGGGTGCAAGAACTTGTACAAGCCATACAAATGTCCGGCCTCCAAATCTCGCTAACTCCACCTTCGACCTCAGAGCCATCTCGCCCTGCCGATACCCAGTAGCCTGATGTATTAAACCTAGTTCACTTGTAGTTTTTTCTTTTTTGTTTGGACACCTTGTATGTACATTTTCATATATTTTATAATTAAATACTTTTGCTTGGTTAATTAATTATTCTTTAGAATTTAATTACAATATTTATCAAAAGTTAATAAAAATAATATTTTTCACTAAAACAAAAAAAATTATTTCTCACTAAATAAATAAAAAAAGGGTTTGTGCGACGCACTCCCTAGGATGTGCGTCGCGTAAGGCCACTTTGCACGATATATGTTATTTCTTCATCGCGCAAACCCTAGCATCACTGCTTTGGCGCGACGGTTAGAGCACGACGAAGGTTGCGTCGCGCAAACCCTTGCGCAACGATTTTTTACTTTGCACGACGAATGAACGTACGTCGCATAAAGTGTTTTTTTTTTTACTAGTGTAAGTGGCAAGATTACTACTATTTTTGAATTACTATCTTTGGATGAGAAAATTTTAAAATTCTACATAACTTTAGATTTAATTGTTAAAAATACATTGCAAGAATAATGATAAGGAACTCCTCAAAGAATTAAAGCCAAATCTCAAACATTACAAATGTATTACAAAAGGACTTTGGAAATGATACTTCTTAAGGTGTCATTTGAAATTCATCTCTCTTATATAACATGTAGTCATTCACAAAGTCCATCCACACACTTTTGAAAGTTATCCGAATCTAGTTAGCTTGACTAAGCACCTGTCCACAAGTAACCCCAATTTTAATTAGGGTGATTTAAAAAAAAAAAAATTGATCAAATATTACGAGTATATTAAAAATGTTTATACAAATTATAAATATGTCCATTAAATATTGTGGTACACTAATATACTTAAAACATACAAAAATTATAAACTCTGTCACTGTATTCTATACGTATGGCATAGTATAATATCATAGCTGCTTAGTGCTGAGATAGCTTTAATATATAGATATATATTTTTAATTAAAAACCAGTAATAGATTTAATATATAAATGTATACAACTAATTGATTAGATTATTAAGAGCAAGTGGTATTCATTGTCCACGAAAATTTGTGTGAGCATTGATTTTGTATGTCATAGCTCAAAGACAATATATATTTAATTGCAGTATATTACTTGTTTTTTTATACAAGCAATACTACTATTTTGAATTATACTAGCATATGGGCACATGTACACTAAGTGTGTGAGAATTTTTTTTTTTTTTTTTTTGAAATAGAAGGAGAGAGGAAAAGAGTGATAGAGAAATTATTTATTAATTTATTTATTTATTAAATTAGAGATTTATTAGGATTATATGTATGTGAGGCTTTGAAAAAAAAAAGCAAAATTTGGTTGTGTGAAATTACATTTCTGCCCTATATTTCTTATTCATGTTTTGTTTTAATTAGAGGGTTAAACTGGTAATTTCAGATGATTTTAGTTGACAATGAGTGCTTTATTAATTAGTAGAGATAAGTTTTTTAGTTAAAATGGTATCTGAAATTTGCGTAATTCCTCACTTTTTGGTCTTTGAGATTTTGAAATCGATGGACATGGTCCCTGAGTTTGTCCACCATCAATCATTTTGGTCATTCAATGAAAATTCTCTATTAAATAAGGATAAAATGACAAAAATACCTCAATTTTTGTCAAATCATTTTGGCCCATTGTTAATTAAATTGAGGATATTTTTGTCATTTTGCTCTTATTTAACAGAATTTTTCACGGAATGACCAAGGTGATTGATGGTGGACAAACTCATGGATCACTCCTATCGATTTCAATCTTGGGATCAAAGTAAGTAGTTATGCCAATCTCAAAAATCATTTTGGCTAAAAAGCTAATTATATATATATGTGTGTGTGTGTGTGTGTGTGTGTGTGTGTGTGTATTTTTAGTATTGATATTTTTACACTAAGGGGAGGGGGAGTTCGGCAAAGCCGCACTATAAGCAACCTAATTTGATATCGAAATCGCCATTCACGAAATTCAAACCTAAGACCTTTCAATTACAAGTGAAAATGATTGTCACCCGACTATAATACTGAATGACAAAGTTAATTATATATTAAAAAGGAAGAAAAACGTATAATAAGTTGAAAGAGGAGTACACATTCATTGGAACTCTCCATGTGAAGATTAAATTTAAATGTAAGCTTGCATTCCTTGGTCACGGGGTTACTAAGAGAATATTTATGACATAATATAATATACGAGGCTGCTTAGTGCTGCACCTCTGGAAGCATTAAATTATATATTAATAGTGCTCAGTGCTGCACTTCTACTATTTAATTTGATTATAGGAGCACGGTAATCAACAAAGCCAGTCATCCCTACCCTAAAAGAGAACAATTTCATCTAACAATGGCTATAGTTTGGTACAATATTAGTTGGTCGGTTAACTATCTCCCAATAAGGGCATAACAAAGTGATGCAGTATGATTACTTAACCCCCACTAGTTTCTTACTCTTCTTATATTTCCTTCATACGGCTAAGCGGGTAATGGTACAATAATTTGCCCCCCAAATTATATAAGGATAAACTATTACGAGATGATTCAATAATTCGGAACGAATTTTAGTCTTGTATTTCACACGTTCCGTCTTATGTTGGTAATCAGCAGAAGGCTGAAATATCTATGTAAATCTTTTATGCAATTTCGGTACTGCATGAGTCAAAATCCTGAGTTTAGCACCTTTAAATGCAATTATCAAATCATATCCTCTTATTCAAATCAAATCATATCTCCAAAATCTGAGATCCGTAGGTATCAAATCAAATCATATCCTCTATTCAGGTCTCTTTGTATACACGGTCTGATTATTGCCTTCAATCCCTAACGTTCAAATTTTGGTCTCTAAATTCATTAGGATTTGTCATCTCTCAAGTATTCTTCAAATCATCTTAATACATCAATCTCAAATTACACGGAAGCGAGGAATAATTTGTGGAAGTTTCTTTTCCTTATATTTTAAGTTGAAACATTTACATCCTTGACTAAACTTTTTATGAGTTCCGAGACTAATAAAAAGGGATGTGCTATTTACACATCTCATTTTACTTCTCACACACCCTTTGATAATTTATGTTCGTTGATCTTCTTCAATTCATTTGATCCGACGACCAAAAATTAAAAAGGTGTGTGAGAAGTAAACTGGGGTGTGTGGATATCACACCCCAATAAAAATTAAGAGCCAAATAGTTTCACCATTACATGAATGGGAGTTGGGAAATTAGCTATTGATCTCAATTGAGTGAGAGCTACTTATATAATGCATGTACATCGTTATTGTGGTATTTCATGATAATTTTGTAATAGTATGTGTTGAAAACTTACACATGTCATTGTATCATTAACGTTAACTAACCAGCCAAATACTTTACATACAAAATGAGGCGAATCTGACATCCCATCGTTAGTTACTAGACTAATCTTAGAAAACAAGCGAAGGTGATTTTAATAGCTCGAAGCTATTGGCGAAGCTTTTTAAATTAACTACGTTTGGTGGCCTCTTCCAAAATTTTAATCCCATCACCCACTAGTCCTATTTCTCACTTACATTATAATCTCACCCACCATAAAAAATTTAAAATTTAAAATACTATTTCATAACTCACCATTATTTTTAAAATAACCTCTAATATATGTAAATTCTTTTTAAACTTTTAGAAGAATAAATATTAATATGTTTTTTTTAGTAAGAACCATTGTTCCCTTCTTGAATCGCAGCATCACACCTCCATTACCCTAATCGCACCCACACTCCCAAGTAATCAAAACCTTTGACACCTACTTGGTGACATCTCCTTTGAGAAGAGAGAAGAATCGAAGGGGAGGAGAGAGGGGGAATGAGAGAGAAGGGGGAGAAAGAGAAATAGGGGACAAAGAGAGCAAAACGGCCAAAGAGAGATGATAAAGGGAGGGGGAATAGGGTAGGGGCATTACGAGTTATATGTTTATATATTAGTTATATGTAAATAGTAGTGTTTTGTCACATTGACAAAATGCATATGTAATATCAATTGTAACTCCAATATACTCCACTTTGGAGATTAATGCATATACAACAAATTTCTCAAATGTTGTCTTATATATTTTTGGTATGTACCATGTTCAATCAACTTGACATCAGAGCAGTTCGCTCTTGGTGGCCTATGTGTTTTAATTTGTGCCCACTTTTTCTTAATATCATGCCCTAAGTGTTCAGTTAGGGTTTGTGTTGTCGTAATTTCCTTTGTTAGACAAAAATGTGAACAAGGTTGTACATGAACACTAATCTACTAGAGTTGTCGTGAACTACAATCTGCTATAATGTCGTGAATAGCATTTCTGCTACAGTGCATGCTACAGTGTTTCTCGTAAATTGTCTCAATTCCACTGTGTATCTTATGTGCCGTCATTGTTCGTGTTTTAGCTAAATGACTCAATATAATTATAGTGTTATTATGCACCTTGCTAGATCAAAGATGTGGATAATTGATATTGGGGCCACTGATCATGTGACTGGTGACCCTAGAGTGTTTGATGAGTTACTTGATTATGTTTGTGATCCGTATATTACAAGTGCAACTAGAGCACCTTCACCTGTGAAGGGTGAAGGCATTATGTCTCTTACTTCGTAACATCAAGCTTGTTGCTGGAGAAGAAAGTCAATTTATTGCTTATGTAGCTTACCCCTTAGACCTTTTTGAAGAAGGTTCTGTTACTAACATGTTTACTTCCATTGTAGGTAATGTGTTTGGGTTAAAGGCCTTGCGTGCTCCGTTTGGAGGATTTGTGGATCCCTCATGCTTATGTTAAAACTTTCCAAGGCCCGCCTCATGGTATCCAAGTTGAGAGAGATAAATTGAACAAGTATGGCCGCCCTCTATTGGGATGTACTATAAAACCAAAATTGGGGTTATCCGCTAAGAATTACGGTAGAGCAGTTTATGAATGTCTATGCAAGATGATGAGAATATTAATTCCCAACCATTTATGCGTTGGAGACCTGTTTCCTATTTTGTGCCAAAGCAATTTATAAAGCACAGGCTAAAATAGATGAATCAAATGGCATTACTTGAACATTACTGTAGGTATATGCAAAGAGATGATCAAAATAGTTGTATTTGCCATAGAATTAGGGGACCTTATCACTGATCCATGCTCTACTTGTTCCTAACTGTAAGTGCAATCTTTTGTTAGTAATAAAACTACTTGATACCTATATTGTTCCGCTCACTTTTACTCCATGTATTGTTATTTTCAAGATCTTAAAACTCAGAAGATATTTGGTTGTGGTAAAAGAATTGGGGGTTTGTACATCTTGACTATAAAGGATAAAATGGTTTCAAGTTCAAGTAATCATCAAATTTTAAATGTCAAAGTGGATACAAACATCAAATTTGTTTGTGACATCGAGATATTCATCATTCAATTATTTACTTCACCTATTTCCTTCTTTGTTTCGCACTTGCAGTGGTTCAGAGTTCAAGTGTGAAACATGTGTCATGGCTAAGATATATTGTGTTTCCTTTCGTTGCTTTGTTCCTTTTATTGATTACTGTACTCGATTAACTTTCTTCATTGAAATGGTGTCTACTCAGTTTCAGACTAAAGTTAAGATTTCAAGTCTGATAATGGGAGAGTACATAAATCACACTTTGGCATGCTTATTTCGAGACCAGGTTGTTATTCACCAGATAACTCCTTTGTTTACACCCTAACAAAATGGTGTGTATGAACAGAAGAATCGTTAAATAATGGAGGGTACTCACTCCTTGATGTTGGATAAGTTTGTTTCTAATCATATATCGGGCCATGTTATTTTAACTATTGTGTATTTATCAATCGTGTTCCAAGTAGGGTTTTGGATTTTTATACATCGCTTGATGTGCTTCAAAAACATGTCTCTTATGTCTCTATATCCAAACTTTCTTCAAAGGTGTTTGAGTGCATGGCTTATGTGTATATCTACTCTCATCAACGAAGTAAACTTGATACATATACTTTCCGATGTGTGTTTATTGGGTATGCTAATAATCAGTAAGGCTATAAGTGTTATCATCCTCCGACCAAAAAACTTATATTACCACGAATGTTACCTTCCACGAGAAAGTTTCGTATTTTGTGAAGCCTTCTTCTGACTCTTCACTTCAGGAGGACATGAGGTGTGAAGTGTGGAGTTAAAGAGATGGCACGGATGATGTGTTGCAGGCCAAATTGGAGACAGGACCTTTTTAGCTGCACGACATAGACCAAACAACCATAGATAATAACTTGGCGACTGTCATTCCTAAGCTCTCTAATGACCCGTTAGAATTACCCAATGACCAATCACTCATGTGTGATGCCACGAGTCTCTGTCTATTAATGATCGGTTACCTAAGGTTGATATGTCTAATAAGTTGTCTGCTTATGTTTCACCCAGTGATGATTCTTCATATGATTTGGTACAAGTTGGCGACATGCAGAAAGTAAATTTTTATCTCTTTTACTTATCAGTTGCCTCAACGAGCTAATCATGGAAAATTTAAAGTACAATGTGAGCCTAACATGCATGCCAAAGATAAGTATCCTATCAATAATTATGTGTCTATGCATCATTTCAAAATCATATGCATGATACACATGTCAGCTATCTGGTGTATCTATTCCAACAAAATTGCAGGATGCATTGTTTAACCCTAAATATGTTAATGTCATGAATGTTGAGATGGAAGCTCTAGAAAAGAATTACACTTGGGAAGATGAGTGTTCACTATTAAGCACAAAACATATAGTTCTATTGACAGGTACAAAGCGAGATTAGTTGCTATAAGTTATACACAAACCCTTGGTGTGTACTATCAGGAGACTTTTGCTCATGTTGCTAAACTTAATATTATGCGTGTCCTTATGTTCTTAACAACAAACCAGGATTTGCCCTAGTTTGATGTTAAGATGGTGTGTGTAGATTGCAAAAGGCTCTGTATGGTTTAAAACAATCTCCTAGAGCATGGTTTGGGAGGTTTGCAAGTTCATGCAAAGAAATTTGGGTATTCCAGAGCCATTCAGATTGTACTTTATTTCTGAACCAACGAAATGGTAACCTAACCGCATTGATTATTTATGTTGATGACATGATAGTGACTGGTGATGATCAGAATGAGGTACACCGTATCCAAAAGTACCTAGACATTGAAATTGAGATGAAGGAATTGGGTGAACTGAAGTATTTTCTTAGAATCAAGGTTGCACGATCCAAACATGGTATTTTTATGTCTAAACAGAAGTATGTTCTTGATTTGTTAGCTGAAACAGGTATGTTAGATTGCAAACCTTTTGATACTCCGATTGAGCAAAATCATCGTCTGAGCTTATTTTTGGATCAAATTTCTACTCATAAGGAACAGTATCGAAGGCTTATGGGGAGATTAATTTATTTGTCTCACAGTCACCTTGACATTGCTTTTGCAATTAGTGTGGTAAGTCAGTTTATGCAATCGCCTACTGAAGCTCATTGGGCGGGTTCTACCACTAACTGACGGTCTCCATCTGGATACTTTACTTTTGTGGGTGGTAATCTGGTTACTTGAGAAGTAAGAAACAAAATGTGGTTGCTAGGTGAAGTGCAAAAGCTGAGTTTCGTGGTATATATCATGCTGTATGTGAGCTGATGTGGTTGAAAAAATTGTTGAGAGATCTCAAGTTTGAACGGTGCTATGAAACTCCATTGTGATGACAAGGCTATTATTAAGATTGCTCATAATATAATGCAACATTGTTAAACAAAACATGTGGAGATTGATCGCCATTTCCACAAGGAAATATGGATGCTAGAATTATTGTTTTTCCATTTGTGGGGTATGAAGATCAACATGTTGACGTGCTTACTAAGGTTGTGTCTAGTAGTGTTTTTTCCATCTCACTTGACAAGTTGGGCATGCGTGACATCTTTGCTCCAACTTGAGGAGGAATGTCACGAGTTATATGTTTATATATTAGTTAAGTATAAATCGTTGTCTTTTGGTTCACATCGATGAAGTATATATGTAATACTAATATAACTCCTATATATACTCCACTTTGAAAATTAATGCATATAGAAGAAATCTTTATATTACAATATCTAAATTGTAGAACGCGTTTAGTTCTTCGCAAATAAAGTATTAATGTATTGGCTGGGGCTTGCTTCCAGCGCCTTTAATGGTAAAGCACTTTACCAATGTTTGAATCTTGTTCTTCCTGTGCACTTGAATCATGGCCTATTAGTATGTCTCATATCTCTCCACCATGGTTGTTTGCAAAGCTCAAATCCGTCTTCACTTTGACTTCTCTTCCGACCTTTTTGTACACAAAAGCATTTGCAATTAACACATAAACACACAAATTTAATGTGCTCAAAACTGCCAGCACCCAATAGAAGTAATCGAGGTGAGCCCGATTGATATTTTCACCAAGCCATTTGTCACCATTTCTTGAGGTAATTAACTCCGCAACAGATATAATCCAATTGCTAATGAAGCTGCCAACTCCTACAACACTCATAGACGTTGCCGCTCCGATGCTTCTCATTTGCTCCGGCATTTCATCGTAGAACAATTCTTGAAGTCCAACCGTGGCGAATGCATTTGCGAGGCCAAGAATCAAGTATTGTGGGAGTAACCACCATACCCTCATTGGTACTATTGCTTTAGGTTTATCAATGAGATTGTAGTCTTTTGCAATGTTGAGCCTTTTGGCCTCTACTAGAGCCGACACAACCATAACAAGTATGGATAGAACTAGCCCAATGCCGATTCTTTGTAGCACAGTAATACCCGAGGGGTGTCCCGTATATTTTCGGGCTATTGGGACAAAAAACCGGTCGTAGATTGGAACGGCGATTAGGATTGCAATGCCAACGAGGCCTTGAAGTGATGCCGCAGGAACCTGGAAATGGGGACCGATCGATCGGATGGTTGTGCTACTTTGTTTGGTGAAGAAGGTGTGAAGTTGGGCTTCAATTACGCCAAACATTAGGCAACTCAACCATAGGGGGATGAGTCGGAGGACGAGCTTCACTTCTTCCACTTGATTGAGAGAGCATAGCCTCCATGGATTTCTAGGTATCGTTGATGCATCTAGTTCGTCTATGATCATTGCCTTGTCCAAGCATCTGCATTATTTTTTGTTTTCATTACGCAACATAAGCTTGTTATTTACCATTGTTGAGAATATGAATCTCGCATCCGGAAAATTAGAGCCAAATGGACTAGCTATGTACTTTTACTATAGGAAAAATGGGGAAAAACAGCCATGGAAAAAAGAATGTAATCTATGAATGCACGTGGACACCCTAACTAGATGTTCGGACGTCTCCGTCATCTATGACTATATATCTGTATCTTTCTATATAACCTAAAATTGTTTAGTCATTGACTAAGTGATTATAATCAATGAATGCATGTGGACAATACAGAGATTCAGCAGACAAGCATCGAGCTAGACGTACACACACGACAAAGGAAGCAGCTGATCAATACATTTAGAGTTTTGAGTTTAGGACAACAGAGGTTCGGACGTCTAAGTTTTCTGTTAACCATCTATGACTATATATATCTATATCCTTCTACATAACCTAAAATTGTTTAGTAATTGACCAAGTCATTATTTTATGTGTCCGTTATGCTCAAATGAACGACAAAAATGTGATAAATTATGATCAACTGTTAATCCAAAGATCAAAAATCTGTGTTTCTCATTTACCTGCCCAATAAATTAATCCAACCCATTGAAATGATTAGAGGCTCCTTGTTGCTCAAATGACCCTTTGGTTAGCACTCATACGAGTAAGATTCTCTCCCCTCTTTTTTTCCCTACCCTTCCCTCCCCTCCGATTTGAACGGTCACGGTTAAGCCACGTTAATATCTTATATTAATTTTTTATAGAAAGAGAAAGACAAAATAGAGAATGTAAGAGAAAGGGATGAAAAGAGGAGGGAAGAGAATCCTAGTCCGCACTGATACAGTGTATATATGTCCATATGTATGATCTTGATGTCGCATTAGAATTCATATCGAATAATGAAATTTTATATTACATTTCCATCATGATCATTGTATAGTTTTAACAATTGAAAATATTTCTAATCTGTTTATTTGTTACATTCGAGAATCGTGAATATATCATAATCATACATTTTCGCTCCATATTTCCTTAACACATAGATTAACCCTAACGGTTTCCGTTATTAAAATTATATGACTAATAGATTTTCAATTGTGCTGATCTTTTATATGAATTTATTTTTAAAGAAAGAATCGAAAAATGAACGATTTGAATCATGAGAGCACATTATAAACATGAAAGAGTAGTACTTTATGCAATATTAAGTTTGTACCTGAGTTGATTAGTACGAGCCACAACTAGAGGCTGCGACTGACCTTGTAGCAGGGCTTCACCTTGTCATCTCCATAATAAACACACTCGCAATTGAGTGCCTTATTGACATGCCATTTCCGAGCTGCTGCAACGAGCACTTGTACCACCATAGTAAAAGGGCTCCCTGGAGGCATTTGCTCCCTGTACCTCTTAGTTCCCACCAAAAAAGATACTAGTGACACCACCAAAACCCCTGCCAATATTCCAAACCCTAATCCCCACCCAATATTATCCTACAAGTGTGGTAATTTCGATTAATTAGTGTACAGGACTAATTAATTTATCAACATAAAAAAAATCTAGTTACCTTTTTTTTGTGATATTTTATATTAGTATTTGAAATATCCTTATTAAATTATAAACTATTAATTATATAATATGCCATGTCGCTTTTAATTTCGTGACATGTTTGGTTTTCTTACTAAGTTTTCATGTCACTGTGATAATATTTCTTTCTTTAAAATTCTATATTTGTTGCTTCTGATGTTGTAGATATCAACTTGTATGATATTTCTTTGCACACCTCCACCTTAATTTAAACACGTTTGCACGCATGTGTCTTTGCTTCTCTCAATACTAATTCTAGTTGTCATTGGAGAGAAGAAAAAGGTGATTAGTGACCACTCTATTATGGTGACTTTCCAAAGTTATTAGCTAGACGTGTTCTCCTTTGTGGCCATGCAATTGACCTCTTGCTTCAACTAGGTGACTAAGCCAATAGGTGTTGCATGCACAGTATTAGCTCTCCTCATCTTTACACGCATGAGCTTATTGAAGAACTAGCTAGATCCATTGGTTTCAAGCCTTGCCACGTCACACCATCCAATCGAATTATAACGGTAGCCGCCGTTGTGTTGTATGAATAGGAGCTTTACTCCATTGTTTTTGGAGCATGTAAAATAAGGCAGCATGCAATATGAGACTTCACGTAGATTCTATGTGTATATATATATGTATTTATACAGAGAGAGATTAGAAAAGAAAATAGTAGAATATACATGACATTGGTTGTGATCAAGTTCGTAGAGCTTGGAACTTGGATGGATTGGAACACTAAGGCTCTAGTTTCGTATTGGAGGTAGGGGTTTTTCGGGAAACTTATCATTATTAGGGTATTTGTCTTGTTTAAACTTTGTGAAATATGTGTTATATACTTGGTATATTTAGAACTAATATAATTGTTTATATTCGAATTTTGATATATTATTGTTAATTTTGATAATGTGGATATTGTGATAGCGCTGATTTTATAATTTGTGTTTGGTAAACTTAGATTAGTATTGTTTTTAATACAAAATAAAAGATTCAACAAAAAGAAAGAGGGACACAAAATTCAATAAAAGTCAACAAGGTATTTCATTCAGAAAAATGCTAAGGAAACTCTCTTAAAGTGGAACTTTTCATGGACTCTATCGCCTTACAGTTTAATATCAATTATCATGTCAACATTATAAAACATAATGTTAAAAACATGACGTAGAAGATGGGCAATAAAAAATTACACTTTTAAGAAAGTCTCTTTGACATTTCTCTTTCATGAATATACAAGTTAGTAGTGTATTCACAATTATTGACCAAACAAAATAGCTTATTCAACAATTTGAAGTACGTTTTTATTTTTATGTACTATTATAATCTAAATACTTTCGGGAGGGTGTGGGAATCTAAAAGTAGTTATTACCTGGAGATATACGACTCCTAGTGTGGCAGAAGTGGCACCAAATACCACCCCAAGTACCACCAGTTGAAGAAGGAGCTCTTGACCTTTATCTCTTCAGGCGTGTTCTCATCGAACTGGTCTGCTGCAAATGTTTGCACGCATGGCTTCTGCCCACCTTCAGCCACCGATAAAATGTACAGCGCCACAAAGAACACTACTCGGCCACTTTGTGAAGGAATTATTGAGACGGACAGAGTCAAAAGAACCATGCCCTACAATATGATATATAAGCCATGAACACAACTACACAAATATATCTATCCAATCAAACTTGATTAATGTTTTCTTGTCAAATAAACTGGCTACGTTCTATCCATATTATAATTGAAACTGTAAATCTGAACACATTTAGGATACGGCTTTCTAACTTATGTAACAGTTCAGATCATAGTTACCAAATACGGAGTAGGGTTCAAATTCGATGTTCGGTTTTTTCTAAATTCGTTAAAGAATGTAAATTGGCATTAAGTATAATCTTTTTGTTATTGTATAGTATTAAATATTGTAAAAAGCTAGCTAAATAACTTATCATCTCATACAACATTCTCTATTTTAACAAACAATATAATAATTTATGAGATCTTCAATTAGTACCTCACATATTATTAAATACACACTACAAAATTTATTACTACATGACCTATATATATACTATAACATGAATTGACTATTTAGGTTTCATAAGATTTAAAAATAATATAAATTCTTTTAATACGCCAAATTAATTTCAACATGTATATAAGATCATTTTTCATCAAACTTTCAAAGCCACTTTTCACCCTCAATTGTAGAACAAAACCGTAAAAAGAATTAATATGCAGAAGTACACTAGGTGAGTAGAAACCAAAAAGCTATGATGAATATGATATGAAGCACACAATAATCTATTCAATTTCATATCCTGCAATATACCAGAATGATTAATACAAACTCACAAAGCATGAGGTGAGAAACGCAGACGCAAATTGTTATTTAAGACGAAGACTTAAAGATTTTTTGGAAACTTGGGGTCTTTATATTGATTTTGACATAGGTGTGTGCGTCTGAGGATAGTCTAAGTAAGAAAATGAAGTGTATTATGATGTTAGGGAGACAAAATTTAGAGATAAAATTTGCAAACTAAATGATCTATCATTAGAACATGTTTATCATCGGTTAACTAATATACCAAGAGTAATGCTAGGGAGACTAAATTGGCAAACTAAATGATATGTCATCAATAGGATTGAACATGTTTATCAATGCTTAAGTAATAAATCAATCATCACCTTTCATATCCTTTAGTTTCCAATATCTAGTTTACAAATTTAGTTTTCATAGCATTACCCATAAAGGGATCATTAACTTTCATATCCTTTAGTTTAATTAAGTCTCCCTAACATTAATCTTAATTTTTTTATTTTTTTGTCAACAAGAGATTCATTGAAAAGGAGACGAAGCTCCAAAACAAGTACAAAGCCAAGACAGCACGGCTAGAGAACAAACAGAAAGGAAAGACAAACTAGGGCACGACACCCACCATGTGAACAAGGAAGGATAACAAGACTTGAAGCGAAGCTTCAGTTGCCTTCCCTGAACACCAAGACCTAATGCCTAATGTGGACATGGTAGACCATCGTTAGATAAAATATGGACGAGAGCGGATGGGGGTCTGGTCACCCAGACTTCCGGACACATCCTTCTTTTACATTGTGAAGCAACCCAGTCGACTACAGAATTCGCTTGGCAAGGGATCTAAAACCAACGAAGGAACTGGAACCTATGACTGAAATTACGAATCTGATTGAGGATAGGGAAAATGGTCCAACGAGATTGACGGGAGGAGTCGTTGATGCTCTGAACCAATGTCGTGGAATCAGATTCAAAAATCACCTTAGAGAACTTATTTTGCACTGCCAATTCCATGGCAAGAATGGCACATTTAGCCTCAGCTTCCAAGGAGGAGGCAAATGTGCCCTTGGCTGTTTTACCTATGATTAACTTCCCAAATGCATCTCGAACCACCACTCCAAAACCCAAGCACAGAGAAGCCTTAGACCACGAGGCATCACAATTGATCTTAACAATATTTGGCGGGGTATGAGTCCAACTTGGAAGACGTAGCAGGTTAATCCTGAGGAGAAGTAGGAATCGTGGAAACATTTATAAAATCATTGCAAGCTTCTATTGCCACTTTCATGGTTTTATAAGGAGAGGGTAGAACATTATTAAAACTTGCATGTCATCTAGCCTTCCAGATTTCCTAGCAAAGGAAAGAGATAGAAGATAAAACTTTAGGTAATGTCATACTTGAGTCATCTACCACCGAAGAGAGAGCGAACAACCATCTGTCAAAAGAAATGATGGATTGATGATCGATGCTATAGTTTAGCCCAGACGCGAACCAAACGGTAGAAGTCCACACGCAGAGGAAAAGCATGCCTCAACAATTTTAGGCTCATTCTTACAAATGGGACCATCCATGGTCAGGAGACAATTGTTAGCAATCCTCTAGGAAAAAAAAGAACTTGATTTTAGGAAGAGTATCCATTTCCCAAATGAGTTTCCAGAATGCAGGATCCATACACAGAGATTGACCAGCATTATTGGTAGATAAGGTTTGGTTGTCCAAGGTAACTGTATGACAAAAGGCATAACCCAATTTAAAAGAGTAATCACCATTGAAGGACCACGGCCAAATAAGACGATCGGGGAAAGAAAGATCATCAAGGATGATACTCGCAATAGCCACAAATTCCACAGGAGAAAAAGATTGCGTATATCCCTCAAGTTCCAAGATCAATCTGAAACTGAAATAATAGCTCTTGCCACCGCAGTCACATTGTCCAGGATAGAACAAGTCGGGTGAAGTAGGCTATTTGGAGTGCTAGTAAGCCATTTATCTTGCCAGATGTAGACACATCTCCCATTACCAATTTGCCATCTGGCCAATTTGATAATGAAAGCCTAACCTTGCAAGAGGCTACTCCAAGCCTAAGAAGAACGACCTCCCTTGAAGGCATTTAAAGTGTCCCCCAAAGGAAAGTAGTGACCCCGCAGAATACGAGCCTAGAAAGCAATATGTTCAGCCATATGACTCCAAAATTTCTTAGCTAAGAGGGTCGTATTGTAGTCCAGAAGGCTTCGGAATCCAAGATCACATGCAAACTTAGAGGCACAAACAGCCGACAAATTTCACCGATGAATCTTACACTCATTATCCCTCTAACCCCACCAAAAAAAGGCCAGAAAGGCATCAGTATTGTGGCAGAAAGTGGCCAGGAACAAGAAACAATTCATAGGATAGTTAGGAATGGCCATGGCAATGGCTTTAATCAAAACATCACGACCAACCAAAGATAATGATGTCGATTTAAAACTCTGAATCTTAAGAGCGAAGATATTTCCCCGGGTTTGAGGTTTGGGGAATATTGAATAAAGTACATGCATCTTTAATGACAGTCTGAGGAGTATTTGTCAAGAAGAAAATGGAAGATTTCTGAAGATTAATAGTTTGGCCAGACGCCACGCAATACAAATCCAAATGTCTCAGCGGAGCATTGCAATTATCCTGATTAGCCTTAATAAAGAAAAACGAGTCATCTGTGAAAAATAAGTAAAAGAGCATCAGGCAAGAAAGGGTGAGAGAAATATCAGACATAGCACCTACCTCGCATTGATCAAAAATGAAGGATGAAAGAGCCTCAGTGATGAAGAGAAATAGGTAAGGAAATAACGAGTCACCCTGACATAGTCCTCTAGTCCTCTAGAAGGAATAAACTTCTCCCTACACTTGCTATTAAAATTGACAGAAAATGAGATCGTTCTTACGCAAGTCATAACCATATAAACCCATCTTATTTGAAATCCAATCGAAGTAGCACTGTTTCCAGAAAGTCTTATTCAACATTATCTTAGGCATTGTTCATATCAACTTTAAGACCCAACTTAAAATCCCAGATTGATTTTTTGCTCTTCAAATAATGGAAAACCTCATAAGCAACAAAAATATTATCTTGAATTTAACGTCCCAGGACGAAAGCACTATGGTGGTGAGAGATAAGGCCTAGGTCATGGGGTTTTAACCAATTTGTCATCAACTTGGAAAAAAATCTTGTACACAAAGTTGCAGAGGCTGATAGGATGAAATTGAGAGGTAAACTCAGGCACTTCCACCTTGGGAATAAGGACAATATTGGTATGGTTCATCTCCCAAAAAAGATTTCCACTGGAGGAGAATTCAGAGATGGCCCAGAGATAATATTATTAACAATCTCCCAACAAGTGTGGTAAAAATTCCCATGGAAACCATCAAGATCCGCAGCTTTAAGACACCCATTTGAAACACTGCAGATTTGATCTCCTACATGGTGAAAGGCATGACAAGATCGACATTAATTTGAGGAGTGACCACCTGCTTGAGACCAACAAAGGCATGATGAAGATTTATTGGCTCAGAAACCGAGAAGATAGTCATAAAATAAGCATCAATGTGATTTCTAATCTGACGATCTTCTTTCAACCAGACATCTTCATAATCTTTAAGCTTCATAATGCAATTTCTTTGGTGGAGCTGGATCGCAAATTGGTGGAAAAAGGCAATATTTTTGTCTCCATCACGCAGCCAGTTAATACGCGATCTTTGGAGCTAATAAAGTTCTTCATTTCTCCAAATCTCCCCTAGCTTCTTAGTGGTTGTTAAATGAACCTCATGTTTAGTGCTGGTTGAAATGATAAGGACCAAGAGCAACAACAGGAGCATATTGTATAATTAAGGGCCAATGATCGAAGCCAATTAAAGGGTCGTGGGATATCACCGTGTCAGGCCAACATTCCGTCCATAAAAGATTAGCAACGGCTCGATCCAACCTTTCCTCAATCTTCCCCTACTCTTCCCAATCTCTTTCCTAGGTGAGAATTGGACCACAGTACCCAAGGTCAATAAGAGCTTTTTGGTGCATGAAAAGTTTTAAATATCTGGTATGGCCATGATCCCAATCTCGTCCACCCTTTTTTTCATGCGCCCATGGTAGTTCATTAAAATCACCCACACAAAACCAAGGCATGCCAAGATCCGAGATGGAGGTTCCTACTTGCTCCCAAAAGATCTTTTTTTTTTTTTTTAATGGTTGTGAGGAGGACCATAAAACCATATGATATGGATGAGAGTAGTCGCCGACTTCTCTCAGATACATGTATCGATGACATAGTTATTGGCTGAGAGGATTTAGATGGTAGTACCATCTTTCCACCAAAGACATAACCCACCAAATCTACCTACTGCAGAAACAAAAAACAAATTACAAAAACCCAGGGAACGTCCCACTTTTTGGATACATCATTCTTACATTCTGTTTCAGATAAAAAATTTGAGGGCTTATTTATATGTAATTGCTCACAAAGAGCATCCACTGTCAAGTCTTGCCCAATCCCTTAACAGTTCCAAGCTAGGTAGATCACTTATCCCCCGTCGCTGCATCAGGCCAGCCACCAGTGCCCTGGAGAATGATGGAGTTCTCAAGACCCTTGAGAGCAGTGCTATCAATCTCATCTGGCAAGTGGGGAGAGGAAGCAATAGTATCCATATCATTTGAATCTTCGACCGAGGTAGTTAGTTTAGTTGTTGCCAAACAAAAAGACCGGCTCGATCCCGACAGAAGTTAGGACGACCACGAGCACAAGCATAAGTAGCCAGTCCTACATTCTTTGATAGCTTGGTTTCTTGTACCAAAGAAGGAGATAGCTGATTTTTCAGGAGTAAAGTTTTCTGCTTTTTTTACCCGAGTCCGCCTCACAAGTAGAGACCTTTCTCTTCTAAGCATTCCTGACAGGCATAGGATCCAAAGGTGGCTTTCCTAGATTTCCCAACATAAGACTTTGGCTAATAGTGGATATGGTCGGCCCAAGAATGGATCGAACTTCTATGACAGGAGCAGCATTTAGGTTCCTGGAGAAAAAGGTAGGGATTAGCAGTTATGGATTGATATTGATGGAAAATCCCACAAGGCTGAAAATTATAGATAGAGTCCCATTTGAGTAAAGGTGTTGAGACAGAAAATGATCCCCTTCAGGAAGATATGTTGTTGACTTAGGTAGGGTAGCAGGAGTTTGGGTGTAAAGAGTAAAAGCTGTTGACTTTGAGGTTGGTAAAAAAGTCATAGTTGAGTGAGATGACTCAGCAAACCAACTGAGAGTGTAAATATTTGTGGATGGTGGATATTTATTATTTATACATGAAGTCAAAGGCCGACAGGTTTAGAGAAAAACTAGAGTTGGTCTCCACATGGGTAGCCATACCTGACATTGGTTTTATAGGGGGGACATATGGCTCAGTAGGAGACAGACTGAGAGACGGAAAGTGTCCACCCTCAAAAACTTCCCGATGTGTCCAAGTGAAGATGACAGTAGCAGAAGCACCACCCAGCAGCGATTTCGATATAGACCCCAAGGAAGACCATGGCCCTCCTTTGGGGTAGAGTTCCAGCATTTTGCACCCACAAAATTATTTGAGCGGGAAGTAGCATGAGTGGGTCTTGGTGGTCGGACCTGCTCCCCTACCATAGCAGTTGAATAAGGATAATCGTTGTTGTCATTTAGCACTTCATGCTCACAATATTTGTCGAAATGACCAAGTCTTTTGCAAAGAAAGCAAAAATTTAAGAGGCATTCATATTTAAACATCACCCTTGTTCTTCCACCATCTCTTCTTTGAAGCCAAATCTCATTAGAAAGAGGTTTCCTTGCACCCACTTTAAGCCTTACTCAGGGAAGGTCACGGACTCCATCTGGGCATGCAAGAGGATCATCCATAACAGTGACTTCCCCAAAAGGATTCCCAAAGAGACGAGCATTTTTAGAGGAAAAATACTCCAGAAGCACACCATGCATGTGAACCTAGTAATAGATCCAGTAAGCTGGTATTTCCTCAAAGGTGAGGTGTGGTGGCCACTAGAACGGCAAAGCAGTCTCCAGCTATATTCCAAGGCCCATCATTAGGGACCCTATTGGATGCTGACTCTAAGGGTGTAGTGATGGTAAAGGTTGTGTCCGTACGAGCCGAGACTTTGAAGTAACCATACGGAGCCCAGAACCTCTTGATTAAGCCAATGGTAGTGCTCCAAGGAGGAGGACACTCCGCTATCAAAAAGCTAGTCAAACAAGTGCCAGACTTGACAATAGGGTAATTGGGTTTCCTATCCAAGTTAACTAGGAAGTTGTTTGTGTGCTCGTGAGTTTCATCCATGACTGCTATTTGACTAAGTGATGAGATATGGTTTAGCTTTAAAAAGATGGACAAAATAAATGGTTGGGTGGTTGGATTTAAAGATGAAATACTTGTGAGACAACATGGTGGAATCGACAGGGAAGAGACGAAAATTAAATGGATGTATCTAATCATAGGGAGCAAATATGTCAATTAAGGCTACAAAAATATTTTTTAGGAGACATTGATTTGAGAGGGAGTAAATTTTTCCTGGTGAGGGAGCTACGTGTACAAGATATGCAGCTAAATAATCGAGAAGACCAACTTCCAGATTGTGGAAATAATACCCGGATCTCTCACCTAAAGGAGAGATTGAGAGAAGACTAACGAGAAAAGAAAGATCCAAAGAGATTATGAACCAGGGTGGGGGCTGCGACAGGACAAGGTTAAAGCCTTTAGGTGGCCGGAGTAAATGAATGTGATGGATGGGAATAAAAATTAGAAGTGCAGGGATTTCATAAAGATGGTTGTTGGGAGTGATAAAGGATTTGACCGGAGTGGGTCTGAAGAAGATGATGAAACCAGATGAAACTGCTTGGTTTTCTAAAAGATTTGCATTTTGATATGGGCCTGCATATGGATGGAAAAAACAAAGTGAAGAGGGGAAAGGCAGATAGAGAGAGTAGATGGAAGAAACGAAGTGAAAAAGAAAAAGGAAGGTAAAGTTTGTTAAAGTGGGAAATTTGGAAGAGATGGGTGCGTATTAAACACTTCAAATTAAAAACCCTCCCTTCCTGAGAGTTTCTCCCTCCCTTCCTAAGAGTTTCTCCCTCCTTGGTTAGGGTTTCCATGAGCTGAAGAATCTCAGTCTCTCCCCAAACTCAAGAGTTAGCTCTGTTGCCGTGCTACCACTGTTTCTCATGACTAGATGAACAACCACTAATTTACCACCGAATCGCCAACGAACCGATTCATTGGTCTGGAGTCCAAACTTGCTTTCAAGTTTTTCAGGAAATGTTTATTGAGAACTCAGTGGCCGGCTCTATGTTAAGAGTCCAAGTTTGTTTCCAAACCTACACTACCTGGTGACAAGCTTTAGGCTTGCACAGGCCTGTAACTATAGGCTTTAATACAATGTCGAATTATTTTTAGATCGAAATCCCCACTCTAACGACACCGATATTATCCTCAACCTAATAATTACCACATGTCTAATCCGTCAGATTTGAGGTTTTACCACAAAAAATCTCGGTATTGGTTAGTGGGGTAATCCTATTTAAAGGCATTGCTTTTGTTTAACCCCCCCATTAGTGGGGTAATCCTATTTAAAGGCATTGCTTTTGTTTAAACCCCCCCGGGATGTGAGATAGCTAACACTTTCACCATATTCAACAACTTCGATTTAGATTCACAGTCCCGCAACATAAGTGAGTATCATATATATGTACTTACCAAAACTGAAACTCGGCACATACTAACTGGAAAAAAAAAATGCATTGACTTTCATATAATTTACCAGGAAATAGATGGTGATGGAGAAGACTATGGTTTTGAACCGACCAAAATATGAATCTGCAAGAAAGGCTCCGAGGACAGGGAAGACCGATGAGACACCAAGCCAGGTGTTAACATTCTTAGCCGCCGCGGCTAAGGGCTGGTCCAAAACATCTGTGAGGTACATGATGAGGTTACTTGCCAACCCATAGAATGCGAACTGCTGGGCCACCTCAACCACTGCAAATAAAATTTAATTAAGCAACTCATAAAAGGTGAAAATAAACTCCAAAATTTTCAGAAAACTTAATGAACTGAATACAAAATATTCATCGCGACAACAAAATTTCAAGTAATTGTGGGATTAAATAAAAAACAAGATGCTGAAAAAAAAAAAAAAAAAAACTGAAAAATAAGATGAACATAGAAGAAAATTTGATTGCTTACAGATGATGAAAATAGCAGCATTCCAGCCACCCCTACTGGGTTTTCCAGAAGCAATATTCATGATTGATGGTGTTTAGAGAGCTGAAATATTATTGGACCTCCTCATCAGGAGAGAAGAGTACTTGAAATTTATCTGGAAATGTGGTGGGTTTACATGAAATTTTTCTCGTTGACTTTCTACGGATCCTGTTTCCGAGCTCATATGCTATATATACCAAAGCTCAGGGGATGGATACTGTTCATTAACAGTGCCCATCCGGTTTTACCCCTCATTTTATTCATGATTTTTGGGCTTCGGTGGGGTGTATTATCCACACACTTCTTTTTACTTCTCACACACTATTTGTTAATTTATGCTCGTTAATCTTCTTCAGTTCATCTGATCCGATGATCGAAAACTAAAAAAATGTGGGAAAAGTAAAAAGAGGTGTGTGGATATCACACCTCTAAATTATAATCTTCTAAAAACCTTTTGTAGATTGCAGAGCCATTGGAGAGAGGACTTGTTGAGGACATTGAGAATGTATATATAAGCTACAGTGTTCATTTCTGCAATGCAGGTTGACTATAATTTCCTAGATTTGATTTATGCCTTCCATCGTGTTAAGTCGGTTAAATGTACATTTAATTTGGTTTTTGGGGTTAAATGTACATTTAATTTTGTTTCAGTTGTAACTATTTTTTTCTTTCTTTTTTTTCCTCATGATCCAAATTGTTTTATTTGCAGTGACTGTTCCTAGGAAAATGTGCTCTTATGGGATATTCTATATTCAAGTAATTATACAAATGAAGCACTGGGATGACTATCAATGGGAATACTAGACTAGCCATTTTTGTATATCAATGGCAAGGCATTTGACAATGTCTTTTCTATAAGTTACATAAACTTAGACAGCTTTTGTAAAAATATTTGCTCCATTTTCAACTTAATGTTTATCTTAGTTTTTGGTTATTTATATGTTAAAAATATAGTCTATAGTTATATTTTCGCTTCCGCAACAACATGTTGCGGGTAACATTTACTAGTGTGTACATAAATACATACATATTTATAAAATTCTATGGTTGGCACTGGGCAAATATAATTTATGAAGTTATTTGGTTTGATGCTATTGGCTTTTTATGCTTATAAAGAATTATTTTAGGAGGCTTAGTCGCTTGCTGTGCACCACAAGACAGGAGAGTGCAGCGCAGAGTCCATTGCATGATTGCATGAATGGCAGGAGGATAAATACCCACGTGACTTGATTCATGTTGATGAATCTTATACGGGAAAATACACTATTAACAAGCCAACCAAACTGGCATCCCCGACTATCACAAACGTTGTGAATAAAAGTTATTGAATTCACCTCTACGAAATTTAAACTTAAGATTTCTCAGTTAAAAATAAAAAAATATTAATATGTACTACCGAGTGGCAACATTACTGTGAAGTTTAAAATAGGTACTTTTTTGCTTTTTTTGGATGAGAAAATTTTAAAATTAAACATAACTTTGGGAGAGGGAATGTGCTGACAATAATGTGATTTAAATTTGTTTTTAGCAAAAACCGAACTTAAGACCTCTCACTTACAAATAAAAAAGAATACCACTTAGACTATAGTACTAAGGGTTGGTTTTGGATTGTGGTGCTTTGAAAAAAATTTAAAAAAAAAAAAACAGCTTACTAAAAAATCTAGAACATTAAATGTGTTTGGTAAAATAAAAAATAAATATTTTTTTTAAACTGTTGTCAATAAAAATTATTAAAAAAAAAACATATAAAAACAGAAGCAGGGCCTACCATACTTCTAAAAAAATGCTTTTTTTTTAAGCATAATAATCAATACTTATTTAATAAAATTTTCAAACGTCAAGTATACCCTCACATGTTTTACAAATTACAATTTTTGTCCCTAAATTTTTGTCTTTGATAATTATTATATCACATTAAATACTATACCTTTTTTAGTCCTTTAAAATATTCAAAGTGATTTATATAAAAATTTATCAAATACTGTTTTTTATTAAAAGCACTTTTACAAAAGAAAAAATTAGTAAACACTCAGACACTTTTTTTTTAATTAAAGGCACTTTTATTATAAAAAAAATTTTAATAATCACTCAAAAATTTTATTTTACAATTGTTTTTCTCACAGCACAGTAGAATCAGTTTTTCTAAAAAGCACAACAATACCAAACTAGCCTAAGTGACAACTAACCCCAATTTTAATTGGGGTAAATTTAAAAAAAAAAAAATCAATTAAATGCTTTAAATTAACAGTATATCAACAAGTTGTAATTATAAATATGTCAATTGAATGTTGTGGTACACTAATATACTCAAAATATTTGTAGCGCATAATAATATATTAGAGCCGCTTAGTGTTGAGATAGCTTTAATATGTACATGTATTTTTAATTAAAAACCAGTAATAGGTTTAGTATTGTTGTGGCCTATATTTAACTAGGAGAGGGGGCCGGCAGCACAGAGAAAATATAGAGAGAGACAGAGAGATGTGTTTGTGAGGTTGTGTAGAGGATGTGTTATCCTCCTACGCAATGCCTTTATTTATTGTAATAAGAGAGGGATGAAATCTTTTTCCTTCAAGGAATACAAGTTCTAATAGGAAAGAATAACTAAAATCAAATCTAATATAGAATTTACATACTCACACTTAAATATATACAGCTTATTGATGAGATTATTACTAGGAAGTGGTATTCATTATTACAGGAAAATTTTTGTGAGCATTGATTTTGTATGCCATCACTTTCCTTGCATTGATATTGTATGCATCACTCAAAATATATTTAATTACACTTTTACTTGTTTGAATTACAAACGATATATTATTTTAAGTTATATATTAAGAGACGGGGAGAGACGTAATGTGTGACATCCCGTCCCGAGAATATAGAAACGCAAGCATGAAATGACAGTTTTGCCCCTAGTTCGTTACATTTACGTCTAGAGTTGTTTCGGGTGGTGTGGACATGTGTTAGACACACACACACACACACACCTGTCACTTTCCCTTTTCCCTCTACCTTTCCCTGATTCCCTCTTCCCTGTCTCTTTTCTGTCTCTCTTCTCTCTCTCCCCGAGCTCCCATCTTCTTTCTTCTTCTTCCTTCAACCTACGAACGACACACACCCATACTCAAACCATAGCAAATCGAGGAAACCAAGGGTGTAGTTGTGCTAGTAAGGCTGAGAGGAGTTCAGAGGTGCCATTTTCAGGTAAGAACTTCGATGTTTTCACGTCAATATCGCCATGGCCGATTCATGCACTATTCATGCAAACTTAATCTAGTTAGTTTTTGGACTTTTTAAGCTTGTAGAGGTGTTAGTGAGGTCCCAAGGAGCTTGGGAGTGCTTCGTTGGGTGAATTTGGACGTCGGGAAAGCTTGGTTCAAAGTTGGCCGAACTTGGATCGTTGTTGCAGGTATAATTCCTTGGTTTTTAGGTCTTAAAACTAGTCTAACGTGATTCTACTAGTCCTAAGCTTCATTTTGGTATAAAGAATGTGAAAAATGGTTGAAAAACGAGTGAGAAAACTAAGTTTGAAGTTTTTGCATTTTTCCGGCGACGGTGGCTCGCCGGAGAAGAAAGGAGAATATTCCGTTAAGTTTTAACGGAATATTCCTAACGGCAGTGACGGCGTCAGTTAGGGAATATTCCGTCAGTCTAACGGAATATTCCTGACGGCGTCAGTTGACGCCGTCAGTGTGCGTGGCACGTGACCGCGCGTGGGGGGCGCGTAGGTCCGTGCCTATTCAGGCGCGTGGGGGCGCGTGCGTGGTCCAAAAATTATTTTAAAAATATGGGTGTGATCCTGAGGTTGTGTAGATCACATTGGTATATTCATTTGTCCATTTTGAGCAATGTATGAGAAGTTATTACAAGAAATTGGTTATGTGCTTTGAAATTAACGTTTTTGTAGTTGTTTCGCGTATAGGTGATACGTATTCCGAGGACGAGCGTATTCACTCGAGGCAGGGGGGCTACGACCCTTCCACTTATCAGTGAGTGGGCTTTTGGTTTTCCGTATATACCTATATACGTTTATATTCCCAGAAATTAGTTAGAAAAGGTTATTTGTTTTATGCCATGCGTTATATGTTTGTCATTCATGCATCATTACATGCATTAGTAGTGGCATGCATTTATATATATGTGTGTATTGGGTGCTGTGGATGCACAGGTAAGTGCCAAGTAAAGGTTATTCGTATTTACATTCAGCAATAGTTTGAGATGCTTTGAGAGCTCATAACCTGATCCCCGGTGTTAGTGCTCGCCCTGAGCAGGGCCAGTCCTTCACGTGATGTTCACCTCCCCGCACCTTATGCTCAGCTTGGATCCAAGCTAGGTGCATAGCCTGTCGTACAGACCACATTAGGTGGTTCCGACTCGTAGGTGACGTGCGATTATTCGCCCAGTCTTACGTGATCGTAGCACTAGAACGTATATATACGTAACACCCAGGCCTGTCGTACAGACCACATTAGGTGGTTCCGACTCGTGGGCAGGTTCAGTTGTTTAGTTATTGTGAATGAGATTTGAGCTCTATATGCAGCCGTACAGGTCACGTTAGGTGACTCCGGCGGCCAGATTATATGTTATTGAGATGAGTTATGCCTGAGCGTTTACATTATAATATGAGATTCCGATGTGGCATACCTTTGAGCATGACATGGCATATCTATGTATACGTACATACGTTTATTTTCTGGGAAGTATACAGGTTTTACGGTGAGGGGTTATAATGTATTTTATGAAATGGTTTTCAAAGAACTTTGTTTTTGCCCACTCACGCTTTTGTTTTGCGCCCCTCCAGGTTCTAGTTGCTTAGCAGTTGCGATGGTCTTCCCAGAGGGCGTCCCGGCATTTCTGACAGATACTCACCAATGTAGGGTCACCTTCGGGTGTACTATGGTCGTACTTTTCTCTTTGGATTGCTGTAGTCTTGCTCTGAACTTAGCGTCTCACTTACGCTAGTACTTGTCTTGGTACTTTGGTTACTAGAATTTAATTTATTCGTACTTTTGCATTACTTTCTTTAGCTTTCGCACGTGCACATGGCTACGTCACCTTCGAGTGACGGCCAGCATGCCTTGATTTCGGTCGGGGTGTGTCATAATGAATTGAAGATGAATTACCTATCTATTAGAACACTCTATGTGACACTATTTATTTTTATTTTTTTTTAAATTTGGTTAAACGATAGATTTTGTTAGATAAGATGTTAAATTAAAAAATTAAAATTAAATATAAGTGACCTTACATTCTTTGGTCACCGGGTGGCTAAGAGAATATTTATGACATAGCTTAATATCAGAAAAGCGGCTTAGTTCTGCACTTCTGGTAACATTAAACTATATATTAGTAGTGCTTAGTGCTACACTTCTACTATGTGAAAGTTATATATTAAGAGATGGGGAGGAACGAAATGAATTGAAGAGGAATACATATTCATTAGAACACTCTAAGCGACACTATTTAATCTAGAAGACCAATCATACATTCTTTGGTCCTCAAATTTAAATGTAAGCGACTGTACATTCTTTAGTCACCAAGTGACTAAAAGATCAACAATTATGGCATAATGTAATATAGTGGCTGCTTAGTGCTGCACCTTTGAAAGCATTTAAGTATATAATAATAGTGCTTAGAGTTAGTGCTGCCCTTCTGCTATTTGATTTAATTATAGGAATACAGTAATCAACAAAGCCAGTCATCCCTACCCTTAAAAAAAAAAAAACAATTTCATTTAAACAACGGCTCTGATCATACAATATTTAGTTGATCGGTTAACTATCTCCCAATAAGGGCATAACAAAGTGATGCAGCATGATTACTTAAACCATTAGGGTGCGTTTGTTTGCCCTTCTTCGTTTTTACTGGATCAGACTGATCCAGTCTCTTATTTATAATCGCAGGATTTAGCTTTAATGAAACTCACCCAGACTAAACTGGAATAAACATTTCGCTACAGACCCAGTCCCCGTCCACCCTCCCCTCCTCCCCAACCCACCAAAGAAAAATATATGTATGTTAGACTATAGTCACTAAGGCCAATAGAAATATATTATATTTATATATAATTGTGAGTCATCCAAAAAGGATAAATCGAGTGATTCCTTCTTTGTTTTAAGTATTGATAGATACCATTGAATAATAGATGTTCTGAATCAATTAACGAAGTTCAATGTTCAAAAACATCATCGGAAAAGGTGGAGGTTTTTGAAAGATCTCTAAAAAAAATATTATGATTATTAAGAACTCAACAGGACTTACCCCCTCTTTCCTTGTCTCATTCGAGGGGGATCCCGTTGAGTTCTTATGCTTTCATGTCTACAACTTAGTTCATCCGATTATTATAGGGATGAACCTTTTCTTTTTGTTATGATAGTGATTAGGAAATTGGCTAGAAACACCAGCTTACAACAACAACAAAGTCTTATCTCACTAAGTTGAGTTGGCCATATAAATCCTAGAACACCATTGCACTCGGTTTTGCGCCAAGTCTTCCGTTAGATCCAAGTACTCCATATCATTTTTTTAAAGTCTCTAGCATCTCTTGAAATAAGATCTTGAGCAGTGATTTGTGACTTCTCACCCTTGTCTCCTTCGACTTCCTTAGGTAGTTCACACCCTTCTTCAACAATCTTCCACAAATTGTGAGATTTGAATATTTTTATACCCCATAAATCATAGTTGATTCCATTGAACACTAGCGCATGCAATTGCGGAGCTAGAAATTTTTTACCAAATGGGCTAACTTAAAGATTTAAATCTTTATAAACAAAGAAAATATTTCACAGTATTAGCTAGCTTAAGAAAATTTTCATAAGTGAGCCAAGAATTTTTGTTATTCAAACAAATTCAAACTTGTACATGTACAATAAGCAATGAAAAAAAGATGTGAGAACAAAAGATGGTTTGTAAACTATATTATATAATTAAATCGAGAGAATTCGAATCAATAACTAAACATATGGTGGGCTACATTCGAAAATCAGTAAAAATTACATGTAAAATTTTATTTTCTACCGAAAGCTACCTGGGCTACAGCCCAGGATAGCCCTTAATGTGGCTCCGCTGATGGGCGCACGAAGATCAGCTCCAGATCTAGCCATTTCAGCTAGATTCAACTAGTTCTTCGTTGGAACTCAGTTGAAATCCAATTTCACAGTAAACGCCCCTTGATTCAAGATGAACCAAGTTCTAAGGCCATGTTGTTTTAGTAAGACCTTGTGTATTTGATGATGAGTTTCTGGAAAAATGAAAGAAAGTGCAGACTAACAATGAAGGTTTCTAGTGAGAGAGAGATGCGTAGCTCTCTAACAATATTTCATTCTGTCACTTGGATTCGATTACAATGGAAATCAGCACACACATATAGCACGATGCTAGCAAAGGACAAAATAAAAAGAAAATTAATGAAAATGGTTTGAAAACTTTGAGTTTTAACGATAAGGACAAAATAAAGGGTAAAGTGAATAGTATCAAGATTGATTTTTTAGTGTAAAAATGTGATTTTTCGTTAAAATAAATAGTACCGTGAACTTTTCGTTAAAACTTTTTAAAATAAAACCATTGAGACTTCACAAGGTTCACTCATGTGAGAGAAAGATCACGTGCACCGCACGGGCAACAGTTAAACCCAACAACTTATACACGGGTAATGTTTACACCGTTTTCTTATCTAGATCGTCCCTTGCTGTTGGGAAGTTTGGAAATATAATCATTTTGAGAATCACCTAATGAAATATAGCCTATATTTTGTATTTATTATAAAATTAATCAAAATTGAAGCTAAAAAGACTTAATTACCCTTAGGTTAACACACTCTCTTCTCCTACCTCTGTTGTTCGTCTCCTACGTCGCGGAGGTTGAAGAAGGAGAAATCATTCCCTTTTGCAGTAGAATATCCCAAATCCAATCCAACACAACAGCAGATTGGTTGGTTGCCTCATGCTAAAACCTCAATCTCAATCCCTCAATCGATTCCAAATCGAGAATCTGCACGCACGGAAAAGAAATGTTGACTGTTTGGCTGCCAAGAAAATGCCAGAAAACGATAGGATTACAGTTACAATTTGACAATCCAATCTAATCCAGTACCTCCTGTATCCGGAAAGTTACAAGCCGGAGAGGAAAGAGCAATGCATACTACAATCCTGAGCTGGATGCACTAGATGCGCTGTTACTAATAGATTATCATAATCTAAATTATCTAATACTTGATTTGGGTCAAGGAAATGAGGAAGTATTGGGTTGGATTGGATTTGGGAGAATCTTCTGCAAAAATGAATGATTTCTCTTTCTTCAACCTCCTGGAGGGTAAGCAGACAAACAACAGAGGTAGGAGAAGAGAGAATTTTAAATTAAGGGCAATTAAGTCCTTTGAAATTTAATTTTGGTTAATTTTATATTAAATGAAAAACATAGGCTATATATTTCATTAGGTGGTTCTCCAATTGGTTATATTTGCAAATTATTCATTCTTCAAACACAGTTTTATTTTGAGCTGCACTATAATGCAGTTCCTTCCTTGCAATCGTCATCATCAACATCCTTATACTGCAACAATATATTGGACCATAGTCACTAAGGCCTTTCTTTTTGCTGAGAAAAACATAAGATAGTAATTAAGCATTTTAAAACTGTATATACGATTTAAGGGTAGGGTTTTCAATCTCCCTCCTACGCAGTCCCGATACGGCATAAGGAATCATCAAGCAAAATCTTAAGTTTAGCACATTTGAATACCATTGTCATTTAGTAATTAAGAACGACATGTGAGGACTCGCAACTTATACTTGAAATCCTGTATATGGATGAAACGAGGCATGGATCCGACACTCCTCAACGGCAGGGAAAGCTGTAAGGATACGATTTTGTATGCATTAGCGCGACGTACCACGAGAGGAGGAGTACACTCAGCAAGAATTGCTGCATACAAGGAGGAGTTCCTTCAATAACTGATCTGATAGATACCACACGGTTAGAAGTCCAATTCTTATTAGTAGTGTAGCAACTAGCAACATATTCAGAATCTTCTTTTTTCTTTTTTTTTTTATCTTTTTTCTTTTTTAAATATTATTATTAAGGAAATGATGTATATTTTTCTATGCAGTATTTTAGGAATCAATTAGTTAAACTATGGGAACATCCCCACTAGCATTATGGTTTAGTTAAGTTCTTACCATTTGTAAGTGACACGTCTCAAGTTTGACACACATTAACGACGATTTTGATGCTTAATTATTATAGTTGGCCTATTGTATATCAAAGTTCGACCTTAGAGAGAGTATACTATCTTTGTATAATAAAAAGATACAAAAAGATCATCAAGTCTCGCATCCATATGTTATTATATTTATATATAACGTATTACATGTGGGCTTTTAGTACCCTTATTCATCTGAAGTAAGACTCCATAGAGGTAGCCAAATTAAGCATGTGCCATATGCCACCAAGATACTGGTGTCACACTCGAGGGGTATTCGAACCAGATTTTTCTTCGGCTGGTGGAGCTCCATGTCCTAGACCACCGTTGGATGGCCCTGATTGCGTAATCCCAATTAGTGACTTGTACTTGGTTGGTGCTAGAATTTCATGTCCCGAACTCTCATGGCTTGGCAAGTCTTCCGTTGTCCCGAGTAGTGATTTGTATTTGGTTGGTGTTAGAATTTCATGTCCCAAACCATTATTACTTGGCTCGTCTTTCTTAATCCCAATTAGTGACATGCCTATAATTTCATTTCCAGAACTATTATCTCTTGGCCCCGAGTCCTTATTACCACACGACATTAAGTCCAACGATCGGCCTTCGGTTTCAAGAAAGATAAAGATCAATATTAGGAGAAGAAATGGGGCACCAAAAGAGATCTTAGAACTCCAGCCATTTTACAAGAGGTATAGCAATGTACTAATTAGAAGAATGTTGATTGTAAATATGTGCTTATACCATGGTAACAAGAGTCTTTTGATAGTGACTTATGGAAATCTTAAACAATGTATTTAGTTTAAATTACTTGGATCCTCTCTTTTAATAGGAGGGGATTTGGATTTGGATTGGAGATTTGGTAAGATTAATTTGGAGGCTCAAAGCCAAATCGTCATTTTTTGAGTTCAATTTTATTTGGTAGATTTGGATTTAAGTTTCCCCTTAAATGAAATCCAGTAGAAACTAATAAACAAACATTTTAAGGATTTTTTTTTTTCCCACGAACAGGGTTTTGGATTCCGATTGTTCATTTGTGAATGGCCTTCTCAATCTATCAATCATGTGTTTAGAGAGTGTACTAGTATTGCTAGGACAGTACAACTTGAAAGAGGACGCGGGTGTGATTCCTTGGGAAATTATTATGGCTTTTTGTTTAGAGACTTTAATGAAAAGAGCTTCAACATAACAAATAAGTTTGTGAGACCCATTCATTAGTTTTCTTTTATAACAATTTGTTATGGTTGATTGTTCTTCTTGATTAAAACCTAACTTGTGGACATAATTAGAAGAGTTTGAAAGACTAAATGTATTCAAACTTCTGCCCTCTTAAGCTTTGTAATACAACTTAAATTCTTCAAAACTGAAAATTAAAACTGACAATACATATTTCAAATTATGAAAGTGGTTAGAAATACAGGTTACAACAACAACAATAAAGCCTTATCTCACTAAATTGAGTCTGCTGTATGAATCCTAGAATGCCTCTGTGCTCAATTTTGCACCAAGTCTTCCGTTAGATCCAAGTAATTCATGTCGTTTATTAAAGTCTCTTTCCAAGTCTTCCTATGTATTTTTCCTTGAGCCTCTGTCTCATAGTTACATTCCTAACCGGAGCATCTGTAGGTCTTCGTTTCACATGTCCAAACCACCTTAACCGATTTTGTCCTATCTTATCTTCGATTGAGGTCACTCGTACTTTACCTTAGATATCCTCGTTCTTAATCTTGTGTATTCTCATGTGCCCGCACATCCAACTAAACATTCTCATCTCCGCTACACTTATTTTTTGCATGTGTTGATGCTTGACTGCCCAACATTCCATGTCATAAACCATTGTTGGCCTTATTGCCGTTTTATAAAAATTTCTCTTGAGCTTTAGAGGCATATGACAGTCGCACAACACACATGATACACTCTTCAACTTCATCCATCTAGCTTGTATTATATGGTTGAGATCTTCATCCAACTGTCCGTTCTTTTGTAAGATAAATCCAAGACCACGAAAGCGTTCACTCTTTGATGCTTCTTGATCTCCATTCTTCCCATATCTCATTTGGATCCCCATTCTCATTGAATTTTCACTCCATATACTCTATCTTTGACCTATTTAGGCGAAGACCTTTAGATTCCAACAATTCCCAAAAATGTTAAGCTTTACATTTACTCCCTCATGCATTTCATCTATCAACACTATATCATCCACAAAAAACATACACCAATAGATATAATCTTGAATATGTCCGGTTAACTCATCCATTGCTAATGCAAAAAGATACGAACTTTAAGTTACAGACTTAAAGGGCGCTCTTTCGATATCTTTATTGATAATATCCAAAATTCATCTTGATCATTACTGCCATTTCTGATACGCATTACGGGGAATCTAAGTGAGTGTCCATCTAAAAGTGGCTAATTGGTTCTCCTACGCTCGCATTTGAATACTTGGATTAGTAAATCTTACGACATTTGGCAATCACAAAAGAGGAAATTGCGTGATGAAAATGTTTGCAACTTGGCATCGTTAAAATTCACCAGTGGTATAAACATATATGGAAATTGGAATCCCTCCTGTATATTTTGTTGATAAGAGGTAGTAGATGCCTTCCCTTCTCCTTATTCATTCCTTTGTACCCCCACAATCCTGTATGGCCTGAAAATAACATGCCAAATTCAAGGAATTTGCAACTTTAGAGATTATTGATGCTATAATTTGGAAGTTTCGTTGTCCACTTGAAAATGTTACAGAGGAATCTAAGTTGTCGATTATCTATGAATTCAAATTCTGTATTAAAAAGAAAGAAAATATGCATGCTTCATCGCCTGCCTTAATTTGAAGGTAGGCCAGCCAGAGTTGCCAAAATCTAAGCTTTTGAAATCCCTCACTAGGGCCAGAAGTAAGGCCACATTCCAATATGTTTATCTCACTTTTGCCCCTAAAACTGCCATTTATCTCGTCATCTTACATGGAAAGAAATTTAAAGAATTTAATGAAAAATCCCATGGAAGGAAAGAAAGTCTGGATACGTCCATATCTGTTCTTGTTAATGAACTCCAGACATGAATTATCTGCAACTCCAGAAAAGAAAATCTGGATTTTAATGGAGATAAGATTTTGAGTCATGAATTCACAGTATAAAGTAGTCTTCAAGACTTTAGTTTCTATGTAAAGGGATAAGTAGTCATAGCTAACAGCTTATACAGCTGTCATTTATATGTGTAACAGTTTTGCAACTAATCTCTGTATTAGAGACCTAATTATGTATAATTAGGTATTAAGCTTTATTAGAGAACTGTATATATATTGAGTTGTAATTCTTACACATTAAGTAATGAAATATAGAGAGTCATTTCTCATATGGTATCACCGCCTCTCTGCCTAACCGCCTCTCAATCCTCTTTTTCTTGCGATTTTTTTTCGATCGATTCGTTCTTCGATCGTTGCTTCCTCGATCTTTGATTTGTTTGATCTTTGGCCATGGCGTCTTCGACTTCTTCTCATGTGCAACCTGAAGTTGTTGCTACTCCTGCAGCTTCTTTCCCCAATTTTGCTGCGATGAACCCTAATTCTTCCTCTTCTTCAATTTCTTCTATAACTGTTCAGAATATCAGTTGTATGGTCCCTACGAAGCTCAAGCGTGACAATTATCTTGTCTGGAAAGCTTTATTCGCTCCAATTTTTCGTCGATACAGACTCACTGGTATTATTGATGGCTCGGAAATTTGCCCGCCGCCGTTTGTTCTTGATGAATCTGGTTGCAGCACTGCCATTCCAAATCCTGCCTTCGAAACGTGGTATGAGAAAGATCAGAATATCCTGATCTGGTTGAATTCTACTCTCTCTGAGGATATTGTTCTGTTCACTGTTGGTGTCACCTCATCTCGCGATCTCTGGTTAAATCTTGAGCATCGATTTGGTGGTGTTTCTGCAGCTCACATTCATCAGCTCCGCTCTCGTCTTCACTCCGTTCACAAAGGCGATCTGTCTATTTCTGATTATCTGCAGAGCATCAAAGGTCTTGCTGATTCCTTAATGGCTGCTGGAGCTCCGGTTTCTGATCATGATTTAATTGCTGTCACTCTCAATGGCTTACCTGATGAGTATGAGTCGTTCATTGACTCTCTCATGCTCAGGATTTCTACCACAACTCTGGATGAACTTCATGGCTTGTTGCTTAACAAGGAAGTTTTCATGAATCGCAAGAAGAAAAATATGACTTCCTCTGCCTCTGAGCCGTTTCAGGCGTTTGCTGCGCAGTCTCAACCTCCTCTCTTTCCTACACCATCCCAGCTCTATTCTTTTCCCCAAGCCTTTGCTGCTCACCAGTCATCTTCCAGTGTGCCATCCAGGTTTCATAACAACAATCGTGGTAATCGTGGAAATTTCTCTCAGCGCAATCATCGTGGTAATTTCTCTAAGAACTTCAACAATCGTGCTCAATTCAACAATTATGGTGGGAATCGTGGTCACTACAGAACCAATTCTGGCAGTCGTACTGATTTTGGTGGCAACAATTCTGGAAATCGTCCCAATTCTGGTGGTCGCATTTCCTGCCAGATCTGTCATTCGTTTGATCATGATGCTCTTGATTGCTATGACCGGATGAATCATGCTTTTGCTGGCAAAATCCCTCCTGCCAAGCTTGCTGCTATGTGTGCTCACACTGCCTCTAAGCAATCTGCTCCCACTTGGTTGATGGACTCGGGTGCTACGTCTCATATTGTTAATGATATTTCTGCAATTCGGTCTCCGCATCCATATTCTGGCGAAGACAAGGTGTATGTTGGTGATGGTCAAGGTATGGCTATTCATCATACTGGTAACACTATCGTCACCACTCCACATGCCTCTTTCCGCTTAAATAATGTCTTTCATGTTCCCATGATGAAATTCAACTTACTCTCTGCTTCTCAATTCTTGAAAGATAACTACTGTTCTTTGACCCTTGATTCTGATGGTTCTGAAATCAAGGATCGCTCTTCGAGGAGGACGCTTTTTAGAGGGCCAGTTACAGACGGATTCTACCCACTTCAAGGTCTCTCTCAGGCTTCTTCTTCACATACTGCTCTTCTTAGCACTAAAGTTTCGTTGAAGACATGGCATCACAGACTTGGTCATCCTTCCTCTGCTATGTTTCGGAAAGTTATAAATAAGCAGTGTCTTCCCTCCATTGGTGACAAGTCTGTATCTTTCTTTTGCACAGATTGTGCCATAGGCAAAAATCATAAGATGTCTTTCTCCTATAGCACTAGTTCTACTTCAACTAGTTTAGAGTTACTCCATTGTGATGTTTGGGGTCCGTCTCCAGTCCTTTCTGTTACTGGTTACAAATTCTACTTGTTGATTGTGGATGACTTTACTAAATACACATGGTTGTTTCCTATGAAAGCTAAGTCTGAGGTTTTTTCTCTCTTTGTTATCTTCAAAGCCTATGTTGAGAACTTGATTGGTCATAAAATCAAAATCTTGAGATCTGATTCAGGGGGTGAATTCACCAGTTCTGTGTTCAATTCATTTCTGTCCAGCAATGGCATCTCTCATCAATATAGCTGTCCTCACACTCCCGAACAAAATGGATGTGTTGAACGGAAGCATCGTCATCTTACTGAGACTGCACGTACTCTTTTGGTTTCTTCTCGGGTTCCACACAAGTTTTGGGTTGAAGCATTTTCCACTGCTTTGTATCTTATTAATCGGCTGCCTATTTCTCGGTTGGATACATCTCCTTGGGAACTTCTCTTTCGAAAATCTCCAGATTATTCCAAGTTAAAGATTTTTGGATGTAGCTGCTATCCTTGGCTCAAACCATATGTTTCCTCGAAACTGGAAGGCAAGAGCAAGCACTGTGTATTTCTGGGTTACAGTCTTCAACATAAAGGTTATCGTTGTTTAGATCTCCACTCTCAGCGAGTTTATATTTCACAGCATGTCTTGTTCAATGAAGACCATTTTCCATTTCATGATGCCAGGCCGCTTTCTCCCTCATCCCAGCCATTCCCCACTGCCTCTGATTCATCTCCTTCCTTCACACTTCCTTTTCCTACCATTCCCCATGGTTCTGTCTCTCCTTCTACTCTTCAGCAGCCTTCAGTCTCTTCTCCCATCTCTTCATCTCAGCCCGTAGCTGCTGCACCCTCCCATATGTCCTCATCTTCCTCTCCCATTCAACATTCTTCTCACTCTCCTTCTCCCCTTCAGCCTTCTCATCCCACGAATTCCCATCCTATGATCACACGGTCTAAAGCAGGAGTTTTCAAACCCCGAGCTCTTTCTGCCACTAAACATCCTCTCAACATTGATACTTTTGTGCCTACCACCTACCACCAGGCATCTAAGCATCCTCATTGGGTTCAAGCCATGTCTGATGAATTTGCTGCTCTCAGAAATACAGGCACTTGGACTTTAGTACCCTCCTCTCTTCACCAAAACATTGTTGGCTGCAAATGGGTGTTCCGGATTAAACGGAAACCTGATGGCACGATTGATCGGTACAAGGCTCATCTTGTAGCCAAGGGATTTCACCAGCAAGCTGGTCTTGATTTTACAGAAACCTTCAGTCCTGTTGCCAAACCAGTCACCATTCGCATTTTATTAACCCTTGCTGTCCAACATGATTGGTTTCTCCATCAGTTGGATATCAGTAATGCGTTTCTTCATGGTTCCCTAAAAGAAGAGGTGTTTATGCAACAACCTCCTGGTTTCGTTGATGTCTCTCAGCCTTCCTTTGTCTGCAAGCTAAATAGATCCCTTTATGGCTTAAAACAAGCCCCTCGAGCTTGGTATGATAAACTTGGTCACACCTTGCTCTCTCTTGGCTTTGTTAATTCTCAATCAGATTGCTCTTTGTTTGTGCGTTCTTCTCCTTCTCTGGTGATGGTCTTGGTGTATGTCGATGACATACTTGTTACTGGTCCCGATGCCTCTCAGTGTCAAACTTTTATTCAACAGCTCAGTGCCCTGTTTCCTGTTAAGGACTTAGGACCTCTCCAGTACTTTCTTGGTCTTGAAGTCCATCGATCCTCTTCTGGTATTTTCATGTCTCAGGCCAAATACGCTATGGATCTTCTTATGAAGACAAAAATGGAAGGCTGCAAGCCTTGTGCCACTCCTCTTGGTACTACCAAATTAGATCACATTGGAACCCTGTTGTCTGATCCAAAGGAGTATTGGTCCATCGTTGGTGCTCTTCAATATCTCACCTGGACTCGGCCGGATCTATCTTTCGCTGTGAACCAAGTCTGTCAGTTTCTTCACTGTCCTCGTGATACTCATTTTCAAGCTGTGAAACGCATTCTTCGGTTTCTCAAAGGTACTATTGATCAAGGCATCTGGTTCAAAAAGGGATCTCTGCAGCTCACCGCTTTCTCTGATGCGGATTGGGCTGGCTGTGTTTTTGATCGTCGCTCTACATCTGGTTATTGTATCTACTTCGGTTCCAATCTTATCAGTTGGAGTGCTAAAAAGCAGTCCACTGTTGCACGCTCTTCCACTGAGGCCGAATATCGCTCTCTTGCACTTACTGCTGCAGAACTTACATGGATCTGCAAAATTTTCAATGACATTACTTTCCCTTTTTCTCATCCCCCTATACTGTGGTGTGACAATGTTTCTGCAATATCTTTGGCTTCCAATCCTGTATTTCATGCGCGCACTAAGCATGTGGAGATCGATTATCATTACATTCGGGAGCTTGTTCTTGCAGGTTTAGTCAAAGTGCTCTATGTTCCCACTGAACACCAGGTTGCAGACATCCATACTAAGTCCTTATCCAAGGCACGTTTTCATTTCCTTCAATCCAAGCTTTCTCTGGGTTCTCCTCCGATTAGCTTGAGGGGGTGTAAAGGGATAAGTAGTCATAGCTAACAGCTTGTACAGCTGTCATTTACAGGTGTAACAGTTTTGCAACTAATCTCTGTATTAGAGACCTAATTATGTATAATTAGGTACTAAGCTTTATTAGAGAACTGTATATATATTGAGTTGTAATTCTTACACATTAAGTAATGAAATACAGAGAGTCATTTCTCATACTATGCACTCAACGATGGCTAAGCATGCAGCTTCCCTTTTTTCTTATGCTCTATCCGCTCTCCTACACACTGCAAGCTTATCGTGTGAAGCCATTGATAGCGACGACAGAAAAGTTTGTATTGTAAACATCAAGTCACTTCCTAATGATGAGGCATGATGTGTCAATTTCATATTATATATTTTACCCTATTCTTAGTATATTTTGGTTAATATTTTGGAAGAATTTTGATATTTTGAATTGTATTTCCAATATAGGACTTTCGACTTCCTCTGTAGCAAAACATGGTCAAATGGACGAATTTTGGAGTAATTCCAGTTGGAGTACGATCGTGAGTCACTTAGTTTGATCGTATCAAAATATCATATTTTCTACCAAGCGGTTATTTTTTGGCAATAAAATAAATGAGTGATGTGCGGCGCTGGAATAGTAACGTTTTGGGCTTGACTTGCGTTTTTGCAAGGGTGAAGCCTTGAGCCTTAACATGAATATGTGATTTTATTAATTTGCTTATGAATGGATGCATGCTTGCTTTGAATTATTAATCATCGCGATTAAACTATCTAATTATCTTAGTGATTCGCGACCATTAAGGTTTTTAGACAAGTAATTTGATGCAATTTCTATTGGAACATCATCCTGAAATTGAGGAGGGCTTCCTGTGATTGGTAATTGTAAGTTCACTTAAGGCGAACATCACACTCTTAAGGGTTGCATGGTTTTTTAAAGGGTTTTCACAAAGCTTAATGAGTCTTGCATGTTTATATTTGATTTGAACATCACAAACGGGTTGCATGTTAGGTATACGTTTTCGCTTGAACATCACGAGGAAAATATGCATTAGAAAAACCTCACCTTCAAAGCATGTATGTAGAAATTCATAACTACATGATAAAATTGCATAGGATTGTTAAGGGGACGGCAGAACCTTAGGTTGTACAAATTGACTTTCTTTAAATTGTTCTCTAGTTAATTTATTTAATTGTTTTATTTTCAAATTCGTTTTTATTATATTAAATTATAAAATCAACATTTTCCAAACTTTGTTTTCAATAATTAATTAAGAGTTGGTTTTAACCACAAATTATTTATTCAATCCCTGCAGAAAACGACCTTGTTTGAGTCGCTATACTACAACAACCTTGTACTCTTGCAAGTATTTTTAAGTGTTTTTTAAGTGTTTTTATCCCTACTTTTGCAGGTGGTAAAAATACCTATCAAGGTATACTCGCCACCATCTCAACACCTCGGTATGCTAGAGAGAGTTGTTGGCAGCAATTTGGCTGCAAATGTCTTGGTTCAGAGTTACAAATTAAAGGAGTTTCAATGGATTTGCAGCCAAGCTCACTGACCCTGAAAGTGAAAGACTAGATAACATGAAGGAAGTAGTCTCTGTCTTTCCAAGCAAAACTTTCCAACTTCAAACAACAGGATCTTGGGACTTCATGGGTGTCAGTGAGAATATCACTTGAAATGCCACAGCTGAGAGTTATGTTATTGTTGGTCTTATTGACACTGGAATTTGGCCTGAATCCGACTGTTTTAAAGACGAGGGTTTTGGGCCTGCTCCCCGGAAGTGGAAAGGTGTTTGTAAAGGTGGCCAAAACTTTACCTGCAATAACAAGATCATTGGAGCTCAGTTTTACAATCCAACGGAGTCTGCAAGGGATATTATTGGTCATGGAACCCACACTGCCTCAACAGCAGCAGGAACACGGTAAAGGATGTGGTTATGGACTAGCACAAGGTACTGCAAGAGGAGGAGTTCCCTCATCGAGAATTGCTGCATATAGTGTATGCAATCTTGAAGGGTGCAGTGCTAATGGTTTATTGGGTGCTTTTGATGATGCTATTGCCGATGGAGTTGACATCATTTCAATTTCAATTGGTCCCAGTTCTGCAGCTCCTTTTCATTACGATCCTACAGCAATTGGTGCGTTTCATGCAATGGAGAAAGGGATACTAACCTTAAACGCTGCAGGCAACAATGGTCCTCAAGAGGGTACTGTATCGAGTGTGGCACCATGGATTCTTACAGTTGCAGCAAGTAGCATAGATTGTCGATGACTCGGATCATTGACAAGGTTGTTCTTGGAAACGGAAGGACACTCATCGGGAGTTCAGTGAACTCTTTCACATTAAATGGAACAAGTTTTGCGCTGATATACTGGGAAAGATGCTTCACAGTATTTGCCCTGAATTATCTGCTGGGAATTGCGAACCAGATTGCCTAGACGGTAATTTAGTTAAAGGAAAGATTGTGTTATGTGATCAGTACGTTGGAAATGTTGAGGCTCATAAAGCTGGTGCACTAGGCTCAGTTTTAAACACTTCCAATGCAGATGCTTCATTCATTGTACCGCTACCTGCAATAGGTTTAAGCAACCAAGAATACGGTGTCATCAAGTCCTACCTGAAATCCATGAAAGATGCTCAAGCCGACATATTACCAAGTGAAGTCATAAAAGAGGATACTGCACCTGTTGTCTCTTCACGTGGACCTAATCCAATCTTGCCCGAAATTATTAAGCCGGATATAAGTGCCCCAGGGGTAGATATTTTGGCTGCATATTCGCCAGATGCTCCCATCACACAAAGCCGCGGAGACAAGAGACGAGTAAAATACAACATAGCTTCCGGAACATCCATGGCTTGCCCCCACTCTTCTGGTGTAGCTGCATATATTAAAACAATCCATCCGGATTAGTCTCCAGCAGCCATCGAATCATCTCTTATGACTACTGCTAAGGCCATGAATGGTACCAACACTTCCCCCGGTGAATTTGCTAATGGATCAGGGCATATTGATCCTGTAAAAGCTGTAGATCTGGGGCTTCTAGAGAAGATTACATAAAGTTGCTCTGCTCGTTCTTGGATGATTCCAAAGTTAGAATTATAGCAGGAGACAACACCACTTGCCCACAGGTCCTGAAAAAGGTTCGTCGAAGGATCACAATTACCCTTCAATGGCAGCAAAAGTTACACCAATGAAATCATTTATGGTTACTTTTCGTTGAACAGAGAAAAATGTTTGCCCTGCAACCTCAACTTACAAGGCTAAAGTCCTGCCAGGCCCTAAGGTTGACATCAAAGTGGTTCCTGAAGTTCTTTCGTTCAAGTCCTTGAATGAGGAGAAGAATTTCAATTTGACCATTGTTAGAACAGGTTTGCCAGATGGATCTCATGTCTCTGCAGAGCTGATCTGGTCTGAGGAAACTCATAGCATTAGAAGTCCAATTCTCATAAGCAGCTCAGTAATGTAACCATAATTTCATCAGTGGAAACTCCATTGTTGCAAAGCAACAAATTTTCTTGTTGTATCTGATCCTTTGTTAAACTAGTTAAGTTTTTAATAAATGCAGACAACCTTGGAACTGTAATGTTACTAGAAAATCTGTTGTTGGTCACCCGTAAGAATTTTTTATTTTTATTTCTTTAGCAACAGTAACTAGAAATTATGCCTTCTGTATGTTTGCAATCTTTCTTTTCTATGGAAGTGTGTGAATTTGATGCAGTCAGCAGGAGTTCAAGTTTACGACAACTACTCATAAACTACAACAGTTTACTGAATTATTTGCCGATTCTGCGACATTGGCACATAAGATTCATTTTCTGAGCAACAAAACTTTGGTGGTAGCTTTTCAGGACTGATGCATAAGTTTTTGAACTGTTTGCAGCTTTTGTAGGGGCATCCCTCACTCGTTTCCACTAGGTGTCTTCCTCCTTTTTCTGTTATTCTTCTTCCCCTCAAGATCTAGTTTAAATAATTCAAGTCTCAAGATCCCTACGATATTAGTAGGCATGCGCCATTGCTATACCGAAAGCAATATGTTTTCATTATTCTAAATCAACGACGAACAGTTTTCTAACGAAGATGAAAGATATGTATGATAGACTTATGCAATCAGAGCAACCAAATACTTAGCCAATTAAACAGTTATCGAGAAAAAAGAGGAAGAAAAATGTGAAGTAAACTACTACTTTCTTATTGCACCTGTATGCAATTTTCAGCTTCGTAATGTAATTACAACAATCGCAGTCTACATTTTGCAGCTGTTAACTAACATCCAGCTTTTTAATTATTTCATCATGCATCTGTAAACCAGAGGTCCGATCAGCAAAATAAAATTTCTCACATACCTGTAGTTTTCTTGCACTTCTCTCAGCTTTAGACTCCAGTAGATGATCATATTAGTCTTTTTCTTTGCACATCCAATCTCGCCTGTTATTACACCATTGCCCGAGAGTTCCACGCAGAACAAAACGGATTCCTACAGCTCCTTAAACTATGCATTTGGAGATTTTCACAATCATACTAGGAATGAATAGGATATGATTAGAACTTCTGAAGAGTGAGTCCTTCAAATAATATATTCAGCTTTATCCAATTCAATTTAAAATGTACAATCCTCGAATCTGAAAGATGCTGAGTGTATTTCTTTCATCAGCATGAACACTACTCTTCCCCATAAATTGTACTACTTCTGTAATTAAGGTGAAAGAGAAATAGAATTGCCAGAAACACTACTACATCGTCAGGTTAAAATCTTTAAGACACAGTTAGGTTGATTCAGGAAAAGTTTAGGACAAAGTTAAATCTTCGTTCTTCAAAATTCAGAAAGGTGACAATATAGTAATGGTCTAAGAGTTGCCCAGGATCAGCGTTTACACACTACGCCCCATACGAAATTAGTAGTAATGTAGTTCTAACATTTTCTGGAAAAAGAAGGAAGCCCTGACCGGAAATGTGAATCTTCAGTTGCACGCGGGAAATAATTTCTTTGAGTGATGAATAGCAAGCCCTGTAATATGGTGCTTCAAAGGGCCGAGTATGCAGAACTTACAGTTAAAAGAGTAAACAACACACGAGTTGTGTTAGAGTTTGGTGGCTGAGATTAGGGCCACATTTGTGTCCCACATTGGCGAGAGAGAGAGAGAGTCATCTAGTGCTTTATGAGCAATGGTGGCCATACCCATTTCTCTTGGATGGCTAAAGTTGGTGTGCTTTCACACAACAATTGGTATCAGAGCCCAAACAACACTTGGGATTGGTGACTATCATTGAAGTTGAAGAGTTCATTTGGAATTTGGTTGCATGTGGTGAAGGTGGAGCTCTATTTACACTTGTATCATGAGACGTCAATTTGGTGATGGCTCGAATCTCTCTAAGGTGGAGATTGTTGGCGGTTTGGTGGCTGAGATTATACCCACATTTGTGTCCCACATCGGGGAGAGAGAGAGAGAGAGATCTAATGTTTTATAAGCAATGGTACCACACATATTCTTGAGGCCTTTTGGTAAAACCCTGTTCCCAAACCTCCTAGGTGACAAAGTGGAGGGAATATCATCAACACTAACTCTTGTGTGGGCCCGTTGGTCTCCTAGGTGACTAAAGTGGAGGAAATATCGTCAATACTAACTCATGTGTGGGCCCACATGGGCCCGTTGGTGTGCTTTCACACAACAAGTTGAGCTGATAACAATATGGCAAGAGAAAGTGCAACTAACTTGGTGATGGATTGTTTGCCCTCTCTCCATGCCTTCCTGTTTTGTGCGGTCACGGTTAAGTCACGTCAACATTTGATTTTTGTCTTATTATTTTTTTAAAAAAAATTAATATAAAATATTGACGTGGCTTAACCGTGACCGCACAAAATAGGAGGGCATGGAAAAGGCATGTGGAGGGGAGGGCAGACAATCCATCTCCACTAACCTTTGCTGTAAAATAAAGGACAGGGTACAAGAGAAACTGTAGTTCAGTTAACCTTTGCTGCAAGTTGTTAACTTGCTGTAATAATGCAAAACGTAGATTCTTTATTGAACTTGAATCCCAGTTTGAACATGAAAAAGAATCAATAACAGCAACATATATGTGCTTTGCTCTTTGCCTATGAGCAAGCTTTAAATCTCGAGTCTTTTCTTACGCCCCGAAATCGAAATCATCTTCTCAGATATATCTTCTTGCCGTGAATTAGTTCGCCGGCTCCTCAAAACCGCTATGCTAACTCCCTCGTGATCGTTTTCTTTGACCATCCTCTGGTCTGCATTTACATGCACCAACTCTGACATATCCTTGCCTTCTGTTGACATATATAATATTTGCTCTCCACAGGAGTATGGCTGCAGTAATAATTAATAATATTTGTGCCACCAAAAATAATACATAAAATCTTGAAGCTAACACGTGAATTTTTAACCATAAGTGATGAGAATGTCCTCATTCCACCCGCAAATCAATCCTCGAGAACACAAGCTGGCTACAATCTCTCCAAGATCTTCTACTCATACCAAGTTGAGAAAAGTTGAAGTTATTAAAGATGGGATGAATAACCAAATCCTATCTTTAAAGCTTTTCTTGTTGAAAATAAACTCTATCAAGTAAGGAATCATAATCAAGGATACTACGAGATAATTCCAAGATATTATTTAATTCACAATATTTTCGGGATAATTATTTTCTCTATCCAATAGAATCCAACGGATGACATACCTTAGCCAACTGGACATAGACACATAGCATTGCAATCCCTACACATGTGGCCGACTATCTTCCTATAAATACTCATTCTACACCAAATTTTGGTAAGTTTTTGCCAGGCAATTAAGCCCTAAAAATTCTCTCATTTCAGATAAACTGACGTAGACATTAGAGATCCATTGGCAAAACTGAAGAAGGCGGATTTTTGCTATCACAAATTGGCACTTTTATTGAGAGCTTGATTCAATTATGGAAGAAGCTCTTGCAATTTCTTTCGAAATTTCTCCCTCTTTAAATTTATAGCACTCCCAATTTCTGAATTTTTAATTTCGTGATTTGTTTGCCCTAGAAAAAGAAAAACATGGCTGGAAATTCTTAAATCACGACAAACAGCACTCCCTATGTACCTAGACATGGACTGAAGAATGTAGATAATGGCCTAGCCCCACCCCGCCGCTCCTCACGGCTGAGCACGTAAGCACGAGGATTCCCTACCACTATAGTAGCATCCCAGTCCACGCAGCCAGCACCGCTTGCCCAAGCTTTAGCAGGTGCAGTAGCCCAGAACCATGCTGAGGCTCAGATTGCTGCACGAGCCCATGCGCAGGCACTGCCAACACAAGCAGCTTAGTAAGCCCATGCCCAACTCACCTCACCAGCACCAGCTCAGCACGCGCAGGCCTAAGGCGCGCACGCGGGCTGATCCACTCTAGCGCCCGCTTGCTCAATCCGGACCAACTCTAGTAGACTGGTCTCCAGACCTATTCAACCGAACCGGACATAGATTTGAAAATGTTAGAGTAGAAGTAGAAATATAGAGAACAAGTTGAAGGATGACTTTGAGGTTTGATTTGAATTGTTTCTTTAAAGTGTTATTTGCCCCACTTAAATGAGTTTGCTACAGGGTTCTTGGGAAATCACTTTCAAGATACAACTAAATATGAAATATTCGATTAGTAAAACCGAATTGAATTCCCTTAGAAATAACTAGAAATAAATTGTATGAATATGATAGAGAGAGATGAGAGAAGAGAGAGCAAATAAAATGTGTAGACCACAAATTTCTGAATAATGTATGTGAAACATTATGCCACAATAGGTATTTATAAATATTAAAGCACCCGTTCATCGAGTCATTTCATTTTAGTTGAAGATATGTAACCATTCTTAATAGTGTTGACCCAAAAGACACGTCTTCTATTTAGAATTTTCAGAAAATAAATATTGACTAATTACATCTTTTAACTCTACTCATACAAGATGAGTAAACATCATATTTTTAACAAAAAGTTGCAGTTCAACCAAAAGGTACAAGGTTGAATTAAATCCAACATTTCGGTACTATCATTTTTTGCACACACATGCTGCACAATGCAGCACAAGTAATATATATAGCCTCTAAATTCAATTAATATGATTTGCATGTGCATCAAATGAATGTGAAAACATCATTGGTTTTAATGTCGACCAAATTGGTTTTAAATGTCTGAATAGACTCGTTTGTATTGTATTTTCTTATAAACACCCACTTACAACCTATTGCTTTTGATCCTTGGGGCAAGTCTACTAAAACTCATGTTTGATTAGATATGAATGAGTCAAATTCATCATCTATAGCCTCTTTCCAAAAGATTGCACCTCTTGAAGTCATTGCTTCGCTTAGACTTTTACGATCATCCTCAACATTCAGCAATATGGGTATTTTTTTAAAGAACTTTTTTTCTATTTTCTTTGACTAAAAATACAATAGATTGAGACGAAATGAAATCAGAGTCTAGAATCTTTTCTTTTCTTTTCTTATTCTTTGGCTCTTCCTTGGTTCATTAACAGTTTCAGACTGTTTTCTTTTCTCACCTTGAGAATAACTAGTAGCCGAATTAGAGAAAGGTGTTTGATCATTCTCTTTTCCAGACATTGAGTAGTCGTTATAAAATTTATTTTCTATAAATTCGACATCTCTAGACTCAACTATTGTATTTGAGTCTAAATTAAGCAACCTATATGCCTTTGAATTTTCTACATATCCTACAAATATGCTTTTAATTCCTCTTGGACCCAACTTGGATCTCTTACGGTCATGCGCCTTGTAAAAGGCTACACAACCCCGTACTCTCAAATATGACTAATTTGGTTTTCTTCCTTTCCAAATTTCATATGGTGACACATGTGTCTTCGTAGATGTAATTCTATTGCGTATATGACATGCGGTAAACAATGTTTTTCCCCATAAATGTTTAGGAGTATTAGCATTAATCATCATGGAATTAGTCATTTCAGTGAATGTCCTATTTTTTCTTTTTGCCAAACCATTTTGTTGTGGTGTATAGGGTGCAGTTCTTTGATTTACAACATCATGCTCTTCACAAAAGATATCAAATACATGTGAAAAATATTCACCACCTCTACCACTACGAAGGCATTTAATTTTCCTTGCCTTTTGGTTTTCAACTTCAGTCTTACAACGCTTAAAACACTCAAAAACTTCATCTTTATAAGATAATAAATAAACATAAGTGAACTTAGAACAATTATCTATAAATGTGATAAAATATCTTTTTCCTTCTCTTGTTAAAACACCATTAAATTCACATATGTTAGAATGAATTAAATCTAATAAATTTGTATTTCTTTCGGCAATTGGAAAAGGTTTCTTATTCATTTTCGCTTGAATACATGTTTCACATTTATCATTGTAATCATCATTGCAAGCAATTAAACCAAATGGGTGCATGTATTTTAAAGATCTAAAATTTACATGTGCTAAACGTAAATGTCATAAATGAGAGGAAGATTTAACAATACAAGCAGAAGAATTCACTTTATTATTAATACTTAGTTTGAACATTCCATCACAAGAATATCTCTTCCCAACAAACATAGTGAACTCATAATATTTGAACATTAAAAATTTATCGGTACCTCTTTTCTCCGTTGTGTACTTGTGTTCAAGTGCTTCCCAAATTTCCTTTGGAGTTGAATGTGTACGTAAAGGCAGTGTTCTAAAACGCAGCCAAGGCGCTAGACGGCGGTGCTCCACCACAATTATCCCGAAATCATTTACTAAATCGGCAAAGCTATTAGGCGGCGTAAGTTGAACACCTAGGCAGGCTAAACGATCACTGGGCGGGCTAGACGGAAGCTGGAAGATCTGGGCGGCATGGGAAAATACGATAGCCTACCCAGAAGTACGCGGACACTGGGAAATCTAGGCGATGTGCGTCTCGCCGTCTCCTCTAGGTGTGACAATGGTCTACGAGAAAGAGAAAGAGAGAGAGAGAGAGAGAATCTGCAATTGCAGATATGGTGATAAGCACACGGCGGCAATGGTTTTTGATGAGTAGCTTAAGTTTTTTTCTTTTGAAAGTGACTCGGTGATTGGAACCGGGGGGCCTAAAAACTAGTGTCTTTGGTTTTTTTATTCTAATAGGCTAATAAATGGACTGGATGACTTTGGGTTTTTTGTTAGGGTCCATTAAGCCCATCTATAAATTGACGACATTTCTACTCAAATGTAAAACAAGGAATACATGGCCCAACTTGCATTTTATTTATAGCCTTACAAAATGATACAAAACTAACAAAAAGAGTCTAAATTTTTACATATTTTCATACATATATAATTTTCTTTTTAAGAAATAACATATTATTCAATGTTTATTTACATATTATATAGTAAATTTACTTAAATCCACCTAGGCCTCGCCTAGCCGCCTAGGCGCTAGGCCCCAGTCCGCCACCCGACTAGCGCCTAGTGTTTTTTAGAACTTTGTGTACAGGTCATATAAACGATTTGATAATGTGCCCAAGATGTGTCCTCTACATACAAATTCATCTTCTTCACGCTTCTTTTGATCCGCAACTATTTTATTCGTGTCTTTGTCACTTGGTTCACAAATAGGCTCTAATTTCGAGTCCAACACATATATGACATTTAAAATAGTAAGCATGAAACGCATCTTGACCTTCCATCGGATGAAATTTGATCCACCACATTTGTCTAGCTTTTAGACATCTTGATTGAAAATCTTTAAAGACATGTTATTATATTTGTTCTCCATGACAAAAATAACACTTTAAGATTGTTAGAGTAGAAGTAGAAATATAGAGAATAAACTGAAGGTTGACTTTGAGGTACGACTTGAATCGTTTCCTTAAGTGTTATTTGCCCCCACTCAAATGAATTTGCTAAAGGGTTCTTGGCAAATCACTTCTAGGATACAACAAAGTATATAACATTCGATTAGAAAAACCGAATTGTATTCCCTTAGAAATAACTAGAAAGAAATTGTATGAATGTGATGGAGAGAGAAGAGAGAGCAAAGAAATTGTGTAGACAACAAATTTCTGAATAATGTGTGTGAAACATTATGCCACAATAGGTATTTATAGACATTAAAGCACCCGTTTATCGAGTCATTTTATTTTAGTTGAAGATATACAACCCTTCTTAATAGCGTTGACTCAAAAGACATGTCTTCCATTTAGAATTTTCAAAAAATAAATATTGACTAATTACATCTTATAACTCTACTCATACAAGATAAGTAAGCATCATGTCTTTTAACCAAAAGTTGCAATTCAACCAAAAGGTACAAAGTTGAATTAAATCCAACCTTTCGGTACTATAATTTTTTGCTCACACATGTTGCACAATGCAGCACCAAGTAAAAAATAAAAACATATATATATATATATATATATATTATTGAAACTAATAGCTGCACTGCTTCACTCAAAGAGAAGCATCTGTTGGACAAATACCCAACTTTCCAGCCAACGCGAATATATAAATATATTCTTGAAATATTTAACTGAAAATATGTATAATACTACATATATGAGAAAAATAATACACGACAAAATGCCAAGTATTCGAAATAGGGTAGTGCTATTCAACACAACCTTATTTACCTCCCACACACCATTGTTATAAATTGTGTCCATTGATCTTCGATTCGACAACAAAAAATTAAGAAGGATGTAGTGAAAAGTAAAAATAGGTATGTGAATAACATTACTATTCGAAATAATGCATGCTTTTATAATTTTTTTCATTTTAAAAAGCAACTGAAAACCCAAATTACATGTACAAAACCGAAGTGTGTGAAAGTGGGAGAATTTGTTGAGTGCTTACTATTTCTAGCTAAAGCTAGTGTGACAGTGGGAGAATTTGTTTGAGTGCTTACTATTTCTAGCTAAAGCTACCCAAGAGCCTAGATACCGAGCACACTAGTGATAAATGGTGTATGAAAAATCTGTTGTTGTCACACACACACACACACACACACACACACACATATATATATATATATTGCAGTCAGTTCAAAGAGCACTTTAACAACACACACACACACACACACATATATATATATATATATTTATTGCAGTCAGTTCAAAGAGCACTTTAACATGCTACCTAGGCTATTATACTAGCACCTGTCCAGTTTATCATGACCATGTTTGATAAAAAATCCAACATTCAAGATAAATGCAGCGTCACCTACGTACGTCTTTGTCACTTGAGTACTAGCCTTCCTTTTCCAATGAATCGTCAACACGCGACCTTCATTTTCTGTATATGACCAGAAGAAGAAGAAGAAGAAGAAGCCGCCCTGTTACATCGAATTCGATCGTTTTGGATGCTGAATTCTGGAATTTGTGGAGGATGAACGGTTAGCGATGGCAGACAAAGAAAGCGATCAATGCACACATATTACAGGTGCATTTTTGCTCACCTCACTCAAGGTGATAATGCTTCACCACCCTATTTATCAATGTTGTACGACTTTAAATTTGAAATTTGTATCTATCCATTACACAAATCTTAAAATTTAAACTTATCTAAAAATAATTAATGAGATGATAAGTATTATCATTATTTAAAGGTGGTGAGTAAAAATATTCTTCGCACATTACTCTTGGAGACTTCATTTGGGGCTCATAAAGTGGAGAATATAAACAAACCCTTTTTCATGAAGCTTTATTAATTGCTTGAATTTTGTTGCTATTTACATGTAGAACTCATGAAATAATGAAATACTGGAATGTTCATGATGCTGGTCAGAAAAGTTAGTTGGATTTCACAATTGATCAGGCCCTGCATACACGTTCTCGGCTATTGATTGATGCATTGCAAAACTCACCAACTCACCGATGCATCAACAGTTTCCAACCATTGTTAGAATAATTTCTTCATCATGTGATCTTGCTCAAAGTTGTTGAATTTATTTGTGTCTTCCCAAACCATGCACTGGTGGTCTCACTGTGGGCGCCAAACGATGTTCACCGCAAATTTCCAAGCCAAGGAATAGACCCAGATAAATCAATCAACAAAATGATATGAAGTTGAAAACTTGGGCACGAAGATATACTTCTAATCAAAGAAATTGTGAAATTTTTTTATAAACAGATAATCCCTAGGTGGATTTGTCGGACCATAGAAATGAGAAATGAAGATGGAGAATGAGGGTCATTCAGTCCCATAATTCCAATTGGATTTATGGTGCCAGATGCGTGACTGTAGCCTTTCTGTTCAGATAAGAGAGGGAGTGGAGGTGGAGTCGACGGAGAAGAAAGGGATTGATTGTGTTTTTTGTAATAAAGATGGTGAAAGTTTTGACATGTGCAATATTAATCTTATGGGCTACATAAGCGGTCAATACTCAAATATTATCCTAAATTATATCATACATTATAATTGATGAGCACAAATATCAAATTCACTAAAAATATGTACCCTCCTCGTCCTCATGTGAACTAAACCCAATCCAACCAAATAAAGGCAACGACTACCAGACCAAATGCATAGTTTGGTTCCACAACCTTCTGTACATGTAATCACTTGTGTGTTCTTTATAAAGTTTATTAATTACAAAAACCAAAGTGGAACCATTTTTGTTCTTTTAATTATAGGTAGGGTGAAATTGACAAAAGAAAATTATAGGTAGGGTGACACATGAGTTCGTTTACTTTCTTTTCTGTTATTATTATTTTTGGTTCTTGAGGGTCCAGTAGCGGAAGGAGTTGGTCATAATTCTCTAGAAAAGAGGAACAGATACACAGAACCCTAATAGCTAGAGTGGTCGAGTGGATTGCATGGCCCCTTCTCCACCCAGTGAATGTGGTGCCTTGAGATTTTCCAGAAAAAAAAAATGGACTAAGTAACGTGAATGAAGCAGCTGACGATATATATAATAATCAAAGTCATCTTGACAAAGTTATATTGACGTATTTGTACCAAATATTTACTGTCATACCTACAATATTTATTAGATATCAATGAAATATTTATTGAATATCAGTGTCGTTACCAAAACATTGATACTTATATTCAGTTTACCATCATTGTCAGCGCCGCTATTTGAGTCATGCGCAATCCATGCGCACGACCCATGTGTGTAGAAGAGAATTCGAAGAAGAGAGACACCAAAAGATAGAGATCTCACATGCTATTGTAAATTTTTAATAAAGGCTTTTCAGTCAAAATGATCTTTGAGATTTGCATAACTCTCTTACTTTAGTTCTTGAGATTTGAAATCAATAGAAGTGGTCCCTGAGTTTGTCTATCATTAATCATTTTGGTCATTCCTATAAAAATTTCCGTTAAATAAATATAAAATGTCAAAAATACCTTCAATTTTTGTCAAATCATTTTGACCTATTGTTTATTATATTGAGGCTATTTTTGTCATTTGGTCCTTATTTAACATAATTTTTCAAGGATTGACCAAAATGATTGACGGTGGACAAACTCATAACCACTTCTATTGATTTCAGATATCAAAAATCAAGGTAATGAGTTAAACAAATCTCAATTACTATTTTGACTAAAAAAATCTTTAATAAATAAAAACAAGACAATCTTAAATTACAATTTGTGGTGCAATATAACCTTAAATATTCTATGGCGATATAAACTTAGTACACTTGGCTAAATTAATAAAAGGGAACACCTCCTCCTCATTACTCGATAACATGGGAATGGCAGGGAGGGTAGTGGAACCGGGTCAAATCGATTTGACAAAAGACGCACTTAGCTACATAATATGGTCCGGATTCAAAGTTGTGCAAGTACAGATGCACTATTTTATGTCTTTCCTTCAGAAATCAACTAGCTCTTCGTGGTGGTGATATTTCTCGTTCTAGGATTAGATGAGATTTTAAGTTCGAACGTTCATCTATTCTGATGATTAAAGAGAATATATTTGTATAAAGAAATTTTTCAGTGTCCATGTCTCGCTGCATTAGTATGCTAGCATAATGCATTTGTATTCTTTTATTTTCGTTTTTTTTTATTTAATAAATCTCAGAGATAGAAGACCGAGGTCGTTCTATCAGGGAGTTAGCCTTTTTAATCGTTTTGGATGGAAAGGAAGTAGCCTATTTGTAGTTGATAGCTAATCTAGGGGTATTATTTCTTTCTTTCCACCTTGTGCAGGTTTAGAGAGTAAAGTTACAACTATTGTAGTCCGATGACCAAGCCTTATTTATACGTCGTTTTACTCGCTAATCCATTATCATCCTTTCAACATAAAAATATCAATAGCTTATATATTTCGTAATAAAGCAAGTAACATCTCAATTTTATTTTCAATTAAAGTTGAACTATTTTTTGTTATTTTCCTAAAAACTAATTTTTTTTTTCTTGTTAAAAACAAATATTATCATTCTATTTTAGACTAAGAGGAGAAAGAAAGAATTGAACTCAGCACGCAATGTGTTAAAAGAAGAAGAGAATTGAACTCTTGCTCAACATATATAATTCTATGTCATTTTCCCACTCACTTTCACTACTTGGAGTCTTGGACCAATTAACCTCTAGGTCCATGGACTCTTTCCAACTTAAAGCATAAACAAGTTTTGAGTTCATATGACATCATTTTGAGTATCTAGCGTGACTGTGCCACATATTGGTTTCGTGTGGATGGTTGCAAGAAAACTTGATGCCATTTATGTCCTTGTCATGCCCTTGATAAACATGAAATTTTTGAACTTCTCATCATTCGAATTATTCAACAATGCATATAAATGTACTAGAGTAACACCTTGAATGATAGAGGCAAAACAAAAAACAAACTTTGGTGAGGTAAATCTAATGAGGAATTAACTTGAGAATCGTATAGTTGTGGCTCCTTTTTGAAAATAACACCATATTTACCTATAAGGAATAGGAATTGAATTCGTTTTGATTCTTGAAATCTCTGTATTTACTTACATCTAAAAAGTGTAAGTTTTTCTTTGAAATCTGTAATCAAATATATTGCAAGGACTAGGTCTGATCGTCTGATTCCCTCCTTACTTTCCTTATTTTTTTTAAATTCTCCAATTTCTTCCTTTTCCCATTATTGTTAAGCAAACATGGTTAAGTCCACACTCAGTGTATAACTAAGGTCTTTCACAGTAGTTTGAATGAGTGTGATACCTATATCTATAAATTAGATAGACTGAGTTTGAAACCTATAACACTAAGCTACACTAGTGTGAGTCAGTAAGTACATGTGAGTTATACTATTTTTCACAAAAATAGATTGATATATTGAACTCATGAGCTCAGTAGATTAGTATCACACTTAACTTTTCTGGCCCATTGTAGTAGTGGAATTTCTATATGAGTTCAATATATTGGTACCCTACTCACTTTTCCAGGCCTACTGTGGGAGGTGTATTATATATAGAGTTTGATGGAGTTTCATAGAGTTAAACACAAGGTTTTGAGAGAGTTTACTTGGCTTCCATAGAATTCAGTGGATTTATTGAATTCTACATGGATTTTCGGAGGGGTTTTTTTTTCTTTTTGTTTTTTTTTTTTTTCGGTTAATGGATTGTTGAGAGACTTTTATCATGAATTTTAATAGAATTATGCGATTTGTCATTAACATTTTAATGATCAATATACTAATTATGTTTTTAAATTTTCATTATTTGAAACGGTGATTATGATCAAGTTCATGAACTTGATCATATATATGAGATGGTGGCGGAGATACCACATGGTGATTGTTGGCTAAATGATGGTAGTAGAGGTGTTGTCTTTGGTGACGGTAGTAATAGTAGGGATGGTGATTGTGGTGGCTCCATGGTGTTGGGGTGGTGGAGTTAGGGGTAGGGACAATGGTGATGGTGATGGTAGAGTTTGGCAGTCATGGTGAAAATGGTGTTAGTGGTGGTCATGGTAGGGGGTGGCCGCCGTAAAAGGTTGTGGAAGTGGTGGAGGTGGCAATGGCAGTTGTGGCGAGGATGGGTAAGGTATATAAGGTTTTGGTAATAGAGGTAGCGATCATGGTGGTGGTGACGACGACAAAAAGGTGGGCATAGGGGTGGGGATGGTCATGGTAAGATGGTGGTGAGTGGTGGTTGTGATGGTCATTGGATTATGGTGGATGGTGGAGTATATCATCATAAGAGGTTAAATTTTCTATGACAAAAAAACTTACTATAAAAGAATCAAAATCCATCAAAATTCATGATGTTTCAAAATCCTTTAAAATCAATGAAATTTTGAATACACATGGATATTTGTAGACTCACAAAAAACAAAGTTGAATACCACAATAATTTCATAGACTTTTTAGAAAACATAAAAAGTCTGTATTTGATACCCAGTACTACGGTCTGATGGTATTCCTGTTTGCTTAGAAACGAGAGGTCTTAGGTTCAAATCTCGTGAATGACGAATTCGATACTAAATTAGGCTACCCATTATGTGGCTTAATCAAACTCTTTCTCCCATAGTTTAAAAATATTAATGTACTAAAAAAAAAGGTCTATATTTAATGCATGGTGTCTTTTATTGCCTCTTTAGACGTTTATATTGAATACATCTATATTTGAGGGTATAAAAGTTCATCAAAGTCGTATACAATACACCCCCTAATCTTCTTTATAAAATCAATGACTAATGAAGGGAAAATTAAGATATTGAAAGATTCGAATCATGGAATCATATTGTGAGACATAAGCACCACACACCACTTGTGTGTGCGGTCCCGTCAATTCAAACTCCTTCTCATATTATCACCTTAATTAGTGAGGTTCTCATGCATAATCCCATCATTAATTATTATTATTATTTGTATATTTTATAGACTGGTGGATACGCACTCGATCATTGTGAAATTGCAGGGAACACCGACTACCAAACTCCACTGTGGAGTTTTATAAAGTTGGAAGAAAATGGTAACCCTAACACTGTGACTAATTATTGTCTTTGACAATTCCTCACAATACATAACTTAATTAGTTCATTTGAGGTCATCCAAATTTACCAATACTATATTCTTTTATTTTTGTCTTCCACTTTCAATGAAATTTATGCATGGTGTCGACTAACACAAATTTACATACCAAACAAAAAAAACCAGCAAGAATAAGAGAATTTAATTCAATGTTATTAATTGTTAACCTAAATTAGACATTTAATTAAATAGACTTTTTATATTAGCACCCCACAAAATGTTGAATACACTCCACATTAAAATTTAATATTAAATAACTTATTTATCCTACTATGCAATGACAATTTTGACTTTATTAGGTTAAAAAAAATAAAAAATTCTATATACACCAAAATCACTTTTAACGTATTCAACTATCAAAACCCTTCTGACCCTCCATTGTTGAACAAAACTCTAATCAATGAAACTACAAACATGTTGATTGAGAAAAATTATTTTTGACGAATGTAACACGAAATCGATGTTTCATAAGCTTCACATGAGGTAAGACTTAATATTATTTATTGTTTTAGTGATTTTAACAATATCAATAATTATTTAATCTTAATTTTGATGCGTTATTTAAGCTTCTATGTTCGTATTCATCTTTTAGGGATCACATGGATTACATGAATAATTAAATACCTAAACTTACCATCAAATATTAAAAACAGATGACATGGGTTTTAACAGTGGAATTGAAAACAACCCACATATGCTTTAAATCCTAGGCGGCATTTTTGTCAAATTTTAGTCGGTATTTTTTGTCCAAATTAAAAGCTTTATAAGATTTGAAAAATGTGGGGTGTATATAAAATATGGAGTGTATATAGAAAATGTAAGATATATATTAGGAATGTGGGGTGTGAGGGAATTATAGGGAAATATGTGTGGTGTATTAAGATAATTTTTAATTAAAAAAGTAAATATAAAATGTATTAAATATGTAGGATTTATTCAACAATATGTAGAATGTTAATATAATAAGCAAATTAAATATCACCAACCCAATAAGAGAGATTTTTTTCCTTACACAGGCAATATCAAGAGTATAAACAACTATATATAGAGGCATTTGTTATCACATTCCTGATTTATCGTTTTGCCAAATTAATATATTAAAAGTAGGGGATGGATTAATATCTAAATATTTAAAATAGGGGATGGATTTTTAACACTACTTTTCTACAAAAATTTCCACATAAGTTTTTGTAAGATCCATTTTGTAATGTTTTTCAATGATTTAAACCGTATATCTTTTAGGTATTCTCTAAAAGATTATGTCTACTAAAAATCACCAAACTTTGAAGTCATATGACCGTTGGATTAAGAGTTTAGATTATGTCTACTACAATGAATGTCTTAATGATTTTGGATTTGTCTAATTTTTTGCAAAGATAATCTATGAATGACGTTAAAAAAGATAGACGTTCAGATCATTAAAATACATTATAGAGTGTGCTCCAAAAAAATCTGTATAAAAAGTTATGTAAAAAAAGTGGTATCACGGATCCGCCCCCTTTAAAGTATTTACGACGAAGCGTTGGAGTGTATATATATACACACACACACACACACTGATACATTTATACTAAGGGTTGTGAGGAATAAATTGGTTGCGAATTATTTTTGAGATTTAAACTTAAGATCTCTCACTTATAAGCAAAAAAAAATACAACTAAATCGTAATGGATTTTCTAGCTATTTGTATGCTATTGCTATCGTTTAAAAGATGGTAGATGTGTGATGTATGAGAGACTGCTCATGACTATACAGTGACATGAGTGCCAAAGTTCCCAAGTTGTCATTGCTTTTGGGACTTTTCTTGTCTATATAAAGGACCCATAAAACACTCGGAAGCATTTCATCGAGACACTTCCCAAACGTTTTATACCAACCTCCATCAGTCCAGCTCCCTACACCATCACTTTCCCCAAAGACGCCATGACAGAAAATGGCCACCAGATGCAGTTATCCAGCAACAACCCCTCCGCCACCCGCCGCCACAAACCCTCCAGGGGTGGCTGGAACGCCGCCATTTTCGTCATCTGTAACCCTTTAATTTGTTATAATTTTTTTTTTCCCTGAAAAAAGTTCAAACTAATTAAATTACAGATTTAATTGATATTTTTTTTGTTTCGGTTATTTGATTTTCTGAAATATTTATATCTAATTAATGTGCAGTTGTAGAGATAGCAGAGAGATTTGCTTTCTATGGCGTGTCTGGCAACCTCATCATGTATCTTACAAGGATCTCCACCAGGCCACAGCCACGGCGGCAAAGAACGTAAACATGTGGATCGGCGTGTCGTCACTCTTCCCTTTAGTTGGCGCTGTGGTGGCCGACTCCTACCTCGGCCGCTTCGTGACCATCATTTTCTCCTCCTCCATTTATTTGATGGTAATTTTTTTCCAGGGTTAGCCTTATCATATATATATAAGGGATGGTTTAGTTATGATCCCTAACGGTTATAGACTCAAACCTTATGTATTTTAGATTTTTGATTGAAGTCTCCTTTCTACTACATAAATTATATAATAATAAAAGAGATACAATAATACCAATAAAGACTTAACCGTGTTTTTAATTTTTAATTTTAAATTTTTTTTGCTTTCATTTACATTACCAATTTAATTATTCAAAATTGCTTATGGGTTTTGATTAAAAAAAAAATTAATAATTACTTATGGGTGCATTCTAGATTATAAAAAAATAGGATTTTATTATTTTTATTTTATTTTTTAGAAATGAGTACATTTATATAATAAAATTTGGCTACATTTTATATATAAAAATTGGTACATTTACATAAAAAAAACGTGGGTACATTTTATATAGAAAACAATGGGTACATTTTATGTTAAAAAAAACAATGGTATATTTTAGATTAAAAAATAAATAGATTTTACATTAAAAATGAGTACATTTTACATAAAAAATGGTACTTACAAAAAAAATAGGGATACATTTTACATGTAACAAAGTGATACATTTGTAAAAAAAATGGGTACATAATAAATAAATTATGGGTACAAATAAAAGGTTAAAAAAATTATGAGTACAAATAAAAGTTTAAAAAATAAGGGACAAAAAGAAATTAATATATGGGTACAAATTAAAATGTAAAAGAAAATTGGTACAATTTAAAAAATGGTTGCAAATTAAAAATGAGTACAAACTAGAAATAGAAATTATGATAAAAAGTTTAACCATAAATATAATATATCAAATGTAACGTTTCTAACACTAAATAAATATATTAAAAAATAAAACTTAATTATCTTGACATGTAAATTTTTTTTTTGAATAATTAATGGTGTTTATGAAAACCAAAGAACTTTGATCAAAATTTGAAAATGAATAAAATTTTAATCAATTGAGTAAAAAAAATAAGGATGAGAATCTAATATCTTCTATATATAAACTAATTAATGTGCTCTAGCTAGCTAATGCTGTTTTGTCACATGTAAAGGGAATGCTTCTACTATGCTTATCTGTCTCCGTTATTCCTCGGCACTATCGCGAAGCAGTGTTCTTCGTTGCTCTGTACATTTTAGCAGTTGGCGAAGGCGGGCACAAGCCTTGTGTCCAAACCTTCGCCGCAGATCAGTTCGATGAGGACTCGGACGAGGAGAAAAAGGCTAAGAGCTCATTCTTCAACTGGTGGTATTTAGCGATAGTCGTTGCTGCCACCGTTGCCACACTTGTGGTGATCTACATTCAGGTGACAGATAGTTGTCAAACTATTTTCCCAGTTCCCACATAATCTTGAAATGTTTTGCATTATTAATTATGTTTTAATCGTCAAACTTTATAGATATTATATTTTAGCTGAATTGTTTAGTTAAATTTTTGAATGCATGTCATTTTTAATTGAATTTCGTTTCGTCATTTCTTAGTTTACTGCTACGTGACAAAAACAAGCCTCAAAATTAATGCATTTTGTAAGATAGGGATCGGAATCTTCAGATCTGTAAATTTTTCTATCATACTGCAGGACAACGTGAGCTGGGTTGTAGGCTTTGGCATTTTAACCGTGGTTGTGGCAGCAGGCCTGTTATTATTTTTACTTGGAATCAAGAGGTACCGGAGGCAAGCTCCTCTCGGAAGCCCCTTTACCGCGGTGGCACAAGTGTTTGTGGCGGCGGCACGGAAGTGGCGCGTGAAGGAGACGCCTGATTGGGATGTGTATTGTGGGGATGATGAGAGGAGTGGTGGGAGTAATATGGAGGTTCGTAAACTCAAGCGTAGGACTTTGGCTCGGACAAAACAATTCAGGTATACGTCACTTTTCAACAATATTTGGATTGATTTTCTGAATGAGAAATACGAAAGAGACTCCTTCAAAAGGAGACTTTTCATAAATTTTTTGTCATCTCACAACTTAACGTTAACTCTTGTATTAATATTATAAAGCATTGTGTAAAAAAAACAAAAGTGATAAAGAATATTTGAAGAGTCTCATTTTTTGAAAAAATCTCCTAAGATTACACTTTGTCAAATTCTAATTAATTGAGTCGTACCAAAAAAATGTTTAATTGGGTCAGGTACGAGTAGTCAGTCCACTTGGCAGGCATGCCCAAGTCTGGGAGGCTTTGCCAAGTTTTCCTAATTGTTGGACTTTATGAGTAAATCACAAGGTCAACGTGCATGGGATAAGTGTTGGAAACGTTTATGGTTGTGGAGAAAGAACCTAAAAACTAAAAAGGTGATGTAACATTGAAAAATAAATAAAATAAAAGTAGATGATGTGAGAGTCAAGTTAAAAACCGCACTGGATCATGTTGTAGATCACATCTTTGATTTAGATGTATCTATTTTTATAGGCGCATTGTTTAGCTCATATGTCACTATATATGAGTTTTTATTGAAATTATGTTGCTAAATAGTTTTGGAGAATAACTAAGAAGATAATGTCAGAGTTGAGTTAACAAATTTGAATTGCATTATAATTTGGTGGCTATAAAGTTTCATATATCGCTGCATGTATACTATAAGCACTTACCACATATATAAGTGAGGGAATAAATAATTGAGTTTATTATAGGCTTGCAATTTTGGAATTCCCACTTTAGTTTCTTGCACTATATATCATCATGAGTTTATGAGAATTATTAAGTATTCCATCATTTCAGTAGTGTAAAAAATATCATTGTTTAAAAAATTTAGTATTCAATATGGAGTTTGGTTTTTATTTATGATATAAGCATATCGACTTATGGTTAGCTTATTATTTTTAGCCTAGTATTTTTCATGTTTATGGATCAAGTGGCGTTAGATTCGAAAGTTATTGCTATAGCCAAACATGAGAGAAATGTCATTTAATGATACTGACCAGATCATTTGATCGGGAATGGGGTGTAAATTAAGAGTGCCAATGTTATTATTCAACTTAGAAAGGGATTTACATGTTTTGTTTTACATGCATACATACATTTATATATATATATATATATAATTATTTCCATTTGATCATGAACATAATATACTCGGTTTTTATTTTCTAACCAAACATGCTTAAAAGTATATTCCAAAATGCAGGTTTTTGGACAAGGCAATGATCATTGACAACCTTGATGCATCAAGCAACGTTAGGAACCCTTGGAGACTATGCTCTCTAAAACAAGTGGAAGATGTGAAGCTGGTCCTGCGTCTTATTCCCATATGGTTGAGTTGCTTAATGTTCAATGCAGTTCAATCCCAGCTCCACACCTACTATACCAAGCAAGGTTCAACGATGATTCGCTCAATCGGACCCCATTTTCAGCTTCCTCCAGCATCCCTCGGAGCCCTCGTTGGCCTCGTAATCTTAATCACCGTGCCAATGTATGACCGGATTTTCGTCCCAATAGCCAGAAAGTTCACGGGACATCACTCAGGCATAACCGTGCTGCAAAGAATCGGCTTTGGCCTATTCCTGTCCATACTCAACATGGTTGTGTCAGCCCTAGTGGAAGCCAAAAGGGTTAGTGTTGCTAAACAACATGGGATCATTGACAACCCTAAAGCAGTAGTGCCAATGAGAATGTGGTGGCTGCTCCCACAATACTTCTTCTGTGGTTTATCAGACACATTCACAATTGTAGGACTCCAGGAATTGTTCTACGACCAAATGCCGGAGGCGATGAGAAGTTTTGGAGCAGCTGCATATTTAAGTATAATAGGAGTTGGAAGCTTCATAAGCAGTGCTGTTATATCTGTGGTACAGGCTATTAGCTCCAAGGCCGGTGAAGAATGGTTAGGTGACAATCTCAACCGCGCACACCTCGATTACTTCTACTGGGTACTTGCAGGATTGAGTGCTTTGAGTTTGTGTGTTTACGTCTTGTTTGCAATGAGTTTTGTGTACAAAATTGTTCAAGGGAAAGACTCAGCCGGGGAGACAGAGGCAAGCACTAGGGTTGGAGAGGCATGAAAGGCTTGGTTTGAATTACTTTAGTGAAAAGAGAAAATTATAGTAGTGATACTTGTACTAAATCTACTAGCTGAGTGTGCAACTATAATACATTCTCTAGCAAAAATTATGTGCATTAATGATGGAATAAGATCCACTTCTAATCTTTGTGTCCGGAGTCCGCAGATCGAGAGATCTGAACCGTTCAAGAAAGAGATCCAAGCAGTTTAAGTTTTTGAATTTTAGTGAAATGGGCTAGTGAGATGGACTAATGGGGGTCGTAGATTGAAATTGAATGATATGGATCTCTCGGTCCGCGAGCTCCGAACACAGAGTCCGTTGTGGATCTCATTCCATTAATGATAGGCTATTACACAATTCAAAATTTCAAGTTGAAGTTTAGCTATTTCAAAATGGCGTTGGGCCTTAAACCCTAGGGGAAACTCCAACGCCCAACTTGACGAATATCGTACTAGACTTTGAATATGAATTTTTTCAACGAAAATGGGGTTTTGAATTTGGGACGATAATAATTTTTAATTTATCATTGAGAAACACTTAAACAACACTATAACGTAACAATGTTATGCAACATAGCTTTGACATCAAATACTAAATTAACAATTTGTTGTACAAAAATTAGCCTTTGGAGTTTCAGTCAAGGAGGAAAGATTTAAACTTCGGATGTTTTTAATTTTGAAAGTTTATATATTGATGAACAGCTTAGGTTGGTACTTTATAAGGTTTAGATGCTGGGAATGCCATGTCTAATCAATGTGGTTGAACTTAATATTTTTTCTGTTAAAATTGTTACTTTTTATAGTTTTTGGGAAAAAAGAAGAATAATTTTTCAATAATTTATAAAACTAATCATAATGCCTCCAACTGTTTGATCTAAAGAATTTCAAATCTAGGCTTTTTATTATGTACAAGTGCATAAATAGTGTATCACGCTACATGAAATGAAATCCAAGCACAATTTAATCGTTTTTTGCATGTGATGGGCTTTGTGAACAGTGATGACCTGGACTACCAAATGGGCTTCAAATAGTAAGCCCTTTTGGCCAAATATTTTCCTAATGATTTTTATCGTTTCGTTGGAGATAATTTTAGGTGAAAAATAAAGAATATTGGTTATTTGACACCCTATTAGAGATGGACAAGGATTGTCTACCTTCCACTTTCGATATCTTTCCTGTGCCTTCTTGTTTGTGTGGTCATGGTTAAGCCACGTTAACATTTTATATTATTATTATTTTTGTCTTATTATCTCTATAAAAAAATAATATAAAATGTTGAAGTAACTTAACCTTGACCACACAAAATAGGAGAGCACAGAAAAGACACCGGAAGTGGAGGGCAGACAATCCTTGTCCATTAGAGATGACTTAAAAGTTTTATTAAGCTTAACCCAAAAAAAATTAACACGTAAAAAAATAATTTTATACTTTCGATTAGGTTAAAAGCAGAAGCGGCTTTGGAGAATGGAGCGAAATGTTCGCATGACGTTTTTCAATTTTCACTTTCCTCTCCCTCTTCACGAATCGCAAACCACCCTTTACAGTGGTGCACTCTCCATTTTGCCCTCCTTCATTTGACCAAACCAAACAAATTCTTCGCAAACCAAAACGGTCAACGAGTCCGTTCCAGTCATTTCACACCCCTAAGCCCCCACAAAACACACACCCCGTAAACCAGTACGGCTCCAAAATTTCAAAAAAATCCATCATATTTTTATTTTATTTTCCTCTAGAAAAACGCGGTTGTTGGGAAAAATTCCAAACATGTTCCGATTTTTCGCCTTAGTCATGTGAGATAGAAATGAGATGTAGAAATGTCTATGTGAATTTTTCGGTTCGTAAAATGATGGACTGGCTTGATGAAGTTACTAGCGGGTCCCTATTTAGAAAAAGAAAAACCAGGTGGTGATCTGTGAAATGACCAAAAAGTCCAAAATTCCCAGGTCCCCAACAAAATTCCCTTTCTTTCATGCAAAAACCATTTCACCCTCCCACCATCTCTCTCTCTCTGGTCATCACAGTCTCAGAAAAGATGGAGTGAAAGCGACAGCTGAAGAGGGAAACGGCGCCGTTTGAGAGAGTAAGCTCCCTCTGCCGACCAATTTTTGTGTCCGTTTGTGAAAAAAATATACTGAAATTATTTTTGGTTTCAAAAACTTTGACGAGTAGAGCTCTCACTCCGTTGAAAAACCGTTTTTGGTTTTTAGGTTTTTTCAGGGCTTAATCTAGGGTTTTGGAGTCAACAACCCAGTGTCAGAGTACGGAGGAAGCGAAAAATTGTGGTAATTTTTGCTCTAAATTGTTTGCATTTTGCTATTTGGTGTTTGGTGGCTGAGAAAATGAGAGACTTTTTACATGGGTCTTTTTTGTTTTGCTTGGGAAATTTAACTGTGGGGGGGGGGGGTGGGGGAGATGTTGGACATTTGGTTAATTTTCTCTCTGCTACTCAGTGACCAAATGGACCATTCTCTCTCTCTCTCTAACGGTGACGCTAAATGCATTTGTTTGCGTTTTGTTTTCTGGGTTCCAGTTAGGGTTTTCTTGCCTGCGAAGTAGCTGTGAGTACGAACAAGCGCTAAGACTCCGGTAATTTTGCGCTTTCCTATTTCTGCATATTTCTTTTGTGTTTGGTAGCTTAGAAATTGGATGAAATTTAGACCTTGTTTCTGCTTTTTGCCTAGTTGTGCTGGGTTTTTAACTCTTCCCACTTTCTCAGAAACTAAACATACTACATTGGGTCAGATTTGTTGTATTTCGTTATTTAGTTTGCCTTTAACTTATTTGATTATTATTTTAATTGTTTTAGAGGTTGCTTCCTCCCTCAAACTATTTGTTCTTAAATTTTAGCTTAGTAATGCTGTGTGTGGTATACTTGCATGTTGATTTTGCTGTAATAGCTACAGTCCTCCTACATTTATATATATTTCCCTCTCTCTTTCATGGCAGTTTCTTAAGGTTTTGCAAAGGAAATGGAGGAGGCCTCGACCTCAAATATTTTAGATGGGGAAATCGTTGGAATCAAATTTGGTTTAGCAACTCATCAAGAAATTGTAAGTTGAAATTTGACATTTACTTGGGAAGTTATTGAGTTTATGCCATTTGCAGCTGAGAGAGGGCTTAACTGCATTAGTTTGTTTCAGAGAAAATAAAATTGCATTCCTTTGATAGTAGTTCAAGGGAGAATTCTGTTTCGTTTCTTGGAGGGATTAGACTCTATTTTGAATATTTATATTCTGTGCTCATATAAGGCTTCATTTAGGGATTATACCAAAAGACAATTATGGCTTTCTATTGGTCAAATGTAATATGCCTTCAGCAATTTGTTCCCCGTATTGTTCTTAATAAACAAAATAAAGTAAAAGATGCCTTCACAGCTAATGTGTGACTAGTTTCTATGGGAGAGTAAATTAGAAAATCTATTGTTCTTAATAAACAAAATAAAGTAAAAGATGCCTTCACAGCTAATGTGTGACTAGTTTCTATGGGAGAGTAAATTAGAAAATCACCTCCAAGTGTTTTTTACAATTTGTTTTATTACTACGAAACTCAACCATTGGAATAATTTTTTTTATATTTTTATGTTTACGTTTTTGGCAGTGTACAGCATCTATTAGTGATTGCTCTATCAGCCATGCAAGTCAACTTTCCAACCCCTTCCTTGGCCTGCCCCTTGAGTTCGGAAAGTGTGAATCTTGTGGCACTTCTGAACCTGGGAAGTGTGAAGGTGCATAAATTTCATTTCTCAACCTTTGGTACAGTGAGTTATATTATACATGTTGTGAAACCAGTCAGATGTAAGAAACATTTTATAAATTGATATTTGAAAGAATATGGTTGGAAATGTAAGTGTATCCTTTACCCCTTTTCAGGTCATTTTGGGTATATTGAGTTACCAGTACCAATATTTCATCCTAATCATGTTAGTGAATTGAAGCGGATGCTGAGCTTATTGTGCTTGAAATGCTTGAAAATGAAAAAGAACAAGGTACCACCTGATTGAGTTCTTCATTGTTTAAAATTGTTGCTATGATCATTACTTGCAGAGCAGATACAATATATCCCCTTGGTTAGCTTGTTATTTGGACTTTGGTTGTCTGTTAAGGGAAGAGATGCAGATTCTGGTTTGTTTGTTATATTTTTCAGCTGAGGAACAAAATGATTTACATGAAGAAGCAGTTGAATTTTGAAGCTATTTTTGCTGTGTCATCCATTCCAACCATCACTAGGATTGCTTTTGGTTTTTTATTTTATCATTTTGTACAAATGCCCTTCATTGCACCGTATTTGTAATCTGTGGATTACTCTTGTTTCTTTTCATTTAAATTTCATAAGTTGCTTTAATTTCCCAATTTTCTCAACGAAAGTCTGAAGCTTGAACTTAATACTAGAGAATCCACGATTGTATTATGTGAATAGTTCTTTGTCAACCACAAGTCTCACAATATTTTTGTTTTTGTTATGTAATTGGAGGACAAATTTTCAGTGATGTGGGTTGATCTTCAGCATCTGTAATTATGTAAACTGGTTGTGCGCGCTTTGTATTTGAGTAGCAGTTTTTTTATTTTTATATTTAAAAAGAATATAGCTGACTGGATGCTTTTTGTTATCATAAAAACCTCTGTGCTTATATTCTGTATCCATTTTTCTTACTATTCAGTTTCCAACCAAGAACGCTGGCTTAGCAGAAAGAATGTTAGCTTCATGTTGTGAGGTACGTATAAATTGATCATTTTCTGTTTTCATGATGTCAAGTGTACTTACTTTATCTAGTAATTTTGTGGATCTATCGCTCTCTGAGTTTCTCATGGGCGTACACGCACGTTTACACCCACTCACCCACCCACTAATTCTAATTTAATGAAATACATGTTTTTTGAACAGTAGTTGGACAGCTATCATTACATGGTTCTAGTTTCTAGTTAGAAATGTTTCACTATGCTATGTTTCAATTTCCGGTGCGTCTTTTGTATATTGAAATTCTGTTCTAGTAATTCAAGTTTCCTAAAAGTTTTATTTGGAATGGCACTACATTCCATGAGCTTGCAGAAAAGATCAATACTTGAAATCCTAATGGAGTCAGTATTCCTGGTTTAGATTGTTTTTCCCTTAAGTTCTTGTAAAAAAGGGTCAATTGATATTAGGATATGTGTTCTAGAACATTAAGTGTGTTATCTCATATGTCTTCCTTTGTTGGGATGCCCCTGCACTCACTAGGGGTTTAGAGTTTTGATTCTTTCAGTTGGTGTACTATGTTTAAAGATCAAACGTAATATAATTAGATAAAGTTGTTTGTTGACCGTCAGTTGTGTGCTTTTTTAGTCATTACATTTGATTTTACAAGCAAAATGTCTGTTTTTTAGGGTAGTCCATGCACGGAGAATTTAGCATTGTTAATTTGAGTTGGCATGTGGAGGTTGAACGTTTCTGATTTGCTTTAGAAAAGGAGACCTAGTTGTCATCTTTCTCCTATTTGGGGTATCATGTGTAAAGGGAAAGGAGATGATGCATATCATTTGTTGTCCACTGTCCAGGAGCTTTAAATTTGTGATTCTCATTATCCGGAGAGGCTGGAGTGAGTTGGGTAATTTCAGAAGGGTTCCAGTCACTACTTAGTGAAAGTCTTTTTGCTTTTGGTAGAGGTAAGAAGGCTAGACTGTTGAGGGGCTGCTGGTTGTTATGTGGGTGTTATGGATGGAGAGGAACAGGATACTTTATGACAATTCTAAAGGGGGTGGGGTTAGAAAATCTTTCACAATGGGTGATGTTTTTGTCATCTGTTTGCGCTTCAGTTCGGTGTCGTCAGAGTTTTGGGGTTTAACATGTTCTTCTCTTTTGCTCAATTGGAAAGCTGCTATGAGACAACTTGGTTGTTGTATTTTTCAGTTGCAATTATCTAATGAGTTGCATATGTTTCAAGATGGTATCTCTCTCTATAAACTGAGCACGTAATCTTCTGTCAGCTTATTATTGTCATAAACTTTACACTGTCCTCTCCATGGATAACTTTGGAGATAATGCAGTATTAATCGTTTTGTTTTATAGCAACTGTTTAGTTTGTGGGTTTTCCTGTGACTAAGTTAGAAATTTTCTTATCTAAGTTGCTTCTTTTGCTAAAATTGTGGCTCTCTTCATGTTTGGATACTTTTTGGATATAACTTGGAAGACTCTGCAAAATTTTCTCTTCATTTTCCATCTACTAGTTTTATGGCCTCTCATTTCTTATGTAGGATGCTGCACAAGTGTCTATTGGAGAGACTAAACCAACAGATAGCTCTTGTTCCTTGCAATTGAAGCGACCTTCTAAGTCAAGAACACCACCTGGTTTTTGGAATTTCCTAGAACGATATGGTTTTCGTTATGGTGATGATCATATACGGACTTTGCTCCCTTGTGAGGTATGGATCTTACTTCCTGACTGAATTCCTCTTTGCTCATCTCACATTCTTGGATCTTGATTTGAATTTTGTTGCCCAGTTATGTGGATTGAAGTATTTGTTTGATCATAGTTCACTTTCACTTCCATGCTGTTTTTGTTAGTGGAAAAGTTTGATGTTTTCCATTACGAACTTATTTCTAATTTATTAATTTGACACTAATGCAAAGAAATCCGCACTTGTCACAGAAATAGACAAAGTGAGCACCTTACTTTGGATTCCTCTTTGACTTACTTTATGCATTGATCAGGGGTTGCTGTTGCTTCTGCCAACTTCCTTTGGATTCAATCCACATGATTGATTTTAGCTCCACTAATTGTTTTGATGGCAAAATTAGTTGAAGTCCTTGTTTGCACATAATTCATCTGTGGGAAAGGTTTTCTGGTTTACTGCGATCACTACGTCTTAAATCTAGTATGAGGCACTTACACACATGCAATCATCCCCTCTATCACAGTAATCTGGCAAACTGATTCTTCATTGAATGGATTGATCAGAGGGTGCTGTTGCTTTCATCAGCTCCCTGTGGCTTCAACTGGCACAGCTTATTTAATTCACTAAATAGATGGTGAACTTAGTTAGCAAGATGTACAGCTCCATGTGGTTTCAACTGGCACAGTTTATTTCATTCACTAAATAGTTTGATGGTTAACTTAGTTCGCTAGATGTGTGTAAGTTGATTCTAACAAAATGACTTTAATACAAATCACTCATAATGAAAATCATACTGGTCTTATAGAATTCTGTTGGCGTTTCCTGTTTCTGCTGTTTGTAACTGTTATTTTAATGCTTTTTATCACACATATGATATATTTTCCTGATACATATTATTTTGGTAATGAATACCAGGTGCTGGAGATGCTAAAGCGAATCCCTCAAGACACCAGGAAGAAACTTGCTTCAAAAGGCTATTTTCCTCAAGATGGATACATCTTGCGTCATATACCTGTCCCTCCAAACTGTTTATCGGTACCTGAGATTTCAGATGGTGTTAGCGTTATGTCCGCGGTAAGTTTCTTTAGTTTCTTAGTATGCTAATGGACTGTAAACATTTTTAGTTTGACTGTTTATAACTTGTTTTTCTGTCATTTCCAGGATCCTTCGATTTCAATGCTTAGAAAAGTTCTAAAGCAAATTGAAGTCATCAGAAGTTCAAGGTCGGGCATACCTAATTTTGAATCCCAAATTGTAGAAGCCAATGAACTTCAAGCAATTGTAGATCAGTATCTTCAAGTTAGGGGTACTGGGAAGGCATCACGGGACATTGATGCGAGATTAGGGGTTAATAGGGAGCTTAATGCCTCTTCAACGAAAGCTTGGCTTGAAAAAATGAGGACACTGTTCATCAGAAAGGGTTCAGGCTTCTCTTCCCGCTCAGTGATTACGGGGGATGCATATAAAAGGGTGAATGAAGTTGGCATCCCTTATGAAATTGCTCAAAGAATCACCTTTGAGGAGAAGGTTAATGACCATAACATTAGGTATTTACAACAGCTAGTAGATAAGAAGTTATGCCTAACCTATAGGGATGGTTCATCAACTTACTCATTAAGGGAAGGTTCCAAAGGGCACACATTTTTGAGGCCTGGTCAAGTGGTGCATCGGAGGATTCTGGACGGGGACCTTGTATTCGTAAACAGGCCCCCAACTACACACAAACATTCGCTACAAGCACTACAAGTGTATGTGCATGATGACCATGTGGTGAAAATAAATCCTTTGATATGTGGGCCACTAAGTGCTGACTTTGATGGTGATTGCATCCATTTGTTCTATCCGCAATCGCTTGCTGCAAAGGCAGAAGTTTTGGAGCTTTTTTCAGTGGAGAAGCAGCTGCTTAGCTCTCATAGTGGAAAGCCAAATTTGCAAATGGCCACTGATTCACTGTTGTCATTGAAGATGATGTTTAAAAACTATTTTTTGGATAAATCAGCAGCTCAACAACTGGCCATGTTTGCTTCATCTTCGTTGCCACGACCTGCATTATTGAAAGCAAATGCTGCTCGCTCATATTGGACTGCTTTGCAGATATTACAGACTGCATTGCCTGCTCACTTTGATTACTGTGGGGAAAAGTACTTAGTCAATAAAAGTGAGATACTGAAAATTGATTTCAGTACAAGTGAAGTTTCGGCAGTGATGAATGATGTTGCTACCTCAGTTTTCTTCGAGAAAGGTGGCGAAGATGTCCTCAAATTCTTCGATTCTCTACAGCCCTTGCTGATGGAGAACATATTTTCAGAAGGGTTCAGTGTTGGCTTGGAAGATTTTTACATGTCAAAGACATCAATACAAGATATTCAGAAGAATATTCAGGATACTTCAGATTTGTTGTATCATCTGAGGTCAACCTACAATGAATTTGTAGAGTTTCAGTTAGAGAGTCGAATAAAAAACTTGAAAGTACCAGTTTCATGTTTTATCTTGGAGTCATCTGCATTTGGTGATTTAATCGACTCCAAGAGTGATTCGGCAATCAACAAAGTTGTACAACAAATTGGGTTCCTAGGCCTACAACTCTCTGATAAGGGAAGATTCTACTCGAAGACTTTGGTTGAGGATGTGGCCTCTCTCTATCACAACAAGTATTCTTTTAACATGGAGTATCCCTCTGCAGAATATGGACTAGTTCAAAGCTGTTTCTTCCATGGGTTAGATCCATACGAGGAGATAGTTCACTCCATTGCTACACGAGAGGTGATTGTTCGGTCCTCAAGAGGATTGACCGAACCTGGGACCTTATTTAAAAATTTAATGGCCATTCTTCGGGATGTGGTTATTTGCTATGATGGCACGGTCAGAAATGTATGTAGCAATTCAGTAATCCAATTTGAGTATGGAGTCAACTCTGGATCTAGGCCCCCGAATCTGTTCCCTGCTGGTGAACCTGTTGGCGTGTTAGCTGCCACTGCAATGTCAAATCCTGCGTACAAGGCAGTTCTTGATTCTACCCCAAGCAGCAATTCTTCATGGGAGCTGATGAAGGTAGTTAGTTTGGCTATTGATTATGATGGTGTTTTTCCTTTCAATACTTGTTTTTATATTTTATATCTTCTTTCACACAATGTTTTTGAGCTGGGGAAGGTACATTCATAATTGTTGATCATAACTTGAATTTGCACTGTGTCTTTTCTACAGGAAATTTTGCTTTGCAAAGTCAATTTTAAGAACGAGCTCATTGATCGCCGTGTAATTTTGTACTTGAGTAACTGTGGTTGTGGTAGAACATTCTGCCGAGAACGTGCAGCATGTTTGGTTAAGAATCAGTTGAAGAAAGTCAGTCTTAAAGATACTGCAGTTGAATTCATGATTGAGTACGCTCTGCCTCTTCATACTTTTTTTGGCAACTTTTTCACGTATAGTTTTGTTCAAGTATGTTTCAAGAAATGTATTTCTCAATCCCTTAGTTCATGTTGATATTGTCAATAGTCATATTCCCTGCTTTATCTGCATCAACACCTTTCTTCAAGCTAACACCACCCACAGTTGAACTGGAAATGAGTACCTGTTACTACCTCTTCTCTGCTTTAACTTATTTTCTATGCTGATACGCTTTTTCTGTCTCTTCCCACACTGTAGCACAACTAGATTTTAATTTTATTTGTCAGCTTTCTCGGTATCTACTTAAATTTGTTAGATAGCCCTGCAGATCTAATACGTGGTTCTGTTTCTAGAAAACCTTGCATGTTTCTGAGGAGAATATGCTTTTATAATTCTGGAAGAATTATTTGTTACATGAATAAGTGAATGGAATTCATTTTATTTCTGTATATGCCTTCCGTGATTTGCTAACTAGAAAGGGTTTTGCCTCTGCTGAAATATATATTTAAGAGTCTGCAGCTCCTTTTTGCATAATTTGGGTTAACCATGCGAAGTTCCAGCTTAATAATAGTTAGATACCTGAGAGCTGATCAGTTTAGTAATAGTTGTGTACCTGATAGATAACATTTGGTATTTCATCAGATAAGTTGCTATAGCAAAGTCATTAAAAGCAGAGAGTGGAATCTTCTATACCACTTTTATGAGAATATGTTGCTCTATTACTAACAACATATTTTTTTAGTCACCATGTAGTTGACAAGATATTGAGTTTTGCATGTACTACACATTTTACGTATTTGCAGTTGTATAATTAATGTGTGACAGTGGACTTTAAAAAATTGTGTCCTACATGCAGATATAGCAATCAGCTTTCTAGTTTGGGAAGTATGGTAAATGAAGCAGGCCTAGTTGGTCATATTCATCTGAACGAGGTTTGCATTGTTCAAAGTGTTGGAATGTTTTCTTTATACTTTCATTTACAAAGTTTCTTTTAGTTCTCAGTTTCGATAACAAAAGCTTTATTGAACAGGAGCTGTTAAGGGAGTTAAATGTTGGTGTAGACGAGATTCAACAAAAATGCCAAGAAACTGTTAATTCATTTCGGAGGAAGAGAGTTGGGAAGAAAAAGTTCAACATTGGCTATCTTTTCAAAAATACAGTTTTGTTTGCCAGGTCTTTTTTCCCCTCTCTGATTCGATCATATTTATGTTTACCAATTACCATATTGACTTGATCATTTTTATTTCCTATTTGTGTGATGGAAGATACGTGAGAGGAAAATGAGGCGAAGTCACAGCTTCAATTGATTTTGGTCAATATGATATTAATAATTTTACTGAGGAAAGTGGAACATTATGAGCTATGCTTTTATTTTTATTTATTTTTTATATGTTTTTGGTTTGGATTTATATGGCCCTTCTAGTTATGCTTCCCTAAGATAAAGGAAGGAAAAAATTCTGAAAGGAAAGGGGAGGTGAAAACTCAATAGCTTGATAAGAGAAACATCACCAGTACAAAGTCCACCGTAGTAATTTGGGCTGATCATTCTTGTTGATACAACAAAACATGAATATATACATATATAACATATCTTTTTGTGGTTCGAACCCTACCTGCTTACTGGATTTAAGAGCCCTATAGATACTGAAATTTCATGTCAAAAGAAGATTCATATTTCAAAATCATTTCCATGTGGCAGTTGCTTACTTTCAAACCATATATAATGTTTATATTTGTGTGACATCCCCTTTCCCTTCCCCTATTCCCTATTGTGTTCCTAAGTTTACTTGTGTCACCACATTAAAACTACTTAATGATAAATGCTTCATTGTTTGCAGTGAGCATTGTTCTTTTCATCATTCCTGTGCAGACAAAAGATCTGACTCCCCATGCTTGATGTTCTTCCTTCAAGCTACTGAAGAGTTGGAGACCACTTCGCAATACTATGCTGACTTGATTTGCCCTGTGCTTTTAGAAACAATAATAAAAGGTAGCTTTTAGAATGACATTCTACAGAGTGAAAAATAAATTTATTATTTGAGTTTCCTTGTTTTCCAGTGAGTATTGGTCTTTTGGTATGTTTTGCCAATTCACATCTGAAACAGAAATGTCAGTGATTTTATGCAATTTATGTGTTCTGCTTCTCTGTCTGATTGCAGTTCTGCTTTTATTTGTTGTTTGAGAAATATCCTTCTTCTCTTCTGTCTCATGAACCCCCATCTTTACTCTTTTCATCCCATCCCAAGGTAGAAATTTTTGTTTTGTTAGTTGCGTATGAGATGACCATTACTTGTGATCATGTCCAAAGTAAGAGGCCAAATCCGTGCCTATCAATTGTTTGGTGTTAAATGTGCAAGAATGCAGTCCAAATATTCCTCATTTATTTCTAGGTTGAGTTGTGTGTTTTTGTCCTCTTTTATAGTAATTAATTTATTAGTTGAAAACATTGTACTTTGAGGAGGCAAATAAAGCTTTGTGGAACTGCGCCGGTATGATATGGTTTTCATTTTGGGTGATTTGGTTGGATACTATTGCTTGAAAGTTGGAGGAAAAGTTTGGAGAGGTGCAGCAGTGGCCTTGACATATAGAGTGAAGCGTTGGACATTTTAGCTTTAAGCATTAGTAATGCCTGAGTTGAGAGATAGTCCTTTCATGATACTTGATCAGATTGGGTTCAGTCAGCCGATCTTTGGAGTTTTGATGCTGGTGATAGGAGCAGTTTTATTTTTTCACTTATTGTAGATTTTACTAAATGGTGGGCATGTTTACTGCTGGAAACTATTTTTCTAATTCTTCTGTTACTAAAGTCTTCGTGTCTCTAAAATGGACAGGTGACCCTCGAATTTCGTCAGCAAATATAATATGGATTGATCCAGATACAACAACTTGGATTAGAAGCCCAAATAAATCTCAAAAGGGTGAATGGGCCTTGGATGTTGTTCTGGAGAAATCTGTTGTCAAGCAAAGCGGTGATGCATGGAGAATCGTTCTCGATTCTTGCCTCCCTGTGCTTCACCTAATTGACACCAGGCGTTCCATCCCGTATGCCATCAAACAGATTCAAGAGCTGTTGGGAGTGTCGTGTGCTTTTGATCAAGCAGTTCAGGTAAAATCAGAGGTTCACAGTTTTCCATCTTTCTAGTGCGAATCTTGAACTTTATGACCCTGTATCAGAAGCCATGCCAGCTTTTGTGGGTAGTTGTCTATATTATGGGTTGTAATTGGGCTGCATGTATGTTTTGTTGGTGTCATTTAGTAGTAGGCAAGATAACCTAAATAATTTGTTTCAAGCAGTATGTATTTGTATTGACACTAACTTAAATTTTTCTTAGTCATTTTATGTTTTGATAGCTTGAAACTGAAATTTTCTGACATGGACTTAGTTGACTCCAAGCCAAGTTCATTACTGAATAGTCAATACATCTTCTGTCAAGTGAAAGTTGCACTCAATCCATGTGTAAGAAAATCTAGGGAAAAAGTCCTCATTGTAGAAAGTTTCATCCAATACCAATCAAGTGCACAGGAAAAAATCTGAAATTTTCCTCATACAATACCAATTAAATAGTTTCTTGTGTCAAAATCTACTGTTTGATACTAACTGAACCTTTTTATTGTTCGTTAACAAGTAGGTAAATTTCAGACATGCATTAAGTAATTGCGATAATATTGTGTTTGGTGGATCATATTTAGCTGCTGTATTGCTTTGGAAATTATCAGCTTTTGTGTCCAGTAGCTTCTATGTGTGTAGTAAGCTTTTCTCCCGTTGGAATTTTTGACTTGCTAGACTTATGTTGTTCTTCACAGCAATTAATTCTTTGCTTCCTTGTGTATTTATTTTCTAGCGGGCATGCTTTACCACATCAGTTGTGTATATATTTGTATGTATACTTTATTATACAGTGATATATTTTCTATATTATTTAACCCCTAGTTATGGATCAGCCTTTTATGTGACTGATCTTCATTAAGTACGGACCTTCTTATGAATTTTAGATCTTTTTTGTAATTATGTGCTGTCTTTGTGGTTCCCTTCGGCATGGCACCTTCTTTTTAGGCCTGTACATCGTAGGAAATTTAACTTTTTTAATTGTCAAGGAAAATTGGATCATATTTAGACCCACTCTGGGTGATATGAGATATGTCTCCTACTTTTGTATTAAGAACACACTTTTGGATTGATTACACAGCGCCTCGCAACAGCTGTTACAATGGTGGCGAAAGGTGTCCTGAAAGAGCATCTTATCCTCCTGGCAAATAGCATGACATGTGCTGGAAATTTTGTTGGCTTTAATTCTAGTGGATATAAAGCACTATCTCGCGCATTGAATATTCAAGTACCATTTACAGAAGCAACACTTTTTGTGAGTAATTGAACTCTTTTACCTAATTTTGTGAATGGCATGTACCTATAGCTCGTGGTTAGATGAACTACAATCACAACTAATTGTAGTTTCATTACATGTGATTGTAGACACCAAGAAAGTGCTTTGAGAGAGCAGCTGAAAAGTGCCACATGGATTCGTTGTCAAGCATAGTTGCATCATGTTCATGGGGTAAACATGTTGCTGTTGGTACTGGATCCAGGTTTGATATCCTGTGGGACACACGAGAGGTAAATATGTTTTTAACATACTTGTAGTGTTTCTCAGTTGTATGGAGTAGTTTAATCTACTGTTGGAATGTTCCATGCCATTTAATTTAAATATTAATTTTTTTTTTCCAGGGAGGATTGAATCAAGAGGGTGGGTTAGATGTTTTCAACTTTCTGCATATGGTGAGCACAGCAAATGGAGAAGAAGCAACTACGGGAGCACTGGGGGCAGAAGTTGACGATCTTATGGTGGTAGATGAATTAGCAGATTCGTGCTTGTCGCCAGAACTTGACTCTGGTCTAGATAGGCCCGTCTTTGAAGATATTATTGAATTTGAGGACAAATCAGAAACTCCTCCTGGAAAGTCAAGTTGGGAAAATGATTCCTCTGTATGGGGGACAAATAGTACAAGAGAAGATGCCACATCATCTTGGGGGAAAACTCCAGCTAGAGAAGCTACCACAACTACTTGGGGGATAGATAAGGCAGCAGAAGATACCACTCCTGCATGGGGGACAAATACTGCCAGGGAAGATGCGACATCTGCCTGGGGGAAAACTAGAGAGCATATCACTTCTGCAGGGGGCGCAGATAAGACAAGTGAAAATGATACATCATCGTGGGGTAAAACTCTAGCTAAAGAACCTGCCGCATCTTCTTGGGGGATAGCCAAGGCAGCAGAAGATACCACTCCAGCATGGGGGACAAATACTGCCAGAGAAGATGCCGCGAAAACCGGAGAACCTCCCACTTCTGCCTGAGGGGCAAGTAAGGTAAGTGAAAATGATACACCATCTTGGGGGAAAACTCCAGCTAAAGAAACTTCGACATCCACTTGGGGGATAGATAAGGCAGCAGAAGATACCACTCCTGTATGGGGGACAAGTACTGCCAGAGAAGATGCCACACCTGCCTGGGGGAAATCTAGAGAAAAGACTGCTTCTGCCTGGGGAACAGATAAGGAAAGTGATAATGATACATCATCTTGGGGGAAAAATCCAGCTAGAAAATCTACCACCTCTACTTGGGGTATAGATAAGGCAGCAGAAGATACCACTCCTGCGTGGGGAACAAGTACTGCCAGAGAAGATGCCACACCAGCTTGGGGGAAATCTAGAGAAAATACTGCTTCTGCCTGGGGAACAGATAAGGAAAGTGAAAATGATAGATCATCTTGGGGGAAAACTCCAGCTAGAAAACCTACCAACTCTACTTGGGGGACAGAGAAGGCAGCAGAAGATACCACTCCGACATCGGGGACAAATACTGCCAGAGAAGATGCCACATCTACCTGGGGGAAAACTAGAGAACATACCACTTCTACCTGGGGGACAGATAAGGCAAGTGAAAATGATTGGAGTGGTAGAGGGGCAGAGAAAGTCGCACCAATAGACCTCCCACCGACAACAAAAGACGTAGATGAAAAGGACAATGGATGGGGTGCTGTTTCTTGTGGGGAAACAGAAACAGGGAATGAAAATGCTTGGGAACAGAATAAGTCTTCCGAAATTTCAACTGGTTCTTGGGGGCAGAAAAATCCTCCCGAGACAGAAACTCAACCTGCAAGCTTGTCTGGGTGGGATTCACCGACTGGAGATGGTAATACTGGTGAAAGACATCACCAATGGGGACAAAACAAGAAAAGTCGTTTTGAAGGTTCAAAGAGTTGGGTTTCTAGTCCCGGGGAGTGGAAGAATAAGAACCGTCCTGCTAAACCACCTGGTATGATGAATGATAATTCCAGTGTGGTTGGACTCTATACTGCAACAAGACAAAGATTGGATATGTTCCCTAGCGAGGAGCAAGATGTTCTTTCTAATATTGAACCTATTATGCGCTCTATCCGAAGAATAATGCATCAATCTGGGTTAGTTTTCTATTTATATTCTTTCTTATCAATTAGGACGAGACTAATCAAATTATCAAAGTGTATGATGCTATTCAATTTTCTGAAGGAGAACTGAGTTTTTGACGCTTAGATGTCTTGTCTGAAGTAAGAATGCATTTAAATCTGGGGAATTTGCTGACAAAATCCTCCCTCACAGTCGACTGCTTTTTAACATTTGAATTATCATAAATCACATATAGTGCAATGATGTTGTTTCATATTCATATGCCAAAACTCTAGTTGAGCCTGAGTCTAAGACCGAAGTCCCTCCCAAAATGTAATCATAGAAGGTAGTTGGCTTTACAACTCTTGGGACTCCAAGTTTAAAGACAAAGTTGGGGAGGTTGTGGACTATTTATGAGAGACGGCTTAGGTTTCTGCACCTCTCTGGGCTTCGGTCACGTTTGTATACCATGGTTGCCCTTGCCCATTCTTGTCAATTTCTACTAGAAAACTGCTATATTGTAGTTGTCCTGACTGTAGTATGGGTGGTTTTTGTTCTGTTTTCTACGTTGTTGGATGGTGCACTCTGTCATACTTTTAATATCTTGGTTTGCAGGTTGTCAACAGCATATTTGTGGACTGCTTGTCCACTTTGATTGTACTTCCCATTCATATGAAGCCTATCTTTACACAAATATTAAGCATAACAACCATAAAGGAAAGGCATCTAATAGCTTAATGAATTTTACATGTTGCATTTGACTTTCCTTTTGAGATGTCTTAGGGACATCATATCTTCACTCATCTTGATATTAAATAATTGATTTCATTTTGGGGCATTATAATTATTGGTGCGTTATTCTGTAACTGTTTGATTTTTTTTTTTTCTTTTCTTTCCTTTTTTGAATGTTTTAGTTGTGGCAACATCATTGCTTGGTGCTTGACAATGTGCTAACCTAATATCGGCTTTTAAATTATTTTATCCAGGTACAATGATGGGGATCCACTGTCAGCTGATGACCAGTCATTTATAATTGATAATGTTCTCAATTACCACCCGGATAAAGCTGTTAAAATGGGTTCTGGAATTGGCCATCTCACAGTATGTTTATCTGCCCTGTTCTTGCTTAACTATTTATTTAGAATTATGTTTCTGTGCATATTTGATACATTATGCTTGGAATCTATGACTGATGATTTCATTGTTATATTGGTTAGTCTAATGTTCATTTTATTTTTTACTGAAGTATAACATTTATACTGAATTTTGTACATTGTCCATTAAGGTAAACTTCCATGTGTTTTGTGACTTTTGTCGCATGCCTAAATTTGTTCTGCTTCTCAATGGAATTCAAAACCCTTTTTTAGTCAATATTTAATTTTTAGCAAAGGGTTGCTACAGATAGGAAGATGATCTAGACGGGGTTTAGTCGGAAAACCATTTTTCTTCTCATTTGGTCTAGCTATTCACTCGTGGCTCCAGCCTGCCATGGTTGAGGAGATCTAATCTTTCAGATAAGAAGACATTAGACGAGTATATACTTGTCTTTAAATACGAATTATGATTCCGGTCTGTGTCGAGGGTTTTTAAGTCCGGACAAGTAATGACAGGGAAGAGGTTTCTTTCATTGTACTGGGAAAACATAGCCAGACCAGAATACCTCGTCTTATTTACCATTTCTCAGGAATTATTTGCCTTGTAATGATATCCCCCTCATATTGCATATGTTGTGTTCTTATCGAAAACCAAAAGAAACACAAATTTTCGAAGTTGTGTTTTTTTTTTTTTTGGATGAATTTGGCTTATGTATTAATGGATTTATTTGGTCTCATATTGTCCTAATTTACACCCTCCATTGATGACAGGTTGATAGGCACGGCAGTTTCCAGGACAGCAGATGCTTTTTTGTTGTGACAACAGATGGTCACAAGGAAGATTTTTCGTATAGAAAATGCCTGGAGAATTACATTAAGGAAAAGTATGCTGATGTTGCCGAAACATTCATAGGCAAGTATTTTACCAGGAGAGGAGGGAATCGGGAGCGAAACCCCACTCCAAGTCAATACCCCATTCCACAACAGACTCCAAGCCAAACTCCCATTGCAGAGGAAACTGTAAGTCAAACCCCCATTTCGGAGCAAACTGGGAACGAGGAGACGCAGTAGGGCATGGCTATTCCTGGGCATCGGTCATTTTGAGATTCTGATGTAATTAGGTTCCGAACCTTCTGCAACTCTGCCTTTTGATTTGTATATATTAGGCAGTCGTTAGCAGCTCCCGACAAATTCAGCATTTCGTTCGTTGCTTTATGTTTAATTCGAGAGCGTTGATTAGTTTAACTAGTTGGTAGCTACTGGATGCAGTTAACCTGAACCCTGAATTGGGAGAAAAGTGAGCTGCTTACTTATGTTGCAGTTGAAAAAAATCAAGTTATTATATATGAAATGCAGAAGTCTTGTCAATGGCCTTCAGTGGCTTCTATTGCTCAGGTTATTATGCATCTGATTTGGTGTTTTTTTTATTTAATGCTCCTCTTTTTTCCATTTTTCTGGTTATGGATGTAAACAAACCAAATCACTTTGCTCGAGCTTCGATGCGCCAAACAGGAGCCCAATCCGATACAAGCTCGAGCTGTTTCGAGCAAACCTGTTTGAGCTATTTGGTTTGGTTTTTCACCAATAATGTGTAAATTGAACCAAGCCAAACCAAACTCGAAGTACATTGTATTTGATTCGTTTTGCCTTATTTGAAAATCGCTTAAACCAAACCAAACGAAAATCACCTACATGTTTTGACACTTCGGCATTTTCCCCTATATGTTATCACAATTTTAGTGAAACCTTAGTACCAAACAGATTCTCAGTCTATTACTATTTTAAATTTAGATTATGAAATTCCTTTTATATATATATATATATGTATGTATGTATGTATGTATGTATGTATGTATGTATGTGTATATATATATATATATGTATGTATATCTGAGGTGATATAATCGAACCAAATCAAACAAAGCCGGCTAATTGGGCCACCACCCCTACCTGGCATAACCAGGCGGATCCTTGTCGGATTCTTTTTATGAGAATCTTCATATTCGTTATAGTATATTATGTGATCATAAATTATTGTAAATTTTTTATTTAAAATTAAATATAAACAGTACTTAACAAAACTTAAGTACCGGTAAAGTGATTAGAGGACCGGTAGAGTCCTCCAAAAAGATCCGATGAGGATCCTCTCTCGCTACGATTGAAAAAGAAACGTGCAAGGTTATCCAATCAACCATTATTTTATTTAAATTTTTTGTGAAGGAATATGCCAAATACAACAATCTATACAAAGTCACCATTTTCTTGATGTCATTACTGCTTTATGAGCTCCACTCTCCCACTCCCACTCCAGTCTGAGTGATCCACAACATCTGAGTTTCGGCCATGGCTGCTTCTTTGCCGGGTCAACTCGTTTCCCTCTTAGAGAACAGGCAGCAGCACGTGTGGGAGGACCAGTCAATCATCAAATGGCGGAAGAGAGACGCCCATGTCCCTTTACGCTGCCATGAATCAGTTGAAGGTCAGACACTCATGGCATTCCATTTTCAATTTCAGTTTCTTGTTGCTTTGATTTTTGATTTTCTAAAATTTGATTTCTTGAATTTGGTTTTTGTATTTTTAAGCTTTAGGTTGAGTAGTTGAATTGTTTTTTGCTGGGGTTTATTGATGAATTGTTGAAGTAGAACTCTTTGATTCAGATTCACATTGTATTTTGGATGTAAATTTAATATTCGAATGCGTTTGGCTGAGTTGTTTACTATGAATTTGAGGTTCTACATGCGATACATATTGTAAATGATGATGGTTTAGTAATTTCATGTAAAGTTTTGACTTTGCAGATTATACTCGACTGCGTTTGAGTATAAGGTTTTTGGTCTAAAGTTGTTGTTGGAGTTGTGATATATTAGGTTTTTGGTAGAAATGTTTTTTTTAAATATCTAGAGTGAATAGGGAAAGGTGTGGCATGGTTGTGATGCCGATTTGTATTATCGCACATTGCTCATGAACTGTGCCATGGTTTGGTATGTGAGCATGGTGTTGCATATTGCCAATAGTATGGGCGTCTTGTTCAAGGTTGGGGGCATTAGCCAGTTACACATGATAGTACACATAACTGGGTAGGATTAGGAACATGGGAGAGGAATTTTGTACCCTTCCCAAGCCTTAAAACCGTTGAACCAAATGGTTCCACGTCGGACTCAGATGTTTGGGTGTACGATTCAGGAGCACCATCATCTAAGTTCTGATTGAATGCCTTACTTTTAGAAGATATCTGACATTCCTTATGTTGTGCAGGGTCTCTGAAATATTGGTATGAACGCAACAAAGTGAATTTTCTGGTATCCAACTCTGCTGCTTGGAATGATGATGCTGTTCTTGGAGCTCTTGACAGCGCGGCTCTTTGGGTCAAGGGCTTGCCTTTTGTCAAGTCCTTGTCAGGCTATTGGGGAAATTTTTCTTGGCTTCCTGTCCTAAAAATGTTCCCGTAAATTTTTATGACTCTGTGTTTCCTGATATTCAGTGGGAAACTTTGCCTGGTAAGCATATCTGTATCTTTCACCTTTTCTTCCTTATATTTCACTTTTCCTTCCTTATATTTATATTGTGTGTTGAGTAGGAGTGTAGAATTGATAGTTGGCTCGCATCCAATCAAGTTCTAGGAACTGATGGGAAACCAATAAAATTTATCAAGATATATTTATATCTGCAACTACCTTTAAGGACCTATCTCTTTGGGAGTCAGTCTCAGTAGATCCAAGGATCCACCACATTCAACTTTTCTGCTAAATTGGAAGGCAGGTCTGGGGGAGTTTCTTTGTGAAGTTCTTCCAGTTATGTTTCTTTTGTGGATAGATAGGTCAAGTTTCAATTCAGGACTCCTTCACTGCTACTGTTCCATTTCATGAAATGATTTATGAATTTTGTTTCTTCTTAAAAATGTCTTTCTCAACCGAATGCATAGGTTGTTAGAAGAAGTTCTGTTATGCATATAACCTATAGTATACCACCTAATTATCATGCATGCCAGCGATCTACTGGATCATTTTACTTTCAACATGAGTTTTCTCCACACTGCTTCTTTGTATATTCCTTTTTTGCAACGGTGTAGTTTGCATTCAATGTTATGGATAAGTGAGAGACGTTTGAAGGCACGTTTAGGTGTACGCATTTTTAATTGTTCAGTTAACTTATGTTCACATGCACGTTGACTAATTGTTATTCTGGTAGAAGATTTTTGCTTTCATGAATCGGCCCTTTATTTCACCACCCTTTTTCTTTCAAGAGACATAGGCATGTCAGATAGTGAAACTGCTCAATATGTGCTGCTTACAAATGAGTCAGTTCCTTCCAGATACGAATTTGTGCTGTGAACTATAGTTGCTAACTGAAGCTTGTGGAATTTTGAAAATTCTTTGCTTGTATTGTGACTTCATGCCATATTTATCTTTTCATCTTTATTTAAAAAAATTAGGAAATTTAATAATATTTTTATATTCTTAGTTGTTTATGTCCTTATTCCTTGTAGTGATTTGAGCATGAACAATACCTTTATGTTACAAGTTTGTGAACTGTTTATGTTATTCATCGATCATGATTTTTCCATATCTAGGACATGCAATTTTCATCCAACTCATTATTTTTTTCTCTAATGGAACAGTTCCTTCAAATTGGCAGATGCTTGGATTTGATCGGCCTATTTATACAAATGTTGTTTATCCATTTCCCTGTGGACAATCCTACCGGCTGTTATAGGACATACTTTGACATTCCTAAAGAATGGAATGGTATGATCAATTTGAATGCATTGCTGCTTCCTATTTAGTGACGCTTTTGAATTCTTTTATTTTTGTCCTTTTTTCCTTCTGTTTTTTGTTTCCTGATCTCTAAACCTGTACCTCCTTATAATTTGTATGCTTCGAAATAATCTTATTTTCAACTTTAAAGTAACCATTTTGAAATGTAATTATATTCCGGAATGTATGCATGCATCATTACACACACTGAGGATTCACTTGCACGACATCCCTTGTGCTTTCTGTTTTATATGACATGTGACTAGCATTTGACAGGTCGCCGGATTTTTTTGCACTTCGAAGCTGTTGATTCTGCTTTCTGCGCGTGGGTGAATGGCATTCCGATAGGATATGGGTAATTATTTAATGGCTTTTTAATTAGTTAGCAATAACCGCACTTGTTAATCTTGTAGATTGTAGCACTCAGTTCATACTGCAATGTGAAAGTGAAGATCATTTTGCGTTTATAAAGGATGCATGGTTTGATAGGAATTTCTGTCAGATACATTAACAAGCTTCATTTCGTGCTAGGTTAGTCAGGACGGCAGACTTCCTGCTGAATTTGAAATCACCGACTACATTTACCCATCCAGTACGGACAAGAAAAATGTATTAGCTGTTCAAGTTTTCAGATGGAGTGATGGCTCTTACCTTGAAGATCAAGATCATTGGTGGTTACCTTGAAGGTTTTATTATCTTCTTGCATTTTTTTTTTCTTTTAAATACCATTAGACCGTGCGATGGTCTTTTCTTGGAGCTATTATATAGCGGGAGACTGGGGACATGTATGCATTGATGATTTAAATCTACAATAAGATCTTTCCATCTCTTCGCATGTCAGCATGTCAGTGTGCGGATGTGTTTTTGTAAAAAATTGAAGTCATGATCTAGTTCATTAATTCGCTAATACATATTTTACGTTGGTTAGACATATAAAATGATCTTAACTATTTCCTCATTATTTTGAATAACATAAACTGCTATTTGCTCCTAACTCTACTTGGGCATTGCATGCCATTAAATCCTAAGTTTAACTTGATGTGCAGGTATTCCTTGCAGACTATTTTTTCAAATCAACTCTGGCCGAGGACTTCTCTTATGCAGACATACAGGCAAGTATCTATTAATCGAGGAAGGATGTCTTTGTTTTAAATGGTTAATAAAAACAAACAACGTTTTGTAGTTTTGTCTGGATGGACTTCTTGCACATTGCTGGACAATAGTTTGTGACCCATTAACATTTCTTGTTCATATTATCTGATTGTTTATTTATGCTCACTCTTCCTTTGATTATCACAATGTCTGTTAAGTTTACACTGTAATTGATCTATCTGTCAGGCTTTTGGAATATACCCGTTTATCAATGTACAATATGACGTGATTGTGTTCTCTTCTTCATGCTATTTCACTACTTCGAAAAGAAAAAAAAAAAATTATTATTTATTTTTTTTGTTTTTTCATTTTTTTACCAGGTTGATGCGAAAATAGATAACTCCAGAGAAACATGTAAAGATAGTATTCTTTCCAACTACACAATAGAAGCCGAGGACTTGGTCTGCTGAGCAAGTAAGGGCTCTTGATTTGTTATTTCTTTTTGTTTCTTCCTGTCTTGTTCTTAAGGTAAAAGCAACCATTTTAAGTTATATGCACTTTTTTTCTTATTAGTATTCATTGGGTCGTCGATGATTTCCAAAAGTATCTGGCAGATGCTGGACGTACCTGGGCACTGGGAATATTTTAATGTAATGTGTAGTATTTTTGTGTGCTGCACTTTTTTGCTGGATAACTTATTTTGATTTCTTATTTTTACAGGGAGAGATGGAAATTAAAAGATCGGATGAGGAGGAATCAAAAAAAAAAAAAAAAAAAAAAAAAAAAGATCGGAAAATGACACATGACGCAATATGAAGGGGTGAAAATCTTTTTGTAAACCTGCACGGATTCTAGTTATACGTGGCACACAATGGCGAAGCCACTAAGGGACCAGTACGTGTCCCATCTTGCCTTTTTCTTTCTTGTTACTATTACAGATGTTGTTGCATATCAATCTAGTATCCTTAAAATTCAAGTGTGTTCTTAATTTAAACTCTTTTACTTTGCAGGCCAAGCCTCATTTTTTTTCTCCATCCATCTTTTTGCAGTGCAGTTTTCACTTCCCCTCGTTATTCTATCAACTTTTCCTTGGGTTATCTTATATTTCAAAAAAAAAAAAAAAATTCATACTTACCTTTTACCTCATATTCAAGTTTCTGGATTTGTACAATGTTTTTAGTTTTCTCTATTGAATTTACGGTCCTTCAATTTTTATGCAAATTACTCCAATCTCTTATGTTTTGAGTTCAAATTGCCTATGTATGTGAGAGGCCTCACACACATAAAATTCCGGCTTTGCCATTGGTTGCGCAACGTGAGTGATTAAAATTTTTTACAGAAATCTAAAGCAATAATACGGTGTGAAGAATAAAATAAAAAAATAAAAATATATATTTGCGAATAATAATTGACATAACAATGCAAAACTCATAAAGTTGCACATAAATAATCTCTATTAATTAATAAAATTTTCTGAGCCAATGGATTTACTTGGGCGGTGTTAAAGCTTTTGCTGATGGTTCACTGGGTTCAAATAGTGCACTGTTTTATGAGGTGAAGACCTCGGTACTTTTGCATCTGCACTTCTTTTAGTAAATTTAGCATATAAATTTGAAATCCGTTGACTTTGGCGACTTCCATTTATTTTTTATATATTTTCTTTGTCTCATATTTATTCTTCTTTCTCATGCTATTGTTGTTAAGGCAGGGGAAATGTTGTTAGGAAGATAGGAATTCGTTGTAGTGAGCTTATCTAATTCACCTCATACCCTTGCATCATCATATCAAGCAACTTTTTTTATTTCCACATTCAATATATTATCTTCTTGATAGTTTTGTTTTAAATTCTGTAGCCATATGCTGATGAGCCTCATAATTACGGCTTGCAAGTGACGGATAATGAAAGTCTCTTCAACCTGACCTTGGCTTCAGATAAAGTTGGCCTTCGGGTGTGGTCTCATCTCTTTCGAAATGTCTCAACTCTCTACAAGATGTAAAAGAAATCGTACTTCTAAAATTTGTTTTACGTTGTGTTCAGGTTGCTATTCATGCTATAGGTGATAAAGCAAATGATTTGATCCTTAACATGTATGAGTCAGTGTTTTCAACAAATGGAGTAAGGGATCGAAGATTCAGGGTGAAAATATTTTCTCTGAACGTTGATTGTTCAAATGTAGCATATCCTTCGCAAACTTTTTCCTTTTCAAAATTTTATTATGTCTTGCATGACTGGAGAAAAAATTGCTTTCAGATTGAGCATGCCCAACATCTACCACCTGAGACACCAGCCCGATTTGGTGAACTCGGGATTGTTGCTTCAGTACAGGTTTGATCACACTATTATCTTTTGTATGCTGTGGGATCACATGTTACTGTAATTTCACATTGACATTTGCATCACTTTCTGGTTTAAAGAGTAATCTACTTAATAAAATAGTTTTTTGAAAAAAGGTCTTGAGTGGATGAGTTCCATTTTCTTCTTTCATTTTATTGCTATTTTTTGCCCCTTTGGTCTTAATAGTTTTCAAACCTTTGAATGATTATCGTTACTCCGTTGTTGCTGTGAATAAGCTTCATTCTAAAACTCAAACTTCAATTCACCACAGCCAGAGCACCTATTAGATGACGCTGAATCTGCGACAAAGAAACTTGGGATAGACAGGGCTCACAAGGGATCCTACTTATTCAAGTCACTCTTGGCTGGCAATGGACAATTGGCACTTGGTTCTGATTTTCCGGTAAGTGTAATGAATCTTGCAGATATATTTTTCACATGTACGTAATTATACGCGAGGCTCTCTGATGCACTTTATGTTTAGTGTGTGAAACTTTGTGTAGTTTTAGATTGTTGCTGTTCTTGCAGGTCTCGGATATTAATCCTTTAGGTGGTATTAAGACAGCAATGAAAAGGATTCCCCCTGTTTGGGATACTGCATGGATTCCCACTGAAAGACTTTCTCTGAATGAGGCATTGAAGGGGTAGGCGACACTGAATTATTTGTTGACACAAATTTCCTTAAGACTGCTATTTAGGTTATTCGTGTTTCTTCTTGATCGGTGTCCCAGACCAGAGTCACTAAGAATGTGTCATCCAACCGATCAACGTTGTTTTGTACCATCTCTCATACTTGCCGCTGTATTATAGTTCCACCTGATACATTAACAATCATGACAGGTACACTCTTTCAGCAGCTCGTGCATGCTTTCTTGACAGTGATTTGGGATCTCTATCACCCGGAAAACTGGCAGACTTTGTCATACTGTCCACGGATTCGTGGGATGATGTCGTAGCTGAAGAATCTGCATCAGTTGAAGCAACATATGTTGGTGGCGTACAGGCCTATCCTTAAAAGCGCCAACATTTTAGGTCGTAAGTGTGCAGAAGATATAGTTTGTGAAGGACAACAGGTGTTTGTATACTTTGTATAAAGTATGGTGCGATTAAAGATATGCATTTGTTTACCAAGTAGTCATTAATTTAGTGACATTTATCTTTCTAATATATTGAAAGATACCAAGTTCAACACTCTCCACTCCCATTTTCGACATGTGATGTTTTAAACTACTGTAGTCTATGGTGAGAGGGATGCGAATTGGATTGTAAAAAGGCAGACACATTACTTGGCCAATTGGCTTAACCCACATCTACCACATCTCTATTGCGGAAAAAGGTGATTCTATTGCCATCCTGAATTCATTAAAGGAAAATTGGGCTTACTAGACTTTTCACGAATACACCAATTATCTCTGCTCTCAAAATGCAATTTCTATTAGTCATCTTTAACGAAAATGCCTTTAATATTGTGTCAATACTTTAATCAATATTGTGTCGATAAGATATTAACTTGAGAACATTTTCGTCGAAGAGGCCAAGTAGAGGTTGCATATTGAGTGGAGAGTTATTTTTGTTGTTGGAAGATGTTGTGGAAAAATTGATGATACGCCTTAACCTAATTTTGATGGAGGATGGTCGGAGCAATCCGTCATATGTTAGAAATATTCTTGGTAACAACTATGAGCCATGGTAGTGCTTCATGTACGTTATTGGTGACAACAATAGAATAAAATAAAAAAAAATAGATAAAAAAAAATAAATATAACCTATTTTCCTAATCTTGAGACTAAAATAGGACAAACTGAAAAAATATACGACAACGGAGTTTGTAAGGCATCTATTATCTGCTTGTAATACTTTAACATGTACTCTTTTGTAAATGTAAATTCATGTATATAACATGCTATTTCTACTTTGAGTGAGTAACAAAATGTTTTTATTTGTGGTTCAGTAATAATAGATTTTATGTTAGATCCTAACTAGTTGGTAAGAAGACAAACTTAAGGTCGCTTGATAACTATTTGGATTTCAATTGTTAGTTAAACGATACAATGCACTCACTTCAGAACGAAAGAAATTCTCTTATAACTTATAAATTGATGATACCACGGGACAAATATCAATTAGACGTACATTGTATTGCTTGAAAACAGGACAATCTTCCATTGCACCAGCGGTACAATTACTTTATCCAAAGTAGAAAGAGAAAACGATTCCTCATCCCACCGACCCAATTTTGTACCCTCTACTTTTCCACTCAGAAAACAATTATTGACGTGTTTCGTCCACTGAGTTATTGACCAAGACAATATCTAGTCGTCCCGCTCACAAAAGTGAAGTTCATAAGAGTTTAAGCTTCAGTTTCCGTCACAAAACTCTTCTCTCAGATTACTAGTTTCCAGAAAGAAAGAAGAAAATGGCAGGAGCTTTGATTGGAGAGGCTTTTCTCTCTGCTTCCATCCGGAAGATGTGCGATAAGATTGGTTCCCGCGAGTTCTTGGATCTGTTTCGGGGGAAAAAGCTTGATCTTTCGCTCGTGGAGAAGCTGAAGCTGACGTTGATGACCCTTCGTGCAGTGCTCAATGATGCAGAGGAGAAGCAGATTGTCGACCCTGCTGTGGGAAGCTGGCTCGACGAGCTCAAACATGCTGTCTTTGATGCGGAGGATCTACTTGATGAGATCGATGCTAAAGCTTTGCGCTCCAAGGTGGAAGCTGAATATCAAACTAAGAAAACCCAGGTGAAGAACTTCCTATCTACCTCTCTTAATCCGTTTTATTCAAAAGGTTATTCAAAAGGCATGAATGGTAGGATACAAGAGTTATTCAAAAGGTTAGAACACCTCGCAAAACAAATTAAGCTCCTTGGTCTTATAGGAGGTGTTAAGGGGAAAATTTCTCGAAGAGCTCCCACAACATTCTTGGTTGAGCATGAATTTTGTCCTTATGGTAGGGATGGAGATAAAGACAAGTTGAAAACAACGTTGCTATCTGATTATGCGAGTAGCAGCGACGTATCAGTAATCCCCATAGTGGGAATGGGCGGGGTTGGTAAGACAACCCTTGCTCAGGTCCTTTACAACGACGACACAATAAAAGAGCATTTTGATGTTACCGCTTGGGCATGTGTTTCCGAAGATTTTGATGCTATGAGGGTAACTAAAACCCTTATTGAATCAATTAGCTCAAAACCTTGCAGTCTTCCAGATAGCTTGCTTCAAGTTGAACTAAGGGAACAAGTGAGGGGGAAAAAGTTCCTATTTGTGTTGGACGACCTTTGGAATGACAAGAAGAGTGATTGGGGTCTTGTACGGGTTCCTTTTACTTATGGGGCGAGGGGAAGTAAGGTCATTGTAACAACGAGAAACGAAAGTGTTGCATCCCTGGTGCGCACCGTGCCTATTCACTACTTGAAACATTTGTCGGATGAAGATTGTTGGTTGTTACTCGCAAAACATGCATTTAGAAATGAAAATCCTGGTGCGCATTCAGACTTGGAAGAAATTGGTAAGCAAATTGCACGCAAGTGCAATGGTCTTCCTTTAGCTGCAAAAGCGCTTGGGGGTCTCTTAGGTTGTAATGTGGATTACGAGGAATGGAGTCACATATTGAACAACAAACTTTGGGAGAAACTGCATGATGAGGGTGTTCTTCCATCATTAAGATTGAGTTACCATTATCTCCCTACTTATTTGAAACAATGCTTTGCTTATTTCTCAATTTTCCCAAAGGACTGTGAATTTGAAAAGGAAAATATAATTCAACTTTGGATGGCACTGGGTTTAATTCCAGAAGCTAAGAGTGGTGAAGGATTGGAAGAGGTCGGCAAGGGATGCTTTGATGAACTATTGTCACGATCACTACTTCAAATATCATTAACTGGGAAATCAAGTTTCACAATGCATGATCTCATTAACGACTTGGCTATGTCCGTGTCTGGAAAATTTTGTTTTAGGTTGGATGAGGGAGAGCCACGTGATCCTAAACGAGTTCGGCATTTGTCATATATGAGAGGAAGATTTGATACTGCTGCAAAATTTAAGCCATTGGACGAAATTAAGTGTTTGCGAACCTTACTTCCTATGTCTTTAAGACCATACAAGGGGTGGGAGGAGAACTATGTAAGCGTTAAGGTTCTAGAGGACTTGTTACCAGTACTAAAATGTTTAAGGGTGTTGTCACTGTCAAGATATAAAAATATCACTCGAATACCTAATAGCATTGGTAAACACTTGCACTTGCGCTACATTGATTTCTCTTACACTGCAATTGAAAGGTTACCAGATACGGTGTGTACTCTCTACAATTTGCAAACTCTATTGTTGTTCGGTTGTTCCTCACTTGTTGAATTGCCTGCAGACATGAGAAAATTGATAAATTTGCGTCACCTTGATATTGGTCGAACTCGTGTAGAAGAGATGCCGGTACAAATGGGTAGTTTAAAAAGTTTGAGAACATTGACTGTTTTTGTGTTGGGGAAATCTACTGGGTCAAGTGGCATTGGAGAATTGGGGCAATTGTCCCACCTTCGAGGAAAATTATCTATCAGGAATGTGCAAAATGTAGTCAATTCTATGGATGCCTCGGGGGCCAATTTGAAGGATAAGAAACATCTCAGCGAAGTAGTGTTGGCATGGGGTCTTAAGGATGAATATGATACCATCAAAGAGAGACATGTACTTGGAAGCCTACAACCTTCCGTAAATCTGGCGAAGCTGACCATCAGATTTTACGGTGGAACCAGGTTTCCGGATTGGTTGGGAGACCCTTCCTTCTCCAACATACAAGTCATGCGTCTCACTGGTTGTAGGACTTGTTTGTGGTTGCCACCAGTTGGGCGGTTACCCGCTCTCAAAGAGCTCTATATAGAAGGGATGAAATCTGTCACGAGTATTGGTGTTGAGTTCTACAGGGGTAATGGAGCTTCTTTAATTCAGCCATTTCAATCTCTCAAGAAGCTAGAGTTGAAAGAGATGCCGGAGTGGGAGGAATGGCTACCTTGTCCAGGCAGAGGTCAATCTCTAGACTTTCCTCGTCTCGAGGAGCTGACTTTAGAGAATTGTCCGAAGCTGAGGGGAAACTTGCCCGATCATCTTCCTTGCTTGAGAAAACTTTATGTGTCCCACTGCGGGGTTCTACATGAAAGGGCTACCAGAACGAGATGGATACCGTGGTCTCTCATCGTTAACACGGAGTCCTTGCGACAATCTCTTGAAGAAGTGAAGATATTTGGATGCCCTGGTCTCTCGTCGTTACTAGAGACGGAGTCGCTTTCCTCGCTTGCCAAACTTGAGATTCAATTTTTTAGTCGCAGAGAGTGCTTGCGGCCGCACTTGAGCAATTGTCTTCAAGTTTTGACTCTGTATAACTGCGCATCACTCTTGTCGTTCCCTAGAAATGGTCTACCCACTTCGTTGACACGTGTTAGTATAAACGATTGCAGGAGATTAGAATTCCTATCTCATGAGATGATGGCCAAATTGACATCCCTTCAAGAATTGGATTTGTGGGACAGCTGTGATTCACTGAGGTCCTTCCCGCTGGGCGTTTTCCCCAAACTTTCATTTCTTACTATCGGCAGAATTAAAAATCTAGAATCCCTTTCCATTGGTGACAAGTGTTTGCTTTATACTCATAATTATGATCAAGTGTTTGCTTCCAACATAATGCTAAAATATCTCGGTATCTATAGTTGTCCAAATCTGGTCTCTTTTCCCCACGGGGTATTGCCCACTCCCAAACTGACTTATTTTACAGTCGATGGATGCGAGAATTTGAAGTTATTGCCCGACCGATTACACACCCTCACAGCCCTTCGAGATTTGTGTATACACGGATTTCCAAATGTTGAGTCATTTGCAGAAGGGGGTTTGCCTCCCAACCTACAATCATTTGCAATCAGTGGTTGTGAGAAACTGAAGCCTTCAGTGGAGTACTGGGGTTTGCAACGACTTGTCTCCCTTCGAACATTTCTGATCTGGGAAAGCGAGGATGTGTTGGAGACGTTGCTCAAGGAACAGCTGCTCCCTACCACTCTTCCCGAACTCCAAATCGGTGGGATGAAAAGTCTGAAATCTTTGGAGGGACTTCAACACCTCACTTGTCTTCAAGAGCTCCACTTGAGCTCGTGTGATAGTCTCGAATTCCTGCCAAAAGAGGGTCTTCCGGCATCGCTCTCTTTCCTGAGCATCGAGAATTGCCCTTCTCTGACGAAGAGGTGTCAGCAGAAGACGGGAGAAGAGTGGAGCAAGATAGCTCACATTCCTTGCATCAAGATAGGCGACGGGACAGGATGGAACAACAGTGTCATCATTTGAGATCTCAGGTCAAAGTGAGGTACGTACATGGCACCATTTTCATTCCATAGCCAAGATTCAGATTCTGTAGTAGTTTCATCTCAAGTAAAATGTGAAGGCATTATTCCAAAGGCTTTTGTAAATATGTTACATCTATCTTTAGGTTTATGTATTAGTCAAATGTTAACCGTGAAATTCAACTATGCTTTCAGGGCAGAATTATGTCACTGATAGCAAACCTGGAATTGTAAAGATTGGATTATCTAAAGCCAATGATTTTAACGTCCATCAATTAATTGTCCATGAATGGTTCTCCTGCAGTGTGGCATGAATATGATTCTCCTTCAATTGGATAGGTAACCCTTGGAATGTTGTTTTACTCATTACTGCTTTATTTTCAATACAACCAGCATATGCCTTCTCATCTTCTCTTCATGTTGCTGCCATCTTCGAGTGGGTGCAGATATGTTCTTTTTGTACATACACAGCTGTTGCAGTGAGAACGGGTGACGATGACCACAAAACAAAAATGAAGGCCAGGTTTCTTTGGAGCACTGCCTGCATGCTTGCGCTTGTTGGAAGTCAGTACATTACGTTACTAGAGCAGGTGGGTAGTTGCTACACTACACATTTCACAGGAACGATATTTCATATGTTGAAAACTGCAGATAACAAAAATTGAGATCCATTTCACTTTTGTTTCTTCAAAATTGTTTCTGAAAAGTTCATAAACATACTTTTTTCCCTTTCTAAGTGTGATAAAGAGAGACGGAGATAGTCAGATAGACGTTGATTATATTCATTAATATAAAGAAAAAGTCCACTTGTTAACCGTGTGCATAATAAAGTGAATAGCTCATGTATATGTTGATGCTAACTCAATCTATTTATTGGTTGGAATTATTTAAGAAGCTGAACGAATTAGGTTTCATTTTAAGATCCATTTGCTTGGTTACTAAAGATCAATCAATCGTTTATAATTTCACCATAATTGAATTTAGGAGCATTCAGATATGTTGAGCTGGGGTATGAAAAAGGAAAGCACTTGTGTTGGCATCCTATCAAAACGGATATGAGAAGAAACAGGATTTTCACAACTTAATGTGGAAATGAAGTGGGAGAACACATCGATCTGAAGGTAAAGCTCTGTCTTCTTTCACTACATTAATTGTCCACAAACCTTCCATGAATTTTTGTTGCATGTCCTCATACTCTCCTTAAAGAAAAAGATCCTGCACTTTTATTTTTATCTGAAATTTTGCCTATTGTCACAGCCTATGAGCATCTTATTCTCTGGAAGTGATCCAAAGGAACTGAGAGATTACAGCATTTTTCTCTGCCATTGGGGATGTTATGAGCCGAAGAAACAAGGGAGATGGATGTTGAAAGCAAGGATGGTTCGCCACAAAAACGTATGGCTTCAAACAAGGTTTTAGTGACATTTAAGATGCCCTCCATTTTTTTTTAGGAAACCAGTGTGAACCAGTGTTGGTTCACCAAGAAAACGAGGGAAGAAGAAATCACTTGATGGAAGCAATGATATGAACTTGGATGCATCTCCAAAATCTGATGAGCAGGAAACTAAGAAAACAAAGCAGGAAGAGTTGATGGAAATTTGTAATGGCAGCAGAGATGGTGCTGCTGCTATGAGAAATAAGAATGTCGATGCCAAGGAAGTCAGAAAGCATCTTAAAGTCGAGGATTGAGACTCAAGAGGTTGATTTTGGCAGCAGAGATGGTGGTGCTGTTGATTATAGATTTTTCTTTGTGAATTCATATTGATATTGTTGTTGGTTGGTTTTAGTTCTGTTTAAGAGGGCTTATGGTCTTGAGTTTTTGCAGGCAATGTGTGTTGGTTCACATAGCAAATGAGAGAAGGAGAACGTCCTTGATCAGAAGATGTAAAGTACTCGGATGTAGCAAAGCAGGACAAGTTGATGGAAACTTGTAATGCAGCAGAGATGGTGGTGCTGCTGTGAATGAGAATGATGCCAAGGGCAAGGCTGTAAGAGGGTGTCGCAGGGTCAAGGAATGCCACGTTGAGAGCAGAGAGATAGATCTTGAGCTTCCCCTACCTCAGGGCACCATTGGAAAATGCTCTCCAGTTTTTGAAGTTCTGTGAAACATTTAGCGAGGTAATTCTTACTTTTGTTCTATTATATATTTGATTAAAAGTTTCTCTAATCTTGTTTTAATTGATTTTGTGCACCACTTTACTGTGCTAAAAACATTCCTGAACTTCCAATTCACTTGAAATCTCTTTTTCTTTTCTTGTTTCTTTTAACTCTAGTGTTTTTAAATTGAAAAGTCCCAAGCTGTATCCGTTCTTCGAGAACTATCTCGTTGAGGAAGTGGACGAAGTGGATGGCCTGGACAGTACTCCATTGTTCGATTTCATAGCTATATGCTCTTCTTCATACAGGAGTAAGAAATCTGCCTAGTGTATTATAGTTATGCATAAAGTACTTTAGTAAGCTGTAATGGTGAAAATAATTCATATGGTTTACGCCAACTTTATTTTCTCTTAGATCTCTATAGCAAGCAAGCACCAACTGCTCATGGTTCCAAGATTTGGAGAACCTGATCTCCGCATCCAGGGTCTCTGTGGTTGACCCCATTATGAAGGAGTTGCCTTCTGAGTATTTTAGTGGAGGCGGGGATGGATATGATGCCTTAAGCTTCTCCCAAAATCTTAGGCTTTTGAATTTCCTCTGTGATGGGGCTCTTAATGCAAAGTAAGTAGAAGATACATAGTATGCAGATTATAACTTTGTAGTTGTCTGCTTGCTCCGTTCCGAGTGATGAGTTCTTTTCAGTCCCTTGTCCAGGACGCTGAGGGGATGGATTAAGGAGCAAAATAAAAGAGTTGTCCAACGTAAAAGGTTTGCTCTAGCAAAGAATAAGGTCATATGACAAGAAGGAAATCTTTGAGGCAAGCATCTTTCGGAGCCAACATGGAGTTCTGTTTTTAACTAAATCGATCATATATGTGCAGGAGAGAGATCTTCCAAGCAAAGTTGCTGGAGGAGATGGCTAAGAAAACCACTGCAGATAATGGCAGTGCTGTCCCAATTTCAGAGTCGGACTCCATTGTTTCATTACTCTGACGTAAGGCTGCTCAAGCTCAGACGGAGGTGGTCGATGCTATGGCCATGATACCGGAAAGTAAGTTCCCATTTCTAACATCTTTATCCTTTCAATTACCCTTTTCGCTTTCTGTAATTGATGTTAAAACCATTGTTAATACTTAACACTTGAGATGTTTTTCCATTTGGTTGAAATGGTTTCCATGTTTTGGTTCTTCATTAAAATCTGGTTAAACATGCTTGTGCCAAAATTGTTTTGACTTATTTTATAGGCGATGGAATATGTGAGGCTGTTAGAATACAGCCTTATCTTGTCGATGCTGATGGACATTGCTTTTGGAAACTGAAGGGTGATTTTGGTGAAGATATATTGCTTCAAGGTTAGTTTCAACTGTTCTAAACACAATGAGTTGATTTCCAGTTTTTGAGTTATTTCGATGTAATAATTTTTTTCCAAGTATTTTACAGATTTGGGAACCTGGGATGGGACTCCATCTGGTGAACGACAGTCCGTCTGCAGTGCTAAAGAGCCAATAGACAAATACCGCTCTTCTCCGGCTCTAAAGTACGCAGACATACATGTTTTACATTGTTAATAATAATGTTCTGATAAGGACAGTTCCCCTCCCTGCCAATCCCATTTTTTATGAACTGGTTGTTGATGCATCAACTGTTTGCTTGGCTTGCAGGGAAAAACAGGCCAAGAGGGAGCGTAGGCATTCCAAAAACTTGCAGCTTTCCCAAACTTCTTTGGAAAGCAATAGCGAAAATGGGCAGGTTTCCTAGACTCCTGATAGCAATGGCAAAAAGGGGCAGGTTTCCCAAGCTCCTGAATGCAATCGAGAGAACATGGAGCTCGGTCCTGAGGTGAATTAAACTTTTTTTAGCCCAAAAGACATTAAATTCCTTTTCTTTTTCGTAAATACATAGGAAGGGGTATACATGTGCGAGAAAATATGTATACATACAACTATACGAGTCGGCTGCCCAGGTTTCTGTATGCATTCCTACATGGGAAAGCTGTTTCCCAGTTCAGATTTCGCTCTCTACGAATCTGAAGGGGTGGCGGTCTTGAGAAACTGGCACAGCTGCCTGCGAGCAGAAAGAATTGAGAAGAGTGGTCCTGATATGTTGGGATGAGCTTTGTCATAGTTATTTCTTAACGGCTTATGAAATTTTCATGTATCTTCATCTCTTGATATATGCTCCCAGTTTAACTTTCCAACTATTGCAAAGTGCCCTGGGTTTGGTCTTTTTGTGTTCGTTTGAGATTGCTTTTGCAGGAGTCATTTTTTTCGTTCATAAGCGTTTTTTAAAAACTGATTTTATTAGAGCTTTGGACTTGGTGGGGAGTGATTTAAGAAGAGCTATAAAAGTGTTTTCTAACAACTAAACACTTTTTGACTACGTTGAGTAGAAATAGTTAAAAAGTGTTTTACGGAGAATCACATGTTAGATGCTTTTTTAGAAAGCAGCATTGGAATTTTTAATAAAAATTTCATGCTTCTTAAACTTTCCAACGTGCTTCTAATGAAAGCACTATTAGTCAAAATACGTTTATTCTAAATCAAACCCCTCCCCCTACCCCTCCCCCTCCCCCTCCCCCCACCCTGGTGGCCACGATGACTGTCGAGAGGTTGCTTCTTGAAGCACCAAAATATTTAAGTTATTGGCTCCGTTCTTAAGAGGTTGAAAAAAGTCTCTTTGTCTTGGGAAAGAGTGAGTTGTTGGGAAATTGTGAGAGATGGTACAGATATATAGGTAGATTTTGCCAAACCTTATAAATTTTAGAGCACTATGTATCTTTATTTTCGGTTTATTATTGGGGTCAAATATGGTTTGTATTGTGGTGTGGTTGTACATTGAATTTTGATTCCGCGAATACGATCATCCCCAAAATTTATTCAAACCAATAAATATACATAGTAGCTTCCTTAGCAATTTCTGATACCACTGATCTTCAACGGTACGTAGCACTAAGTAATACCAAAAATGAATGTGAGATTAATATGAAAGATCTAACAGTTGTGAAAATCAAATCTAACAGCTAAAACACACGTAGCATTGAATGTTGCGTAGATTTTATTAAGATGCAACTAAAGACTATATTTCACGTACCTAACGGTGGGGGTCTAGGTAAAAGATGCAAAAGAACATCTCACTTTAGTTGGAGAATGTAAAATACTCGAACTTATGACGATGAGCCTCTCACCTTATTGCTAATTGATTTTGGAATTAAAACGTCACCCGGCACTTCAAAAAGTCATCCTGCACTCCAAATTTATAAAAAATGTGCATGATGACATATTTGAAGTGCCAATAACAACACCAAAATGAAACGTGGACATTCCACAAAGAAGCAACATTTCCATTAAACCGAATGAAACGTCGTGGTGGTATGGAGATGAAATCAAATTCAGCAAATACATTGAAAAAACAGAGAGAATGTAATATTTTGAAGACATGTACTCTACCCTAGAGTAGACTGACCACTTCATATTGTATATGGGCTTATTAATTTCACCTAACCTTCATACACACGAAATAAATTATATGGTGGAAGCAATCAGTGAGCTTAACAGTTGAACTCATTGTAATCTATCTCCACATATGACCAGCTATTGCTTTGCTACCGATCTTTTTTCTTAAATTCATACGCTGTCCCAAGGCAACAATCATATGCTACAGTACCTTGTCAGGAATGATCATTGAACTACGAACAATTATATATCTAGAATCCGCGTGTATATCTATCGATGAGCTACGAGCAGGAGGTTTGCATGGAAAAAACCCTACCTCGTCAGTCAAAAATTCTCTCCCCAGTTGAGAACAGCAAAAATACTAAAGAACTAAAAATGCAGAGCAAACCCGGGATGAAGAACACCAATCTCCAGCTCTCTGGACTTGAAAGACTCGAATCAACACTTCTAGCGGCTTCAAGAAGTTTGCCGGTCAGATCAACTCCAATAATGCCAGCTAACGTACCAGCAGTGTTAGAAACTCCCATCACAATGCCTGCATATCTCGGGGCAACATCCATGTGATTCACTGCGAAACCAGCTCTCCCAAGCGCCAAGAAACCCAGGGCCACAGAAGAGCCGAGGACAGCTCCACCAGATGTTCTGAAAATGGGAATTGCCATCAGTGCATATTGAATTTTGAATGTCTATATTTTTGTATTGTGTAAAACCAAGTACAAGGAAAGCTCATATAAATGAGCGGAAGAAAGGAAAAGAAACAGAAGCCGAAAGAAAGGGAGGACAAGCAGAAAACATGGAAAAGTAAAGGAAAAGTAAAGGTGAGGACAAGCAGAAAACATGGAAAAGTAAAGGTACAATCAACAACTGTCACCATACACCCATGCTTTCTTCCAATACTCCCCCTCAAGCTGGATCAAAGGGATTAATTGATCCAAGCTTGAACAAAAGACGTTGAAAATCAGCAGAGGGTAATCCTTTTGTGAAAATATCCGCAAGTTGATCATGACTGCGCGTGTAGTGAGTGTCTATCACCTTGGACTGAACTTGATTTCTGACGTAGTGACAATCAACTTCAATATGTTTAGTTCGCTCATGGAATACAGGATTCAATGCAATGTGCATCGCGGCCTAATTATCACAGTGTAGGGACATGGGTTGTTGATGAGGAAAACCTAAAGTCAACAGAAGGCTTTTGAGCCAAATAAGTTCACAAGCAGTGGACGCCATAGCACGATACTCTGCCTCTGCACTAGAGCGTGCAACAACACTTTGTTTCTTGCTTTTCCAGGTAACTAGATTGCCTCCCACAAACGTACAAAACCCAGTGGTAGACTTGCGATCGAGAGAATTGCCTGCCCAGTCAGCATCAGTATAGCCTGAGATCTGAGTGTGACTATTGTTGCGCATAAGAATTCCTTTACCAATGGAACCCTTAAGATAACGTAGCACACGATGAACAATCTTCAAATGATCCATGCTTGGAGAGTGCATAAACTGGCTAACAATGCTGACAGCATATGATATATCAGGACGTGTGATAGTCAGATAAATGAGTTTGCCAACCATTCTTTGATAGTAACTTAAATTGGGAACTGGATCACCGTGAGTTTTTAGCTTCAAGTTGCTATCCAAGGGGGTACGAGCAGGCTTGCAATCTGTCATTTTTGCTTCGTGAAGAAGATCCATGACATACTTGCGTTGGTTGAGGAAGAAACCCTTGTGAGAGTGTGCCATCTCGATGCCCAGAAAGTATTTGAGAGTGCCAAGATCCTTGATAGCAAACTTGTTGTTGAGATACTGTTTAAGAGCATTAATCTCTGACATATTATCACCTGTCACAATTAGATCATCAACATAAATGAGCACAACTAGTTTACCCACTAAGCTGGAACGAACAAATAGGGAAGAATCCGCAATACTTCGACAAAAACCAACCCTTTCCAGAACATGACTGAGCTTGGCATACCATGCACGTGGACTTTGCTTGAGACCATAAATGGATTTATGGAGTTTGCACACCATTTCTGGATTGTTTGATTGAGGATGACCTGGGGGTAGCTTCATGTAAACCTCTTCTTCAAGTTCACCATGCAGGAAAGCATTTTTAACATCCATTTGAAAGAGAGGCCATGCATTGTTAATTGCAACCGACAACAATACTCTAACAGTGTTCATTTTTGCCACCGGAGCAAATGTCACTTTATAATCGACGCCATAGGTTTGTGTAAAACCTCGAGCAACCAAGCGAGCCTTATTCCTTTCGATTGTGCCATCTGAATGAAACTTTGTTTTGTACACCCAACGACTCCCCACTGCCTTCTTTCCTTTTGGAAGTTTCACTATAGTCCATGTGTTATTTTCATGGAGGGCTTGAAGCTCCTCTGCCATAGCATTTCTCCACTCACTGTGAAGATTGGCTTCTTGAAAACTTTGAGGTTCTCGAGCTTCATTAATGGCACTTAGGAATGTAGCAAAAGAAGATGAGACTTTGCTATAATCAATAACATCAGTCACGGGATACCTGGCAGTGTAGGTCACATAATCATGCAACTTGGATGGAAGTTTCCTCTCTCGTGCAGGATTGCGACGAACTGTAGGAGATTGAACTACAGGTATTTGAACAACATCATGGTTGGAAGGATCACTGGAGGGTGCAGTGTGAATCTCTGATGAGGAAGGGTTTTCATCTTCAAGATGTTCCACCGAGTGAAGGTTAACATCATCCGGCACATAATCACTAGGAGTGCATGTTGCATCTTCTCCGTTTGGATATGGAAAAGGAAATAAGTCCATCAAATGCTCCCCCTGTCTAGAGTAATCCAGTGATTGTGAGAAGTAAGGAACATGTTCTTCAAATTTAACATCCCTTGAAACAACCATTTTTCTAGTTGTTGAATTATAGCACTTGTAACCTTTTTGAGTAGATGAATAACCTAGAAAGACACATTTGGCAGCCCTTGGGTCTAGCTTGTCACGATTTTGAGTTTGAATGTGAACAAAGCATGTACACCCAAAGACTCTCAAATGGGAAAAATTGATCTTTCTATTTTTCAAGACCTCATAAGGTGATTTAAAATTCAACACTTTACTAGGCAATCTATTGATGAGATATGCTGCAGTAAGGACTCCTTGAGACCAAAACTTCTTAGGCACATTCATGTGAAACATAAGAGCCCTAGTCTTCTCAAGTAGATCTCTATTCTTCCTCTCGGCCACCCCATTTTGTTGAGGTGTTCCAACACAGCTTGTTTGGTGTAATATACCATGCGTGCTCAAGTAGTGTGACATGTTATGAGACATATATTCTGTGCCGTTATCTGATCGTAAAATATGAATTTTTGAAGCAAATTGGGTGGCCACAAGTCTATGAAAATCTTGAAAAACTTCCATCACTTCACTTTTAAATTTCAAAAGATACAACCAAGTAATCCTTGTGAAATCATCCACAAAAGTTACAAAATATTTGTATCCATCAAAAGACTTTATAGTTGGTCCCCAAACATCGGAATGCACAATTTCAAAAGGGTTACTAGCCCTAGACAAAGAGAAAGTAAATGGTAATCTAGTAAACTTAGAAAAATGACAAACATCACAAGGACTTGTAACTTTGCACATATTTGGGAACAAGGTGGATAGAACTTTTTCAGAAGGATGTGCTAGACGTTGGTGCCAAAGTTGTTGTTCTTGAGCTAAGCTTGAAGTGACTTGAAAAACCTTGGGAACTTGAATATGCTTGGAAAGATAGTAGAGACCATTTAAGAAAAATCCTTCACCAATCGTCTTCTTGGTGACTACATCCTGAAAGATCACATTTTTGGGAGAGAAAATGGCAAGACAATTTAATGAGTTTGTGATCTTGCTAACAGATAAAAGTTGAAAAGGGAATGAGGGAACATAAAGAGCCTCAGACTCGACATCACTTGAGATCAAATGTATTTTTCCTTTTCCCACAACCATAACATTTTTTCCATTGGCAACTGACACTTGGGATGGAATAGAAAATTTTTCAAATTTATGCAAGTTTGTAGACTTGTTAGTCATATGATCAGTGGCTCCAGAATCTATAATCCAATAATTATGCACATTACCAATGTTGAGAGCAGTTGAGAAGGAGTGTAAGATACCTAGGATGTCCCTTTGTACCACGCCTTCATTTCCAGCCAGGAAGCCAGCAAACTGTCCTAGTAGTGCAGTTTGATTGTTGTCACACTGATTTAGTGGTCCTTCACTATCTCCAAGACCTTGTTTCTTGTGAAGAAACATAGCAAACTCGTTGATCAGTGCAGCTGGATTAGTGGTGAACTTCAGTGCTTCATCAGAAGAAGTTGTGGCAACATGATTTGCCTTGTAAGAAGGATTGTACAAGCCTTTTGAGACACCTTTGTTATCCCTAGGAAACTTTGGTTTTAACTCTGGATGAAGAATCCAGCATCTGTCTCTTGAGTGCCTACCAGCATCACAATGGCTACATTTTAAGCCAGTTTTCTTTCCTTTGTAGCCTCTCTCCTCACCAAGTTTTTGGTTAGAGAAGTAAGCCCTAGCTTCTGGTATATTTGCCTTCATGTCCAAGGTCATGACTTTCCTTCGAACCTCTTCTCTTTGAATTGTGGCACACACACTTGAAAAAGAAGGCAGGTCAGGATTCATGAGGATATGACTTCGAAGGTCTTCGAATTCAGGACTCAGGCTTGCTAGGAGTTGGAATATTTTGTCTTCCTCGGCTCTTTTAGTTAGCACAGCAGCGTCGATGGTGTGTGGTTGATACACATTCAGCTCGTTCCACATAGTGGTCAGCTTTCCAAGATGTTGCACAAATGGCTTCCCTTCCTGTTGCAAACCAGCAATGTCCTTCTTTAACTGAAACACTCTAGCCGCATTGTTCTGATTTCCATACATTTCCTTGAGATTTTTCCAAAGAGTCATGGAGGATTCAGCATAGCTAAAAATTTCTGCAATCTTACGATCCATGGAATTGAGTAGCCACGACATGACCAACTGGTCTTTGCATAGCCAAGCATCATACTCCGGTGAGGTAGTCTCAGGCATTGGAATAGCACCATTAACATAACCAAGCTTTGATCGTCCTCCCAGAGCAAGAGAAACTGCTCTCTCCCATGGAAGATAGTTAAACTCATTTAGCAAGACAGAACTAAGACGTTGATTTGGGTTGATATCAATATCTGAGTGTGGTGATGGTGGAGTAGCATGAAAGCCGTCTCCTTCCAAATTTACTAAGCTTTCTTCAGCCATGATTGAAGGACAAGAAGCTCACAAATCTCTCAAGAGAACACCACAGAGACAGGCCGGTTAGGGTCACTGCTCTGATACCATATTGAATTTTGAATGTCTATATTCTTGTATTGTGTAAAACCAAGTACAAGGAAAGCTCATATAAATGAGCGGAAGAAAGGAAAAGAAACAGAAGCCGAAAGAAAGGGAGGACAAGCAGAAAACATGGAAAAGTAAAGGAAAAGTAAAGGTGAGGACAAGCAGAAAACATGGAAAAGTAAAGGTACAATCAACAACTGTCACCATACACCCATGCTTTCTTCCAATAGTGCAAGAGAAGCAACTATGAACCCTATAGTGTTCAAGAGCTTCCGCGTTCTGGTCACAGACAAGATTCTCTTTGTGACCAAGTGATCAGCAACATGAATGGTCGAAAATCTTTTTGTAAACCTGCAAAGATTCTAATTATACGTGGCACACAGTGGAGAAACCATTAAGGGACCAGTCCGTGGCCCATCCAAGCCTCAATTTTTTTCTTTCTCCATCTATCTTTTTGGAGTGCAGTCTTCCCTTCCCCTCCTTATCCTATCAACTTTTCTTTCTCCATCTATCTTTTTGGAGTGCAGTCTTCCCTTCCCCTCCTTATCCTATCAACTTTTCTTTGGGTTATCTTATATTTCAAAAAAAACAATAAAAAAGAAATTCATGCTTACTTTTTACCTCATATTCAAGTTTTTGGGTTTGTACATGTTTTTAGTTTTCTCTATTAAATTTACAGTCCTTTCAATTTTTATGCAAATTACTCCAATCTCTCATATTTTGAGTTTAAATTACCTATGTTTGTGAGAGACTCCGCACACATAAAATTTCAGCTTTGTTATTGGTGGTACAATGTGAGTGATTGAAAATTTATACAGAAATGTAAAGTAATAATATAGCATGAAGAATAAGACCAAAAAAACAAATAAAAATATATATTTACGAATAATAATTAACATAACAATGCAAAACTTATAAAGTTGCACATAACTAATTACTTTTCATAGTAACAAAACAGCGCTCTAGTAATAATAATTGACATAACCAATGCGGCGTCACGTGTGGCCGTGGCTATGTCGTTTTTGTTTTTTTCCGTCGTTTGTTGGCAACTTGTCCTCCTTAACGGGACTGAACTCGACTCTGAAGTGAAGACTGAGGAGACTCAGTTTTGTCTCTTCCTCCAGTTCTGCCAAGTTCAGAAAAGAAAATGAAATTCCTCGTACTCGTCTCTGCTTCCGTCGCTCTCGTCGTCGCCGTTCTCGTTCTCAATCCCGACCACCGTAAAACTCCTGCTCCCACTCTTTCAATTTTCACCAGTTTTTTTCTTTAATTTTCAGTTTTAATACTTGAATTTTATTGCAGAGTGGCGGTGGAGTTTGTGGAGGTCTCCGGTGGCGGACCTGGTGGTGAGAAATGCCAAGATATACACGAGCGACGAGTCTCTCCCTTTCGCCGATTCCATGGCTGTTCGCAACGGAAGGGTTCTTCGTCTTGGCAACTACTCCTCCGTCCAGGTTCACCATGTTTCACAATTTGAATGCTTCCTATTTAGTGACGCTTTTGAATTCTTTTAGTTTTGTCCTTTTTTCCTTCTGTTTTTCGTTTCCTGATCTCTAAACCTGTACCTCCTTATAATTTGTATGCTTCGAAATAATCTTATTTTCAACTTTAAAGTAACCATTTTGAAATGTAATTATATTCCGGAATGTATGCATGCATCATTACACACACTGAGGATTCACCTGCACGACATCCCTTGTGCTTTCTGTTTTATATGACATGTGACTAGCATTTGACAGGTCGCAGGATTTTTTTGCACTTCGAAGCTGTTGATTCTGCTTTCTGCGCGTGGGTGAATGGCATTCCGATAGGATATGGGTAATTATTTAATGGCTTTTTAATTAGTTAGCAATAACCGCACTTGTTGATCTTGTAGATTGTAGCACTCAGTTCATACAGCAATGTGAAAGTGAAGATCATTTTGCGTTTATAAAGGATGCATGGTTTGATAGGAATTTCTGTCAGATACATTAACAAGCTTCATTTCGTGCTAGGTTAGTCAGGACGGCAGACTTCCTGCTGAATTTGAAATCACCGACTACATTTACCCATCCAGTACGGACAAGAAAAATGTATTAGCTGTTCAAGTTTTCAGATGGAGTGATGGCTCTTACCTTGAAGATCAAGATCATTGGTGGTTACCTTGAAGGTTTTATTATCTTCTTGCATTTGTTTTTTCTTTTAAATACCATTAGACTGTGCGATGGTCTTTTCTTGGAGCTATTATATAGCGGGAGACTGGGGACATGTATCATGTATGCATTGATGATTTAAATATACAATAAGATCTTTCCATCTCTTCGCAAGTCAGCATGTCAGTGTGCGGATGTGTTTTTGTAAAAAATTGAAGTCATGATCTAGTTCATTAATTCGCTAATACATATTTTACGTTGGTTAGACATATAAAATGATCTTAACTATTTCCTCATCATTTTGAATAACATAAACTGCTATTTGCTCCTAACTTTACTTGGGCATTGCATGCCATTAAATCCTAAGTTTAACTTGATGTGCAGGTATTCCTTGCAGACTATTTTTTTCAAATCAACTCTGGCCGAGGACTTTTCTTATGCAGACATACAGGCAAGTATCTATTAATGGAGGAAGGATGTCTTTGTTTTAAATGATTAACTTTCTGTCAGGCTTTTGGAATATACCCGTTTATCAATGTACAATATGACGTGATTATGTTCTCTTCTTCATGCTATTTCACTACATCGAAAAGAAAAAAAAAATTATTATTTAATTTTTTTTGTTTTTTCATTTTTTTACCAGGTTGATGTGAAAATACATAACTCCAGAGAAACTTCTAAAGATAGTATTCTTTCCAACTACACAATAGAAGCTGAGGCCTTGGTCTGCTGAGCAAGTAAGGGCTCTTGATTTGTTATTTCTTTTTGTTTCTTCCTGTCTTGTTCTTAAGGTAAAAGCAACCATTTTAAGTTATATGCACTTTTTTTCTTATTAGTATTCATTGGGTCGTCGATGATTTCCAAAAGTATCTGTCAGATGCTGGACGTACCTGGGCACTGGGAATATTTTAATGTAATGTGTAGTATTTTTGTGTGCTGCACTTTTTTGCTGGATAACTTATTTTGATTTCTTATTTTTATAGGGAGAGATGGAAATTAAAAGATCGGATGAGGAGGAATCAAAAAAAAAAAAAAAAAAAAAAAAAGAGATCGGATAAGGACACATGACGTAATATGAAGGGGTGAAAATCTTTTTGTAAACCTGCACGGATTCTAGTTATACGTGGCACACAATGGCGAAGCCACTAAAGGACCAGTACGTGTCCCATCTTGCCTTTTTCTTTCTTGTTACTATTACAGATGTTGTTGCATATCAATATAGTATCCTTAAAATTCAAGTGTGTTCTTAATTTAAACTCTTTTACTTTGCAGGCCAAGCCTCATTTTTTTCTCCATCCATCTTTTTGCAGTGCAGTTTTCACTTCCCCTCCTTATTCTATCAACTTTTCCTTGGGTTATCTTATATTTCAGAAAAAAAAAAAAATCATACTTACCTTTTACCTCATATTCAAGTTTCTGGATTTGTACAATGTTTTTGGTTTTCTCTATTGAATTTACGGTCCTTCAATTTTTATGCAAATTACTCCAATCTCTTATGTTTTGAGTTCAAATTGCCTATGTATAATGTATGTGAGAGGCCTTACACACATAAAATTCCTGCTTTGCCATTGGTGGCGCAACGTGAGTGATTGAAATTTTTTACAGAAATCTAAAGCAATAATACGGCGTGAAGAATAAAATAAAATAAAAAAATAAAAATATATATTTGCGAATAATAATTGACATAACAATGCAAAACTTATAAAGTTGCACATAAATAATCTCTATTAATTAATGAAATCTTCTTTGTCAACCAAAAGAGGGTGAAAAGACAATTTAGTCTTCTATCACAAAAAAAAAGAATTGATGGGCAATAATGTAATTTCACAGGTTCAAATTTTATTGTTTTTTATTGAAACCTCATCTACATGTGATGTTAAAATATCTCCAATATTAAAAAAATAAACCAAAAACAAAAACCTCCCACTCTCGCCCACATTCTCTCTCTCCCTCTCTTCTTATTTTCTAAAAAAATATGTTCATACACACAAAATATGTAAGAAAATGCTAGTTACTCTTTATGGTAACAAAACAGCTCTCTAAGTAAAAATTGCTTGGTTTCCTCATTTCCCCAATTCGGCGTCAAGTGTGGCTGTGGCTATGTCGTTTTTGTGTTTTTTTTTCCGCCGTTTGTTGGCAACTTTGCCTCTTTAAACCGAACTGGACTAGACTCTGAAGTGAAGACTGAAGAGACTCAGTTTTGTCTCTTCCTCCAGCTCTGCCAAGTTCAGAACAGAAAATGAAATTCCTCGTACTCGTCTCTGCTTCCGTCGCTCTCGTCGTCGCCGTTCTCGTTCTCAATCCCGACCACCGTAACACTCCTGCTCCCACTCTTTCAATTTTCACCATTTTTTTTCTTTAATTTTCAGTTTTAATACTTGAATTTTATTGCAGAGTGGCGGTGGAGTTTGTGGAGGTCTCCGGTGGCGGACCTGGTGGTGAGAAATGCCAAGATATACACGAGCGACGAGTCTCTCCCTTTCGCCGATTCCATGGCTGTTCGCAATGGAAGGGTTCTTCGTGTTGGCAACTACTCCTCCGTCCAGGTTCACCATGTTTCACAATTTTTTACAAATTTTGCAAAACAAATAATATAAAATAGTCTAATTTATAGTGAGAGGATTCGAACTTTGGTGCAATAGGGCGAACAGCTTGATTGATATTATTGTTGTTATTTTTTACCACTTCATTCTTTTTGTTCCATTTCATAACAACAATGCTACTTAGACATAAAACCGACCACATTGTTGAGCACCGGTCTAAATTTAGTACAGGAGGGGACCACTACTCTACGGCAATGTGGTCGTTTTTGTATGTCTAAGTAGCATTTAGGTATTGTATTTTTTCTGGCCTTTTATTATCTACTTATATTGCAAATGCCATAACCTTTTCTTTACATTGTATGAGCTTAGTTGGTAAAGAAAAGTACCAAGTTCAGTGAGTTTTGAATATAACCTTCTCAGATGCAGGATATGGTTGGATATCGGACTAAGGAGCTCGATCTTATGGGAAAGATTGTCGTCCCTGGATTTATTGATTCTCACGTCCATCTCATATTTGGTGGACTCCAGGTACGGCAGAAGTGTCAAATTTAAAATTGAGTTTGGTCTGAGTGTTATGTGCTCCTTTTTTCCTTGAGAAATACTCTCTGTAAGGAAACCTTTGTGTTTTTTGTTTTTGAGAAGAAACATGCTTTATTACAACCAAAAGTTATGTACAAAGATGTGGATGTGACATCCACATACAACTTAAAATAAGAAACTATACAGTAAAGTGGACAAGTAATCCGCCATAAATAGTAGAGAAAAGGACATTAATTAAAAAAAGTACATCTAGCTAAAGAAACAAGTGATTTTGTGACTCTACTTGTCTTACGCTTGTATTTTCCCTTCCTAATGGGAAATGTAAAGTTTTGTGTGCTTGGGTCCAATGCGTATATTGTTTGTGTTTTTAGTTGCTACTTACGCAATCTAAATATGCAAAACTGAGCGTTCAGGAGGCTAGAATTCCTTTCATTATGCATCTTCCATTCAAAACATGTTGTAGTGTTTGTTATTGGAACTTTTTACTTCTCTCAGGTTTGTGAATTGATTTATTGGATATTCCACTGTGTTAGCGTGCGTGTGCGTTCATTTATGTGAAAGTTTAAACATATCTATAAACTATATTGTCTGGAACTTTCTTTCAACAACTTCTATCCTTCACGAGTCTTCAAACTGTGTTTTCCAACTATGCTTTTCCCATAATTTTTGTAATATAAACTTTGTACAATAACCAAATGATTTCTTATTTGTCTATTTTCCTTCTTATTCAAGTTTCTGTATTTTCATTTGAAATGTTGCCAATGGACAACAGATGGGGCGCGTGGAACTACGAGGCATAAGTCAAAAGGAGGAATTTCTGAAGAGGGTCAAAGAAGCAGTGAGAAGTCAGTTCCCTGCCTTTTATGCTGTGTTGTTTTTTGTCTTTTTAAAATATTATTATGTTTTTCAAATTGCCTAGAATCTTGCAAAACCTCATCGTTGATAGAATAAAAAATGAAAAAATCAGACGCAAAACAAGGTTCTTGGATTTTGGGTGGTGGATGGAACAATGATTTTTGGGGAGGGGAATTGCCAGCGGCTTCTTGGATTGACGATACTACACCTTCCAATCCTGTAAGTCTTATAAATGAAAGTTTGGTGCTTTGATATCACAGTAGGAGTTTTAATGTCATTTGCATACCTCGTTGACAGGTTTGGTTATCAAGGATGGATGGCCATATGGGCTTGGCTAATTCAGTGGCACTTAAGTTGGCTGGCATTACAAATTCATCAGAAGATCCAGTTGGTGGAACTATTATGAAAACAACCGGCGGAGGTATTATTTAACTTCATTTTTTTTTTATGTTTTAGATGCTTTCAGTTGGGTCATCCTGAATCTTTGCAATTCCTTGGATATACCAATAGGCAAGGGAAACGGCATACAATTCTTTCAATGTTTAGGGCGTTGGGTATTTGTTGACATGACACTTGTGATACTGCTGTACCAATAGTATCCTTGACTTATTCGACAAAAGTTCAAAATTTTTAACACAATCAAATCATTTTCATCTATTTTCAGTATCCTTAGATCTTTAGATAAGTAACATCTAGAGTGATAAGTTACTTATGTTCCAGCTCATTGTTCTGCAGAACCTACTGGACTGCTGATTGATTCAGCAATGAAGCTTCTCCTTCCGTCCATTCCAGAGGTATCAGTAGAGGAGCGGAGGGAAGCTATGCTTAGAGCCAGCAATCATGCCTTGATGAGGGGTGTAACAACAGTTGTTGATTTTGGTAGATACTTTCCTGGGGCATCAGTAAAGCAATCCTGGGAAGATTTTTCAGGTTTCTGTTAAGTTTCTTAAGGGTTTATTTGGATGTCCTTTGAGTCGAAACATTATTATTCTAGTAAGTCGGTTCACATGACTTTTTGGTCATGTAAAGGAATCACTATCAACATTAACATACTGACAACAAAAGTTTAATGCAGTTCTTAAAGTGATATTGTAAAAATGATTAGTGTTCAGTCAAACGACTGTTTACAACTCTATTACATCCATGGAACATCAACATGCTATTTTTTTTTTTTTTTGGCCATATATATTAAGATTTTAATTAGTCATGCTGCTTCAGATGCTTGTTTACTTGTTTTCTCATTTGGTTACTTTTTGCAGATGTTTACCAATGGGCTGATTCTTCAGGGAAGATGGTGATCAGGGTCTGCTTATTTTTTCCCTTGGAGACTTGGTCACGGTTACATGTATGACTTCTTATCGGTTACTTCTTTGGGGTCTAATCTTACGTAATAATTTATTCTCAACCTGACAGGGGTTAAAGAATGATTGTTCATCTGTTTTTCCTTTATGTTGTCATATGAATATTCTGCCTTTTCCTTATAGAACGATGCTCCTTTTCAAATTTATAGTGTAATTATTTTGAACATTTTTTGCAATTGCACTGTTGGTTAGATTTATGTTTCTGCATATTGTTTCTTATCCGAAATGTATATGAGTTAATAATGTCTACTCTTTTTATTCTTTTTCTTGAAATGAAGTCTCTTGACATTTGTTTGACCACTAGGAGATGTCACTATGGGGAATTTTGCATTGGACAACTTACTTTCTAGAATATTTGTTTTTTATATCCAACCAACCTAGTTATTAACTTCACTGAATGTTTTAATTTTTGTGTCGTTTATTGGCTATCTTAGAGTTTTGTTTTCCTTTTCAGCACCTTGTTAACAAAGTTGGACGTACTCTGAACCAATGGATTTACTTGGGCGGTGTTAAAGCTTTTGCTGATGGCTCACTGGGTTCAAATAGTGCACTGTTTTATGAGGTGAAGACCTCGGTACTTTTGCATCTGCACTTCTTTTAGTAAATTTAGCATATAAATTTGAAATCCGTTGACTTTGGCCACTTCCATTTACTTTTTATATATTTTCTTCGTCTCATATTTATTCTTCTTTCTCATGCTATTGCTGTTAAGGCAGGGGAAATGTTGTTAGGAAGATAGGAATTCGTTGTAGTGAGCTTATCTAATTCACCTCAGACCCTTGCATCATCATATCAAGCAACTTTTTTTATTTCCACATTCAATATATTATCTTCTTGATAGTTTTGTTTTAAATTCTGTAGCCATATGCTGATGAGCCTCATAATTATGGCTTACAAGTGACGGACAATGAAAGTCTCTTCAACCTGACCTTGGCTTCAGATAAAGTTGGCCTTCAGGTGTGGTCTCATCTCTTTCGAAATGTCTCAACTCTCTACAAGATGTAAATGAAATCGTACTTCTAAAATTTGTTTTAAGTTGTGTTCAGGTTGCTATTCATGCTATAGGTGATAAAGCAAATGATTTGATCCTTAACATGTATGAGTCAGTGTTTTCAACAAATGGAGTAAGGGATCGAAGATTCAGGGTAAAAATATTTTCTCTGAACGTTGATTGTTCAAATGTAGCATATGCTTCGCAAACTTTTTCCTTTTCAAAATTTTATTATGTCTTGCATGACTGGAGAAAAAATTGCTTTCAGATTGAGCATGCCCAACATCTAGCACCTGAGACACCAGCCCGATTTGGTGAACTCGGGATTGTTGCTTCAGTACAGGTTTGATCACACTATTATCTTTGTATGCTGTGGGATCACATGTTACTGTAATTTCACATTGACATTTGCATCACTTTCTGGTTTAAAGAGTAATCTACTTAATAAAATAGTTTTTTGAAAAAAGGTCTTGAGTGGATGAGTTCCATTTTCTTCTTTCATTTTATTGCTATTTTTTGCCCCTTTGGTCTTAATAGTTTTCAAACCTTTGAGTGATTATCGTTACTCCGTTGTTGCTGTGAATAAGTTTCATTCTAAAACTCAAACTTCAATTCTCCACAGCCAGAGCACCTATTAGATGACGCTGAATCTGCGACAAAGAAACTTGGGATAGACAGGGCTCACAAGGGATCCTACTTATTCAAGTCACTCTTGGCTGGCAATGGACAATTGGCACTTGGTTCTGATTTTCCGGTAAGTGTAATGACTCTTGCAGATATATTTTTCACATGTACGTAATTATACGGGAGGCTCTCTGATGCACTTTATGTTTAGTGTGTGAAACTTTGTGTAGTTTTAGATTGTTGCTGTTCTTGCAGGTCTCGGATATTAATCCTTTAGGTGGTATTAAGACAGCAATGAAAAGGATTCCCCCTGGTTGGGATACTGCATGGATTCCCACTGAAAGACTTTCTCTGAATGAGGCATTGAAGGGGTATGCGACACTGAATCATTTGATCCTTTAGATTTCATTATTTGTTGACACAAATTTCCTTAAGACTGCTATTTAGGTTATTCGTGTTTCTTCTTGATCGGTGTCCCAGACCAGAGTCACTAAGAATGTGTCATCCAACTGATCAACGTTGTTTTGTACCATCTCTCATACTTGCCGCTGTATTATAGTTCCACCTGATACATTAACAATCATGACAGGTACACTCTTTCAGCAGCTCGTGCATGCTTTCTTGACAGTGATTTGGGATCTCTATCGCCGGAAAACTGGCAGACTTTGTCATACTGTCCACGGATTCGTGGGATGATGTCGTAGCTGAAGAATCTGCATCAGTTGAAGCAACATATGTTGGTGGCGTACAGGCCTATCCTTAAAAGCGCCAACATTTTAGGTCGTAAGTGTGCAGAAGATATAGTTTGTGAAGGACAACAGGTGTTTGTATACTTTGTATAAAGTATGGTGCGATTAAAGATATGCATTTGTTTACCAAGTAGTCATTAATTTAGTGACATTTATCTTTCTAATATATTGAAAGATACCAAGTTCAACACTCTCCACTCCCATTTTCGACATGTGATGTTTTAAACTACTGTAGTCTATGGTGAGAGGGATGCGAACTGGATTGTAAAAAGGCAGACACATTACTTGGCCAATTGGCCTAACCCACATCTACCACATCTCTATTGCGGAAAAAGGTGATTCTATTGCCATCCTGAATTCATTAAAGGAAAATTGGGCTTACTAGACTTTTCACAAATACACCAATTATCTCTGCTCTCAAAATGCAATTTCTATTAGTCATCTTTAACGAAAATGCCTTTAATATTGTGTCAATACTTTAATCAATATTGTGTCGATAAGATATTAACTTGAGAATATTTTCGTCGAAGAGGCCAAGTAGAGGTTGCATATTGAGTGGAGAGTTATTTTTGTTGTTGGAAGATGTTGTGGAAAAACTGATGATACGCCTTAACCTAATTTTGATGGAGGATGGTCGGAGCAATCCGTCATATGTTAGAAATATTCTTGGCAACAGCTATGAGCCATGGTAATGCTTCATGTACATTATTGGTGACAACAGTAGAATAAAATAAAAAGAAATAGATAAAAATAACCTATTTTCTTAATTTTGGGACTAAAATATGACAAATCGGCAAAATGTACGACAACGGAGTTCGTAAGGCATCTATTATCTGCTTGTAATACGTTAACATGTACTCTTTTGTAGATGTAAATTCATGTATATAACATGCTATTTCTATTTTGATTGAGTAACAAAATGTTACTTTATTTGTGGTTTTGTAATAATAGATTTTATGTATCCTCACCAGTCGGTTAGGAGAGAAACTTAGGGCCGATTAGTAACTATTTGGATTTCAGTTTTTAGTTAAACGGTATCATGCATTCACTCCCAAATGAGAAATATTCTCTTATGACTTATAAATCGGTAACATCACGTGACAAATATCAATTAGACGTATACTGTATTCTTTGAAAACAGGACAATTGTCTATTGCACCGGCGGTACGATTCACTTTTATCCAAAGTAGAAAGAAAAATTGTTTCCTCCTCCCACCGACACAATAATTTAGCCTCTACTTTTCCACTCACAAAACAAAGCACGACCATCAATTTTCTCATAATGATTGAGCGTGTGTGGTCCACTGAATTATTGACCAAGACAATATCTAGTCGTCCAGCTCACAAAAGTGAAGTTCATAAGAGTTTAAGCTTCAGTTTCCATCACAAAACTCTTCTCTAAGATTACTAGTTTCCAGAAAGTTAAGAAAAAAATGGCAGGAGCTTTGATTGGAGAGGCTTTTCTCTCTGCTTCCATCCAGGTGATGTGCGACAATCAATATTGCGTCGACAAGATATTAACTTGAGAATATTTTCGTTAAAGAGGCTAAGTAGAGGTTGCATATTGAGTAGAGAGTTATTTTTGTTGTTGGAAGATGTTGTGGAAAAATTGATAATACGCCTTAACCTAATTTTGATGGAGGATGGTTGGAGCAGTACGTCATATGTTAGAAATATTCTTGGTAACAACTCTAAGCCATGATAGTGCTTCATGTACGTTATTGGTGACAGCAGTAGAATAGAATAAAGAGAAATAGATAAAAAATAGACTCATTTTCTTAATCTTGGGACTAAAATAGGACAAACTGACAAAATATACGACAACGAAGTTTGTAAGGCATCTATTATCTGCTTGTAATACTTTAACATGTACTCTTTTGTGAATGTAAATTCATGTATATAACATGCTATTTCTATTTTGAGTGAGTAACAAAATGTTTTTATTTGTGGTTCAGTAATAATAGATTTTATGTTAGATCCTAATTAGTTGGTAAGGAGAGAAACTTAGGATCGCTTAGTAACTATTTGGATTTCAATTTTTAGTTAAACAATATAATGCACTCACTTCAGAACGAGAGAAATTCCCTTATAACTTATAAATCGATGATACCACGTGACAAATATCAATTAGTCGTATACTGTATTGCTTGAAAACAGGACAATCGTCCATTGCACCGGCGGTACAATTACTTTATCCAAAGTAGAAAGAGAAAACGTTTCCTCATCCCACCGACACAATTTTTTACCCTCTACTTTTCCACTCACAAAACAATTATTGACGTGTTTGGTCCACAATTATTAACCCACTACCTTAACGTGTTTGGTCCACTGAGTTATTGACCAAGACAATATCTAGTCGTCCCGCTCACAAAAGTGAAGTTCATAAGAGTTTAAGCTTCAGTTTCCGTCACAAAACTCTTCTCTCAGATTACTAGTTTCCAGAAAAAAAAGAAGAAAATGGCAGGAGCTTTGATTGGAGAGGCTTTTCTCTCTGCTTCCATCCAGGAAGATGTGCGATAAGATTGGTTCCGGCGAGTTCTTGGATCTGTTTCGGGGGAAAAAGCTTGATCTTTCGCTCGTGGAGAAGCTGAAGCTGACGTTGTTGACCCTTCATGCAGTGCTCAATGATGCAGAGGAGAAGCAGATTGTCAACCCTGATGTGGGAAGCTGGCTCGACGAGCTCAAACATGCTGTCTTTGATGCGGAGGATCTACTTGATGAGATCGATGCTGAAGCTTTGCGCTCCAAGGTGGAAGCTGAATATCAAACTAAGAAAACCCAGGTGTGGAACTTCCTATCTACCTCTCTTAATCCGTTTTATCAAGGCATGAATGGTAGGATACAAGAGTTATTCAAAAGGTTAGAACACCTCGCAAAACAAATTAAGCTCCTTGGTCTTATAGGAGGTGTTAAGGGGAAAATTTCTCGAAGAGCTCCCACAACATTCTTGGTAGGGATGGAGATAAAGACAAGTTGAAAACAACGTTGCTATCTGATTATGCGAGTAGCAGCCACGTATCAGTAATCCCCATAGTGGGAATGGGCGGGGTTGGTAAGACAACCCTTGCTCAGGTCCTTTACAACGACGACACAATAAAAGAGCATTTTGATGTTACCGCTTGGGCATGTGTTTCCGAAGATTTTGATGCTATGAGGGTAACTAAAACCCTAATTGAATCAATTAGCTCAAAACCTTGCAGTCTTCCAGATAGCTTGCTTCAAGTTGAACTAAGGGAACAAGTGAGGGGGAAAAAGTTCCTATTTGTGTTGGACGACCTTTGGAATGACAAGAAGAGTGATTGGGGTCTTGTACGGGTTCCTTTTACTTATGGGGCGAGGGGAAGTAAGGTCATTGTAACAACGAGAAACGAAAGTGTTGCATCCCTGGTGCGCACCGTGCCTATTCACTACTTGAAACATTTGTCGGATGAAGATTGTTGGTTGTTACTCGCAAAACATGCATTTAGAAATGAAAATCCTGGTGCGCATCAGACTTGGAAGAAATTGGTAAGCAAATTGCACGCAAGTGCAATGGTCTTCCTTTAGCTGCAAAAGCGCTTGGGGGTCTCTTAGGTTGTAATGTGGATTACGAGGAATGGAGTCACATATTGAACAACAAACTTTGGGAGAAACTGCATGATGAGGGTGTTCTTCCATCATTAAGATTGAGTTACCATTATCTCCCTACTTATTTGAAACAATGCTTTGCTTATTTCTCAATTTTCCCAAAGGACTGTGAATTTGAAAAGGAAAATATAATTCAACTTTGGATGGCACTGGGTTTAATTCCAGAAGCTAAGAGTGGTGAAGGATTGGAAGAGGTCAGCAAGACATACTTTGATGAACTATTGTCACGATCACTACTTCAAAGATCTTTAACTGAGAAATCAAGTTTCACAATGCATGATCTCATTAACGACTTGGCAATGTCCGTGTCTGGAAAATTTTGTTTTAGGTTGGATGAGGGAGAGCCACATGATCCTAAACGAGTTCGGCATTTGTCATATATGAGAGGAAGATTTGATACTGCTGCAAAGTTTAAGCCATTGGACGAAATTAAGTGTTTGCGCACCCTATTTCCCATGTCTTTAAGACCATACAATAAGTGGGATCATAAGAACTATGTAAGCGTTAAGGTTCTAGAGGACTTGTTACCAGTACTAAAATGTTTAAGGGTGTTGTCACTGCCAGGATATAAAAATATCACTCAAATACCTGATAGCATTGGTAAACACTTGCACTTGCGCTACATTGATTTCTCTTACACTGCAATTGAAAGGTTACCAGATACGGTGTGTACTCTCTACAATTTGCAAACTCTATTGTTGTTCGGTTGTTCCTCACTTGTTGAATTGCCTGCAGACATGAGAAAATTGATAAATTTGCGTCATCTTGATATTGGTGAAACTTGTGTAAAAGAGATGCCGGTGCAAATGGGTAGACTAAAAAGTTTGAGAACATTGACTGCTTTTGTGTTGGGGAATTCTACTGGGTCAGGTGGCATTGGAGAACTGGGGCAATTGTCGCACCTTCGAGGAAAACTATCTATCTGGAATCTGCAAAATGTTGTCAATCCTATGGATGCCTTGGGGGCCAATTTGAAGGATAAGAGAGATCTCAACGAAGTAGAGTTGGCATGGGGGTCGTGAGGAAGTAGATGATTCCATAAAAGAGAGACACGTACTTGAAAGCCTACAACCTTCTATAAATCTGGTGAAGCTGACCATCAGATTTTATGGTGGAACCAGCTTTCCGGATTGGTTGGGAGACTCTTCCTTCTCCAACATACAAGTCATGTGTCTCACTGATTGTAGTACTTGTTTGTGGTTGCCACCAGTTGGGCGGTTACCCGCTCTCAAAGAGCTCTATATAGAAGGGATGAAATCTGTCACGAGTATTGGTGTTGAGTTCTACAGGGGTAATGGAGCTTCTTTAATTCAGCCATTTCAATCTCTCAAGAAGCTAGAGTTGAAAGAGATGCCGGAGTGGGAGGAATGGCTACCTTGTCCAGGCAGAGGTCAATCTCTAGACTTTCCTCGTCTCGAGGAGCTGACTTTAGAGAATTGTCCGAAGCTGAGGGGAAACTTGCCCGATCATCTTCCTTGCTTGAGAAAACTTTATGTGTCCGACTGCGGGGTTCTACATGAAAGGGCTACCAGAACGAGATGGATACCGTGGTCTCTCATCGTTAACACGGAGTCCTTGCGACAATCTCTTGAAGAAGTGAAGATAGTTGGATGCCCTGGTCTCTCGTCGTTACTGGAGACGGAGTCGCTTTCCTCGCTTGCCAAACTTAAGATTCAATTTTTTAGTCGCAGAGAGTGCTTGCGGCCGCACTTGAGCAATTGTCTTCAAGTTTTGACTCTGTATAACTGCGCATCACTCTTGTCGTTCCCGAGAAATGGTCTACCCACTTCGTTGACACGTGTTAGAATACACAATTGCAGGAGATTAGAATTCCTATCTCATGAGATGATGGCCAAATTGACATCCCTTCGAGATTTGACATTATACCATAGCTGTGATTCACTGAGGTCCTTCCCGCTGGGCGTTTTCCCCAAACTTTCAACTCTTTTTATCAGGGGAATTAAAAATCTAGAATCCCTTTCCATTGGTGAAGGAGCTGAAGATGAAAATCTCACGCATCTCAACCATCTCCATATCTATAGTTGTCCAAATCTGGTCTCTTTTCCCCACGGGGTATTGCCCACTCCCAAACTGACTCTTTTTATAGTCGATGGATGCGAGAATTTGAAGTTATTGCCCGACCGAATACAGACCCTCACAGCCCTTCGATTTTTGCATATAGACGAACTTCCAAATGTTGAGTCATTTGCAGAAGGGGGTTTGCCTCCCAACCTACAATCAATTCAAATCGGTGGTTGTGAGAAACTGAAGCCTTCAGTGGAGTACTGGGGTTTGCAACGACTTGTCTCCCTTCGAACATTTAAGATCTGGAGAAGCGAGGATGTGTTGGAGACGTTGCTCAAGGAACAGCTGCTCCCTACCACTCTTCCCGAACTCCATATCAGTGGGATGAAAAGTCTGAAATCTTTGGAGGGACTTCAACACCTCACTTGTCTTCAAGAGCTCCACTTGAGCTGGTGTGATAGTCTCGAATTCCTGCCAAAAGAGGGTCTTCCGGCATTGCTCTCTTTCCTGAGCATCCGGGATTGCCCTTCTCTGACGAAGAGGTGTCAGCAGAAGACGGGACAAGAGTGGAGCAAGATAGCTCACATTCCTTGCATCGAGATAGACGACGGGACAGGACTGAACAACAGTGTCATCATTTGAGATCTCAAGTCAAAGTGAGGTACGTACATGGCACCATTTTCATTCCATAGCCAAGATTCAGATTCTGTAATAGTTTCATCTCAAGTAAAATGTGAAGGCATTATTCCAAAGGCTTTTGTAAATATGTTACATCTATCTGTAGAATCTATCTTTAATCGTTTAGGCTTATGTATTAGTCAAATGTTAAGAGTGATATTCAACTATGCTTTCAGGGCAAAATTATGTCACTGCCGTGTTGGTCGGCTTTGCTAATGCAGATAGAAAACTTGGAATTGTAAAGATTGGATTATCTAAGGCCAATGATTTTAACGTCCATCAATTAATTGTCCATGAATGGTTCTCCTGCAGTGTGGCATGAATATGATTCTCCTTCAATTGGATAGGTAACCCCTGGAATGATGTTTTACTCATATACTGCTTTATTTTCAATACAACCAGCATATGCCTTCTCATCTTCTCTTCATGTTGCTGCCATCTTCGAGTGGGTGCAGATATGTTCTTTTTGTACATACAGAGCTGTTGCAGTGAGAACGGGTGACGATGACCACAAAACAAAAATGAAGGCCAGGTTTCTTTGGAGCACTGCCTGCATGCTTGCGCTTGTTGGAAGTCAGTACATTACGTTACTAGAGCAGGTGGGTAGTTGCTACACTACACATTTCACAGGAACGATATTTCATATGATGAACACTGCAGATAACAAAAATTGAGATCCATTTCACTTTTGTTTCTTCAAAATTGTTTCTGAAAAGTTCATAAACATACTTTTTTCCCTTTCTAAGTGTGATAAAGAGAGACGGAGATAGGCAGAGAGATGTTGATTATATTCATTAATATAAAGAAAATGTCCACTTGTTAACCGTGTGCCTAATAAAGTGAATAGCTCATGTATATGTTGATGCTAACTCAATCTATTTATTGGTTGGAATTATTTAAGAAGCTGAACGAATTAGGTTTCATTTTAAGATCCATTTGCTTGGTTACTAAAGATCAATCAATCGTTTATAATTTCACCATAATTGAATTTAGGAGCATTCAGATATGTTGAGCTGGGGTATGAAAAAGGAAAGCACTTGTGTTGGCGTCCTATCAAAACGGATATGAGAAGAAACAGGATTTTCACAACTTAATGTGGAAATGAAGTGGGAGAACACATTGATCTGAAGGTAAAGCTCTGTCTTCTTTCACTACATTAATTGTCCACAAACCTTCCATGGATTTTTGTTGCAATGTCCTCATACTCTCCTTAAAGAAAAAAGATCCTGCACTTTTATTTTTATCTGAAATTGTGCCTATTGTCACAGCCTATGAGCATCTTATTCTCTGGAAGTGATCCAAAGGAACTGAGAGATTACAGCATTTTTCTCTGCCATTGGGGATGTTATGAGCCGAAGAAACAAGGGAGATGGATGTTGAAAGCAAGGATGGTTCGCCACAAAAACGTATGGCTTCAAACAAGGTTTTAGTGACATTTAAGATGCCCTCCATTTTTTTTAGGAAACCAGTGTGAACCAGTGTTGGTTCACCAAGAAAACGAGGGAAGAAGAAATCACTTGATGGAAGCAATGATATGAACTTGATGCATCTCCATAATCTGATGAGCAGGAAACTAAGAAAACAAAGCAGGAAGAGTTGATGGAAATTTGTAATGGCAGCAGAGATGGTGCTGCTGCTATGAGAAATAAGAATGTCGATGCCAAGGAAGTCAGAAAGCATCTTAAAGTCGAGGATTGAGACTAAAGAGGTTGATTTTGGCAGCAGAGATGGTGGTGCTGTTGATTATAGATTTTTCTTTGTGAATTCATATTGATATTGTTGTTGGTTGGTTTTAGTTCTGTTTAAGAGGGCTTATGGTCTTGAGTTTTTGCAGGCAATGTGTGTTGGTTCACGTAGCAAATGAGAGAAGGAGAACGTGCTTGATCAGAAGATGTGAAGTACTCGGATGTAGCAAAGCAGGACGAGTTGATGGAAACTTGTAATGCAGCAGAGATGGTGGTGCTGCTGTGAATGAGAATGATGCCAAGGGCAAGGCTGTAAGAGGGTGTCACAGGGTCAAGGAATGCCACGTTGAGAGCAGAGAGATAGATCTTGAGCTTCCCCTACCTCAGGGCACCATTAGCTGCTGAGGATATGGAAAATGCTCTCCAGTTTTTGAAGTTCTGTGAAACATTTAGTGAGGTAATTCTTACTTTTGTTCTATTATATATTTGATTAAATGTTTCTCTAATTTTGTTTTAATTGATTTTGTGCACCACTTTACTGATTCCTGAACTTCCAATTCACTTGAAATCTCTTTTTCTTTTCTTGTTTCTTTTAACTCTAGTGTTTTTAAATTGAAAAGTCCCAGGCTGAATCCGTTCTTCGAGAACTATCTCGTCGAGGAAGTGGACCAAGTGGATGGCCTGGACAGTACTCCATTGTTCGATTTCATAGATATATGCTCTTCTTCATACAGGAGTAAGAAATCTGCCTAGTGTATTATAGTTATGCATAAAGTACTTTAGTAAGCTGTAATGGTGAAAATAATTCATATGGTTTACGCCAACTTTATTTTCTCTTAGATCTCTATAGCAAGCAAGCACCAACTGCTCATGGTTCCAAGATTTGGAGAACCTGATCTCCGCATCCAGGGTCTCTGTGGTTGACCCCGTTATGAAGGAGTTGCCTTCTGAGTGTTTTAGTGGAGGTGGGGATGGATATGATGCCTTAAGCTTCTCCCAAAATCTTAGGCTTTTGAATTTCCTCTGTGATGGGGCTCTTAATGCAAAGTAAGTAGAAGATACATAGTAGGCAGATTATAACTTTGTAGTTGTCTGCTTGCTCTGTTACGAGTGATGAGTTCTTTTCAGTCCCTTGTCCAGGACGCTGAGGGGATGGATTGAGGAGCAAAATAAAAGAGTTGTCCAACGTAAAAGGTTTGCTCTAGCAAAGAATAAGGTCATATGACAAGAAGGAAATCTTTGAGGCAAGCATCTTTCGGAGCCAACATGGAGTTCTGTTTTTAACTAAATCGATCATATATGTGCAGGAGAGAGATCTTCCAAGGCTAAGAAAACCACTGCAGATAATGGCAGTGCTGTCCCAATTTCAGAGTTGGACTCCATTGTTTCATTACTCTGACGTAAGGCTGCTCAAGCTCCGACGGAGGTGGTCGATGCTATGGCCATGATACCGGAAAGTAAGTTCCCATTTCTAACATCTTTACCCTTTCAATTACCTTTTTCGCTTTCTGTAATTGATGTTAAAACCATTTTTAATACTTAACACTTGAGATGTTTTTCCATTTGGTTGAAATGCTTTCCATGTTTTGGTTCTTCATGAAAATTTGGTTAAACATGCTTGTGCCAAAATTGTTTTGACTTATTTTATAGGCGATGGAATATGTGAGGCTGTTAGAATACAGCCTTATCTTGTCGATGCTGATGGACATTGCTTTTGGAAACTGAAAGGTGATTTTGGTGAAGATATATTGCTTCAAGGTTAGTTTCAACTGTTCTAAACACAATGAGTTGATTTCCAGTTTTTGAGTTATTTCTATGTAATAATTTTTTTCCGAGTATTTTACAGATTTGGGAACCTGGGATGGAACTCCATTTGGTGAACAACGGTCCATCTGCAGTGCTAAAGAGCCAATAGACAAATACTGCTCTTCTCCGGCTCTAAAGTACGCAGACATACTTGTTTTACATTGTTAATAATAATGTTCTGATATCGACAGTTCCCCTCCCTGCCAATCCCATTTTTTATGAACTGGTTGTTGATGCATCAACTGTTTGCTTGGCTTGCAGGGAAAAACAGGCCAAGAGGGAGCGTAGGCATTCCAAAAACTTGCAGCTTTCCCAAACTTCTTTGGAAAGCAATAGCGAAAATGCGCAGGTTTCCCAGACTCCTGATAGCAATGGCAAAAAGGGGCAGGTTTCCCAAGCTCCTGAATGCAATCGAGAGAACATGGAGCTCAGGTCCTGAGGTGAATTAAACTTTTTTAGCCCAGAAGACATTAAATTCCTGTTCTTTTTCGTAAATACATAGGAAGGGGTATACATGTGCGAGAAAATATGTATACATACAACTATACGAGTCGGCTGCCCAGGTTTCTGTATGCATTCCTACATGGGAAAGCTGTTTCCCAGTTTAGATTTCGCTCTCTACGAATCTGAAGGGGCGGCCGTCTTGAGAAACTGGCACAGCTGCCTCCGAGCAGAAAGAATTGAGAAGAGTGGTCCTGATATATTGGGATGAGCTTTGTCATAGTTAATTCTTAACAGCTTATGAAATTTTCATGTATCTTCATCTGTTGATATATGCTCCCAGTTTAACTTTCAAACTATTGCTAAGTGCCCTTGGGTTTGGTCTTTTTGTGTTCGTTTGAGATTGCTTTTGTAGGAGTCGTTTTTTTTGTTCATAAGTGTTTTTTTAAAACTGCTTTTATTCTAAAAGTGTTTTCTAACAACTAAGCACTTTTTGACTGTGTTAAGTCCGATATTCAGATTTTGCACTAGAGTGACACCATCGGTTGCTTCTTGAAGCACCAAAATATTTAAGTTGGTTCCATTCTTAAGAGGATGAAAAAAGTCTCTTGGTCTTGGGAAAGAGTGAGTTGTTGGGAAATTGTGAGAGATGGTACAGATATATAGGTAGGATTTTGCCAAACCTTACAAATTTTAGAGCACTATATATCTTTATTTTTGGTTTATGATTCGGGTCAAATATTGTTTGTATTGTGGTGTGGTTGTACATTGAATTTTGATTCCGCGAATACGATCATCCTCAAAATTTATTCAAACCAATAAACATACATAGTAGCTTCCTTAGCAATTTCTGATACCACTGATCTTCAACGGTACGTAGCACTAAGTAATACCAAAAATGAATGTGAGATTAATATGAAAGATCTAACAGTTGTGAAAATCAAATCTAACAACTAAAACACACGCAGCATTGAATGCTGCGTAGATTTCATTAAGATGCAACTAAAGACTATATTTCACGTACCTAACGGTGGGCGTCTAGGTATAAGATGCAAAAGAACATTTCACTTTAGTTGGAGAACATAATATACTTGAACTTATGACGATGAGCCTCTCACCTTATTGCTAATTAATTTTGGAATTAAAACGCCACCCAGCACTTCAAAAAGTCATCCTGCACTTCAAATTTATAAAAAATGTGCATGATGACATATTTGAAGTGCCAATAGTAGCACCAAAATGAAACATGGACATTCCACAAAGAAGCAACATTTCCATTGACCGAATGAAACGTCGTGGTGGTATGGAGATGAAATCAAATTCAGCAAATACATTGAAAAAACAGAGAGAATGTAATAATTTGAAGACATGCACTCTACCCTAGAGTAGACTGACCACTTCATATTGTATATGGGCTTATTAATTTCACCTAACCTTCATACACACGAAATAAATTATATGGTGGAAGCAATCAGTGAGCTTAACAGTTGAACTCATTGTAATCTATCTCCACATATGATCAGCTATCGCTTTGCTACCGATCTTTTTTCTTAAGTTCATACGCTGTCCCAAGGCAACAATCATATGCTACAGTACCTTGTCAGGAATGATCACTGAACTACGAACAATTATATATCTAGAATCCGCGTGTACATCTATCGATGAGCTACGAGCAGGAGGTTTGCATGGAAAAAACCCTACCTCGTCAGTCAAAAATTCTCTCCCCAGTTGAGAACAGCAAAAATACTAAAGAACTAAAAATGCAGAGCAAACCCGGGATGAAGAACACCAATCTCCAGCTCTCTGGACTTGAAAGACTCGAATCAACACTTCTAGCGGCTTCAAGAAGTTTGCCGGTCAGATCAACTCCAATAATGCCAGCTAACGTACCAGCAGTGTTAGAAACTCCCATCACAATGCCTGCATATCTCGGGGCAATATCCATGTGATTCACTGCGAAACCAGCTCTCCCAAGCGCCAAGAAACCCAGAGCCACAGAAGAGCAGAGGACAGCTCCACCAGATGTTCTGAAAATGGGAATTGCCATCAGTGCAAGAGAAGCAACTATGAACCCTATGGTGTTCAAGAGCTTCCGCGTTCTGGTCACAGACAAGATTCTCTTTGTGACCAAGTGATCAGCAACCACCCCACCTATATTTGAGAAAACAAACATGTTGAGATACGGCAACATCTTAGAAGAACCCATTTCCTGAAGGCTAAGCTGGAGCCCCAATTCAAAGTATGTCGGCAGCCAGTTCATTAACACATATAAGGCGTAGTGGAATGTGAAATTATTAACCACGATTGCCCAAACTGGCAAACTGAGTAAAATTTTCTTCCATGGGATTTTCGCACTTCTGATGGAACTTCCTCCATTCTCTAGTTTCAGCTTTTCACTTCCGTTGATTGGCAACGCTGATTCCCCAAAACCAGCAGCTGTGGCTTTTGGATGTTCTGAGCGAGGTGGGTCACTGGCATACTTGAACCAAAGCAAAGACCACATGGCACCTAGTGCTGCCTCGACAAGAAAGACAGCCTGCGGACCTCTATACTTTACAAGGCTTGGAAGAAAAAGCATTCCTGCAGCTGCACCTAGGTACATACCAGAAGTTGTAAGAGAAACCGATCTGGATCTTTCATGCGGTGGAACCCACTGTGCTAAAACTGTGTGAATTGAGGGGAATATAAAACCTTGTGCAACACCAACAAGCAACCGAGCAACCACCATGACAAAGACTCGATTGGGGTCCAAAGGAACCAATGCACAAGTCGCTGACCATAATACAAAGGAAAGGAGAAGGACCTTCCTTCCTCCAATTTTCTGGGCTGCCCAGCCTCCAGGCACTTGTGAACAAGCATATCCATAATAGAATGTAGAAAGAATTGTGCCTTTACTTGCTTGATTCACCCCAACAGCATCAGCAGCAAAAGTGTATGCAATTGAAAACCCAACACGTTCTATATAGCAAACAGATGTGCAGATGAAGGTCAATATGACGACTAAATAACGCTTTGGAAATTTCATCGTCCCCATACCTCACCTTTTGTGACATTAACAAGTACTTTACATTGCCAAAATTGCCTTCAGAAGCTTTTCATATTTTCATTAAAAGAGTCAACTTTGTCAATGTTATCAACTGTAGCTATTATGTCTGCTGCTATCTTTAAGTGAGCTGGACTTTTAACAGCTCACATTTCTTATAAAAGTGGTTCAGAAGAGGAAAGCAGCAACTTCAATAGTATCACAAATCAATGCTTAGATATGTTGATGTAATCTGCAGGAGGAAAAAGTGGGTTATAAGAAGAAAGCAGCAGCTCAGAAACAAACAACATAGCATACATAAAAAACCAAAAGCGTTTACTGTACAAGGGCTTCCATGTTCCAAGAAAGTGAAGCTAGGCGATCGACTACTTGTTAGTCGAAATTTCAACTTCATTTTTTATGGCATTTTCCAAATTTATAGAAACTGCCACTTCTACTAGTTCCATAATATATGCACGGATTCACACCCAAGGGATTCTTTTATTATTCAGTGACCGATTTTTGTATAAAAAGAAAACATCAATGAATCAACAGCCTTTGCACTGAGAAATGTATTTGTTTACAGCCAAGGAAACAAACCCCAGCAAAATGGGCAATACATATACTTTAGTGCTTTGGTTTACTTATGTATTGCCGCCATTTATTCTATGTTAATTCCCAACTCTAACATATTGTAATGCTATGTTTAATTAGTGATTGGACTCTTTGTTTTTTTATTTATTTGGTTAAGACTCTTTGTTTTCTTATCTACAAGCAAGTTCTACTATAAAAACGTGAATTTCCTTAAATAAGAGATAGGGTAATCAAACGTGGAAACTGAAGGCTAAACTGCCTCACAGTTGAAGCAACTCTGGACCCAATACAATTTAGTTGCAGATTCTAAAACATATCTAAAAAATTGTTAAGAGTGAAAAAATACAGAGTCAGATATCTACACAAACTTAATGTGCTTAATCAATGAAAAAAAACAAGAAAAATGTCAAGAAAACCAACTTTAGGTTCCAAAATCAAAATCCTCAAACCCCTAAAAAACAAAAACAAAAAAATAAAAAACAGATATGCAGAATCTTAAGAACCCGAAGAAGATCAGAAGGACGTTGACAAAAAAGAATTTGGAAGGACAGATCATATTCCAAAGCGAAACTTTCCCGAATCTGAAGTTGAAGACAAATCCTAGTTTGGCCTAAAAACTCCCAAAAAGCTCTAAATTGAAAATCCAAAGAATTTTCTTCCGGGTTCTTTCGTTCTCCCATTTGGGTCTACATTTTCTACTGGTGAGAAAACCCATTGGCCACTAAAAAGAACAAAAATTCTATGACGAGCGGGTTTTAATAAGGGGAAGAGATAAGGGGCTAATAGGATCCATTAGATTGAACCGAGCTGTGCAGGTTAAAACGAAACCAGGTCAACTGAAACGCATAAATCCAGAAGAAATCCAGCATTTTCCAAGCATTTCACAGTGCCCCAACCCAGATTCAAAACCTCTCTGTGTATTTCTACATCTTCAGCTATACAATCAAGTACAACAACACAATGTCCATTCAAAATAATAAATCATACAAAGATCAATTGAAAACAAAAGGTCCACTTGATGATAATCACAAAGCCACAGCACAGAAATAAGACAATAATTGAATCCATTAATCCGATTAATTTAGAAAATTAACTGAATCCCTAATTCTTAAATCCCAAAATTAAGATTCAAAAAAATAAAATTGAAATTAGATGGCGAGAAGAAGAGAAGTAGGGGGTGGTGAGGTCAGCGGTTCGGTGGAGTATTGAAATCTGAAGAAGTAGAAGAAGGAGGAGGAGGAGGAGGACTTACAGTTAGAGAGCACAGGAAAGGAGAGGAGAGGAGGGTGGAAACGCGGCGCCTGGATCCGTGGAGCGGCGGAAGCACTGCACTGTCGCTGCTGGGCAGATAAATTGGAAATTTGGACTCTTATGAGTATTTTTTTATTCTTTGGTTTTGTTTTTGGGTATGAAGATTATGTGTGATGGCGTAATTTTTTTATAATTTGGATTATTCTTCATAGTTGTATTATTACCGTTAAATATTTGTTTGAAAAACAAAAATTTGCATCTAATGGTTATAAAACCATGAAGTATTATTAAGATTTAAAATATTGATACTAGTGAAATCGATATAAAATTTGTAGAAATATCAACCAATATGTCGAATATTAATCCCAATATCTGTTGTTTTTTATAGAACTTATAGACAATGTACGTCGATACTTAAAAAATATGTGTCGGAGAAAATTTTAACTCATGAGTAGGGATGACAATAAAAAAATGAAAAATGAGAAAAGAAAAGGAGAGCAGGTGCACAATGACCATTGCTTCTCTCTCTTCTGCATCTTTCCACGTTCACATTGTACCAAACAGTCGCGAGCCACCGAACCGCCACCGGTGGCGCCATGGTTCCAACGGATGTCTGAATTTAAAAATAATTTTAACTGTAAACTTCAAAGAAAAACAACATGGAAGCCCAAGCCACCTCCCCCACCTTTCCCTCCCCTCCCCTATACACCCCCTCCACCCTACGCTCCCTTCCCCATTCGTTCATCCCCACTTCTCATCGCCCCCAAATACCCACCAAATCCCCAGCCCAATCACTTCAGTTGCCAATTTTTTTAATTTAAATTCGATTTAAAAAAAAAAAAAAAAAAAAGGGCTTTTATTGTTGAGGTTCACGTAAAAAACAGTAAAATTCGTATTCATGTAATCATTGAATTGCCCGTAATTTTTTATTTAATTTTAATTATAGAGTTAAAATAGTAATTTTATAGTAGTTTATGTTGCATCACATTTGCATTGCCATTGGCTTTCTTGAATTGATTGTAGCTTGTGGTTGTGGAAGCTTAGGGATCTGATGCAACATAAACGCGACAAGTGGCATGGGTTGATGAGAGTAATATTCTACAACTAGCAATTCAGTTATTTTCAAACCGATTCATTTTACTTTTTTCATTGGCATGAAGTATTCCAATTTGCAATTTTTTAATATCCGAAGTTTTTTTCGTATCAATTTCAATCTCAAACATTGATTTTTTCTACCAATTACATACATCCATTTGTTTGCTTTTTAAGGTCTCTGTTAACTTATAGCATGAGGAACCAAATGGAATAAGTTTAGCCGGCCAAAGTCGCACCACATCATCAGTTAATTCCAAGAATTTTTCTTGAAACTACATCTAAGTATATTTGAACCAAACTGCATTTGCATAATTGCATGGAATTAAGGTATACTGCAAACCAAGAAAAGCAAGATTACAGTTCCTGTGGAGAAACCACTGTGTTGCCCAAAGGCGTCTATGCTACTACAAAACGACGACGGATCACTCACTTATACTGAGTATTATTTCCAACTACAAACAGAAGAACCATTATATTCTTTGGCCAGAGAAGGTACCACTGTGGCTTCATTTCAAAAACATCCTCTGGAATCCATGTATCCCCCCCATATTTGGAAAAGTATTATAGGCATGCCCCTGCACTAATTAGATATAGTCCTTCAACTTGTCAAACTATAGAGCAGTGATCCTTCCGTTATGTTCACTGTAAATGTGCTTGTGTGGCAGCACAATGAGACCCACATTATGTTAAATGGGGGCCGAAAGGAATAACAAATTAGGTATATAAGTTAGATTTTTATTATAAATATTCTACAAAAGAAACAAAAAATAAAAATAAAACATGATTGCCCCCTCCCATCTTTCATCTCCATATCTCCACAGAAATAAAACATGATTGCCATCACACACTGCAGACCTACCCCCACTAAACCACCTTCGATCTTCATTATTCGGGTAGATGGGGACCTCGGGATTACGGATACTGCTACTCCATTTCAGGGCTGGTCTTGAGATTTTGGAGGTTCTGTGCGAGACTTCAACATGGGTCTTATATGGTTTAAAATTTTGATTGCTACATTTTCTTTTATATTTTGTATTTTTTTTTATTATGGATTAAATTGATATAAATAAAAAAAACAACATGAAGCATAATGTGGTGGAATGCACCTGTCTGAAATCCTATGTTTTTTTTTGTTCGAAACTCCTTAATTTTTAAATACAAAAAGTATGGAGTGATGGCTATGTAGTTATCATATCGCCGTACAAATACCATAATCATAACCATTAATGCTCTTTATTAGCATCTAGAGTTCATCTCATGAATTTTTTTGTGTTAAATAAATCACTAGTTATGATATTGATAGCATCTTACAATGAAATGTTATTTTTATTGCATTTTTACTCACGCCCTAAAGCAAGGATTATTCTCACCACCCCCACCCCCCCCCCTTCCCCTCTCGGTTGGTTGCCGTTAGATTAGTTGAAAATTCGAGATTCGTGTCTCTAATTGTAGGTATGAGCAAAGTTGTAGTATAATTTTCTTTTGATATATAGATGACTAAAGTCTTCAAATGGATAAAACTTTTAATTTGATAATTTTAAATAGTGATCAAATTAAAGAATAAACGATTCTTATTATTACATGTATTCTATTAAATGATGTCATATAAGGAAGGGGCTTTTAAAGATTATATTTTAAAAATTTTAAGAATTTAATTTATTATGATATTACTAATTACAGATTATTCGCAAAAGTTATGTTATATAATGAAAGAAATGTTTTTTTTTAACAAACAATGAAAGAAATTAAAATACAAATATTAAAAAAAAAGAAACAAATAGTCTAGCGTAAAAAAAAAGGTCCAAAATGGTTACCCGGACAATGCCCAATAGGAAAGAAAACCTAGTATAGCTGGAAAAAAAAAATCAAAATTAGTAAACATGAGCAAGTGTGTAGTCGAACCTGTTAACAGGTAAATGATAGTACCGTCGGTTGACAACTTTGCCAAGAAAGCATTGTGATAATGTTCACGCTTTTTATTTATATACATAAAGGTTTTTAGAATTTGGGGGGCCATGTGCGGTCGCACACTTTGCACCCCCTCAGGGCCGCCCCTGCTCCATTCACCGCCAATTTGGGTTTGTTCTGGGTTTTGAGAAACATATGCGGTGGGGCAAACTAATGGGGTTTATTTTCAAAGGGTTTTGGAGGAGCTGGGCAAAACAAAATTGAGAGAGATGGAATCAATTGGTGGTAATTGGACCAGTCTTGCTGTTGTACATATAACTATGTTTTTAAGAATTGAAAGAGTATTCTTCATGCATATTTATTATTCATAGAATACATTACTCAACTAAAATCCAAGTAAATTTCGAAATTAAGATATTTTTTATTTCTATTTCAATTTAAAAATAAAATTTTAAATTGAAATAATGAAAGTTTAAATTCAAATATTTTTTTTTTAGTCTAAGGGTTTTCAAATGCTATCGTTTGTTACTGTACTTGTGGACCCTATATGTCAACCATGTAAGCACCTCAAACGGAGAATTTGACAGTGTTTAGAACAGAGGACTTATGCTCTATATTTTATTAAGTTAAAGGATTATATTTAATAAAATTTTAATTAAGGGATCAAAATTACAATTAACTTAAAGTTCAACGACTATACCTACGATTAACTCTTTTGAAAAGAAAAAGAAAAGTATGATCCGATTAGAGATGCTCGGGAAAAAGGAGCGGGCCATGGGTTGGATGTAGAGATACAAAAGAAAAAGGAATATTATCCAACAGATACTCCTAACTCAGCTAGGGTTTTTCCCAGCCCAAATATAATATAAATAGGCAGCTGTGATGCAGCCTAACAAATCTCTCTCTCGCCCTACTACTCTCACTCCTCGGCCGCCTCTCTTAACTCTCTCTCTCTCAAATCGCCATGGCCATCACCTTCTCAGATCTCTACACCGATGCCGGTCTCAAAGCCCTCGATGAGTTCCTCGCCAGCAAATCTTACATCTCTGGGTAACAATTTCTTATTCTTCTTCTTCTTTATTTTTCTGTATATTTCAATGGATTGCACTTTATTTTTGGTTAATAATTCACTGCTCATCCCAATCTCAGAGACAAGCTGACTTTGGATGATATCAAGGTCTACGCCGCCGTGTTGGAGAAGCCCGCCGGTTCTTTTGCCAATGTCAGCAAGTGGTACAACGCCGTTTCGTCCCAACTCGCTTCCACCTTCCCCGGCAAGGCTGCCGGAGTGAGAGTCAGCAGCGGCAAGGCTGAGGCTGCTGCACCCGCTCCCGCTGCCGCCGCTGGAGGCGATGACGATGACGATTTGGACCTCTTTGGCGACGAGACTGAGGAGGACAAGAAGGCCGAGGCGGAGTTGGCGGCAGCCAAAAAGGCGTCTACCAAGAAGAAGGAGAGTGGAAAATCCTCTGTTCTTTTGGATGTCAAGCCTTGGGACGATGAGACTGACATGAAGAAGCTCGAGGAGGCTGTTCGGAGTGTCGAGATGGAGGGTCTCTTCTGGGGCGCATCGAAATTGGTTTCTGTTGGTTACGGGATCAAGAAGTTGCAGATCATGCTCACCATTGTCGATGACCTTGTTTCCGTCGATGACCTCATCGAAGAGCAGCTTACTGTTGAGCCCCGCAATGAGTACATCCAGAGCTGTGACATTGTTGCCTTCAACAAAATTTAATCCTACTACCTGCGTTGCACTGCTCTTCGTTATCATATTTACTTGTTCGATTTGGATTTGTGGTAGCAATTTTCGCGAGTCAATCTACTTTTGATCTTTACATGATGATATATGGTTTTAATTTGTGCTTCTAGTTGTTGGCTTGTGCTATTTTGAGTTTTGTAATCCTTAAGTTATACAGTTAATGTGGTGATTATAACATGATGCTTAATTGCTATCTAGATTTTTTTTTCTTCGGCGAATAATTGCTCTAGTTGTTTTTACTTTTCAATTGAATTGTTTATCCAATCAAGAGGAAGTTGGGATGAGAGAATCCGTGGTCTAATTAAATCGTATTTGTGAATTGCCTTGGAAAGTTATGGGATGATATATGCATCAAGTTTGATCGTTGCGGAAAATGTATCTTCAATCGCTTTGCAAGTCATGATTGTTAGTGGTGGAAGTACTTGCTGTTACTCTTTGGTGTTTGTTAAATTGGGTCATAAGTAAAGATTAACTAGGTTTTGTGGATTATGTTTTTAGTTCCTATGCAATATTCGGTCATCATGTAAGTTGGTTAGCAACGGATATCTCTTCTCTGCGTAGTCAAAAGACTCAAAACTAAGTATCATTCTTTCTATCCTCTCTCTCTCACGTGCTTTTTCTTAACATCGTGCTGCTGCCGTACTTTAGTTTTCGTTCATGTAATATTAGGATGATGTAGAGTATTTGAATCTAACGGAAGATGTGACACAGAACCGAGCGCAATAGCATTCTAGGATTCATATAGCCGATCCTACTTAGTGGGAAAAGCCGACCGTACTTAGTGGGAAAAGGCTTTGTTGGTGTTGTTGTTATGGTGTCAGAATGCAATGAACTTGCATTTTCTGTCGTAGCGAGTTTATCATTTATCGAACATTTGCATCTTAGAAGTACTGTTTTCTTTTGTGAATTGTCCAATTGTGTGTAATGTTTTTTTTTACTTCAGTTTGAATCCAAGTCCTGTACGAGAAGTTGAGTCCTCAACATGATCTATGTGTGAAAGAGGGATGTTGAAGAAATGAAACGAACGACGCTTGTAAACTAATGATTAATGCACGTTGTATTTCAGTTGAAGTGCTTCGAACAGAAACAACAATCATTCGTAATGCAAAAGTATTCATGAAATAAAGTATTCATGGCGCGTTTACGTAATGGTAATGAAAATAGGAGGAATTGAATTGAGGAGGAGTTGGAATGAGGAGAAGTTGGAATCGGATTCCTGTTGAAGTTGTTTACTTAAATGTTCTGGAATCGGAATAGAATTTCATAAAGTTGTTTACTAATTCAACAAAATAGGAATATAAACTAGTATGATTACTAAAATGTTCGTGTCCCAAATCAAATATTTTATATACTTTAATGGGTTTATAAAGGATAGTCTTGGAAATAAAAAAAGTAATTGAGGGCATAAAAAGAACAAAAGTGTCATTCTGATTGCCCAAACAATCAGGAATTGTATTACCACTTATATCTAGGGAATCCAATTCCACCAATATAAGGAATTGAATTCCAAAATTTGTATGGGCCTCACTGCTTTTTTGATTCTTTCATGTTTAGTAAATACCGAAGTATTCCGTAATCGGAATTTAATTCTACATTCTCATTCCGATTACGGATACGTAAACACGCCCTTAAATCCATGCTTTTTTGGGATGAAAAGATTGAAAAATTTCGAATTAAAACCATAGCTGTTATGGTTCGGTTAGGGAGATACCGAACATCTTCCAAAAACAGTTTCAGAACTTCTGTTCGGATGCGTACTACCGAACCTTCCCAAATGTGTGCAAGGAAAGATGACGAAGTTGTGTTTAAGGGTTTAAAGAGATTAGTGCACATTGTCGTCCCATGTAAGGGTATAATTTGAAGACAATTTCATTAATCTGCTGGGTGCGAAGAGAGATTATTTGGGTGTAAACATAAACTTCCTTTGTAATATTAATTAGAAATTAACTCAACTCTTTCATATGCTTTTTATCGATTTATGAAATTTCATGCTAATTTGAATTTTTATATTATAAATCACTTTAAAGATTATCTTTTAAAAAAATCAATAAAATAAGGGATGCTTAGTTATCGAATTATATAAACAAAAAAAAAAAAGAAAAGGATACTCGTCGGATCATTTTCATAGGATCCTGTGATCATGACCGTTCATCGTACATCGTGCAATCAAAAATAATATTAAATTTAAAATTTAAAATTTAAAATTAAATATAAATAGTATTTAATGAAAACTGACTGCACGATGTACGATTAACAGTCATGATCAAAGGATCCCATGATGGATCCGTTTCCTAAAAAAATCGTCAGATACAATGAAAAGAATAGGGAAAATTTGAAATAGGTCCAATTTTATAGATTACCTTTTGAAATAGGTCCAATTTTTAGTTACTTTTGACTTTTGAAATAGATCCAATTTTTAATTACTTTGGACCCATTTCAAAAAACCCCATGAAAATATTATCAATCATCTATTTATTTGCTACAGTTGTTTTTCTAAATGACCTTATCTTAAGTTTGTGGTCCAATATTTTAGTTTATAAGGTCTTTGATTGCACCCATATGTTTCAGGAAACTTCTTCTTCCTATTGTAATACTTTAGAACCCTCTCCCATTTTAATAATACTTTAAAAACAAACAATCTTAGTTTTAATTTAATTATTTTATCCATTTATAATACGATGATCGTAAACACGGAGATTCGTCAATTTGTCACAAAGAATTTTGAAGATGAACAATCATAAGAGTCAAGCCTTCCTCTATCACCTTCCACTAATCTTATCCAAAACATATAAACTCGTTACAGTCTCATGAAACGTAGAGAGGCAGAAAACGATGAGCTCACAGCTCTTATCTTTCACACCTCTACACCCCATAACCAGCACCATAACGCCGCCACTTCCACCACCACCGCCACCAACTCCATCTCGTCTCCGCCCTCCAGTCTCAACCCCAAAATCACAAACCTTTCACACCCTTTCCCAACGAACCCACATTCCTTCTCATGTCTACAAGCACCCTGCAGCCATCCTCCTCGAGCTCTGCACTTCCGTGCAAGAACTCAACCAAATCATCCCCCTCATCATCAAGAACGGTCTCTACAACGAGCACTTGTTCCAGACCAAGCTTGTCAGCTTGTTCTGCAACTATGGCTGCCCCAATGAGGCCGCTCGGGTTTTCAACACCGTTGAGGACAAACTCGAGGTCTTTTACCACACTTTGCTCAAAGGCTATGCCAAGAACTCGTCTTTAGGTGACGCCTTTTTGTTCTTTTGTCGAATGAAGTATGATGGTGTTAAACCTGTTGTGTATAATTTTACATATTTGTTGAAAGTTTGTGGTGACAATGCTGATCTTAGGAGGGGAAAAGAGATTCATGGTGATCTAATTAGTAGTGGGTTTGCCTCAAATTTGTTTGCGATGACCGCGGTTGTGAATCTGTATGCGAAATGTAGGCAGGTTGATGAGGCATATAAGATGTTTGATAAAATGCCTGAGAGAGACTTGGTTTCTTGGAATACCATTGTTGCTGGTTATGCGCAAAATGGGTTGGCAAAGATAGCTATGGAGTTGGTTATACGGATGCAGGAGGAAGGTCAGAAGCCTGATCCGATCACGTTGGTCACCCTTTTGCCTGCTGTTGCAGATTTTGGGTCTTTGATAATTGGAAAATCAATACATGCGTATGTTGTAAGAGCTGGTTTCGAATGGCATGTAAACCTTTCTACCGCTCTTGTAGACATGTATTCAAAATGTGGATCGGTGGGGACTGCTCGGTTGATTTTCAATAGGATGAAGCACAAGACTGTTATTTCTTGGAATTCCATGATAGACGGGTACGTACAAAATGAGGACCCCAAGGAGGCAATGGAGGTTTTCCAGAAGATGTTGGATCAAGGCTTTGAGCCAACAAATGTTACTATAATGGAAGCTTTGCATGCTTGTGCTGATTTGGGAGATCTTGAGCGAGGAATGTTCGTACATAAACTATTGGATCAGATGAAACTCGGATCTGATGTTTCGGTCATGAACTCTTTGATATCCATGTATTCGAAGTGTAAGAGAGTTGACATCGCTGCAAAAATATTTAACAAGTTGCAGGGTAAGACCCCAGTCTCATGGAATGCCATGATATTAGGTTATGCACAGAATGGGCGCGTCAGCGAGGCTTTAAGTCACTTTTGTGAGATGCATTCTCAAAATATAAAACCAGATTCATTTACAATGGTGAGCGTCATCCCTGCTCTCGCAGAGCTATCAGTTACACGACAGGCTAAGTGGATTCATGGACTTGTAATAAGAAAATGTTTTGACAAAAACGTTTTTGTGATGACTGCTCTTGTTGACATGTATGCAAAATGTGGAGCTGTGCACACTGCTAGAAAACTTTTTGACATGATGGATGAGCGGCATGTGACAACATGGAACGCTATGATTGATGGATATGGAACAAATGGACTCGGAAAATCTGCTGTGGATCTGTTCAATGAAATGAAAAAAGGAACAATAAAGCCGAATGATATAACGTTCCTATGTGTGATCTCTGCTTGCAGTCATTCGGGTTTAGTGGAAGAGGGTCTACAATACTTTGCAAGCATGAAAGAAGATTATGGCTTGGAGCCTGCAATGGATCACTACGGGGCCATGGTTGATCTCCTTGGTCGAGCTGGCCGGCTAAATGAGGCTTGGGATTTTATTCAAAATATGCCTATGGAGCCTGGTATTACTGTCTTCGGAGCCATGTTGGGGGCTTGCAGAATTCATAAAAATATAGAGTTGGGGGAAAAGGCAGCAGATAAGATATTTGAGTTAAATCCTGCGGATGGCGGGTATCATGTTTTGCTTGCTAACATATATCAAACAGCTTCGTTGTGGGACAAAGTGGCCAAAGTGCGAACGATGATGGAGAAGAAGCGGCTCCAGAAAACCCCAGGCTGCAGTTTAGTGGATTTGAAGAACGAGGTTCACACTTTCTATTCCGGGAGCACGAGCCATCCTCAATCCAAAAGAATCTATACTTTTCTGGACACTCTGGGAGATGAGATCAAGGCGGCTGGTTATGTGCCGGACACCAATTCAATTCACGATGTGGAAGCTGATGTTAAGGAGCAGTTGCTCAATAGCCACAGTGAGAAGCTGGCTATTGCGTTTGGGCTCTTGAACACTACTCCTGGTGCAACCATACACATTCGGAAGAATTTACGAGTTTGCGGTGATTGCCATAACGCAACCAAGTACATTTCGCTTGTAACTAGACGGGAGATCATCGTGCGTGATATGCACCGTTTCCATCACTTCAAGAATGGAACATGTTCGTGTGGCGATTATTGGTGATTATATCTTTGTTCGATTTATATTTTTGGCAGTCGTGCACTCGCCACTGTCCTGTTGTTTTAACGGGCTAAATTGCCATCCCTGTCTGGACCGAAGAGTTCTCCTGTTGCAGCCCTGGGGAACTTTCAGGGAACAAAATTAATAGATAAGGAAAACAGTAATGTTAAAAATGTTATCACAAAACACTATGTATCGGCATTCATCTCAACTCAGATTCTTTGAACACGAAGTACTGCGTAACTGTAAGGCCATACTTGTTACAAAACTATGTAGGCTATATTGCTCACTTATATTCTGCAATCTCAAAAACTCGGGCAGTTCCGTCGGTAGATACTGAAACAATAAACTCTTGGTTGGCAGAAACGGAAAGAGACTGAATGGTTTCGGTATGGCCACTGAAGGTTCTAACACAATCACCAGATCGACTATCCCAGACTCGAACCTTTCCATCCCCGCAACCTGTTGCTAGGTAATTTGATTGACCAAGCCATGTCAAGCATGTCACTCCATCCTGCCCACAAGTAAGATTTTTTTCATTAGACAGCAATTTGAAATTGACACTAACACTGGCTGGAAGTAAACACACTGGTAACAACTCGGAATATTGGAACTGGATAGGTAGGTATATATATTGTACAAGAAGAAACTCCAACAGACCTCATGTTCACATGTAGCACGGGCCGACGAAGAAGGCAAATCCCAGATAACAAGCTTCTTATCCATACTTCCAGTTGCAGCCCATGGAGAGCTGCCATACCCAATTAAATTTGAGTATAGTGAAAGTATACTACATGATTTAGAAACACATTGATTGCAATTGCAAAGATATATACGATACATATAGTTTCCTTGTACAGGATTTCATAAATTCATAATGAAAACAGTTCAATTTGAATGTCTGAAAGGCTTGAATGTACCTTGGTGCAAGCCCGACGCATTCAACAGAATCGGAATGTGAAGATAGGGAACTAACAACCTGTTGTTGTGAAAAAGGAATTCTATTAAAAGCCTGATAACTAGTAGAGCGAAACCAAGGAACTAACCAATAAGCAATCGCAATGTAACAAAACTACATCACACCTTTCCGGTAGTTATGTTGACGATATGGATAGAGCCATCTTCAGAACCAGTATAAGCTAGAGTTGAATCAGAGCTTATTGCCAAACACGTTAATCCAGCAGTATGGTACGGGTGACCTAAAAGACAGAAAAAGTCAAAATTTCCAATATGAGGGCAAGCAAATACCGTTTCTGTGATAAATTCAAATAGACAAAACTGCTGGATATCAGAAACAACATCAGTTCAGTCTTTCACTTCCTGTTAATGTCACCAACTTTTAGCAATATAAAATGGCACAACTCATTAATATAGCATGACAGATTTGGTCTGCACAGTGTATGCATTGAAGCTCAAAACTCAGGATTAGCATGCCCAAATGCAAGGAATTAACTTGTGATACATAAGGAATGATAGATGCCAGCACCATGATAGAAAAGGTACTTTAGGTAAGTTAACTGAACGAACTAAATGAAAATGGAAATATAGAATTAAAAGAAATTCATCATGGGTAATCAAATTTGGTGAAAGGATGAAAAGATAGAGCTTCAGCCCAAGTTTCTGTATTGACACCTCATAAAATCTCAAATTTCTGCCCATATATTGTGTATATTGGCCAAAATTTTGGACCTTGTATCGAATGTCAGTCTTCTCGGATGTATTGCAACAAAACATCAGTGTCATCCTTATCATTGTTTGGTTTAGGGGATTCTCTGCTCTGTCATATTACGGTTTCAAACCGGTAGCTTCTTATTGAACTTCGAACATTGCAACATCAACCGGTAGCTCCAAAAAATTGTGGGGAAAACTAAATAATCACGATCATTTGGATTCAAGGTTTCATACTACCTATTTCTATACTGATTTTTGCTCCAAAACTTCAACTAACTCGTAAGAGGAACAACATAGGAAAGTTATATAATAACTTGAAAAGATACCTTGTATGACATGAATGTTTTCACCACTTTTTGGATTCCATATTCTCAAAGTTGCATCAGCAGAACCAGTGCATATTGTTTTACCTTAAGCAAGCAGCAAAAGACATGAAAACATATACCAATGGTGACAGTTAAAAAAACATCAAAATGCTTTTTGAATCAGTTTAAATAGATGAAATTCATGATATAACAGTTTACGGAGTGAGAGAAGCAGACAGATTGAAGCACAAAGATGAAGAATAGTTACCATCAGGGGTAAAATCACCACAACTCACGTTACTACCATGGCCTGAAAACATATTAAGATAGGAACCATTGTCAGCATTCCACATCCAGACTGTGCAGTCCTCTGAACCAGCCAGGACCAGATGCCCCCTAGGATGCCACCTGACCCACTGAGAAATCACATAGTCCATATTAAATTTCTAATAAAGTAAGTACAATCACAGTAAGAAATAGAGCCTAAAAGTTTTACCTCAATGCCCCCTCCAGGACCTTCAAGAGTTCTTTTCAGAACTCCGTTTGCTACATCCCAAATTTGAATAATTCCATCCAAGCTTCCGGATGCAAGCAACAGCCCATCAGTACTAAATGATAAATTAGAAACAGAATCCTTATGACCTGCAGAGTAGTGTAGGTGAAGTTAAACTAGCAAAGCGGAAATAAAATCCAGTGAGTACATAGTTTGGTACTTTTAAGCTAGGTTTCTAATATAAAATTGGGTTCAGACAAATGCACACGAGCATGTAAAATATACTGATATTCTCTCGTACACCTACCTTGGAGCTCAAAAGCATAATCTCCTACTCCAATTCTCCAAAGAAACCCTCTGTCATCTCCACCACCGGTTGCAACCAAAGTAGGATCTGTTGGGCTGCAGACAACTGTGTAAAGCTCACCTGTCCCAGAAAGGAAAGGTAAATAGTTGATACCCTAAACTTTCAAGTAATCCAAGAAATAGAATTGCGCGAACTAAGCAGCAAAGCATCAAGCTAAAGCCAAAGCTAATACAGATTTTATTTCCTAACCAACCCATGTGCAGATAAAATAAACAATAACAGGTCATATAGATTTCATTTCCTAACCCTAACACACAAAGCAACAGTCAAGAACTCCGTCGAGGGGCAGAATAATCGACAGTTTCAAAATCAATGCAGCTAGAGAGTGAAATAAACATTAACCCTTGCATCTTATCTCAGTGATGCCTATAACAACCTTAAGAAAACCCCTTCAGTATAAGATTCTGAAATTCCTCCAGCATAGTAAGTTAATAATGACGCAAAAACATAAAACATTTCTGCCTAATGCTAACTATTTGCACCTTTCGCGGTTGAGTTTCACTCACTTCATCATTGGAAAAATGTATAACTCTTGCAAGTACTTGGTAGTCAAGTCACCATTGATTATTTCAACTTAATTGATTGTTAATAACACATAATGTCTGTAGCAGGTGAAATGCAAAAAGAAACACTGCAACTGAAACACTTACCGTTATGGCCAGTGAACGTGTGCATGGAATCATCGTCATCAGGCTCATCTGAAACCACCATAAAACATACATACCATACCAAATCAATGTAATTAACTAAAGAGGAGAAACAAAACAAAACCCATTTCATACACATTGAATTATTAATGTCCGAGATGATATCAGTTCTAGTGAAGTAAGCATACCAACACTTTGATCATCTGCATCAGGAAGATCTGCAATCCACAAGAAATTAACAAAAATTTCAAATATTACTCTTTACACAAATATATATATATATATATATAGAGAGAGAGAGAGAGAGAGAGAGAGAGAGAGAGAGGGTGAGGACCTTCGTCATCAACAGTGGATTCTCGGATTATGTCATCTTCATCAAGAAATATCTCCCCCTGGTCATCTTCTTCTTCATGAAAATCATGAGCTGGATTGCTCATATTCGTCTCTAACACACAGACACAGAGAAGTTAAATTAGGCTTGAGTTCTTACGAAATATATCACGGAGGAGGAGGAGGAGGAGGTTGGTGGAGTTTGCGCCGACCTGTGCTCTGGGATGGCGGCGGCGGCGGCGGCGCAACAAGAGACACAGAGAAACAGAGAGAAAGTTGGACAAGGAAGAGTTGTGCGGCGTCGGAAGTGAATGTAATAGTGATCAGATGTTAAATGGTCCATTGTCTTTCTTTCTAACAGCCACTTGTTTACCGACACGTGTAAATAATATTTCCTTTTTAATTAACTTTTCACCTGTGGTTCCCATTTTTGCTGCGAGCTGAAGCAAAACCCCAATTTCAACATTTAGGGTTTTGCAGAGGCATCTTCTTACTCTCTCTGTGTTGGTTGCAGAGATGCTCCCAGTGTTGAAGATCAAGTAAAATCCGCTATCTTCAACCATGTCATGGTCTGGGGTTTGTAAGAGAGCTCTTCCCCTCTCAACTTACCTCAAAAGCTCACACCTTTTCACTCTCCAGTCCAGGTAAATATTTCCATTGCTTCAAAGGACATGATTTCCGAACGCCATTTTTCTCCTTCTACACGCCCCTGTTTATTTCTATCTCTTGATCCTCGATTGGCTTATTCAATCAAATGACAAGGATTAAACAGGGGTTTACAGAAGCCGGAAAAAAAGTGTGCGGAAATCACTTCCCGGCTTAAAATTGCTGTTACAGAATATAACTTTGTGAATGCCATGTGTGCTTTGTATCATGTTTTAATTTTTTGTGTTGAAATGATATGATGATCCAGATGCATACCCAATTGTAATTTCAATGGAGGTGGTAGTAGTATTATTGCATATCAGAGGCATTTCAGCCATGATAGTAAGAATATGTGGCGGCGATTTGAGTTAAGCTCGTTCAACAAGCGTGGTAGTCAGCTCTCACCATTTGCTTCTCAATCTCTGTTGAGAAGAATCCAGAGACCCTATTCTTCTCTGGCTGCCACGCAACGAAAATCACGCAAGATGCTTTACTACTTGACGGGTTTGGTTTTTGCAATGGTGGCAGCCAGTTATGCAGCTGTTCCTCTTTATAGAAGATTCTGCCAAGCTACAGGGTATGGAGGCACTATCCAACGCCGTGAGGTCTGATTCTGTTCGATTTTTCGGGCTGCAATATTGGTTTCTTTCATTCCGAATTTGTTTGATTTAACAATGATTTGCACCTTTGCTTTCTTTAGAGTGTTGAACAGAAGATTGCTCGGCATGTTAAGGATGGCACAGTCACAAATAGGTCCGCATTCTGCTTCTAAAGTGACAGAGCTTGTCTCTTCTTATGGTTGTGAAATTATCAAATCCTTAATTTTCATTTTACTTTTATGTTTTCCATGCCTATGGTATTCATAAATGAATGCTTTCTATGTCCTACCCCTACCCCTATCCCAATTACACAAGAGTTTCACACGATTTCAGAAAACATTATGGAAACCTTTGTCTCTTATTCTTGAGTTGTAAATCAGAGTTTAATTAGTAGATTCAGCGGAATCTGAATGATGTTATTCTCCAAGATGTGTAATTTTTTACTTATATTGAATGAAGTCACCAACGTTTATATTCTCATATGACATCCTCTTGTAGGGAGATAGTGGTGCAGTTCAATGCTGATGTGGCTGATGGAATGCAATGGAAGTTTATTCCTACACAAAGAGAGGTTTTTCCTTTCACAATGTATTTATTTGTTTGCTACATCCATTATTATTAGTAACCACATATTTTTCAAAGCAAAGGGTCTCTCTACAATTTTGGTGCTTTACCGTAACATTCTTGCCTTATTTCTGGAAGGTAAGGGTAAAGCCTGGAGAAAGTGCACTTGCTTTCTATACCGCTGAAAACCGAAGTTCAACTCCAATAGTTGGTGTCTCAACATATAATGTTACCCCTATGAAGGTACTGCCCGATAATGTTTCTTTGTGTTTATTCACGTGTCTTTAAATTCCATTTCTTGACTCTAGTATGAACAGTGCCTCAATGTATTTCGTTGGGTTTTAATAAACCTTGATTATCTAGATCTCATGGAACAATTTGTAACCCAAGACAGGTGATAACACAAAATGCACTGTAGGATGAGCCTGAGATAGCTCTATACAGTGCCGTGAAAGTTTCCATTTTCATGGCTTTTGAAATACAGTTTATTATATCGATGTAATTTCTTGACATAGGGAGTGGTATGAGGACAGTGAAGGAACAAATAGAATCATTGTATGAAATCAATGCCAGCCGAATGAAACATTTGAAAGATGCCTTGAACTAATATGCGTCGATATGGCCATAGAATTGAAAGCATATTTGTGTGTGGAGAATTTCTAGTCATGAAAAACATCTCGTGAAATCAAGAGCACTTATGACGAGGCAAGGGATCATTGGTTTGTGCCAGTTTCCATCGTTGACACAGCTTATGAAATCATGAGGAAGAAATTAGTTGGGTTGCGCTTGATTCTGGTAGGGGCTAGTGAGAAATCCCTGGTCCAGATGGTTTTCCTATGACAGTTTTCCAAGAATGTGGGATGTGGTCAAGGGTGATTCTTGACTCTTTTCCAGGATTTCTTTTCGGGGTCGTTAATGCTTGCAATAATATGACCCATATTTGTTTGATTCCCGAGAAACCCCATCTTAGCAGCCCATCATCTTGGTTATAAGTTTGTATAAGATTGTGGCAAAGATGCTGGTACAATGTGATTTAGGAGTCGTCTAGTGTAAACATATGTTCACTTTATCTCGATTCCAAAATCATGCCTATTGTTTCAGTACTACATTTTTAAACAACCTTTCTAATCTAACAGCTTAAAAGCATGTTTCTAGGAGTTTCATGCACTTCACATCAGAATTTTTGGGTTCTGATAATTGTTCATTTCATTTTTCCTGTCAAGTATTGCTTAACTATGCTCTGGTTAGTGATAACGTAATGTTTCTTTCCCAGGCTGCAGTTTACTTCAATAAAATACAGTGCTTTTGCTTCGAGGAGCAGCGGCTTCTGCCGGGGGAGCAGATTGACATGCCTGTAAGTAGTGTGCTTTAAATTACTAATTGCTTAGAAGCAAAATTGCTGTACTGAAAGACATGTTACTTTTTTGCAGGTGTTCTTTTATATCGACCCCGAGTTTGAAACAGATCCAAGAATGGACGGTATCAATAACATAATTTTGTCCTATACATTTTTCAAGGTCTCAGAGGAATAAAGACGGTCTGCCATTTCAATAATTCCGAACGTGATTTGCATAAAGCTATAGAAATGACCAGACTCGAAGCGTCGAGGAAGAATATTTGGTGTTTTCTTTTCCATATTTATTGCAGATCATGTTTCTGCAGTAGGTTTCAATTTATGGATGAAAGAAATGTGAAGGAAGAGGTCTTGGTTTTGACAATAAAACTACATCGGTTATACTGTTTATACACTGAATTATTTGTTCATTCATTTGTTTCTTCAGTATACCTATGAGTTTGTCGATACATCTGCCCAGCAGCATACGCCTGCAATCAAGGTCTCTAGTCCGATTACCGCCTCCCCAAGTACTGCTTGTATGTGAAAAATTAAGAGCTCGTTTGGATGGGTTTTCAAAATGACTAAAAACGCTTTTAAAGAAAATGTTTTTTGGTTCCAAAAAGTGCTTTCTATAAGAAGCACCAGTTATGAACTTATTCCTAGAAGCACATTAAGTGCTTTTTCAAAATTTACTTGCATTTTTATTAAGAATCGGGTCCAATAATATTTTCACCAAAAGCGCTTTTAATCATTTTAAAAACATATCCAAACGAGCTCTAAGTAGCAAAAAGTCTTATATAGGGTTGTCATCGTTTAAATGTTGATGAAGAGATATGAAGAAATTAAGGTTTCATCATAAAACCAATTGACAATACGGAGGTTTTTTACTTTTATATCCTCATAAGATGAATCGTCTTCCTCATAAAAGCATCTCCTTGCTGTAATGACTTGCTAGTTCGAGTTGCTAGTTGAACTTCGAGATTCAACTAATTGAGATTTAGAAATCTCAACGGTTCACTCATGAAAAAAAAAGTACGGGTGAGCAAAGCTACATACGTAAACACAGAAATGACCAAATTAAACAACAGATACAACTCTCTTTCTCTCTCTCACTTCACCACCCACAGCAACTTAATTATGTTTTGCACCGTGAATGCTAAAATTAGCGTCAACAAACAAATAAAATCATCAACAAAATGCAATTAAAATAAACATATTTGATCGGGGCAAAGGACACATTAAATTCACGGCAGAGCTGAATGAGGAAAAAAGACTTGAAAGAACAACACCGGCGATTTCAGGTTTACAAGAAACACCGGATAAACGGCGACTGCAATCTTTAACTTTCAAAAGATGCAGCAAACAAGGTGAAAATGACTACATCCTGGCTTGCTAACCAAATACGATATTGAACCTGCGGATATCTAGTATCTGTACATACACCTCCGGAAACACAGACCAAAGGCGATTTAGTATTTGTAACCCGACAAACACAAGTCTTCTTGTAAGCTTGAGAACTATACACCCAGAGGACCCTAAAACTGGGAGTTACTTCCACCACCAGAACTGTCTAAACAAGTATATTTTCCTCATCCGAGCATCGTATGCCATGAAGGCTCGCGCTTTGACAGGGTCAGCATTCAAATACTCAAATGCATACATCTGTTTAGCCTCTTCCAAACCATCAATCTCCATCACAGCCTCTAGTAGTTGAGAGGCGTCAATTGAGTATTTGCTTTGCTCCATTGCATCAGCCAAGCGACGAATGCTTGACGCCACAGCCATCATTGCATCCTGAAGGGCTTCTGAGCCACGAGGGCGTTTCGGAAGTTGTCTAAGTGGCTGGATCAGAGGGGGGTCTTGAATACCATCTGGCACCTTGTTATACCCTTCTTCTGGTTCACTATATGACTCAGTTCCATCTGTCTCACTTAGGTCATCTGAGCTTGGAGAAAGAAATGAGGCAGAATCATCTTCACAATTCTTCATCTCACTTGGATGGCCTCCATCCTTCATCTTAGCCCAGCGACTAGGGACTTGATAGTTTCCACAAACAATTTTGAGTTCATCATACATCTCTATTGGCTTGCCTCGAAACCCTTTTGCATCAGGATGTGCCTATTTATGGAATTAACAATATCACCAATATGCAAACTATAAATAGAAGCATGAAAATTGGAAGAATAAAGAAGAAATTGACTCACTGCAATGTATCTCTTCCAAAGTTCTTGATTGTCACACTCGATCATCTTTGTAGTGGGATTCCACCTGAAACCATCTTGACTCAGGATATCCTTCATTGCCTTATACCTCTTCTTTATGGTCTTAAGACGATTAATGACCTTTTGATTGTTTAAATTCAAGTTGAAACGAGAGTTCACAGCAATACAAGCAGCAGTGTAAGCATGTTCATTAAAGCTCTTGTCAATTTTGTTTCCATGCCTAGCTTGAATAGCAAGGGAATCAATTAAACACTTATCCATTGCATGTGACCATACAACATTTCTTCCAGCATTTCTTCCTTTTTGCTTCAAATCCCTTCTCTGTCTATGCAGGTCATAGTGATCCATCTCGAACTCTGAAAATCAAATGATAACAAATAAATAAATAACCCAATAACTAGTTTGGTGCTATATGAAAGAATATGGTGCACATAAACTTGCAGGTGGGGAGTAATTATGATGGAAATCCTGAGGAACTCAAGTATCAACATAGGAAAAGAAAGAAAAACAATGCATAATGGTTTTCAAGATCAACTACTACTTGCAGTTTTTCACCCAGCTTTTTATAATCTCCTGAGCTGGCCATCGTGACGTGCATACATGAAAATGGAATTTCAATGTAGTGTAAGATATAAACCTATTAATATGTATTTAATGCACAAGAAAAAGATCAAAACATGTACAATATTCAATCATACATCTGCCAGAGGTCATGATGGTCACTCAAAGGGTTATAGGTTCAACAAATCGACTCTACACTTTGATAACTCTAACTACTTAAAATCCATGTATGGATTACCAATTCCATGAATGGATAACTCTAACTACTTAAAATCTATGCTTCCTAATCCAATGATCTCCCACTGCTGAAAGTGTGTTTATTAATGACACATGAAATCATACACTAACAATAAAATTACGCTCAGCATATAATGATGATAACTACTACTTACAGGTCCTATCCATACTCGTATTAGATTTATCTCAGAGGTAATGATACTTTCACTCGACGTCACAGGAAAAAAAGGATAGGGCCAATTAAAAAATGTGGAAGCGTCACAGGGACTCATACGCAACAGTAAACTTCAGCTAACATCTCATAGCACCGAAAACGAGTATATACATTCATAGACAAAGTAAATGAAAAACGAGGATAAACAACCCTTATAGAGATTTCTATTCTTTCTATTTTGTCAAAAAGCAATCCCAATCCCATATGTATTATGCTTCTCAAGATCGCAGAGAAAACGGAGGTCAGGAGACAAAAGAATTGTAAAGTACAGATTTTTCAAGCCTCCCAAAAAATAAACACTCTTGCTTTACGAAGTCCCCAGTGTTTCGTCTACGTGCAGTGTAAACTAACAATTGTTCAAACTACAGAAACTACATTGTTAAAGCAAGTAAGAGTGTAATTTCATTCCATTCCTCGAAAACAAAAGTAAGTGCACATTCATATGGATTGGGGATGACTTCAATCTTTTCACAGGCAAAACTTCATTACATATGTTTATATAAAGAATTCCATACCACCTAACAAGCTCAAGCAATTAGAATAACATTCTATATATACACTCGCACAGTGATATAGTGTATGCATACATGCAAACATACATTTATACAGCGCGAGAGAGGGAGAGATACCCTGGTCAATGGAGAGAGGAAGTAGCGATCTTTTCAAGTGGTGGAGCTCTCTCGCCGGTCAAATTGCCTATTCCCACTGCATCTGATCGCCGGGAGATGCAGAGACGGCGTTAGGATGAGGAATGAGGACCGCTGCCACACTTCATTTGGGAAATTAGGGTTTTTCGTTTTTGTAATTTTTCTTTTCTTTTCTTTTTTTTTCTCGAGAAAAGTTGGAAAATTTTTCTCGAGTGGTGACACTTTCTCGAAAGCCAAACGCCAAAGAAAAGCGCATTTGGTCTTCCGCTCCCGTACGCAATAGTCTGTGGATTTGCAGGACGGACTTATCATGAAGTGCCACGTATACTTGAAGACAGATGTACCAAGAGAGGAATGCTGCTGTGACTTCGTAATTGGTATCGAATTAGTAATTACGAGATCTAAACTTAAATTTTAAGTTAAAAAAGAATATTATTGGATTAAGTACAAAAAAAACTTCTATATGGTTGGTTGATTTTGAGTTATATTACTAATCATGGACTGCTTCAATTGTGAAATTCTGCCTTTGGATTTCATTATACAATTCTCCTGGGTTTATTTTAATTTAGTTAATTTTAAATTTTTGGTTTCTCAGTTAAGGTTGGATTTTTTATAAGTATTCATTAAAAATTTGTAGACCTCTCGGGATCACTCTTGGTAATTTTGGATAAAACTCAATCGCATGAATACATGGGAAAAAACTGTTCGAGAATCGAAATTATAAGGAAAGAGAAATAAACACGCAAAGGCATGAGCATTTTCCTCAATTAGAATTCTATATATGGAAATCTCCAACAAAGTTGGAGTCAACCCCTTCCGTTATAAAAACTGTGGTCAACCTATTTGACCTAATTCATCTGCGACTATAACTCTGCTTCCAGGTGAGTTTTCAGGCGTCGTTTGTAGCAGTTTTCGACAACGATGAGCTTATCCACCACCCCCGATCAACTCAGCATCACCTTAGCTTTCTTTTCCACCCAAAATTCACTCCAATTGATTGCCATTTTCGATGAGTCAACGTCCTAAGCTTCTGAGCTCCTCGACGGCAAACTTGTTGTTTCCAACCATCTTGATGCCATCCACGACCACCAATCGACAACAGCCCAGGAACCCAGGAGGATCTCCTTGGGTCTTGATTGCTCGTTGGTGTAGTGATGACAGCACGGTGAGGCAACCATTTCTTCGGTGGTCCATGAATTTGACAGTGGTTTTCGCCGTCCTCAGGCCAATTCTAGACTCCGCTGAAGGTATGAAAATTTCTCCCTTATTTGTAATGTAGCTCTTGGTAAATTTTGAGCCATTTTGGCGATTATTGAAATTTTCATCAAGCGAGGTCTACAGCCGCCGCCTTCAGTGGAGCTTAACCACTGACCCGACGTGAACTTTCTAAGCCAAGTACGATTCTCTAAATCTGTATTTGATATCTATTTGATGTGATTTTATTGTTTGCATTTAATTTAGTAAAGAGCCACCAATTAGTCTTTATGGTAGGTGAAGATTCGATCGCTGGTTCGTAATGAAATTTTGTATTTTTTTTGCATATATTATATGAGTATCTTAGGAACTTATCGATGATTGACTTTTGGTCAACATGTTCCGAATCGTTTGTAAATATGGAAATTAACGTTACTAAAGACTCTGATAAAGTCTAGTAGGCCTACCTTGGTCACTATGACATCTTGGGGATGTGCACTTCAGTTTGCATGCAAGTGGTACCTTACCAGGATTCATATGCTGCTTGAGCTTATAGGTGAGAGTCATGAAATGTGTGTTGCCTTGCATATTTGAAATCTTTGTGAAACGAGAGGGCTAGATGAGAACCGTTAAGCCATTATTATGGGGAGTTGTGATATCAAACTTGTATCATGTCTGGTTTCATTAAGTTATTCTAAACTAGGTTCCTAGAATTTTATTTGCTTCCATTGAGTTGGTCCAAAACTGTGTTTCATTTGGGTTCTATTGAGTTGATCTGGAGCGTTCTTTCATCTGGATTCCACTGAGTTGGTTCGAAATCCCATTTCCTATTCGATTTCGGCGAGTTGGTCTAAAACCCTTTTCTACTTTGATTCCGTTGAATTGGTTTGGAATCCCTCTCCTTATCCGGTTCTGTTGAATTGGTTCAAAACTCTCCTCTACTTTGATTTAGTTAAGTTGGTACAGAATCTCTCTTCCTACTCAGTTTCGTTGAGTTGGTCCGACGCTGTGCTCTATTTGGTTTCTGTTGAGTTGGTCCTTAAACCCTTTTTTTACTCAGTTCTGTTGAGTTAGTCCGAATTTTGATATCAAGTTTGATTTCAATTCATTAATGTATCATTTTTTTTAACAAACGATATTATCTACTGACACCCAACCCCGATATCCCCAAATATTAGGGTAGACACGTGTTAGCTGACACTCGAGGGTGACGAAGCCATTTTAAACATGCATATAAATAAAATATGTAATTAGAAATAGATACACCAATGCAGAACCGTGTTCAGAGCATACAACTACTCAAGAATCTTGTGAAGGAATTATAATAAATGGTACAAACAAAAGAATGAGTCATACACTGAGGAAACTCGAAGATACCTATGCAGAAGTGTTCTGATGCCGGGATTATATGTCTCGATTCTAACTCTTGAAAGGAGTGCAAACCTAAAAGAGTGAGTGGACCAAAGTTTATAATAATAATACTAATAATAAGAAAACCATTTCTTATGAACATACTAACCCTTTATTTTGAAAACACACACACGTGCGCGCGCGCGCACACACACACACACACACACATATATATATATATATAGTACTACATAATAGGTTTTTTTTGAAAATTCTAGCATGCCATGAAAAATGTTCGTAAAACTAGTACGTATAAAACATTGCTTAGTAATGGAAATATCGCCGCCCGAAGGCAAATCCGTAAATCTCATCCATGATGTACTCACTAGGGGTATCATAGTGGCCTGAAGGCATAACCATCACCAAAGGTGAACCTGTACGACACTGGGTTACGCCAATGAAGAAATCATGGTCCATCACCAGAAGGTGAAGCTGTACGACTTCGGGTTACGCCAGAGAAGAGATATATCTATATATATGTATATGCCTGAAGGTGAAGTTGTATGACTTTGGGTTACACCAGAGAAGAAAGGGGGGGTCCATCACCCGAAGGTGAAGTTGTACGACTCTGAGTTATGCCAGAGAAGAAACATATACATATAACATATCACACCGACACTAGCCCCGGGCTAGTGAAGTTAGGGGGGTATGTCATAAATATCATCAATTGTGTCCTATGGCCATAGGTTTCTACATATCCGGTTGTGTGTATGTGATGTATGATAACCTACTAGATAAGCACCGAAACATATCTCAAAATCTCATATCAATTTGGAGCTCAAAAGCTCAAAGTCTCATCACATAAATCCATGATAATTCACATTCGTAAATCCATAGAATTCCATATATGAAAACCCCATAATTCATAACCTTTAGTAAAAACGTAAATTCAATAAATCATAAATATGCATAAAAGCAATTTTAATAAATCATAAATCATTCATAAAGCATAAATCCAAAAATTTGTAAATCATATCATAAAACATAATCAAGTCATGAAATATGACATGCATGCAAGCCTAATATTTTATAAAAACATGCAATTTAAGCAAGGGTCCACTCGCAGATATTTTGTTGCCCAGGAGCAACTCGAGTGATCGAGGATGAAGTCACTTCCCACGGATGCACCTAACCACAATTTGTGACCATTTAGTAAAACTCTAACTAAACGATAGAATTTGGGAAAACAGACATTGGATTCGGATTCGGTACGTTGAAAAACCTAAAGAGGGACCTTGGGTTCCCCCCACATGCCGCCGCACGTGGCGGTTTCTGGAGAATGGAAACCCAATTTTTCGACCCACCCCAAAAATTACCAAATTTTACAGGAATGTAGAACTTATCAAGGGCAAGAACTTTCATACCTGAGTCGAAGTCCAATTCGGCCGGAACACACCTAAAAACCACCTCGATCCGTCGAAAACTCTAAAAATGGGTGTTCTTCGATTCGTCAAATTCGCAATTCCGCTGCCTTCAAACTTGTTTGGGCTTTGTTCCTGACCTCAAGTTGAGTCATTTGGTGGTGGTCATCGATGGTGAATGTTGCAGGAGTGGTGGATCGCCGCCGTGGTGTCCTCAAAGCTGTCGGCTTCGATCTTTTTGAATTAGGGCCAAATTGGCTCGAGTATTTTTTTTTTATAGAAATTAGAGAAGAGAGGTGACAAGCCCTTTTCCAGGTTGTAGCTTGAAGAAACTCGTTGAAAAATTGATGGAAAACTATCAAAAAACTCACAGGAGTCCGGCTAAACCGGGTCGGGTCCATGGGTCGAAGGGATGATCTGGATTGGGTGGTTTTTCTCTCCCTCCTTTCCCCTCCTTGCTTTCTTTTCTGATTGGTCCGCCTCCCCTCCTTTCTCTCATTTCCCCTTTCTCTCCTCCGTCCATCTCTCTCATTTCCCTCATTTCTCTCCTTATCTCTCCATCCTAGCCACACACGTGGCTCTAGATCAATGCTCTAGCAACCAGATCAATGCTCCAGCAAATTTGGAGCCTTCCAAATTAATAATCAAATGACCATTTTGCCTTGTCTTTGTTCATTTATAACTTCTTCGTTATAACTCTAAATTACATTCCGTTTGCGCCCACGTATTCGTAACAACGAGTACTATCACAATGCGTCAAGGAAACAAATCTTATGTGACATGACAAGGCGGTCAACAAAAATCAATGTTTTTGCTTCGAAGGAACGTTTTCATAACTTCACGTTCTAAATTATAAAACCGTAATATTTGGGGACGGGTCGTTACATCTACACTAAAGGGGAAGGAGGTGGGCTTAGCCTTACAATGGGCTAGCATAATGTGATTCAAATTCGCCTTTGGCTTGATTTGAACTTAAGACTTCTCACTTATAAGTGAAAATGAATACTATTAGACCGTAGTTCTAAGCGACAATTCATTAATCTATCATTAACTGTCCTTAATTAGCTTGTTTGAGTTTTATTTTATTTTCATCAATTTAGTTCACTAAACATGATCTAACACTTATTTTTCTAAGTCATCTTTCTCGGTGTTTTCCATGGTTCGACGGTTCCATGGGGATAGAGTTGGAAGCAACCCCGACATATCTTCCACCTCGGAGTTTTTCTTTGATGTACACTCCAAGGCTAAACAAGAAAAGCCATATCAACTTGTGGAAGCAGTGATGGCCCTGTTCAAACAAGACTATAGGATTTTCCAGATTCTACTGATCATCTTTAACATTATAGTGGTCCTTGCAGTTTGCAGAAAGTAAATAACAAAGAGCGCAAGATGTTTCACGAATCCAGTACAATTTACAAACATGTCAAAGATTGAGATGTGTAGTTTGAAGGGATTCAACACTTGCCTATACCAATCAAAATCATAATCCTAGCCGGAAACTTGACTTGCAGAAAGAAAAGGCCACACTAGCTTCCTGTTTATATAGGGCTTGTTCTGCATTTTGCTGATACAAAACCGTACGACCAGACTTTAATTTCTGGGTCTAATCGATTCAGTCTAGCTAAGATTAGCACTTGCGTATGTTGATATGACGATGCTACAGTTTACTGTTTTGTTAATTATCCAACATCTCGTAATGAAAAGAAAATAATAATAGTTGAGCACATGTAGATCAATACTGAAGAAACAAGGCGTGATGAAGTCAGGACATACAAGAAGTAGAGAGGGTTTGAATTGAAACTACGAACGTTCAGATACCTCAAAGAACCAGATACATCAATATCTCATCAGATCACCATATCTACACAATGTGCAGTCAAAACAAAACAATCAAGCATTCATCACCATAACTACATGATGCTCAGCTAACACAGCAAACAATGAAAACATAAACCGAATTCTGCTCAATCAACGAAAAGCAAACCATCCGGAAGTACTGTGACTACATCAATTTGCAGTTGAGAACTGATGCTCCGTCCCATGATGTACACACTTCAGAGAATAAAAATTGAAAACTATGGTGTTTCCATCAGCTTGAAGTCACAGTCGTCCCAAATCAGAAGGGAATCAGCATTGCAATTTAGTGACTTTGGAGACTTGCAAGGAGGTGGAGAGTCAAGCTTGTCAGACAGCCAGGGGAAATCATGCTCAGGCATCTCTTCCAAATCCCACTCCCTCAGGGGACTCTCGGGCTGAAAACCGAAAAAACAAACAAAAGCAATTGGTTACCCAACATCCAAAATACAAAATACTCCTGGAGCAAAAGAAGAATGAAATCCGAAACTTACATCCTGTTTCCTTGGCAGTGGAGGTGCACTTTGAAATGAAAGCTTCTTGGAAGAACCTGAACAAAAAAGGATCAAATAATAAATTTAAGTGTCCCCAGAAAATCATGAATTTCAAGAAACGCAAACTATTCTAAACATATAATCATACCAATATCTAGTCCAAGTGTCATCAGAAACTGACCCATGTCCATACTCTTGGTCTGTTCTTTAATGCACTCTTCATGATTGTGCAGAAATCCTTCCCCTGAAACATCATTAAGACAAAGATGCCCCTCTGCCACATCACTCACCTGCTTTGTGTTGTGCTTCTTCTTCTGCCCCTGTTCATTCTGTCTGTTTGAAATGTCAATTAGCGCCGTCCTGCTACGAGTTTGAACTGTATCCGAGACTTTAGACAAGCCTTTCTTATTGCTTGAATCATCACGAATGATTTCCTTGGAAGGCTGCTTTTGTAATGCCTGGATCAGAGCAGCAGGCTTCCCTGAATTCGATAGATCACCAAGCGGTTTCCTGCCACCAAGCCCCACTTTCCTTTGTGTTTTCAAGCCACCGCCCTTCCCCACAAGAGATGCTCCTGTTGCAGATAATATAAGGGTTAACCATCTAACTGTAGCCATACAGGAGTTTTAGATACTGAAATAAGAGCATAACTAGACTTTCAAGTACCATTAGAGTGAACGCTGAGATCCTGATCTCGAAAGAAACTACCAAGTTGTGATGCCATTGGTTCCCTTCTATAGCCAATTCAATTTTGATCCTCTACTAACTGTAGAAACAATCCATACGGAAACAACGGAAACTAAGCATGTGATATAGTTCCAAACACACTGCCGAAAACAAGATACAATGCAAAAAAACTCTTTCAGCATATTCCTTCGCACAGATAATTGAGCCTGAAGATGCCAGATCACTGATTGTAATCTCATGTGGCCGTACATCCAACAAAGCATTCTCATCACCGCTATGCTCATTTTTTGCATGTGTTGATATTAAACATTATCCGCACACAAATAGTTGACAAGATTCTTTTAAAACACTAAAGAAATTAGACACCAAAGAACTAGGAATTCACACCTCACAAGAAATAATACTTTCTTGGGTAGTCTTGATCCTTACGCTCAATAAATACTCAAGATTAGACGTTCATCTCCGAAATTCGGCGTCTTTAAAAATTAAACACTGATAGATAAAGATAGATTACATTGTAATTATAATTAATAATATCAATTTCTTATTTAACAAACACTGAAATGAAATTAATTAGGCATTAAAGGGCCTTTCTTTCTACAAACTGTTTACCCCAACAGAAATGTTGATAGTGGGTTTCAAAGCCGAAGCCAAATAATTTGCAAGATTAAGCATGATCACAAAAACCCTACCCTTCATATGAACCCTAAATCGATTATAATCCCAAATTAAAAATTGATTGAAATACAATTAAAAACGAAGAAATTAGAGATTAAAAACGAGAAATAATACCTTTGAGGGAAAACGGCTTATACGAAATAAACGACGAAGAACGCAGATTATTGAGAAATATCACGATTCACGACAGAGGAGATGACAAGAAGTTTTTGAAATTTGAGAACGGAGTGTGGGTAGCCGTTTGATTATAGACGGGTGAGAGTGAGTTGCAACGGTAACTTTATGTTATCATTACACTTATAACCCTCATGGGAAATGTAATTACGAGACTGACACCCGTGCTTATCCGTTCGATTTAGACAATTTGAATCACCGCCGTCCCTTTCTCAAAATTTTCTTCTCATATTATCCGTTCGATCTAGATTTACCTTTGATAGCAAGTAAATTCATATTTTCACAATTCTAAGAGAATTACGTACCACGACAATAAGGTCTGGTTTGATTATGAGATGATTCTGAAAAAAGTTGGTATAAAAAAAAGCTGGAAACTGTTTTTGTGTTTGGTAAAAATTCAGTTTCAACTTTTTTTCACAATTTTGGGTGAAGAAAAGCCAAAAACAAGAAGCTGCAAAACCTAGCTTTAAAAAACTGGTTTTTTTTCACATCTGTTTTACATAAAAGTTTACCAAACACTATAATACTGTTTTTTTTTTCAAAAGCACTTTTACAAAAATGTTTACCAAACACTCTGCTTCTTTATTTCATAACTGCTTATTGTCACAGCACAGCAGAAACAGTTTTTTTTCAAAGCACATCAATACCAAACCAGCCCTAAGTATAGTTAGTGAAGCACTTGAAGTGATTTTTTAGGGTTTACTTGCGTTTTACTAAGAATTTGTTCTAAAAATATTTTCACCAAAAACGTTATCAGTAATTTTAAAAATACTTCCAAATGAACCTGTAAATTTCAATATAAAATATTCAAAAACAAGTTTCTACAATTTGTAAACACTATTAGATGGTCAAAGATTTATAAGGTTGTAACATCCCACATCGCCCAGGGGACTGATCCTTAAATGTATATCCCATCCTACCTAGCACGAGGCCTTTTGGGAGCTCACTGGCTTCGGGTTCCGTAGGAACTCCGAAGTTAAGCGAGAAGGGGGCTAGAGCAATCCCAGGATGGGTGACCCACTGGGAAGTTGCTCGTGAGTTTCCAAAAACAAAACCGTGAGGGAATGGTAAGCTCAAAACGGACAATATCGTGCTATGGTGGTGGAGCGGGCCGGGGGAGTGGTCCCCCCCCGGGCCGGGATGTGACAAAGGTGATATAATCCGCAACACTTAATTTACAACATCCGGAACACAAATAAATAAAATTACAAATATCCAGAATCTGTACAACTAGCCCATTAGGGGTGGGCATAAAAACCGCAAAACCGCATCGAACCGTAAGAAAAAAAACCGAAAAAAACCGTGTTGACCGGAAAAGTCAACTTTGAGTGAAAAACCGAACCGAACCGTTCAAACCGGTTCCGGTTTCGGTTTCGAATGATCAAGAACCGATCGAACCGAACCGAACCGTTTTATTAATTTCATTCAGTCCAGTTGTCAGGTTTAGAAACTATCTAGGAGATAACCTGGGTGATGAATTTCATTCAAGCTCACAATCTAAAACTATGCTTGATATAATGATAAAGTAGTAACTAGTAAGGATATTATATATTAAAAACTGTTCGACCTACTTGGTTTTAAGATTAAATATGTTCATTCATTTCCACTTTGAGGCGTAAAATATCCTTTTAACTTCTTATACACATACTTCAATTTTCATGTTTTTTAATATAAAAACAAAACTGTATATTGTTAAGTTATGGAGATTGTTTTAAACTTCTATGGATGCTACAAATCTATGTAGAAATCTATTTTTCTAGAAAGGTTGTCATTTATTTTGCTTAGTTTATGATATTTCAGTATCTTATATACTATCTTCAATAGACAGGTTGGTGGGCGGAAACTCTTGCTTGATGTGGTTACTATTGTTTGGGTTGACACCTTATTGTTGATCAAGTCTAAGAATGCCGCTAGGAGCCCATTACAGCGCAAGCATCTGATGAAATTAGCACAGAGGATTTGGTGTTCAAATAATTTATTATTAGGAACCGTAAACCGGCGAGAACCGAATCGGAACCGGTGTAGACCGAACCGTAAGGTTCTAGTAATAAATTTAAGTGGAACCGCACCGAATCGAACCGTTAATATATTTCGGTTCCGGTTCCAGTTTAGGGGTGGAACCGCACCAAACCGCACCGTGCCCACCCCTATAGCCCATAATCTGAACAAGCACTGTGTTTTGGACATACAAATTGATTAATCAAGAAGCACTGAGACAGTCTTCCCACTCTCCATACTTGGAACTCAAGTTTCCTCCCCCATTCTGCTGTGCGTACTCGGAGATAACGGCTCGCGCACAAACGTCCCACGTCCTTGCTATCTCCCCAAGTGACAAGGGTTCCGTCAGCCTCCGGAGAGACATATTCAGCTTTGATTTTACCTTTGCTGAAAGATCTTCTAGCTCATCACTGCCAGACCAACAACGGATTAGACCAAAAGGATAAACGGAAACTAGGCGTGCTAAATTCATTCATCCAGGATACACAAAACAATTCGACCAAAAGCTTCTAGTACATTTTCAACATCCGGAATACAACTTAAGAAATGCCTAGGCGCACACAAAATGTATGCGAGAGCAATGTCTCACCTGACTTCCACTCTCAGCTTGTGTAGAAATATGGGAGAGCACAATGGATAATTTGCAGGAACAAGCAATCGTAAAGGCTGGATGGGAAACTGCACAGACATGAAAAAGCAGTCATACTGGGATAGAATCGTCACATGAATAGTTTATGAATCACATTTAGACTACTGTGTAAGACACACCGTGACAATGGTTCCTTGACCACCTCTAAATTGAGCTGAGACTACTGTCGGAGGGGTATCTTCATCACTGATATCTAGTACAGTGTCTATTAGTTGGTGGTTGATCGCTGTAATTTCTTCTAACAGGGTTTGATTCACCTGCAACATGTAGTATATAATTATAACCAGAAGAGCATCTTCAAAGGAGATATCAAATTTTGAACATAAAATTTAAATTTGACAGCCAATGTGGCATTTTAACATTTTTTTTTAAAGTTTTATTGTCTATCCGATATGTCAAATTAAATTATTATTTTATTATATTATAAAATAAATGATTAAATTAATAAAAACTGAATAAAAGGCACTTAATAATTATGAAATCCGAACCGTTCACCATTTCTTTTTAACAAGAGGGAACCGTTCACTTACCTCTATTGAACAAAAGGAAAACGGGTCAATAACAACATTAATTGCAATGATGATTAAACCAATAAAAAATTAATAAAAAGCATTCATAATTAATTTTGAAGCTGCTGTCAAATCTGACAACAGCTCTCTTGCTGCCAATCCATGTCATCGCCACATAGGATTTGACATTTCGGTTGAAGAACATTAGTGTGGTCTTTGTTTTTACTGTTATAGCTTATGTGGACATTTGGAGATGCTCTAAGGAGACATACTCAAACCCAAAGTTTTGAGATGGGAGGTAAGATTCATATTCTTTTCCATGCTGCTTCTCTTCTGATTTATGTACCGACTAAACAAATTCAAAGCTAAGACTTACCCGGAGAACCCTACCAGGAGTCTTACTTTAAGAGATGTTCAAAATATTACCAGAATAGGATACCACAAAACAACTCAACGACAATATCAAATAACTAGAAGGGAATTGTTATTATTACTCCAAAAATCTCATTTGGTACTCCAAACTTTCTATTATTAGAAAAAAAAAAAATATACTTGTGAAGAGTGTAGAATGAGATTTTTGAAGTGTTAATAACAATTCCCAACTGGAATAGTGAAAAACAATTGACTTTCTCTGCCTAAAAATTATGAATCAATTTCTAAAAAGTTATACCAATTAATATGCTGAAAAATCCATCACGGAATTCAACTTTCCTGGCTTAAATATGGAGATAATATATCATGCCAATAATGATGAGAAAACGCTTGGTAGAATTTAGAGTTCAAGAACTATTACAGAACACGTAATACATGAATTTTAATCTTTTTCACGGCATTGTCTAGGTTAGTACTATAATAAAACAACCCTAAAAGAAATGAGAGATATGACAACAGATTTCCTGTCACAGAAGTCAGACAGTTGTAGAAAGTGAAAGAAAGAAAATAGAAGTCAAGAGTATTTGGGTCCTCGAGTAGAAGAGACCGGGAGATGACCTTGTTTTTGAATCAGATGGTGAAGGAAATAAAATGACCGAACCATAACAACCAGAAGGATCACACTGATTATAATTTTTCAGCTAAATTGATTTTCTGTCGTAAACAGTATCTCCATGACATGGTACTATTATTTGGATAAATCATATATAAGCTTTAAACAATTAAAAAGAACCTCTCAGAGCAGCATCATACCTCAATCCTTGGCCTTTTGATATAAGATACTGCAGTTGACTCCAAGTCAAATATCTCCATATCACTTAACTTTGAACTATCACGGATACTTCCAGTTGCTGATGCAATGACATCAATTGGCACTGTACTTTTGCAGCGTTTCGTATTTTTTGTTCCAAAGGTCATACCTTGCCATGTTAAATAACTCTTCTGCAAACGAGAATTGGTCATGCCCGCTAAATCCTCACCTATTGAACCTCCAGATCCTGTAAGTGTTGCTGATCCTGATATCCTATCAGTTGTACAAACAACAGAGCCAATGTCCAAAACAGAAGCGCTTAGTGCCTTAGATGACATCAAGTTCACCTGAAATAGAAAAAGAAAATTACATTGCATCTTATATATCTTAATTTTGATGTTATGCAATAAATCCAACACTTTCTGAAACAATCAAAGAGAAACTTGCAACAGTTCAGACTGACCACTTTAATTAAGCGCTGAATAGGCTGCTCAGAAGCACTCAACTCATCAGACATTGTTGTAGATGTATCACAATGAATGACGTTACTGGACTCTTCAAGTAAGGGTGAAACAGATATCCCAGGAGTACTGATGGCAATGGGTGATGGGGATTTTGCTGCAATATTTACTTGTTCATCTCCAATACTTCCAGCATTTGATAGGGATGAAGTATCAGAAATAGGTCTCTCAAAATCTCCCCGGACAGATGATGAAGGCAAGGGAACCAAACAAGAAGTTTTAATAGAGCGTGAGTTTATGGGATGGAAAGTGGTTCTAGCTTCTGTTAGAGGCATCGGAAGATTTTTCTTGTCAATAGTAGAACACTGAGGAACTTGTGAGCAGGAAGAACCATAAGTTTTGGGCAAAGCAGTAGGAAGTGAAGCTCCAGATTGCAACCTTACCAGCCTGCTATGCTGTTGCACAATTTGTTTTTGTTGTACTGATTGGTGCAGCATCTCATGCCTATCTTGAAGTTCTTGCTTCTGTGTCTGAGTCTGCACATCCCGCTCTTCTTTAGGTTGTTTCAGGCACATCTCTTGAAGTGTATTACAGCTTGACTCAAAAGCAGTCACGTTTGACTGTGGTCTATGCACGGGGCTATGTGACAACAAGGTCTTAACGTTTGGTTGTTGGAGATTGCTTCTAGGAATATTTAAGTTTCCTGAGGAAACCTGCTGCACTATGTTAAATGAGCCTATCTTTCCTGAATACTTCTCAGTCGACTGCAGGGTTGGATGCTCATATACAGACATAGAATTGTTTTCCAAGTTCGTTGCATTGCTCCGCTGCATTGTTGTTGCAGAATCCTGTGAGTTCACTGGCTGAAATGTTGGCTTCTTTTCGTCTTGCTGTGTCTGAACTGGAGAAGTTTGAGAACAAAGTTGTACGAATTGACGCGTAGAGTGCACATCAGAAGATCGTTGTCCATGATGCTGTGAGGGACCAGAATTTCCCCTTCCACGTACACTAAGAATAGAAATAATGTACTTCTCAAATACACCCAGACTCTCCTTGTAAGAAGGTGGAATATTGCTTTTGGGAAAACTTAGATTAGAAATGATTGTATTCACCCTATTCCTCAATGAATTAAGTTTCTCAATGCTGCCTGTTTCTGTCTGTTGAGAGATAGAGTTGAGCTGGAGAAAATTAAGAGAACTTCAACAAATAATCATAGAAACTTTTCGTCCTAAAATTTTAATGCAAGAGAGCCATTGATCTGATGTTGGATACCTAAGGCAGAAAATTTGAAGTGAAGGATAACTTACCTGCTGGAGCCTACACGTTATTGTACTATACATATCAGTCAGAGGTGTTAAATACTTGATTTTTAGACTTTGAAGCTGCGAAGTAACATTTTAAAAAATTATTCGGTCACAGCTTTATTCTTTAATTAACCGCCCTACACAACAATGGGCTCATAGTAATTTTAGTTTTACTGACAAAAGCAGGAAGAGAGAAAGAGAGAGAGAGAGAGAGAGAGAGAGAGAGAGAGAGATTACCATCTGGTAGGCATCCTCTTGCCAGTTCTCTGTGCGTGAAACCCTTCTTGCAGATGTAGAAGTTAGTGTGCCTGTCAAACGAGTATAAAATGATAGAGTGCAAGTCAATTGAGAGTCGATCTGACAGGTTGAAAGCGGAAATAAGATGATGATTGCATGTAATTCTGCAAAGGGTTTTCAGAGGAACATCCGTACAGAATCAAAATAAAAAGATACCCCAAGAAGTGAGCCTTTCTTTGTACAAAATTAACAATTGAGGGAAAATTTCCAAATCCACAGGATTGCAGAAAATGACAATGAGTTTAAATTAAAAGAGCGAGCTTATAACATCGTTACTGCAGATATTTACATTTCCTAGAAGCCAGCTAATGTAGTTGGGCAGATTCTGTAGTTTGTTAATAGAGCATTCAAAAGTTTCGTAATAATATTGCACATACAAATACATAATCACATGAAAATATATTATTGCACCACTAAAAGATGTGAGAATCCAGAAAAACTGCAAGAGAAATTAAGCAACCAGGGCTCATACTGAACAGAAGGCCATGTCAATCAGTAGATAACAAAACCAACAAAATGATAAGAAAATAGGTAGTCAGAACATATATTTTCAGGACAGATACCCAAATGTTACTACGAAGTGAGAACTAATTTTAACAACAAACTACATAACTTCATGAGCTAATTTTGATTATTAGGTTGATCAGAACTAGCCTGCCCAGTTAGAAGTTTTCCACACTTCTGGAATAAGATCATAGAAATTAGCAACTCAATAATTTATCAACAATGAATCTAGGAAGGTATTTCTACTTATTTTCTTATTTAATAAATCAACTTTTTCTGCTGATACATAATTCGGTTTCACAGTTTTACCTGATGTTTGATATGTTTGCTGCTGATCTTCTGCTGATGGATTTGGCAGTTGTTCCATCTTCTGTGGCTGTGTTTGTGAGTTCAGTCGTCTCTCAAGAGAATCTGCCTGTGATTCTTGATCTTGATTTGGCAGCAGAACTGAAGCTTTCTGTTGGGTTTGCCCCTGCATATTTACCTCGAATAGGCGCATGCCTGAGCTGGCACACTGTGTTTCAAGCAGCTGTGAGCTTTGTGGCAGTACATACATATTGTTTCTTTCACTCAATTGCTCATGATGTGCACTTGAATGATTTATTTTCTGTACCTGAAACTGCTGTTGTACAGTATTCTGTTGGCATGGTAACCTGGGCTGTTGCTGGTGCAAGTTAGGGCAGCCATTTGGTTGCCCATCTAAGTGGCTCTGTTGCATATTAGTAGCAGTCAACTTTCTCCCTAACAAATGTGCTTGCTTTTGTGATTGCATTAATGGGTTCTGTGAACTTGATGACACATTTTGATGATATCCAGAGCCACTTGTGATTGGTTTGTTTGCCTAAAGGCTATCTGTGACTGAGTCTTATTCCCTGACTGTGTTGTCTTATCGAAATAAGACATCTGATCCTGCCAAATACCAGAAAGTGGAGCAACACGCGTCTCCGAAGGGCACATGACAGGAGTTTGCAACATAGATTGTTGAGAGGTCTGTTGCTGAGTAGGGTTTAAGAGTTTCGGTTGGTAGTGGTGCTGAGGCTGTAGTTGCTTCTGGGTTATACACGATGGTGAGATATTTTCCTGCTTACAAAGATGAGGATTTAGCTGCTCATGGTTCTGCTGGGAAACGATCTGGGGTGAATTTTGTCTCCCTTGCTTCTGTCTCAAATTATTGACAGAAATATTAAAAGGTTGGCCACTCCCTGATAAATTTCCTACAGACCTTTGTGAATTAACAAACACACTCTGCGAATTGGAATTTTCACTAGCATTGTTTGGCAAAGCAACGTGAGGCGAAATACTGACAGTGGACCGTGCAGATGCTAAATTAGTAACGACTCCACCAGATGCAGTGTTATCTTGAACATTAGGCAATGAATGTTGTTCATGTGCTTGGGACAGAGTTGTGGCTTGAACAGAAATCGATTGGCCTTGCTTACCACCTTGGAGATGAATATCATACGATGTAATTATAAAATAATGATAAAACAAAAGATTAATTAATTCAAATTTTGAAGAATACAAGAAATATATGTAGGAGATCCTGTACTGGAATCCTAGTAATTACAACTTCCCATTGTAAGTTCAACTCCTGATGTTAGACATTATAATGGTTGGTTGAAGTACACATGCGACACAAGTATTAGAATATAAAATAATCCTTGTCCCTTGTCGGAGCAAAAGCTTCTGAGAATATAGTGACCAACAAATTCATCACTATTCAAAATGTAAATATTCTTCCGTCACTACTGAAAAAATAGTATCACTTGGGAAAGCAAATGACGTGAAGACACACACACACACCAGAGAGAGAGAGAGAGAGAGAGAGAGAGAGAGAGAGATTTGATATCTCAAGCTTAGCTTCTTGTAGCCACCAAAGATATAAAAAACAGTTCTCAGATTTTCCCTATAAAAACCACAAATGATCTTCCGTTTTATGATTTAAAAAAATATTGATTATGTAGCCAGGGAAGATGATATCATGTGCACCCAACAAAGATATAGCTAACATTACATTACATGTTAACACCGTTCCAGATTTAAGGGAAAAAAAAAATATAACCCACTTTTGTTTTCTTCTTTAAAATGAAGGCAAGCATACATAATGCACATAAACAGTCTATTTTAGAAGCAAAACATCAAACAATCTGATATTGCTAAACTCAATAATTTAGTTTTCAAAATAATGGCATACCTGGATTCAAGTTTTTTGACTCCAACCTCGATTTGATCCGCATTATATAGTCTTGCTAAATTAAACAAGAAATGTTTATTTTAGGCTGATAAAAAAATATTTACTCAACTATTCTTTCTAATCAGCATATATAAAAAAAAGCGTCAGTGAACCACAAAGATTTATCTTCTAGGTTTATTTCCAAATTAAACATAGGTTGTTAGGTTCGAGAGGGGAAATTCTGAAAATAACAGAAAATGTAAGCTTGAGAAGAAAGGCATATCATAACTTAAGTTACCTGGTCTCTGGCAACCATATAAACCTTTTCCTCGAAATTTACAGCTATCCTCTTGTAATCAGACATATGTTTCTCATGCTCAGAAAATGGAAAACGCTTCATTAAGCTACTTATACTGCATGAGAAATTGTTCTGGAGTCAGAATGTATTGGCCATGCCAACCAATAAAATTACAAAATTAATTTTATTCGTAAACTAATCAGAACCTGCTTAGTAAAATAACAGTATCATAATACATATTTAGTCTATCAGATTCTCATAACTTGGCTTAAAAATTTCATATCTAGTTCAGAAGATATATTAAATATTTCCCTTCCAGGCTTGTCAATTGGTCATCCTGAAGCTCACCCAAGTTCAGCCATCATAAAGCTTATCACCTCTAAATTGAAAAACCCTTACAGGGGAATTCAAATGATGCTTTGATATGAATAATGCAATTCAACTTACATCTTGTTCACAACTTTTTCTCGAGACTCTGCAGGAAATTTAGTTCTCCAATTGACCGGATCCATATTGTGGTCAGCTTGAGCGCGCCTTTAATATTGAGAATCCATAAACAACAGAGATTTTGGAAGGTTTAAAGCTATGTAAAGTACTTCACAAGCAATTACATTCAAAAGAAAAAATGGCATGTACAGAAATGCAAACATTGAGGAGAGCTATATAAGCTTTCATAAAACACCCTCCCAAATGACAACCTACTTGTTATTTATCGTACAATATATACATGCATTTTTCTCTGTTAAACACTTCTATCAGTTTCAGGTAAATAAAGCCACATACAAAGCATATCCATACAAGGCATCTCCAATGACTAGATTTATATAAAATCACTTGCACCGCACTTAATTAAATGATACTATAAAAAAACCATGCTTATTAAAGACAAGTGCCAAGTCGATCTCCCTGTACAATGGGAGACCAAAACTTAAAATCATTTATAAAAAATATTGAGATATGGCTTACATGATCCTATCCTATGTTTATGTTTTATGTGATGTTACTTTTGTTCAAGACTACATCGTTTTAGGATTGCATTAGATTATTTTATGGTTAGCGGGTAACTTTCTAAGAGCGAGCCTTGGCGCAATGGAAAAGTTTGTGGAAACAACCTTTTTGCAAAGCATAGATGGAGAACCACCACTAAACCTCCAAAAAGGTAGCTTACAATTCCAAAATGCATTTCACCCTGTTTTGAGTTTCACTATTTTTTTTTCCCTTCTTTGTCATCTAAGCATTTTGCCTAAAAGTATATTAACTTCAGAGATTTCTCCCAATTCCGGGACGACATTGCAAGAAAAACCTTCAACAAAAACAGCCTCCACCCCAAAACAAATGAATTTAACTAAACCAGTAGCGGCATTAACTCGAACAGAAACAGAGCATCTCCAATAAAATCTCAAAAACAAGTGCAGTAAAAATCCCAAAAAAAAAAAAAAAAAACACCAAATTTAACCAATCCAATACATAAATTTAACATACACATAACCAATTCACAAAATCATCACCCAGTAAACCCCAGAAAACGCAGGCACCCAAATAAAAAGATCAAAAAATAAAAACCAGAATTAAAAATCTACAGAAGGATTTTATACCTATTTTGTGTCTTCACAAAAAGCGCCGGCGAGAGTATCGGTTGAGAAATCGGAGATTGACACAATCAGAAAAAGGGTTTTGCGGAGGACTCGCGGCTGAGGAAAGGGCGACTGATCGACTGCGTGCTCAAAAGACTCTTTCCTTTCCCGCCGCGTGTAGTTTAGTGCATGAGAGTGTGTATATATTATACAGTGTAACCGTGCGTAGGTAGGTATGCTTGACAAGCAAGGAATTTGTATTCGTGTGGACTTGCCACAGGTCAAAGTCATTAGATATAAAATCCCCGCCAAAGCGTGGATACCGTTCAAGTTGGCAAGTTGGGTCGCACATTGGATTTTGTTACTATTTTGTTATTTTTTTAGTACATTGCACATGTTCAAACAACGTTTCACATCTTTTTTTGTGAGATGTTGTTTTGTGTTTTCTAAGAACGTTACACGTGGTTTTTATCACATATTTTACATTTTGTACAAACGTTATGTGTCTGTTTTATCGATTTTCATTGCACATATCCAAAGAACGTTAACCTAATCTGTCATGTGTTCATATAGATGATTTTTAAATGGGTCGTAATGGTAAGAACATCTATGGTGTAGATATACATATTTTTGAAATTGGGTACATTGCGCATCTCTTAAGAATGTTACGCAATTGTAATGTTAGATTTTATTAGGCATCTACTAGGAGCGTTACAACCACTTGGTCAAATTTGTTTAACGCAATATTCTAAACTATTCTTATTAAAGAAAAGAGGTTTCAAACTCGAGCAGAATCCAACACATTGTCTTAGCCAAATGACCTAACCAATATATAAGTCATTATCATTTTAAATATTTCTGATTTTTAAATTTTAGGGGCTCATTTTTGTTATCCTTCGTATTACTTATCAATACTCAAATGTTTCTTTCAACTAATACTCATATTTAAAAATAGACTTTGATATTCACCAAGTGGAGAAATTTTACAACCCTGGTGATTAGAGTACTCATCTTCAACCCACTGCGTCTCCTATTCAAATCTTCTCTCTTCCCTTTGTGTACATGATATTCAACAAGTAGAGAGATTCTACATTATTCTTTTAAAAAAAATTTGTATAGTACCTTTTATTTTAATAATGTTATATCATAATTATTGAAGTTTTTTTTTTTTTTTTATCCAATGTTACATAATAATTGTGAGGCTATCAAATGATATCGGTATTGCACTACCAACTTAAAGAGACATTCTGATGTTTTATTCTAATCGACAAGGAATTGAGTGATTTAAATGACAAAGACATATCTTGCCTAAGTTAATATAGCTTAAGGCATTTCAAGAGGCCAGTTTAGCCTCCGCTTGCACCCAGGACTCCTCAAGGGACCAATTTATGATAGAACTGGTACTCAATAAAAACTGTTACCTAACACTTCTTAACCTCTATCCACTTTTACCATTAGAACAACAAAAAATTTAAATGCAAGATTGCTTAAATAGCGTCACTTTGGGGGCTAGATTTCGTCTTTAGTCCATGACTCTTGCCCTTACCATTAGACATGCTCTAATAGACCGCACACCCATAGATTGGGATGAACACCAAATGATGGAGTAATTAATTAATTAGATTAAATTTTTTTTTTGACAAACAATATTATTTACATTAAGATGTAAGAAAGTGAGCTAAATCTCATAATGATCTGGTAATATTGTGGTTTAAATTTGAATGGAGGTAGAAATTAATTGAAAAGAATCAGTTAATTAAATTGACGTTTATACGTTTATATTGGGTCCTTAAATAGTTTTCAGCTTAGCCTAATACAAAGGGCACTCATTGGGCTTGATTTAAGTTATAAAATGACTTAGAATATACAAAGGTGGCCCAAGAGACCCACTAACCCATTTTGCCAAATTTTAACATGTGATACATCAACAATTTAGTTCTTTGATCTTAAAGGGAATCTAGTTTATTCTCATGGTTTTTGCTTCCACCATATCTAGCTTTACATGTTGATTTAATTGCTTGATCTTGTCATACATGTTAGATTATATGTTAAATTTTGAAGTCCCAAGAATGAATCTCCCTATGAACATTTTTTTTACAGTATAAGCACAAGTTATTATTAGTGGACATCAAGAAAAACAAATACAAGTATTTTAATTATAATATGAATGAACGACACGGTGGAACAGAACCACTTTTCTAATGAATTCCAAACAAAACAAAATGCCTCCAAGATTTTCCCCAAAAGAAAAGTAGTTGAAAGTTGAAACTTGCAAGAGTTGAAGACTTCACGTGTAGAACCAATTAAGTCAAACATTTAAAAATATATGTGTAGGTTAACTACGAACTGCAAGAGTTTGATACAAGTTTCTTGCAGAACAACAAATGCTAAAAAGAATTGAGAAACATAATTGCTCGGCTTTCTTTCCTAATTTCAGCTATGATCCTCACCTTGTTTGCGAGGGTAAATGCTAATATGATACAAGTATTTTGTTTGGTTTTTTCTTAACATTTAAGCTTCGTTCTTGTTTCGATTCTTCTGTGAACAGGAGGAGCTCTGTAATATGCTGGCATTGTTGCAGGAAAGAACATCTGTCTAACTCCTTCGGCTTTAATTATCGGGAATATGATTCCTGATGCACTCTGAAAATTGAAAACCAAAAGATTAGTTAGCGATTCATGCTTGTATTGTTTGTAATATGACTTATATAACGAGCTTGCAGATGAGAAAGTAATGGGAAAATGAGTAAACATACCACGATCAATCTAGCCCCTAACCACATCCGTTTCGGTGTAGGGAATGGAATCATTAAGCGGCTGACTCCATAGACAGCCACAGCAAAGAAATGGAGAAACAGGCTGATTGGACGAGGGTTAAGACCGGAGAGTAGAGATATTGGTCCATTTGAACAGATGCCGCCAAGGCTTAAGTAGTCGAAACATGCTTCACGCATTTCCTGTCTTGCGAGGTCAGGCGATGCACAAAACACCTTGTAAAGGGCACCGGCCAATGTGTTTATAGTAGATGACACAGGCTGCAATGAAAATTAACTAATTTCATCACACACATTTCCACATGCATGATAATATGCTCTCACCAAGATATATATATATATATATATATCCGACTTGTTATGTTGTTCAATTGTGAATCAGTGCTTGACGGAATAATATAACATGTCAGACTGTCTAATAGGAGAAATTTTTAATTTACATGTAGGAAATGCGGCAATATACCTTGCGGAGCGTGTAAAATGATTCAAGATAATCGCACAAAGCAGGTGCATCGTTGAAGTCACTTAGGGGTCTCAAAAGATCCCTTAGAAGAACAATGTCGGAAAGAGCCACAGTCATTCCTCCTCCAGTTAAAGGATGTCTCATGTTGAAAGCATCCCCCAATAAAATTGCGCCAGGGGTGGGCTGAGGAGCAGCCGGCATGCTTTTGTTTTGCATTGTTCTGATAATTCCTTTATCAACCGCTGCTAGAAAAGCCTTTAAGAGCTGATGGGGAACCTGAAGCAAATTCCTCAGATTAGTCCCTTTCGATCGAAATGAATGGCATTGAAATTTAATAAAGTCAAGCAAAATAATAGATACCTGAGGAGCCACCACGGTTTTCAAATACTGAGCCATTTCACCGTTAGCTACTGATGGTACTTTTGTGCCGGGTACATCTACCAAACAACGAACCTCGGTGCTACTAATAGGATAAAACAAGATGGGTGAAGGGTCTCCCAAAATCACATGTCCATGGTTTGCATGAGGAAGCTCACAGTTCTCCAAGATCAAACCGACAAAGCAGGATGGATTTTCAATCTGCAGTATTTAGACAAATTAGTCTTGTTGGTCTATAATAGCAAACACTTCAATGCTAAAATATAAAAGAAATGTTCGAATTCTGAAGACTGAAATCAATGAATTACATTGGGAGTAGAGATAGAGCGGCGCAGATTTGAAAAGCAGCCATCGCATACTATTGTTAGCGGAGCATATGTTCTCATCTCCTCTCCGGCCTTGTTCTTGTACATCACTCCTCTGATAGTGCCACTTTCTTCAATTAGTGTTGTCACTGTTCCTTGTTCCATTTTCACACTGCAAAGAAAACATTGTCAGACATTATAAGAGGTACAAAACAAATTACATCAAAACAATCACAGCCAAGAAATCATGATGATCTTCTCATCATACTCAGAAGGAAAATGGGAATTTACGTACTTTGAAAGAGTTGCAGCCCTTTCGCGCATTCGTTGGATGAAACGTCCATTGTGGAAACTTCTCCCGGCGATATCTGAACTATATGTTTCTAAGGGATATGAAAGTTTTGTGTCATTGCCATTTTTGTAAAGGGCATAACCAAACACTTTTTGAGCATCAATGGACTCATTAGCACAATCTTCAAGACCCAATTCAATCAACTTGAGATAGCCTCCAGGCTGCAATAGTTCACCAACAATTCTGTCTGGCTCGTTCAAGTCTCTTTCGATCACATGTACACGCCGTCCTTCCTATATTTAACAAGAACCAAAACTCATGATTAACTCAAAAGGCTACATAATTACAACTTTAATTAAGCTCCGCTATAGGACAAGAAGATTCGAATGCTTAATTAGCCAAACGAATGACAGTTACAAACTGCCATAAACCAAAGTTTAGCTGTGTGAACAAGACTAATATACTGTTTGGACTGCACTATTGCAATTAGCACCCCATATTAGAGCCAACTCATAAAGATAAAAACAAAGAAATTGGCTTTGATAACTTCATTTATTGACTGAATCCTCCATTGAACGGTTTATATAAATGCTACAAATGTTAGTGAGAAACATTTAAAAAGCGCGTTTAGGGTAATATTAAGGTCCATTCTTGTTTTCCCTGGTTAAAAACGATGTTTCAAGCATTTTTAACTATGAAATCGGGTTTTGATTAAGAAAAAAATGAATCAATAAGAAATAAAAAGTCAAAAAATAACTAGAGTTGAAAAACTATAATGCTAATAACGATTGACGATGATGACGATTTCTATTGAACATTCATTCATCTTAAAAAATAAAAAATATAAACTAGAGAATGTAGATTATGAAGATAAAGAGAGAAAAATGATGATCACCTTCCCAAGAGTGTAAGCAAGCGCAGCACCAGCAACTCCGGCACCAACAATGACAACATCAGTATTTTTCTCAATCTCCGTCGCCGAAAAAACACCAGTTTCAGAAACATTCGCGACGTCTTCCTTCTTCTTTTCGCTGTAGGTGGTGTTTATGATGAGGAAGAAAACAGAACTCAAGAAAGAAACCAGGACACCAGCAAGAACATACTCATAAACCATAATTTAATTAATTAATCTTTACGATTTAGTGTTTTTGTTTGTCTAGAATTTGGTTGTGAAGGTGAAGTGCTTGATGCTTATGATGGAAGTTGAAGGGCGTTTATATAGAATGGGAGACTGCAGTTGGTAACTTGGTAGGCAACTGCCGCGGTGTTTCTGGCCATTTTTTTATTAATGAATTTTAGCAGCGTGTGGATTATGTGAAAGTCGTGTGGGCAAGAGGACAAAGATACAGTCACTTGGGGGACAATTTAATGGTGTCACACTCATTTATGCATTATTTGATTTTGATTACAGCTAATCTTTTTATTTCACTTGTCCAAAGTTATATAGAAACTTATTGTGTGTGTGTGTATATATATCCGAGGTTTTTCTTTAATATATATATATATATATATATAAAAGCAGTCCGTAAGTTGCTTTTAAAACTGCTTTCATAAAAGCATAGAGCTTTTAATGAATATTCTTCATTCATCCAATACCTCATTAATTTAAAAAAATTACATTATTGCTTAGAGAACAAAGTGACCTCCACTACATACTACTACAACCATTTACCTTACACAACCACCATGATGATTGTCACACTCCAACCCGCGAATAAAGACTATTCACGAACTAGGATGTGAGCCATATTTTAGCTATAGAAATAAATTCTACAACCAAGATATGGTTCACACCTTAGCTCGTGAATAGTCTTTATTCGTTGGTCAGGGCGTGACAATGGTTGTCACCATCTCTGCCACCACAATTGTCACCACGCCACAACTACTACAATCGCCACCACAACCACAATAACTTTTGCCACCACCATCATAACAGTCCACAGTCGCCCTTACCACTAGTGTTATCTTTGCACGCCAACCACCACACCCCACTATTGGCACTGACCACCCCCAACCATTGTCACTGCCATCACTACCACTACCCCCATTGCCATTGTCACCGACGTCGTTGTCATCACTTACAATTGCAACCACCAACCTTACCACCACCATCGATGTCACCGCTAATGACACCACCACCACCACACCAAAATCACCATCACTTCCGCTGCCACCAGTGCTACTTTTACACCCCACCAACACACCTTACTATTGGTACCATCGCCATCGCCATTGCCAACCACTGCCTTTGCCACCACTGTCGTCGCCACCATCCGCTAGCATATTTATTTTTGTCATTATATAGAATTATATTATATCACTCACATTAAAATTTAACAAACACCTTTACATTGCTTTTTATACTCACAACACTTTTAAAAATAGAGCTTATCAAGTGCTCATCTACTTTATTTTACATCTGAATATTCTTGAAACACAACAGAAGTAGTTTTTTATTTTATTTTTATTTTTTTTAAGGCACAACCATCCATGATGGGCCCTAAAACATTTATTTGTAGTGGAGAAAGTGGATGACTGAATTTTTTCAAAGAAACACTAAATGACTACTATTTAACTCAATAGTCATAACTTCGAATATGGATGATTTTTAGTAAAGATGATCTTTGAAAGAATATCTAAAATATAAACGGTTTGTTGAAATACATTATGAAACGAGACTAACCGAACTGTACCAAAAATATGTGCTAAAATGTATCTCTGGATCATGACTATATAATCTTTTGGGTAATCATTTAACAAAAAATAAGAAATAAAAAAAATGAATGGAACTTCCATGAGTAAACCTGTCGAAACACATGAATTGGTAGCTATTTTTCATTTGCCTCCTATTCTTATATTAATTGAATAGAATTTGGGAAATTTTAGGGATCTAAGTTGGAATTTGTTCTGCCTTTAAAATTTCCAATTCGAACTCGAAAAAATCCAATGAATGCATTTGTATAGATTTTTAGAACTCCGATTGTTCTCTTTGAATTTTTTCGTAGTGTTCCAAATTTATTAAAATAACACATGGTGGATTAAAGATCACGCATGACGTACCATGATCTCCGAGTGTTGACTAAAAAAATGAAAAAGATGACAGAGCGAAACACATGGTGAATTCATCTAAAAACTTAGTCAAAGAGTGCTGGCACTGCCATTGAGACTAAGTTTGGTCGATGTGTCAAAGATATGTGCGTGGGCTTACAGATGTCCGCCACATAATAAATTACAAACCATTTTTTTTAATTTTCGAATGGACGAAACTAGGAGTTGATTGAAGGCTGAAATAGCTATCAGAAATAATTAAAATATGCGTATAGAAAAATAAATTTATAAATAAATAAGTAGTTAATTTATTTATTTTTATTTTATCAAGTGTAGATTTTCTGAAAGGTTGTGTTATCTACACACTTATTTTTGAGAGGTGTATGAGGTAAAAACATAAGTGTGTGAATGCACCACCCTTTTGAAAATTAATATTTTTTTGAGTACATTAATATTTTACGCTAAAGGAATAGAGAGTTCAGCTAAGCTACACAATAGGCAGCCTAATTTGGTATCGAATTTGCCATCTACAAGATTCGAATCTAAGACATTTTACTTTTAAATGAAGAAGAATACAACCAGACTGTAGTACTAAGTGACTCGAAAATTAATATTAATACTTAAAAAACAAATGATTTATAATAGTATGTAGACGTGGGAGCAACGGGGACGTTTTTGTTTTCCTATATTTTATTTTTTTGATACATCGACCCCATTGTTTATTTGTTTGCTCTTGGGGCAAGTGGGAAAGTCAATTCTCCAAGCCATCAGTACGGAAGCAATGCTTTGTCAAAGTCGAAGTTGAAAACGAGGATAGATCGATGAACTCAAACGTAACAGGTAAACAATCCAAATAAAAATTTCTAAGTGGCATGATTGAATCTTGGTTTCAATCATACTACGTAAATGTGAACAAGAAGAAATATGTGGATGCAAATAGCATAATATCATTGACGTGGTAAAACCCACACACAATAGGGAAAATTCATAGACACACAACCAGTTAAAGAATCCACTAACGAATAAGATTTTTACAAGACTCAATTTGATAGAAACTAGACTCGAAGCTTTACCAAATACTTATGTCTTGCAATACACTGTTTTTTTTTTTTTTTTTTTTGCTCTCTTTTGGATGATTGCATCACAATAGGTCATCCTCACGAGTAAAGAGATCCACACAGCTTGTTCACCATAATGTAGGATTATGAATGAATGCAAGGATTCTAAAGGTTTCACAAAGTTGCTCACGCTAAGCCTAGCAAACATAAAACCTCTCCCTTTCAGATGTAATATTGAATATTACAGTTATGCAAAAGGTGAAGAAAGAACGATGTAGACTTATAGGACTGGGATCGCCTAACTACAAGGAGTAATAATAGGGAAAAACAGTCTTAGGTGTGTTCCTAAGGTAAAACTAATTCTACAGACCTAATTAACCAACCTAAATAAATATGATTTGATTAGATTTGATATCACTCTCCTAATTTTTTTTTTTTTAAACAATCGATATTATCTACACTAAGAGGAGTGGGTGGGCTTAGCCTCACAATGGGTTAACAATAACGTGGTTCAAATTCACATTTGATAAGAATCGAACCTAAGACCTCTTACATACTAGTGAATAGGAATATCACTAGACCGTAGTACTAAATGACGATATCACTCCTAATTAACTCAACCTCCAAACATAATGAAAATTACAAACTCACGTATACAAGTCTAGGAAAGAAACCAATAAAAGTCTTGCATGTGGGACCTTGATTTTCGGACTGTCGGACCAAAGTGGAAGAAATAGTGAAGACCCACACAAATGGTAGGCTAGGACCTACAAGTCTATATGGTTGGAATGACCCACACGATCTGGATCAGATCATCTTAGGTTTTATCGGGACAAGTTAATCTGATAGGCACTGGAATGGTAGGCCAGGTTTGGCCTCAAGAATGACCTACTTGGCCCTCAAGGAACATATCCCCTAATCCTAGACTTATTAGGAGAGAATCTTCGGAATTACTATTATTATGGAAATTAATGTGTGCTCCAATTAATCACTAATAGGAAGAAAATGTTTCTAGATTTCCTATTAGGATTATCTCGGCTTTTAATACTGATTTCTATCCTCATAAGGACTCTCATTAAACACTATAGATACACCCTCTATATCATATTCTCTACGCTTTATCCCACTACTTGAAGCTCTTAAATTTTGTCCTAACTTGATCATCGTAGGGTATTTGGCCGGTTCCTCATCGGTGCGTAGGTTCTCATAGGGTCTTTGGCTGGTTTCTCATCGGTGCATAGGTTATTTTACGATCTTTTCTTGTTGGCTTGTAGGTTTCCTGCGATTATTCGTATCATAAACAATGATTTGCTAATTTGGTTCCAACATTGCGCTTCAAAATTCTCTTATTATATGAAAATATTAGCCATTAAAAGTTTGAACTTGGGACGTAGTGAATTATAAGTGAAATTGTAGAAAGGGGGCCATAATTTCTAATGGTGCCACCGCGTTGGCAAATATGCTCAAGAATTTTCAAATAGGTTAAGTGTCATGAATATGCTCAGGAATTGTCAAATATATTTGGATAATTTTTATATTATTTCATTACCTTGTAATTGGTGAGATATATAGGAATTACAAGAGTTGTTTACAAGTATTTCATCGATGTGGGATAAGAAATTAACAATAGAACTAATATATACAACTCGTAGCACTCCTTCAAGTTGGAGCAAAGATGTTACGCATGCCCAACTTGTCGAGCAAGTTGGAAAACACACTACTAGAGACAACCTTAGTAAGCACATCAGTGAGTTGATCTTCAATTTCCACAAACGAAAAGGCAATGATTCCAACATTCAATTTCTCCTTGAGGAAGTATTGATCAATCTCAACATGATTTATATGATCATGTTGCACTGGATTATGAACAATCTTTATAGTTGCCTTATTATCAAAATGTAGATTCATAACTTGGTTCCAAAACCGAAGTCTCTCAACAATTTCTTCCACCACAACAACTCACAAACACCATGAAACACATCATATAGTTAGTGTTGGAACCAAATTTGCACATCACCATCCAGGGAGGAGTGCTCGAACGACGATCTGCAAGAAGGAGCAAACAAACCGTGAACTCCTTAGGGCACCAGTGTGGTACTGGCCAAAGGATCTCCGACGATCAAGTCAATAAGGGCCTTAGAATTCAAGTAGTAGGCAAGAGAGTGAGAGAATAATATTGTATGCAATGTGCACGATATCAGAATACCTTTAATGAAACCTATATGGGAGTGTCTGTATAGTTATCATGAGTGAATCCTCTTAGGATATTGAATCCTCATAAAGTCGAAAGAATTCTAGAGGATATCTAGCAATATATATTCTTTCCTTGTAGAATTATGATTAATTGAGGCTTAATTAAGCTAATTTTTAGATTATAGGAATCTCCAAGATAATAGGAAACTGTTGGAAAATTAGTTATTATTTTATTATTTATGGTTTTCTTGTGGGCAAAGGATATTAGAGGTTTTTGCCCATTTAGAATTAGGATTTTGCTTTAGTTTTCACTAGTAGTGTTTGTATTAGTTTAATTTAATAAGTTAGTCAAGATATAGTTCTTAATTTGTAGCCATTTCAGCATTCTTATTATTTAATAATATTTTTATTATTTTGTAATCTTGTTATGATATTCAACTAAAACTAGATCGTCGAAATAAATTTTGTATCTTGCGAATCAAGTATGGTTATTCTCGACAAGACCTGCGGGCCTTACCTACCATTTCGAAGCCCCACATGATGTGGTGCACTGTTGGTCCATTTGTATGGCCCAACCTAACCGAGTCTGGTTAGTTCATGATCGGACCAAGAAAACACTTGTATTCCAACCCACCTTAATCCGATTCTAGAATTTTCATGATCCCGCAAATAGTAAAAAGTTTAATCAAAACGGGTTCTTTCCATACCAATTAATTTCTTAATTTTACTCATTCCTAACTTATCCGATTCTTTAAAAATGAGAAAAAGTAATTCTACAAATAAAAGAAACAAAAAGTCATGATAAATATTTAATAGCGAGAGTACTTTGACAAAGTATTGCTCCACAGTCCACGGTCAATCCACACTAATGAATTGACCCAACTTCCCCCCGCGTCCCACTCTCCATACCAAAAAATGACCTATTCGACCACACGTTCAAAAGAAGCACTATATCTATATATATACCAGGCAAAATTAAAAAACAAAAGAATGACTACTTAATTAATCATGCATGAACCTCTTTTATATTGTATATATGTATAATTAATTATTTCTGATATCTAATTCCCACGTACGTATCAACAAAGCAGTCATGGTAGGCGCCTACACAGAAGCTTCAAACTTTCCCCAACAACAATTCTCTCTCTATAAGCATTCAAGTTTCATAACAACCATAAGCATTAAGCACTTTACATTCACAAATCACAAACTACAGCGAAATTAAAGAAACTAAAGCAGATATTAATTAGATTAAGATGGTTTACGAGTATGTTCTTGCTGGTGTCTTGGTTTCTCTGTTGGGTTCGGTTTTCTTTGTGATCATAAACACTACTTTGAGCGAAAATAAGAGGGACGTTGCAATTGTGTCAGAAAACGGTGTTTGTTTGGCACCGTAGATTGAGAAAAGTACCGACGTTGTCATTATTGGTGCCGGAGTTGCTGGTGCTGCTCTTGCTTACACTTTTGGAAAGGTGATCATTATTTCTCTCTCTATTTATAGAGTCTAACTCTCTTGATCTTAATAATCTCTATTCGGAGTTCCAAAGTTCTCTATTTTTTTTTTAAAAGATGAAATATAAATGCTGAATAGTAAGTTTTTTAGTTTTGTTCCTACTTTTTTAACTCTATTTTCCTCAGTAACTCAGTTAAGTTAAGCAGTCAAAACTTGAAGCTGTGTTTTTCTGACTTTTTATTTCTGAACGATTTATTTGTTTTTTACTTAAATCCTATGAATGAATCCTTCAAAACTCGCTTTCATACTTAAAAATACTTGAAGCATCGTTTTAAAGAAGAAAAAAGAAAAATAATGGTCCTTATCATAAATATTGCACCCAAAACTCGCTTTTAAATCTTTCTCACTAACATTTGTCTAAGAGCTGAGTAAACTAATTAGCATATTATATCTAGTGGATACGAGCCTAGTCAAGTTGACTAAAGCAATGTACACCCCCTTTACACCTAAGTTTGGATCCCCCTCCCCATAACTTAATCGAACTTAGTATAGATCATTCTGTTGTTTATTCAAAAAACCAATTAGCATTTCAAACCAACCCTTTCTTTCCTTGTACATATAAGGCTTCAGTCAATAGATGACGTTGTGATAGCTAATTTATTTGCTTTCATTTTTTATTCGGCTCTAGTGGGTGCTAATAATTACAATAATGCAGTCTATACAGTTGTAATCTTGTTCACACTTTAAAGTTAGGTTTCCGTCCGTTTGTAATTGTCCTAGAACATTGAGAAGGCTTGCTAATTAAGCATTCAGATCTTATCCTGGCGTTCATCGAAGTCGTAATTATGTGGCCTTTTGAGTTAATCATGAGTTTTTCTTGTTGTTAAATGTAGGAAGGACGACGTGTACATGTGATTGAAAGAGACTTAAGTGAGCCAGATAGAATTGTGGGTGAACTATTGCAGCCTGGAGGCTATCTCAAATTGATTGAATTAGGTCTTGAAGATTGTGCAAATGATTCCATTGATGCTCAGAAAGTGTTTGGTTATGCTCTTTACAAAAACGGCAATGATACAAAACTATTATATCCCTTGGAAACATATAGCTCTGACATCGTCAACATAAGTTTTCACAACGGGCGTTTCATCCAAAGAATGAGCGAAAGGGCTGCAAATCTTCCCAAGTACGTGAATTCCCATCTTCCTGTGGAATATGATTAGAAGATAATCTTTTTCGATGTAATTTCTCTTGTACCCCTTACTCATGTCTCAATTACTTTTTTCTCTACAGTGTGAAACAAGGAACAGTGACAACACTAATTGAAGAAAAGGGCACCATCAAGGGAGTGATGTACAAGAACAAGGCCGGAGAGGAGATGAGAACATATGCTCCGCTAACAATAGTGTGCGATGGATGCTTTTCAAATCTGCGTCGCTCTCTCTCTACTCCGAATGTATTTTATTCGATCGTTAGAAACTCGAGCATTTCTTTCATATTAAAATGGAAGTGTTTGCACTTTAATGAGACCAACAAGACTAACTTGTCTAAATACTGTAGATTGAAAACCCGTCCTGCTTCGTTGGGTTGATCTTGGACAACTGCGAGCTTCCTAATGCAAATCATGGACATGTGATTCTGGGATCGAGATCCTTCACCCATCCTGTTTTATCCTATCAGTAGTACCGAGGTTCGTTGTTTGGTAGCTAATGGCGAAATGGCTCAATATTATAAAAGCGTCGTGGCTCCTCAGGTGTCTATTATTTTGCTTGACTTTATTATGTTTCAATTTCCAGTCATTTCGATTTAAGGGGACTAGTCTGAGGAATGTGCTGTTTCAGGTTCCCCATCAGCTCTTAAGGGCTTTTCTAGCAGCGGTTGATAAAGGAATCATCAGAACAATGCAAAACAAAAGCATGCCGGCTGCTCCTCAGCCCACTCCTGGTGCAATTTTACTGGGGGATGCTTTCAACATGAGACATCCTTTAACCGGAGGAGGAATGACTGTGGCTCTTTCCGACATTGTTCTTCTAAGGGATCTTCTGAGACCCCTAAGTGATTTCAACGATGCACCTGCTTTGTGTGATTATCTCAAATCATTCTACACAATCTGCAAGGTATGTATCAACATTCTCGATATGTAAAAGAAAATTTTCACTTATAAGACAGTCTGACATGCTATGTTATTGGATCTGACAATAACACATCATATATATAATTATCATCCATGTGCAAATGTGTCTAATGGAATTTGTTAATTTTCATTGCAGCCTGTGTCATCTTCCTTAAACACATTTGCCGGTGCCCTTTACAAGGTGTTCTGTGCATCGCCTGACCCCGCAAGACAGGAAATTCGTGAAGCATGTTTTGACTATTTGAGCCTTGGAGGGATCTATTTAAATGGACCAATATCTGTACTGTCAGGTCTTGAACCTCGTCCAATCATCCTGTTTCTCCTTTTCTTTGCTGTTGCTATATGTGGAGTCGGCCGCTTAATGATTCCATTCCCGACGCCGAAAGGGATGTGGTTGGGGGCTAGATTGATCTTGGTATGTTACATTAGTCATATTACAAACAACAAAAACATGAATTGCTAACTAAGCTTTTGGTTTTCAATTTCCAGAGTGCATCAGGAATCATATTCCCGATTATTAAAGCTGAAGGAGTTAGACAAATGTTCTTTCCTACAACAATGCCAGCATCTTACAAAGTTCCTCCTGTTCATAGAAGAATCAAAACAAGCACGAAGCATGTATTTTAAGAAAAAAAAGCCAAACAAAATACTTGTATCATATTGGCTATTTGTTGTCGTTTGTATTACTTATCAATACTCAAATGTTTCTTTCAACTAATACTCATATTTAAAAATAGACTTTGATATTCACCAAGTGGAGAAATTTTACAACCCTGGTGATTAGAGTATTCCTCTTCAACCCACTGCGTCTCCTAATCTTCTCCCTTCCATTTGTGTAAATTAGTGTAGAATATCACTTGTAATAAAAAATAAAAAAAAGTGGACATTATATTCAACAAGTAGAGAAATTCTACATTATTCTTTTTAAAAAAATTGTACAGTACCTTTTATTTTAATACAGTTATATCATAATTATTGAAGTTTTTTTTTATCCAATGTTACATAATAATTGTGAGGCTATCAAATGATATCGGTATTGCACTACCAACTTAGATTATTACATCTTAAACTGTTAGAAGTAATCTAAAGAAGTTAGGTTAAAGAGACATTTTGATGTTTTATTCTAATAATTGAGTGATTTAAATGACAAAGACATATCTTGCCTAAGTTAATATAGCTTAGGGCATTTCAAGAGGCCAGTTTAGCCTCAGCTTGTGACACGCCCCGACCCCGATATTCCTCGAATACCAGGATAGGCACGTGCTGGCCGACACCCGAGGGTGACGAAAGCCATTTATTGAGTGTAAATACTGAAAACAAACGATAAATAAGGTTTATAAATATAAAAGAATAATGAATATGCAAATAAGGACCGTGTTCAGAGCATACCTCTAATCTAGAACACTAAAAGAAAATAATATAAAATTGAATGAAACAAAGGAGTGGGTCCTACACCGAGAGGACTCGAAGATGTCGATGTGGAAGTGCCTGGACGTTGGGATTGTATGCCTCGATTCTAAGTCCTGAAGGGGGCGCAAAACAAACATGAGTGGACTAAGTTGATATATATATATATATATATATATATATATATATATATAATAAAACAGTTATCAACGTACTAACCCCCAGGTTTTATGAAAACACATATATATAATGATAAACATAGGTTTTCCGAAACCTAGCTAGCATGTCGTGCAATGTCTCAAATCATAATTCGCATAAATAATAAACACTAGTAAATGTCCGATAACTCTTCAGGCCCCATGCCGGCTTCCCGTCTCTGAGCCGACAATCAGAGGAAAATACACTTCAGGCCCCATGCCGGCTCCCCGTCTCTGAGCAGACAGTCAGAGGAAAACACACTCCAGGCCTTATGCCAACACCAAACCGTCGCCCGGGACGGACCGGATCTATCCCTACGTCCTGTAGCGGAAAAGACCACTAGGTAAGTACAAAACCAGTGAACATACATATATTGAAAATCAACTTCATAGTATAAAGTCATGCATCATCTATACTATAAAGAGGTGTTCTAAACATGTTCTAAATATCATATCGTCATCCATCAGATATTCTATAAGAACATGGGTTATAGGAAAAATAGTAGTAATTCAAACTAGCCTCAGTAAGCATGTTATCTCGTAAAATGTTTCATAAAACATAATCATCAAATCATGCTTTTCATGTATGCATTTATACTATCAAAACATGCATTTTTAGAAGGGGAGTACTTCGCCGTTGAAAAGCCACGCCATCTAGCGAAGAAGGAAATGCCACAGATAAACGCCCCTAAGCACATAAATGGTACATTTAGTCAAACTCTACTCAAACGACTGAATTTGGGAAAACGGACATCTGAAATGGGTTCAGGACGTTGAAATTAGCCTAGGAGGGGTCCCGCACGAAAACCCAAAAAGTCAACGGTCAAAGTCAAAGTCAACGTTGACCGTTGACCGGGTCAACGATCAGACCGGGTCCGGGTCCGGGTCAACAGGTCAAACGGTTCTGGGCTTGGATCCAGGTTGGGTTAAAGGGTTTGAACTTGGGTGGATCCGGGTTTGGGCTTAAGGGTTTGGGTCTAACGGGTTTACGGTTAACGGGCCGAAGGCCCTAAAGGAAACGGCCCAAAGGCCATTAAATTAACAAAACAAAATAAAAAAAATAAAAGGGTTAGGTTGGGCTGCCCAGGGTTTTGGGCTTGGCAGGAAAGGCCCAAAGGCCTTGGGTTTGGTGGTTCGCCGAATTCCAAAGAGGGAGAAGGCCGGATTTCGGTCGGAGAATTCCTAAGCTCCGATGGAGCTCAAAACTCAACCAAAACATGCCATTCAATATACCAAATTGAAGCCCCGAAGCTAAGGAATTGAAATATACCCTTGGTTCCCGTCATCATGGCCGGAGTTGGCCGGAAAACAGCCTGGAAGCCACAGGTGTCCGTCGGAAAATGGGTAAGATTCAAATGAATATAACTTCTTCAATACTTAATGAAATTGGGTGAAACAAAAAGGAAAGTTGTATTACTCAGCAAGACGAAGAGATTGATACCTAGCACGCCGGCCAACTCATCGTGGTTTGGCCGAAAATTGCCTCGAAAGGGGCGATGCTTGCCAGAAAACTGGGAAATGTCTCCGGGGTGGTTTCTTCGTGATTTGACGTCCAAAACACAACCACAGGGTTAGAAAAGAGCTATAGGTGTGGGCATGGGTGTGTGTGTGTGTGTGTATGTGTTCTGCTCGGAGGGAGGGAGAGGAAGACAAAGAGAAAGAAAGAGAGAAGAGAGACTTTTAGAAGAAACAAAAGAAAGGGAATGGGAAAGGGAACCGGGAAACAAAATAGGGGGTGGGCCCCTTGGGCTCACCAATTAAGACTCAAAAACAATTTTAAAAAAGAAAGTATCCCCCAAACTTAGTGAAAATACAAAAGTATCCCCCAAACGTTAGTTTTCTTATCAGTTCTATCTGCTCACAGTTGCAGTAAATGCTTGATTTGATATTTGAATGGGTTGGCGCGTGCTTACGCGCGATTGGGTTGGATTTTTTTTATTTTTTGTCCTTATCATTAAATAAAGTTTGTGAGGGTAGAGCCAACCAAATCCTTTCAAACTAACATCAACAATCTCCAAAAATTTTAAAAGGAGAGAGAAATTTGAGATAAAAAAAATATTGCTAACATCAATACATGATAGTAATTTGTAAGGAAATGGTTTAAAAAATAGTGATAGTGCTAGTGTTCGATTTTAAGAAAAGTAGTGTAGTTTTGTTTACGAAATAGTTAGTTTTTTGTTTAAGAAATAGTTAGTGCTTAGTTTACAAAATAGTGACAGTACTAGTTTACGAAACAGTGATAATATTAGTGTTTGGTTTGAAAAATAGTTAGTACTTAGTTTTAAAATAGTGATAGTACTATTACTTGGTTTAATATATATAGTCTATTGTGTTTAGTTTAAGAAATAGTCAGTGTTTCAGAAATAATCAGTGTTTAATTTACGAAATAGTAATAGTACTAGTGTTCAGTTTAAGAAATAGTCAGTATTCAGTTTACAAAATAGTCAGTGTTTAGTTCAAGAGTAATGATAGTATTAGTGTTCGTTTAAGATATAGTTAGTTAGTTTAAGAAATACTGTTCAATTAAGAAGTAGTCAATGTTTAGTTTACAAATAGTGTTTGGTTTAAGAAGTAGTCAATGTTCAATTTAAGAAGTAGTGTTCAGTTTAAGAAGTAGTCAATGTTCTTTAAGAATAGTCATAGATTAATGTTCATAAAGCTAAAGATGAAATTTTTCTTATTTTTGATTTTGTAATATTATTACTTAGTTTGTTCTAAACAATTGAAAGAATAATCAAATAAACAAATAATAAAATAAAAATAAAAAGTTTATGGAGTGAGATGAAAGGAGAGAGAAGAGTGGGGAGAGGTGAAAAAATAAAATTTAATAAAAAAAAGAGAGAGAAAAAGTTGATGTGGATGGGTGAGGTGAAAGGAATGAAACGTCACGTACTCCGAAAAAAGATGCGTCTCTAGGTCAAGTCCTAACAATAGCAAATTCGTACCAACTGCTAAAGACGAATCTTCCTACCCACTTGCTTAACGAACCCAATGAATAAGTTTTCAATACCACAGTCAGCCGCCCGTGATATCAATCACACATTTGTTGTCTCGATAAGCAAGCAGTAATTTGCTGAAGGTGCATAATTTCACGCGTCGTAAATTCAATCTTTCAAATACTAGTTCACAATACTCCTCAGCTAACTAGCATTGCCTGTAGAACTCTCGTACCATGTTGCAAAAATGGCGTACTCAAACCGAACAAGACAGAAACTCTCGTCATAAAACTCTATCCAGTATCAAGCATCTTATCCTCCTTAATTCTTCCAAATGTGACCAACTACTCCAGTGTTTTGCCAACAAAGAACCCATTTGAAAAATGTACCTTGGGATTCAAAGGAAGTGGCTACCATGTTACTAGTAGACCCAAAAGCTCAAGCCAAGCAAGCAGAAAACGAAAAGTCACCTTTCCCAACAAGCAGTATCTCTTGGGAATCATTGTAGTGCTCGAACCACCTCTCCAATTTTGCTTAGTTGCAGATTTCTAGTAAAACAAGGTCAACGTTGATGGAAAGAAGGACATCTCAAGTGATAAACCTAAAACAAATGAAAGTATACACCTTTCGAGAGAAGTGTAAAGATTTTCTGATTCTCGCCTCGACCGCGCTGGGGTGCCAACCCAGAGTACACTAAACAGATCTGCTAGAAGTGTTTCAATAACCATGTACTCACAACAACAGAGTCTTGAAGCGAAACAATGAAAAGATGAGTTGAGACGGCACATAACATTGGAAAAGAACCGATGTGATGCCTATGAATTATAGTAAGATGGTGATACAATCTGCTGACCTTCTGTAGTCAAACCTTTATCCAATTCTTACTAAAAGATCGCACAAACATCACGTTCACGTGCTCACAAACCGAAAGATCCTGGTGCCAAGGTAGTGGAAAGCTACGTTGAGGAGAACACATCACATCATCGAAAATGTCTACCAAAGTACGATATGATGGTTATGAATTGTAGCAAGATAATGAGTGGTGACCATTCAATGCAGCGTGAAGATAATGATGCAATATACTGCTCACCTGCACCACAATCTTCACCAGCCTCTTACCACAAGACGACCCAACCTCACACCCATGCGGAACTCTTTCTAGTAAGTAGGGTAAGCTTGTGAAAAGATTATGCTTCCAACATTTCTGTCTGAAATGGTAAGAATTAGGTGCATACTTCCGCCGAATTGATTGATCGTGAATTCTTCACTGATTGAGCGAGAATCCATGTAGATAAGGCTAAAAGAACACTCAAGAAATTGAGGATCAAAACAAGTTTATTAAAACTAGAGTACAAGATATCTGGATGAGTGAGAAATCATGCCAAGAACAAACAAGCGAAGGAAGGTAAAGATGCAGAAATAGAAATCACTGTTTATGATTATTTGGTTAATGAACACGGTAAGGTTGATTGGTTCCTTAGCCAAAAGGAAATAGGTATAAGCTCAAGAATGGCTAAGAACTGTTAATAAGGTTTGACGAGGCCAAGACATTTCAAAATTCACAATACGTTGTAAGTTGTTTCAAAGTTCAAAAAATTAAACATAGAACCTCTGAACTAACAGAATGATGAAGAAGAAAGATACAAAGCAATCTGTGCAAGCATGCAGTGACACGATTGGCTAACTCAAAGTGATGCTCTTGGGCAAACCAAAGCTCAATGAGTCCAGAGAAGTTCAAAGTAAAGCTCGATCTTCGTACAATGATGAATATGGTAGTCTCAAGCCATTACATTGAAAAGTTACAAAGCTGAACAGTTAGTGGACAATAGCACTGGTCAGTTGGGCTACAAGCAAAAGTCTAAGTTCACTTCTACTGAAAAGTACGTGGATAAAGAGCTAGTATTTACCGCCTAGTGCCAAACCCAGGTGAAGTTCAAGAAGTCTGTTTATCCAAACAAGTATGGGTCTTCATCAACCAAATCCAACTACAACAACAACAAGAATCGCAACTCCTTTTGGAAAATTGGTGGGAATAACGTCTGCTACCAAAGAGTCACTTAAGAAATTATCTAATTTAAATGAAGTCAATGCCCGAAGAATTTGGTGTAGAGCTAACGGTCAAAGGTTAAGGAACTTGACTTCGCCGTTGAGGTAAGCAAGGAGGTTACTGATAGAACAATCATCGAAGATTCATTATACCGATTCACACGAGTTTCTTCAGTGGTAATGAGCCTGAGAACATTGATTTGCTCCCGCCAACTACCACTTACTAATCGTCGTCACCACTAGCGCTTACTTGCTTTCTCAAACACGCACTTCGAATATTTCAAGTAGTTGCCACAGCAATATGACTCTGCCCTCCATTCCTAGGGAACGCATGTTGCAGAGTGATGTCATCGTTTCAGGGTTCTAGTTGATCTCAACCAACTCGTACCGTCAAGATTTTTCCATTTCTCGAGATTTCGATGTAGAGCCGACTCTGCCTGCAATTCCTAGGGAACGCATGTCGTAGAGTGGCATCGCCATTTCGTATCTACAGCTGGTCTCGACCAGACTTCCTCAAACTAAGATTTCTAGAACACGTCGCTTCCAAGTAACACTTCCAAGTGACACTAACTGTGCCCGCCATTCCCTGAGAATGCACGTCGTAGAGTACAAAGCCGCTTCATATCTTCCAAATTCAACTCACTTAGGGTTTTTCCGTTTCTCAACACTCCTAGGTAGATCCAATTATGTCCGAAATTCCCAGGGAATGCACGATGTAGAGTATCGATCCGATGTCGAAAGTCATCCAACAATCCACTTCATCACTACTGAAGCACAATCCCGACATGAATTCTTGTATTTCAACCAGAAGGTGAAAATTCAAACAGAGAAAGGTTTGCACAACTATCCCGAATGACACCAAATCCGAAAATCGTGACATCCAAATGATGTCATGACAGACACACTACTACAGTAGGAGAAGGTCCTAAGTATGCTCTGAACAAAACCATGCTCTGATACCAATCTGACACGCCCCGACCCCGATATTCCTCGAATACCAGGATAGACACGTGCTGGCCGACACCCGAGGGTGACGAAAGCCATTTATTGAGTGTAAATACTGAAAACAAAGGATAAATAAGGTTTATAAATATAAAAGAATAATGAATATGCAAATAAGAACCGTGTTCAGAGCATACCTCTAATCTAGAACACTAAAAGAAAATAATATAAAATTGAATGAAACAAAGGAGTGGGTCCTACACCGAGAGGACTCAAAGATGCCGATGCGGAAGTGCCTGGACGTCGGGATTGTATGCCTCGATTCTAAGTCCTGAAGGGGGCGCAAAACAAACATGAGTGGACCAAGTTGATATATATATATATATATATAATAAAATAGTTATCAACGTACTAACCCCCAGTTTTTATGAAAACACATATATATAATGATAAACATAGGTTTTCCGAAACCTAGCATGTCGTGCAATGTCTCAAATCATAATTTTCATAAATAATAAACACTAGTGAATGTCCGATAACCCTTCAGGCCCCATGCCGGCTTCCCGTCTCTGAGCCGACAGTCAGAGGAAAATACATTTCAGGCCCCATGCCGGCTTCCCGTCTCTGAGCCGACAGTCAGAGGAAAATACATTTCAGGCCCCATGCCGGCTCCCCGTCTCTGAGCAGACAGTCAGAGGAAAACACACTCCAGGCCCTATGCCAACACCAAACCGTCGCCCGGGACGGACTGGATCTATCCCTACATCCCGTAGCAGAAAGGACCACTAGGTAAGTACAAAACCAGTGGACATACATATATTGAAAATCAACTTCATAGTATAAAGTCATGCATCATCTATACTATAAAGAGGTGTTCCAAACATGTTCTAAATATCATATCGTCATCCATCAGATATTCTATAAGAACATGGGTTATAGGAAAAATAGTAGTAATTCAAACTAGCCTCAGTAAGCATGTTATCTCGTAAAACGTTTCATAAAACATAATCATCAAATCATGCTTTTCATGTATGCATTTATACTATCAAAACATGCATTTTTAGAAGGTGTCCACTCACAGTACTTTGCCGTCGAAAAGCCACGCCATCTAGCGAAGAAGGAAACGCCACAGATAAACGCCCCTAAGCACATAAATGGTACATTTAGTCAAACTCTACTCAAACGACTGAATTTGGGAAAACGGACATCGGAAACGGGTTCAGGACGTCGAAATTAGCCTAGGAGGGGTCCTGCACGAAAACCCAAAAAGTCAACGGTCAAAGTCAAAGTCAACGCTGACAGTTGATCGGGTCAACGTTGACCGTTGACCGGGTCAACGGTCAGACCAGGTTCGGGTCCGGGTCAACAGGTCAAACGGGTCTGGGCTTGGATTCGGGTTGGGTTAAAGGGTTTGAACTTGGGTTGGATTCGGGTTTGGGCTTAAGGGTTTGGGTCTAACGGGTTTAGGGTTAACGGGCCGAAGGCCCTAAAGGAAACGACCCAAAGGCCATTAAATTAACAAAACAAAATAAAAAAAATAAAAGGGTTGGGTTGGGCTGCCTAGGGTTTTGGGCTTGGCAGGAAAGGCCCAAAGGCCTTGGGTTTGGTGGTTCGCCAGATTCCAAGGAGGGAGAAGGCTGGATTTCGGCCGGAGAATTCTCAAGCTCCGATGGAGCTCAAAACTCAACCAAAACATGCCATTCAATATACCAAATTGAAGCCCCGAAGGTAAGGAATTGAAATATACCCTTGGTTCTCGTCATCATGGTCGGAGTTGGCCGGAAACAGCCTGGAAGCCACGGGTGTCCGCCGGAAACTAGGTAAGATTCAAATGAGTATAACTTCTTCAATACTTAATGAAATTAGGTGAAACAAAAAGGAAAGTTGTATTACTCAGCGAGATGAAGAGATTGATAACAAGCACGCAGGCCAACTCGTCGTGGTTTGGCCAAAAATTGCCTCGAAAGGGGCGGTGCTCGCCGGAAAACTGGGAAATGTCTCCGGGGTGGTTTTTTCGTGATTTGACGTCCAAAACACAACCACGGGGTTAGAAAAGAGCTATAGGTGTGGGCATGGGTGTGTGTGTGTGTGTGTGTTCTGCTCGGAGGGAGGGAGAGGAAGACAAAGAGAAAGAAAAAGAGAAGAGAGACTTTTAGAAGAAACAAAAGAAAGGGAATGGGAAAGGGAACCGGGAAACAAAACAGGGGGTGGGCCCCTTGGGCTCACCAATTAAGGCTCAAAAACAATTTAAAAAAAAAGAAAGTATCCCCGAAACTTAGTGAAAATACAAAAATACCCATTTTCTTCCGTAAATCCCGGGACGGGTTGTTACAGCTTGCACCCAGGACTCCCCAAGGGACCAATTTCTGATAGAATTGGTAGTCAATAAAAACCATTACCTAACACTTCTTAGCCTCTATCCGCTTTTACCATTAGAACAACAAAAAATTGAAATGCAAGATTGCTTAAATAGTGCCACTTTGGGGGCTAGATTTCGTCTTTAGTCCATGACTCTTGCCCTTACCATTAGACATGCTCTAATAGACCGCACACCCATAGACTGGGATGAACACCAAATGATGGAGCAATTAATTAATTAGATTATTTATTTTTTATTTTTTTGACAAACAATACTATTTACATTAAGATGTGTGGAAGTGAGCTAAACCTCACAATGATCTGGTAATATTGTGGTTTAAATTTGAATGGAGGTAGAAATTAATTGAAAGAATCAGTTAATTAAATTGACGTTTATATGTCTATATTGAGCGTTAAATAGTTTTTAGCTTAGCCTAATACAAAGGGAGCTCATTGGGCTTGATTTAAGTTATAAAATGACTTTAGAATATACAAAGGTAGCCCAAGAGACCCACTAACCCATTTTGCCAAATTTTAACATGTGATACATCAACAATTTAGATCTTTGATCTTAAAGGGAATCTAGTTTATTCTTATGGTTTTTGCTTCCACCATATCTAGCTTTACATGTTGATTTAATTGCTAAATCTTGTCATACATGTTAGATTATATGTTAAATTTTGAAGTCCCAAGCGTGAATTCTCTATGAATATTTTTTTACAGTACAAGCACAAGTTATTATTAGTGGACATCAAGGAAAACAAACACAAGTATTTTAATTATAATATGAATGAACGACACGGTGGAACACAGCCACTTTTCTAATGAATTCCAAACAAAACAGAATGCCTCCAAGATTTTCCCCAAAAGAAAAGTAGTTGAAAGTTGAAACTTGCAAGAGTTGAAGACTTCACGTGTAGAACCAATTAAGTCAAACATTTAAAAAAATATGTGTAGGTTAACTACGAACTGCAAGAGTTTGATACAAGTTTCTTGCAGAACAACAAATGCTAAAAAGAATTGAGAAACATAATTGCTCGACTTTCTTTCCTAATTTCAGCTATGATCCTCACCTTGTTTGCGAGGGTAAATGCTAATATGATACAAGTATTTTGTTTGGTTTTTTCTTAACATTTAAGCTTCGTTCTTGTTTCGATTCTTCTGTGAACAGGAGGAGCTCTGTAATATGCTGGCATTGTTGCAGGAAAGAACATCTGTCTAACTCCTTCGGCTTTAATTATCGGGAATATGATTCCTGATGCACTCTGAAAATTGAAAACCAAAAGATTAGTTAGCGATTCATGCTTGTATTGTTTGTAATATGACTTATATAACGAGCTTGCAGATGAGAAAGTACTGGGAAAATGAGTAAACATACCACGATCAATCTAGCCCCTAACCACATCCGTTTCGGTGTAGGGAATGGAATCATTAAGCGGCTGACTCCATAGACAGCCACAGCAAAGAAATGGAGAAACAGGCTGATTGGACGAGGGTTAAGACCGGAGAGTAGAGATATTGGTCCATTTGAACAGATGCCGCCAAGGCTCAAGTAGTCGAAACATGCTTCATGCATTTCCTGTCTTGCGAGGTCAGGCGATGCACAAAACACCTTGTAAAGGGCACCGGCCAATGTGTTTATAGTAGATGACACAGGCTGCAATGAAAATTAACTAATTTCATCACACACATTTCCACATGCATGATAATATGCTCTCACCAATATATATATATATATATATATATATACATATATATATATATACATATATATCCGACTTGTTATGTTGCTCAATTGTGAATCAGTGCTTGATGTAACAATATAACATGTCAGACTGTCTAATAAGAGAAAATTTTAATTTACATATAGGAAATGCGGCAATATACCTTGCGGAGCGTGTAAAATGATTCGAGATAATCGCACAAAGCAGGTGCATCGTTGAAGTCACTTAGGGGTCTCAAAAGATCCCTTAGAAGAACAATGTCGGAAAGAGCCACAGTCATTCCTCCTCCAGTTAAAGGATGTCTCATGTTGAAAGCATCCCCCAATAAAATTGCGCCAGGGGTGGGCTGAGGAGCAGCCGGCATGCTTTTGTTTTGCATTGTTCTGATGATTCCTTTATCAACCGCTGCTAGAAAAGCCTTTAAGATCTGATGGGGAACCTGAAGCAAATTCCTCAGATTAGTCCCTTTCGATCGAAATGAATGGCATTGAAATTTAATAAAGTCAAGCAAAATAATAGATACCTGAGGAGCCACCACGGTTTTCAAATACTGAGCCATTTCACCGTTAGCTACTGATGGTACTTTTGTGCCGGGTACATCTACCAAACAACGAACCTCGGTGCTACTAATAGGATAAAACAAGATGGGTGAAGGGTCTCCCAAAATCACATGTCCATGGTTTGCATGAGGAAGCTCACAGTTCTCCAAGATCAAACCGACAAAGCAGGATGGATTTTCAATCTGCAGTATTTAGACAAGTTAGTCTTGTTGGTCTATAATAGCAAACACTTCAATGCTAAAATATAAAAGAAATGTTCGAATTCTGAAGACTGAAATCAATGAATTACATTGGGAGTAGAGATAGAGCGGCGCAGATTTGAAAAGCAGCCATCGCATACTATTGTTAGCGGAGCATATGTTCTCATCTCCTCTCCGGCCTTGTTCTTGTACATCACTCCTCTGATAGTGCCATTTTCTTCAATTAGTGTTGTCACTGTTCCTTGTTCCATTTTCACACTGCAAAGAAAACATTGTCAGACATGAATAAGAGGTACAAAGCAAATTACATCCAAACAATCACAGCCAAGAAATCATGATGATCTTCTCATCATACTCAGAAGGAAAATGGGAATTTACGTACTTTGAAAGAGTTGCAGCCCTTTCACGCATTCTTTGGATGAAACGTCCATTGTGAAAACTTCTCCCGACGATATCTGAACTATATGTTTCTAAGGGATATGACAGTTTTGTGTCATTGCCATTTTTGTAAAGGGCATAACCAAACACTTTTTGAGCATCAATGGACTCATTAGCACAATCTTCAAGACCTAATTCAATCAACTTGAGATAGCCTCCAGGCTGCAATAGTTCACCAACAATTCTGTCTGGCTCGTTCAAGTCTCTTTCGATCACATGTACACGCCGTCCTTCCTATATTTAACAAGAACCAAAACTCACGATTAACTCAAAAGGCTACATAATTACCACTTTAATTAAGCTCCGCTAGGACAAGAAGATCCGAATGCTTAATTAGCAAAACGAATGACAGTTACAAACTACCATAAACCAAAGTTTAGCTGTGTGAACAGGATTAATATACTGTTTGGACTGGAATTAGCACCCGATATTAGAGCCAACTCATAAAGATAAAAACAAAGAAATTGGCTTTGATAACTTCATTTATTGACTGAATCCTCCATTGTATGGTTTATATAAATGCTCCAAATGTTAGTGAGAAACATTTAAAAAGCGCGTTTAGGGTAATATTAAGGTCCATTCTTGTTTTCCCTAGGTTAAAAACGATGTTTCAAGCATTTTTAACTATGAAATCGGGGTTTTAATTAAAAAAAATGGCAATAAGAAATAAAAAGTCAAAAAATAGCTAGAGTTGAAAAACTATAATGCTAATAACGATTGACGATGATTACTATTTCTATTGAACATTCATTCATCTTAAAAAAGAAAGAAAAGAAAATATAAACTATATAGAATGTAGATTATGAAGATAAAGAGAGAGAAATGATGATCACCTTCCCAAGAGTGTAAGCAAGAGCAGCACCAGCAACTCCGGCACCAACAATGACAACATCAGTATTTTTCTCAATCTCCGTCGCCGAAAAAACACCAGTTTCAGAAACATTCGCGACGTCTTCCTTCTTCTTTTCGCTGTAGGTGGTGTTTATGATGAGGAAGAAAACAGAACTCAACAAAGAAACCAGGACACCAGCAAGAACATACTCATAAACCATAATTTAATTAATTAATCTTTTGCGATTTAGTGTTTTTGTTCGTCTAGAATTTGGTTGTGAAGATGAAGTGCTTGATGCTTATGATGGAAGTTGAAGGGCGTTTATATAGAATGGGAGACTGCAGTTGGTAACTTGGTAGGCACCCGCCGCGGTGTTTCTGGCCATTTTTTTATTAATGAATTTTAGCAGCGTGTGGATTATGTGAAAATCGTGTGGGCAAGAGGACAAAGATACGGTCACTTGGGGGACAATTTAATGGTGTCACACTCATTTATGCATTATTTGATTTTGATTACAGCTAATCTTTTTATTTCACTTGTCCAAAGTTATACAGAAACATATTATATATATATATATATATATCTCCGAGTTTTTTCTTTAATTTAATCTTCTTCTTTTTTTCGCAATATATATATATATATGTACATATATGTAAGTAGTTCGTAAGTTGCTTTTAAAACTACTTTCATAAAAGCAAAGAACTTTTAATGAATATTCTTCATTCATCCAATACCTTCATTAATTTTAAAAAAATTACATCATTGCTTAGAGAACAAAGTGACCTCCACTACATACTACTACAACCACTTACCTTACACCACCACCACCATGGTTGTCACCATCTCCGCCACCACAATTGTCCTCACATCAAACCGCTACAACCGCCACCACAACCACAATAACTTCTACCACCACCGTCATAATCGTCCACCGCCACCCTTACCACCAGTGTTATCTTTGCACGCCAACCACAACACCCCACTATGACCACCCCCAACGATTGTCATTGCCATCTCCACCGCTACCCCCATTGCCATTGTCATCGATATCGTTGTCACCACCTACAATTGCAACCACCAATCTTACACCACCACCGAACTTACCACCACCATCAATGTCACCACTAATCACACCACCACCACCACACCACAATCACCATCACTCCTGCTGCCACCAATGCTACCTTTACACCCCACCAACACACCTTACTATTGGTACCATCGCCATTGCCATTGCCATTGCCATTTTCATCACAACCACTGCTGCCGCCACCACTGTCGCCACCACCATCCACTAGCATATTTATTTTTGTCATTATATAGAATTATATTATATCACTCACATTAAAATTTAACAAACACCTTTACATTGCTTTTTATACTCACAACACTTTTAAAAATAGAGCTTATCAAATGCTCATCTACTTTATTTTAGATTTGATTATTCTTGAAACACAACAGAAGTAGGCTTTTTTTTTATTTTTTTTTCTTTTTTTTTTTAAGGCACAACCATCCCTAATTTGCCCTAAAACATTTATTTGTAGTAGAGAAAATGAATGACTAAATTTTTTTCAAAGAAACACTAAAATAACTACTATTTAACTCAATAGTCATGATTTCGGATATGGATGAATTTTAGTAAAGATGATCTTTGAGGGAAGATCTAAAACATAAACGGTTTGTTGAAATACATTATGAAATGAGACTAACCAAACTGTGCCAAAAATATGTGCTAAAATGTATCTCCGGATCATGACTATATAATCTTTTGGGTAATCATTTAACAAAAAATAAGAAATAAAAAAAATGAATGCAACTTTCATGAGTAAACCTGTCGAAACACATGAATTGGCAGCTATTTTTCATTTGCCTCCTATTCTTATATTAATTGGATACAATTTAGGAAATTTTAGGGATCTAAGTTGGAATTTGTTCTGCCTTTAAAATTTCCAATTCGAACTGGAAAAAATCCAATGAATGCATTTATATAGATTTTTAGAACTCCGATTGTTCTCTTTGAATTTTGTCGTAATGTTCCAAATTTATTAAAATAACACATGGTGGATTAAAGATCGCGTATCACGTACCATACCATGATCTCCGAGTGTTGACTAAAAAATGAAAAAGATGAGAGAGCGAAACACATGTGAACTCATCTAAAAACTTAGTCAAAGAGTGTGGCACTGCCATTGAGACTAGTTTGGTCAATGTGTCAAAGATATGTGCGTGGGCTTACAGATGTCCGCCACATAATAAATTACAAACCATTTTTTTAATTTTCGATGGGACGAAACTAGGAGTTGATTGAGGGCTGAAACAGTTATCAGAAATAATTAAAATATGTGTATAGAAAAATAAATTTATAAATAAATAAGTAGTTATTATTATTATTTTTTTTTTATCAAGTGTTGATTTTTTGAAAAGTTGTGTTATGCACACATATATTTTTTAGGTGTGTAAGTGTGCAATGCACGACCCTTTTGAAAATTAATATTTTTTTTTAGTACATTGATATTTTACACTAAAAGGAGAGGGAGTTCGGTTAAGTTACACAATAGGCAGCCTAATTTAGTATCGAATTTGCCATCTACGAGATTCGAAGCTAAAAATAATTTAAAAATAATTTATTTCATCCATCCATTCCATCTCATCATTCATTGTACTACTCCCACTACTTATTTTGTACTGCACGTTAGTTTTCTTATCAGTTCTATCTCCTCACAGTTGCAGTAAATGCTTGATTTGATATTTGAATGGGTTGGCGCGTGCTTACGCGCGATTGGGTTGGATTATTTTTTATTTTTTGTCCTTATCATTAAATAAAGTTTGTGAGGGTAGAGCCAACCAAATCCTTTCAAACTAACATCAACAATCTCCAAAAAATTTTAAAAGGAGAGAGAAATTTGAGATAAAAAAAATATATTGCTAACATCAATACATGATAGTAATTTGTAAGGAAATGGTTTAAAAAATAGTGATAGTGCTAGTGTTCGATTTTAAGAAATAGTCAGTGTTTAGTTTACGAAATAGTTAGTTTTTTGTTTAAGAAATAGTTAGTGCTTAGTTTACAAAATAGTGACAGTACTAGTTTACGAAACAGTGATAATATTAGTGTTTGGTTTGAAAAATAGTTAGTACTTAGTTTATAAAATAGTGATAGTACTATTACTTGGTTTAATATATATAGTCTATTGTGTTTAGTTTAAGAAATAGTCAGTGTTTCAGCAATAATCAGTGTTTAGTTTACGAAATAGTAATAGTACTAGTGTTCAGTTTAAGAAATAGTCAGTATTCAGTTTACAAAATAGTCAGTGTTTAGTTCAAGAAGTAATGATAGTATTAGTGTTCCGTTTAAGATATAGTTAGTGTTTAGTTTAAGAAATACTGTTCAATTTAAGAAGTAGTCAATGTTTAGTTTACAAAATAGTGTTTGGTTTAAGAAGTAGTCAATGTTCAATTTAAGAAGTAGTGTTCAGTTTAAGAAGTAGTCAATGTTCTGTTTAAGAAATAGTCATAGTATTAATGTTCATAAAGCTAAAGAATGAAATTTTTCTTTATTTTTGATTTTGTAATATTATTACTTAGTTTGTTCTAAAACAATTGAAAGAATAATCAAATAAACAAATAATAAAATAAAAATAAAAAGTTTATGGAGTGAGGTGAAAGGAGAGAGAAGAGTGGGGAGAGGTGAAAAAATAAAATTTAATAAAAAAAAAGAGAGAAAAAGTTGATGTGGATGGGTGAGGTGAAAGGAAAGAAAAAAATGGATGTGAACATACGAAAGAAGGAGAGAGAGAAAGAGGTTGCACGGTTAAGAGAGGAAGAGAGTGTGTGTGTGTGTGTATGTGTGATGTGACGCGCGGTCTCACGCGTCAGTATATGTTTTGTTTTTTTGTTTTTTTTTTGTTATGTAAAACTTTTGTCATTTTCATTAAAATTTGAGTCATTTTTATTAAAGTTTAAGCATTTTTTATTAAATAAAGTTAGTAGATGGTTTTTGGTTAATTAAAAGTTTTGAGAAACCATTTTCATTAAAGTTCCCTTATTTTTTTTTTTTATCTTGGGGCAAGTGGGAAAGTCGGGTCTCTAAGCCATCAGTACGGAGCAATGCTTTGTCAAAGTCGAAGTTGAAAACGAGGATGGACAGATGAACTCAAACGTAACTGGTAAACAATCCAAATAAAAATTTCTAAGTGGTACTATGGTATGATTGAATCTTGGTTTCAATCATACTACGTAAATGTGAACAAGAAGAAATATGTAGATACAATTAACATAATATCATTGACATTGTAAAACCCACACATAATGGGGAAATTCAATTTGATAGAAACTAGACTCGAAGCTTTACCAAATACTTATGTCTTGCAATACTCTGTTTTTTTTTTTGCTCTCTTTTGGATGATTGCGTCACAATAGGTCCTCCTCACGAGCAAAGAGATCCACACAGCTTGTTCACCAATAATGTGTTGGAGCAATATTAGAAAATATGAAAAATAACAATATAATTTCAATCATAATAATCATAAAGAAATTCACAACATCAATTATATATGAGATTAATATAAATAACTAAAAAGAAAGTTAGAAAAAACTGACAGACTTGGAGATTGAGGCTTGCATAAATGCAATGTCCTAAAGACATAATTTCGCCCCTACTCTTGTGCTTGTAGTTTGGTAGACGTTCGTCTCCCAAGATTCAACAATCTATAATCTAAAGTCAAATCACTTCAATCTTCGGACTTTGGCAAACTTCATATATTTCATACTCTCAAGACACGACTCGGAGTTTAACTAACAAATAATAAAAGACATTGGAGAAAACTCTTTTTAGAATCCATTAGATATGTGGGATGTTTGAGTTTATATAGAACTCAAGCCACCCCTTTTTGAAATATTATGACCGTTGCCTAAAGTTCCAATGAACAGTCACAACTCATGAATTTGAATTCAACTATGACACGACTCTTATTTTTCAGTCATACAGAAATTAAATATTATAAATTAATATTATAATGTATAATTTCCGACATAATGTAGGTGTCACATCCCGACTCAGGCGGGACCACTTCCTGGGCCCGACTCTACCGTAGCACGAAATTGTCCGCTTTGGGCTTACCATTCCCTCACGGTTTTGTTTTTGGGAACTCACAGGCAACTTCCCAGTGGATCACCCATCATGGGATTGCTCAAGCCCCCTTCTCGCTTAACTTCGAAGTTCCTACGGAACCCGAAGCCAGTAAGCTCCCAAAAGGTCTCTTGCTAGGTAAGGATAGGAATATACATTTAAGGATCATTCCCCTTGGCGATGTGGGATGTCACAATCCACCCCCTTAGGGGCCCGACGTCCTCATCGGCACACTACGACCAGGGTTAGGCTCTGATACCAATTTGTCACATCCCGGCCCGGGGCGGATCACTTCCCGGGCTCGCTCCACCACCATAGCACGACGTTATCCGCTTTGGGCTTACCATTCCCTCACAGTTTTGTTTTTGGGAGCTCACGAGCAACTTCCCAGTAGGTCACCCATCATGGGATTGCTCAAGCCCCCTTCTCACTTAACTTCAAAGTTCCTACGAAACCCGAAGTCAGTGAGCTCCCAAAATGCCCCGTGCTAGGTAAGGATGGGAATATACATTTAAGGATCATTCCCCTGAGCGATGTGGGATGTCACAGTAGGATTATGAATGAATGCAAGGATTCTAAAGGTTTCGCAAAGTTGCTCACTAAGACTAGCAAACATAAAACCTCTCCCTTTTAGATGTAATATTGAATATTACGGTTATGCAAAAGGTGAAGAAAGAACGATGCAGACTTATAGGAATGGGACGCCTAACTACAAGGAGTAATAATAGGGAAAAACAGTCTTAGGTGTGTTCCAAAGGTAAAACCAATTCTACAGACCTAATTACCAACCTAAATAAATATGATTTGATTAGATTTGATATCACTCTCCTATTTTTTTTTTTTTTTTTTTTGAACAATCAATGTTATCTACACTAAGGGAGGAGGTGGGCTTAATCTCACAATGAGCTAACAATAACGTGGTTCAAATTCGCCTTTGGCGAGAATCGAACCTAAGACTTCTCACTTACCAATGAAGAGGAATACCACTAGACCGTAGTACTAAGTGATGATAACACTCACCTAATTAACTCAACCTCTAAACATATATTTTGCTAAAATGAATGCACATGTTTTGCCTCAAGTAATCCACGACATTTGTTTTCTCCTGATTTTTCTTGATGCACAAATCTTTAAAACACGAACCTAAACACTAGAATCAACTTATCCTAGAACTCGACAAAAAAATAAAGAAAAAAAAACCTATCCCAGAATGAAAATTACAAACTCCCGCATACAAATCTAGGAAAGAAGCCAATGAAAGTCTTGCGTTTGGGACCTTGATTTTCAGACCGTCGGACCAAAGTGGAAGAAACAGTGAAGACCGAATCTCCAAATCTAGAGAAGCGGATAAACTCAGATCATGCCTTGGACCTACAAGTCCATACAATCAGATCTATATGGTTGGAATGACCCACACGATCTGGATCGGATCATCTTAGGTTCTATCGGGACAAGTCAATCTGATAGGCACTGGAATGGTAGACCAGGTTTGGCCTCAAGAATGACCTACTTGGCCCTCAAGGAATGTATCCCCTAATCCTATACTTATTAGGAGAAATTCTTCGGAATTACTATTATTATGGAAATGAGTGTGTGCTCCAATTAACCTAATAAGAAGGAAAATGTTTATAGATTTCCTATTAGGATTATCACAGCTTTTAATACTGATTTCTATCCTCATAAAGACTGTCATTAAACATTATAGATACACCCCTTATATCACATTCTCTACGCTTTATACCACTGCTTGAAGCTCTTAAAATTTTGTCCTAACTTGATCGTTGTATGATCTTTGCCGGTTCCTCATCGGTGCGTAGGTTGTCGTAAGGGCCTTGGCCGGTTTCTCATTGGTGCGTAGGTTATTTTACGATCTTTTTTGTTTTGTAGGTTTCCTACAATTGTTCGTATAATAAACAGTGGTGTGCTAATTTGGTTCCAACATTGCACTTCAGATCTCTCATTATATGAAAATATTAGCCATTAAAAGTTTGAACTTGGGACGTAGTGAATTATAAGTGAAATTGTAGAAAGGGGGCCATAATTTCTAGTGGTGCCACTGTGTTGGCAAATATGCTTAAGAATTTTCAAATAAGTTAAGTGTCATGAATATGCTCAGGAATTGTCAAATAGTATTTGGATATTTTTTATATTATTTCGTTACTTTCTAATTGGTGAGATATATAGGAATTACAAGAGTTGTTTACAAGTATTTCATCTATGTGGGACAAGGAATTTACAATAGAACCAACATATACAACTCGTAACATTCTTTTCAAGTTGGAGCAAAGATGTTACACCTACCCAACTTGTAGAGCGAGTTGGAAAACACACTACTAGAGACAACCTTAGTAAGCACATCAATAAGTTGATCTTCAATTTCCACAAACGAAAAGGCAATCATTCCAACATTCAATTTCTCCTTCATGAAGTATCAATCAATCTCAACATGATTTATATGATCATGTTGCACTGGATTATGGACAATCTTTATAGCTGCCTTATTACCAAAATGTAGATTCATAACTTACTTGGTTCCAAAACCAAAGTCTCTTAATAATTTCTTCCACCACAACTCATAAACACCATGAAACACATCATATAGTTAGTGTTGCAACCAAATTCGCACACCACCATCCAGGGAGGAGTGCTCAAAACACGATCTACAAGAAAGAGCAAACAAACTGTGAACTCCTTAGGGCACCAATGTGGTACTGGCCGAAGGATCTCTGATGATCAAGTCAATAAAGTTCATAGAATTCAAGTAGTAGGCAAGAGAGTGAGAGAATAATATTGCATGCAATGCCCATGATATCATAATACTTTTAATGAAACCTATACGGGGGTGTATATATAGTTATCATGAGTGAATCCTCTTAGGATATTGAATCCTCATAAAGTCAGAAGAATTCTAGAGGATATCTAGCAATAGATATTCTTTCCTTGTGGTATTATGATTAATTGAGGCTTAATTAAGCTAATTTTGAGATTATAGGAATCTCCAAGATAATAGGAAACTGTTGGAAAATTAGTTATTATTTTATTAGTATTTATGGTTTTCTTGTGGGCCAAGGATATTAAAGTTTTTTGCCCATTAAGGATTAGGGTTTTGCTTTAGTTTTCACTATATATGGTAGTGCTTGTATTAGTTTATTTTAATAAGTTAGTCAAGATATAGTTCTTAATTTGTAACCGTTTCAACATTCTTGTTATTTAATATTATTTTTATTATTTTGTAATCTTGTTATGATATTCAACTAAAACTAGATTATCAAAATAAATTTCGTATCTTGCGAATCAAGTATGGTCATTCTCGACAAGACTTGCATGCCTTGCCTACCATTTCGGAGCCCCACATGATGTGGTGCACTCTTTGTCCGTTAGTACGACCCAACCTAACTGAGTCTGGTTAGTCCATGATCAGACTAAGAAAGCGCTTGTATTCCAACCCACCTTACTCCGATTCTAGAATTTTCACGATCTCACAAATAGTAAAAAAGTTTAATCGAAACGGGTTCTTTTCATACCAATTAATTTCTTAATTTTACTCATTCCTAACTTATCCGATTCTTTAAAAATGAGAAAAAGTAATTCTACAAATAAAAGAAACAAAAAGTTTCCAAAAAAAATAAAATTAAAAATAAAATAAAGGAAACAAAAAGTCATGATAAATATTTAATAGCGAGAGTACTTTGACAAAGTATCGCTCCACAGTCCACAGTCAATCCACACTAATGACTTGACCCAACTTCCACCCGGGGCCCCACTCTCCATACCAAGAATGACTTATTCGACCATACGTTCAAAAAAGCACTGTATCTACATCCTACGCAAAACTATAAAACAAAAGAATGACTACTTAATTAATCGTGCATGAACCTCTTTTATATTGTAATACGTATAATTAATTATTTCTGATATCTTATTCCCACGTACCTATCAACAAAGCAGGTCATGGTAGGCGCCTACACAGAAGCTTCAACCTTTCCCCGACTACAATTCTCTCTCTATATAAACGCATTCAAGTTTCATAACAACCACAAGCATTAAGCACCTTACATTCACAAATCACAAATTACAGCGAAGTTAAAGAAACTAAAGCAGATATTAATTAGATTAAGATGGTTTACGAGTATGTTCTTGCTGGTGTCTTGGTTTCTCTGTTGGGTTCGGTTTTCTTTGTGATCATAAACACTACTTTGAGCGAAAATAAGAGGGACGTTGCAATTGTGTCAGAAAACGGTGTTTGTTTGGCACCGGAGATTGAGAAAAGTACCGACGTTGTCATTGTTGGTGCCGGAGTTGCTGGTGCTGCTCTTGCTTACACTCTTGGAAAGGTGATCATTATTTCTCTCTCTATTTATAGTCTAACTCTCTTGATCTTAATAATCTCTATTCGGAGTTCCAAAGTTCTCTATTTTTTTTTAAAAGATGAAATATAAATGTTGAATAGTAAGTTCTTTAGTTTTGTTGCTACTTTTTTAACTCTATTTTCTTAGTAACTCAGTTAAGTTAAACAGTTAAAACTTGAAGCTGTATTTTTCTAACTTTTTATTTCTAAACGATTTATTTATTTTTTACTTAATCCTATGAATGAATTCTTCAAAACTTGCTTTCATACTTAAAAATACTTGAAGCATCGTTTTAAAGAAGAAAAAAGAAAAATAATTGTCCTTATCATAAATATTGCACCCAAAACTCGCTTTTAAATCTTTCTCACTAACATTTGTCTAAGAGCTGAGTAAACTAATTAGCATATTATATCTAGTGGATACGACCCTAGCCAAGTTGACTAAAGCAATGTACACCCCCTCTGTACCTAAGTTTGGATCCCCCTCCCCATAACTTAATCGAACTTAGTATAGATCATTCTACCCTATAACTTAATCGAACTTAGTATAGATTATTCTATTGTTTATCCAAAAAACCAATTAGCATTTCAAACCAACCCTTTCTTTCCTTGTACATATAAGGCTTCAGTCAATAGATGACGTTGTGAAAGCTAATTTCTTTTCTTTCATTTTTTATTCGACTCTAGTGGGTGCTAATAATTACAATAATGCAGTCTATACAGTTGTAATCTTGTTCACACTTTAAAGTTAGGTTTCCGTCCGTTTGTAATTGTCCTAGAACATTGAGAAGGCTTGCTAATTAAGCATTCAGATCTTATCCTGGCGTTGATCGAAGTCGTAATTATGTGGCCTTTCGAGTTAATCATGAGTTTTTCTTGTTATCAAATGTAGGAAGAAAGACGTGTACATGTGATTGAAAGAGACTTAAGTGAGCCAGACAGAATTGTGGGTGAACTATTGCAGCCTGGAGGCTATCTCAAATTGATTGAATTAGGTCTTGAAGATTGTGCAAATGAGTCCATTGATGCTCAGAAAGTGTTTGGTTATGCTCTTTACAAAAATGGCAATGATACAAAACTATCATATCCCTTGGAAACATATAGCTCTGACATCGCCGGCAGAAGTTTTCATAACGGGCGTTTCATCCAAAGAATGCGCGAAAGGGCTGCAACTCTTCCCAAGTACATGAATTCCCATCCTCCTGTGGAATATGATTAGAAGATAATCTTTTTCGATGTAATTTCTCTTGTACCCCTTACTCATGTCTCAATTACCTTTTTCTCTACAGTGTGAAATTGGAACAAGGAACAGTGACAACACTAATTGAAGAAAAGGGCACCATCAAGGGAGTGATGTACAGAACAAGGCCGGAGAGGAGATGAGAACGTATGCTCCGCTAACAATAGTGTGCGATGGATGCTTTTCAAATCTGCGTCGCTCTATCTCTACTCCGAATGTATTTTATTCGATCTTTAGAAACTCGAGCATTTCTTTTATAGTAAAATGGAAGTGTTTGCACTTTAATGAGACCCACAAGACTAACTTGTCTAAATACTGTAGATTGAGAACCCGTCCTGCTTCGTTGGGTTGATCTTGGACAACTGTGAGCTTCCTCATGCAAATCATGGACATGTGATTCTGGGAGATCCTTCACCCATCCTGTTTTATCCTATCAGTAGTACCGAGGTTCGTTGTTTGGTAGATGTTCCCGGCACAAAAGTACCTTCAGTAGCTAATGGCGAAATGGCTAATTATTTGAAAACTGTCGTGGCTCCTCAGGTGTCTATTATTTTGCTTGACTTTAATATGTTTCAATTTCCTGTCATTTCGATTTAAAGGGACTAATCTGAGGAATGTGCTGTTTCAGGTTCCCCATCAGCTCTTAAAGGCTTTTCTAGCAGCGGTTGATAAGGGAATCATCAGAACAATGCAAAACAAAAGCATGCCGGCTGCTCCTCAGCCCACTCCTGGTGCTATTTTATTGGGGGATGCTTTCAACATGAGACATCCTTTAACTGGAGGAGGAATGACTGTGGCTCTTTCCGACATTGTTCTTCTAAGGGATCTTCTGAGACCCCTAAGTGATTTCAACGATGCACCTGCTTTGTGTGATTATCTCAAATCATTCTACACACTCCGCAAGGTATGTGTCAACATTCTCAATATGTAAAAGAAAATTTTCACTTATAAGGCAGTCTAACATGTTATGTTGTTCAATCTGACAATATAACACGTCATATATATAATTATCATCCATGTAAATATGTGTCTAATGGAATTGGTTAATTTTCATTGCAGCCTGTGTCATCTACCATAAATACATTAGCCGGTGCCCTTTACAAGGTGTTTTGTGCATCGCCTGACCCCGCAAGACAGGAAATGCGTGAAGCATGTTTTGACTATTTGAGCCTTGGAGGCATCTGTTCAAATGGACCAATATCTCTACTCTCAGGTCTTAAACCTCGTCCATTCATCCTGTTTCTACATTTCTTTGTTGTGGCTATATATGGAGTCGGCCGCTTAATGATTCCATTCCCAACGCCAAAACGGATGTGGTTGGGGGCTAGATTGATCTTGGTATGTTACTTATTTTCCTAGTACTGTCTCAACAGCAAGCTTGCTACATTAGTCATATTACAAACAACAAAAACATGAATTGCTAACTAATCTTTTGGTTTTCATTTTCCAGAGTGCATCAGGAATCATATTCCCGATTATTAAAGCTGAAGGAGTTAGACAAATGTTCTTTCCTACAACAATGCCAGCATATTACAAAGTTCCTCCTGTTCATAGAAGAATCAAAACAAGAACGAAGCATATATTTTAAGAAATAAAGCCAAACAAAATACTTGTATCATATTAGCTTTTACCCTCGCAAACAAGGTGAGGGTCATTGCTGAAATTAGGAGAGGAAGTAGAGAAGTTATTTTTCTCAATTCTTTTACCATTCGTTGTTCTGCAGTTCGTAAATAGTCTACACTTCAATTTTTTACTTAATTTGTACTACTCATCAAGTCTTCAAACATCCGACTCCTTCTCGACCTTTGCAATGCCTGCTTCTGCGATTTGCTGGCTTTAATTTGTTGTTAATTCTGATTTAGTGTAGTTTCTTTGTGTGGCCTTCTAATGCAGAAAGAACGTGACCAAATTTCATCAACTAATTGGCGGGAACTAAAAATAAAACATGACGCATATCAGCAATGCAAGATGACCTTTTGAAATTTTAGCATGATTGTTAAGCTAGAAAAATACTTCAGGTAAAACGACAGAAAAACATGCTTATTCCAACTAAGGTGAGAATTAGCATCAACGTCCCGTGCTGAGGTGTAGAGAGTGCGGCATTTTAAGGGAATTGTGTAACATTGGGGTCGGCCAAAGGGAAAATTGGTGTCATTGTTTACCGGCTATAAAACTATATCAATCCGCTTTAGAAAGAGTGTAAAATTCTGGAAACACCATCGGAAGTACCCCTTTTGGTTTTTTTGTTCTTAAAAGCATATTGTTATTTTTATTACTAGACAGTGCATGGAAACTGGGGCATTGTTGTTTGTATTACCAAACAATACTGAAACTTTGTTGCCAGATCTAACCTTCTCAGTGGTCCCTTTCTTGGATCAGTACGAATACAAGTCTTTATCACTTCAAGACGCATAACATCACCCAGGTTATGCTCTAATACAGTGCAGCTGTCCATGAATGCAGCAGCTCAGCCTGTGACAAATCCTTAGCCTCAACAAGAACAAGCGCTGCACAAATCATTTGTGAGGAAACACAAGTCAATAAATTGTCAACTGCTAAACATAGAAACTCAAACTAAAAATTCCAAAATTGAATAGCCAGTTACTAACTTTAAATTCGATAAACACATCACGAATAAAACGCTATAGCATCCAAATCAGATGGGAGGGTATGAGATAGGAATACCAACAGCTCGATTTTGGGATCTGTGTATGTGTTTTCGACCTTTTGTCTATTTGAACATCTAATCCTCCATTAAATCGATGAGTTTTTAGTGAATTTGGTACAAATGTGGCTTCATGTCCATCCAATTATGAGTTACACGCTCATCATGTCATCAATTTAATGAGGATTCAAATAAGTCGTTATACAAATGAGATAACTAATACAGTTTTAAAACTTTAGGGTGTAATTTGAAAAAGTAAAAATTTTATGACCCATTTTGAAAATAACCCCAAACTTAAAGAGTGTAAAATATAGTTAGCCCATAAATTTTTGTGTACTCGTATCTTTATTTAGTTACAGCTGGTGTACATAGGATTGAAACAATGTTTAAATTCCACTGGGTCACTAGGCATTAATTCATTTTGTTAACAGTTTTGACTCTCATCCTAATTAGTTTTCCGTTCATCCACATTTTCACTAAATTATCCGATTCCTTAATTCTCTAAAACTGATAAGTAATCTGCTCTAAATTAAATTTCATTTTTTAGCTGCAGGTTGTTCAAGTCATTCCATTGAGCTTGTGAGACAATGACTCCAACAAATTCCACAAATAAAAGATAAATTAACTGCAACAATTTCTACAAATGAAAGATAAATAAAATGCCATGATAAATATTTTATTAGCGAGTACTTTGACAAATATTTGCTCCACAGTCCACCGTCCTCCACTCCAATAACTTGACCCAACTTCCCCGTAGCCATCATGTCTGATGTCTCCACTGTTGGAGACAAGGAAGAGAAGAAGAAAATATTTTGACAATTTGGTAAAGGGGGCTCTTGGCTCTCCCACAAACTTTCTATTATATTTGTTTCCATAAAAAAAAAAAAAAAACTTTCTATTGTATTTTCACATTGGAAAGAGACGTTGTTCTCTCTCTAAGGGTTACACGGTTGACTTTTCCTTTAGAGCAGCTCCAGTGTGTGCTAGAGCTCAAGAGACAATGGAGTGAATAGGGCCAAAGAGTCCGGCTGATTTGGTTCATCGTGTGGTAGCCCAAGGGCTAGGCCTGGACGAGTTGCCAGCCCAAGAGCCCGAAGGCATTTTGACGCAAGGCTGACGTCACCCAGACGTCAGCCACATTTTGTTATTTTTTTCTGTCAGGTGCGTCGGCTGACAAGATATCAGAAAGGAGGGGCCCGCGGCCCACTAAGAAATGTTACTGTTGGGAAGCCACATGGCTTCCCCTCGTCCGTTGGATTTCAACGGCAACAATTTTTGGACCGTTGGATTTCCAACGGTAAAAAAAATTAAAAAATCATATTTAATATCAGCTGTTGGATTTAAGATCAACGGTCCACGTTATTCGCCTTTATAAATTTAAAAAAAAAAAAAGAAAAAACAGTTTTAAAAATCAGAAATGTTACCGTTGTGCCACATGGCACAATCTGGAGTGTTGGAATTCAAATTTTTTAATCCAACGGCAGAGATTAATTAGTTGAATAAAAATTAAAAAACATGTAAAAAATGAATAAAAATCCGAAAAAAAAAATTTGAAATTTTTTAAAAAAAATTGATTTTACTTTTCTATAAATACTTTCTCATTATCTTTTACCTTACACCACAATTTCATATTTTCTCAACTATTTTCAACCATATTCCTATCTTTCTCTTAAGTTTCAATCCAATTTTTTTCCAACAAAATGACTAATGATGCAAGTACGAATTGGATGCTTCTTGAAGATGTTGCGTTGTATACTAGCTAGGATGAAGTTACTCATAATTCACTTATGGGTAATGAGATGCAGTTGCGAGAAATGTGGAGTCTTATTCATACCAATTATCTTGAGAAAATGGATGGAAAAAGAACCAAAGAATCGATGTCCAATAGTTGGAAATTACTTAGCCAATCGCTTAGTATGTAGAGAGACGCCTTGGCACAAGCTAGTTCTAATCCTTGAAGTGGGGAAAATTTAGCGGATCAGGTAACTATATGTTATTTATTTGTTTGTATTATTTAATTGTTAGCTACTTTCATTATAATTATTTGTTTGTATTATTTATTTGTTACATACTTTGATTATAATTATTTGTTTGTATTATTTAATTATTAGCTACTTCCCTTATAATTATTTGTTTGTATTGCTTATTTGTTACCTACTTTGATTATAATTATTTGTTTGTATTATTTATTTGTTACCTACTTTCATTATAATTATTTCTTTGTATCATTTATTTGTTACCTACTTTGATTATAATTATTTGTTTGTATTATTTATTTGTTACCTACTTTCATTATAATTATTTTGTATCATTTATTTGTTACCTACTTTGATTATAATTATTTGTTTGTATTATTTATTTGTTACCTACTTTCATTATAATTATTTCTTCTCCCGCATTGTGTAGGAACTTCAAGCACAAGCTTGGTACAATTGTAACATCCAACATCGTCCAGGGAGTGAATCATGTAAGCCTTATATGTATATTCCTATCTCTACCTAGTACGAGGCCTTTGTGAGTTCACTGGCTTTGAGTTCCATAGGAACTCCGAAGTTAAGCGAGCAGTGCGCGAGAGCATTCCAAGGATGGGTGACCCACTGGGAAGTTCTGCTCTCGTGAGTTCATAGAAACAAAACCATGAGGGTGTGGTCGGGGCCCAAAGCGGACAATATCATGCTACGGTGGAGTCGAACCCGGGTTGTGGTGGGGACCTGGGCCGGGATGACAATAATGTCAAAACCAAAACCAAAAACAAATCATTCAACCCGTGGGAATGTTGGAATATTGTCAAAGATTGTCCTAAATGTAGAGTTGTGTCTGTCGGTCCAGAAGTTTTCATAAATAGCACCCTTCTACACTTTACACCCAATCATGCCTCGCATGTTCATGAAGATGATGCAGCAAAAATGCCCGAAACGCCGCCTTGAACAAGTGTCAGGGTCGACCTGTTATCCAATTAGGCCTCAAGGTAAAAAGGCTTCAAAGAGAAAAGGGAGTGCTTCCAAGAATGATTATGCAAAGTATATGGAAGAACTTGCTCGCCAAGGTGAATTGACTTTGGCGCGGATATGGCGAAATTTGAGGCTGATAAGGTAGAGAGGAGGCAAAAGCTGCAGCTGTTGAGAGAGCATTTCAAGCTAATGAGAGGGAAAGAGAGCTACTTAGGCAAGAAAGGGAACATGTTAGAGAAGAAAGAATGACTCAACAAGATCGTGACATTATAAACACGCCTTTAGAAAGGAAGTCTCCAAATTCTAAATATTTTTGGAAGTCGGAGAAAGCGGAAATGGTGTGAAGGAGGCGTGCAAGAGCAGCGAGAGCAAGAGGAGATGGTCCTTGCACGACAAGAGAAGATCATCCTAGCACCACAAATTGGTTAAATGATGATGAATATAGTACTTTTTGTAATCGGAGCCCATAATTTTCCAATCATTTTGGGTTGTAATTTATTATTTATTGAATAGAGTATTTTATGTTGTTTCCAATTTATTGAATTTCGTACTTTATTTAAAGTGAGAGTAAATTTATTTAATTTGGTAATTTATTAACACACCAAATAAAATTACAATTTGGTAATTTATTAACACACCAAATAAAATTACATAAACATACCAAATAATAAAAGCCTCACTAAATGAACTTAAAAAAAGCACACCAAATAAAATTAAATAAACACACCAAATAAAAACAAACACATTAAATGAACTTAAGTATCTTGAGCTTGTTTCAATTCCCACCAGTGCTCTATCAAGTTAATTTGCCGGGCATTGTGCATATATGGCCTTTGAAGTGTAGTATATCGTTGAACGATCAATTCATTGTAACATCCATCCCTTTCTAATGGCTCATGTTGCACGGGTTTTTCGGTGGCGTCGTGAGCATAATATATACGTGTTCTTGAATTGTTCATCGTGTCTAGCTTATATTCATTAACGGCATCATAATTGTACTCATCTTCCACAATTATGTTGTGAAGAATGATGCACGTCATCATGATGGATCGAAGCGACTCTACATCAAACATTCTCGCAGCACCCCTGACAATCGCCCGCGAGTTTGGAGGATATCAAAATAACGCTCCACATCCTTCCTGCACCCCTCTTGACAGCTTGCAAAATGTTTTTCCTTTGCACCTCGCGAATGTGGCACTGTTTTGACAAATGATGACCACCTTGGATAAATGCCGTCTGCTAGGTAGTATGGCCCATCGTACATATGTCCGTTGACGCAGTACATGATTTTGGTGCCTTTCCTTGCTGGACATCGTTGAACACTTGGGATTGGGCAAGGACGTTGAGGTCATTTTGAGCTCCTGAAACCCAAAAAATGCGTGCCAAATCTATGTATCAAAAGATGTCACCGCCTCCAAAATGATACTTTTTGCTCATTTTCTGTCCCCATAAGCGTCTTGCCATGCACTTGGATAGTTTTTCCACTTCCAGTGCATACAATCGATGCTTCCAATCATCCCAGGAAAATCTCACATCTCGGCCTTCTTCAGAAGCCTTTGCAAGTCCATGTTAGTAGGTTTCCTGAGGTACTCTGTGGTGTAGATAGATTCAATTGCTCTGCAAAACCTCATCAGGGACTCAAGAATGGTTGATTTCCCCATCCTCGCTATCTCATCCACTTAGTCTGCAGATGCTTTATACGCAAGCATCTGCATCACAGCAATAATTTTTTGCTCAGGAAGGAGACCCATAGCACTAAAAGCATCATTATTTTGCACACAGTAAGAATCATGGTTGTAAACAGCAATCATGATTTTGTTGAATAAATGTCGTTCCATTCTAAAATGACGTCTGAAGTATGTATTAGGGAATGCACTGTTACGGACAAAATAATTGTCCAAGAGCTCCGCACCTCATCGTTACCTGCTTCTATCAAGGTTTCAGGAACGGCTAGGCCTGAAGATCTGAGCCATAACTTGGATGACTCGACGGGAATGTGAGGCTCTGGCCATTCTTGCATCGTCATCTTTCCTTCAACGCTCCTCATCCTCTTCCATCTCATTTTGGGCCACCTGGAAATTGAACATTCCTTCTGATTGGTTAAACAATTCTTCCTTTTACTGATCGATTTCCCACCTCATTCTTGAAGAAGAAGAAGACATTGTAAGAAGTAAGTAGAAATTATGAATAATAATACATATTTTGATTTTGGTGAAAAATGAAACAGAAACTATGAATAATAATAGAGATCTTGAGAAAATTGATGTGAGATTTCAGAGGATGGATGATGGATTATATGGAGGATTCAGAAAGGATTATGTTGTAGATAGTGCCACATGGCATGCCATTATTATTTAAAAATCTAATCGAAATCTATCCTCAAAGATTCTAAAAAGGTAACGACACGTGACACGATGGCATTTGATAAAAATCTTATCAAAATCCATCATCAATAATTATCTTTTCGGATAATAACACGTGGCCAGTGTTCTAAAAATTGGCCTAGGTGCTCGGCGGTGGCCAACCGCCTCGATTAATGCATAATCGAGAGCAAAATCGGGACAGGCATTAGGCGGGCGTCGAGGTGGCCTAAGCGGCCTAGGCAGGCGATTAGGTGGCCTAGGCAGTCTGGGAATTTCAATTTTTTCTGTATTCAAACTTGAGAAGGATGAATGCGGATTAGCTTTGTTCTGGTTTTTCTAGACTTCATGAACGTTTGGTTTGTGTTCTTATGAAGAGGAAGAAGATGAAAGAGATTCTCTCTCTTCCTTCCACATCCACGTGATCATTGTCTTTATTTATTTTTCATTTTTGGTTTCTGTCCATTCAGACAGCTAGCATCTTGACCTTCTAAAAGAAAATGGGTTGTCAGTCCATCCTTACTTCCATAGCATCAGGTGTTAGGTATACTTCCATAGCATCAGGTGCTATTAATAATAAAAAAAACATATATTGTCAAGTTGTCAGTTCAGTATTGATTTTTAAGACTTGTTAGATAGGTATTTTATTATTTTTTATTTAGGAATTTATAATTTTTTTGTAAATGTCAATATACACTTATTTACAAGATATATAAGAAATTTACCTAAATTCGCCTAGACCGCCTAGGCGCCCGCCTAGACCCCGCCTAGCCACCTAGGCGCTAGGCGTCAACCCTCCGCCCAACTAGCGTCTAGCGTTTTTTAGAACCTTACACGTGGTGCAACGAGAACGATTTAAAATCTAATCGAAATCTATCCTCAAAAATTCTGAAAAGGTAACGACATGTGACATGATGACATTGGATAAAAATCTTATCGAAATTCATCACCAATAATTGTCTTTTCGGATAATGACAAGTGACGCAACGAAAACGACTAAAAATCTTATCCGAAATTACAAATAAAATTATTTTGTATTATTTAAAAAAAATTAATATTTTATTGCCTATTGCCAGGGCTATTCAATTGCAATGGTAGAAATACAAAATGCAATTACTCATTAAAAATAGTTACTGTTCATTTAGTTGATTAAATAATGAATATCCTTGGGAGAGGTTTCTCACGATGGACTTACTCTTATATGAATAGCCTCGGCTTCTTTTGCACACTACACTTTATTTGGTGAAGATTAGCTCTCATATTTACTTGGTGTGGATATTCACTCTCAGATACTACGTGGCCTTCCTAACACCAAGCAATCATTAGTTCTAGTTGCATTAAACAATTAATACAACTTTACGTTAATATTTCAACACTCCCCCTTAATGTGAAGTTATTGATCTTCCTTGAGCTTCTTTGGCTTGTGAAACTTGATCTTTGGTCTTCACCTTTCATTGGTTTTCTCTATATGCCAAGCTCTTTCGATCTTCGGATTTTGATGCCAACATGGATGTCACAAGAGCTCTAAAAACTGCCCTCTTTTTGCCTCCGGATTTCTTGACATGAGTGATTTTCTTATCCTCTTCTAAGCCTGGATTGCTAACTTTGGATGCTTCTTTATGCTCCTATATATGCTGCCATGTTCATCTTCATCTTCTTGAAGGTGTCCACTTTTGTTTTTATATTCTTTCAGGGTGAGCTAACAAGAAAATGCGCTTTTATTCTTTGTTGCTCCTTTGCTGCCATCATCAAATTTGGACAGGAGGAAAGCTTTGCTTTCTTCTCTTTGCTGCCCTTTTGTTTTCGAGTTGCCCATGGTGGATTCTCCCTAACATCTATTTCTTTAAGAACTCAGAGAATGGGCTTTCTCAAGGGAAGATCCTAACTTGTTTCTTTGACATGTTATGGAAGAGCTTTCCTGACACTTGTGTTGTTTTGGTGCCAGGCTCAAGCTTCTAGCTTTTCACCCGCACACTGCTCACACAATAGCACATACGCCCAGTACAATAACTTGATCAATTTTTAAACAATGAACAAAGTTCTTGCCAATTTTCAGCTTTGAACTTCGCTTTGCTATTCTCACAATTGAACGATGTCGGATGTTGGAAATCTTCACTTTGCACACTTGATTTCGGCCGCAGAGAGAAATTCTTTACTGCTGCCTTTAATCTTCTATTTGGAAGGTGCAGCCTTTACTCCTCTATCGGCAGAAACCATGACTATGCTGCCTCTCTTTCATGGTGCTTGCAGAGGATGAGCCTCATGTGCTTCCCATCTTTCAGCCCATTTCTTGGTTGATTAGGAGGACAAATCAAAAACTCAAAACTGTAAATTGCTTCACGTTTTTTTTTTTTTGTTTTTTTGTTTTTTGTTTGGGTGTAGAAAGACAATGTTGGATAAATTTGAAATTTCAAGATAAAAAAATGATAAATTGGGTGTAGAAAGAAAATAAATGGTGTACATTAATTTTCCTTCAAATCACTCCAAACCTAAAGGTGTAAAACTTCAGGTTACGTTAAAAAGTTAAAACCATATGGCCCATTTTGAAACTCACCTTAAATCTAAAGAATGTGAAATGTAATTTAGCCATAAATTGTTGTGTACTTCGTCTCTTTATTTAATTGGCATTTTAACTAAAATGATTCATGATATTGGTATTATTCCTTACTTTAGTTCTGAAATTTGAAATTGACATAAGTGACCTCAGAGTTTGTTCACCATCAATAATTTTGGTCATTTCTTGTAAAATATCTATTGAATAAGAAATAAAATACCCTCAATTTAATAAACAAATGACCAAAATGATTTGACAAAATTTAAGAGTGTTCGTGTCATTTTAGTTTTAACGGAGATTTTCCACGGAAGTTTCAAAATAATTGATAATGGACAAATTTAATGACCACTTTTATTGATTTTAAATCTCATGAACCAAATCTAGGAGTTATGACAACCTGAAGAGCCATTTTGGCTAAAAACATATTTAATTTGCTAAACTACTGGTGTGTCATAAGATTAATACAATTTTTCAATTCCACTGGGTCAGTAGGTGTTAATTATTTTGTTAACGGTTTCAACTCGCGTCCTAATTAGTTTTCAATTCATCCATATTTTCACTAAATTATCCGATTCCTTAATTGTCCATTAACATAAGTAAATTGCCCGAAATTTCGTTCATTAGCGGCAGGTTATTCAAGTCTTTCCGTTGAGCTTGTGAGAAATGGACTCTCCCATCAAATTCCCCAAACAAAAGATAAACAAAAAGTCATGATGAATATTTTATTAACAAGTACTTTGACAAAGTATTGCTCAACAGTCCACAGTCCTTCACACTTGTAACTTGACTTAACTTCGCCGTTGCTCTCATGTCTGATATCTCCACTAAACATATTTAATTGAATATTATACTTACAAATAATTAAAAAAAAATTATGATTGCTTATTTAATCATGCTTGAATCTTATTTAATTTGAATAATCATTTGGTTAAAAAGTTTATTTAATTTACTAAACTACTGGTTTAATATAAGATTGAAACAATGTTTAAATTTCACTCCGTCATTAGGTGCTAATTCATTTTGTTAACTGTTTCAACTATCGTCCTAATTAGTTTACTGTTCATCCACATTTTCACTAGCTTATCCGATTTCTTAATTCTCTATTACTGATAAGTAATCTGCCCTAAATTAAATTTCGTCCTTTAGTTGCAGGTTGTTCAAGTCATTCTATTGAGCTTGTGAGAAATTGACACCGACAAATTCCACAAATAAAAGATAAATTGACTCCAACAAATTCCACAGATAAAAGATAAACAAAATGTCAATATATCATGATAAATATTTTATTAGCGAGTACTTTGACAAAATATTGGTCCACAGTCCACAGTCAGTCCTCCACACTTAAAACTTGACCCAACATCCCCGTTGCTCTCATGTCTAATGTCTCCACTCTCCATATTTAATTGAGTATTATACTTACAAATATAAAAAAAAACGAAAGTATGACTGCTTATTTGATCATGCGTGAACCTCTTTTATATATGCTTGTAAAAATAAAATAAAAAACCTGTTTTATTTCCTACATTTAATAATTTCTGATAACTTATTCCCACATACCTATCAGCAAAGAAGTCATGGTAGGCGCCTACACAGAAGCTTCATCCTTTGCCCAACAACAATACTTAACTCTCTCTATATAGCGCATTCAGCCTCCATTGCTGTTTCATAACAATCATAAGCATCAAGCACTTCCACAGATTACAAATCACAGCGAAAAGAAATTAAAGAAAAATATTAATCAAGTATGGTTTACGAATATGCTCTTGCTGGTGTCTTGGTTTCTCTGTTGAGTTCTGTTTTCTTCGTCATCATAAACACCACTTTCAGGGGAAACAAGAAGGACGATGTCGCAAACGTGTCGGCAACCGGTGTTTTTCTTGCGCCCGAGATTGAGAAAAGTACGGACGTTGTCATTGTCGGTGCTGGAGTTGCTGGTTCTGCTCTTGCTTACACTCTTGGCAAGGTGATCATTATATCTTTCTCTTTATCCTCATCATCAGTTTATGGTCAAGTAAAAACAAGATGAATGAATGATTAATGAATGTTCAATAGAAACATGGTTCCAAAAATTTCCGCCTATCACCGTCCAGGTAGGGCCTAACACTCGATTAATCTCTAGGCATTTGAAAATTAAGAAATAGTGTCTAGACCTGCCTAGGCACTCGCTTGGGTTGTGACTCTCACTTAGACGGAAAATAGATAACTTTCATTTTGCATTTTATTTTTTCAATAAATTATTGAAAACTTATTGAATACTTGGATAAACACTCATTGTATACTTGTTCCCCGTGTTTTCAATTAATGTTTTTAAATGTTTCTCACTAACATCAGTTATTAAGAGAATATTAAACTAATCAGAATTTTAAATAAGCTATTTCTTTGTTCTCTTCTATTTGATTTGCCTATGTTGGGAGCTAATTCCAATAGTGCAGTCCAAACAATATTAATCTTGTTCACACTGAAGGACCTTGGTTTCCAGTGCGGCCGGTTGTAAATATCGTTAGTTTAACAAGGCTGAGTAATTAACCATGAGTTTTGCTTCTTGTTAAATAAATATAGGAAGGACGGCGTGTACATGTGATCGAAAGGGACCTTAGTGAGCCAGACAGAATTGTTGGTGAACTATTGCAGCCTGGAGGCTATCTCAAGTTGATTGAATTAGGTCTTGAAGATTGTGCTAACGAGTCCATTGATGCTCAGAAAGTGTTTGGTTATGCCCTTTACAAGAATGGCAATGACACGAAACTGTCTTATCCCTTGGAAACATACAATTTAGATATCGCTGGGAGAAGCTTTCACAACGGGCGTTTCATCCAAAGAATGCGCGAAAAGGCAGCAACTCTTCCAAGTACGTAAATTCCATTCTCCTTCGAAATATGATAAGAAGATATTCTTCTTCGATGTAATTTCATTTGTACCGGTACTCATGGCTCCTCTATTTTTTTGTTTTTTTCTCTAGTGTAAAATTGGAACAAGGAACAGTGACAACACTACTTGAAGAAAAGGGAACCGTCAAGGGAGTGATGTACAAGAACAAGGCCGGAAAGGAGATGAGAACATATGCTCCGCTAACAATAGTCTGCGATGGATGCTTTTCAAATCTGCGTCGCTCTATTTCTACTCCAAATGTAATTTATTGCATCTTTAGAAACTCGAGCATTTCTTTTATATTTTAGCATGGAAGTGTTTGCACTTTTGATGAGAGCAACAAAACTAACTTGTCTATTTACTGTAGATTGAAAATCCGTCCTGCTTCGTCGGATTGATCTTGGAGAACTGTGAGCTTCCTCATGCAAATCATGGACATGTGATTCTGGGAGACCCTTCACCCATCCTGTTTTATCCTATTAGTAGTACCGAGGTTCGTTGTTTGGTAGATGTTCCTGGCACAAAAGTACCTTCAGTAGCTAACGGCGAAATGGCTCAGTATTTGAAAACTGTCGTGGCTCCTCAGGTATCTATTACTTTGCTTGACTTTAGTATGTTTCAATTTCATGTCATTTCGATGGAAAGGGACTAATATGAGGAATGTGCTGTTTCAGGTTCCCCATCAGCTCTTAAAGGCTTTTCTAGCAGCGGTTGATAAAGGAATCATCAGAACAATGCAAAACAAAAGCATGCCGGCTGCTCCACAGCCCACTCCTGGTGCAATTTTACTGGGGGATGCTTTCAACATGAGACATCCTTTAACAGGAGGAGGAATGACTGTGGCTCTTTCTGACATTGTTCTTCTTAGGGATCTTCTGAGACCGCTAAGTGATTTCAACGATGCACCTGCCTTGTGTGATTATCTCAAATCATTCTACACACTCCGCAAGGTATGTATCAATATTCTCGATATGTAAAAGAAAATTTTCACTTCTAAGAGAACCTAACATGTTATGTTGTTCAATCTGACACTATAACACGTCATATATCATGCATGTGAAAATGTGTTTGATGGCATTCGTTAATTTTCATTGCAGCCTGTGTCATCTACCATAAACACATTAGCCGGTGCGCTTTACAAGGTGTTCTGTGCATCGCCTGACCCCGCAAGACGAGAAATGCGTGAAGCATGTTTTGACTATTTGAGCCTTGGAGGCATCTGTTCAAATGGACCAATATCTCTACTCTCTGGTCTTAACCCTCGTCTGATCAGCCTGTTTCTCCATTTCTTTGCTGTGGCTGTCTATGGAGTCGGCCGCTTAATGATTCCATTCCCAACGCCGAAACGGATATGGTTGGGGGCTAGATTGATCTTGGTATGTTACTTATTTTCCCAGTACTGTCTCATCAGCAAGCTTGTTACATTAGTCATATTACGAACAATACAAACATGAATTGCTAACTAATCTTTTGGATTTCAATTTCCAGAGTGCATCAGGAATCATATTCCCAATTATTAAAGCCGAAGGAGTTAGACAGGTGTTCTTTCCTGCAACAATCCCAGCATATTACAGAGTTCCTCCCGTTCACAGACGAATCAAAACAAGCACGAAGCATGTATGTTAAGAAAAAAAAGCAAAGCAAAATACTTGTATCATATTAGCTTTTACCACCACAAAGGTGAGGGTATTGCTGAAATTAGAAGAAAACTAGAGAAATTATTGTTCTCAATTGTTTTTAGCGTTTGTTGTTCTGCAATAGGGAACAAGATTCCATAAGAAACTTGTATCTAAATGTTGCAGTTCGTGTATAATCAACACTTTTTAAATTTTTTATTTAATTAGTACTAGTACTCATCAAGTCAAACATCTGACAACTCCTTCTCTACCTTTACAGTGCCTGCTTCCGCAATTTGCTGGTTTAACTTTTTGTTTCTTCTGATTTACCGTAGTTTATTTGTGTCGTCTTCTAGTACGGAAAGAACGTGACCAAAGTTCATCAACTAATTGCCAGGAACTAAAAATAAAAATAGTGCATATCTGCCACACAAGATTGACCTTTGAAATCTTAGCATGATTTGAAGGCTGGGAAAATACTTCTGGTAAACGATACAAACATCATGCTTATTCCAACTCGGGTGAGAATTAGCGTGAACGTTCCAAGGTTGCTGGGTTTGGGAGAGTGCAGCATTTGAAGGTAATTATGTGACAATGGGGTTGGCCAAAGGGAAAATTGGTGTCATTGTTTGCCAGCTATGAAACTATATCAATACGTTTTAGAAATAGTTTAAAATTCTGGAAACACCACCGGAAGTACCCTTAAGAAATACAAATGGCTATCAACACATTATTAATACTTAGTTACTAACGGCATAAAAGGACTCGTTTGTTGTTCTTAGAAGCATATTGGTATTGGCATTAATTACTAGACAGTGCACCGAAACTGGGGCATTGTAGTTTGCAATTACCAAACAATACTGAGAACTTGTTGCCAGATCTAAACTTTTCATTGGTCCCTTTCTTGAATCGGTACGAATACAAGTCGTTATATCTTCGAGACTAATAACATCACCGAGGTTATGGTCTAATACAGTGCAACTTTCCATGAATGTAGCAGACTCGGCCTGTGACAAATCCTTAGCCTTATCTTTGATATAGTCGATACGAACAAGCGCTGCACAAATCATTAGCGAGGAACCACAAGTCAACGAATTCTCAACTGCTAAACATAGAAACTCAAACTAACAATTCCAAAATTGAATAGCCAGTTACTAACTTTAAATTCGATAAACACATCACGAGAACACTATAACATCCAAATCAGGTAGGAGGTGTGAGATAGGAATGCCAACAGCTCAATTTTCGGATGTGTGTGTTTTCGGCCTTATTGACAAACCTAAAGCAATGTCAAGCATATCATGAACTGCATCAAATTCAAATCCTTGTTCAGTTTATTAATGATTATGGACAAACAGAGATTCGAGCTTGGCTCGGCTTCCAATTTTTCATCCATCAAATGTCAAAAGGGACATGATCTTCACTTATATTAACAAGAAAAACACATAAGCAACCCCTTTCTCCTTTTCTTGAGCTGAGGATGCAGTTGTTGACGAACAATACTAAAATGAAAATTAGATATGATGCAATCCATGAGAAAATGCATGTGCAAGGCTAGAAAAAGAGGAGGGAGGCTGCCATCGGCCCCAAGCCAGAGCAAAGGGCCGCCGGCTAGGGATTTTGGTTTAGGGTTTGGTAACGAGATGGAGTATAGCTTGTAGAATGAGAATGATGAAACTGTCTTTTTAGTGGTTCTATCCACAACCAAAAACATTCTCCGAGTCTTGATTTTTCCTTAGTAGATTTTTATCGTGGCTGTATGCAGAGAATTTTGCTTGCGTGTCGGAGTTTTACCTCGTTAAGTAAATTTTGGACTAACTATATTTACACTCTCAAGGTTTGAAGTCTGCTTGAAATTATATCAATTTACACATTTTGTTCTGCTTGAACGTCTAATTTTCCATTAAATTGAGAGTTTTTAGTGAATTTGGTACAAATGTGGCTTACATGTCCATCCAATTACGGATTCCACACTCACCATGTCCACAATTTAATGAGAATTCAAATAATTTGTTAGACAAAAGACATAAATTGAACAGTTTTAAAATTTCAGGGTGTAATATGAAAAAGTTAAAACCTTATAGCCCAATTCGAAATCACTTCTAACTTAAAGGGTGTAAAATATAATTAGCTCAAAAAAATTTGTGTACTCGTCTCTTTATTTAATTTATTAAACTGCTGGTGTGACATAAGATAAGTGTTTAAATTCCACTAGGTCAGTAGGTGTTAATATTGTTAATGTTTTCGACTCTCATCCTAATTAGTTTTATGTTCATCCAAATTTTTACTAGATTATCCGATTCCTTAATTATGCTTTACTGATAAGTAAACTGCCCTAAACTTCGAAGTTTATTTGAATGAATTCGTTCTTTAGTGGCAGGTTACTCAAGTCTTTCCATTAAAGGCTGAAATGTCTTTATGAGTCTTCACAGCTCGTAGAAAGATAGATTACCGTGGGAAAACCATTAGCTAGTTCCCTTTTTTATAATAAAGTAAAAAAGTCTTTCCATTGAGATGGTAAGAAATGGATTCCAATTAATTCCCCAAATAAAAGATAAACAAAATGTCATGACAAATATTTTATTAGCGAGTACTTTGACAAAGTATAAGTCTGCTGTCCACAACACCTATAACTTGACCCAACTTCCCCATTGCTCTCATGTCTGATCTGATGTCTCTACTCTCCATATTTAATTGAACATTATACTTCCAAATATAAAAAACAAAGGTATGACTGCTTATTTAATCATGCGTGAACCACTTTTATATATGCTTATAAAAAAATTTTAAAAAAAATGTTTTATTTCGTACATTTATTCCCACATGCCTATTAGCAAAGTAGTCATGGTGGTAGGCGCCTACACAGAAGCTTTATCCTTAATTTGCCCAACATGGACGGATCCATATAGGGACCCGGGATGTCCTGAGACCCTCCAAAAGCTCGAAGAAACACTTGTGATTGATCTTCGAGACCCGCTAACAATTTAGGCAAGTGCAGCGGAGAGGCTAGTTGCCTCCATGGATGTGCAGGCAACAATGCTTATAAAGAAGAAGAAGAGGTTTCTAATTTTTGTTTTAATCCTTCAAATCGTTGCTACCTCGCAACTTTAAACCCAAGTTACCCCATCCCCTAGCACCATTTACTGTTCCACCACCTCTAGCTGCCTAATTTTATTTCTTCCAAATTCATATAAGTTTTTTAATCATAAACTCTAGTTTCAACTCCCAATTGTAATATATATGTTACAATAACAAATTTCATTTTTGTAAAGTCATGAAGAAACACTTGTGATTGATCTTCGAGACCCGCTAACAATTTAGGCAAGTGCAGCGGAGAGGCTAGTTGCCTCCATGGATGTGCATGCAACAATGCTTATAAAGAAGAAGAAGAGGTTTCTAATTTTTGTTTTAATCCTTCAAATCGTTGCTACCTCGCAACTTTAAACCCAAGTTACCCCATCCCCTAGCACCATTTACTGTTCCACCACCTCTAGCTGCCTAATTTTATTTCTTCCAAATTCATATAAGTTTTTTAATCATAAACTCTAGTTTCAACTCCCAATTGTAATATATATGTTACAGTAACAAATTTCATTTTTGTAAAGTCATTAATTGATGCGTTATGTTGCTGAGGAGAATTTATTGATTTTATTACCTTTGGGATTAATCTTGATTATTATTATTTATCCATCATTTCAGCTTTCTTCTGGCCACAATCAAGCAGACTCACTAGCTTGGAGCCTCGAACCTGGGACCTCTCTGTTTTTTGTATTTTAAGAGCCGAAATCCGCGCCATTACCACTTGACCTACTTGATGTGGTTGATTAATTTTGATTATTCAATTAACCATATTCAATAAAAAATAGTGCTATGAAACCAAACTAGTCTAATATTTTTTTTTTTTTTGAACTTTTATCTTGATATCTCCCGATCTTGAAATCCTGAATCCGCCACTGAGAATACTTAACTCTATATAAGCGCATTCAGTCTCCATTGCTGTTTCATAACAATCATCAGCATTGAACACTTTCACAGATTACAAATCACAGCGAAATCAGATTACAAATCACAGCGAAAAGAAATCAAAGAAAATATTAATTAAATATGGCTTGCGAGTATGTTCTTGCTGGTGTCTTGGTTTCTCTGTTGAGTTGTGTTTTCTTCGTCATCATAAACTACACTTTCGGCAAATGTGTCGGCAACCGGTGTTTTTCTTACGCCCGAGATTGAGAAAAGTACCGACGTTGTCATTGTCGGAGGCGGAGTTGCTGGTGCTGCTCTTGCTTACACTCTTGGCAAGGTGATCTTATATCTCTCTCTTTATCTTGATATTCTCTATTGATCAGTTTATGGTCAAGGTTTCCAGGTTTTTTTTTTTCTTCAACTTTATTTTCCTCAGCAACCCAGATCATTAAGCTAAGTAGCAAAACTTGAAGCTGTGTTTTTCTGACATTTTTATTCATTATTGATTGATTTATTTTCTTAATAAGATATGCATATGAACGAGTCCTTCAAAACTCACTTTCATAGTTGAAAATACTTGAGAATCGTTTTTAAAGGGAAAAGCAATATTTATGGACCATACTACAGTATTAATACTGCCCTCTAAACGTGCTTTTAAATGTTTCTCACTAACATTTGTCTAAGAGAGTAATAAACTAATTAGAATTTTAAATAAGCTAATTCCTTTATTCTCTTCTATTTGATTTGCCTATGTTGGGAGCTAATTCCAATAGTGCAGTCCAAACAATGTTAATCTTGTTCACACTGAAGAACTTTGGTTTCCCGAGCGGCCGGTTGTAAATATCATTAGTTTTTACAAGGCTGAGTAATTAACCATGAGTTTTGCTTTGTGTTAAATAAATATAGGAAGGACGGCGTGTACATGTGATCGGAAGGGACCTAAGCGAGCCGGACAGAATTTTTGAACTGTTGCAACCTGGAGGCTATCTCAAGTTTGATTGAATTAGGTCTTGAAGATTGTGCTAATGAGTCCATTGTTGCTCAGAAAGTGTTTGGTTATGCTATTTACAAAAATGACAATGACACGAAACTGTCTTATTTGAGCCTCGGAGGCGTCTGTTCAAATGGACCAATATCTCTACTCTCGTCTTAACACTCGTCCAATCAGCCTGTTTCTCCATTTCTTTGCTATGGCTGTCTATGGAGTCGGCCTCTTAATGATTCCATTCCCTACACCGAAAAGCTTGTGGTTGGGGGCTAGATTGACCTTGGTTTGTTTACTCATTCTGCCAGTACTTTCTCATCAGCAAGCTCGTTACATAAGTCATACAAACATGAATTGCTAACTAATCTATTGGTTTTCAATTTTCAGAGTGCATTAGGAATCATATTCCCAATTATTAAAGACGAAGGAGTTAGACAGATGTTCTTTCCTGCAACAATGCCAGAATATTACAGAGTTCCTCCTGTTCATGGAAAAATCGAAACAAGTATGAAGTATATATGTTAAGGAAAAATAAAAAACAAAATACTTGTATCATATTAGGATTTACCCTCGTAAACAAGGTGAGTGTCATTGCTGAAATTAGGATAGGAAGCAGAGAAATTATTGTTCTCAATTCTTTAATTTTAGCATTTGTTATGCAATAGGGAACAGGATTCCACAAGAAACTTGTATCTAACTGTTGCAGTTCGTCTATAATCAACACGTTAATTTTTTACTTAATTAGTACTGCTCATCAAGTCTTCAAACATGCGACTAGACTACTACTTCTGTACATTTGAAAGGTTTGAATGTCTTTTGAGCAGGAAAATCATGTAGGTGAGATTTAGCGTTCAAAAGTTGGTGTTTGGGAGCGAGTGCAGCACTGGAACGGAATTATGTAACAGCAAGGTCGGCCAAGGGACAATTGTGGTCATTTTCAACCACTGTTGCTGGCTAAATATCAATATCAAACCGCTTTTGAAAGAGTATAAAATTTTGAAAATACCATCTGCACCATGAAAGTTCATAAATTACATTGACCAAATATTATACAATAAATCTAACTCTACCATAGATCAACTCATACTACAATCCATCTCCAGAAGATCAGGAAATTTCAATGTACGAAAGTACCCCTTGGTTCCTAAAACATAAGAAAGTAAGTATAAATCTGTTTCAACAGATTATTAATACTAAATTACTAACAGCTTCTTACAAGCATATTGTTGTTTGCATTACTAAGTAATGTTTAATAGAGTGCTACTTTCCATAAATGCAGCAGACTCGGCCTGTTACAAATCTTTAACCTTATCTGTGATACATTCCATAAGAACAAACGTGCACAAGTCATTAGCGAGGAGCAAGTCAATATATAACTTCTCAACTCTTAAACATATAACTCAAGCTAAAAGTTCCAACAGCTTGATTTTGGGATCACTGAAAAAGGACAATCCAGGGAATATGCTAGAAACGTGATTATGAATAGAGAAGTACATTCGAGATGTGTTAACAAGAAAACACATAAGCCACCGCGCGTTTTCTTGAGCCAAGGCCAAGATGCTCGTTCCCAGCATATCTGCTTGCTGCCCTAGCTTTGAAGCCAACCTTTCTGTGAAAACTATTATGAATCATCATAAACTTATGTGCTTAGACCAAAGAGCGAGTGGCCAAAGTAAAGGAAGAGAGCAGAAGTACATAAATTTATTTTAAGGGACACTACCATGGTGAGGAACTGAGAGTACATCTAAAACTAGAAGGGATCTTACAAGACTGTGTCTGTATTTGCAGACACGAAAGTAAGAGCCTGAGGAGATCTTTCGCATGTAAAGAGCCTGAGGAGAAACCACCAGGATATATGTATGGAGTTAACGGAGTGTAAATAGCTTACTTTGATCCCCCCGCGTTAATTATAGCAAAGCTCAGTTTGATAAATTTACTAGAATAAATACTCGTAAGTTTATTAAAATTTTAGGTTACACCATCATCTTTCGGCTTTCACTATAGAATAGGTAAAGGTAAAGCATTCTGTACATAGTCAAGAATTTTCATAGGATTCTGCTTATGACGTTAGTCGCACAGTAACTGGAAGTTTGAACAAAGTTACTGAACCATGCTAATTAGTAAACAGGAAGGTGAACAAAGTTTGGTGCTTATAAGAATGTTACACAATGAGATATTTTTAATGATTTACAGCTTATACGTTTATAGCGCATGATTCGAAGTTACCCGACGCACACAAGAAACCGTTTGAATTTCGCGCTATATATATAAATTCTCAAAAATAACAGAATTAATAATGAAAATCAACCCACAAATAACAAAACAAACAAGCTTACCATTCTATCAACAATGTGGAATTAAAGAAGCGAATGAGAGATGTACATACATATTGAGAGCTCGAAACATTTTGAGATAGATGCTCACACAAATACAAGAATAATATATATTTGTACTGAGTTACAATTTATTGTGGTTAGCCCACATATCCGTATGGGTTGTCTTTTCCGCTTATAAGTACGTTATTCTGTTATAAAATTACTTTTAAAAATGTTGTATAATTTTTCATTGAAAAAATAAAGGAATGAAAAGAAAAAAAAAATGCTGTAACGATGAAAGGCAATCCTAATAAAACTGAAGAAACCAATGCAAGATGGAGAAATAAGTTTGTGAACTCAGGGATTGTTTAATATACACAATCCTATACTGGCTTTCCCACATTTCTATTCTGAATTTCAGTTTAGATTTGCAAAAGAGAGGTGTTATTCTCACCCTAATGTCTTATCTTCCCATCCACTTTTTTATGAATTTTTTAATTACAAATTTGTCCATTTGTAAAATGACTAATAAGGACCTTAGTTACCCCCTTTTGCATTACATTTTTTTTATAGAAAAGAAAAAAAAAGTTTGGGCATGATAACTCTCACGCTATGTTTAGAAAATTTGTCTGCCTTAAATCCTAACTCATCCTTCCTCTCTCCTTTCATTCAAAGAAAGCAAAATCATTTAGAGAAAGCAAAAAGAATGAAGTTAGAAGATGACGTTTCTATGGAAGAAGTAGATGATTATGTTTTTGTTAAAGAGGTAAAAGATAATTTTATGTGGGTCATCTTGATTTGTCGACATCGTACAATTGAAGCATCGCATGACTTTTTATTTGAATTTGCATTAGGTTAGGGTGCAATTTGTTTCATTAGGTTAGGGTAGATTTGTTTTTTTAATGAGTTTTCTTGAATAACCGTTTCCCTCTTTCCTTTCTACAGTATTGTTGAATTTTTTATAATTAATTGCCCTTCGAATAACCAGAAGGTGAAACACAAATCTCACACCATTTGCTTCATACTGGGCACACATTGTTTCAAAGCCTTTTGATGGTGATGAACTCCATTGCTTCATCCTGGGTTCGTTTTCGAACATTTGGTTTCAATTAATTATTTTAATTTTGAAACCGAAGTGAACTTCGAAAACAAATATATATTCTTGTTTCTTTATTTCTGAACTTTTCCTTGGATGTGCCCTTGGAATTTAGAAAGGGGAAATGCATATGAAAAATAAAACAAAAGGGGAAAAGCAATGAATGAAAACCCATAATTCTTCATTCCCACTCCAGTTGGAATTTGGAAAGGAAACAGTTTTTATTTTTTTATTTTTGCTTTTAGAAGAGAGTAATATTATTCGTTTATATTCTTTTTTTAAGATAAATTTATCTCTAATTATATATAGGGTTATTTTAGGAATAATAGTGGGTGAGAAAATAACATTTTAACTTTTTTAACTTTTTATAGTGGGTGTAAATATAACGTGGGTGAGGAAATAAAATAACGGGGTGGGTCTAGCAGCTCTCTTTGCAAAATAATAGTTGACTTGAAGCATAATTCTAATTATTTTCAAAACCTCCTTTTTTGTTGGTCATATATTTTTAAAGTCTCTTCATTATCAGTTTGGACCTGATTGACCTCCAGGTTGGACATGACGATGAATACTTACTTTGTTTGCTCTAATTAAGGATAATCCCAACAACGTAATTGTTACCATATTGTTATAATATTTCATGGAAAAACAATGATAAAGGAATGACAACTAAGTGCTAGCTATATGCACCTAAGAACTTATGATTCCATATGCAAGATGCAATGAATCAAAGGCTCACAAACAAACATGTCAATCTTAGGTTGGTTTGATTGACTTTGCTCCGAACTCCACGTGTTTGTTAATTTTACCATCCTTTCAATGTGCCGCATATATACACTCGAAAATTTCTCATATATATATTAGGGTTTAGGGTTCATTAACCTTCATAGGAAAAGGAAATAATTAAGCCACTTAATTATTTTGTCAAAGAAACAAGGGTTCATAAAACTTTTCATTATATGTAGCGTCCTGATGAGGACTAGATTTATATAAAAATCTCTTTAAAAAAATGTTCTAAAAACAAGCAATCCCCTCAAACAAAGAGTGAATGATCTTTTGTAATCGAAATTTTGATTAATAGTCGATCAGCTTTAATCACAAGATCGAAGTTTTGAAGGCCATAAACGTTTCCACGATCAAATGAATATATAATTTCCAGGACATTAAATTTAAAAGATCAGTAAGTTTATGAGAGGTTTATACTAACATAAATCGTATGATAATTTGAGTGCAATAGAAACGCATACACAGACTCATGTTCTATTAAAAGCATCACTGTTATGTGATCATTTGGAAACAAAATAAAACCAACAGAACATTGAATACAATCAAAATACAAGAAATAAACATAACCTTTCATAACAATATTCTAAAGTACAAATTATCTGTGGATGGAAATACAAATAAAAGCACTCAAACAAACTAGCAAACTAATCGAATTTAAACCAACACTGTGTCTATGTTCTATATAAATAAAATTTAACAGCAACAACAAACAAACAACAACTACTTTAAAGCTTAAGAGACAAATCGAGTCCAGAAGCATCTGTATCGGGTTCCAGAGGCTCATGGCGGAGAACATCACCAGCAATGATTGGCCTGTTGATTCCGAAGTTTGAACCACCAAAGTTGCGAGAAGAACCAATTTCCTGATCAAACCTTGAAGCACTGCTGTTTCCTGAAAGCCCTAATGTTTGAGTAGTATTAGCATGAAGGCCATGAAGGTTGAGCCTATCAATGGAGGATTGAAAGTTATTCATGAGGCCTCCTGGCCTTGATGATGACCAACTCCCAGCACCAATACCATGGCCAAAGCGCCCGAACCCGAATGTCGAGGCAGACCATGGATAAGAAGGCTTGTGAATCATGGAGTCCATCCTAACCCCAAGAGATCTACCATAAGATCCAGAGAGAGGGTGTTGAGTGATACTTAAATATGGACTATGATAACGATAGGAATGTCCAAAGAGATTGTCCATTCCTATTCCTCCTTGACGCCTTTTGGCCAAGGCACGCTCTTGTTTGTGAGCGTTTTGATGACCTCCCAATGCTTGGGAAGTAGAGAAATCTCTCTTGCAAAAGTTGCATGTGAAAGCCCTAGTTCGGGGTTTTCTCCCATCACCACCACGCGGGCTCTCGTTTCTTGGCTCGTTGTGTTGAGACAATAACTCTAATCCCTCTGGGTTCAATGATGAATCCTGGTTCAGAGGGTTGAACAGAACGAGTTCCTTCGACGACCCTAACGCATGACCAGGGTCGTTGTTGGAAAGCTTCAGATGAAGCAAGGCACGTGAACTCGGTGTCAGTGATGAGGATGATCCGGCTGCCGCGGATGGCTTTTTGAGTTTGGGTTGGGGTTGTTCATCATCAGAATCATCGATGATGATTTTTTCTTTCATTTTCATCTTCATTTTTTGGTCAGGAAGGTCAGGAGGGGAGGAGGAGGGCTATCTTTTTTGGGTGGTGGAGTGCCATCTGTGGCCCCTGAGATGTTAGAGGCTTCGGAAGGGCTTTGATGTTCTTCAGCCATCTCTTGAACTAATTAGAAAAGAAATTTTGGGTTTGATGAAAAGATTTGAAGACATCAACTCCTTTTTATTAAGGGTTTGAGTTAATGCTTATCGTTCATGTTTGGAAAGAAATCTCATATCGTAATTGTAATATGCACTATAATAGCATAGGATTAAAGTGGTGACTAAGCTTTTGCTGAGATTTGGCTTTTGCTGAGATTCGGCTTCATGGCCAAGGCTTTGCCCCTACAATAATTATATCATTCAAACAAAAATTGCAAGTACAATATAATTCCGGCTATTTATGCAGGTATACATGTCAACCTTCTGTACTGATAAGTTTTCATACGGGTGGCAATATCGACTTTTTAAGTAGCTTTATACTGGATTTGAACAACCAAAACCCTACTTGGTAATAAGTTACAACATGCATTGAAAATAATAATTAACAATATTATATAGAAAATTGGTAAACGTTCTTTTTTAACATAATTGCACGTACATCCATCTAGTTAAGTGTAAAATTTTAAGTGAAAAAATACTAGCATCGGTCCTCCACGTGTACTATATTAATCAATAAACAGGCTCAGTTGAAAATTGCTCACGTGGCACACAACTAATGGTGTCGAGAAAAAAATAACCTCCTCTTTAATGTACGATTATGATATACAGTTTGTTTTTCATGTTGTATTAGTTTTCTTGAATCAATATTATACCGCTCATAAAAAAAAAAAAACAATAATAAAAGTATTTAGTAGTTCGATCATAACAAATGTATTATATCATCAAATGGTCACAAATTAATCTCTCTTCCTCTAGTTTTGGGCTTGAAAGAAATAAACTTGATCGATTACAATGAAACATTTAAAATCTCTTAGTTAAAAAATATTAAAAGATAAATAATTTATTAAACAAGGATAAAAAAATACAAAAAAAAAATAAATAACAGAGACAAGTTAAAAAATTGTTCAACAGCAGCAGTAAAAAATATATTGCATTGAACTATTAATTTACCCTTTCATTATAATTACCATGTTACATTTCCAATCAAGAGTTCAAAATTTGAAGGTTACTTGTTTTTCCTTCTACCTAGTTTGGCTTAGCACAAATCATGCAACTTAATATAGGGAAACAAATTAAACAGAAAATCCTGCTTTGATTACACTAGATATGACAAGGCCTTAATTTTGAAGGTTGTGAGTTGTATGCAGATAAGTTCAAGAATTTAACCAAACACTTGCAGGTACTTTCCATATCTAGAGGTTAATGCATGCACAGTGAAAACTATTCGTCACTAACGCTAGTATCCCAAAAAGATAGTATATATAATTCCTAAAACGTATCAATAGTATTCATTGTAAACATGGAATTAAGATGCATATACATCAACTTATTTGCCATCCAAATCCGAAGGATAAACTGTGTCCTTTATTGGTTTTTTTTTTTTTTTTTTTGAAATTTTGAAATATCACGACTCTATTCGAATGTATGATTTATAAATTCTATTTTTTCTTTAAGAAGGTGATTAAATTGTAATAAATATTAGGCTGCTAAGAAAATGGAAGAATATGAAATAGAAATTAACTTTTGTAATCTGTGTGCCATAAGAGGTGTTTCATACTACCATGGATTAAAAAAGTTGGTTTTAGACCATTTTCGTTAGAACAAGTAATTAATCAAGACTGTCCAATCAAATGGATGCCATGTTTGGCAACCTTCTATACTGAGTGTTATATGGGTGGCAATCAGTGCATCGAATTTTTAAGTAGCTTGTACTGGATTTGAACATGGAAACTGAACTTGGTAATAAGTAATTACTGCGTGCATGGAAACCAAGAATGTTATGTACATTCCTCTTCAAGTCATTTTGAGAGTGTAAATCGTACTCCACTCATAATATCAAAGTTATATATAGTCATATTTGACATCAAATGTGATGGTGCAAATTATTTCATCTCCAATGTATACGGAGTCAAATTTAACCTTTATCGTTTAAATCTTGTTCATTAAAGAGGAATTGAATCAAATTAAGGCTAAATATAACTTCGCAAACTATGGTGTTATGCCCCATTTTTAACTCTAGAATTATACTTAATTAAAGTCAAATATAAATTTGCGTTGGAGAAGAATTGAGTCAAATTTAAAGTCAAATATCTCAATCCATTTGAGATAGCCTTATATCAACTTCAATGATTGAGTTTAAACCCTAGAAAATTTAGGTTTTAACCCAAAAATAGCATTTCTCCCCCAATAATTTTGGCTTAAGATTTAAACCCAAAATTATTAAAAAATGAATTTAACCTAATTTTTTCTTTATGACAAAAGGATCACATTGATTTGCAACACTCATTTCAAGGACTAAATTGATAGGTCCTCAATTTCAGAGACCATCTTTATAGAATGGGTCAATTTCAAAAACTAGTTGTGATAAAAACCCTTAAATTTATCAATATTCAACTTTAAAACGAAAAGAATGATACAAGTCAATTTAACCCTTTGTGATAGTGACTTTTCTAATAATTGTTAATCCATTCAATATGAATAAAAATGTATTAACTTGTTAGCCTATGCGTAGTTTAGTGATGCCGCATTTCAAGTAAATATATTTCTCCACCTCTGCTTGTAAGAAAATTTAAGCTACAAATAAGTACATCGAGTCGTCGATCGGAAAATATATTTTCCACAACGCATTGTTCCTTCTTAACATTGTGGGGATATCCAAATGAGCTGGGTGCACATTTTAGCCTTCACATTCGCTCCCTCCCCGTCGTACATATACATGCCCTGTTGCAGTTAGAGAGAGGCACAAGGATTCCAAAAACCAATTACTTGGCACATTAGGTTAGGGCGTTTCGAAAATGTAAAGAACGGATTGTAAAGGAGACCCCAAGAGCATTCACAAACGTTGAGCTCTCCAGTCCACTGCAAAATTCTCATCCGTCTCACTATCACTCGATGACTCATTGTGACTAGGCTCCTTTTTTAAAACCTCAGAAACTCTTCTACGCTTGGCAGCACCGGCAGCCTTCAGTTCCAGTTTCTTCTTTTTCAACGATTCCACTTTCTCGCTATATGCCTGAAAAACAAAAGGAGAACGAAGAAGGTAAAAACTAAAAGCAAAGAAAATTGAGTTGCAAAAAACAAAATGAATGTTTAGAACGATAACATTTTATTGCTGCACTAACCTTTGGTCCACTGATTCAGCCTCTTTTATCGTCTCCGCAGCATCAATCTGCAGCACAATTACAATAAGAAAAGAATTATGAGTATGCGCAAGTCAACATCCATGTAAATGTAAAAAAAAAAAAACTAAATGAACAGTGCAAGAACATGAAAACCCTCACCTCCTCTTCTTCCATACGATTATTGACCTCCTTCAAGTCCTCTTGTATCAACTTCTCAAATTCTCTGTACTCATCTCTGCCATACAGTAAATACAAACTCAAGGTCACAATGCTTTCATATTAAACCTAAGAGACTCGATATATTATGTACAATAATGCCAAAACTACAAATCTCAAATAACAAACTTCCCATGCAAATCTTAAATTTAGTTTTGGAAAATTATCATAGTAAATGTTGAAACTCGTTATAAAAAACCATGTTATGATATCTACAATCAATCAGCAGTTTTTGTTGAACTTAATTATATACTTCATTCAGAGATCAAGATCAACCCTGCATGATGAACTACAAACTCATATACACGCATGCATTTTGTACTAGTCATAATATTTATTAAATCATCATTTTGCAGAAACTACGGATGAACTTACTTGCTGTTGTAGACGAGATGATTGAGATGAGATTTGGACCTTCCTTTCTCTTGGAAACGGAATGGAACTCTTACTCTCGATAGGGCGAGCATTCACATTATGAGAACCCTGTAACTTACCCGAGAAAGGGGATCAAAACCTGACTTATAGGATGCAACTGCTCCACCTATCATGGTAGCAGTTGCTGTCAGTTTTCTTCAAGTTTTGTAACTGTCTTCCATCCATAATTTGTACAAGTACAATGGTTTTCTCACTTTATATTAAATGTGTACTTAATGTATATAACGTATACTATAACCATATTTCCTTTATTAAATGGTTTGGACCATTTCTCACACAAAAGTTCTTACAGTTTTCATACTCAACTAGTCTCACACTTCAAATTGAGCCCATGGCAGCATAAACCACAAGCACTATAAAAAGAAAGAGAAGCCAAGCAAACACAGAAAATCCCAGGACAATAAGTGAGGGACGGCCTTGAGTCAATGGAAAACCATGTGTGGAAACCACTGACTGGAGAATTCAAGGGTAAATGTTCTTAGATTTTTATTAATCATAATAACTATGGCTTCCTACCACAGCAGAATTCAACACTTTGACCACCAGCAAAGGATGGCTTCCTTTTTGGGTAGGAAGTGAAGTGGTACTGGATTTTTTTTTCCTAAAGTATTTTACTATAAGCTCATATTAGGCGCAGAACCTCTAATGTGTACTATCTTCAAGGCAATATCTTCATGTATTACTCATTTACAAATTACGCCTGTTCCAATTTTCTCAGGTTCAAAATAGCCTATTACCACTGTCCTTCAGAAAATACCAGATGGTAATTTGGGGAAGCGAACAGCTTCAAATGGGCAGAACTTGTGTAAACTGCTGAGGACTATTGGAAAGAGCCAAACGAAATTGAATTCCCAAGAATGAACCGGGCATATTTTCCGTTCCTCTCCATTAAATTAAATGCATCAAGAACATGCATTCAAATTATGATATGACCAATTAACAGAGCCATACAAGACTACCTAGATATGAACTAGGGAACATTTCCCTCTCTCTCTCTCTCTCTCTCTCTCTATCCAAGGTGTACATCAAGAACACGCATCCAAATTATGAACCATTAAACCTTTTCAGATTCAATATCATGAACAAGTATATTACTAGAATTTTTGAACCATTGCAAGGACCTCATACTAGATTAGAAAATGAAAACAAAGAAGAGAACTTTCCAGAATAGCACCTTTACAATCTAGGAGTTAATGAAAAAAGTGCACTTACTTAACATCTTGCTTAACAGGCTTTATTCCTCGTGCAGATAAATCAGCTTCCTTGTTGTCAAAGAAGCCTTCAGGAAGAGCTCCCTTAATTTGCTTGGCCTCTGAACTGGCAATCTGTGATGATGTCTGTGTAAGGTCCCTGGCAGGCTCAATAGTTATTGTCTGCACCTTTTCCCTTCCTACGATGATATTGTTAAGTCAGAAAGAATAATAGATTTCATAAAAAGAAAACGATCAACAGTTCAAAACTAATTCCAAAATAACACAAATATCAATCCTCTACTCAGATTTTCTGTTCTGGTATTGTGCTTATGACCAAAATTACATTTTAGGCTTTCTGTTAATTATCGTTTTGACATCACCTACATTATTGTAAAAATAATAAAAATAAATAAATCTCTGTCCAAACTGATTTTGTCCTTACTGCTTAGGCAATCACACAAAGCAATGAGAAGGTGGTAACGGTCATATAGAAAAACATATAGGTTTCGTATTCTCACCTGTATTTTGCTTTTTTGCATCATGGTTATCAAAAAAATCTGGAGGAAGCTCAGATGACAACTGCTCTCTAGGCAATTGTGTAGAGCGTTCAGGTCCTGGTATATGCAACTCGACAGAATGTTCAGGCTTAGATTTTGGCAATTCCGGACGCGCTTCAGCTTTTGCGTTGTTGACTCGGTTTAGTCCAGCAGCTGTAGCTTTGAAATTACTTAGGGCCTAAAGCAATACAAACATTCTATTAGTAATACTCATTCAGATAGATATATTAAAGAAAAAGAATAAGGAACTCCATCTAAGACTAAATGTAAGTTGAACGCTAAAGTCACCTACTTCCCCAGCCCATCACAGCTTCAAGCCTAGAAAGTGTAAAGAAGGAAATGCTTCATCATTCCACCAAATATGGATTGAATGTAAGTTGACATATGGGATATCCAACTCAAATTAGTATACAAGAAGATCTAGTAACCGAACAATATCAGTTATTGCCCGTAATTAGTAAATGGGATAGGCCCTAAGCTTCTGAGGGAGATGATAGACAAAATAATGAAAAGAAATAACAAAACAACATTTTAGAAGCTACAATGGCCAGGTTGAATTCAGCAGTATTTTAATGTTTCACCATCACAGATTCACAATACATGATTTGATTGAGATCAAATGAGTTTGTTATATTTCAAGAAGCCGGGAAAATGCTGCAGTAACCCTTTCAAATTATTTCAAAAAATTGCATCCTTCGTATCAACTTCGAAGTTTCTACGATACAAGATTTTTGTCTAGGCCTCTTAGTTTCTTAATTTTACAAATAAGGAAGTACTAAATGAACAATGATCACCTCACGATGTTTACGCGATGCTTTATGCGCATCTGGGATTCAGATTTCAGAGTATTGTCACAAACCCTGCACACAGGCTGGTCAGACTCGTTGTACCTGTATGTATCACAAAAAAGGACATAAAGAAGCGGTCAGGAACTCTGGCTTAGCAATTTATATATGCCAACACAAGAACAGAACCAGTAATAAGCAAAAAGTTCCAATAAAAGGTACAGCAACGATAATATACATAACGAGAAGGTGGAAGTAAACAATGTCAAGATAAATCTCTTTAGTTCAAGATGCATTCTGAGAAAATATAAGTTAGGTTGTTCCCTACTGAGCATTTTCCCAGCTAAATCCTATTCCTAACTAAACCAGTTCTCATAAGTTTCCTTTCAAATCATAAGTTTCGTACAAACAAGAAACGGACTGCCGAACCAAATTTGTACTTTGTACTTCATAAACTAAAAGCTTTGGACACGATCAAATTCCGAGAACACAATTTTTAACCACATACATCAATTAAGCATTCAAGAATATGGTGATCATAGAACCAACTACAAGACACAAAATTTACGAAAAGGGTTCTACAGAATCCAATTTAATAATGATAACTACATTACACTGAAACTCCATAACCTCTAGTATTTATGTATATATACACATATACATAAATACACACTGAGAAAAAAAAAAAAAAATTGAAGACAGAAGGCGTGGGTACTGACCGCACGAGAGGAGAGTCCATGCGCTTGTCCTTCTTATGGGCATTCAATTTCGCAGGAAACAGCGCCTTGTTCCTGGCTTTAGCATCCATCTCTTATATCTATGAATTATATCTCCATAGAAGGATGAGAGAGGATTCGGAGGTGGCTGGGAGCTCAGTGACGGAGTTTTACAAAGGCGACGGGGATATGAGGGCGCGGGTGACTGAGGACTCGGTGAGGAGGGCGGTGGAGGAAGGCGGAGCGAGAGACAGAGAGAGAACGATAGAGGAGGAAGGGTTGGGAAGTGCGGCGTCACGGCGTGGACATAGTAATCAGGTGTGTGAATTACTGTTGTTTTTTCCTGTCAAACAGCCACTGCCTTCCCGCCACGTTACAAAATCGAATGAGAATCAGGTATGGTTGGGACGTGCGGTGTGGATGTTAGTAATGCTTTAGATAATCAACACTAATAATCTAAAGAAAAAAGATTTTCAAAAGTAACATTTTTTATGAATTTTTTTTCTGCTTATACTTTTTAGATAATATTTTATAATATTAAAACAAGATTTAAAGTTAAATTATGAAATAGTAGAGTCATATTTGAAGAGAGTATTCTTACAATTTCTAATGGGAATTGTTATTGGCTTCAAAATTCTCATTCTACATTCTAAAGTTTCTATATTTAAAAGAAAAATATATTTATGAGGAGTATAGATAGAGATTTTTGAAATGCCAATAATACTGTTATTTCTCATAATCTAATCATCAACAATCATATCGAAACTAAAATGTCCTATACAATAGAATAAACTAAAATCTTACGTGGCACAATCCCACCATTGAAGATCAAACGGTCAAGATTGTATAGCCAAGTACAATCATGTCTTGTACTTTGAATAATACCCACCATTCAGAAAGTGACATGTGGAGCGGTGATTCAATGTCCTAAGTCCAACACCGTGAGTCTAAAAAAAAAAAACTTTCAATAGTGAGACCATTTATGAACTATTTTCCACTTATGTTTTAGAAATAATATTTTATAATGTTGGAGCAAGACTTAAAGTTAAATTATGAAATGATAGGACGTCGACAGAGAGTCATATGTCGAGAGAGTATTCTTACAATTTCTCATAATCTAATTATTAGCAATCATATCAAAACTAATATGTCCTAACAATAGAATAAAGGGAGTTTTAACAAAAAAATCCGTTGTACTGTTTACTTTAACGAAAAATTATATTTTAACACTAAAAAGTCAAACATTACTATTTACTTTATCTTTTATTTTATTCTTAAAACTCAAAATTTTCAAATCTATTTTAATAGTTTCCATAAAAAAAAAAAAAAAAACTAAAATCATACGTGGCACAAGCCCACAATTGAAGATCAAACGGTCAAGATTGTATAGCCAAGTACAATCATGTCTTGTACTTTGAATAATACCTACCATCAGAAAAGTGGCATGTGGAGCGGTGCTTCAATGTCCTAAGTCCAACACTTTCCCAAAAAAAAAAAAAAGGTCCAACACCGCGAGTCTATCCGATCCTTAATATTATCATCTCTCTCTGTTTGCGTTCCTATTTCATCTAACTCGTACGGTCGGATATTCCGTTGGAACCAAAAAAACCAGTTTAATCTGTTTGTATTTTTCTTATTATTATATATAGTTTTAATTTTATTTCAGAAGAAAAAAAAAGGTTTCGGATCTGAGAGGGGTGCGATGGATTTTATACGACAATGATGAAAGCAGCAATCATTCTTCTGCGGCTCTGAAAATTCGATTCTCTTTCGGTTTCCTTGTTGTTTTGCCTTTTCGATTTAATTAATGCTTCAAATCTGACGCCATGAGGAAGAAGCTCGATACCCGTTTTCCTGCTGTAAGTACCCTATTTCTCTCGCTCGTTCCGCTCCTTTGTCTAGGGTTTATGTTTTTTTTTCTCAGATCGAGTTTTAATTTGTTTGGTTGCTAGGAAATTAGGGAAAGGAAGAGAATTTTTGGATTGTTGTAGGTTTGCTGTGCTAATCGTGGGTTTAATTAGGGGGATTAATGAATTATGTTTCGGTGATTTGAATTGTTTGGTTAAAGTTTCAATTTTTGTGGGGATTTTTGAGATATTTGATCTGGGTCGGGTTTTTCTAGGCCGTATTGTTCTTTTCTTTGATGGGACTGTGGTTTTAGGGAGAATTGGGTGATGGGTTTGTTGTTTTGGGGTTATCTGATTTGGTCTTGGGATTTGGTTCGTATCGACGATTTCGCCTAGGGTTTGTAAATTGGTACTTAAATCATGGGGGTTTTGTTTGTGGAGATAAAAATGCTTAGTTGCTCTTGTGGTGATGTGGTTTTGCAAATTAATCAAGATTAGTTGACAACTTGTGAGGCCCCTGATGGCTAAATCTGGTCTTGTTTTATAAAATATTCCTTTCAAATGAGAAGTTGGATTTGGGTTTGGATTATTTTTGAAGATTGTAAAACAACTAGAGGATTTTATTTCGTGGGGTGTAATAAAACCGAAGCTTACACTTCCTCAACTACTTTGTTATCCATATGCTACTTCTGGTTCAAGAGTAGCTCTGTAACTGTAAGCCGCTGGCCTAGGCGATCAAGAGTTGTGAATCTTATGTTTGAAACTTTCTTAAAGGAAAAAAAATAAATAAAAAAAAAAAGGAATGGCAGAAACATTTGGTAACTTCATGATTGAAATTTTGAATGAGTGACTTACAGTTTGGTACTTTATGAAGTTCTGCTGCATCTCGTTTCAGAGAAGGAGATTGTGTCAAGAATCATGGTTTATGCCTCGATGTTGTTTGCCATTGTTGTTACCTTTCCGTGACTTTTCTTTAGCTTAATACCATCCTTCTCTGTTTAAAAGAATGGAAGCAAAAGGGGGGAAAAGAGAGGGAGAGAGAGAGTGAGAGATATTAACATTTTGTTGAATTTTACCGACAAAGCAAAGATCATTTAAATTTCCCCGAGTTTCTTTGATGTTTCGTGTGCCAAGTATGGGATTATGTTATATAGGATTTCTTTGATGGCACTTGTCATTTACCCTCAGAGTGTCCACGTAGGGAATGCAATAAATTTTGGAGAAACCCGTATCTTTTAGTGAAGTATGTTGACAACCTTTTTTTATTTCTAGAAGTAGTAATTAAGTTATTTGCCTTGTACTTCCTATTTGAAGAATGAAGAATGATGTTTAGTTTATTAACTCTTTTTTTTTTTTTTCCGTGAATTAATTTAGTTTATTAACTCTAGTTTACCTCTGAAGTTATACATGTATTTGACCCCCATTCTGAAGCACAATTTTAATTTGGCAGGCCCGGATTAAAAAGATTATGCAAGCTGATGAAGATGTTGGGAAGATAGCATTAGCAGTGCCTGTTTTAGTGTGTGAGTACTTCTAACTTCATGAATAGTAAAATACCATCCCACCAGGTTATTTTATTTGCTTTTTTGGTTGCTTATACTACTCATCTTGCATATTATGCAGCTAAAGCGTTGGAGCTATTTTTGCAAGACCTTTGTGACCGTACCTATGAGATAACCCTGCAAAGAGGAGCTAAAACCATGAATGCAGTGCATCTGTAAGTCAAAGATTGAACGATGTTTATCTGTTTACTTATTTAATTTTAAGGGATCTATACAAAATAAATTTATAGTAAAGTAACTACAACAGCAGTGAAATGATTACTCCAATTGTACAGTAAAAACTCAATCCAGAAACTCCCAATTTGCACAATTAGAGAGAAATGCTCTATTTTTTAAGTCTTTAGAACCCTATTCCCACAGTGAATTTTAGAAGTGCACTCTCTATTCCACAATTAACGACCTCCTCCTCAGCTTCGAAGATCCTAAAGATGGGTTAAAAAAAAATCTCAATGAGCAGACAAAAACGAAAGAGCGAGAATCACCCAATTTAACCTTTTGCAGTGCAGCAGAATGATAGAGGAATATTAGAACAAGGTTATGTACAAAATATAGGTTTCCTGCTTTGAATATCAGAACAAGTACAATTTTTAGACATATCAAAGCAATAATGTGTACTTTGCAAGGTAGTCCATCTTTCCAAATCATTTTGGATGGTCATCAGTCAACCCATTAGAACAGAGTTTGCATGGGAATATTCTGTAATTCTAGAAGAGTCAATTTACCCATCTTTTATGGTATTTTCAATGAAATATAGAAAAAGAATAGAGCTCATCAATCTCAACATCACTTAAATTTCTTCAGATCCAGCCAAATAATTAGCAATTGTATATTTTGGACGAATGACAACCTCAGAAGACATGGATATAAATGAAATTATGAGAGAATGAATTGGATTCCTTTAGCATCGAACCTTTAAATTAGAATTCTCCTACCCATTAGCATCGACACAGTACGTTGGATAGTAACATGCTATAATTCTACGATGATCAAGTAAGCCGTAGTTCATGGATACAATTATTTTTTTCAGGATAAGTACGAACATTATTAGAGAAATCCACATCAATAGTAACATGCAGTTAGCATACTGAACTTTATTGCAGAGCTCATGCTGAAGAATGATCTAATTGGCTAAGGAGAGATATGCTTATATTTTCTAGTACCTGAATAATATGTTTACACTTATGCCGTTCAAATTTTCTGGCACCTGAAGAATCTTTCTGAAACTAAATTAAGATTATCTAGTTGTAATATTCACTCAAATTTGTTTTTACTGCATTATCTTTTAAAGAAAATTTTGCTCCAGAGTTGAATATAAAGTACCCTGTGGCTCCCAGTTACATGAACCAAATCTTATTTCTCTATCCTGTTTGCAGAAAGCACTGTGTACAGAGCTATAATGTGTTTGATTTTCTGAGGGACATCGTCAGCAGAGTTCCTGACTATACTCATGGTCATTCTGATGCTGCTGCCGATGACCGAACCCTTTCAAAAAGAAGGTATATTAGATGATCTATTCTTGTTATTTGCAATATCATTAATCCATGAGATTGTCATTTGAATCTACTTACTGATATATTTTTCTGCAGAAAACCACCAGGTGATGAAGGCATTGACAGTGATGAAGAATTGAAGAGGAGCAAGATGGTAACTCTAATGGAACCCTACAATTAATCATTGTCTTTTGTTCTTAACATAAAACCAATTTCCTTTTACCAAAATAAAAAACATAAAACCAATTTCCTTTTACCAAAAGAAAAAACATAAAACCAACTTCCATGCTTATTATATTGAGATCTCGGTGATGTTTTGTGTTCATTCTATTTTTTTCACGGGAACTCTTTAATCTGAGTGATGTCTCTTTTGGTTTCTTTAGGATGTCCAGGTTGAGGACGTAAATATTTTGTGAATTTATATATACAAGTTTGAATAGAGGATCTGAGTTGGTTTTGTTTGTGTTTGGGCTGAATTAGCTTTTAACTAAATGCAATATGCAGAGTTTCACTGATGTTGAAAACTTTGTTTTACTTTTTCTCTGCAGCTTGAGATAAAAAATAGCAGTAGCAGCGGCAGAGGAAGAGGTCGGGGTCGGGGTCGAGGCCGTGGACGTGGTCGGACCACTGAAAGAGACACTTCGCACCATGAGACTGAATCTGATCCGTGCACATCTCTTCGGCAGATCACTGAACCTAATCCTAACCCTGGAATGGTGGTGGATGATGTTTCCGAGTCAAAGGATATATTGAAAGAAAATGTCATTGCCCCTGATGAATCTGATCCAGCAGTTAGAAACTTTGATCTGAATGCCGATGTTAATGATACTGATGACACAAAAGCTGCCGCAACAGCAGCCCAAGCTTCTGCAACAGCAGCCCAAGCTTCCGCAACAGCAGCCCAGGCTTCCGCAACAGCAGCCCAAGCTTCCGCAACAGCAGCCCAAGCTTCCTCAACAGCAGCCCAAGCTGCCCCAACAGCAGCCCCAGCTGCCCCATCGGCATCCCAAGCTGCCCCAACGGCAGCTCAAGCCTCATCAGCTGGACCTATCACCGAGCCTAAACATGAAGAATATCCTGGGTGGTCTCTCTCTGATGTGGATGGAATGGCCATTGATCCTATTCAACTTGCAAATCTCAGCAGAAGGCTAGATGAGGATGAGGAAGATTATGATGAAGAGGGCTAAATTCCACTCAATGGCTTATTGTCCCAAAGTAGGGTAGCGGGATCAAGATCAGTGGAAAGCTCTTGAAGGAAAACTAAATAAAAGTATACAAAAGCTGGAATAGCGACCTAATTGGAGATGAAATGGCCAGGGCACTTTGTCCCAACGAAGAGTCCGAATTTCTCTTCCTGTCCAATGGTAGTATCGTAGCATTTCCTAACATCCATTTCCAGAGGTAGCATTTCCGTGACGATGGCAGAGAGGATAGCCTTTGCAAATTGACTCTTAGCAGTGTATGAAGAATATGGCACCCTTGAATAGCGGTGGATTGCCCTATGAGTGGTTTGCCTTTTTAATTTACTGTGTTTGTTACAGATTTTCAGTACAAGTAGTAGCTTGCTCGTCGTTATCGTGTGGAAGGTAATAGTTCTGTTAGCCCTTTCAATTAATCTTCTGACCAGTGAATTGGATTTTCTTTTCCCCCTTCTCTTCTCTTACTCTTTTAAGAAGTTCCGCAACGAGATGCATACGCGTTGCTAATAGTTTGCATAGTTTCAATGGTGGTGAAGAATCGGCAGCGATGTGTTTCTGCCGTGCTGATAACATAACGGGTCTGATTCTTCCATGGTTCATCCCAAGGAAACACTGGTACCTCAAATATTATTTTTATATATTATTTGCAATTCTCTGTGTTTCTTGAAAGGTTTCTGGATGGAAGGGTTCAGAAGTATGGATTTTGGATTTTGAAAGCTAGCCATACAAATATTAGATATATTTGTGCTGCATTCGAAACTGGCATTGAAATTTCTTGCTCGGAGTCGAAACTGAAAACATTTAGGAGACGCTACGTGTACCGGCACCCCGCCAAAGGTTACTGGGTAGGGTTCCGTGTGTATCCGTTCCTAGGGCTATTTTGCTCATCCCTAATTTTATCAAGAGGAGCTTCCCTCTACACTTAGGCCTCGTTTGGCAGCTCGGACTGTACTAACTATTTCTGTCGGATACAATAAATAGTCATCAGATAGTACTAACTAAATTAGTCGGGCATTTGGTGCAGTATCGGATTAATGACCGTATTATTTATACTGTGTTTGATACCGAACCGGATAGGACAAGAGAAAAAAAAAATTTAACAATTCTTTCTTTGTTTGTTGAACTTTTCTCATATTTATACCTATTGAAAACCACATAAATTTTCAAATAACAAAGAAAAATAGTAAATTTCATACATCAAATTCAAAATATTTTCCAATAACATAAAAGAAGGTTCACAAAAAACAACTACAATCGTTACGATATATAATCCAACCACATATCCAAGTTCATAAAATATACAAATGCAAGGTGGTTTCAATAAGAAACAGTTTGTCCAGATTAGACCTGGCATTCGTGTCGTGTTTCTCGTGTTCGTGTCGTTTTCATGTCATACCCGATAGCTTAACGGGACGTGTCGTGTAATACCTTTTAAAGTAAACAGGTAATATGACCCGACCCGAAATCAACCCGTTAATATTATCAGGTAATATGATCCGACCCGTTACCCGTTAAGAAAATTATATTTTAAATCAATAAAAATGAAAAGAAAAACATAATTTGATCCAAAAAAATGTAAAACATAATACTAAATTAGTATAAACATACTAAATTTCGGAGTTGACCCCTTAATGAACGTTGTAAAGTTTTTCATTACGTGTGATTACATTTTTCACACTTATTATTATTAATTTTTCACTCAAATAAATAACATTGTTCATGAGATTTTTAAAAATCTACACTTATTTATACTTTCATCAAGTATAACATAAGATTTTATGGTATCCACTAGTGTAAATATTTTAAATTGAAGATCGAATTCATTCATTGTATTCATATAGGGTCAATGAGTGTAGCTGTAAAAAATCATCAAAATCGGAGTTAAAATAACCGTTAAATCGTAATTTTTCGTTTATAACTGTCGAAAAGTTTTGTCTCATTTCTTGATCTCTGAATGTTTTTTTTTTGCAATTTTTGGCGTATGCGATCTTGAAGCATATATAAAAAAGTTTGACGGTTGGATCGTTGAAATTAGTTTCGTAGGATGCGTATCCTATCAAAACGATAGATTCACTAACACTTAAGAGTTTATTTATACTTTCATCAAGTATAACATAAGATTTTGTGGTATCCACTAGTGTAAATATTTTAAATTGAAGATCGAATTCATTCATTGTATTCATTTAGGGTTAAGGAGTGTAGCTGTAAAAAATCATCAAAATCGGAATTACAATAACCGTTAAATCGTGATTTTTCGTTTATAACCATCGAAAAGTTTTGTCCATTACTTGATCTCTGAATGTTTGTTTTTTGCAATTTTTGGCGTATGCGATCTCGAAGCATATATAAACAAGTTTGATGGTTGGATAGTTGAAATTAGTTTCGTAGGATGCATATCACATCAAAACGATAGATTCACTAACACTTAAGAGTTTATTTATACTTTCATCAAGTATAACATAAGATTTTGTGGTATCAACTAGTGTAAATATTTTAAATTAAAGATCGAATTCATTCATTGTATTTGTTTAGGGTCAAGGAGTGTAGCTGGAAAAAATCATCAAAATCGGAGTTAAAATAACCGTTAAATCGTGATTTTTCGTTTATAACCATCGAAAAGTTTTGTCTCATTACTTGATCTCTGAATGTTTGTTTTTTGCAATTTTTGGCGTATGCGATCTCGAAGCATATATAAACAAGTTTGACGGTTGGATCATTGAAATTAGTTTCATAGGACGCATATCACATCAAAACGATAGATTTACTAACACTTAAGAGTTTATTTATACTTTCATCAAGTATAACATAAGATTTTGTGGTATCCACTAGTGTAAATATTTTAAATTGAAGATCGAATCCATTTATTGTATTTTTTTAGGTTCAAGGAGTATATTTGTAAAAAATCATCAAAATCGGAGTTAAAATAACCGTTAAATCGTGATTTTTTGTTTATAACCGTCGAAAAGTTTTGTCTTATTTCTTGATCTCTGAATGTTTGTTTTTTGCAATTTTTGGCGTATGCGATCTTGAAGCATATATAAACAAGTTTGACGGTTGGATCGTTGAAATTAGTTTCTAAGATGTGTATCCCATCAAAACAATAGATTCACTAACACTTAAGAGTTTATTTATACTTTCATCAAGTATAACATAAGATTTTATGGTATCCACTAGTGTAAATATTTTAAATTGAAGATCGAATTCATTCATTGTATTTATATAAGGTCAAGGAGTGTACCTGTAAAATATCATCAAAATCGGAGTTATAATAACCGTTAAATCGTGATTTTTCGTTTATAACCGTCGAAAAGTTTTGTCCCATTACTTGATCTCTGAATGTTTTTTTTTTGCAATTTTTGGTTTATGTGATCTCGAATCATGTATAAACAAATTTGACGGTTGGATCATTGAAATTAGTTTCATAGGATGCGTATCCCATCAAAACGATACATTAACTAACACTTCAGAGTTTATTTATACTTTCATTAAGTATAACATAAGATTTGTGGTATACACTAGTGTAAATATTTTAAATTGAAGATCGAATTCATTCATTGTATTCATATAAGGTCAAGAAGTGTAGCTGTAAAAAGTCATCAAAATCGGAGTTAAAATAACCGTTAAATCGTGATTTTTCGTTTACAACCGTTGAAAAGTTTTGTGTCATTACTTCATCTCTGAATGTTTGTTTTTTGCAATTTTTGGAGTATGCGATCTCGAAGCATGTATAAACAAGTTTGACGGTTGGATTGTTGAAATTAGTTTTGTAGGATACTTATCCCGTCAAAACGATAAATTCACTAACACTTAAGAGTTTATTCATACTTTCATCATTTTGATGGGCTACGCATTGATGTTATACTTAATGAAAGTATAAATAAACTTTAAGCGTTAGTGAATCTTATCGTTTTGATGACTTGGAATAAATATATTAATTATTTATATATTTTAAGTGTTAATTAGACTATGTTTCAATTAGTATGTGATGATATTTAATAATATAATTACATTTATGTTTTTTTATTACATATTTTATTTTTATTCAAGTTAAAATGTTATAAGAGATAAAAAAAAAAAAAAAGGTGGTTACTTTTTTTCTTTGGGTTAAACATTAGGCGGGAAATGGATGGATATAGGTTGCAAAATTTCCCAAACATTAGGTGGGAAATGGATGAAACTCTTGAAATATTAGGCGGGAAATTAATTATTATAATTTTTTTATGTTTTTGGTATTTTTAAATTACTTGATATTTTTATTTTTAATGTGTTTTATGATTTTTAATCTCAATCTTTGCCTATAATATATTATAAAAATAAATAAATAAATAAAACTTAAATTTTAAAATTTATATAAAATAATAATAGAATAATAATTAGTAAACAATATATACATATTCATTATATCTATTGCATTTTATAGTAAGTTTTTTTTAGTAGTTTAAAAAATTAAAATCATCAAAATAACATTTTTCTTATCGTGTCGAAACAGGTTACCCGCGTGTCACTTTCGTGTAAACCTGTTAAGGACCCGTTATTAACGGGTTATTATCGTGTGACCCGATAATGACCCGATTAGTTATCGTGTTGACCCGAAACCCGTTATTTTCGTGTCGTGTTAACGGATCGTGTAATAAATTGCCAGGTCTAGTCCAGATAGCCAAAATATATGCATGCTACTTTTAACAAAATATATGCATGCTACAGCTTTTAACAAAATATATTGTTGTTGGTTTGAAATGTCAATTGGGGTTACTTTGTCCAAGTAACATGAGTACAAAGGCTTTTTTCATTGCACCATCCAAAGACGAGAATGTCCTCTTATTTTGTGGCTTTTCGAAAAGGATATTTAGTGCCTTGATTTGATCATCAATAGACAAATCCATTTTTGACAATTCTGAAACAATCTCAGGTTTTGGATCCACTCCCTTCCCAAAAGCAACTTGTAAAACTTCACCCAACTTATCAACTGATTCAGAAAGCATTTCTTTAAATGCCAAAGCAAGATCATTATCATTAGTAGCTCTCTTCCTTTTCCGGGTACTTGAACTACTGGACCGTCGAGCAACAGAGGGAGAACTAGTCTCCGCCTCATCTTCATCTTCATTAATGTGCTCAGGCTCATTCATCATCTCAGTAGAAGTTGCAGCTCCTACTTCGGTTGCTCGGTCTTTCCCAAAAATAACATTCAATCTGTCATACAATGGAAATGATTTTCCTAGCCAGCCTTCTACTTCTTTGTTAACCTGCAATGTGAAAACAATTCACACTATCCATAAAATACAAACAATCTTATTTTGTTCCCTTCAACTTGTCTTGATATAGTCAAGCATCCATTAATTTAATTAAGCTGTTATAATGAATAGGGCTAAAGGATATGGTTTGGTAGACACAATCATACTATTAAATTGTATGTAAGGGAACATGTTAAGTAATCAAATATGTAAAGTTAAATTCTAGTATTATGTTAGAGAATTACCTTTACATAGGATTGCCATACTTCAGTGCTATCAACCTCAATACACTTTCGTACATCATTCCATGCAAAACCAGTTTTATTAACCATGTCATAAACTATTGCATAATCTTTTTTCCACCTCCTCATTTTGGACTCAATATGTGGAATTGCCTTTATATTGGCATTAGGACATTTCAAATTAATAGCTGTTTCAAACTGAGCCATTGTTCCGGGTTTGAAACAACCGTTATCACATCTCAAATTCTTAACAACTGCCTCCTCAAGTATGGAGAGCAATGCATCTTCTTCATGTTGTTTCCAAACCCTTCTACTTCATTTTGGTTGACTACTTTGTTCACTTTCCATTCCTACAATTACATACACAACATGTGGAACACCCTTTATATTGGCATTAGGACATATAATCAATAATGCATATAATTAATAGTAAGTGATAAAAACCATAAGCAAATCATCACACTTTTTAAATAAATACATAACCAGGTCGCACTTTGTTCGAATAAAGTATCATAACCGAATACATAAGAAATCACTATTTGTTCAAACAACAAACCATAACCAAATCACAACATGCATATGTAAAAAAATTTAATCAAATCACACTTGTGCACGCCACTCATTGTACATATTCATAGCCAAAGTGTTTCTCCATGCAGTCCATTCTTATGTAGGTTAAACACTGTCAATCATATCTTTATCATCATCACTACTTTCAGATTCGTCCAAGTTTAGGATTTCACTTTCTATTGGATCAGCTGACATATGCCTTCTAATAAGATTATGTAATAGGCACCAGTCTGTCATAATCCTAAATTGTGTTTTAATTGGGAAAAATGATGGACCTCTTAAGATGCTCCAACGCATCTTAAGTAGTCCAAAACATCTCTCAATGACATTTCTAGATTGAGCATGTTTCATATTGAAATACTCCTTATGATTAATCGGGAGTCTTCTATTTCTCCACTTCGAGAGATGGTAACGCACTCCCCTATACGGTGCAAGGTATCCTGGACCATTTGTGTACCCACCATCCACAAGGTAGTAACACCCTAACACAAAAAAAAAAAAATGTATATTACTATATATAAGAAAAATGAGGATTCAAATTACTAATATAAACAAATAATCTATTGTTACCTGTGGGAACTTTTAATCCCGATGGTCTACTTATCGCATCTCGGAGTACTCTAGAATCAGATGCCGACCCTTCCTAACCTGGGTACACAAATATAAAATTCATGTCCACATTACAAACTCCCAACATATTGGTCGCAATCTCTCCCTTCCTTGATCGGTATCTTGGTTTATCTCGCTCAGGGACATGAACGTTAATGTAATCCCATCCAATGCCCCCAAGCAATTCTAAAAAAAATCATTAACATAAGTATGCTCAATATATTTAATTACATTAATTTTAGAAGTAATTTTTATAAAATATGAAGAATACCTCAAACCAACTCCATTTAGGATCTGGGTAGGCATTAGGAATGGGTTCTGGCACTTTCAAAAATGTACCTTGTAGGATGAACACTCCATGTAGAATGGAATTGAAATACCTACTTATGGTCTCCCCCGATCGACAAAACCTACTCCCAATTGTACGATTCTTGACATGATGTGCAAGTATATGTAAAAACATGCAAACTTGTTCTTCCATTGTCACTACACCATCCAATTTTACTCTACCGTGGTCACGAAGCATTTGACATAAATAGTGGAACGTTCTTCTATCCATTCTAATTTGGTTCACACACTGAACATCATCATATCCTAACAAATGTGCGATTTCTAAGTGCAAGTTGCCGATTCCGCCTTCTAGCTGAATTATGATTCTTGATGAACCACATCATCAACCAAGTCACAATATTCAAGTACCACATGTTAACAATGAAGCATGCCACAATCTTTCTTTGATCCATGTCTAGTGAAAATATAAAATAACATTATTAGATAGTGGCAAAAAATTAAGTAACTGGAGCATGAATGCATAATAACACTGAAAACGGAAGGAAGCATGTTAATAAGTCCTACCAAAAAATGTCATAGGCAGATAATAAATCCTACAGACTGTTGCGGTGATCATAAGGAAAAATTACAATGAAATCATAAAGATGTCTTGACATTCATCAGTCAAGGAAGCATGTTACGAATCGAATTCAAAAACACACTCTAAGGTAATTACTTTACAAACTGGAATAAATGCCAATCAACAATTCAACAACCCTAGTTCGAAATTTTTCACACACACACACACAAGCTGCGCACGCTGTCCTTGGTTTTCTCTTGCATTGCAAGCGCGCACACACACACACACACACAAAAGCTGTGCACGCTGCCCTTGGTTTTCTCTTGCATTGCAAGCGCGTGCGCGCGCACACACACACACAAACACAGAGAGAGACACACACACACAGAGCGCACACACACACACATACACACTCTAAGGTAATTACTTTACAAACTGGAATAAATGCCAATCAACAATTCAACAACCCTAGTTCGAAATTTTTCTCACACACACACACACACAGATATATATATATATATATATATATATATATATATAAAGTAAAATTCACATAAAAATTAAAAAAATTTGGAACGAGATTTGTAGTTCAGGTGTGGTTAAGAGTTGTCACCGTCGTACCCAAGATCAAGTTTCAGTACCCAAGGTCAAGTTTTCGTATGGTTGCGTTGCGGCTGTGAGACAGCGAGTGAAATAGGAGTTGCGCCAGAGACAAAGTTTTGTTTAGGTAAGTGAACCTGCACACTCCCACTCTACCCAATCATTAAAATTGTAAGTTCAACACCAACAACAAACCCTAAATTCGACCCCAATAGCAAACCCTAAAATTCTAATTAAAACACAAAATTACACAATCAATTGCATAATTAGAGAGAAAATGATAACTAGATTCAATCAATTGAAAGAAAATTGCAAGAAAAATAGGAGGAGGGGGAAGAATAGAGGGAGGGCGGAATCCTAGAAGAAGAAATTTGAAAAGACGAACTATGATTTAAACGAAGAAGAAGTTGAGAAGACGAACCTGGGATGAGAGGAAGAGAGAGCGCCTGGAGAGCATCTGGAGAACGCCTGGAGAGGAAAAGAGGGCATGGAAGACTGGTCTCTCCAACCGAAGCCCGACTAAGTTATACCGTGCATTTGCACAGTATTAGTAAGCGGGTAAGCATCGGGTAAAAAAGGTGGGCCCGGATTATTTAATCCGGTGCCTATTTAATCCAAATGGTCACCAAACACGGTACACCGTATTATTAGTCCTATCTGGTGCCTTATACTGTGTGCCAAACAGGGCCTTAGGGTTTGTGTGCGAGTGAAATGACGAGAACCTCTCGATCGATTGAGAGGTTAAAACTAAATGATGCATGCCCATACGAGATGTTTTTTAACCAATTCAGAAAGTCACTTGATCAGTTCATCCTGTATATATGATTCTTCCTGAGACAAGTGCCTAATGAAGATAGCATACCGCCTACTCGAATTTTTATTTTAACAAACGACTGTATCTACACTAAGCGGGTAGAGAAATGGACTAAGCCTTACAATGGCTCACTCATAGTACTGTGGTTCAACTTCTTCTTTGACGAGAATCGAACCTAAAACCTCACTTACAAGTGAAGTGAAATACTACTTAACTATAGTACTGGCACTAGACCTCTAAACGAGTAGGGTTTACTGGGTTTGGGTCGGGTTGAACCCGACCCGTTAATTTAACGGGTCATCCAAACCCAACCCATTAAGCTAATGGATCATCCAAACCCAACCCGTTAATCTAATAAGTTACCTGTTTCACCCGTTAACAATTTTTTATTTTATTTTTTTTTTTTTTACATTTCATCCAAATCAAATATAGCCCTTTTTTGTATCATCGATCGACCGTGAAAAACCCTCAACAACCATAAGTTGCTTCCTGTTGAACACAAGTGTAGAAGTCTGCAGACATTAGACTGAAGGACACTCTGCTTCTCTCTCTCTCTCTCTGTCGTTGCAAGTAACAGAAAAAGAAGAAAACGTAGCCCATCGGCACAATGCAACCCGTCAACCAGAAACAAAAGCGATAAAAAACATAAAAATTTTCAAACCTACATAATCAAACAGAAACAAAATCAATCAAAAACCCTAAAAGAAACAAGCTTTCTTTCTCTACCTTCACAGACTGAGTTGCATTGGTTAAGGGCATCCAGGGCCGACTCAAATGGGTCGAAAGTTGCGAGCTGGACCACCTTCCCAAATCAGTTGATGTCAGAATCGGCAGTGGAGAGAGAGGGGAAGGAGAGCTGAAATTCGAGGGGGTGCAGTGCGAGACAGTGAGGGTCTTCTATTATTGACTATTGAAATTACACAAAAGATCTCAATAATGGGTGTTAACGAGTTTCGCGGGTTCGCCCAAAATGACCAGTTATTTAACGAGTTAACCCGTTAACCACCTAACCCGTTAAACACTCACCCGAATACTCATTTTAACAGATCGGGTTGGGTCGGGTTTAAAATGCCAGGTCTAATTGGCACTACCAATTGAAATTAATAAATAGCAAAAGGATGGAAAAGAAAAGAAGGAAGAAAATAAGGATGAGCAATAGACTTATAATACCTTATAATATAGATACAAATTGGAAAAACGAGTACACAACATCACTAGTGACCAGGTTTTGTTATTGATTACGACACAGAAGAAACACTTAACAGCAACCAAAGCATGTATATACACCACAATTTGCCATGCCACAAATTCAAGGTAACTTCATTATTCTTAATTCTTACGCACTTCGGCTTTAAACTTCTCTTCCTTGCCTCCCTTGTTGCACTTATAGAAGCATATTGAACTTTGCTTTCTCGTCTATCCCCTGCTTTCACAATGAAAACATGTAAAAATAAGCAAAAGTTCGAATCAACCGATCTTGCAAATGGTTAACCATATATAGCACAGCATTTGAGCGAATCTAACATGTTGAATGTACAAAACTCAATTATCTGAAACGAAAAAAAGAAGCTGTAATAAACAAAACAAACTTCATTGAATTACCAGGAAGCTCGTGAGCATGACACGAAGATTTAATGCAAATTTGAGAACAAAGATACGAATTTTAATCGTCTGAACCATTCAAAAACTGGGGTTCCATTTGGTTGCAAGGTTTTGAAATGGGACTTCGATCATCTATAAGGCTACAAATATGGCATCTCAACCCCTAAATTTTTAATGGTTTCGTTACTTTACAGACCTTTCTTTTCAACAAGAAGATAAACAGTCTCCTTCTTGACCTTCCCAACTATGAATACATGAAATGCCCACTACTACGAGGAAACTAAAATAAATTTGGAAATGTAATAGAAAGGAACTACCCAAGAGTCAAGAAATAGGAGTATATTCAAGGTTGCACCCAAAGAAGAAAAGGATCCCAAGGAAATAAAAGCTCCTCCTAGACATTTGCAATACGAGTTCATAAACATCACCTGGTTGATGCCTTCAACATCCTTTTTTGAAGAAAATTTTAATAAAACTTCAATGATTCTATCTACTCTTTTATGTTTAACAACAGTCAGCGAGGATCAAAAGAGCACTGAACAAGATGAGATGATGTGGCTGTATCGACCAGACTGAATGATATTCTTAGAAAGCTTGGACATGACAGTTTTTTAGACAAATAATATTTGCAAAGATGAAGAGAAAATGACGTTAAGACTAATAAAACAACCAAAAAAAATTCATGGCCTAAGATGCATACTTTTAATGTTTGGATTCCCTTTCAGTGGATTTACATGGTTAAGATAAGAAAGCAAGGTCCGAGTCCTCAAATTGTGGGATTCAAATTGGACTTTTTGGCCTATATTGCTTATAATTGAGTCTTAGAAATGTTAAACTCTTTCTTAAACAGTCAAATTACATGCGTATGCAAACGAAATTAAGCTTAGTAAATGTTAATTGTTTCCATAAACCCTTAAGTCTCTCCGCGAACACCCCGCTAAATCTCTTAAATAGAGTTTATCATTCCAGCAATGTTCTAAATATCACTTATAATAAAGTTGAAAAAAGAACCTGACATTATCAGCATAAAACCAAATCTACCACCTTATATGCTTCCATCAATATCGACCCCAAAAAGTAAAAGACAGATCAAAACAACCAAAATCTACTCCAAATCAAATACCCAATTCTCCAAAACTAAGTAAACAGTACACTTGTAATTATATAGCTTGAAATAATGAAAGGGCAGCAACCTTGGAGACGAACAAACTAGGAGTCGGAAACGGGCTTGAACTCCTGCACTTGCTTGAAGTTCTCCCATGGCTTTACCCACACCTTGGCTTCATAAACCTTCTTCTTTCCGCCATCGGTGGCCTCGATTTTCAGATAATGCATAGTGCCCGAAACCACTTGTACCTTATCATCCAATACCCTTACAAACTCAAGCAGATCATTCTGCACAATATTCAATTCATCAATCAATTTATAAATTAGGACTCTTTTCTAGGAAGCATTTCTGCTCATAAGCACTTGTATCAAAAGTTCTTTCATTAGAAAGTCATAAACTTCTTTAAAAATCCAAGCACTTCATGAAGAAACTGCTTCTATGACTCAGTAGCTATCCAATTAATCAATCAATTTCTTAGTTACGGATCTTTTCTAGGAATCACTTTCGCTCATAAGCACTTATGTCAAAAGTTCTTTCATTACAAAACTATTGAAATTTTAATAAAAAAATCCAGGATAATGCCACACCCATTTTTGCCTCCCACGCCCCCTTATTAATTTTCGCCCTTAATCTTCTTCAATTCATTTAATCCGACGGTGAAAAAGTAAGAGGGGTGTCTGTAAAGTAAAAAAGGGTGTGTGGGTAGTACTACCCAAAATCCAAAACGACTCCCCTCCCTGAAAAAGCACTTGGAAGCACTTTATAAAGAAGCATCGGGAAAGTGCTTCTCTAGAAAGTGCTTCTACGACATCGCAAACATGACCGATCAATCAAAAACCACCCACAATTTAAATCAGAAACAAAAAGGGTACGGAAATGGAAGTACCTCCTTCTTGTTGTGTTCATCGACGGCGTAGCGAGCGAGGTTTTCGGTCTCGACGCTGTTGGCGGAACCTTGGTTATCGCGCACTGCACCAACTGCGGCCATCTTTGATTCTGCGGCGAGCTTTGTATGTATTTCGGAAGTGGATTTGATTTTTGCCTGCAGAAGAAGAAGAGTTTTGTGGCTATTAATACACACCCTCTCAAGGACAAAGACTCCGTCGACGCGCTGGACACGGAAATTTCGCCCTGTCGATCCTCTGGTATCGTGACACGTGGCGAATCTTTTTGTTATCCGTTGCTTCCTCTGTAAGGTTTTGTTTTCTTTTTGTTAGTTTATTGTTTTTTTGTTACGAGAAAGGCTTATTCTATGGGTGCTTTTGTTTGGCCGGATTAAGTTTCTCTGGACTTGACTACTTAGTTAGGATTAGTAGTCCAGTGTTTGGTGTGAATTAGGATTGTGTTTAATGGGATTAAGCCGGACTCGTGCCGACTAAATCCTACGATAGGTGGGCTTAGCGAGAGCCACCAAAAACTAGGGGATTCGTAGTCATGTTCCTGTTCTTCGCTTCACTTCCCTTTCTGTTCTTCGCCTCAGGCTTCACCTCGTGTTGCTTGCTTCGCTTCTCTCCTCCTCCCTCATCTCCTATTCTCCATCTCAGAGGATCTCCAAGTCTGCAATATTGGGTTTGACAGAAACGGATCCAAAAAATCCAAGCCATCACCGTCTCTCACTTCCCTAACTCCACAAACCCCGACTCGTCGCCGGTCAGCTCGCCAAGCATCGCTGCAGGCGGGTTCTGCTGCTCCACAGACTTGCGGCTCCGATTGAATCCACTGACTTGGAAAGCTCTCTCCAATTCGAATCTTGCACCGAACAAAAACGTGAAAAATAGGGGAAGGAAGGAGAGCGTGGGACGGAGAGAAAACCTTGGAAAACGCTCTCCACCACTTCCCCGTGTTTCCCCTTCCCCGATCTCTCGAACCTTCTTCGTCATTCCTCTCCTTGTTTCTTCTCCCTCATCTCTGCAACTCTTTTTCCCGGGGCAAACAAACCACATCCACACCCACACCCCACCACGACCTCCACCACAGCGTCTCACACCTTCTCGAAGACTCTCTTGTCCTTAGTCTCTCTTAATCTTTCTCTCCCCTAGTCTCTTTCTCTCCCGATGCCTCTATATCCAATTTCTCACACATTTCGGATCTGTCGATTCTCAACCTCCTCTCTTTCAATCTTTCTCCCCCAGTCTCTCTCTATCTCGATGCCTTTGTCTTCGATCTGCACAACTTCACCGGTTTTCGCTCTCTCACAGACTAGAGATCGTCCGATGGGATCTCGATCGAGAGGTTTCATACGTGGTTGAGAGCGTGGGACAGAGAGAACAAAGGAGATAAAGAGGAAGAAAAAGATGGAGGCTTCCAGAGGGAGGGAGAGTATTATTAGAATAAAAAAGGTAGAATTAATTAGTATAATATTATTAGATATGAATTAAAAGATATAATGTTATAGTTTGTTATTATTCTTATTTTTAGTCCGACACTATACCAAACGCTTCACTAAGTTAGTCCAGTTTAGTCTAGTCTAAGCCAGTCCAGCTTAATCTAGTCTAAGCCAGTCCAACTTAGTCCCTACAGCTAGTCTAGTTTGAGACAGTCATGTACAATAAACACCCCTATAAGTTTTGAAGACGACTTTTTGTATGTGGTTTGTGTCTTGTTAATGTGTAATGTATCACTGTATTACCGTATTAGTTACTGTTAAAAATAGAATTCCAATTCTTGAAAAGTAATCTCGTATTTACATTGAGTAATCTCGTATGTAGTTTAGGAATTCCGTGATCGTGATCATTCATCGTATATTGTGCGATCAGTTTTTGTTAGGTATTATTTATATTTAATTTTAAAATTTAAATTTTGAAATGATTTCTGATCGCGAGATGTACGATAAACAGTCACGATCACGGAATTCCTAGGATCCTTATGAAAAGGATCCAGCCCTCTCCAAGGGAGGTAGATTGTCTGCTCTCCTGTTACCGTGCCCTTCCCATCCTCTCCTATTTGTGCGGTCACGGTTAAGTCACATCAACATTTTATATTCTTATTGCTTTTTGTCTTATTATCTCTATTAAAAAATCAATATAAAATGTTAATGTGACTTAACCGTGAACGCACAAATAGAAGGGGATGATAAGGGCACGGTAATAGGAGGGCAGACAATCTGCCTCCCTCTCGGAGATCAAAGATTTGTTGCCTAGACCAGGCGCACTATGTAGGTGACCAGACCTCGGGAATCTTGCCTCTTTTTAAAAGGAAAACTAATGAAAAGGGCTTGAAAACTTTGAGTTTTAATGATAAGGACAAAATAAAGGGTAAAGTGAATAGTACTATGATTGACTTTTTAGTGTAAAAATATGGTTTTTCGTTAAAATGAACAGTACCGTGAATTTTTTGTTAAAACTCCATTTTTTAAATCTACAAAGACCACGTTATTTGAGAGGGCAGTAGACAGATTCACCACATACGAGTGCCGGAAAGCACAGAGGCATGCTACCTTGCATGAAATGTAGTTAATGCCAATGTCAAATGACAATAAGATCAAAGAGGATATCCACAATGCCCTATAAATACGGATCTAGATCATTTCCAGATCTAAGGATCTTGAGCGTAGGGATCAATTAATTCGGTCCGTTGAAATTTGATCCAATAGTTACAATTATTATAACTTTTAGTGGGACCTCCTGTTTGTAGCCGTTTGATCAAATTTCATCCTATTTATAACCGGTTGATCAAATTTCAACGGGACGGATCAATTGATCCATAGGCTTAGAATCCCTAGATCCAGAGACGATCTGGACCTATAAATACAACCAGAGCTCAGGACCTTCCTCAAATTTAATCTTTATGGCCAAGTGAACTATGAGAAAACTACTTAGCATATAGATTGTATTTTACTAGTTTTCCGAAACATTTTGGAAGTGTAATTTTTTTATAGTTCAATTAGTGGTGTAATTTTTCTTGTAGTTCATGCATTTCATTTCGAGAAGTGTATTTTGTTTCAGCAATGCAGTGATCAAAACAAGTTTTACTTCTTTTCGCGTTCTTTATTTAAAATTTTCGCAATCTGTAATTTTAAGGCCTCGATCTTCAAGGCATAAAAAGAACGTAGCTGAACCAACGTCTCATTAAGTGCTCTGTCGTTTGGTTAACACATTGAGTTTAGGGCAATCTCAGAAAAACAATCTGTTAAGAGCCTCCGATAGTAGCACGCTTGTTCTCACCATTTCTCTCAAGGCTCTCCTCGGCACTGAGACCAGGTTCGATCAACTAGGGACGAACCTTACTCAAAAGCTCATCTTCGTTTTTCAAAGAGATTCATAATAACTCAGTGATCGTCGTCTCAATTTTCCAGCGATTAGAGATGGATTTCAAGCAATCTCCGGCGATTTAGCGATGGATTTTAGTTATCGAGGGATGAGTTTGAACTCATCAGATTTGAGGGTACCCAGAGTATTGTTACATACTAAGAGCATCTCCAAAGGAAATTTCAAATTGTCCACATAAGCTATAACAGTAAAAAAAACCATCCACTAATTGTTTTCAACCGAAATGCTAAATCCTATGTGGCATGACATAGAATGGCAACAAAGGAACTTGCTGTCAAATTTGACAGCAGCTTCCCTTTTTTTTTTATTTACTAATTATTAAATGTCTTTTATTAATATTTTAATGTCATATTATTAAATGTCATTTATTATTTGATTGTTGAACGGCTTTCTTATCTTTCGCTTTCTCTTCTCTTCCCCCTCTGTCTTTCTCTGTCTGTGAGTCTGTGACCATGCAAAGACAATCGTTGAGCGGCTTGTCGTCAAAGCTCCACCAAGCCCACGGCGGACCCAAGGACCAGACTCTCACCATCGATGACTCCCCCCAACCGCATTAAGGATATTTTAGCCTTTTCCACCACCGACTCCTCCTCCTCCTCTTCAATCTGTGCAGCCTACGAAGACGAGGAGGACCACAAAGCATCGAAGCCTCACCGTTTGTCGTCACCGCCGTCCATTGCACCACACAAATCCATCCACGTCATTCCGCACAAATCCATTAATTTGACATAATGTAATAAAATAATAATTTAAAATATAAGACAAACTAAAAAAATAAAAAGAAAGTAATGTAATAAAATAATAGTTTAATTTGATACATTGGGTGGAGAGCAAAACATGAAAATATGTCTAAATGCCATATAAACCATCAAATTTTAAATTTTAGATTCAAAATTTGACATCACCTTTAGAGATGGTCTAATTTCTCGAGAATCCATTGAAAATCATGACGTTGTGGTAGTTAAACGATGAATAACATTTCAAAAAGTTTAAAAAACTGAATTTACCACGTCTTTTACATCACACAGATAAAACTTTGAACGTAACGACGCTTACAACTCCGGAGCTTATGAGAAAAGCCAAAGAATAACAAGATGAAAATTGATCATTTTGTCAATCGGAAGCTGTAAACTGACCGATAAGACTGATAACAGGCAGGGCGGGATGAAGCATCACTTGGGGGACAAAACAGGTTCAAGGAGGGATGTTTTCATATATACCGGACACGAACATTTATCGGAGCTTAGTCTGCACATAAGTCAATTGATATCTTAAAGACGTTAAGAATCCCAGCAAACGTCCAGTGTAGAGTTGGAGTGAAAGCAACATTGGAACAAAGCTTAAGAACATAGAAAGTATTAGCATTTATAAACACACACATTATCTAGACACACAACTACGCCTTAGTCTTCGGTATCAAGACATACAAGATGTACCGAAAGCAAGCAAAGCAGCATACATACTCGGGTTAGTACCGGACGATTTCAATACCACAAACTATTTACTTGTTTAGGAGTGGTCTGCCTCCATATGATTCAGACTGAAGGCGCCTTCCATATTCTTGTGCACTTCGGCTTTAAACTTCTCTTCTTTGCTTCCCCTTTTCACCTTCAGAAGCATGTTAAACTTTGCAAGCTCTTCTATCACCTGCTCCCCACAGTTTAATCATATACACAGATCAATACATTGATCCCGTCGATCCCAACGATGATGTCAAACAGACCTCAAAACAGAGAAGAACAAACAAATCGACTTGCATACCGCATTATACAAAACAATTTGAAGTTGAAAAGATTTTTCCTACTCAATTCTCCACAGTCCCATTACACAACTACTCGCATTTGAAAGAGATTTTTCAAAGCGTGCCCGAAGCCTGAGCACATACGCTAAGTGGAGGGACACTTGAAAAAAAATATCCATCCACTCGTATAATAACATTTGGCATGCCGCCCCATGTTCCGAGCACACTGAAAAACCTCTCTGCATTTCAATGAACTTGAACACCCATTCCAACAAAACCAAATACCACCCCCGAAATCCTCAATTCTCCGAAATGCAATAAAATCGATTTTCATACTCTGATTCAGCACAAACCAACCCCCAAATACCCAATTCTCCAAAATCCCTTTCGACACAACAAAAAACTACACACAATACCCAATTCTCAAAAATTTATTCAGATAAATTTGAATACCCAATTCAACACAAACAAATACCAACCCCAATACTACAAAGTGGAAAACCAAAAGAAGGAAAATGAAAGGGCACAAACCTCAGCCTTGGCGTGAACAACTTCTTGAAGCTCATAAGGCAACAAGGAATTAGACTTCTGCTGGAGGGACTTAACAGCGTGGTTAGCCGCATCCTGCACCTGCGGGTCATGCGGCGGCACAGATTGCCACCCAGGAGGATGCCCACCTTGCTTGGCGCCAAGATCGGCAGGGGTAATCAACGGCGTCTCCTCGGCCTCAGCCTGCTTAAACTCCTGCACTTCTTTGAAGCCCATCCAAGGCTTCACCCACACCTTCGCTTCGTACAGCGTCTTCTTGCCGGCCTCGATCGCCTCGATCGTGAGATGGTGCAGAGTTCCGGCAACCACCTGCTCTTTCGCCTTCACAACCCTCACAAATTCGAGCAGGGCATTCTGAACCATAATAATTCAATTAATTAATCGAAATTGTAGCATAATTAGGTAAAGGAAAAAGTCAGGAGGTCAAACTAAGTACCTCCTTGTTATTGTGTTCTTGGACGGCGAAGCGAGCGAGGTCTTCAACTTCGGCGCTGTTCTGGGCGCCGCGGAATTCTTCGATTCCGCCGAGTATGCCCATTTTGCGGTGTTGGGAACTGCGGCCGCAGCCAATTCGGGTTGATTTTTCTGCGGTGGTGGAAGGGAAAGCGAGGAGGAGGAAGAAGAAGGGAGCAATTAATAGAGAGAGGTAAGATTCCGATTTCATCTGGATTTTTGGGTTTGGGGATTTTTTCGACGGTTTCTCTGCAAATTCGGATATTTTTCCTTCGGTCATCGGGTTTTTATGATACGTGTCATACACGTGTCGACTCTGCACCATCTTTGCTGGGAAGGTATCCTTCTTCCTAATTTGAAATTTGATTAATTAGGGAATCCGGATTATTGAAATTTGATCAAACGGTTAAAATTATTATAATTTTTAATGTAAACTCTTGTTTGTAACTGTTGGATCAAATTTCAATTGTCTGATTTTTTTTAATTTGGTGGATTAAAAAGAAGGGATCCCTTTCCATCTTTGCTTACCCTGTGAGCTTTTAAGATGGGATGAGGATCTTCTTCAGACATCTTTTGTGAGGATTCTAGCAATTAATTCATTTTAACCGTACATTGTATAGTGTGCGATCAAGTTTTGTCAAATATTGTTTGTATTTAATAATAAATTTAAAAGAATTCTGATCGCAAAATAATTAATGAACTAATAAGATGAACGAATACGATGAAAGATACAATAAACGGATAACAAGAACCGGCCCAGGCCCATTGGCGTCGGCCCTTTGTAAGGGCCGATTTGGCAGTTGTCCTCCTCTTTGTCGAAAAGCTATTTCATTTTTCCTTCCGTCCCCACCTTTCCCAGAAAAAGAAACAGAGAGAAAGAAAAAGAGGGTCAGAGACTAAGAATAGAGAAAACACACTCACAGAGAGTGAGAGAGGAGATAGATGATGACGTACGCAGCCACAGCTTCAAGGCCGCTGTGTTCTTCACGAACCCAAGTGCCCATTTCGCCGATTGTGAAGGGCACTGCCCTCAACAGCAATGGTATTATCAATTGCCGTCGGAGAAGCAATGGCGTCTGTGTGATAAAGGCCATGAAAAGCTCGTCTCCTCCACGACTGACCTTGTCGAGCAATTGGGATTTTCCCTCAGCTACAACTTCAGCTCCAAGGCTGCCCAGATTCGAAGAGCTCGATACCACCAACATGCTTCTCCGTCAAAGAATCATCTTTCTGGGTTCTCAGGTTCTCTTTCTCTCTTAATTTGGGTTTTCTTGCTTCAGCATCGAATATTTTCGACATGGGTTTTGCTGCTACTTGTGAAATTTGGACTCTTTACTGTTTGTTGAAAGTTAAGTAGTTCAAAATTTGATGGGATTACTGTGTGTGTATTTGTGTTTCTTATTTACAAAAGGACTAAACTTGTATTTGAGTTTGCACGTTCTTCTTTTTGTTGAAACTTGAAAGTTAGAAGTTAGTCATTTGATGGGATTACTGTGTGTTTGTTTGTGTTTCTTAGTTACTAGAAGACTTAACGTATGATTAGGAACGGTTGCTTTATTTAATTTTGTCTTCATTTTCTAACGGTGGGCAGGTAGATGACATGACAGCAGATTTGATCATAAGCCAACTTCTATTTCTAGATGCCGAGGACCCGAAAAAGGATATTAAATTGTTTATCAATTCGCCTGGTGGTTCTGTTACTGCTGGTATGATTTAAATATATTCGGCATGTTGGATCCTGGCATCTCTCCTCAATTATAGCTTTCTGGTTCTTATATATCCTTGATAACAAAACATACAAATGAACGACATACTTTTATTACATAATTAGGTAAATCGATTTTCAATTATAATATAACTTGAAGCATTGGCAAATTAAATAGTAAATGAGGAGAACGGCATCATGAAGTGATGCTTTGGTATCAAGTACAAGGGATTGCATGCATATACTGCATTATATTTGCAACATATTGGATGAGGAAATGTTAAAGGGAGAGTACTGGAAGAATATACAGCCACTAATGTAAAGCAAGTAATATATTAATTCGGATATACCCAAAGAGTGCGAACAATAGGCTTTGATGTATATTTTACTTAATGTAGCTGTTGATCAATTCAATTATTATTTTGGATTGAGCCTTACTATGTGTGATGGTTTGGCTGTCACCTTGTGTTGTTTCTTATCTCTTTTATCCGCTCAAAGCTTTTCTTCTCGTAAAATTTGAAGAGAAAAAAAAATGAAAGAGAGTTAAGAAGTAGCGATTGCTATCTGGATGCTTGTTGATTTTTGTTAAGACCTATGGAATCACTAAACTTTCAGAATGAAGACATTAAGTGATTGCACTATGTTCCTTTGATTTTAGAGTTTTCTACAATAAATTGTTTAGATTTCTTTTTCCTATTCTACTAAAAAAGCTATATTTAGTTTTTTTTTTTTTTTTTTTCCCCTACTATGAAAGTGTGTCAATTGTTTCTCCTAAGTTTTCTGCCATATATGGTGCCATAAGAGTATAAGCCAATGTATATATATTTGTGTGCCTTTTGAAGATAAATTTTGACTCTGTGATTGGATCATACATTCATTTGTATATAATTTTTGTCTCCTCTACTCTGTGTATGAGAGCGCAGTTAAAATAGTTTGTACCTTTGATTTCTCTTGAATGCAACAATAACAACTTGATAATTAAAAGTAGGGTAGACCTACTTATCTATGTTGTTTATTTATTAAACTTGTGTATTTCCAATTATGTATTGAATCCAAGCTTTTGCATATTTCATAAGTTTTCTTAACTAATTCCATCGAGGAAGTTCAAGGGTGTGTGTGCATGGTAATTGATTTTGCAATTGGACAATCTATGAGAACTTTTATAACTTTTTCAATACTCATTTTAAGTAACTTCAAGGATACGTCAAGTAGTTATAGAGCCAGAAATTCTGTTAAGGAGATTCAATCTTAAGTGACTATAAAATTATGATAAATCGAGCTTATTTAGCATAAAAAACTATTCCAAGTTTCCAACCATGGCGGAAAGCAATCATGCCTATGCACTTTTGTGCGATTTTGAACAAAAGTAATTGGATATGAGTATGAGGACATGAAATTAAATACCTTTTATTTGATTAAGAGGCAAAAAATGAAATTATGAAATGAAGTGTTAGACCCTCAACCATGAGCAAATTACATTTGTGAGGAGGTTAACTATAAATATAAAAGCCAATTTACATCATATTAGCACGTATAAATACAACATTTCCAAAATTGTGAGAAGGGTCATATGACCCTCCTAAGCTTTAACCGGCTCAGCCAGTGATGTCATGGGTAATCTTTAGTTTGAAAAAAAAAAAAAAAAAAAAAAAAAAAACTTAAACAGCACTGATCATGGACGGTGGATAGTTTGTGCAGTGGAATCAATATATTGGTATTATGGTGTATAACTTTTTAAAACCAATTCTTCCCAGTGTAAACCACCACACGACAGGCTTTCGAAATCTATATTTGTCTGAAATACATGGTAGAAAAGATTTATGTAGGCGAGCAAGGTGTAGTGAGCATTCGGTTTGGTTGGGAATAGACTAGATTTTGGTATCAAGGTATGGAAAGATGATAGTAAACAAGAGCTTGACATGCTAAGGAAATACAAAGAAAACCAAAGATGATTAGCTTGGGGATAAGGTGAGTCTGTTCCTCCGAAGGCATCTTCTATACTCTTATAAAAAACCAATGCAAAGAAGATTAGTGTAATTTACAAAGACAATTAGCTAGGGGAATGAATTAAAAAGGAAACAACACCACAAGAAACCAACAAGTACTAGTATGAGGAGAGACACTTTAAGTTGATTAGTGTGAGGGACAAAGAAGATATGTATGGTTTGACGTTTGGGTCCTTTTGGTAACATTGAACAAAATTGGAGCCATATATGTTTGCCATTGGGTTTTGTTTTGAGTCCGCATGATTCTTTTATGTACAAGTCCAACTCTTTGTCAATTGTTATGCATTTTGAAATTTTAATGACATAGAGGGCGGGAAATTTTTGCAGAAAGGGAAAGAGTAGGGTAGAGTGCTAACTAGATAATGTCAATGAAAAGATTGAATGAGGTTTGCTAAAATAAATAAAGCAAATGAATTTTTTTTTCTATCTATTTCTGCTTTTGGAAAGCAGAATAGCTGTTCTCCAGCTTAGCCATGCCCTCCTTTGTTATTGTGATACGACTTCAGTTGGATTGAGTATATTTTCTTTTTATAGTTCTCTTCCTTTTTCTTTTGTGTTCTTACCAACCTGCCCCTCCATGTAGGAATGGGAATATATGATGCAATGAAATTGTGCAAGGCAGATGTTTCAACTGTTTGCCTGGGGCTTGCTGCTTCTATGGGGGCCTTTCTTCTTGCTGCTGGCACAAAAGGAAAGAGATTCTGCATGCCCAATGCAAGAGTGATGATCCATCAACCCCTTGGAACTGCCGGGGGAAAAGTAAGTGCTTGTTTTCTGCTTATTGTTGTGGATGTCCATATAAAATTTCTTAAGGTGTATTTAGTATTGTTTGTTTACCATAGTGTTTTCATTGTTTTTGTAAATATGCTTGTTCACTGATACCAATATCTTTATCCTTAGTTCCATTGCATGTATTTATATCGATGTTGTTGTGTCTTTCTATTAGTCAGTTATAGATTACCATTTATTGTGTATCATGTAGTTACAAACTTAGTTCCCCCCAAGCCTGTCTGTCTATGGTTTAAGGCATGGCATATTGGCGCTGTCCTCTGTTTCTGTTACTAAGTTATAGACGACCATTATTGTTTAAGATTGTATTTACAAACTTAGCTCACCTTGGCCTGATAGTCTCTGAGGGTAGCCAAGCATTTTCTTTCAGAACATTATTGCAACAATTTAACTTTTGGAAGAATCTAAGTTCTCTTTTGATTATAAATTTGACTTATATGTTTCAGTTTATATAGTAATAGAGGATTACCCATTGCACGGGGAAACACGATTTTTGAGTTACATAATTTCAATGAACTGTAAAGGATAAATCAAATTAAATTAAAATCTCTCAAGGAGGAGTCAAACAACAAACTCCCTTCCAACTAGATCCCAGAGAAATATCACTCCAAGATTCCGGCAACTAGCTATTCTCCACTTTCTAGAATTTCCACAATCCATGCCTTCTACATGGTTAGCATTTCTCATGCTGTTGGTGGCTTTGATATAGTTTTTAGTAATGTATCATTTGACTAATAAAGTTCTCGTGCTTGAGAATAAGCTATCATTTGTCCCTCAACAAGCTCTCTCAGGTTCTGCAGCTCAGAAGGTCAAGTCCTTAATACATGACCTTTTGTTAGATTGTTGTGAGCCTCTGGAATCGTGAGTGGTGAGCCCTCACTTTGCAATCACAGTGATCCAAAACTTTGACTTGGGCAGCCTTGTGGTTTGTGATGAATAGTTTACTGTTGCTAATTTATTGTCCTAATAAGGGCTGATCACTACCATCATTAATATCATTTATAAGTAAAATAAGTTGGTTGACTTTCCTCTGCCGTAGAAAAGTCTGCAGTGAAGTCATTTAAGGCGATCAACTTTATAGGAAGGTGGAATGATGCAGATATATTCTTAAGGTTGTGCACCTCACCAGTTCTATTCAGCCTTGTCACAACAGAAAGGTTGCTCCTTGTGACTGAAAGGTCATGGTTCGAGTTGTCGAAACAGCCTCTTTGGAAGGCAAGGGTAAGGCTGCATACTATTAACGTTCCTCTCACCCCCTCCTCTTTTGCAAAGCAGGGAGCCTTGTTGGCTTGGGGTTAGGGTGTCCTTTATATTTATAGCAGTGGCTAAACATTTTGTACTACAACTTTAACATAGTGACGCATGCATTTTTATGCGATGGAGGATTTCAATCATCTCCTCCTTTTATTGCATTTCTACCTGGCTAGAGCACATACATGTTGGCTGAATATGATAGATGGTTCTTTTCGTTTACAAGGCTAATGCATTTGTTGATGATTCATGATTTTATCCCGCAACTTTTACATGTGAATTCAGGCAACAGAAATGGGTATTCGAATTAGAGAAATGGTGTACCACAAGATTAAATTGAACAAAATATTCTCAAGAATCACGGGGAAGCCTTTGGAGCAGGTCAGGCTTCAAATTAGATTTCTTCCATAGTAAATATTCTGCGAGGATCTCTTTCCGTTTTTAAGTTCTTTGTTGGTGCAGATTGAAGAGGACACGGACCGTGATAATTTCATGAATCCTTGGGAAGCTAGGGATTATGGGTTGATTGATGTCGTTATCGATGATGGAAAGCCAGGCTTAGTTGCACCCATTGGAGATTTCACACCTCCACCAAGAACACGAGTCTGGGATCAGTGGAAAGTTGAAGGGAGCAAGAAATCGAGAAAGAACTTGCCCTCAGAACAAAGGATTTCTGACACTGAAAGAGGGGACGAGAGGGAAAAGGAAGCACCCGCTGCTATATGAGGCATTGTGGTAGACTGATCTTGTGCTTTTTACCTTTGGTTTATTTTGATTATGTTGTACTCCTCACCTCATAATCTTGTAAATCATTTGTCCAAATGGTGAAAGTAGATTATTCAGGATCTGCTCGGAGATTATTCCGTCGGAAAGCGCAAATTTAAATGTTAAACAGAATTTGCTTCTCCGCTCTTTATCTTTTCGATAGCGTGTACTCCTCGTTTGTGGTGGGGAGTTTTGGCCAGAGTTTTGGCCAGAGTTGGTCTGTTTTCCTTTAAAAACAGACCAAACTAACGATATTCCGATATCTGGCTCTCGAATGGCACCCCCTGCTACAGATCTAGCAGCGTGGGAAATGATTGTTCGGGCAATGCAAAAGGCCAACCTAGCAACGTAGTATGCAACCATATCGCTCTGAGTTTACAGAACAAATTACGGTTTGACAAGCGGATGAGTTTTTCTTTCTCTCTCTTTTGGTTGAATTCTTTTTCAGTGACTTTAGTGTACGAGTCAGCTTATGATTTGTAGTTAAGTAGTCGTGAGGAGCCGAGCAATAAGGAGCCAAAAGTTCGGCCTCCGGAACTTTACCAACAAGAAGATTGATAGCAAGACCTTTCATGCAACACCAAGACCAAGTTGTACTTGTGCTGCCATATGTGGTATCTCAAACGAACCTCCATGATGACAATGCCTGCGCTTCGATCCGACTAACGTGGTTGATCACTTTGAATTTGGGCTTTGAGCTAAAACCTAAAAATATAATCTGAGCAGCGTGCGGTAACTAACTGGTACAATAAGAAATTACACACTTTACATTAGTAACTTGACAAACCCTTGTTTCGATACGAAAACCGAATAACATCGTTAGGATAAACAAGATTCTAACGCTCCTAATTTAACGTTCAGCACTCCTTTTTTTAAGTGCAGATATATGGTGAAATTTAGGTTTGAAGTGCATGTTACTGATAAAAGAGTGCTCGAATTGCTACCCTAAAAAAAATATCTCATTAAGTCTTACTTTACATGAATTGTTATTGACATCTCATAAATGTTGATCGCTTGTTCCAAAATTGAAAATACACAATAGAAAATTTGTGTACAAAGAAGAGTAAAATGACTTTTTCAGAATGCAAATAACAATAGACGGAAAAAAAAGAAGTTCAAATTTGTTTCAGTTGTTAAACCTCTCCCCCATCAATCACATTCTCTACATTGGGCCTTTTTCTTTCATTGTCCAGGCCCAGATCCATTTAAATAATGGACGCCAAAAGAAAAAGAAAAAAAAGGTAAAATAAAAAAGAAAAAAAAGCTGGATGTCAAAATAAAGGCAGTGTTCTTGGCGCCAAAACATCCGATAAATCCGCAGTTCCGTTTTCGAAAAAACATTTCCCTCTCTCGCATTCATAACTCACAATTAATCACATTCCAATTCCGTCAATCAAACCCAGAAAACGGTGTCGTAATCGTAACGCCACCACATTTCTCTCTCTCTCTCTCTCTCTCTAGGGTGTTGCTCGTCGCCTTTCTCCTCCAATTCTCAGGTGCTGCTACTACTCGAATCTTGAAAACGACGCCGCTTCTATCCTAACGTTTCGTCAGTCACCATGACCACGAAGCCCTCGTCCGTCTCTCCCTCCCGCACCACCTGCGCTTCTCTCCTACGCGAATTGCAGGTTCCATTTCTCTTTCTCTCTCGCTCGCTGGTTTTCTTTTCGTTTCGTTTTCCAGGTGAATTTCGGTACTTTCGGCGACGGAGGACTAAGGGGTTTAATTGGGATTTTTTGGATTTTGAGTTTTTCAGATAATTTGGGATGAAATTGGGGAGAGTGACGATCAGAGGGACAAGATGCTTCTACAGCTTGAGCAAGAGTGTCTCGATATTTACCGGAGGAAGGTGGAAATGACCAGGAAGCACAGTGCCGAATTGCACCAGTACTTAGCGGACAGCAAAGCCCAGATCAAGGCCATTGCTTTGGCCCTTGGAGAAGTTGACTCCTTTTCTTGCGGAAGAGGGACTCTCAAAGATCAATTGTCTACCCTCAAACCTGTTCTGGACGAATTGATCTTGAAGAAGGAGAAAAGGGTCAAGGAGTTTTCAGCAGTTCTGTCCCAGATTGCAAGGATTTCGGCTGAAATAGCCGGGGCTGGCGTGTCTGGGAATGTGGATGATCCAGGACTTGATGAGCGCGATTTGAGTGTGAAGAGGTTGCGGGACCTTCAGTCACAACTTGAGGAGCTTCAAAGAGAGAAGGTAATGCTTGGGGTTCTGCTTTTGGCTCACCGATAGTCTTCAATTTAACTCAGGTTCTGAATTTCTCTTGTGTTTGCAATTGGGTTTTTCTGGATCCTTTGTGCAGGTTTTGCGTCTAGAGAGAGTAAGTGCTAATGTAAACATCATCCATGAACTCTCGGTTGTAATGTCAATTGATTTCTGTAAGACAATCAACAAAGTTCACCCAAGCTTGACGGATCATTCCTCCGCTCAGTCCAAGAGCATCAGTAATGATACTCTTGCCAGATTGACGACTTTGACTGATTCATTAAAGCAAGAGAAACAACAAAGACTGCAAAAGGTAACTCAATATTGATCTCTTTTCTCTGTCACTAACTATTTGATACATAAGGTGACCTACGTGAATTGGCAATGTATTATTACTTTTTTGAATTAGTCTGTAAAACTCCGCACTTTAATTTCCCAGTACTTCCACGGAAGTTAACTTTGTTACACTTCCATTTTTTTTCGAAATTCTTCTTACTCAATTGGTATATGTTTTGTTGTAGCTAAAATATCTTGGGAGCAAACTGATAGAACTATGGAATCTGATTGAGACACCAATTGATGAACAGAAAAGATTTGACCATGTTACGAGCATAATTTCTTCCTCAGTTGATGAGGTGTCTAGGCAAGGATGCCTTTCCCTAGATGTCATTGAACAGGTGCTAATTATCATCTCCAGTTTATATTAAAATTTCTCGCATAAATAACGTTGTGCTGCAAATCTTAATGACTCTGTTAGTAATGACTGACTGGAAATTCACTGTTTCTAGACTGAGGTTGAAGTTGAGAGGTTGAATGTTTTGAAAGCCAGCAAGATGAAGGAGTTGGTACTCAAGAGGCAAAGTGAGCTGGAAGAAATTTACAGAGGGGTCCACATGGATGTAGATAGTGATTCAGCTAGAGAGATCCTCAGCAGTCTCATAGATTCTGGTCTTAACAACCTTCTATAATCTTGGTCCCTTGTTTATAGCTCTAAAATAAACTTTTCAATTATGATGGTGAAATATGATTGCATATGGATTTACAGGTAGTGTGAGTTTGTCTGATCTGCTTTCAAGCATGGATGATCAGATTCTAAGGGCCAAAGAGCAAGCTTTAAGCAGGAAGGATATTTTGGACAAGGTAGAGAAGTGCAAGTTTGCATCTGACGAGGAAAAGTGGCTTGATGAGTATGAAAAGGTAAAAGTATAAAAATAACAGTTTACATTTTGTTCAGAACTATTATTTTCAACGGTCTCAGAGTATATAACCTGTTGGTCAAGTGACTAAACGAGTAAAGACTAAGAGTGATCATATTTGGTATTTTGGGTTAATCATATGCATAGACCACAGAGAGTGTGATGGAAGAGAAATTACCTGTAGATTTGTGGTGGCTTGAGGGTTGAAGTGGAGATCGGGTTTTAGAGAATCATCTGGTCAACAATACCAATAAGGTTGGAAAACTATAGAATAGAATTTCCTTAAGCTATAATTTTTTAGTACAGCTATTGTATATCTAAGAAACATGTTGGTGGAATTGGTTTAGACAAGTTGAGATGCAGTTGTAACAACTTGTGAACGGATGAGAAGCGATTCCATTTATTTAGAAGTTAAGAAAAAAATAACAAAGTTTCAACTAAGCTAATATGGTATTGTGGATAATGATATGATTTGTGTTAAACAAGCAATTGTTAAGGGAAGCCTGAAAATGAGTAGGGTACTAGTAGTAGTAATGATGAAGGGCATTCCACATTGAAGAGGTAACAAAGCATGGTCTTAGAAAGGTTCAATACATGGACAATTTTGCTTGGGCTATTTAAGTCCCTGATCATTTGTGACTTCCTTTATAGCATATTGGAGCTTATTCAGGAAGAAATAAGAAATTTTCTTTATGTTGAATTTTCTATTCTTTTTTTCTTTCAGGATGAAAATCGCTACAGCGCAGGAAGAGGAGCACACAAAAATTTAAAGCGTGCTGAGAAAGCCCGGATTCTGGCTGGAAAAATACCATGTGAGCACTTAATCGTGTTTTAGAGCAGTTTGGATCTCTTATAAAATACTTGTTAGACAAATGTGCTTTCACTTTTATCTGTACTTTGTTCTCTATGCCCTGAAGATGCTTATCTGACCATTTTTTTTACATGATTTTATTGGCCAACTTAGGGTCTTGGTTCATATATAAGAAGTAATGAATACTTTGACTTCCCAATGACTCACTCCAGAATTTTGGTATTACTGTTTATTTGTAGCATAACAGCATCTGAATTTGTTTGAAAGTATATTTTTGTATCATTTCTTTGACATTTTTTTATATCCTTTTGTATTTTTATTTCTATACTTAAGGTGCATTGTGTATTTATCTGTTCAGTTTACTTGATAATCATCATACCTCATAGTTTGTGCATAGAATTCATGGTGAGTATACTTGTTCGTTTAAAAAAAAAAAAAAAAACCTCACTTTTATGACCCGCGGAGAAGCAAAATTAAGGAAAAGAATTCATGCTTGCTTGTTTTCACAAATTATCATTCACTGTGAGGTGAAAAATGTGTAACTGGATTTCACTTCCGCAATCTTGTTCTTCTCGACTGAAAACCTTGGTTCATATCTCTCGAAATTTCTACACTTTGAAGAAACAAAGCATACTTCTCAGACCTGGTTTTGTGGGGAAGCAACCAACTGGACACTCTTTATTCTGTTCTCCTAAATTTCCATAAAGAAGAGAAATTTTGTGCTACTTGCAACTCCAAGTTCGAGAGCGGGATCTATTTGGGTTTGAGTGAAGTTAATTGTTGCTAAAACTGGATCTGCAAGTCACTTTTGTTTGTTTGAGCCTTCGAGCAAAAATATTTAAAGAGGCACTTTTGTTTGGTTATGGAACTACAATTTCATGAAACTGAAATTATATTGAAATGAAGTTCCATGTGCTTGCAGTGCCTGGTTCTCTTTCTGTGTTTATTATATGTAGCCTTGTTAGTGATTATCGGAAGTTTATTTATTGACAACAAATACTTTTTTTACTAGCTATCATCGAAAATTTGACTGCCAAAGTTAAAGCCTGGGAGATTGAGAAAGGAATCCCTTTCTTATATGACAAGGTAATCCAATATGGTTTATTAGATGTTTTTGTTTTTAGAAGTTCTATGTTATCTTAATCTGCTGTGCTTAGTCCAACAACTACATGAATTTCAGGTTCCCTTGTTACATACGTTGGAGGAGTACACTGCACAACGACAGGAGAGAGAGGAGGAGAAGCGTAAATCTCGGGTATGCCTGGACTTGCTACTTTCACTCAACCATTCGCTAATATGCAGATGAAACACCTTGCCATCCAGACTTTCATTCTTTCTGCAATGCAAATAATGTCCACTGCCCATCTTCTGATCCTATAGTTTAATCTGTTGCATAAAATGCTAAATGTAGCGTAATTGCTACTGGGAAAATAGATATAATCTCATTTTTCTGTGTCAATTTGGCGACTTTAGTCTCTTTGTATCTGTGTTTCTGTCATGACTTCTGGATATGATCGATCATCTTGATAAAAATTCATCTATTGCCAACTGTGTACCTAATTGCTATGCATGCTATTGCTATTCATCGCCATTCATTCTGCAAATGCATTGTTTCTGCTGCTCTAATGGATTGTGCGGGACATGTCAATCGAAATTAGGAGAAAAAGCTAATAACGATTTGGCCCATGGTTAATTTTTACAGGAGCAAAAACGGCTTCAAGAACAACATAATGCAGAACAGGAGGCAATCTTTGGTTCAAGGCCTTCTACAAAGAAGCCGTTGGGACAGAGCACAAGTGGTAACACCATGGTTGGCACACCAATCAATCGCCGCACACCTTTAGGCCGTCATGGAGTCTCAGCTGGAAAGGAACGCAAGGAAAGCGGAAGGGCACATAACGTAACGCCCATTAACTACGTTGCTCTTCCCAAGGATGATTCAGTATCTCGGAGAAACTGAAGAGCACATATCTTGCTTTTTAATAGCTTGTAAATGATTTTTTCTTTTCTTCCATTCACTACATGTCGACAATGTTATCGAAAGGATCTTGAATATAGTGTCATTGTTCTTGCTACCAGGTTTTGTGGCTTGATTTACAACCCCAACACATCGGATGAGATTGATCACAATACTTACATGTATTAAATACAATCACCATTTAACGGTCAGATATAATTTATATGAATGTATGTGTTTAATATAATTACCATTTGACCGTCGAGATGCTAATTGTATCAAATATATGATTGTAGCCAAATCTCACATGTGACATACCAAAGGAAATCAACAAAATATGGAGATGGTGATTTGAGATTAAATGCTAACATAATGTGGAGGCAAAGTTTAAACATCAGACCGAATGCACAACCTAATTATTCGAGCGATATTCTAATCTATTCTAAACTATGATTAGAAAGTGTTCTGACTTAAAGCACAAGAAGGGTAGCACGTACATTACTCTACCTAGCTTGATTGAGCCCATATCTGCAATGTATAACCTATAGTTATTTTTTTTTGATAGAATCAATAAAGAGAGATAATGAATATTACATCATAAAGTGACTTTGTTGTGTACAAGCAATACGGATTTAAGGGCCACTCGAACACATATTTTAGGACATCGCATGTATAACACTCTTAAGCAATTGGGCTGCAAGTCTCTTGCATCGTGACTCCAATATTTATTTTTGTTTTTTGCAACTATGAATGACCTTCGTGCGGGTTTGACAGCCTATGTGGTGCGAGGTTTTGCTATCGTGGAGGTAGAGACAGATGCAAAGGCAGTGGCATATGTGGGGAGACTATGGAGATGTTGGTCGAAGGAGTTGATCGTGACATTCGTGTACAAGCTTTCCGTTTGTAGTCCATTGCATTTGGGTTCTCCCCTCGAAAGTTTAACAAAGCCGCCCATGAGGTGGCTTCTTTGGTTGTTAAAGTCTTTCATTGGGGTGATTGAGAGCCAATTTTGTTGTAAATGTTGATGTTAGGGTTCATTTGAAATTGTTCTTAGAATGATTGAAAATGTTTTTGATGAAAATGTTTTTAAAACTAAAAAACATTTAACGTGCTTTGATTCTGAAACCCAAAATCAATTTTATCAAAGCGCTTTCAATCATGTGAAAAACATTTTCAAACTAGTTCTTAGTATATCTGTCGATATATGATATTGATGAATTGGTTTATAATTTGGAAAAAATAAATAAATTATATAATGGAAGTGTGGCTGATGTGCTAAATTATGCATGCAATCCATGCATATATTTTCCAAGAAATATAAATATTTTTCAGCTGTACAGTTGAATTGCATACTACATTCCCTCGCATGGACACTACTAAATGCACAAACCATATCAGCGCAAAAGAATAGAAAATCAAATTTGATTAGTTCAACCAAAGTGTTTAAAATTCCTGTAGTGAAGTTCTATAAGCTAAATCTATGATCCTTTGATTTATAGACAATTACATGGATGCATTTTTGAGTTTTCACAATTAAGGTTGCAACGACGGTATATGATAAAAGATACTAAAAGATAAGTCCTTAAATCTTTACAAAAATATAGAGGTTTGTCGAAGGTTGCAATTTCACTGTAAATGGCTTTATGTCATCGTCTTCTCCAACTAAAATTTGGACATTGTAACCAAGGACGATCATTATCTTTACAATCAACAAAATCACTCACAATTTCCAAGAGAAAAACAAAATGGAAAATAATTCAACATGATTCAAACGTGTTACGTGTAAGAAATAAGTTTCTTGAAATCTTTAATTTTGAATTGTCTTCTCACAAAAGAATGTGAAATTGAAAACACCAAAATTATATTTTTGTTATCTAAACCAATCCGGAAGAAGTAACTCTTATTCCTTTCAATTTTTAATTTTCTAACCTTTGGATAAAATTTTAAATGTGGCATATTTCCGATTAAAAGCGAAATAGATCTTAGTAGAGCAAGCTGAAGAAGAGGATTCCGGATTAGAAGTGAGAAGGTGTAGATAATATTTAATTTTTGGGTTAATCTGAGTTTATTATCCTGAAGTTTCTTGGTTTTCAACATTTGATACATGAAGTTTTTTTCATCCCAGAGTGGTACCTAAAGTCATAATTTTGGGACACTTTCATACATCCGTCTAGGTTGTTAAATCAACCATTAATTGGTGATGTGGCGTCCACGTGGACAATGACTGGACGCCACGTGTCGATAAGGGTCTCACGTGGATATTAAAAATTAAACATAAAAAAAATTGAAAAAAAAATGGGCATCTTCTTCCTCAACCACCCTCTTCCTTCTCCCTCCTTTCTCTCCTCTGCACCGACCTAAACCTCATCTCCTCTTCAACTCCCCACACCGATTCACGAGTAACGGACTACTGCCGCCATACCTCACCCCCCAACCCTTCCTCCATTCTCCCTCCTTTATCTTCTTTGCACCCACCTAACCCTCATCTCCTATTTGATTCCCCGCACTGGTTCACGGGTAATGGACACTGCCGCCGCCGGTATAATTTCAGAATCGTTCAATGAGGGGAAGAGCTCATCGTGGAGAAGAGGATTCAGGAGGCCTAGTATAGACAGCAACGAGCTCATAACCTCTTGCACCGCTCGGATCCGGCCAAGGTCGAGCTCAATCAGCTCGAGAATGAAGTCGGAGATGCGAATGCGGCTTGATCTGCTGCTTTTCTCTAGATTTGTGGTCGATTTTCTTGAGATTTGCCATCAAATCTGGTAGGTGGGGCACACTCATTTGAGTTCACGGGTCCGTCAAAGAAGATGAGGGTTGAGTGGGTGGAGTCGAAGAGAGAGAGGGAAGGATGGATGTGCAGAGGTTGGGAAGGTGGAGAAGAGTGAAGGGAGGGGGAAGGGAGGGGGGGTCGGGGTTTGAGGAAGAAGACACCCTTTTCTTTTTTTAATTTTTTAATTTTTTTATGTTTAATTTTTAATATCCACGTGGGACCCTTATTAACACATGGCGCCCAATCACCAGTTAACGGTTGATTTAATAGCAACCTTATGACTTTAGGTACCACTCTGGGATGAAAAAAACTTTATGTATCAAATGTTGAAAACCAAGAAACTTCAGGGTAGTAAACTGAGATTAACCCATAATTTTTTTAATATTTGGTTATTCTCTCTTTTTTTTAAGGAAAACTAATGAAAAGAGCTTGAAAACTTTGGGTGCGTTTGTTGCACTGGACTGTCTCGGACTAGACTAGCTTCAGGGACTATGCTGGACTGGCTTAGACTAGACTAAGTTGGACTAGCTTAGTGAAGCGTTTGGTGCAGTGTTGGACTAAGAAGCTAGACTAACAATAAATTATTATTATTATTATTATATTTTAATTTATTTTCTATTAAAAATATCAAAATGAATATGTGAAAAAATAAAAGGGCATAGCCCTCTTCTTCTTCACGAATTGCAGGTGCTTTTGCAACTTGGAGAATTATCAAACTTTCATCGACTCAAATTGATAGCAAATAGAACCAAATTTGCAGTTTAGAAGATGAACGAGTATAAGATTTCTTGAACATTGGTTTCACCCTCACCCTCACCGATAGTTCCATTCAATTTGTTGGACTTTTGTAAGACTACCATAAGCCTTAATGTAAAAGGTACTAATTAATTGGGTAAGATCATATACGTGCAGAAATTAATGAGTTAATAACAAAACATATCAAAATTTTCATAGAACAACTTTGTATTTCAATTCATAAAAGGAAAAATACCAGATAAATTGAAAACAAATGGGTAGCAATCAAAACCCAAAAATCAAAACCTAGAAACCAATCAAATCTAAGAAATCAATGAAACCCACAAATCAATCAAAAACAAAAATCTATCAAAACCCAGTAATAATTTCACAAATCTTCAAAACAAAATTAAAGAAAACTAAGAAGAGAAAGTGGCAGAGGAAGCTGTGATTTACAAGGATGCGGCAGGTGGTCTTGGGATGGTTCGGCAAGGTTATCAAGCAGATGAGGAGTTGAGTGGGACAACGGGAGAGAAAAGAAGGGTCTTAGCAATCCGGTGGTGGTCGGGGGGTCTCACTAAGACTATCTAGCGAGCCCCATAGTCGAGGCGAGTGAGGTTTAATCACACTAAAGCTAGTCCCTTCCTCTAACAAACATGGAACTACACTAACACCTAATTCAGTCTAGTCTAGTCCCACTTAGTGAGGGCAAACAAACGCCCCCTTTCAGTTTTAACGATAAAGACAAAATAAATGGTAAAGTGAATAGTATCAGGATTGACTTTTTAGTGTAATAATGTGGTTTTTCGTTAAAGTGAACAGTACCGGGAACTTTTCGTTAAAGTTTCTTTTTTTTTTTTTTTAAATTTTTTTGCAGTATACAGCTTTGAAGTTTGGTACATTTGATGATGGAAAAAGTTTAACGGAACCCACGAGGCCAATAAGTATTTGATACAGATTTTGCCTCTAGAACAAACTTTTAGTTTATGCTATGTATTTTATTAGTGGGTTCTAAATACTATATTCGTTTACCCTTTAGTGCCTCTCCTCCTAATTATATATGGAATTCAACCAAAATAAAGTTTCTCCAACTAATCATGAACAATTGCTTTCTTAACATTTCTATATATATATATATATATATAAACTCCTAAGATTGATAGAAACAGGAATGTGAAACGTATATAAATTTGAACATGGCGTTGATTTTCACTTTTTTTATTTTTTTAACTCTCTTTGTTTGTAGCCAATGAATTAAATAAGTCAAACGGAAACGAGAGATAAGATTAAACAATAATATGTAAAAAAAAAGAAAAAAGAAAAAGAAAAGATGTGGATTTATCATTTCCCATTTGAAACTGAGAAACAGCAATGGAATAATATATATATTCATCAAACCAAATCTGTTTAAATTATTCTCACTAGCCGCCCTTCTACTTAACTTATATATATATATATATATATATATATATATTTAAACAGATTTGGTTTGATGAATGTTGTGTCTCCATGATACTCAACAACAGTGACAACTACAAAAAGCAGTACACGGCAGATACAACTAGTACGCGGAGAATTAACAGTTGTTCTTGTATATGATTGTGTAAACACTAGTGCTTGCCATGCACGCAGATAATTACGCTTGTAATTATATTAATTAAACTCACAAAATTGACATTTTTGTTCATATATTCTTTAACTAAAGAAAAATACTACTACTGTATGTGAGACCTAATATTATATAGAATACGTGTCAACAAATGTATTAATTTTGTACATGTAAATAACATAATTTTTAACTAATTGATACGTTCCATTAAGGTAAAGACTTATTATTGAGTCTATTTGTTTTGTTTCTGGTTTTGTTCATGGTTATAGTTGATGAGTAGGATCAGCATTAGGATCCAACTAATTAACGCAATAACCACGTACCACATAGTCACCTGGTGATTTAGGATATATTTTAAGCTCGTATTTCACACGGTACATTTTGAGTTCGATTCTTGACGTCGATGAATTACACGATGATGGTCATGAGGAGGTTGAAATGCTTATGTGAATCTTTCTGACCTTCGAAAGGGAGGATTGGCATGCCAAAGCCACCAATTGATCATTTTTAAAAAAAAAAAAATTAAAATTTTGGACGGAGCTTTTTTCTTTTCAATTTATATTTTTATATTTTGTGAATTAAATGTGTCCTTTGAATCAATACCAACTCAAATACTTTTAAAAACGATGAGATTATGAGTGGAATGAAACCTGTTTGGGGAATTTTCAGAACTAAGTGGGGGCACAATTTTTGTGGAGGCGTCTAGAACTAATATGGTGAAAAGATGCAAATTGAGTACGTATAAGCAGCCAAGAGAATTACTGATTCAATAAGCTTCCGTTGAAATACAGGCATTTTAGAAAGTTGAAATACAGGCAATTTAGAAAGTTACGTGCATGTGCATATCTGCATATTTTCTTGGGTCAAAAACATAATATGGTTAACAAAAGTAACTAAAAGAAAATACGCTTTCCTTTTTGACAATTCATTAACTTGTTTGAATATTAAATGGCGAAAGTTATGCAAGATTAGATGTTCGACAATGATCGTGTGCCAGACACATACCTCCCAAAAAAGGAGATAGAGGACCAACTTAAAAACCTCGTCCGTCCTTCCTTCACCTATTTTTGATAAGTTGTGAAAGTGTATTTTAGGGTAGGCTTTTTAGCCAAAATGGTCATTGAGATTTGTATAATACATCATTTTGGTCTCTGATATTGAAAATCAATAGAAATGGTCCCTGAGACTGTCCACCATCCATTATTTTGGTCCTTCTGTTAAAAACTCCGTTAAGTATCGCAGAGCTCTTGGCCAGAAGTTTGGGCAATTTTCAAAGCTTTGTAACTCAATCGTTTCTTAACCAAATTCAATCTATAATATATCAAAAAGAAGATAGGAAATTGTAGAATAAGTTTATACCTATTTGGAAGCCCAATTCTTGCCGGAGATGGCTGAAAAATAGCCTGAAAGGTGACTGGTCCGTGGAAAAACTGGAAAACTGGTCGAAAACTGAGTAAACTTTAAACGTTCATAACTTCTTCAATACTCAACAAAATCGATTGATTCAAAAACAAAAATCATACTTCTCGATGATACAAAAAGAATGGTACCTTTCTTGATGGCTAAATCGCCGTGGATTTTCTAGAAAACTACTCGAAAGTGGCTAACTCGAGATCAAGACAGCCATTTTCAAGCTGTTTTCCGGCCAAACCACATCGATTTAGCTATTGAGAAAGGTACCATTCTCTTTGTCTCGTTGAGAAGTATGCTTTTTATTTTTAAATCACTTGATTTTGTTGAGTATTGAAGAAGTTATGAACGTTTAAAGTTTACCCAGTTTCCGGCCAGTTTTCTAGTTTTCCAGCAGACCAGTCACCTTTCAAACTATTTTCCGGCCATCTCCGGCAACCATTGGGCTTTCAATTAGGTATAATCTTGTTTTACACTTTTTTATCTTCAATTTGATATATTATGGGTCGAATTTGGATAAGAAACGATTGAGTTATGAAGCTTTGAAAATTGCCCAAACTTTCGACCAAGAGCTCCGGGACACTTAACGGAGTTTTTTAACAGAAGGACCAAAATAATGGATGGTGGACAATTTCAGGGACCATTTCTATTGATTTTCAATCTCAAGGACCAAGGTGATGTGTTATGCAAATCTCAAAGGTCATTTTGGCTAAAAAGCCTTTAGGGTATTTCAAAAAGGATACAAAAAGTGAAGAAATTAGTTAAAGTTCCACCATAAAATCAATTGGCAATATGGGCAGTGGCCTAACTTATATATAATCACATGCAAGGTCCCTCCTCTCATCAGTGTTGGATTTATTATGAACACTCTCCCTCACATATGGTGAATTTTCAAGCCTAACACATGGACAACACAAATAGAATGACGTGGAACAGTTGTGAGCGTTGGGCTTCACACCTAAGACAATTTGCTCTAATACCATGAAAGAGGTTGAGGTTTCACTAAAACTAATCGACAATCTAAAGAGTAACCCAACTTATTTATAAACTTATGTAAAGTCCCAATGCAAGGTTCTTCTTCCTTCCATCAATTTGAAATTTATTCACATGCAACAAAGTCATTGTATATCTTTTTCTAAGAAATGTTGCCTCTTTCACATTAATTAGTACCCAATAGTGGTAGAGGGCTGCAGAGACATGCATATGGTAGCTACAACAACTGTTACATATTGATGTCTTTGGATTTCAAATTAGACTTGTGATATATTGACAAGAAACTATAAAACCTTAGGACTCAAACTCATCAAAACTTCAATTAAAATTGCACTAAAATATCTCTAAAATCTCTCAACATTTTCAAATATTGCACCAAAATACAAAAATAATATTACTAAAATAGAAAACTTCATTTTAATCCTTGGCAAAGATGACTTTTAGACTAAAACCATGAGTAAGATCAAAATCTAATTTTAGTCCCTTGATAGATTAATCACCTCATTTATCAATTACATTTTTATGTTTTAATTATTTCTCTTTTTCTTCCTAATTTTTATGTATTAATTTTTCATTTCATTTATTGTAATATATTTTGTTGTAAACAATTAGATAAACTAATTTTTGTTATACAATATATTTCGATATACTTGGTCTTCTTCATTTAGGTACATTAAATTCATTATAATACATTTTGGCGCATACATTTAGATACAAACATTTAGGTACATACATTTCGGTATATATATTTCGGTGCATACATTTCAGTACTAACATTGAAATACATTTATTCAATATAATACATTTCGGTACTAACATTTAGGTACATTAATTGAGTCTTTCAAGTTTAAGAATGTTAAGTAAAATTAATAAATAAATAAAAACTTTTTTTTTGGTCAAAAAATAAATTAGAATGTGTATATTAAAAATTTAAATATTTAATAGGAGACACTGAATAAAATACACATTAATTATTTTGAATTAATTAAGGACACATTAAGGGATTATAATCAATATGTAATATAACACCAAATTTATTTTAAATTTCAAACTTTTTCAAGGATTAAAGTAAAAAGACCTTTACTAAAATTATCAACGTCGTTGTTCCCAGAAACCAATCGAAGTTTGGAGAAATCCTGGAAATTGAAATCTCTTCACCCCCTTTCGGAGTACTGGCAACCAGATTTTCTTTTGATATTGTGAGAGAGATTATGTTGCAGATATTTCAGTACCATGCATGTTCAATTGCTCATGGCTATATGTTATTCACCACTATATAAAAATTTCTGTGGCGCAGAGTGGATTTGGCAAGATGCAAGGCAGTAGGGTCTATTAATTTTAGAAAAACACTTGGTGGGTTCAAGCAAATTCCTTGCTTATGTCGTCATTGTGGATAAGTTTCAAAGTTTTGCTGCCATCATCAAAGTATATATATATATATATATATATATATAGAGAGTCCACTATAATAATTTTTTTAATTAATTTCCTTGATTGATTTATCTGCTGGGAGATATTATACCAAATCCGATCTGTGCATGACATTAAGAATCCAGAAACTTGTCAACCATTTGTGCGAGGAGAGAATATATGTGTGGTAACCTTCCGTAATTGTTGATGTGAAAACAGATGAAATATTCATATATGCATGGCTGGGGGTGATATTCTTGCAATTTGTCCACTTATATATACATATACATATATATATATATGTATATACACACACACATGTATGTATATGCTGTGTGGGAGTCCAATGGATAATGGAAATTAAGTACAGATCCTATGGATCGAGTTACTATTTCATGGAATTTTAAGCGTACTATATGAAATGGGTCGGAAAGATACAAATTTAAAGGGCTTGGAAGCTGAATGCATTGCCGACTAGGTGGTCAAGCTTAAGTTTAATAATGTCCAATGATTACTTTCTGTCAATTGTACCAAGTATTTAGACAATTATTGGTATATATTTTATGTATATAACAGACTAAAACCAAGCATCACTGGTTGCTTGAATATTTTATATTACAAACCCACAAACTTTTCCTTTTTATTTTTTTTACCTTTTGGATGTACAAATGAAATTTATACACCGAGAGCAATAAGACTTGCAAAAATTATCAAATAGGATCAGTACTTTGCGGGTGCATTTAATTATCATCTTTATAGTGTTAATATTTTTAGGTGCCAAGAGATGGCGAAAGAATAGCCATGGCAGTAGAAAGTGACCGCCATTTACGAAGCATGCATCATCTTCCAATATGGCCTTTAACTTTGTTACAATGCACTCAGATGGCATATTAGAAATCATAGGTTAAAAAATAAGAATGGAACTTTAAGAGTACTGTCTACATAATGGAGACACAAGTTTGAAGGAAACTGATCTTTCTACAGTGTGTAGATAGTAACCATACATATGCATGCACATATACAAAGAGATTAGAATTTGGGGACACACGTTTTTATTGGGCTCACAGATCTATAGTATATTTTAACAATTCAACAGTTTAATTAATTTTTATGTCTTACCTCAAGGATCATGTCTACCAAAAATCATTCAAATCCGAAACCATATGATTGTTTGATTAAATATTTAGTGTTTCTTTATAGAACCCTATTCTTTCATTTTCTTCACTACAGACGAATGTCTTAATGGTTTTTAATTTATCTAATTTTTTTGCAAGGATGATCTATGAACGATGTACTAAAATATAAACGATTTGGATCGTTAAAACAACATTATGATGTGAGCTCTACAAAATGTGTATCAAAGACGTGTGTCCCGTATTTTAACCCACATATATATATATATATAAAATAACTTCCATTATTAACAATACATATTCTTATATTGCCTCCAACATCAAGAAAGTTGCTGTCTTCAAAACGCTACATACATTACTTAAGTGATATTTCTCTTTTAGTTGTATTGTGGCATTTTAGAACAAAATCCTACATTCATGGATGATATTTTAACTTAAATATCTCTCGATGGTTAATTTGAGACAACATCAGTTCACTTCTTACAAAAATGAGGTTTTTTGGTGGATTTGAGTTCTCATCAAGCAACGTGGTGCGTTAAATATTTCGAATGATGTGATATGCCATACAAAATACCATTCTCATGTACGCTTTATTCTACAGAATAGAACAATTGAGTGTGATTTTACATATAAAAACTAATAAAGAATACTAATAAGAATAAAAAGTCAGAAGACATATGCATAATTGATCCTTTATCAAGTTCTTCTTTATCCTTTCAAGCCGTTAAAATAAGACTCAAATTATCTAGAACCTTTCGGTTATTAATACGATCAGTACTGGTAATTCATTGAAATATTAATTATGCTCTCTATAGATTTTTTTGTATTGCGTCAAATATTTTAGTGGATAGAAAGTTTGGTTTCTAATCATGCATTTGGGTACATAGCTCTCACCTTCTTTAAGTAATAGTTTCGAATCTTCCCCTCTTTAAGAATATATTAACCTCTGCAATTGCGCAAGAACACATTATCTAAACTACATATTATTAGAACCATTTTTATCAACCGAAAGAGGGCAAAAGGTCTTCTAAACTACATATTAATGGAACCCTCTTCGTCAATCGAAAGAGGGTGAAAAGTCTATTTAGTCTTCTATCACAATAAAAAAGTTAAGGGTAGTAACGTAATTTCACAAAACAAAATTTTGCTGTTTTTTGTTTAAGCATCACCAACAGATGATTTTAACATCTCTAATTTAAAAGATTAAAAAAAAAAAAAAAAAAAAACCTCTCTTCCTCTCTCCCCACTCTCACGTTCTCTCTCACACTCTCTCTCTCCCCTTCAATTTTAAAAACAAAAATAAAACATTTCACACATTTTGTGTGTGGGGCATATATATACATATTCTGCACTAGAAATATCAAAGAGAGAAGGGAGGCATCGGATGCCAACAAATCAAAAAGGATTCTGGGAACATAAACAAGCCGATATGCAAAATACTAAGACTCCTTAATTTCTTTTCCTTTTTTTTTTTTTTAATTATAGACGACGATGTTTTGAGCTGTCAACGAGTATGAGGAGGCAAACATCGTGACCGTGGAGATATATTTCAAGGGCTAAGAATGTTGGAGAACACGAGCGAAGGGCTAGACGAGAGCGGAGAGAATGCAAGTCCACTACCCTATAAGGGGCCAACAAGGCGACAAGCCTCAACATATCCAAGTGTTACCACGCATGCATGGAGTATCCCTTAGTGGAATCTGAATCAGACGTCAGCAACTGTCCACGTGTCAAAATATACAAATTCCAAATTGAAAAAGTAAAGAGAGAGAGAGAGAGAGAGAGAGAGAGAGAGAGAGAGAGAGATTCGTGATCAATGGAGAATGGTAAAAGAAGAGGCAATGTGATTCTCTTAATTCCATTAGCTCAAAATCAATACAATATTAGATTACATTCATGATAAGCTAGCACAGCAAAACCCCATAAACTTTAAACACTAGAACTCTTAAGAAATGAGGTGCTGAAAAGACAAAAATCCCATTGCCACGCATGCATGATGATCTCTAATTTCATGATTTGATTAGGCATGGCATTGGGTTGGTTTTCATGGGGGGTTCTGTGATAGGCATTGAAATAGCAACCGAGGAGAGCTTGTTATTAGCTCCAACATCTCCGTTAACGGTTAATATCGACACGCCGTTTACTTGAGAACCCTTTATTGCTTCCGGGATCTCCTCCTTCTCCAATACTTCTTTGTGTTTTCCCCACAGGACTGCATAAAGCCCGAACACGATCAATACTGCTCCTAGTACACTGCACGCACAAGTGAATTGAACAAATCAGCCAAGAGGGGATGAGAAATGTAAAACGAATATTGAAAAAACATATTATAGTTACAAGCTACTCTTATCAATATTAGATAAGTAATTAGTAATGTGATCAATAAATATGTTCTGAATAACATCACTCGTATAAAAATGTATGGGTGTGTGTATGTATTTACACTTTTTTTTTTGCATGCATGCAGGTTGAAGGGAAGAGAAAAATTAATTACCTTCCAAGAAATATTTTTTCTGCAAGGATGAAGGATCCCATGATTGCCACAATGATCATCATCAAAGGGCTAAAAGCAGTTGCAAATACGGGACCTCTCATCTTCATCACTAGCCCTTGTACATAGTACGAAATGCTTGATGTGACAATTCCCTTTAACAAATGAAAATGAAAAAACAAAGTTAGTGTCATTATTCATGAGTGAGAGAGAGAGAGAGAGAGGGGGAGACAGAGAGAGAGAGAGAGAGAGAGAGAGAGTTATAACATACAGCATAGGCAGCAGCTAAGAGGTTCATGTCAAAACCAATTCTCCAGACAGAGGGTTTGCGTTCCATCACAAAGGTAACAGCAATAGCCTGCAGAGTTCCTATGCCGCATATCATTGATGTGAGAGACAGCTGATGGTTCTTGTAGGTCTTCAACGCGTTGTTCTGTAAATATTCAACAAGCAAATTAAACAAAATGTTGAAATTTTAATTAGCTTTCAACTAAAAAACGATTGAAAACGCAGAAATTTGTTTGTTATATAACTCTTACTTGTAACACAAATAAAGAAGCCCAGGCAAGAGTAGCAATGGTTAGCATAATGGATCCCAAAAACCAGTGTTTGTCACCAGTCCCAGTGGTATCTGTGACATATGATTTTCGTGGGTGAATATACTTAGACCACAACATCTCTACAATTGGCCCCTTGTACAAGGTCATCAGCATGGCCCCCGCCACTGTCAATACCGTTCCGATTACCTTTGCTTGGCACCTTACTTTCTTGATGTCTAGCACTTCCATCCTAATTTTCATTCCAACAAATCAAATTAATTAATAAACATAGTATATTAATCATGATCATTAACAACTAAATTATAAATTAATATGGGATTATTGTATACGTATTTGCTAGCTATTGCACCCTTACCGGCATATGACGGCCAGGACAAAAGTCATAGCCGGAAGCATGTTGCTCATGGCACAAGAGAACGTTGGAGACGTAAACTTCAACCCGGCATAGTAGAAGTTCTGGTCAATCACCGGACTACATAATGAGAGGTGCATGGTTAATAATGTCGTTATAATTGTGGAATAATACTAATCAAACTGTCTGACAACATATTTGAGTGACTAATTTAGCATATAGTAACTAACCCAAGAAGGCCGAGGATAAATATTTGTATGAACATTGAGAATGTCATTTTTGGTTGCTTCTTCCTCTCAAAAAAGAAGGCAAATGGGGCTATAATAGCAGTAGCAATGGCATGGCGATAAACCACAAGCACATAGTGACTCATTCCTCTGTTGAGAGAAACTTTGGTGATGATGTTCATTCCGGCGTAGCCAAATTGTAGAGAGATCATTGCAAAGTAGGGTTTCGAGCTCTCAAGGAAGCTGCCGAAGCAACCAGCCTTCTCCATTTTTGAAGAAAAAAATAAACTAAAGGACTTCTGCTAATTAGAAACTAGAAGTTTATAACTGATGTTACTGAGAAAAATACAAGGCCAGAGAGGAAACAAACCACTACTCAAAGAGGTTATGTGTTTCTCCCTAGAGAGGAGTAAGGGAGTGGCCACCTATTTATATCAGGTGGGAGGGAACTGTGCATATTGATAAATACAGTGCCATTCATCGTCACTCTCAACTTGCTGCCCAACTTTCACAATTTACCACCCACTATACATTATTGTCGGAAAGAAATGAACCCTTTTACATCTTCTTTTCTTTTCTTTCTTTAAAGTATCTCTTTTAGTTTAATAATCTCCGTCTCTCTCTACATTGTATTCCAAAATTTTGGCAAAGATTCCTATATAAGAATCAAATCGCTTTAGTATTTTCTTTTGTATAAAAAATCCCTCCTATAGTAGTAATGGAAAATGTGTGTAGTTTCATTACATTCTTTTATTAATTATATTATGTTCTGTGCATACATATAAAAATATTGATATATATATATACATATATGTACGTGTATATCAGATATCATTCTTTTATTAATTATATTATGTTCTTAGAATACGGGGCGAACACTACATATCATTCTAGAATTAGGGATTCTTGGAAGAAAATAAAAAAAAAAAAAAAAAAAAACTTTCCTCTAATTGTATAATGACATGTGGTGTTCTACCCCATGTTCTGAAGACACTGAAAACCTATAGGTATATAAACTTTTCTATTAATTTCGTTGTGTTAGAGTTACACGCACATCGCGTAACTTAGAGACAGAGATTTTGCTTTTCTACCAAGAAACAAAAGATTGAGATTCTGTATTTCTCAAGAATTTCATACCGAAAAAAAAAAAAAAGACATTTTCTTCGTATATAAAATCCTGGCTTCTTTTTTATTTTATTTTATTTTATTATTGAAGGTCTAGCAACTGAATTTCATACTCTTAGTTAAGCATGCTTGTCGTATGAAAATCTGACCACAATTCAAGTTGGCCGATTGCTTGTGTTAGAATGTCATGTTATTTCTGATGTGTAAGATGCACTTCCCCCAAGAATTCCGTTTAAAAAGTATGTGGTTGTAGATATTGACACATGCATGTGATGTCGTCACCTTAATCTAAACAAAAGTGCGGTATCCGCCTAGTGGTATCACTCTATCATCTCTCATTCTGTATTTCTCCGACTCGACTTCACCAAATGGAAAATTTTAAAGTAAACCTATACTTGGTGAGCTAGATTCCTTGTTCTACTATAGATTATAAGAATATATTTTTCTTAAGCGAAAATATTAATAATGTGATCAAATATATATGTGGTCTAGTAGCATTATCCTGTTGCATAATTATAATACAAATGGTATACGAGAATTACTTATTACTTGATGTATTGTTTAACATGTTAGAATATGGGCTGACGATAGTAGATTTTCCATCTTTAGACCAACTCTAATGGTGGGCTAAAAGCCAAATTACTTCTCAAAATTTCCCTCCAAACCCACTCCAACCCAAAGGGAAATTTTGAGCTAAATACTAAATGCTAAGCCAATGCCAAATTCCTCCCAAAATTTAGCCCAGAAATCGGAGTGGACTCCACCCAATATTTATTGGAATTTAAATTTTTTTAGATTAATATGTTCATAAAATTAATTTGCGATAGTCTACATATTTTTTATTTAATTTAATTTAACAAACAAATAGCCTAAGTTCATTCTTTAATAATCCCGGGCTAAAATTTTAGGCTAGAACGGTAGGAGCAGAAAAGCTGTTTCTCGGCTAAAAGCTAAATTTTTTGGGTTAAAAAATTTGGCTTTTAGCTCAACCATTGGAGATGGTCTTAGAATACATTGATACAAAAAAAAAAAAAAACAAAGGGTTATCCAAAAACAAAATAATATTTTACGAGTTGAGTAGACTAGTATTAATACCATTAACATTGTTCTGAGTATACCGAAAAACTCTCAGTGTATAAGTTTGGTCTTCTAGAGCTAGAAGTGGTGAAAAACACGTGTTGTCTCTTGATAAGGCAATCAAAATAATCAAAGTGATGGGGGTCGTAAGCTTTTAATGACGAGAAATTTTTCTGGGTACCAAGTGCTCAAGACAACTGGTGTTCCCCCACCAATGGACATCCAACACCTGGCTATCTTCTTTTTGTATTGCACACGTTGGCACTTAAATTATTATCTTCCTAGTCAGTCCTTACCAAAAAAAAATCAAAAAATAATTATATAACAAAAACATAAAAAGTTAAACAAAACCTTTGAATCCAGATCGTCGAGTAACATCCCACATCGCCTAGGGAAGTGGATCCTATAAGCCTTATATGTATATTCTCATCTCTACCTAGCACAAGGCTTTTTGGGAGCTCACTGACTTCAGGTTCCATCGGAACTTCGAAGTTAAGCGAGTTCACGCGAGAGCAATCTTAGGATGGGTGACCCACTGGGAAGTTCTCAGTGTGAGTCCCCAGAAACAAAACCGTAAGGGTGTGGTAGGGGCCTAAAGCTGACAATATCATGCTATGGTGGAGTCGAGTCTAGGATGTGATACTTTGATATCAGAGCCAATCCCTAGCCGGAGGTGTGCCGACGAGGACGTCGGACCCCTAAGGGGGGTTGATTGCAACATCCCATATCGCCTAGGGGAGTGGATCCTGTAAGCTTTATATATATGTTCCCATCTTTACCTATCACGAGACCTTTTGGGAGCTTACTGGCTTTGGGTTCTGTAGGAACTCCGAAGTTTAGTGAGTTCGCGCAAGAGCATTCCTAGGATGGGTGACCCACTAGGAAGTTCTCGTGTGAGTTCCTAGAAACAAAACTGTGAGTGCGTGGTCGGGACCCAAAGCGGACAATATTGTTCTATGGTGGAGTCAAGCCCGAGATATGGTGGGAGTTCGGGCTGGGATGTGACAGTCGTCCCTAGTCTCCAATCTTCAACCCACCCCTTCCCATCTTCGCCTCCCCTTGCCATCAGTATCTCTCTCTCTCTCTCTCTCTCTCTCCCTATTCCTTTCTCTTTCTATCTCATTCTCTTCCAATTTTTCACTCAACTCCTCCCTTACGTCGGAGAAAGATCCTAGAAATTGCTTGTGACCACCCTCGTGCTTCGATCAAGGGTCGGCGAAATCTAGTGAAAATATCAAATTCGACATTCTCCAATGAAAATTATCATCTTTGAATGAGGGGTGTGATTGTCTTGGCTGAGTTCTTGGCGGCGCTAGGTGGGTGGTGCTGAGGGTGATTATTCTTAATTTCTGTTAGGGTTTGGGGTAAATTAGAAATTTTGTTAAAAAAAAAAAATGCTAGTCTAACATTTTCTTAATTTAAAACTTGAATAATTACGTGTCAAGCTTCTATTCACTAGGAACACCAATTCAACTGGGCTACCCGGTACCCCAAAAAAAATCCCTTTAATGGCATAGAACCAGCCCCATTTGCTAGTAAAGCAATAGGGTCGACCAATGGCATGGCACAAGCAAACATCGGTTACTTGACGTGCTTATTTGTCTCAACGAATCAACACCCTCCGATCAATCCAACTTTAAATTTTTAAAAGCCACATCTCTCCATAGAAAGTTAGAAACCTCCACTCATCGTGATCAACTTATGCATGGATATCTCATTTCTTAATGCTGACCATCGATGTTGGGGTTTTTATTTATTTTTTCTTTTTTTCCAATATCCTGTTAGCTTACTACTATTACTACTCAGTAATATATATCTTCAGTTAGCAATTTAAAAAGCGAACCACTTGCCAATTCGCATTTTACTTATATCCGTTTATTTCTTTTTACTGATTTTTCTAATGTTTATAAAATCTAATGAGAGTCTAAAAGATGTGAAAGTTTCAAATTCGAGCATAAAAGTGACGATAGAAAGGAATGATATACAACAAAAGTTATATTCTTGAACAGATATTCAAATTGACTGATTGATTTTTTTTTTTCACTGTGAAAAAACACAATAATACTTGTGTTCACCCCATGAATGTACCTCTTTGTCCAAATTTTTGAATTGGAACTTTTCATTTCTTTAGTGACTCCAGTACTGAATATACATATATTATCAACACACAATAAGTTTTAGATTCATGTTCTCCTAGATTCTATGGCCCAAATAAATTGTGGTTACCCACCGTTCGATTTTAATTTAACAGTGGAAGAGAAAGTCTAACAACAAATTGAATTGAGGGCTACCACAATTTTCTTAGACCATATGGTGTAGGAGCACAGGTTTGTTAAGATCATACACCTCATTTATATAAGCGTATGATGAAGGGGCTTTGACTCGATGTGTTAAAAGCATTTACTCGTATACTTGAGGTCTTAGATTCAATACCCTCCTCCACCCCCCCTCCCCCTTCCGCCTCTCCCCATCCCCTCCCCCCTCCTCTTCCCCCAAAAGAGTATCGCTTGTATAAGAAATTGTGTTTTATTTAGGATAAATTACATAAAACTACCTCAATTATTGGGTCATTAACAATTTCATACCTCGTCTTTAAAAGTTTCAAAGTCATCCTTATCTTCAATTGTGCAATATACCTTATCTTCAAATTTGTTGCAATGTCATACCTTCTGTCAGCTGTCTGTCAATTTTTCTGTTAAATGCTGAATGTCTTGAGACGGGGTCCACTTTCTATTAAAATATTAATAAAATAATAAATTACCCTAAAAAAAAAAAAAAAAATCCCAACCCCGACCATCCCTTCTTTTTCTGCCTTTCTTCCCCTCCCTTCAGCATATCCATCAATCCCTCACCCCCACCCCTCGACCCTCCCTCCCTTCTCCCTCCCTCCCTCCCTCCTTTCCTTTCTTCCCCTTCCGCCTTCCCCAAACCCCAGTTCGTCTCCCCCCCCCCCAACCCAAGCCCAACCTACAATCCAGAAAAAAAAAAAAAAAAAAAAAAAAAACGCATCTTCATCTTCCCCGACCCCCCCTTCCCTGCAACCCACCCCTTTCTTCCCCTCCCGTCCCCCCCCCCCACCCACTCGAGCCCAATCTGCAACCCATAAAAAAATAAAAATAATAAAAAAAAAAACGCATCTTCATCTTCTCCGACCCCCCTTTCCTGCAATTAATTAAATTACCAAATTACATTCACGAGGATTTCGCACACTTGTCAATTGAAATTTAAATATACCATTGTCATAAAAAAAAATAGTGCAGGGAAGAGGGTGGGTGCTGAGGAGGTGGAAGATGGGTGCATGCACGATGGGTTTGGGGAAGACAGAAGGGGGAAGAAAAGGGTGGGGGGAAGACGAACTGGGGTTTGGGGAAGACGGGAGAGGAAGAAAGGAAAGGGAGGGAGGGTTGTGGGGTGGGGTGAGGGAATGATGGATGTGCAGAGGAGGGAGGGAGGAAGAATGGATCGTCAGGGGTTGGGATTTATTTTTTTAGGGTAATTTTTTTTATTAATATTTTAATAGAAAGTGGACCTCGTCTCAAGCCACATTAGTATTTAACAGAAAAATTGACTGACAACTGACTGAAGGTATAACATTGCAACAAATTCAAAAATAAGATATGACATTGAAACTTTTTAAAGACGAGGTATGAAACTATTAATGACCCAATAGTTGAGGTAGTTTTATGTAATTTACCCTTTTATTTAATAAATGAATAGAATATAAAAGACATCTAAAATTAATAATGAATACGATAAAATTTCAGATTTTTTAGAATCTAGACACATTCAAATTTTCATCCTTTTTGTTAAAATGTTTGGATTTCGGAATTTTGGGTCGGAATCCGTACTTGTATTTTAACACATTCCACCCAAATCACACTACTATACGTAGTGTATTAGGTACACGTACAATTTTTTTTTTCTGTTCTATATATCCTGAAATAACTTGAACTAGATAAAATGCATTTGGCTAGCAATGTCTGAACAGCGTTTGTTCCATGATAGCAAAAGAACCTCGGTACAACTTGTGCATTTGGCCACTACAGCAGTATGCATATAACAAGTATCTCTCACTCTGAGATGATAACCAAGTCTTGGAAACCCGCGAGTGGAGCACCAACCCAATGTATAAATGGGTGTCTAATCACCCCCCAATCATCTCAAATGATTGTGATCGCATGCTGGAATTAGAGGCCTCTGAGAACCAGACATTAAAATCTCAATAAGGACACAATCTTTTCATACCACTGAATATAAATGTGGATCGTAAGTGACCCGACAATATCCAAGGGAACATGCACATATGGACAATGTAGGAGAGAAAGAAAAAAAAAAGCAAATAAATGAGTAGTGGCTAGAACTAGTGGTTTGCTGATTTTGTTTGCCCTTCATGTTGAAACGAAAGGGGATCATAAGCATTGGTCTAGGCAATTATAGCAAGCATTATTTAAGGGAGAGGCATAGGAGTTGTCACGAGTGTTTCACATCTTGAAAAAAATGTGTGATTGGACTCCAATTCAGTACAAGTGCAAATGTGGTGTGCCGGCCGGCCAGTGAAGTGTGGGGAGAGTGGTTTGTGTGCATGTCCCACAAAGGCTGCGAACATGTTGAAACTGGCCAGACATTTGTCAAGGGAGAAAACAAAAGCTGTTCGTCATATCTTTCCTTGTCTGATTTTCTTTCTTTTCTTTCTTGATTTTTATCTAAGAAGACGAAAGCTTATTTCTTTTGTTTTTCTAGTCGACATAATTTGTCTAAATTACTACCAAAGAATTAATATTTCTAAAATGCCTTCATTGGAATCCCTTCATTTGAATAGGGATTTAACTTTATCCAAAATCCGTGGAGCACTATTCCTTGCTAGCTAGCTAGCCTCATAAAGGTAACTCGCTAGGTATACTTTAATTAGTTTACCTTAGCATGAAGATAATAACTAAATTGCATATATTCAGTTTCCCTGGCTTCTAGTGCAAAAAAAATCAAAAGCAAACTTTGTATTGTATTCAGATTTATAGATTTTTTTACGAAGTCTTTTTTTTTTTTTTTCTCTTTTAAATCTACGAAGTCTATCATTAAACTCTCAAAAATGTGAGAAGTCTCTCATTAAAAAGTATCTAGAATTCATGAAATTTCTAGTAGTCAATAAAAGTCTGCGAAATTTACAAAAGCCTTTCACATAAAAAGCAAATCTAGGTACATATGGAAATCTATATGAGCTGACAGCAATCAAAATTGTATTTCCTGCAGCTTCTCCAGATCAATAGCCGGCATCGGAAGGGGGGGTGGGTTTGGGTGGCGGCAGAAAGATGGTTTTATGAGGATGCGATACGGTTATGATGAGTATGACAAGGTGGTGGCAAAAGATGTGATATAATGCTGACGGAGGCAGTAGCAGATGTGAAATCTCGTTCCTGGATTTCACTATTATAATCTATGTATTTGTATTATTGAGATTTTATATTATTTTTCGAGAAATTATATTAATTTATTTGGATTTAGATTTTAATTAAATTAGTTATGAAGTTGGAAGTTGAAAGTAATTATCTAAAATTCGTTGACCTTTCGAGGTCACAAGTAACGTATTCAAATAGATCTTGAAACTAGTAGCGCATAGGTGAAAGCCGTTTACGAATCCGGATTAAAACGGTATAGATACGGGCATTTGAAGTTGTGTTACTAAACTATAGATTTTAAATTTATTTCGGGAAAGAGGCCAATCACATTTATGTGAGTTAAGGGAACCAATCAGAAGGGGGGAAGAAGGAGGGAAAGGAGAGAGGGGAGGAAACACCCAAGCAACCTTGATCCGATTTCAAACCCCAACCCAGTTCCTTGATCCGGTTGTATCTCTTCCTTCCGACGTTCGATTGAGGTGATTTTGGTTTCTATGGAAAGCCCTCAGCGAACCCAACATCTTTGTGTTATTATATCTCTCAATTTCCAACCCAATTTTACAAGCCAAAGCCACAAACTCCACAGTTTTCCTGCAAGTTTTCTCATGTTATGGTGATTCCGACAACGATTACTGCCGATAACCACCACCAATAGACTCCCCTCAACCCTTGGAGCAAGGCCCAAGCATGGGATGATGCGTCGGAGTTCATTTTGACGATGAATTGAGGAACACCCATTTCTAGGTTTTCCAGTGGGTTCGAGGGCAATTGAAGCTTTTCCCAGAAAAATTGGACTTAGCCACAACTATGAAACTTGTTCCACTCACTAAGATCTATTTTCCTGTAAAATTTGGTAATTTTTTGGAAATAGTTGAATTTTCGGGCTAGTTGGGGTGGCCGACCGCCACCCGCAGTGGCGCGTGCGGCGGGCGTGGCAGTGGGCTAAGGATGTCTTTCTAAGTCCAAGTAAATGGCCTGAATTCATGATTGATATCTGTATGAAATGGTTTGGTTGTTTGAACTTAGTTTCATTATGATACATCACTTGATCAAAATTTGAATTGACTATCTGACTGTTGGATCGTCACCAAACTTTAATGCATTATAGAACGTAATATTTGAGGATAGCTGGAACTAACATATCAAGAATCTGACTTAACGATCTTCCCAAATTAGATTTCTAAGTTAGTAAAATTAATTGTTAACCGCCACCTAATTCTAGCAATTGGCGGAGATCCGACCGTCGGATCATGATGAGATTTTAGTATGTTGATCTTTGAGTATAATGTGGACCTTAGGAAGTTACAGATCTAGATTACGATGTGCAGATCTTTTGGATTAAATTGCTAGGGTGTGGACCCCACCATTGTTTTTTTTTTTTTTATCAACAGGTCTGGAACCATTTGAATTACTAAAATTAGTATTACTAGAGACTCAGTGAAGCTTTGCGGACTTGCCTTGCACTACTACAATATAGGCTATCACCGGCGAAGCAAAAAGCGACAAGAAATCCAATTTTTGTCGGAAATATGGCAAAAATCCAACATAAAACAATGTAATGTCGGATTATAATTGCGACACTAATGCTATCGTCACAAAAGGGCTTCAATGTCGGTTTGTTCGCTTAATCCGTCACTACACAACGTTAGTTAAAAGCGACACTAATGTTGACGTCGGTTTAAAGCGACGTATACTTCAACATTATGTCAGTTTAAAGCGACGCATACTTCAACATTACGTCAGTTTAAAGCGACGCATATTTCAACATTACGTCGGTTTAAAGCGACGTGTACTAGTAATTCAACTATAAAATATTCAACCTACCATCGGTTTTAACCAACATCGTGATAAAATTAAACAAATAAAATATCCCTTAACCGACGTCAGATAACAATTAAATAAATAAAATATGCAAACTAGTAACGGTTTTAACCGACACCACCTTTGTTAATAATAATAAAAATATCTAGAAATCTGTCTCTGCATTTGTTTTCAATTAATTGTACCTAAAAAAAAAAAATTATATAACCAAAATAATAAATTTCAATAATTTATTCAAGAATTCAACAGAGGTCTTTAGGTGTAGAATTTCTTGTTAAATGCATTCTATTTCATATAAACAAGTATGTACAAAGCTATTAGAGAACCAGTTACAAGATGAAGATTAAAAAACGAACAATTACATACAATACTAATCAGAGCTCCATGCTTGCGTATAATACTAGCAGCTGCCATGATGCGTTCCCGTGCTTGCCTTTGTCAAAGACCACATATTCTGTAGCTCCATGCTGCCATATATAATACTAGTAGCTCCATGCAATCATGCTTGCCATCAAATCAGTGCTCCAATACTTTACTACTTCAACATTAGGGTTCTAATCTCTATAGATTAAATTCAGGTTTTATACCTTTCAAAAATTATGGATCTGAAATTTCCAGTGTCTTGCTCTTCAGATCCAAAATGAACATGCGTGAATTTTTATATGGATTTTCGAACTATTGATCTTACTAAACAAGAACATAAAAGAGGAGCTCAGTGGAGATTATAGCTTTAGTGAGTCATGCATTAGACTGCTTAGCATTCACATATTAATAGCTACATGGAAGGTTATAAATACATCAAGAGTTCCACTTATTCTTCCTACCCTTTCACCGCGAAATCATCCAATTAGAATAGATTTTGTTGTTATACCTTTAAATGACAGATCTAGAACGGAGACAATTCTCTTGTGGTTTTTCCTTGAGATGCGATTTGGGGCTGTACCAGTGGTTGCATCGTCTTTTTTTTTTTTTTTTGTAGAGATCTTAGGTCCCTGCAAAAGAAACAACACAAGAATGAGGAGTTGAAGATTTTTTTCTTGTATGGTATATTTCAATCCGTGAACCTGAGTGCATGAATCGGCAAGGGAGGGTGAGAAGTTTACCTGAGTGTGTCGGCACCAAGATCGGTGTTGCTACCCTTCTGGTGATGCAGTAAATCCATGGTTGCAAGGTCTTATGGGTTGATGATGGAAGATTAAGGTTTGGTTTGCAGAAAATGAGGTTAGGGTTTGAGAAAATGTGGAAAGAGAAGCTTGCAGTTTTAGGGTGTGCTTGGAAGAAGGGAGAGATAAATGAGGGAGGTGAGCCTCTTGAAATAGGGAGACTGCTATCCTCTTTTTCGTTTAAAAAATGGGGGGAAATATCCCGCCCAAAAGAGAAGAAGATGGAACGATAGGAAATGGAGAAGTCGAGGAAAAAGAGAGAGAATAGGAATGAGAGAAAGAAGGATGAAAGAAGCGTGAGTGGGTGGGTACAGAGAGAGACATTATGGAGACGGAAAAGAGGGGGGGGTGAACAAGAACCACTTAAAAACAAATGTGAGAGAAATGAGGCATGTGTGTCAGAGAGAGATAAAGAACCCATGTGAGGAACCGACCAAAGAGAAAGAAATTAAAAATGATATGACACTGATGTGTGTGTAAGAGAGAGAGAGAGTCACGTGAAGTCTGACATTCTTTTGTTGGAATCACAACATCGGTTTAAATTAATGTTGGTGTCGGTCTAAACCGACACTAACTTCTGACACACTTTTTAAAATTCACGTAGCGTCGGTTTAATGAAACTCGCGTCGAATTAAAAGATGATAGCGTCGCTTAAAACTGACACCAACATTTTAAGATTTTAATAAATAAAATACTTAATAAAAAAACAGAAATATAATTTTATTATTATATATCATCACATTCTAATTGAAACATAGTCTAATTAATACTTAAAATACATAAAATAATTAATATACTTTAACTCCAATTTTGATTATTTTTTATAGCTACACTTATTGATCCTATATGAATACAATAAATGAATTCAATCTTCAATTTAAAATATTTACACTAGTGGATACCACAAAATCTTATGTTATACTCAATGAAAGTATAAATAAACTCTAAGTGTTAGTGAATCTATCGTTTTGATGGGATACGCATATTACGAAACTAATTTCAACGATCCAACTACTAAACTTGTTTGTATATGCTTCAAGATCACAGATACCAAAAATCGCAAAAAAAAAAAAATTCAGAGATCAAGTAACAGTACAGAACTTTTCGATAGTTATAAACGAAAAATCACGATTTAACGATTATTTTAACACCGATTTTGATGATTTTTTACAGCTACACTCCTTCATCCTATATGAATACAATGAACTAATTTGATCGTCAATTTAAAATATTTACAGAAGTGGATATCACAAAATCTTATGTTATACTTAATGAAAGTATAAATAAACTCTAAGTGTTAGTGAATCTATCGTCTTGATGGGATACGTATCCTTTGAAACTAATTTCTACAATACAACCGTCAAAATTGTTTATATATGCTTTGAGATCGTATATTCCAAAAATCTCAAAAAACAAACATTCAGAGATCAAGTAATGACACAAAACTTTTCGACGGTTATAAACGAAAAATCACTATTTAACGGTTATTTTAACTCCGATTTAGATGATTTTTTACAGCTACGCTCCTTGACCCTATATAAACACAATGAATGAATTCAATCTTCAATTTAAAATATTTACACTAGTGGATACCACAAAATTTTATGTTATACTTAATGAAAGTATAAATAAACTCCAAGTGTTTGTGAATCTATCGTTTTGATGGGATACGCATATTACGAAACTAATTTCAACGATCCAATTGTCAAACTTATTTGTATATGCTTCGAGATTGCATACACCAAAAATCGCAAAAAACAAACATTCAAAGATCAAGTAACGGTACAAAACTTTTCTACAGTTATAAATGAAAAATCACGATTTAACAGTTATTTTAACTTCGATTTTGATGATTTTTTACAGCTATACTCCTTCATCCTATATGAATACAATGAACTAATTTGATCGTTAATTTAAAATATTTACAGAAGTGAATACCACAAAATCTTATGTTATATTTAATGAAAGTATAAATAAATTATAAGTGTTAGTGAATCTATCGTTTTGATGGGATACGTATTCTACGAAACTAATTTCAACGATCTAACCATCAAACTTGTTTATATATGCTTCTAGATCACATACGCCAAAAATGGCAAAAAAGAAACATCCAGAGATCAAGTAACGGGACAAAACTTTTTAACGGTTATAAACGAAAAATCACTACTTAACGGTTATTTTAACTCCGATTTAGATGATTTTTTACAGCTACACTCCTTGACCCTATATGAACACAATGAATGAATTCGATCTTCAATTTAAAATATTTACACTAGTGGATAACACAAAATCTTATGTTATACTTAATGAAAGTATAAATAAATTCTAAATGTTAGTGAATCTATCGTTTTGATGGGATACACATTCTACGAAACTAATTTCAATAATCCAACCATCAAACTTGTTTATATATGCTTCGAGATCGCATATGCGAAAAAGTGCAAAAAAAAAAAAAAAAAACATTCAGAGATCAAGTAACGAGACAAAACTTTTCAACAGTTATCAACGAAAAATCACGATTTAACAGTGATTTTAACTTAGATTTTAATGATTTTTATAGCTGCACTCCTTGACCCTATAGGAATACAATGAATGAACTCAATCTTCAATTTAAAATATTTACACTAGTGGATACCACAAAATCTTATGTTATACTTAATGAAAGTACGAATAAACACTTAAGTGTTAGTTAATCTATTGTTTTGATGGGAAATGCATTCTACTAAATATGTTTGTATATACTTCAAGATTGCATACGCCAAAAATTGCAAAAAACAAACATTCAAATATCACGATTTAACGGTTATTTAAAAAAAAACTAAAAAGAAAAATTGGAAGAACGAATAAGAAAAATGCAAGAGATGAAGAAGAAAACACGGGGGAGAGTATATAAAAACCATCAATTTGTCGTTTACAACCGACACCGGGTTTCAAAATATTTAAAAAAAAACTAAAAACTATGTTGCTCAGAACCAATGCAGGCTTTAAAATATTTAAAAACAATACTTTATGTCGCTTAAAAGCAACATCCATACTTTGTGTCGCTTAAAGGCGACACTGTTTTGTTTAAAGTGACGCCAGTATTTAAAAATTATTAAAACATATGTCGGTTATAAGCGACATTAAATGTTTACGTCGGTTTAAAAGTAACGTAGACATTTTATGACGCTTATAAGCAACAGTAAATCCAACGTCATGTTTAGTTAGTGTCGCATCTGTCTTGTCCGCCACTATATTATATTAAACCGACACCACCTACTGACACTATAAGGCCTTTTTGTAGTAGTGTCGATGAGTGACTTTAATAAATGTGATATGGTGATTACCCAATTCTTTATATTAATATCCTTTGTGGATATGACATGGTTTTGTAAATGTGTTTTTTGTTAAAATGTGATTCTTTTATAATTGGCTATCGATCTATTTTTATTAAATGTGACTTGATTCATGGATTGGTAATATTTGTGGAAAAAGTGATTCGAATTGCATATTGAAATGTTTTGTAAATTAAGGGCTAGTAGGGGACTATAACCCTGCTTGGTTAATTCGTATTGGGGGGTCACTAGTGGTTTTGCTTGGTTAATCTGCATTGGGGGACCATACTATATATGGATCGCGCTTGGTTAATCCGTGTTGGGCAATCCTTATGGCCATTTATACTTAGGGGTGATCATGCTTGGTTAATCCGCGTTTGGTGATCACTGCCTAACAATTATGTAGGTGTGACTCTGCTTGGTTAATCCGTGTTGGGGGGTCACTACCTACCTGATTATCTTGGCTTGGTTAATCCGCATTTTGGGGGGGGGGGGGGAGGGTCACTAGTGGTCCTGCTTGGTTAATCTGCATTGGGGGACCATACTATATATGGATCACGCTTGGTTAATCTGCGTTAGGCGATCCTTATGGCCATGTATGCTTAGGAGTGATCACGCTCGGTTAATTCGCATTGGGTGATCACTTCCTAACAGCTGTAGAAGTGACTCTGCTTGGTTAATCCGCATTGGGGGGTCACTACCTACTTGGTTACTTTCTCAGGGGTGGCTCTGCTTGGTTAATCCGCTTTGGGGGGCCAATTCCTGTTTGGTTATTTATGCACGCTTCGACTGAATTGCGTCACTCTAGCCCTAGTTTTTAATGTACATATTAACGATGGTTTTTAAGAATCTTGTGGGTTGACTTAGAAAAGTCATTGGATGTCTGGGTGACTTTTTCGGAGTTTTCAGCGGCTTGATTATGATTTCATAAGGCAAGATTCTATACTTGATGTTTATGGATTGTGATCGATGGTCTGTTTTCATTGAATATCACATACTTGTATTATTGTCACTCACCTGAGCTTCACAGCTTATCTGAGTGTCTTATTTGCCTAGTGTGTCATCTCTTGATGTAGGCATGATTGTACATATGACAGGTCTAGGTAGATTACGAGAAGCAGCTTGGTATTTTCGTTCCGTTGAGTGGTCCGGAACTCGAGATTGTTGGATTCCGTTGAGTGGTCCGGAATCCTTGCTCTTTCTCATATCCATAAGGTGAGTCTAGAACCCTAGATTTGAGTGGATGGGAATTACCCCTAATAGACCTTGTGAATATAAATTAGAATTACCATGTTTTTTACTCAAAATCCAAGTAGGGAATTATATAGAATTCCTTAGTTAAATTCGTGAAATGATAAGTTATCGCATTGATTGATTAACGTAAATAAATGCTAAGATCATGCATTTTTAATTCATGAATTGATTAATTGATGGGATTGTGGAATGACTTCGGATACGGATGTTATTATTATGCTTATTCTAGTTGTTCAATGTGGCTTGAGAAGAGTTTTGTGCTTCATCATTGGTTCTTGAACATATTGTATGGTATGCATTGTGATATATTGTTGAGACATAGCCATTTATGTGATAAATGTTCGAGTATAGTGAAATGGTGAACTACGAATGGCTTGATCTCTATTGAGGGTACGTAGACAGTCTAACGAGGAGGTTAGATGCAGTTATAAAGTATACAAAAAATCACTACTCAAGTTGAGGCTTGAGTGTGCTTGGTGCATATTTTAGAGCCAGGGTTTGTTAGATATACGACTACTTGGTGACGTTACATGTCGATCCTGGACGTATGTCAGGATCGGGAAGTGACAGCAGAGGTGATGACAGTGGCAGCGATAGTTGTTGGTATTACAGTAGCGAAGACGGAGTCATGGTTAGGTGGTGGTGATGACATGGTGTGGTTGAAGTGAAAATGGTGATCCTTATTCATTACATCATGGTGGTGGTGGACTATCAAAGTCTACGAAAGTTCATCAAAATCTTAAGGCGAGAGGTTGAATTGCTATGACAAAAAAAATATATAATATGAAAAGCGTCAAAGTCTATGAAAGTTCATAATTTTTTAACATCCTTTAAATCATTGAACTTTTGAAAACACCTAGACTTTTGTTAACTTACAAGAAGTCATAATTAAATACCACGAGAATTTTATAAACTTTTTAGAAGTCATAGAAAGTTTTTAATCATTATAGGGTAAATTTTATTGACTCCATAAAAATTTATAGTGAATAAACCTGAATTTGAGAGTCAAACAAAGTTCATCAAATTCCATCAAACTCCATACACATTAGACATTTCCCCCGCCCCCTTAGTTTACTTGTCATGAATACATATAAAAACCAAAAATTCAATTATGACAATATGTCAAGGAAACTAAATAATAAAAGTCACTTAATACTAAAACCTAATGATATTTCTCTTCAATTGTAGTACCTTATAATACAGATATTTGATTCACAACTGTGAGTGAGGGTGGTTTGGAGAAATCACTTACTATAACAGATAAGTCATTATCCTTTTCCTTTAAAACATGGTTGTCTGTTTAAACTATATTTTGATGTGACTAGACCAAATGGCGCAGATCGTCGATTTCCCGCTTGTTGCGCAGCAGCTTTTCCATATTAAATAAAGGTAATATTTATTTCGTTGGTGAACTGTAGCTTGTCTGTCAAGGCATGCATGTTCACCTGTTCTGCATGTTGGTTCTTGTATGTCGTTTTTGAGTACTCCCTGCATCAAAGCCCAGTTGTTTTCCAACCAAAATGTAGGGGTAAAATGTCCACCTATTTTGTATATACTTCTCTAACCAATCACCTCCCTTTTTCTTCTCTTGTTTTCACAATAAACTTTTACATCCCAACTTCATTTTCGATGCATTGCGCAATAGGTGAAACGTTGAAAGCTCACAAATGCACATTTGATCTGTTCGATCGACCTCATACGTCGAGCACCAGAGCAAAGGATGTCCATTTCCTGTTTAGTTCATGCCTATGTTGATTCTATCTTTGATTACCAAACAATTAGGTTTTAGGGAAAAAAAACACATCTGATTTATTATTAATTAATTCCTCTTATTGTGAAACCTACTTGTTCCACAACTTATGATTGTTTGCTTCATTCTCTCCCGTTCAATAGAATTTTGACTTTAAAGTAGGATGACTCTACAAGTGGCGGATTTTCCCTTTATATCGTATAAGTCCATTAAACTTTTTTTTTTTACTGAAACAGAAGTCCATTTACTTAGCTGGTCACTATCGAGTTTTAATCAATTTACTTACCATGACATCTTCTTGTACTCTGGACCTACACCTTGTAATTCTCTGGTTTTAAATTTCTTGGAAATTAAGTTGCTTTTGATTCAAATTTTACTTAAATAAATCTGGGAAAGAGGAAGGAAGTGTGAAGATGAATGCATATCTGTTCAATAACTTTTTAGGTAAAATAATAATTAAGCCGATCTTTAAATAAATCTGGTGTGTGCGCTTAAAATTTCCTTTAAACAGTTGCTTAGTTGCGTCAGCTAAGCTTCTGCAACCATTTCAATTTGTATACAAAAAGTACGTACACCAGTAGTGGCCTGATTAATAAACAATTATTAAGTATGAATATGTGGAAAAAATGAGTGTAGTCGAGATGAGAATGCTTCATTGAATAGATGGGAACATGAGAAAGGACATGATTAAGAATGAGGATATCCGAGATAAAGTAGGAGCGGACCCAATTGAAGATAAGATGAGAGAAAATCGGTTAAGGTGGTTTGGATATGTGAAACGAAGATCTATAGATGTTTCGGTTAGAAAGTATTACTTTGTGACAGAGGCTCAAAGCACATCGGGTAAGAGTAAGACCTAAGAATACTTTGAAAGAGACTTTAAGAAAATATGTGATATTTGGAGCTAACGGAAAACTTGACGCAAAACCAAGCATAGTGACGTTCTAAGATTCATGCAACGGACCTCACTTAGTGAATACGACTTTGCTGTTGTTGTATCTTTTGAAACTCTTTTCCCTGTTGGTAAACGTTTACATTGAGTACGTACTATCTGAAAACTGTGTATGGTTTCATTCATTACATCCTATATATAATAAGGATTTAGGTTACTAATTACTCTTGGGTAATGTGATTAGCAAGAAATTATATGAGGTTTGGCTAGCTCCTTAAAGTTAAAGACCTCAACTTTACCTCAACTTTTTATGGTAATCAAACTCATCTTAGCACTAAGCATGCCCTTCAAATGAATGATATGATAAAGTCCTTCTTGTACTCCTCATCATAACAAGGTATTTTTTTATTAATACAATCAACGTTATTCCACTGATTTTATTTTGTAATTTTTCACATTAATTTATGAATTAAGTGGAGGGCCTTCCATCTGTTTACTAGCTATATAGTAGGTGTCACATCCTGGTCCGAGCCCCACCACAACCCGGGTCGCTCCACCATCGTAGCACGATATTGTTCACTTTGGGTCCCGACCACGCCTTCACGATTTTGTTTCTGGGAACTCACACGAGAACTTCCCAATGGGTCACCCATCATGGGAGTGCTCTCGCGTGCTATTCACTTAACTTCGGAGTTCCCATGGAATCCGAAGCCAGTGAGCTTCCAAAAGGCCTCGTGCTAGGGAGAGATGGGAATATACATATAAGGATCACTCCCATGGACGATGTGGGATCTTACAATAAATTGTCACATCCATGTCCCGTGGGATCTTACAATAAATTGTCACATCCATGTCCCGACCCCCACCATAACCCAGGCTGCTCCATCATCGTAGCACGATATTGTCCGCTTTGGGCCCTGACCACGCCCTCACGGTTTTGTTTCTGGGAACTCACATGAGAACTTCCCAGTGGGTTACTCATCATGAGAGTATTCTCGTGCGCTACTAGCTTAACTTCAGAGTTCCCATGGAACCTGAAGCCAGTGAGCTCCCAAAAGACCTCATGCTAGGTAGAGATGAGAATATACATATAAGGATCACTCCCCTGGGCGACGTAGGATCTTACAATCCATCCCCCTTAGGGGCCTAACGTCCTTGTCGGCACACCACGGCCAAGGTTAGGCTTTGATACCAAATTGTCACATCCCAGCGGGTCCCCACCACAACCCGGGCCACTCCACCATCGTAGCACGATATTGTCCGCTTTGGGCCCCGACTACGCCCTCACGGTTTTGTTTTTGGGAACTCACACGAGAACTTCTCAGTGGGTCACCCATCATGGAAGTGCTCTCGCATGCTACTCACTTAACTTCAAAGTTCCATGGAACTCGAAGCTAGTGAGCTCCTAAAAAGCCTCGTGCTAGGTAGAGATGAGAATATACATATAAGGATCACTTCCCTGGACAATGTGGAATCTTACAGTAGGCTTTCTAATCCAACTGATTAATTGTTTTTTTCAATTGATGTACAAATTTGTTGCATATAATAGAAGCAAATTTACTCAAGGGTCCACCTAATCCTCCACCCAATAACTTACTTTTTCTTATATAAACGATATTAAGATGAGAGTTGAGCTAAGTTACTTAAAGAGACAATAACAATTTGAATTGTTCGTTATGAGTAAATTTCATACCTTTTATTTATCTTTTATTTATCAGTAGAGAAAATTATCACTAGACTGTAGAGTTAGTGACCACTCAGTAACTCATTCTTTTTTTTTTTTCAATACAACAATATATATTTCACCTGTCAAGATAAAGAGAGATCGAAGAGAATTGATCAAGAACCAAGAATCTAGAGAGAGAAAGAGAAGATGAAGAGTTGTAACTGTTATATTGACTACTTAATGAAGAAGATATTACAATGAGGTTTATATAGAAAGAAATCTCTAGCAATCTAACAAACTAACTTTACAATCAATTACAATCGTAAATCACTCGATATATTCCAATAGGGTAATGTTAGGGAGACTAAATTTGAAAGCTAAATTTGCAAACTAAATGATATGTCACCAATTGAATAATCAAGTTTATCAACGTTTAAGTAATAAACCAATTATAAACTTTCATGTATTTTAGTTTTCAATACTTTGTCTACAAATTTAGTCTCTCTAACATTACCCATCCCAACAACACCAAGGGGATAGGCGAATAAATTGGTTGTGAACTCGTCATTTTTAATATTCAAAGTCTTCTGACTTACAAATGAAGAAAATACCATTAAACCGTAGTACTAAATAATTTGAAGTCACAAACTCTTTAAAATTGGGGAACAGATATTTCACACGGTGGCTTAGGTCACAGCCTCTTTAGTAAGGGCTTTAAGCAAAAGGACAACAGATTTTGAAATGCCTCTTTTTGCAACTTTGATCATGCACGTAGCTAGAGAAAAGTTATGAATTCTTTGACCAAAAAGCCTTGTATTATTGGAAAAGTTTCTGGTCAAAAAAATTCATTCTCTAACCCGGCATTTGACCATTATCTTTTCAAACAAGGTTGTCTACCTCTTACTTTTCGTGCTGTTTCGTGGTTTTCTGTTTTGTGCAGTCACGGTTAAACAACATTAATATTTTATATTATTTTTTTTATAAAAATAATAAAATAAAAATAAATAATAATATAAAATATTGACGTAGTTTAATCGTAATCACATAAACAAAAGAACACGAAAGAACACGAAAAATAAAATGGCAGACAATCCTTATCCTATCTTTTCATGAAACCAATTACGTGCAATTGCTTTGCAGCTTTCTCTGTTTTGGCTTTATCGAGCTGCTTTGCAATTGCATGCACAAATGGCGTATTAATCGAAAACGCACGATCCAAGAGAAAAATGCTTTTGCTTTCTAGCCCTATTAGTTAATCAGTGTTGAATTCATTTAGATAGAGACTACATTGGTCAGCAAGAACAAATGCTAAAGGAATTCTCTTAAAACATTGATTTATTATGAATTTTTTGTTATTTGACAGTTTAACATTAATTTTTATGTCACTATTATAAAATATTATATCAAGAAGACAAAGAGTTATGAGACTCCCACTTTTGAAAGAATCTCCTTAACATTTCTAATCAGCAAGAGACCAATACAATATTATAAAAAAATAAATATAAAAAATAAAAACAATGTATAGTTGTATATGGTGACAATATTTCGTAAACAAAAACAGCCATTTTATGAATTTGTGAATTTGTCACATGCATCTAATCTATATTACAAAAAAAATTAACTTCTAGTTTACTCCCCCTCTAATGAATTTGTCCTAGTTATTGACTCCAAGATAACTCCGTCAGTGTAAGTTTATATACCTTACGTTGCCGATTTCAAGCCCAAATAAAGAAGAAGTAGGAAGGCATCATGTAGTTGATGGCTAGCATTACGTTTTTACTTTGAATCCCTATGATTTGTTGTTGTCTCTAAGATAGAAATCAAATTGTCATTCTCGAGAGTTTTGGGGTGAAAATGTATGGCAATTATTAATCTCTTTTTTTAGTGAAAGTGATACTTGATAATTGATTAATAAAAATGAAAGTGATTTACTTGATGGTGATATACACATATTATTTAAAGTTTTTGATGGAGATATGTTTTGTGTATATAACATGATTGGCGTAACTTATTTGTCATGGATCGAAATTTTTTGCTTGTGACAGTAAATTTCTCTAGCTTTAATTTTACTTTTTTGAGTGTTTCTTTCTACTCAATTGCTTGTGAATTCGAAGTTGTCTTTCCTATCCTAGGGCCACTTGTTCTTAAAAAATCAAAGTACTAGCAGTAGCTTTAACGAGAAACCCATTGCTATATATGTATTGAGTTTTAAGGCAATCAAGGGTTTCTACAGAAAACATAGAAGAACGAGAGAGAAAACATAGCAATTCCTAAAGCAATCAAGGATTATGCACTTTTGTAAATCATTGGTGATAAGAAAGCACTAAGCACTACTGTTAGAAATTAAAACGTTAGTTTTTCAATAAAAAAAACCCAAGTACTTCTTTGAAAAAAAACACTTAGGACACTTGCTAAGTGCTTTTTGAAGAAGTACTTGCCACTTGCTAAGTGCTTCTTCATAAAATACTAAAAATTGCTTTCATAAACCATTATGTAATATTACCTTTTCTAAAACCATTGCGAAACAAGCCCAAAATATTTGTTTAACTTTTGAATATTGTTAATCATCCTTGCGGTAACAGCTTATTTTCTTTTTGGTAACAACTTATTTTCCAAATGACTCATGTGGTGAAAATGTTGTTAATCATATCAATGTGTTAGAACTCATTATCAATCTTTCAGGGTATATCAATTTTTTCTGTCAAATTCTTAATTGATGGCTGATGTGGTGTTTTGAAGCATATGCTATCAAATTTCATTATATTCCAACTGATGTTAGTTATTATTTTATTAGAATATAGGGCTCAATTTGAAATAAAATAAACACTAAAACTATTTTTAAAACTTTATATTCTGGTAGGTGATGGGATCTACTTATTAATAATTAAATAAAATGCAATTGAAGGCAAATGTTAAAATTGACGCTAGAAGCATTGCTGCCAATTCAAGTCACCTAAAAGAATGTTCGGTTGGAGCAATATTTATCATCAAAAGTGACTAATTGGCATTCCACTTAAAATTTAGCATCTTTTTCGGAGATGTTCTAAGTTTTTGGCTAAAAAGTTTTGTTTGGGAAGAAAATAACTAAGCGGTGACAAGTTTTGTAACTGAAAATCCTAGCTAGTCTCCAAATATGACTTCATGCAAATGGGTCGAGTTGATGCTCTAATATCATCAATAACGACTACCTGCGGACGCTCTTGCCAACATCGCTGATACTCTAAAAGGACTGGTCAATTCGAAGAGCACCCCAAAAGGCCCAAGAAGGGATTGGTAGGGTGGAGCTACATGTTAGACTATACCCAGCCCAACAGCCCAAGTATGGGATCTTTTACTCTTACTTAATGTACACATTTCCATTATATGTTCCTCATATTTTAATTTTACCCATCTCTACAAACTGTTGATACATAGATTATGCATATTTTCTTCAACTTTTACCCTTAGCTAGTATACGAAAGCCATATTTTCCTATCATATGAAAAAACATGTTAGTTATACTTTTCGAAAAAAAGACGGCATTAGACCACAAATTAATAGAAACAACCAATGTACCAAAATGATATGTACATCCCAAGAGATTTGTCTTTGTATATTGTTCCTAAGAGATTTAACGATGCTACTTAATGGGAACCATGGTGGTGAATGGTGGTGTGGTTGGGTGGGTATGTGGTGGGAGTGATGATGGTCGAAGTGGTGGCAGCAATTGGCGTTAAAGGTGATGGTGGCGACAATGGTGATTGGGGGCACGATTATGATGACCATGATATAGCTAGTGGTGGCAACGTACTAATTACTATATTTCTAACAAAAATTATTTTTTGTACTTTTTTTTTTAATTCATTGTCTTTTTTCTTTGGAAAAATTAAGATATGGTCTTTAGTTACTAATTCTCTATGACTGAAACCTTGTTGAATTTCCATCTCTAATCAATGTCCCTTGATCTTGTACACATCAACATTTTATTGTTCACAGATTTTCATGTCAACTTCTTATTTTTTATTAAAAATTATAATTTATAATTTCTCCTTCATTATTACGTTCAGAATATTCGTACCTGAAATTCTCAAATTTCTTTCACTCAATTCACATTATTCAGTATCTGGTATTTATATTTGCATTCAAACTCATCAATATTATCTTGGATGTGTATCGTCAAATTCAAATTTCCCTGAAATTTGAGTTGTACCCATATTTTCTCCATGAGCTTTCATACGAACGCATATATATTTTTGCAGAAGATTTTGAAGGGACTATGTCCGTTTTTTCTTACATCGGGAAGACTTAAAGATTTTTAATCGGGTAATCCCATATTTCTACCAAGTCGGAATAATATCAAGCGGGGAAGAATTTCGTTTAGCTTGTATGTTTTGCTTACAAAATTTTGTGTGCATGTTTGTAAAAATGCTTGAATTATTTTTTTTCTTTCTTCCCTTTATGGGGCTAAAAGGCCAAGCGTGGCGTACAATCTTATTTGCCTTGTGTATATTTTTATTGTTAGCATATATGATGACCGCAAAACCGGCTTTTCAATCTTGGGTACAAACTATGTGAAGTACATATATGCACTATTTCATGTAAAGCCAGAATGATTTGGGTTAATGTTATATGCACTTTTTTCTTTTCCTTTTTCTTTCTATATAGAAGGTGCCATATTGGGGACATGCATTCATCAGGGTATCGCAATATCTATCTTAATTTTTTACCACACTGCATTCTCTGAAGTGTATAATAAGATTTGCTCAAGGTATCGTGATTGACTCCTGTTCATTCAATTTTACATATGCTTTACTTGAATATTCTACTTGCTTATTGCATTTTGATGTGGACGTGCCCATGTTACATATGTTGGTTGTTAACGATAAAATAAAATAAAATATTGTGTTGATATAGTTATCAACCAAAAGTCATGATCGTGTTAGCTGAAATACCAATGCGTAACAAACATTTATGATTGAAGGAAATATTGACAGCATTGGAAATGAGTATTTGGAGAAATATGCAATACTAGGAGGCAAGGTATATTTATCAAACTTTTGAAAGACCTACATCACTCATATAAATCAAGGATTTGAAGGCCGAGTGGAAAATTTTATTCAATTGCTGAAGCTGCACTTTCTTTGGATCATCCTTTATTTTTGGTTCGAAGTGGAGCCACCAAGCACTCTACATTGCTCAAGTCTGATATACATGCCCTTTTTTTTTAACAAAAATTTTCATACCTTTTAACTTCAAGTTAATGAATAAATTCTATATTAGGTATATTGTTGAATTTCAGACTACTAAACCAACACAAATGTAATTTTGTTTGTACCAAAAAAAATAACAATCTTGGTACGTTATGATATGCATGCAATATTTCTCCTTCGTGTATGATGGAGTTTTCCTTCTGCTTTTTTTTATTTATTAATCATTTTTAATCTGTATATCAAGCAAAAAATAATAATAAAAAAAATAAATAGCATAACTCTTGTGAACATAAACTAGTTAAATAGATCGATCACAAAGTACATCATATTTTTTGACAAAAATAACGTCAAAATTAAAAATGAAACTCATAACTAGACATGATTGCGTAGTCTAAATGTATCAAATATTGAATACATAGCCATGACCGTATGTTGATGGCCTATGCCTACGACCAATTAGAATCATATCATTAAAAATGCACCCAGATATGTTGCTTTATACTTGAGCAGTTTATCCTCATCAAAATTTTCCAGTATTGGCCACATCTTGGACATTTTCTTCATATAGTATAGCACTGAGACGCCAAAATCAAGGCTGCATATCATCATTCTCATAAATTGTTAAGCTAATATATGAATATTTTTTCCAGATACAAACTAATAGGAATGATAAAATAAGTTGTACTCATGAGCCTGGACCTTGATGTGGCCAATTTTGGATAGGCACCATCGGCCAATCAATGTGGTATTCTTTATACTCTCAAATGTAAGGTTTTCATCATTTTACAATGGGTACCCCGGGACCACTATCAGGGTGGAATAGATGCTTGACAATAACTCCCTCAAGAAGTGCATATCTTGATCTTTTTTTATGATGTTTTAGGAATTCCAACACCTTCGTACTCTGAAATAAACCTTTGTCAACTTTTTTGCAAAACTCAGTTGTACCATGACCTTCACGGTATGCCTTAAACAACTTCTAAACTAGTTATCAATTTTGGGTACAACTTAATAAAATGGAGAAGGCTCTATCAAAAACCCAAACATTTGAATTCATGCACAAATCTTCCTCATAATCTTATGTCTAACTTCCGCATGTGTTTATGTGACAAATTAGCAGGGAACGAAATGGTAACAACTATTCTCACATACCATCTCCTTATTAACTTGCTAAAGTGATTTGATGAGTCACATGCACTATCATTCTAGTCTTCTGTAATAGTCAAGTCCATGCGACTAAAAACATTGGAATTCCAAAATGTTACTGTGAAGTCGGTTGTCGGTTACTTGATTTGGAGTAGCAACTAGTATTTTCTAAGGTCCCATTTCGCCTTAGCTTCCAAACAACACAACGAAATTTATATGCCTCTCTGAGTGGCACCCACGTCTGGTTTCAAAATTCAACCTTTGTGATTTGACCAGAGTAAAACATATCACTCGTAGTTTCTCTGAAAGTATGTTACTAATTTACAATAGTCAAACGAAACAAAAGCATGGACAAAAATGGCGTGGAGATCATGATTCATTTCTTCATATAAAAAAATATAAAAAATCTTTCTTTTGGTTTAGCATTCATTCCTTACCCATGATACATATATAGAAGGGCTGATTAGGTCCTCAATCTAACAAAAAATCTCTTAGTTTAGGTGCTACGAAATTAAGTAGGTATTCCAAGTTCACATGTTTAGGCTCCATTTGATGATCATTCTTTGTTAGTTTTGTTTTTCCTTACTAGAGAGGGAGAAATTAGATAGAATGATGCATGAATCAAGAATGTAGAGAGACCGCGGTAGAAGAGAGGAGGGAAATGTACATGAAATAACATATACAAAAATAAAATGATGCATGAATCAGCTTTTAGTTTTTGATTTTCATGTTGTGCACTGTTTCATGTGCATTTGTTCCATATCCTTCCATATCCTTTATACTATCATTATTGATCTCTCATTTATTCTTTATATTTCCTCTTTATTTAAAAATGTAAAACTAAAACTAAAAACGAAATAATTATCAATGAGCCCTTAAGTTTTTTATATGCAAGAGTTTGCCTATTGTCTTGTAATAAAACTTTCAAAGGAGTTACTTCATAGCCGTCAAAAGTTTTCAAAGGAGTGACTTGATAGCCATATATCAGTGAATGTTTCATTCTAGTAGTTTAAATAAAATTAGGAATCTCATTCTTTTAAAAAAGGGACCTACGTTGTATCAATCCAAACATTTGTTAAAGCAAATGATCCTAAAAATAGTAGTTAACTTGATAGTTTAACAGACGATAAACCATTAAAATTTGTAACTTAAAAGAGTTTTGTGCACCCAACATTTTGTTTGTAGCATTACCCTTGTATTTTTTTAATGGAAGACATCGGTCCACCATGCACGACCAGCACAAAGTAGCAGGAACCCACTACGGTGCTATGTTGAAAACTCGTGCACCTGCAACGACTCGTCAACTCACTGAAAGGAAGTTTGAAAGGTAAATTGGGCCATATATATGAAAATTCCAAAATTGGGCCATATATACAAAAAATAGACACACACACACATATATACCGTTCAACTTTTTTTCTGGGTCATGAATCTCTGTGTCTGGTTGGTGATGAATTGTCAAATGCATACTGAAGAAAGTTGAAGTAGCCTACTGAGAAAGTTGAAATTAGTGCACGTTCCCCTCCTTTTCTTAAAGTGAGTTTGAAATCTACTCAATAAGAATGATATTTCGTCATTTGACTCATTATACAACGTGATAAATGGTTTACCCTAGCAATTGATGTATTTTTTAAGAATTGTAACATGATAATTGCAACACGCCTCATATAATATGTTGACAAAAGCACAATATATATGTCACTTACGTATTATGATCTAATTGTATTCTTATTCACTTATAAGTTAAATGTCTTATATTCAAAATCTCGTGAATGATGAGTTAAGTACATATTTATTTTGCCACCTCTAAGTACAAATATATCGTTATGTTTTCATTAAAGGAGGTAAGCCGAGCTTCGTAGCTTATATGCCATGAATCATATCCACAAGCTATCGAAAAATCCTCAGCCTTTAACGTACCGGAACAAAAGGCTGAGCACCATGTCCAAAAGAAAATAAAGTATCAATCACAAATGCAAGACAGAATTTGAGAAAATGACCAATTTAGGGAATTCTAAGAATTAGGTTAGTTTTTTATGGATTTGAAACCCATTCGGATTCAAATTGTGGGGATTTTAGGAATCCTCATATTCTAACCGTTTATCGTACATTATGCAATTAACAATCATTTAAAAAAATTTATTAAAAATTAAACATAATTTGTACCTAACAAAAATTGATCTCACAATGTACGATCAACGGTTAGGATTTCAGGATTCCTAGAATCCTCACAAAGAGGATCTGGAAAGGATCCTCATCCGTTTTTTACTAGAAAAAAAGGAAAAAGAATGATCCTTTTTCTAGGGATCCTCGTCGGATCATTTTTCTAGAGATCTCATGATCTCATCCATTCATCATACATCGTGCGGTCATAAATCATTTTAAAATTAAATATGAATAATATCTAATGAAAACTAACTACACGATATATGATAAATGGATGAAATCACAGATCCTAGAAAAATGATCCTCACCGGATCTTTTGCCCAAAAAAACAGCTTGTTGTATCCATCTGTGTCAGGCATTTTGTCGAACGGCGACATCCGCACTTCCAAAGTTTCAAGGGGTCTGTGGCTTTAATTCATAGGGTCTTTACCAATTCCTGTCAATAATAAAGAAAAACAGTACAGCCCTATTGCGCATAATAACACCAAATAAAGTAGGTAAATGGCAGATTCAAGCCGCCTACAATAATATCTTGTTGGGATTTTATGTTTATTTAAATTTATTAGAATTTTTGTTAAAAGTTTTTTTATTAGAATTAGTATTTTATTAACTTTGGTTTCCTATTTTTATGGAGAAAATCTTTTCTTAAACTGCATTTATTATATGTTCAAAGGATGTCTTGGGATTTAGGCAATCATCAATGATATAATTGAAGGAAGTTAAAATTTCACCATAAAAAAATTTGTCAATATGAAAAGCAGTCCAATTAACTTACTTATATAAGCTCATATAGGGTCTCACCATCCATGAATATGAGATTCATCTCAACACGCTCTATCATGTGTATCGAATTTTCAACAAATCAAGTACATGGAGTATGCGTAACCACTAGGCTCGCACATGAGGCAAACTAGTCTAATACCATGAAGGAAGTCAAAGTTCCACTATAAAGTCAGTTAACAATATATATGAGGAATAACTTACTTGTACTAAAGCCGTATGAGGATTTTTGGACCTGGGGAAATTTTGGACATTTGGGATTGGTTCAATAGAATAGCACATGTAATGGTAGAACGAAGCACACACCACATGCACTACCAGAAAATAGGGCTTGCTCTACAAAACTTTGCCCGACGAACCACATTTCTTCTAGAAAAGGTATTTTACTCAACAAATTATTTAGTTGATAGGGCAAAACTGGTCAACATTTAAGGTTTACTCAAAACCTTTAAAAGACGGAGTAGCTAGAGTCGTGAGGCAAGGTTATATTTGTCCGGCAAGTTTTTGATGCCAAGAGAAATAAAATGGCGCGTAATACCTTAAAGTTTGCCTGACGAAATTTGTGTTCATCGGCCAGGTCTACACCCGATGTGCCTTTTAGTCAGCCAAAACTTTCTTTGTGGGTGTCATTAAATATATTTTTTATGACGTTGAAAGAGTGTCTTGTATGACTTCTAAGGACACCAATTGAAGATCCGCCTAAGTTGGGCAAAGGCCCCCGACGAAACATGCATGTCACCGCCTATGACACTGAGGAAGAAGATAAAGACCAACAATTGAAGATCCCCCATTCAAAAAACCAAGTTATATATATAAATGATGAAATGAACCACCATATGGATGTGAATCATAACTTCAAGATATTAATCAAAATTTGCATAAATCATGTTAAATAAGGTTTGGTAACTGGGAAAAAAAAAAGGTTAAAGATAAGAAGTTGCAATTTTTATTTTCATTACGGAAGTGTATATATATAGTGGGTATGAAGCAAACGGACCCATAAATGGCCACATATAGTAACGTTCTTAGCAACTACAAAGTCGATATCTTTTAGTGCTTGTTGACAAAGTCTTTGATCCCAGAAATTAGAGCTCGATATCTTTTAGTGCTTGTTGACAAAGTCTTTGATCCCTGAAATAAGAACCTCAGTTTGCGCAGCCGTTTGAGGATCCAGATCCACCGCAATCTTGTTAAGATAAAAGCTATGACTCATCCCTGGACTAATCAGAAGCTCCACATCCTTCTTAGCCTTCTTCATAGCGTCATAGTATTCCATCTCAGTGTCTATTATCATGTCCATCTCAGCAATACATAGAAGAAACGGCGGCAGCTTCAGAGTATCCAAAGGCGATGCTTCGGGGCCCATCGGACAAGTTATTGGATGGTCCTTGGTCGACCCCACTGGCAGTGCCAAGCTCAAAAACTTGTCCACCATGTCTAGGGTTAGCAAAGGTGACTCTGGCTGCTCCAACTCCGACCTACTCCTCACCGCTCGAACGAAGCCTGGGTGGATAGGAATCCCACCCGCTAGCCTTAACGGACTCAAATCCACCTTCCCTGCTCGAGCGGCAATTTCATGCACGAGATTTCCACCCGAGCTGTCCCCTATGAGAAAGACACGGTTGAAGTCTGCGTGGCTGACTAGCCATTGCTCGTATGACTCGCCTTGTGCAACGGAACGAAGCCACAGCAACGCAGAGAAGCCGTCGATGATTGGAGCGGGGAGACGGTGCTCGGGCGCGAGACTTAAGTAGACCGAGATGCAAATGGCTTTGGCTGAGCGTGCAAGCTTGGTGTACATTTGGTAGTACATGTACCAATCCGCTTGGCTAATACAAAAGCCACCTCCATGGAGGTGAAGGATTATGGGGAGCTTCGAAGAATCTTCCGGGTTTGTCTCCGGTAGATAAATTCGTAGCCGGAGGTTTTCGTTAACGTAAACATCTCGGGTGGCAACTCCATCAATGAATTCATCGTGAGGTGCGACCGGCTCAGTCATGAACTGGACCTGAGGCGGTCCAGTCCACGTCCGGTCAACTGAGCCATCAGCGAACACTCTCAGCCAACCGGACACCTCATCGACAAGAACCTTCCGGCTGACCATGGTTTATAGTCTGGGTTACGTAATAACCCTTAGTAGTACTATTAGGTAGTGTCTGAGTATGTGAATGTGTGGATACGATACCTTGACACGACCCTTTATATTAGGAGTTGGAACTTGGTGTGGAAACTGAGAAGGTTGTGAGAAACTGGAAGGAAGGTCGGTTCGGTTTTTCAAAGATGGAAAATTACGCAAATAAAAAATAGTATGCGTACGTCATCACCAACTAGATTAGAATAAAAATTGGGAGGTAGATTGTCCGCCTTTTTGTTTGAATGTTCTTTTCATCCCCTCATATTTTGTGCGGTCATGGATAAGTCACGTCAATATTTTATATTGATTTTTTTTATAAAAAAAATAAGACGAAAAACAATAAGAATATAAAATATTGAGGGGATGAGAATGCCTCCTAGAATTTGACATGATTGACACTACCTGTTCCTGAATATTGCATTTGTGTCATTAAATCGGATATATAGAGTTAGGGTTAATGGTAGCGATCACTTTTGGATTGTAGATTTACGAACATTTGACTGAGTCTTAATCGTGTGATCTTCATGTTATACATAGCCATACTTGTGGTTATTAATAAGGCTTAGCTAGTATAATAAATTAGGGTTTAGGCTTTAATTGTTACGACTCGCTCTTAGTTTTAATGTATTTTAATTTCTGAAAGGGAAGTATTATTGGTATTTCAAAAATCTCATTCTACATTCCTCACAAGTGTATTTTTCTTTCTAAATATAGAAAGTTTGGAGTGTAGAATGAGAATTTTGAAGTGCCAATAACAATTCTCTTATGAAATTGTAAAATGACAAAAATTCCATGAAAGGGCTAAGTGGAAATCCGATGTGGACATTTGAGCTCACTTCATATTTTGTCCCCTTTCTTGCCATATTCTTGTAATACTCGTCCATATTGTTAGGGGGTTACGGGAGTTACCATAGTTAAGGGTCTTCAATGACAATACATTAGTGTTTTCGCCGTTAAGTTGTTACTAGCCTTTATTAGGATATTATGGGTTTTCCGTTTTATTGTAACCACTAGGAAGATATCTTATAGTTTGTGTATAAATATAGGTTGTAATATCTCAAATGATTATCATTGAATATACAGTTTCTACATGGTATCAGAGAGTGAAGTTTTTTTTTTTTTTTTGCAATGGCTTCAGCTAATGCGTCCTCTTCAACCTTTTCCCTTATCTTTATTCCCAATATCTCTCATCTTGTCTCTGTCAAACATTTTGAAACCAACTATCTTGTATGGGAAAGCCAAGTCAAACCTTTCTTGTTAGGCTAGAATCTTTCGTGTTTTGTTGATGGATCTTATCCATATCCTCCCTTTACTTTGTCTTCTTCTTCAAGTGATGATAAATCTCCTACTCCTCCTCCACCTATACCCAATCCTGGATATACATCTTGGTTCTAAATCAATCAAAGCCTTATTAGTATTCTTCGTGCCACACTATCTGAAGCTGTTCTTCCTCAAGTCATTGGGTTCTCCACCTCGAAAGATATATGGGATTGTCTCCAGCAAAATTTCTCGCAGCAATCACTAGCCAACGCTGCCCAACTGAAATTTCATCTTTTCTCTCTCACTAAAGGCTCCAAAACTATTTCTAACTACCTTGCTCAGGCCAAAATTTTGGCTGATGAACTCACTGTTATCTAAGAACCTATGTCCAATTCTGACTTGGTTACTTATATACTTCGTGGTCTGGGACTTGATTACCAAATGCTTGTAACGACTCTTCTGAATTTCCACCACTTTCACCCTTTTCTGACCTCCACACTAAACTGATTGCTTTTGAGGGGCAACAAGCCTTTGCAGCCTAAGTCAATCCTACAAACTCACATTCTGCCATGATCGCAACACGTCCACCGCGTGGCCAGCGCCCTCTTCATACTCGTGATCCCTTTGGCCCAAGGCCCCCCATTCGTCATTTTAATGGGCCTTCACATAACTTCTACCGTCAACAGCAACCTGCCTTCAATGCTCAAGGTCTTCTGGGTCCTTCTCCACTTCGTTAACTAGTCCAATGTTGGCATTGCCACCAATTTAGACATGTTCAAGCCAAGTGTCCTCAATCTCATTCCTTTGCTGGCATGCATATTGCTTCCTCTTCTAATCTTAATTGGTATTGGGACTCCAGTGCTACAAATCACATGACATATGATGCTAAGTTGTCCCCCCCCCCCCCCCGGGGTGCCTCGTCTGCACTAAGTGATAATGTTGTTATTGGTAATGGTGACACCCTCCCCATCACTCAGTCTGGTAATGTTTTGTTTTCTTCTGGCACTTATGTTTTTCATCTCTCTGATGTTCTTTGTGTTCATTCTCTTCATAAATTTTTTTTATCAGTCGTTCAGTTTACACAGGATATGAAAGTCAGTATTACTTTCTTTCCTTGGGGTTATCACATTCATGACTTAGAAACTAGTGTTCTTATTTTTCAGGGCCTATGTAAAGATGGCCTTTATCCTATTTTTCCTACACTCCTAACTGGGCCCAAGACAACTTTTTTCTTCCGTTGTTGTGTCTTCATCTCTTTGGCATCGTTGTCTTGGTCATCCTTCTAACAAAGTGCTTGATTTACTAGTTTCTAAGTCATTGTTAGGTTCTACTTCTCGTTTATTGCATTCAAATTGTAGTCATTGTGCCTTATCTAAATCAATAAAACTTTCATTTTCGCTTCATGAACACCGTTCCCTTGCACCATTTGATTTAATTCATTCAGATGTGTGGATGTCTCCTGTTCTTTTCGTCTCTAGTTATCGCTATTATGTCCTGTTTACTGATGATTCCACTCAATATTTGTGGATCTTTCCCATGCGTCTGAAGTCAGAAGTCTTTGGTCATTTTTCTGGTTTTGTAATGTATGTTCAAAATCAATTCTTTTTATCTATTAAACAATTCCAAAGTGATGGGGTAAGGAATATGACAACCTGCAGTTCAGGCATTTTTGTGCTACTAATGGCATATTACATCCTTTTTCTTGTCCTTATACACCCCCAACATAATGGATTGAATAAGCGCAAACATCGTCATATTGCTAATATGGGTCGTACTCTTTTACATACTGCTCACATGCCTTACACCTTATGGGCTGAATCTTTCTGCACGGCAATCTATTTATTTAATAGACTTCCTACGCCTATTCTTCATGGGATCTCACCATACCAATCCTTATTTGGTCATTCCCCAGACTATCAAAATGCTTCGAATTTTTGGATGCTTGTGATATCCATATCTTGGAGATTATGTGTCTAATAAATTACAACCTCGTTCTCTCCAGCGTGTTTTTGTTGGTTACAGTGATAAACATCATGGGTATCGGTTCTTAATTACATCCACCTACTAGATGACTCTACATTTCACGACATGTCATTTTTCATGAAGATCACTTTTATTATGTTGCTGCCCCTCAATCAATTTCCTCCTCACCGCTTGCCGTTGTTCCCGTAGGCTTTTTGCCTAATCCATCTTCTCAGTCACCTGTCCCGCAACATGTCACTTAGCCCATGCACTTGCAACAAGACCCACCGACATAAACAGCCACATGCATTTCATCATCCAGTTATTCCCCTCCTACGGAGCCACCTGCATCAAGCTATCCTCCTGACGAGCCTTTTGCAACAGACCCGATAGCACCTCCAGTCAACCTGACAATGCATGCAACTGTCCCGTATGTCCCACTTGTCCCTGATCACACTGTGCAGTCTGAACAACCACTTTCTGCATCCCAAAATTCCATACTGTCATCCAATACCATAGATTACTCTATAGGCTATGATCCTTCAGCAGTTGCTCCATCATCTCACAATCCCCTTGTCACTCGTTTGAAGACTAGCATTTTAAAGCCCAATCCTAAATGCCAGGCCAACTTCACTACTCGATATCCCGCTCCTCATGCTTTTGCTGCCTTAGTGGACATAAATGTTGAACCTACTTGCTATACATAAGCATCTCGATCTTACAAATGGAAACAGGCCATGCTCGAAGAATATAATGTACTTATTCATCATGGTACCTGGTCCTTCCCCATAATTCCATCAATATGGTTGGTTGCAAATGGGTCTTCAAAATTAAGCGGCGATATGATGGCACAATTAAACGATACAACGCACGTTTCGTTGCCAAAAGGTTCCATCAACCGTCTAGTGTTGATTATTTTGATACTTTTATCCCTATCGTCAAGCAGACAACCATTTGCACTGTTCTTTGTCTGGTTGTTTCTTTTCGATGGTCCATTTGTCAACTCAATGTCAAAAATGCATTCTTGCATGGCTCTCTCTCTGAAGAAGTTTACATGCGACAACCACCGGGATTTGTTGATCCTGATCGTCTTCACCATGTGTGTAAACTTCATAAAGCCATATACGGCCTCAAGTAGGCTCCACGAGGATAGTTTCAACATTTTAGTTCTTTCCTTATACGGTTTGGTTTCTGTCAAAGTTGGGCTGACACCTCCATGTTTGTTTATTAAGATAATTCTCGTGTTTTGATTTTATTATTATATGTGGATGGTATTATTCTCACCGGCAGTGATTCTTCTCATATTCACACCTTTATTTGCACATTGGGAGCAGAATTTAACATCAAAGATTTGGAGCGTTTGCATTATTTTCTTGGTGTGGAGGTTAATTATCACACGGATTATCTCCATCTTACTCAAAACAAATGTATAGTTGATATTCTCAAAAGCATCAATCTCTTGATCTGTAAACTTGTTTCCACACCTATGGCTTCGAAAGGTACACTTTCTCTTACTGATGGTACAAAACTTGCCGATCCTACACTTTATCGACACATTGTTAGTGCCTTCCAATACCTTACCATAACCCGTCTTGATATCTCATATGTGGTTCAACATGTCACTCAGTTTATGGGATCTCCCAGTGATGTTCATTTTGAATCTGTTAAGCGAAGATTATGTTATCTCAAAGGCACTTTTGGTTTTGGTTTTCCTATTCGTCGGTCTCCTAATTGTTCCTTCTTAATTGCCTATTTCGATGCCGATTGGGCAAGATGTCCTGATACATGACGGTCCACATTCGACTACTGCATATTGTTAGAACTTAATCTCATCTCCTGGAGTGCCAAGAAACAACCAACAGTTTCTCGTTCCAATGCAGAATCTGAATATCAAGCCCTTGCATATGCATGCGCTGATACTATATGGATTCAATATCTTTTAACTGAACTTCGTTGTCCGCTCACTCGTCCCGTGTTACTCAACTGTGACAAGTTATCTAGCACATACTTAGCTGCTAATCCCGTGTTTCATGCTCGCACAAAACACATTGGAATTAATTATCATTTTGTCCGTGAACGAGTTGCTTCTGGCAATCACAACGTTCAATTTATTCCGTCCACGTTTCAGCTTGCCGATGTTTTCACCAAAAGATTATCAATTAACCCGTTTTCATGTCTTATTTCAAACTTGTCACCTCTTCGGAGTCCAGTTTACGGGGGAGTGTTAGGGGGTTACGGCAGTTACGATAATTAACGGTCTTTAATGACAATACATTAGTGTTTTCGATGTTATGTTGTTATTAGCCTTTGTTAGGTATAATAGGTTTTCCATTTTATTGTAACCACTAGGAAGATATCTTATAATTTGTGTATAAATATAGGTTGTAATATCTCAAATGATTATCATTGAATATACAGTTTCTACATGGTATCAGAGACTGAAGTTTTTTTTTTCTGCAATGGCTTCAGCTAGTGCATCCTCTTCGACCTATACAATTTTTACACAAATGAACGTGTGAGCAAGCGGAATAGAATTTGGAGTTAAAACGAAGATTTGATGAAACTTTGACATCAATAGCATTTTAGTAATTTTATCACATTCTCGATACTAATGTTATTGTTTATTTTGTTGGTTTGCATGCCACTTAGACCCACTCTTTCACTTCTCCATGTGCTCTCTCCCTCTCTTCCTCAGTGTGTCTTCACTATGTCTTTTCACTCAACTACCATCTTTCTTTCTTTCTTTCTTTCTCTCACTCACTCTCACTCACTTCACACATAGGCAAGGCCGGCCCTGAGAGGGTGCTAGGCGTGCAACCGCACAGGGCCCCTGAATTTTAATAACCTTTATAATATACTACATATAAAAAGAGTGTGAATGTAATTCACAATGTTGCCTTAGGGAAATTGTCAAACCCTGGTACTTATATTAATTTCTGTAAGGGTTAGAGTCCCAGTAAAACCCTTTTGGGCCTTTTTTGAACTACATTAATTTTTTCTTTTCTCTTTAATATTTTTAGTTTAATTTCTATCATTATAAAAGATAACTTTTGATGATAAATTTATGATTAGGAATATCATAATTAATTAAAATCCTTAAAAGTTTCAAGATATAATCTTTAAAACCCTTTTTCCATATATGAAATCATTTAATCGAATACATGTCATTCGTTTATTCTTTGGTCAACTTTTAAGGATCATCTAATTTTCATTCTATTTGAAGACTGTTTAGTCATCTATATATATATACACACACACATATAGATATATAATATAATATAATACAACTTTGCTCACAACACTAAAGTGGAGGTGAGTAGGTGATGCTCATCCCCTATTGATTACCGTTAAATTAATTTGGTTTAATTGATTTAAGACATCAATCTCAAATTCTAACTAATCTAAAGACAATCAACCAAGTGGGGTTTAGAATCATCGACACTTTAAGGAGTGAGAAAAAATGCAGTTCATAATAAAGAGCATGAGTTGTTCTGATTATGATATATGTACGGTGATATGAAATGTACATAGTCACCACACCATACTTATTGTATTTAAAAAGTAAGGAGTTTCGAACTCAAAAAAATAAAGAATGCAAATACACATCCACCAAACCATGCTTCTTTTTTATTTATTTTCTTTTGGTTTATATCAATTTATACACACACAAAAAAAATATAAAAGAAAATATAGCAACCAAAATTTAGACCTTGAAAGGACCTCCGTTTAAGTCTCGCACATGGCCTCCAAAATCTCAGAACTGGCCCTGCACGTTGGAAGAAGGTGACACCATAGCCGTTCTTCAACACATTAAATCCAACCCCACGCGCCCCAACCACACCCCCCCACAAAAACAAAAAAAATGCCTCTTCAACATATAGTCAACCCCCAGTCAGTGTTCCTTGAAATTCGGATTCTACGAGCTCTGGCGATGAGTGATTTTCATGGCTGCTTTTGGCAACGGTAAGAGATCTAACCAACACCATTCGATTTATCTCGTTGAGCAAGTCAAGTTTTATATATATTGCTTATGGTAATTAGCGGCGTTTTAAAAGATTGAAGAGGAGAAAATGCTCCCTAGCTTCCAGTGAAAAAATTGGAGGTCTGCGAAGGGATTGCGGCCAAACAACAAGGAATCAACCCTCGATACCTCAACTATTAGGTTCGTCTCACTCCTAGGAATTTAGATATAGTCTCAAATCAGACGTCGGACCAACGATGATGGCGCGGTAACGACTGGAAGAATCCCAACAAAATTTGTCACAATTCGGCAAGGTGAACCAGCAACGAGACTAGTCCAAACCATGTTCAGATTCAGTTCAAACATTTGAAATAAAATATTCTAAAGATACATTCCTTTACTTAATATACTTTGACGCAAATGGAATATTTCGTCTAGTGACCGAAATCTCAATGACAAAGGAATAGCTCAGCACCGGCAACCACCACTGGTACCGGCTCGTGTAGGCTCTCTAAGAAGCGTAGCGGCGCGTGACGGTGCATGGCGGCTTGTGAACCTAGTTTTAAGTATTTTCAATCCTCGTTTTGAGCAAATAAAGGAATTTCGAGTCTTTTCCTTTGTATTTTCACAAGCTTTGAGTAGTTTAATGATTAGTATATTGGTTTTTCATATAAGAGTGACTTATCCAGAGTATTTTAGAGGCCAAAGTAAGGTAAGGTGGTTACGATCCGATGATGTATCGGTTAGTGGACTTTGTTTTCACACGTGTGTATATATAATTATATATATATATATATATATATATATATGTGTGTGTGTGTGTGTGTGTATGTTTTTAATTACTTATAAATACAAGTATATTTGATGATGTTGAGATTTATGAAATTATGTTAGCATGAGCATACATGTTTTATCTGCTCATCATCCATACTTACACCAGTGTTTATAGTACTTGTTTGAACCAAGCTTAGCTTCACGTGTATTTTCACATCGCACTGTTACGCTTACATTGGATCTTTTTTGTAGGTGCCAGTAAGAACTAGTTGCTTTTGCATTTATGACTCGTATCTGATGCGCTTAGCGCCAACTTTACGTGTATGTAGTACTAGAGCGTACATTATTACACCCATCATGTTCATGTAGCAACTTTCTACATGGATTTGTGGGTCCGCATGTTTTATAAGCATATTGTGTTACATTTGTTGAGGTATTTGTGATTTACTCTTATCCTTAGTGTAACTGGTTTTATACCACTCACCTTGGTTTCATACTTATTTGTAATGTAATTTTGGAAACTATATGGGTTTTATAGCAATGGGTTACTATGTTACAAAAAGAAAAGATTTTAATAAATGCTTATTTTTTGCCCACTTACACTTTCTGTTACACATCCCTCCAGGACTTAGTAGCTGAATTCTGTAGCGAGCGAGGGATCATTGCTGGATTTGACGTCCACTTAATGTAGGAAATTATTTCACGTTAGTTGTGTAATATCCATTCTACCTAGGATGGGAATAATCATACATTTACTACACTTTTGTCTATGTTCTAAAATTGTATGCATTTATAAGGGGTTTTTAGATCCAGGTCCAAACACATAGAGTGTTTTTAGAAGTGAGTCCAATTATCTAATTATATGTTTTTATTTCTTTGATACTCATTTTATATTTTCTACAAATATTAAAAATCAATTAAAATCTTCTAATAATATGCATTTTCCAACTCCAAAAAAAAATATAATTAATATCTTATAACAAAAAAACTAATATACTAACATAAATTAATCTGCAAAACATTCGACCCTAACGCAAGTAACAAATATATGAATGTATATTATACATATAAGCAAGTAACTAATACACTAACATAAATTTTCTCGTCAGTTACCCAATCTTTAGAATTTTCGCGGGCCTTTTTAATGTTTCTGCCAATTGGAACGCATGCAGTAAGTTTATTTTTGAGGAGGGAACATTTCCTTTACATTGGATATGCATGTCTACTAATTCTAAGATCATGATGGGAAGTTTATTACTCCCTGGATGCTTTCAAGGTTTGAATCTATGTATCATTTCTTCTATGGGTATCTAACGTATATTATTCATCCTTTGCTTTAGTCTCTACTTCGATTTTCCTGGATTACGCTTAACACTTTAATGGTTTGTCTTAAACAATCATGGTTGTGATGCTTGTGGGGGAGTTTTCAAAATAAGCGTATATGTATATGAGTGTTTTATTTTATACCACAATATATTTACACTAAAGGGATATGAGTTAAATTGATTTTGAACTTGTCATCCTCGATAATCGATTTTAAGACTACTTACTTACTAATGAAGAGGAATATCTCTAAACTATAGTGTTAAGTAACAATATAATTGATAATAAGCTTAAATTCATTGACTACAAATCATGTCACCAATCCATGAAAAATCTACCTAACACAATGGATTTTTATTCCTACAACATATACAAGAGTGATCTTGAGAAGGATCAAAACGACAATAGGTAAATTACCGTTGTTGTTTCATTTGACTGCAGAATAATTTAATTCTCATCGACCCTACTTGTAACTTTCCTCTGGTGGAGACCTAAATTTTCTGAATGCAGCCAAGGTTGCCACCCAACTTTTCTACATTTCAACTGCTTGGAAAATCATCCGAATTTGAGGAAAAGTTGAGAAGATTGACAAACATCTATGTCTCTTAATCAACTCTCAAAACCATAGCTTTTGTGGGGTGTATATATATATATATAGAATGACTTTGTGTTGGAAATTTTGAGTAGAAATCTTCATTCTACATTGTCTCAAATTGATCACTACCAAAAGGTTTCCTCACTTTATAAGGTGAAAGTGATTGAAGTGTTAGACCTTGGAGAGTAACATTGGGCTCAAACCTTGGGTTTTGGGCTTTGGGGTGTGCTAATTAAATGATAATTAATACATCAAAAGATGGGCTTGGGCTCTAATAATTAAATTCTTTAATTAATTATTTTTAAATTCGGATTTAATTAATTAATGAATTTTTATAACAACAAACTTATCTTTTCTGATGAAGTCTGAAGTGATGAAAAAAACGCCAGAGAGCAAAGCACCCCTCTGAGAAGATGTCTCCCAATAAACGCACCATTCTCATACCTGTTGCGAACATGCATAAACCTATTATATATACATCCATCTGCATTACATTTATAACACAGAAAAATCAAATTCATCTTCCATAATCCCAAACCTTCTTACTGAGAAAACCACAAAGAAATTCACCAGAAGTCTAGTTTTCTGGTGCTGGAATCTTGACTTTGATCGTTAAATCCTGGTGAAGCAGACATCCGTAAAACTACAAGCACAAAGTAGTGATGAAATTTCTATTTCAAGGACATTGCGATACGCAAATCTCGATCTTCAGTTTATCTTTTTAATATTATTTCGTTTTGTTTATACTCTGTTAAATTATTCATTCTCATTTATTATTTATTGACAGCCTGTCCCGAAATATTTGTATCAATGGTGTGAAATTACTAAAGTACCCTTGAACGTTTGTGGCGTTGTGTGGTTTAAGTTTTGGATGTGGACAATATGTTAAGTCCCTAATATTTTGGAACCAATTGGGAACTTAGACTTAGGTTTGTTTTCTTGTTTTTGGTTGGTTGCAAACTGGACCACACTCACACACACACACCCTCAACCTGTGTACCTTATCTCTCATCCCTTTCGAATTTTCTACAAATTTCGTACAGTTGTATGGACAAAACTTGGGACCAATCATTTCATGCATGGATCGAAGCTTTGAAGGTTGGTTTTGGACTACTAGCAAGCCCAGGAACTCATCCACACCCTTGGTTGGACGTGAAGCTTTCAAAAACCCGAGAACCAAGAATTCTCGTTTTGGTGCACTGTTCATGCAAACATGATCATGAAGTTTTCAGGGAGTTTTAAGGTTCTAGGAAGCTTTAGGACATCTTCACAAAGCTCGGAGAAGAATTTTGAAGTGTTACATCAGGAAGCTCGAGTTCATCGAGTTACAGAGGTTGCCGGAGTGTTCGAGGTTTTCCCAGCGAGATTTCGTTTGTTTTTAGGCTCCAAAGTGGTAAGATCATGTTCTCCTGGTTGAGAGCTTCATTTTGGTGAAAATTTCATGAATTTTGGTGTTGAAATCAGTGAGTTATCAAGATTTGAAGTTTTTCCAGAAATTAGCGACGCAGTGGCGACCAACGCTGGACTCCGACGAACCAAGGAAAGAGAAGGAGAATATTCCGTCAACTTTGACAGAATATTCCTAACGGTGATTAACGGTGTCAGGTATATTTGACGGTATATTCTATTATTTAATGAAATATTCCCTAATGCCGTTAGGGATTTTGTACAGCGTGCTAGGCACATGCCTGTTCGTGGCCGCGTATGTGGCCGTGCCTTGGTTGGTGCGGGAGGGCGCATGGGTGCTCGAAATTTTTTTCTAAAAATATAAGGATGTTAATGGTGTTGAGTAGATCAAGTTGGTATATTCAAACACTCCATTTGAGCAATGTATGAGAAGTTATTAGCTAGTTTCGTTTATGTGATTTAAATTAACATTATATAGTTGTTTTGCATATAGGTGAGACCTATCCTCAGGACGAGCGCAGTCGATCGAGGCTTGGGGGTTACGACCCTTCCACATACCAGTGAGTGGGCTTTTGGTTTTCTGTATATACCTACACATTTGAGATTTTTTCCCAGAAAATCAATTTAAATGAAATTATGTTTGAAATTCCATGCTTAGACTAGGAATTTGTATGGTATGCATAAATGTGATTTGACGTTGTGGGCGCTCAGGTAAATACCAAGTGAGTTGTAGACTATTTATGTGAATTAATGATTATGTGAGATGTGTTGAGAGCTCATAAACCTATACCCTGGTGTTAGTGCTCCCACCCAAAGTTAAGGCACAGTCTTTCACGTGATGTTCACCTCTCACACCATACGCTTACCTTGGATCCAAGTTAGGTGGACAGTCTTGTCGTACATACCACTTTAGGTCATTCTGACTCATAGGTGACCCGCGATCATCCACATGTTTTAAAAGCTCTTACTCTTAATATCAAAACCTCCGGGTACCAAGTCCTGGAAGGAACACAACCTTTGGCACTTATTTTTAGAATTTATTACAAAGTCACTGGCACAAACATGAATTTTCAAGCCTTGAACAAAAGTCCTCGCGACCACACTCTTCTGATCCAAACAACCCAAGAAAGTGCAAACATAAGAGTACCAAGAACCATTAGGTGGTCAGACATCAGTCTCCCTTCAGATTGGTGTTTAATCAACGAAAGTAAACCGGTTTCCGTCCAAAACAGTCTTGTTAATCTTGACAATATTGAACAATATTTTGATGGCACTGTAAAAATCAATTTTGATAGACCAGCAAGAAAATCTTGTGAATCAATACATTCACATAAATCTTTTACTCCAAGCAGACAATCTTTTTCTAGATCCACGTCAACCGATAGACTGGGTCGAGATCAAGATTTAATCAAATCTTTAGTAAACAAAAAGTTAAAAGAGCAGGAAGCTGCACAACAAGATTTAATCAATGATTTGCTCAAATTAAAGTCTATCGACACTTCTTCACAAGTTGCACATCCTGTTTATCATCCTCCAAACCAAGAAGAACCCACTTCTCCAACTGCTTCTGATTTTGAAACAACATCGGTGAATCACCAATTACTTGTTTTAAACAAACCACATAAAATCCGATGGAGGAAGCTTAAAGCAGACATCGCTTCTAAGGAAAATATTCCCAGAAGAAATATTTTTAGAAAAAAGTATTGTGATGAAGAAAAGCTAGCCATATATGCCGAATGGAAAGCTTTTGTGGAACAATACCAATTTGAAATATCTTTCTTTGATTTTATTGAAAAACATTATGAAACCAAAAATAAAGTTACGGTTGTTACCAAAGAAAATTGGGTTAAGGAAGACAAAACTTTGGTTTCCTCTAGTCATCCTCCCAAAGAAACTATTTTAATTTCTACTGGTAATACCAACATTCCCGCAACCCCTTTCAAAATTCCAAAAGAGGATTCTGGTTTTAAACCTGTCATCGAGCAGAATAATTTTACAAACCAAAGTCTTCACACTATTGGAAAACAGTTAGATAAAATTGAAACAAAAATTGACAAATTGTCTCAACCAAAATCTTCTCAAAAAGAAAAACCTTTAGTAAATTTTACTGATATCGCTTCAAGTTCCACTGCTTTAAAATCTATAACTACTTTACAAAAAATTGATCATATGCTCACTGAGCTCAAAAAAGAGAAAGTTGTTAATGTTTTGCAAAACAATGATGTTTCCATCGAAGAAGACAACACATCTGATCCAGATTCTTCTCAGGACACGGAAACTAGTTCTGCTATTCAAAATAATGAAAATGCTTTTCAAAACATTGATCTTCAGCCAACTTTTGATTTAAAACGCATTCGTACTCATCCTGTCAACCCTACTTCTTTTACAAAAAACTGGTATCCTAGGCCAACTCCCCCTGATCTTCAGTTTGAAGAAAGAAATATCCAAAATCAATTTTCAGTCTCTGCTGACAAACTCTATGAATGGAATATAGATGGATTGTCAGAACAAGAACTTTTGAACAAACTTCAACACATATCCATGGTTGCTAATAGCTACATTTCAAATCACAATTTTACACAAATCCATGGCTGTTAGTTCCGCCCCATTTGGATATTTCTTTCTTCAAACTGAAGATCAGGGGGAGTTGGCCTGGGATACCAGTTTTTTGTAAGAGAAGTAGGGTTGACAGGACGAGTAAGAATTCGTTTTAAATCAAAAGTTGGCCGAAGATCAATGTTTTGAAAAGCATTTTCAATATTTTGGATAGCAGAACTAGTTTCCGTGTCCTGAGAAGAATCTGGGCCAGATGTGTTTTCTTCTTCAACAGAAACATCATTGTTTTGCAAAACATTGACAACTTTCTCTTTTTTGAGCTCAGTGAGCATATGATCAATTTTTTGTAAAGTAGTCATAGATTTTAAAGCACTGGAACTTGAAGAAGTATCAGTAAAATTTATTAAAGGTTTTTCTTTTTGAGAAGATTTTGGTTGAGACAATTTGTCAATTTTTGTTTCAATTTTGTCTAACTGTTTTCCAATAGTGTGAAGACTTTGGTTTGTAAAATTATTCTGCTCGATGACAGGTTTAAAACCATAATCCTCTTTTGGAATTTTGAAAGGGGTTGCGGGAATGTTGGTATTACCAGTGGAAATTAAAATAGTTTCTTTGGGAGGATGACTAGAAGAAACCAAAGTTTTGTCTTCCTTAACCCAATTTTCTTTGGTAACAATCGTAACTTTATTTTTGGTTTCTTAATATTTTTCAATGAAATCAAAGAAAGATATTTCAAATTGGTATTGTTCTACAAAAGCTTTCCATTCAGCATAAATGGCTAGCTTTTCTTCATCACAATACTTTTTTCGAAAAATATTTCTTCTGGGGATGTTTTCCTCAGAAGCGATGTCAGCTTTAAGCTTCCTCCATCGGATTTTATGTGATTTGTTTAAAACAAGTAATTGGTGATTCACCGATGTTGTTTCAAAATCAGAAGCAGTTGGAAAAGTGGGTTCTTCTTGGTTTGGAGGATGATAAACAGGATGTGCAACTTGTGAAGAAGTATCGACAGACTTTAATTTAAGCAAATCATTGATTAAATCTTGTTGTGCAGCTTCCTGCTCCTTTAACTTTTTGTTCACTAAAGATTTGATTAAATCTTGATCTCGACCCAGTCTATCGGTTGACGTAGATCCAGAAAAAGACTGTTTACTTGGAGTAAAAGATTTATGTGAATGTACTGATTCACAAGATTTTCTTGCTGGTCTATCAAAATTGATTTTTACAGTGCCGTCAAAATATTGTTCAATGTTGTCAAGATTAACAAGACTGTTTTGGACGGAAACTGGCTTACTTTCATTAATTAAACACCAATCTGAAGGGAGACTGATGTCTGACCACCTAATGGTTCTTGGTACTCTTATGTTTGCGCCTTCTTGGGTTGTTTGGATCAAAAGAGTGTGGTCACGAGGACTTTTGTTCAAAGCTTGAAAATTCATGTTTGTGCCAGTGACTTTGTAATAAATTCTAAAAATAAGTGCCAAAGGTTGTGTTCCTTCCAGGACTTGGTACCCGGAGGTTTTGATATTAAGAGTAAGAGCTTTTAAAACATGTGGATCGGAAAGACTTATTGTGAGATCGGGAAAACAATCAAAATGGATAGGTCCGTTGTAAAGGCTAGATTCGATCATTCCCAGTATACTATCGTTGAAATCAGTAAATCTAGCGTCGCGTAAACATAAAAGGATAGAAGTGTTAAGACCTTTTCGAGTTAATGGTTTTACTGCGATTTGAACTAAACCAATACGAAGATAATTATGACCATTTTTGCGATGCGCTTTGATTTGTTCCGGAGAAAATAATTGACAAGTCTCATGTTCTTTGCTAAGAGCATAAGCCTTCTCAACTGTTTTGACGTGATGTTCTGATTTAAAAGAGGTCAAAGACCATTTTTTCTTGTAAATATTTTGGGTTGAAACCTTTGGAATGTTCCAGTCAGAAAAATCAATACTTTCGTCTGTTTGAAAATCCAATTTTTCTTCTTCATAGACAATGTCAGGTATAGTTCCTAAGTTGGATCTAGAGTTAGTGCTGGTCATTGAATTAGATCTAAATAATCTACTCATGATGCACACAAAACAAATATGCTATATGCAAGACTTAAAAGATTCACCTTCCTCGTAGGTCTAGACTCTTCCCCCGCTCATGCCTCTCCTGGGACTTAATGTTTGGACCACGTCTTACCGTCCATAGAATTCAGAGTGCGGAAGTAAAGCATATAAAGAAAATAATGAATTAAATGTAATGATGCAAATATATTTTGAAAATAAGTTTTATTGAAAACTTACTGCAATGCAGATTACAAATAGGTATTGCCTAATAGTAGATGAAACAAGTAAACAAGGTGGAGCTCGCAGGCATCCTGAATAACATATGTATTACAAGTGTTTGGAAAATATTCTCTGTCCTTTGTGGATAAGCAGAGAGATGATATTGAACTGAGCTATTGAGTTAAAAAACCCGTGTTCCTCTTCTGAAGATGAATTCCTCTTTTATAGAGGGAAGAGAATGAATGAGGAATGCAATTTTAATCCGGGAATCCCGCTGGCATGAGGAGAAAGCTGGCAAAGCTGGCTGACTGAAGAATCCTTACTGTGGAGTCACGTTGTTTTTCTTCCAAAAGTTGAGTGAATAGTGAAGATGCTTTGATTCTTTTACAAAAGTTAAATGAATAGTGAAGATGCTTTGATTCTTTTACAAAAGCTGGATGAACAGTGACCTTTTTGTTTTTCACTATTGGAGAATAATGCTTTGTCTTTTACGGAAGAGATGAAAGCAGCTACTGCTGATGATGTTGTTGGGCTGACACAATCACATGGGCAGATAAAGCAGTTTCAAAAATCAAACGGATCTTGTGCGTCTTGAAGGTCCACTTGATCAGCCCAATTGGCGGGAGGTTGAGATCCTGCATCAGAAGCGTCAGAGTCCGAATCGGAACCTTTCTTTTTCTGGAGCATTGCTGCTTCAGCCATGAGCTGTTGGGCCATGTCCAGAAGCTGGGTAGTCTTTGCAGATTTTTCTTTCTTCGAGCTAGAGGATTTGGCTGACTTGGACTTTCCTTTGAGGGAGGAGGATGGACTAATGTCTGATAGAGATTGAACTGGTTCTTGAGCTTTCGGGAGTTCAGGGAATTGCTGAGTGTCTGGCAAGGCCTGCGAAGAAGATGCAGCAATTGCTGGGGCTGAACTCTGGGGAAATTCAGCACGAACTAGATCAATAATCTTTTGGTAGTTGAATTTGTCCCACCATTTCACCCACCGGGCCCTAAAAATTCCCCCGTTGTATAACTGGAAATTCCATTTTAAGATCCATGGAACTTTGTACTTGGCCATGAATAAAGAGAATAAGGAAACCCTGCTGTCAAAACGGCTTCGGTCAAAACCAGTCTTGAAACTATTGTTTAGTGCTTGACGAAGATCATCAGGGACAAGGGAAATATTTGGGCCATGAGTAGCCCACCAATCTGGAAACCATGCTGGGAATCTCAATCTGAAACTTTTATCAAAGGTCACGAACCATGAATGACTAAAATCTTCCGTCTGATGAAGAAAAATATTAGTCCAAGCTTGAATGTAATCATAATAATTATAATTGTTGTTCGATATGAGAACATGCTGGGTGTGAAGGGTTTTGGTATGATAAAGGGGGAGACCCCAATCTTGTTCAATGAGAAATTTTCCAATATGAAGTGAATGGTATAAAATTTTATTTTGGTGAGTGGTGCTGTAAATTGGCTTAATGGCAATGCTTTCGGTCTCAGAGAGAATGGCCTGGTAGTATTTGAGGCTTTTGTATGGTGCTGCTGGGAGATAGTGAGAATTTGGGGGCAAAAGCAGTTTAGCAATGCATTCTGGAGGTTGATTTTTATCAATGTCAAGAGGTATGCAAAAAAACTTTTCAGTAGTGGAGTTTTGGATATATGGAGAGGTTTTAGCATAGCTAGGTGTTTTGGGTTGTGAAGGTGTTGGAGAACGTAATGAAGAGTAAGGATCAAAAGGAGTAGCTAAAGCTGTTTGGTAATTTGGTCGGATATTTCCTTGTGTGGATCCTAATGGAGTGAATCTGTTTGTAATGGCGAGGGCCGATGAAGAGTCGGGAATAGACTCTTTTTTTACTGGTGCTGGGGTTTGGGTGAGAGTGGCTGGAAGCCTTCTTTGATTAGGATTGGAACCCATTCTTCCCCTGCAAAAATTCTCTGGTCAGAAAATTTGGTATGCAATTCTGGCTGCCTTTAATGTATTCAATTTCAAAATCAAAAATACTTAATATGGCTTGCCAGCGTGCAAAAATTTGTTTTGATGCAATATTTTGAACATCCTTTTGTAAAACATGTTTTGCAGATTTGCAATCAACACGAACTAAAAATTTTTGATTTAATAAATCATCTTGGAATTTGCTAATGCATAATACAATTGATAAAATCTCTTTTTTAATAGTACTATAGTTACTTTGAGCCGGATTCCAAATTACTGAATGGAAACGAACAATTTATTCAGGAGATTCGGAAGAAGTTTTTTGTTTGAGGATACCTCCATAACCGATATTAGAAGCATCGGTCTCGACTATTTTGAAAGAGCCGGGAGTTGGAATGCCAAGGCAAGGTAAAGTCTTGACATGATTCTTTATTTGTTTGACAATGGAAGTATGATTTTGAGTCCATGATGGAGGATTCTCCTTGAGACGATCAAACAAAGGTTTACATTGTTGACGAAGATGAGGATAAAATTCTGAAACATAATTGAGAGATCCAAGGAATCGCTGAAGCTGGGTTTTGTCAATAATTTGGTCGGGAAACTTATCAGCAAACTGGATGACTCGATCAATTGGTTGAATGGTAGACCTGAAAATATGGTAACCTAAAAATCTAACTTTGGTTTGAAATAACTTAATCTTAGATGCCGAGATGACTAACCCATTAGACCTAATGATCCTAACAAATGCATGCAAATGTTTCCAATGCTCATCTATTGATTTTGAGAAATTAATACATCATCAATATAAACAATCGAAAAATGGTTGTATTGATTAAAAATCTCATTCATGATATTCTGAAATTCACTTGGTGCGTTTTTCAAGCCGAAGGGCATTACATTCCACTCATAGTGTCTGAAAGGAGTTACGAAAGCAGTTTTGTACTTATCAGATTCATGAATTTGGATTTGCCAGAAGCCTGATTTCATATCAAATTTGGAAAAAACAGTTGCTTGAGAAAGTCTTTTTATCAAATCTCTTTTGTTAGGAATTGGATATCGTATCCATTCTAAAACATCATTCAAAGGTTTGTAGTTAATAACTAATCGTGGAACGCCGCGTTCTAATTCTGCATTTTTCTGGACATAAAAAGCAGGGCAAGACCATGGAGATTTGCTTTTACGGATAATTCCCTTTTCTAAAAGTTGATTAATTTCGGTTTTACAAAACTCTAAAACTTCTTGGTTCATTTGAATCGGTCGTGCTTTGGTGGGGATTTTTGATTCAACAAAATCTTTAATATAAGGGAGTTTAACAATATGCTGTTTTCTATGCCAAAAAGCATTTGGAAGATTTGAACAAATTTCTTTGGTGAGCTTATCAGAAAAGTGGCGAATAGAATCTAATAAAGATTTGTTTGTTAACTGTTCTTCAATTCTTTTGTGAAGAATTTCTTCCTGTAAAAAAGCAATTTGTTGGGATTTTGCAGTAATCTGGTTGAGAGTTTTTGAAACACTATCCTTTTGTAGTTGTTTTAACTTTTTAAGATCTGTTTCTATGCAAAATTCAAAAGTAATTTTTTGGCCAAAAACCTCAGTCGTAATACAGTTGTGATGAACTTTAAAAGGATAAATTAATGCAATAAAATGGAGTCCTAAAATAACTGGATCAGAAATATTTTTAATTAAAACGAATGGAGTTTTAAAACAAACATTTTGTTGACAAACATGGGCTTTGGGGATCTCATATTTTAACTTCATTGGGGATTGGTTTGCAGCGTTAAGTACCTCAGTTGACTTATGATAATACTTTGTAGGTATTAATCCTTCTTGAATGCAATTTAAATCTGCACCTGAATCGATTAAAGCGTTGGTTTCTAAAGAAAAATCGTCAATTATTATTTTGATTTTAGAATATCATTTTCTAAATCTAATTTTGTCTAAAAGACTTAAAACAAGATCTTTTGAAGAAGAGGATTTGCTTGATCGGGCATCGGAATCGGAATGTGAAGAAGAATCGCCCTGTTCTTTTGCAAGTGCTTGTGTGCGTGCTCTACTGAGTTGCGAACGAATTTCGGTATTTTCGGTTTTTAAAAACTTAATTTCTGATTTAATTTGATTAATTTCTTTTTGTAAATCCTTGATGGTTAAATCCTTTTTTGGTTTATTAAACCGTTCCAAAGTGGTGCTGAGAGAAATCTTTTGAGAAGAAATTTGACTAGTGCCAGGTTCATGAGAAGAAATCAAATTTTTGAGTTTTTTCAAATAAAAAGATTTTAAATCATGGTCATCGACTTTACTAATTAATTCCATTAAAAACTCTTCTTGTTCTTCTTGCTTATTAAGCACTGAAATTTTATTACAACAAGTGTCCGTGCACCCAAACTTAATGTTTGGCGAGGAGACGTCGCTAGAACTGCTAGAGTCAGAGACGGAAAAATCGGGATTTTTATCAGATTGACTAGAGTCGGTATTTCTAATTTCTAAAGCCTGAATAAGTTGAACCTTCTCCTCTTCAGAGATTTTTAGTTGGTTAATAACTTTTTTAACTCTGCATTTATTTGCATAATGACCAAATTTGCCACATTTGTAGCATTTTCCCTTTTTATTTTGAAAATCCTTTTTGGGCTTTCGAAAAGGTTTTTTGTTTGGAGATGGTTTTTCATAAAATTTATTTGTTTGAAAAGGTTTGTTGGAAGATCTTTTGTTTTTATAAAATCTGGATTGATATTTAGAAAATTTGCTGGTTTGTTGGGCTCTTTTCTTTTTACTCGAAGGAGTAATCGGAGGTAAACCATATTGTTCACAAAACGTTCCAAGTTCATATTTAGCAATAGATTTATCTTTGTTAACTTGTCTTGAAATCTTCATGTCGATACACATTTTCAATCCTTCCTTTTGTATAACATTGACTATGTTACCATAAGTAAGGGTATGATAAGGTATGACACCTTCTTCATCTACTAAAACATTTCGGATTTTGTGAGCAAAAAGATTTGGTAAACCATTGATAAATTTTTCTTTCCAAAATGGTTGATTACTGTCTTCCCTAAGCATAACTCTGGATATGAAAACTGTTGGAAATGTGCCCTAAAACCAATCATATGATGATACTTTACGGACATTTCAAACTAATGTAGTTCATTTCAAACTAATGTAGTTTAAATGTAAAGGGCAAAGATTATTGTTTAAGCCGTCTAATATAAATGTTATATGCTTAAAACGATAAGTCCAAGGAATATGTGATTGGAAGAATGCGATCTAAAGAAGTTAGATTCATGAGACCATTCTTTCGTTGACACATCCTAAACGTTCCTGATCATAGGATTGTCAATTGGGCATTGACAGTCCGTTAAGATTAGTACGTGCTATGTCTTCTCTCAGGGAGAGTGACTAGTCTCGAGTCATTGGTGTGTGTGACATCAAGACAAGTACGTAGGTGCTCAATAGAGAATGAGTTCACTGAACACGATCAACGAAGAGTTCTCATATTCATGTCACATGAGAACTCATGGTTGGGATAATGCAAATTAGTCTTTTGACCTGAGGCATCACAGTTGTCTTGTGGTTAGGTCCTTAATCTTTGATTATGTCAAAGTCACTCTATCAGGGTGTCCACGGCATCGTCGGGGTTAAGCCACTTAGCCATGGAGGCAAGTGAATGCGTAACAAGGGATCTCTAACCTTCAAACTGTTTGAGGGAGAATACTCTATGATATGATTTGGAATCTCTGGCCAGAGTATGAATGAAATGTTGGAATGCGTTCCAGATCACATTCAAGGTAATCATATAAGCACAAGATTCACATTGGATAGTAGACATGAATAAACTATCAATCCAAACAATGTGGTCAAGAGTATTGTATTAGAGAAAGACCGTATTGCATTTGTAATCCTAAACTGAATAGGTTCTCCACCTCTTCTGATTAGCTTGGGTAACCATGATATGCTGCTAGGTGTCACTCATGGTTTGTGGAAGCCCTAAAAGTGTATTATCACTAACGGGAGAATTGAAAGTAAGTTTCAATTCACAATCGATTTGAAAGAGTTTGAATCGCCCACTGCCTCGCTAAAAGGAACCTAATGGATCGTACACCGTGTAAGGTAGAGTTTGAAGATTCAACGGAGATGAGTAAGAATAATTAAATGGTTTAATTATTTATGGCAAGGATTAATTAATATGATTATTAATCAAACGAATAAGTTCGTTGAAGACCTCGGGATAGTTTTGGACCTTAAGGCCCAATGGGCTTCGAACGTCAAGCCCATTGACTTAAGTTGTATGACAACTTAATGAATAATGATTCACAAAGGCCCAAATAGCCCAATTAATCCCCATAGGCCGGCCATTTAGAGGAGGGTTGTGAACTTGGCTTAATTGCAAGTTTGCCACTACATTGTGAGGTGGTATAAAGACATCTTTATAGCCATTTCATCCTTAGGGGTTTTCTAGGGAGTAAAGATGAGAACACAAACCTCCCTTTGCTCTCAAAGAATTCGGCCAATCTAGAGGGGAAAATCTAGCAATCTTACTTCCTCTAGGTCACTCATTTCTTCTTCAATATACCTTGGTGTGGAGACTTAGAGGTTCTCAATTTTGGGAACTTGGAGAAACCTTTTCATCCATCCAAATCCATGGATCCAAGATGCAAGGAATGAAGGCCCTCTCTTTGGGTGATTAGCCTTTGCTTATGCAAAGAGGAATCTACAAAGGTATTGATTTCTCAACTCACTTTATTTTGAGTTGAGTCTTGATTCACCTATCTACTAGGCTTTGAATTTCATGGGTAAATGTTTTGTTTTAAGTGCATACAAGCATGATTCCGCCTTTAATATGTTAATTGCATACTATTGATGTTGCTTAAATGAACATGTTTTTCACAAATTTTCCTTCAAAAACATCTTTATACCATCTGAAATCACTTAAGGTTGGACACCTTAAATTACTCAGTTGGTCGTGAATACGAGTAGTGACGTTGCTGGGTGTTCCTATAAAGGGTTTTATAATCGTATAAAGTAAAGTATTTACTCCGTCGGGTATTCCTTGTCCTATCGTTTCATCAAAGATGGGAAGTCTTTCCTCATCTTTTTTGACCGCAAAACGTATTTCATCTCTGGACTGAGAAGTTAAGTGCTTCTCCCACCAAGAATGAAGCATTCCAGTGAAACCAGTGACGAGAAGATCAACGATTTGTGTTTGTGTAAAATTGTGATTTGAAATGTAGCTATTAGCAACCATGGATATGTGTTGAAGTTTGTTCAAAAGTTCTTGTTCTGACAATCCATCTATATTCCATTCATAGAGTTTGTCAGCAGAGACTGAAAATTGATTTTGGATATTTCTTTCTTCAAACTGAAGATCAGGGGGAGTTGGCCTAGGATACCAGTTTTTTGTAAAAGAAGTAGGGTTGACAGGATGAGTACGAATGCGTTTTAAATCAAAAGTTGGCTGAAGATCAATGTTTTGAAAAGCATTTTCATTATTTTGAATAGCAGAACTAGTTTCCGTGTCCTGAGAAGAATCTGGATCAGATGTGTTGTCTTCTTCGATGGAAACATCATTGTTTTGCAAAACATTAACAACTTTCTCTTTTTTGAGCTCAGTGAGCATATGATCAATTTTTTGTAAAGTAGTTATAGATTTTAAAGCAGTGGAACTTGAAGCGATATCAGTAAAATTTACTAAAGGTTTTTCTTTTTGAGAAGATTTTGGTTGAGACAATTTGTCAATTTTTGTTTCAATTTTATCTAACTGTTTTCCAATAGTGTGAAGACTTTGGTTTGTAAAATTATTCTGCTCGATGACAGGTTTAAAACCAGAATCCTCTTTTGGAATTTTGAAAGGGGTTGCGGGAATGTTGGTATTACCAGTAGAAATTAAAATAGTTTCTTTGGGAGGATGACTAGAGGAAACCAAAGTTTTGTCTTCCTTAACCCAATTTTCTTTGGTAACAACCGTAACTTTATTTTTGGTTTCATAATGTTTTTCAATAAAATCAAAGAAAGATATTTCAAATTGGTATTGTTCCACAAAAGCTTTCCATTCGGCATATATGGCTAGCTTTTCTTCATCACAATACTTTTTTCTAAAAATATTTCTTCTGGGAATATTTTCCTTAGAAGCGATGTCTGCTTTAAGCTTCCTCCATCGGATTTTATGTGGTTTGTTTAAAACAAGTAATTGGTGATTCACCGATGTTGTTTCAAAATCAGAAGCAGTTGGAGAAGTGGGTTCTTCTTGGTTTGGAGGATGATAAACAGGATGTGCAACTTGTGAAGAAGTGTCGATAGACTTTAATTTGAGCAAATCATTGATTAAATCTTGTTGTGCAGCTTCCTGCTCTTTTAACTTTTTGTTTACTAAAGATTTGATTAAATCTTGATCTCGACCCAGTCTATCGGTTGACGTGGATCTAGAAAAAGATTGTCTGCTTGGAGTAAAAGATTTATGTGAATGTATTGATTCACAAGATTTTCTTGCTGGTCTATCAAAATTGATTTTTACAGTGCCATCAAAATATTGTTCAATATTGTCAAGATTAACAAGACTGTTTTGGACGGAAACCGGTTTACTTTCGTTGATTAAACACCAATCTGAAGGGAGACTGATGTCTGACCACCTAATGGTTCTTGGTACTCTTATGTTTGCACTTTCTTGGGTTGTTTGGATCAGAAGAGTGTGGTCGCGACGACTTTTGTTCAAGGCTTGAAAATTCATGTTTGTGCCAGTGACTTTGTAATAAATTCTAAAAATAAGTGCCAAAGGTTGTGTTCCTTCCAAGACTTGGTACTCGGAGGTTTTGATATTAAGAGTAAGAGCTTTTAAAACATGTGGATCTGAAAAGACTTATTGTGAGGTCGGGAAAACAATCAAAATGGATAGGTCCGTTGTAAAGACTAGATTCGATCATTCCGAGTATGCTATCGTTGAAATCAGTAAATCTAGCATCGCGTAGACATAAAAGGATAGAAGTGTTACGACCTTTTCGTGTTAATGGTTTAACTGCAATTTGAACTAAACCAATATGAAGATAGTTATGACCATTTTTACGATGCGCTTTGATTTGTTCTGGAGAAAATAATTGACAAGTCTCATGTTCTTTGCTAAGAGCATAAGCCATCTCAACTGTTTTGACGTGATGTTCTGATTTAAAAGAAGTCAAAGACCATTTTTTCTTGTAAATATTTTGGGTTGAAACCTTTGGATTAGATGTGTTGTCTTCTTCGATGGAAACATCATTGTTTTGCAAAACATTAACAACTTTCTCTTTTTTGAGCTCAGTGAGCATATGATCAATTTTTTGTAAAGTAGTCATAGATTTTAAAGCAGTGGAACTTGAAGCGATATCAGTAAAATTTACTAAAGGTTTTTCTTTTTGAGAAGATTTTGGTTGAGACAATTTGTCAATTTTTGTTTCAATTTTATCTAACTGTTTTCCAATAGTGTGAAGACTTTGGTTTGTAAAATTATTTTGCTCGATGACAGGTTTAAAACCAGAATCCTCTTTTGGAATTTTGAATGGGGTTGCGGGAATATTGGTATTACCAGTAGAAATTAAAATAGTTTCTTTGGGAGGATGACTAGAGGAAACCAAAGTTTTGTCTTCTTTAACCCAATTTTCTTTGGTAATAACCGTAACTTTATTTTTGGTTTCATAATGTTTTTCAATAAAATCAAAAAAAAAAAATTTCAAATTGGTATTGTTCCACAAAAGTTTTCCATTCGGCATATATGGCTAGCTTTTCTTCATCACAATACTTTTTTCTAAAAATATTTCTTCTAGGAATATTTTCCTTAGAATATATATATATATATATATATATATATATATATTTATGAATAGTAATTGCCTTTGCCCTTGGCCAACTGTTGGAGTTGCACAAAGGCAACCATTTTTCAGAGGGCAATTCAAAAGCCCTTGCCGTTGCGTTGCCCTGGCCCTCCGCCAATGGGTGAGATGGTTTGGCATCTTACTTTCAAGTAGGGTTGTGTTGGTTTACCTTATATCTTAGCTCACCTACCTTATTTTCATTTTATTTTTCCATTTCTCTTAGAATCAATAAATAACAAACATAAAACTTTAGTGGTCGTCCTATAACTATTTTTTTTTGTCCAATAACTATTTATATTTCAACCATAAAGTGAAAACAGTTGCGTTTTTAATTTAATTATAAATGTACTGGTATAAATCCTAGTAGATTGCATTTAGGAGTATCTTCTAGACCTTTCTTATAGGCTTTTGTATCATTTATAGGATAAGTAAACCTGCTATATTTACTATAAATAAAGGCACAAGTTATGAAAAATATTATCACAGAATCTCCTCAACTCACTCTTCTCTCTCTCCCCTGCTTCACCCTCCTGTTCCCTCACTAAAATAAGTATACAACACGTTATCATCAACCTCATGACTCTGAGCTACACAGGTGGAGAAGGATCTTCTAAAATCAAGTTCAAAGACCTCCTAAATTTCATCAATACGTTCTAAAACATGATTTTAATTTCTGTCAAACCCTACTCCCGTTAGTTGCGGCTTGAAGCCGTGTGAGCTCTGCCACCAAAACCCTTATCCCAAGATCAAAATGACAATGTTTCACTGTGTCGTCATTGTCCTTCGATCCCCACAGCCTCAACGACCTTCGGTGACCCCTACACACTTCTCCAATGACTTGGAATCATCCTCCAACCACGAGAAGGTATTTCCTGGTGGAAACACGAGATTCCAGGAGAATTATTGTTTTACCCCTTAATAACTAAACTATAAGAGAAAATTATAACAACCGTACCTTAACTTTAACCCAATTGGGAGCAATAGTCCCTCAATGAACAGTGGTTTTTACCTTCTCAAAATGTGCAACTATGGTCCAATAAGGTTAAAGTTGAAAGACCATTACTACAATTTTTTTAAACTATAATGTGTCTAATATCTAATTAGGAGGGCAAAAATTAGTCTTTTGAATGTTTCACATTTTTGTCATTTCTCTTTATAATAAAATATTTTTCTATTTTTTAATTTATTTTGTTGAATCTATTTTTTAATTAAAAATAACAAACGATGCGGGTTTGTTTTGAATTTAATAATTATACCCTAACTGTAACATCTCACATCGCCCAGGTGAGTAGATCATGTAAGCCTTATATGTATATTCTCATCTCTACCTAGCACAAAACCTTTTGGGAGCTCACTGGTTTTGGGTTCTGTAGGAATTCCGAAATTAAGCGAGTTCGCGTGAGAGCAATCCCAGGATGGGTGACCCACTGGGAAGTTCTCGTGTGAGTTCCTAGAAACAAAACCGTGAGGGAGTGGTCGAGTCCCAAAACGGACAATATTGTGCTCGACGTCGCCTAGGGGAGTGAGTCATGTAAGCCTTATATGTATATTCTCATCTCTATCTAGCACAAGGCCTTTTGGGAGCTCACTGGCTTCTGGTTCTGTAAGAACTCCGAAGTTAAGCGAGTTCGCGCGAAAGCAATCATAGGATGGGTGATCCACTAGGAAGTTCTCGTGTGAATTCCCAGAAAGGCTCGTGCTAGGTAAAGATGGGAATATGTTAGGTCGAGATGAGAATATACATATAAGGCTTACAGGATTCACTTTCTTAGACGATGTGGAATGTTACACTAACTCTATTAAAAAAAAAAAAAAAATAGACCCTAACTAATCAGTTTCAAACTAATATTTGGACTTCTAGTTAAAGAAAGGGCAAATTTTGGTATTACGAATGATTCAACACTTATGCCCTCTCCTTTTCTATATAGAGTATAGAGATGAGATAATCTTTGACTAAAATGCCACATGGCACCGGTAAGATGCCTCAAATTTTGAAGCTCTGATTAGACATTGCATTGTAGTTTATGTTCTACAGTTATACAGATTCACACTGTATTGCGGTTTCTATTTTATTAGACTTGATTAATTTCACTATAATAAAACTGAAACTATGATTCGCAGTCTGAATTTACATATACCAATAACTACAATCCAGTGTTTGAAACTTGTACTTACCTAGTAAAAAATTATAAAAAATGTGAGAAATGAAAGATGCCATTGTAGTGGCAGAGTTTGTAAGTTTGTATGCTTTGAGTGATTAGTGTACCACACTACTTGATTGACCTTTTATAATTAGCATAAATATTGTAACATTTTATTGATTAAAAAGAGAGGAAACATGATTTAAATATAACCTTTTTTTAGTGCAACGATATATTTTACATTAAGAGAATGAGGAGTTTGGATAAGTTACACAATAGGCAATCTAATTTGGTATCGAATCCATCATCCATGAGATTCGAACCTAAAACCTCTCACTTACAAATGAAGAAGAATATCACCAGACTGTACATTTTTTTGAAAAAACGATATTATCTACACTAAGGGGAGGGTGTTACATTCCACATCGCCCAGGGGAATGGATCCTGGAAGCCTTATATGTATATTCTCATCTCTACCTAGCACGAGGCCTTTTGGAAGCTCACTGGCTTTGAGTTCCATCGGAACTCTGAACTTAGGCGAGTTCGCACGAGAGCAATCCCAGGATGGATGACCCACTAGGAAGTTCTCCTGTGAGTTCCTAAAAACAAAACCGTGAGGACGTGGTTGGGACGCCAAAGCGGACAATATCGTGCTACGGTGGAATCGAGCTTGGGATGTGGTGGGGACCCGGGGCGGGATGTGACAATCCCTGGCCGAGTGTGTCGACGAGGTCATCGGGTCCCTAAGGTGGGTGGATTATAACATCCCACATTGTCCAGGAGAGTGGATCATGTAAGCCTTATATGTATATTCCTATCTTTACCAAGCAAGAAGCTTTTTGGGAGCTCACTGGCTTCGGGTTCCGTAGGAACTCCAAAGTTAAGCGAGTTCGAGCGAGAGCAATCCTAGGATGGGTGACCCACTGGGAAGTTCTTGTGTGAGTTCCCAAAAAAAAATCATGAGGGTGTGGTCGGGGCCCAAAACGGACAATATCGTGCTACGACAGAGTCGAGCCTGGGATGTGGTGGAGCCCGGACAGGGATGTGACAGAAGGGGTGGACTTAGCCTCACAATGGGCTAGCAATAATGTAGTTCAAACTCACATTTGATGAAAATCAAACCTAAAACCTCTCACTTACAAGTGAAAATGAAGTGAAAATGAATATCACTAGACTGTAGTTTTAAGAGCACTATTGTTGTAGTATTTTTTTTTTTTCGAAAACATTAATGTTGTAGTATTACTATATTAGTGTTGTTGGTATATTATTAATATGAGCCATTGTTAAAACAAATTCTATTTTTAAATATTCAAAATTTAAATACTACCAAACGTTAAGATGCACGGAAATAGGATATTTTAATTTGTAAATTGGTAGAAATTTTCATAGGTAAAGCAAATCAAACCTACTTTCAGACCGAAAATCTTTTGATCTCATGCAGTCAATGCCAATGGGTGTGCTTAAGAGCTGATGGCAACCGATGGCAACCGAATACCTCTAATAAAAAAGAATAAAATGGGTGTTAATAAAAATTTAGGAATCTTAATGAAATATTTTCGGTACTATTCATTCTTAACGAAAATGATATTTTTACATTGAAAAGTCACTCTTGGTACTATTCACTTGCATCTTTAGTTTGTCATTTTCATTAAAACTAGAGTTTTTGAGGACTTTTCGTTAGTTTTCCTTAAAAATTAAAGTAGAACTAAAGTAGAACTAGACTAAATCAAATTGCACATGAATTTTTGTAACCGGATCAAAATACTCCAAAGCAACATCAAGTCAAGAGATGAGGGAATAAAAGTGTATCAGACTCGTCAACCAGATTTAAAGACATCTCACTTAGACCATCTTCAAAAAATTTAGGTTTTAACCCAGAAACAGTTTTGCTGCTCTAACCCTTCTAGCCCAAAATTTTAGCCCCAAATTATTAAAGAATGAATTTAGACTAATTTTTTTTTCTTAAAGTAACCTTTTTAAAATAAAAAATTATGTAGACTATCCTAATTTAATCTTATGAACATTTTAATCTAAAAATATTTAGATTATGACAAATACTGAAAAATCACTAACTGATACCCTGAAACTCATTAAACACTATGAAAAATATGAAACAAATGAAAGATTTTTTTTTAATTACTTTAGCCGTTTGATTTAAATTTGGACCGTTAAATTATTTTTTTTACCGTTGAATTTCATTAAATTAGATCTTAATCGTTGAATTCAATGTATTTATAAATATAAAACTAAATAAAATATACATATATAGTGGGCCAGCCCCACTAATCATGGGCTAAATTTGGCTTCCATTTGAGTTTTAGGTTTTAGGCCATATTTTCGCGTTGGCTTGGGTTGAGTTTTTTTTTTTTGGGAGAAAAGGGGGGGGGGCCCGGGGGGGCCCGGGGGGGCGAGGGGGGGGGGGTGGGGGTGGTGGAATAGAAGTGGAAATTTGAGTTTTAGCCCGGTGTTAGAGAATGTCTTATCAGTGAAAAAGACGAGACCATAATATTAAGTGATAATTTCACATAAAAAAATAGGGCTAACTACATTCCAAAAATGGGTCACAAGGTTTCAATTTTCTCACATTACCCCCCCTAAAATTTTAAAATTGTATTAATTTACTCATTTTGTCTAATAAATTATTTAAATATTCATTAAATTGATGACATAGTTAGCATGAAACCCGTAATCACATTTTGGTGAGTAATGCTATTCATACCATATTTATATATCATCTTAGGTGGCATCACAACTACATCATTCGAAAAATTTGTAAAACCTAAGGAAATGAAGAAGAAAGAGCCCTAGTATACCATAATTATTATTTAATTAACTAGTTTTTCTTAATTATTAGTTTATTAAATAATGAACTAAATTTCAAAATCTGATTAATTCAAATGATGTGGTTCTCCACATCAAATTCTACCTAAGGCAGTATAAAAATGTGATATAAAAACATGGTATGAATAGAATAATTACTGATTAATTACTAGAGTAATGCTATTCATATCATGTTTTTGTACCACATTTTCGTACCACCTTAGGTGGCATGTGATGTGGACAACCATATCATTTGAAAAATTTGCAAAACCCAAGAAAATGAAGGAGAAAAACTCCTTGTATACCACAATCATCATTTAATTAGCTAGTTTTTTTTAATTAGTAGTTTATTAAATAATGAACTAAATTTAAAATTTTGATTAATTCAAATGATGTGCTTCTTCACATCAAATACCATTTAAGATGGTATAAAAATGTGGTATAAAAACATGATATGAATAACATTACTGTTACTTCGATGTCGGCAGTTCGTCATCCACACGTGGGCACTCGGGTCGAACACGCATTTTCATCGATTATTCCCAAAGAAATGCTCTTTGCCCAAAACCTTTCCTTGCTGACAGCCAACGGCCCAAATTCCTCTGCCAACTCACCCGTGCTCGAATCCCAAAATATTACCAACAAAACCACCACCCTCCACTCCCGCTTCAATTCCACCGCCATTCCCTTCCACCCTGAAACCGCACGACGACGAGGCTCTCCTGCCCTTATCACCCACATTCCGAGCCCTCTTCTCGTGCTGTTCCTCTCCTCCGCCTCCCTTCTGGTCCGGCAGTCCCGTTCTCCTTCCTTTCCAGGTATTATTATCGTTCTATCGTCACCAATAATTTGCATGCAACCAAAATAATAAATTGTCGTTTTATTTTATTTTGATTTTAATTTGATTCTTGGGAATCCGGGTCGGATTCCCTTTCCCGCCAATTCCTGCGATTGTACTGTGTTTGGCAACTGGGAATTGGTGGGAAAGGAAAGGGACTGGATTGCTTAGAAATGAATGAGAAAGTTGCATCTTGCATGCTGCATGTGAATATGGGAGTATTTTCTGTTTGTTTTGTTTGAGGAAATGGACTTTTCCCCTTTTACTATATTGGCAAGTTTCAGAATTATGAGTATTATTGCAGGTTACAGATCCTTAATCCTTAGCCAAGATAGAATTTTGGAAAACTTTTAATGTGGTAGATGGTTTCTTGCTTCTTGAAATATCTGGGGCGGCTTCCAAATTCCAATCATTTTACTTTTTGTAATGTTTACTTATGGAATTGAATGCCTTAGAATCGGAAGTGATGGACACAAATTGTTGTGTAATTTGATGTCAAAATCGATTTTTGTCTATTAGTTTTAGACTGCAATGATGTGCTAATTATGCCCCTTTTTTATTTGTCTGCTTACCGTCTTGCCGATTACCGCAATGGGGTTCGGAATTTTGTGATCATTAGCAATCTGACAGCTATTGGTTAAATTTCTTGGCCTTAGTCATGTTAAATTTCTTGCTTATTCTTCTTGGAACATTTCCGCACCAGGATATTAGGTTGCTTGGGTTATATTCATCGTTGTGGTGTGGAAGCGCAGCATAATTGTTTATTATGGGCGCCATGGAAAATGCCATGGTCAACAGAGAAGATCGTATTCCAGCAGAAGCTAGGGAGATTCTACAATCGTTGGCTTCCCAGTGGGATGACGTGGTGGATTCAAAGGCACTGCAGGTGATCCCTCTCAAGGGTGCAATGACAAATGAGGTTTTTGAAATAAAGTGGCCATCAAGGACAGGGGAACTTTCACATAAAGTTGTGGTTAGGATTTATGGTGAGGGTGTCGAGGTGTTCTTTGACAGGGATAATGAGATCCGAACATTTGAACACATGTCAAAGAATGGTCAGGGACCTCGTTTGCTTGGGCGTTTTCCAAATGGCCGAATTGAAGCGTTCATCCACGCACGGGTACTTTCATTTTTACTTATCTTGCTGTCGTTCTATAGCAATCTCATAATTCGCATTTAAAATAATATGTAAAGGATGGTTCCTTACTGCTGCATTTCTTAAGGACATAAAATATTCTTCCACCATTTCTACTTGGGGTTAGGAGTATATATATGCACCATGTTCTTTTTTCTATTAATGCTCAGTTTATTTATGGTGCATGAGAATGTCATGCTAAATTGTCATGTCGTAGTGTTTTATGACTACCTTCTCTAGCTCAAGATCAAATTTAGTAAATAATAATAATTTTCTTCAGCAAGTGATTAATTACTCTTTGTGTTTTACAATTCCTTTTAGGTGGTTATGTATGAGAAAGATAAACACATCTATTTCATATCTTGGGTTACATGGACAAATTGCATAAAGAAGTCAATTAAAGAGTTCTGTAGCTCCTTCAACTATGGAAGCACATTTTTTTCCTTATCTCTTTCACTTGTAAATTTTCAGACACTCTCAGCGTGTGATCTACGTGATCCGGACACATCTGCTCTTATAGCATCAAAATTGAAGGAGTTCCATGAACTTGATATGCCTGGTCCAAAGGTTGTCACCCTCTGGAATAGATTGCGGTACATTACTTTGTTTCTGCTGTACTATTCTCTGAAAGATTGAGATTATACCATGTGTCTAAATTAAGTGAGAATAAATTGTTGCATGAATTAATGTTCCGAGTGTTGTTATAGCTTTAATCAATTCTTTGTAAATGTTCCAGAAATTGGCTCAGTACGGCCAAGAGATTGTGTACCCCAGAAGAAGCTAATTCCTTTCAGCTGGATTCTATTGAAAACGAAATCCCGTTACTGGAGAAGGAGCTCTCAGGGCCTCATCAACGTATGGGTTTTTGCCACAATGATTTACAGTATGGTAACATAATGCTTGAGGAAAAGAGTAAATCGATAACCATAATCGTAAGTTTCTCATTCTGCTTTTAATTTCAATTTTTTATTTTCTCATCTGAATTTTGGTGTCAAAATCTTATTTTCATTTGATCTTTTAGTTTTTACTTTAGTAAATAGTTAAGATGTTTTCATTAATATGCAACAACGAAATACCTAGTTATAAGACTGTACTTTGCTTAGATGATTTCTAATTGTAGTATGGCAGATGTCATTGGTAGAAAGGAAGAAAAGTATTTCAAATAGCTTGTATCTGTGAATTTCACCATATAATTCCAACTGCTAACAATACCCAGAAAAAATAAAAAATAAAATATTAGGACTGAGATTATCATTAATCATATGGAGATAGTATATCAGTTTTTATATGGATGTATATAGGTTTAAAGTTTAAACATCATCCTATATGATGTTTCGTTGGAAGGATTATTGACTAAGAGAGTATGAATTTGATTGTGCGAAGAAAGTTCCGTTCTTTTCTTTCTTTTTTTTTCTTTTCATTTCTTGGGAAGCTAATTCAGCACCATGTTTATTGGTCTATCCAATTATGGGATTGACAATGTGCGATGCGGGCATGAACAAGAGTGGGAAGATTCTTTGGTTCTGATTTTATATTTAACTTTCCTGCCAGGATTATGAGTATGCAAGTTATAATGCTGTACAATTTGACATAGCAAATCATTTCTGTGAGATGGCAGCTGACTATCACACTGATACACCTCATATTTTGGTCTACAGCAAATATCCTGGTTTGTCATCTGTTCTGGCACATGCTTTTGTGTTTATCTTGTATTATTTCCTTCTGTGCCCTGCTATATCTTGACCTGTCACAACAGGTTTGGAGGAGCGTCAGCGGTTTGTTTGTTTGTACCTGAGTTCTTCAGGTAATATTATTTACTTGATTATGTTGTAACCTCTCTCAAGAAATTGGAAGGATTTATTTGATATTCTCTGAATTGTGGGATTTGTATGCAGGCAATCAACCTACTGACAGCGAAGTGGAGCAGCTGGTTCAAGATGTTGAGAACTATACTCTTGCAAGCCATCTTTTTTGGGGCTTATGGGGAATAATATCGGTACTTATTGTTTCAACATAGTTTCATGGACAGAACCTTATTATCATAGAAACCTATTGCCACTGACTTCCAGAATGACAGCTAACCCCTTACGTTCTTAATATGTTTTCTTTATTTTCTTTAAATGCCTTGTTTCTCTGATTTTTAAGTTTTATTGGTAATCTAGTTTCTCTTTCATATCTTAGCATGCCGGCTCCTGTTGAGTGTCAGGCCGTTGTTCTAATTTTTAACCGTGATCAAGGTTACATAATGGGTTGCAATACTTTCATGTGGTTGCATTTAATTTTATCTCCACATTTGGTTTTTCATTTTTCAGGAACATGTGAATGAAATTGACTTTGACTACATGGAATACGCAAGGCAGAGGTTTCATCAGTACTGGATAAGCAGGCCTAAGCTGTTGGGTTCCGTTGGATCTCCTCCAGATATTGTAACTGATGGTAACTGTGCTGTTTAGCTCTCGTGTTTAATTCACACTTCTATAGTCCTTTTGATTGCATGCATTACAGGCCAGCAAGTGTATTTTGTTATCTGATAATGACTTTCAGGAAAGAAAAAAAACCCCAAGTTATTTTCTGTTTTTACTTGTCTCCTTGGATGCCTCATCTTTTGACTGATTGAGTTTCTCAGTTGATTCATCTAAGGGTGGCATAAGCCTGATATTGTGACTTTCAAGGCTCGGGTAGATGGGAGTAGTTCAAGGTACTTTAGGCTGAGTTTGGGTTGGGTGAACATAAAAGGTAACTTGATACTAATGAAGTTTTAACAAGTGACCATTTTGCGAGTCCTAGTACTGAAGTCGTGATCACTAATCAGGTTCATTTTCCCATAGCTATTAGACATCACTTGTAGTTTGCTATTTATCCCAAGCTAAATTATAGCTACAGTTCTTGATCGTGAATGGGAGTAGAGGTATCTGTCTAATGGAGGAGCTCTTGCTTCTTTCTGTTCTGCGGGATCATATTGCCTTCACGTATGCATTGTTAAAGATGACTCTCCTGCATCTAGAGACTGGAGCTGTCACTGTGAGTGGTAAATGTTGAGGGCTGTAAGTTTTGGAGAACAGTGCCTGAAAACCTTAGGCAATGGTAGAAAACTGACCCGTTTGAACAATTATACGGAACTTCTTGTGTCTATCCTGTGGAGTTAGTCTCTTAACCGTGATCCTGCCTATGTTGAAGACTCATTGATATGTTATATTTCTTCTTTTTATTCTGGAATTTGTGAGTGGAGTACTGATTGATTGGTAATTGTGACAAAGGATAGTCATGAAAGCAATCTCTTGGAATGGTAGCATCGAGTTTCAAATTTCCTTTTAGACCAAACCTAACCAAACCCTGGGCTAAAAGTCAAATTTTAGGTTTTATTTGCACCCCCACGCACCCCCAAACCCAACCCAAGCCAAATTTGTGGGGTAAAAGCTAAAAGCTAAACAAAAACCAAATTCCTCTCAGAAATTAGTCCAAATGCGAGTGGATTCGCCAGAAACAAGCCCAGACGCAGCCTACCCACTTGCCCCAATTGCCCCACGCGGCATCAAGCCTGGAGGGCTCACTGTCAGGGCAGTTGTCTGCCACTTGCAGGAGCCCAACGACTCTAATTTGCATCGGATGGTTGATATATTTGGACTGTTGGTTGATCCAACGGTCTAGATTCAAATTTTGTTTTATAAAAAAAATGTAATTTTAAAATACATTGAATCCAACTATTGAGATCGAATATAATCAAATCTAACAGTAAACAAAAGATCTAACGGTTGAAATTTAAATCCAACGGCTAAAGTAATTAAAAAAATATTTAACTCAAAATTCACCCAAAAACTCTATAAATACCTATGTATTTGTTTAAACATCCACACAAAACTCACTTTTTCTCGTGTGTCATGTGTTTCACATGTGTTCTGTGTGTGCTTCATCTCTATCATGTGTTTTGTATGTCCTTCACATGTGTTTTGTATGTGCTTCACATGTGTTCTACGTTTTATGTATTTTTGTGTTTATACATCTCTATCATGATTTTCATATTCTTCCATAGTGCTTCACGATAGTCTACATAACTTTTTTTTTTAAAGTTAATTTAAGAAAAAAAATTAGCCTTAGTTGATTCTTTAATAATCTAGGGTTAAAATTTTAGGTCAGAAGGTTGAAGTAGAAAAACTGTTTCTAGGCTAAAAACTTTAGCTTTTAGCCTAAGAGTTGAAGATGGTCTTAAGGAGCTAATAGTTTAAATCGTTGACAATATTCGGTGCATGTCTTTATTATGTAATCGGAGGTCAAAGGGTAGTTGATGAATGCAAGTGGATATTTTGGTGTGGGTATCCATAGTTTTTTTGTCTTCAGCGTCGTTGCTGTTTTAACTCTTTTTTTTTTTTTTTTTTCTTGTGCAATTTCATGTTGTATTTCTTGCTTCTGCGTCCCATGCTTTGGTTTATGCAACATCTTCAGGTCATGAAGTTGCTCCATACATATCTTTAATATTTCATATTTGACAGTTTTCCCACATTATGTAATGCATATACAGATAAGTAAATGAAAAAGTTTCAGTTAAATACGAGATGCATGTAGTGCTGCTTGACAGCACGAGTGACCCTGTGGAGACCCTCTTGGTCTTTGTTTTGTTTTTTTTTTTTTGTTTTTTTTTTTTTTTTTGTGTTTGGTTGGTGTGAATATGGTTCTCAATGAATTTCATTTCGTGTATTGTCCAAGTACATTTCTATCCGCTTGTATTGTAAGCGTGTAGGCTTTTTTTACATGTTTTATCTGCCCGGTGATTTTCTTTTTCTGTTGTTCGTTCTTCAGGCTTTTCTTTTATGTGAAAGTGAGTTTTGGTTTGCAGGCGAGCAAAAGGGAACTGAAAAAACATTAGCTAAGCGGCCAAGTATGTTGAAGAAGCTTAAGAAATATTTCAGCTTCACAAAGACGAAAACTTAGGTTTAGAGATTTTCGCAACTAAGGGTGACATCAGTTTCAAACCGGGGGAGGGCGTGGGGTGTGAATTTGTGAGCGGATTGCATAATGGGATGAAGTGTGCGTACGGTGTAACATGAGACTGGTGTGGCGACTGCAGAAAGTGGGATTTGAGGTTGTAAACAATCGATCATGTCTTCATGTGATCGATCTATGAAGACATGATCGATCTATCATAAATGTCCTCTCGTATATTGGCATTCGCAGACGTGTGGATGCAACTTTTGGAGCCTCTTCGGTTCGAGTGGCCCTTTATTAAGAGGCGCGTAGACGTTTTAATATCGTTGAGAGTGTTGTCTTCTTTGATGGAATGCTGTGTTTGATTATGTACTGTTGGTTTCTGTGACATATGATATACGTATTTCTTTTCTATTTTTCTGCCTTCCGCATTTATTTTTTTGATAAATTTTCTCCGATTTCTTGGTGACAAAACAAATCAAATTTTTTCAAAACTCAATAACTTATGTATTTGGGTACGGTACATGCATTTACTTACTTTCACTATATAACGGCTGCGGTACATGCCTTCACGTCAGACTTTGGAAGAATTCGGAGTCAAAGAGTATATTACACTGCCACTTCTAAGTGGCATAAAGTAAAACGGGTTGACCTGAAATTTGAATAAAACTTGGGCGATTGTAATTAACACTACATCAAAGAGCTCACATTGCTAAACCCAAAATCCTAAACCCTAAACAATTTTCTCCTCCAACAAATTGGAAGTCCAAATTAATTTAAAATTTCACGAAACATTTCATCTATTTATGACCTTTTTACAAGTACCATTGCAAATTACTCTTCAGATTCCATTTTTATTGATCAAATTAGGGGCACAATGCAACTTGAATTTGGATGAACACAATTGAATTTCAATTTAATGTTGAAAAGAAAACATAAAATTGTTATTACAAGATGGAATAAACTGCAAATATTTCATTTCAAATCACCTAAGGTAAATTCAAGAAAAATTACACATAGTATATTTTTAATATTTAATTTTATATGACGAACGATCAAATTTCTTTGAACGACCATGGAGGTAAAAGTTAAAACCCTAAATCGATTACATAGTATTAATAATTTTCCTATTTTTGTCATTCCGAGATTAAATTTTAGCATATATGATTTTAAGACCACCGAGACTCTTCGTTGTAATTTATAGTATTTCTTTTTCTTTTTTTTAAAGGAAAAGGTGAAAAACAAAAGGGAGAAAAATATGAGTTGCCACGTAGCCATCTCAAAATCCACCAAACCTCCAACACAAAGCAAAGGACACCCAATCCGCAAGCACAAAAATATCATCTCTCCCTCTCCACCGTAATCTCTGATTTCTGCCGAGTCTATCGAGTGTTATTCTGCTTCTGCAAACAATGGCAACCGCAGCACAGGCTGTGATTGCAGCAGCAAACACATTCACATGCACATTTCCTACACAAAGGAGCTTCTTCTTCTCCAGAAAACTTCAGAAAGTTAACCATCTCGCACTAGTTAGAGCTTCCACTGAAGATGCTGACTGTAATGTGGAAGAATGTGCTCCTGACAAGGAGGTAACCCTCTCTCTCTCTCTCTCTCTCTCTCTCTCTCTCTCTCTCTGTATGTATGTAATTATGTATGTATGTGTATAAACTCTATCTTAGGTGTTTGGTGTAAGATTGTTAATGGGTTTGATCTTAAAGTTGGATATGCTTATTTTTTGTGACTTAAAATTAGTTGTCTAATTAATGGGCAAGAAAATATTTTGAATTTAACGCATCAATGTTGGAGGTTTTTGCAGTGATGGGCTGGTTGGTAATACCAGATTACTGGATTGGATACCAGAGTAAAGAGAGACCCTAATTTAGGATTAAGTTTAACTATATGTAGTTGGTGATTTTCCCCGGTAATTCTTACACTTATAGTTATGTTCTCTGTAGTAATTGGGGAGCCTTGTTACTGCCTTAGTGCCTTAGACGCTTATTTAGGATTAAGTTTAACTATATCTAGTTGTTCTTCAATCACATTGCAAAACAATATGTTTGAATTCTGAAAGACAAACAAATGAAGATTTTTTCTTGGTCTTTGTATTCTTTTCATGGACTTGCGTATCCTCATGGCATCTAGGCAGTTTGAAAAGTGAATTCCTGAAGGGCAGAAGCAACTCGACTACTTTTTGATTGAATCTGGATTTGAAGCACTTTTAGTTGTTTTTGAAGCATAATCGGAACCTTAATGAGCAAGTATTCCTTGTTGAAATCCTGTTATGATTCACCCCACCTGTGCCTTGATGTTGTTGGTATGCTAAGTCTCCCGTTGCACCGTTTATTGTAGTGGAAGAAAGTGAGTTTGTAGATCTCTGCCACCTTCGGAAGCCCATAGGCACAGCAAGAAATTGTTGCAATGTGTCTGCAAAATTTTGCCTATATCTGTGGATGGGAAAATATTACCATCAGTTAAGAAATCAAAACATATTGGAATAAAACTCTCGAACCACAAATGTTGAAACTATTCTTGAGGTACCATTGTTCCAAGCTGTGGTGTCCTCATCTTTCTTTCTCACACGAGTCTGTCTTTCTCAAGAAAAATAAATCTGAATGGGAACGAAAACCTGACAATTAAAGAGCGGTTGGTTTCTAGGGTCAATGCAATGTTTATCGGTAGCACTATGTATACCTAGCTGCATTCAACTTGACAGAAAAGGATAATTAAACAAATATATTTTGATATTTTTATCGTGATGTGAATAGGTTGGAAAAGTGAGCGTGGAATGGTTGGCTGGTGAGAAGACAAAAATTTCTGGGACGTTTCCACCCCGCAATCGGGGTTGGACTGGATACGTTGAGAAGGACACTGCTGGACAGACAAACATATATTCTGTGGAGGTTAGTAATATTGCGTTCTTTTTCCCTTTTGTTTTTTCTTTGATAAGTCGATGTTTATTTGTTATTTGAATACCGAAAAAACGTTGAATGTACTGGACAGAATGATTATAACTGATAATTATGAAAAAAAAAAAAAAAAAAACCTTGAAATTATCCAGGGCTTCAGTTGAGCGATGATACATGATAGCGTGCACGTACACTTCAGAGTGCAAGGCAAAGTGTACAAAGTTTGTTAACCATACCTTCCAAAGAGATGTTTAAAACCTACTAATGAATATTGTGGCTATCTGTGTTAGACGAAGTCAAGATCCACGAGTGATTCCTGCGACTTGAGGAATCCTCTTTTAGTTCAAACTGTGATCTTTTCTGTTGTCCCTAGTTTATAGGATTGTTTTAGGTTCAGATGTTTGTTGTAAGCCAAACACTGAGCATGTAATCTTCTTTCTGTTTGTATCTCCTTGTATCTAGGGTTTTCAAACTCTTATTGTAATCCTGATGCTAATATAAATACATGCATCCCATGTTTAACTGGGCATGCAGTTTTGAGTGAAAACCCTACGAGAGTAAAACTATTTTTACATGGTATCAGAGCCCTACAGTCTAACGACTCGATCCAATCATTTTTTTTTTCTCCACGCTTCCATGGCTGACGGCAATGGTACCTCCTCACCTTCCATCATCACCAACCCACCTACTACCAATCCCTTCCATCCTTTCTCCACCGTGGTCAATATTAAGCTTGATCGAACCAACTACCCACTGTGGTTGGCTCAAATTCTCCCAATTCTTCGAAGTCGAGATCTGATGGGATATGTGGATGGTACCTCCATGTGTCCTCCCAAACACTTGCCCGGTATCACCACTGTCAATCCACAGTATGCAGCATGGGTCCAACAGGATCAAACGATCCTTAGTTGGATCAATGGATCCTTAACTGCTTCTGTATTGTCTACTGTGGCGAGCAAGCGGACTGCTCGCGCCACTTGGGAAGCCTTAGAGCAGAGGTATGCCTCGACCTCCCAAAATAGAATTTTGTTTCTGCGCAATGAATTGTTGCAGACTAAGAAAGGTGATCTTTCTGTTGCGGATTACTTGGATCGCATGAATGCGATAGCTGATAACCTAGCCCTAGCCGGGCAACCTGTCAATGATGATGAACTTGTCCAGATTGTGTTGAACAATCTAGGCCCTGCCTTTGAAATGACGGTGAGTGCTGCTCAAGCTCGGGATTCTCCCATTACCTATCCCACACTTGAGGCACTACTGTTGACCACTGAACGTCGTATGGTAGAACAACAAGCGTCATTCACTGAGACTGCTCCTGTGACTGCTTTTGTAGCTCGCGGTCGTGGTGGTGGACGGTCGAGAGGACATGGGAGAGGTCTGTCTCCATCCAATCGTGGCCCTTCCTTCACTCACCGAGGTTACAACCCTCGTCCCAATCATCAGCGCAACCAGGCTACTGGTGATCGTTCTCCTTGTCCTGGTGAGCGTATTGTGTGTCAAATATGTGGAAAGCCTGGTCATCCTGCCCTAGATTGCTACCAACGCATGAATGCCGCGTATGAAGGTCGGATTCCTACAACAAAACTCTCAGCTATGACCTCCTCTCCCATTACTCTGAACAAGCAAAAGAATGGCAATTGGCTTTTGGACACCGGTGCTAATGCACACATTACGCCTGATCTTCACAATCTGGTCAATCCTAAGGAGTATACTGGTAATGAAACTGTTGGAGGAGTAGGTAATGATTCTGGTATCAATATTTTACATTCTGGTTCCAATCACTTACGTACAAACGCTTGCTCATTCAACTTAAACCATATTCTACATTGTCCTACTGCTTCTCAAAATATAGTTTCTGCCCATAGGTTTACTTTAGATAATCGATGCTATCTATTAATATTTCCCCATTTTTTTCTTGTTAAGGACCTCAAGACCCGGAAGACGCTTTTCCGAGGGAGATGTGAGAATGGGTTATACCCATTTCCAAGTAGCAGTGGACAATTCCAGTATCCCATTTCAGCCTTTGTTGGAGTCAGGTGTTCTGTGACAAAATGGCATGCCCGTCTTGGTCATCCATCCCATTCCATAATTAAGTTTTTGATTTCAAATAAATTCGTACCAATTCATGGTACTCCTGATGTTAGTTTTTGCGAGTCTTGTCCCCTAGGAAAGAGCACTAGATTGCCTTTCTATGCGTCTGAGTCTGTTTCTCAATTTCCTTTACAATTGTTGCATTCTGATGTCTGGTCTTCTCCAGTTATTTCTAATGAAGGCTTTCGTTATTATGTTTTATTTGTGGATGACTATTCTCGATATTCCTGGATTTTCCCTATGAAACACAAAAGTGAAGTCTTCAAAATCTTTGTTCAATTCAAAGCTTGTGTTGAAAACATGCTTAATCATTCCATTCAAACATTACAATGTGATGAAGGAGGTGAATATAAGAGTCGTGCATTTCAAAATTTCCTTAGCACCAATGGAATTTCTCAACGTTTTTCATGTCCCAAACATCCAGAACAAAATGGCCTTGCAGAAAGAAAACATCGACACATTGTTGAAACCAGTGTAGTTCTGCTTTCTCAATCTCACTTACCCACTCGTTTTTGGTTTGATGCGTGTTCCACTGCAACATATTTGGTGAATAGAATGCCAACAAAACTTTTGTCTCATGTGTCACCTTATGAGAAGTTGTTTCAAAAAAAACCAAAGTATGACATGTTGAAAGTTTTTGGTTGTCGATGTTTTCCTTGGTTGGTACCTTACACAAAAAATAAACTTCAACCCAAATCCAAATCTTGTGTTTTCTTAGGCTATTCCCTCAATCATCAAGGTTATAAGTGTTTGGATTTGTCCACACGCCGAGTGTACCTGTCTCGTCATGTCCTCTTCGATGAGGACTCCTTCCCTTTTAAGGGACTCACATCTTCCTCTGCAGGCGTCCTTCCATCAGGTAACCATGTCTCACCTGAACTTTTATTAACTTTTGATATGCCTACTAGGTCCAGTTCTTCACTACCCCACGAATCGATCAGACGAACAACAATTTCAAACCCTAATCCTCCATCACCTAATCCCTCACCCTCTTCCTGCGACCAACCAGGTTCTCCATTCACTACTCAGTTGCAACTCGACCCCCCTCCTTCCCTCACCCCACCAAGTCCCCCTTCATCTACACATTTGCCTTCTATGTCCATACAACCAACCTCAACCTTCCCAAACACCCTTCCCTCAAATGAGCAAGTCACGGTATCCCCACAACCGATACCAATGGTACCTGACCCTCTGAGCAGTCGTATGACCACACGTTCACAGTCAGGCATTCACAAACCCAACCCTAAATATGCCATGCATGTCTCTGTTGACAAGTTTCCCCTTGAACCCACTTGTTTTAGTCAGGCTGTGAAGTCTCATGAATGGCGGAGTGCTATGGTACAGGAGTTTAATGCACTGCAGCAATGTGGGACATGGACCTTGGTTCCATTTCATCCTAGCATGAACTTGCTTCCAAATAAGTGGGTCTTTAAGCTGAAGCGCCGTGCAGATGGCACGATTGAACGCCATAAGGCGCGTCTGGTGGCAAATGGGTTTCATCAGAAGGCTGGTGTGGATTACACCGAAACCTTCAGTCCGGTTGTAAAGCACACCACTATTCGACTGGTTCTCAGTCTTGCTGTCTCCAAAGGTTGGCCTGTTAGGCAGCTTGATGTTCAAAATGCTTTTTTGCATGGTTTTTTACGTGAAGCAGTATATATGAGATAGCCTTCGGGATTTATTGACAAGCAATTTCCTTCTCATGTCTGTAAGCTTCAGCGCAGTATTTATGGTCTTAAGCAGGCACCAAGGGCGTGGTTTGAGAGATTCTCGGATTTCTTGCTTCAACTGGGTTTTCAGGAATCAACTTGTGATTATAGTTTGTTTGTTTATAATCACTCCGGTGTTTACTTAATTCTTCTAATCTATGTGGATGATATTTTAATCACTGGCAACAGTTCTCCTGAAATGTCTCGGTTGATTCAGAGGCTCGGCACCTTGTTCTCGATGAAGGATTTAGGACCCCTTAATTATTTTTTGGGTGTGGAAGTAAAGTATGATGGCACGACTATGCATCTCTGCCAAACAAAATATGCGTTGGACTTGTTGTCCCGTACCAAGTTCACAGAGGCCAAACCAATTTCCACACCTGCTATCTCTGGTCAGAAACTCAGTGCACATGTTGGTGATCCGTTCGACAACCCAGAACTTTATCGTAGTGTGGTTGGGGCCCTACAATATCTCAAAATTACTCGTCCTGACTTATCCTATGCTGTAAACCAAGTCTGCCAGTTTATGCATGCCCCCACTACTCATCACTGGATGGCGGTGAAACGGATTCTTCGTTATTTGAAGGCCACGCCTAGTCATGGTCTTCTGTACAAACCAGGATCTGCGCAACTTTCAGCATATTCCGATGCGGACTATGCCAGGAATCCTGACACTCGCCACTCTACTGGGGGATTTTGTGTTTATCTGGGATCCAATCTTGTTTCTTGGAGCTCCAAGAAGCAGAAAACTGTGTCTCGATCGAGTGCTGAGGCCGAGTACCGGCAGTTAGCCTACACAGCAGCCGAGCTTTCATGGTTACGATCTTTGTTCAAAGACCTGCATTTGTATCTTGTGTGTCCACAGATTTGGTGTGACAATGTCTCTTCCATTTCCCTTGCTTCGAATCCTTTGTTTCATTCACGGACAAAGCATTTGGAAGTTGATTATCACTATGTTCGAGAGAAGGTTGTTCGTCGAGAATTGCTTGTTAATTATATTTGCTCACAGGATCAGCTAGCTGATATATTTACCAAGGGCTTGTCTTCGTCTAGATTCAAGTTATTAGTGTCCAAGCTCCCAGTGGTTCCACCCCCTGTTAGCTTGCGGGGGGGTGTTAGACGAAGTCAAGATCCACGAGTGATTCCTGCGACTTGAGGAATCCTCTTTTAGTTCAAACTGTGATCTTTTCTGTTGTCCCTAGTTTATAGGATTGTTTTAGGTTCAGATGTTTGTTGTAAGCCAAACACTGAGCATGTAATCTTCTTTCTGTTTGTATCTCCTTGTATCTAGGGTTTTCAAACTCTTATTGTAATCCTGATGCTAATATAAATACATGCATCCCATGTTTAACTGGGCATGCAGTTTTGAGTGAAAACCCTACGAGAGTAAAACTATTTTTACAATCTGTTCAGAGGGTTTGGTTGTTTTATTTCTTTTCCTCTCTTATTTGCTCGAGTATATTTCACGTTATAGTGTGTCAACTTTCGTAACTTGTCTGCGTTCTCCAGCCTGCAGTTTACGTATCAGAAAGCGTAATAAGCTCCGGAACTGCAGGGTCTTCTGCCGATGGAGCTGAGAACACAGCAGCAATCACAGCTGGGGTTGCCCTCGTTGCTGTTGCTGCAGCTTCATCAATACTCCTCCAAGTAGGTAAGAATTCGCCTCCGGTTGTGCAGAAGGTAGATTACTCTGGGCCATCACTTAGTTACTATATCAACAAGTTCAAACCAGAGACAACCGAAGCCTCGGCACCAAGTGTGGTTGAATCTTCCCAGCCGGAACCCTCCCAGATTCAGGTTGAATCAGAGGTTCAGCAGGAGCCTTCACCGAGTGATGTCAGCAATATCTCTTAGGCAATGAAGCTGCTCTAATTTTCTGATATGTAAAATTTACCAAATTTTTTTCTCTATCATCATCAATGTATCTGAGTAATTGTTACGATGTATGTCGTGATACATCTTTGAACAAAAAAGTGTAAATCACAATACACAAGTCGGAGGGAATGTGATTTTGGAAGAATATGACAGATTTTGTAAGTGATTTTAGAATAGCTAAATGCGGTTTCAAGTAACCCAAAGCACTTCTAATGACAATGATTGCCAGGAAATGTTTAAAAAAAAAAAGTTCATGGAGCATAGAAAGCATCCGGAAGTGTTTTTTAGAAGCACATGCTTCTTCAGGAAGCATTTCAAGCACTTCTCTCAAGAAGCATTTCAAGCGTTTTTCTCAGGAAGCATTTCAAGTTTTTTTAAGAAGCATTTAAAGTCGCAACATGCTTTTAATAGAAGTGTTTCAAGTAAAAGTGTGTTAAAAGAAAAAATGCTACGGTATCAAGCTGATGTACCTTAAGTTTTTCTCTTCTATGGATAATGATTCTAAATCAATATCTTTCTTAGATACATGAAACTACCGATCGAGCTGATGCAGAGCCTGCCATCATGGGAAGCTATTTCTCCACAACCACAATTATGTCTTTGATAAAGTAGGAATCATGCTTCACGGAAAGCACAGTTTGTACACCAAATTGGCAAAAATAATTAAGGTAGGGCTCACTCTTGTTGTTATATCCTTAATCTGTCACAGAAATTCAAACATAACACCATATTTCATCTTGGTTGGTTTAGTTTCATTTCTCAGTTCTCCCTCTCACTAGTTGCCATCTCCTCCTAGCCCATGTAATGTTGTTGACGTAATGCAGAATGAATGTATATCTCCTGCTGTCAAGGTTCTGATTGTTGCTCTCGGCAGGAACTAAATTCATGCTCTCATAGGTTTTGGTCATGGCATGCATCTTACTCTGAAGAGACATTTCGCGGTAGTCTGATTCGTCCTGTTGAAATTTCTGGGTTGTGCAGCACGGAGGCGGGAAGGTCTTTAAAACCCTCCAGTGGTTAGTCCACTTTGGGAGCCATTGTTGCTGAGGATGAAAGTAGGGCATCACGTCACTTGAGGCAGTGTGCGTCCGAGCAGAAGTTAGCAGTGATGGTAAGTAATTAATTACTTTTACAAGTACATTGGCTCACATGCTATTTTTCCTATAAAATTAAAAATTGAGCCTCCATCTTAACTGGATCATGAAAAGCTTGCATTTAGGTAAGCTCCTTCCGTTTCCAGATAAAGGTCGTCCCGCTTTACCAACAATTAAGATCTCAGAGATCCCAGTTTCTGCAACAGCATAGGTAGTAGATGTACTGTGTGTATTTGTAATTTTGTAGGATACATAGAATATGGCGATTCCTGAGCTTGCCACCGCATGTAGGTAAATTTTGCAACTGTATACTGTGGATGTGTCCATGTATTTGTAAGTTATTAAGATGTAAGAAGGACAAATATTCCCTCTTTTTATCTCAATTAGTTTATTATCTCCTTATTTTCCATCAAATGGAAATTTCATTTCCAGGAAACAAAATTCTACAGATAATCACCTAATCCTTAAACTTGACGCAGAGCCATATCTGCATCGATCTTAGAGGCTGCCGCAGTCGTAGCGGGTATGGCCGTGTGCCTCGCTAAACAGGATTGCCAGAAGGACAACGCATATGAGCTTAACAAACTGTGATGAAGTATGAAACATTTTCCCAATTAGGTATGTCTGCAAAGACAATCTCAGAACTCGAGTCTTTCGCTCTTTCACGTACTGATCCAACGCTTCCTCTACCATCAGTTTAGTTCCTCTTCCACTAGGATCGACGCAAGTCTTTTGAGCTACGCACCGAGCAAGCACAACTGCATCTTCTAGTGCGGCTGAGCCACCTTGTGCAAGGAAAGGTCCCATGGTATGCATGGCATCTCCCGCCAGTGACACAGTTCCCGCGCGAGAGGGTTTTCGTAGTATGTCCCATGGTGTATGGTATCTCACGTACTCTGTGAGATGTAAAGATTCTAGCTCGCAATTCTTAAACATCTCTATGGTGCTTGTAGGGAAGCCCTCCACCGATTTCACTCCCAACTCCCGAATTAGTTTCTGGTCCTTAGAAGCTGCCGAATCTGTTCATAAAAAGGTAAGTCCGCATTTTGATACTATTGTACAAATCTGTAAATAGTGCTTGTGATAATATTATACGTTTATGTTATAGTTCTAACGAAATAAATGATAGAAACAACATAGTTTTACGTACCTTGAGAAGAATGTTTTCGAGTCATGAACCAATACACCAGGTTTTTGGTCATGGGGAGTCGTCCCACCTGAGTATCATCTTTTCTCGTTAAAGTGAACTCACTACCGAATTCATGACCATCTGGATACCTTGTGAAGCCTCTTATGACACATATTCTGAAAATATTTGGAGCCTTCACCCCCATCACATTTGATACGATCGAGTTCACTCCGTCGCATCCAATCACAACCTGCTTCCACATTAGTATATATGCATAACCCAAAACACAAAATGCAAGTCATATTGATTAGTTTGCAGGCTAGCAAGCTATGACAGACTTGTCCCTGCATCGCTGCTATGGTAAGATCTCCCCTTTGAAAGAAAAAAAAAATCGAAAGAAATCTGCATTCGATTTTATCTCAAGTTGGAAACATACACTTCTTTTTGTCAACTTATGTAAACAGATATAAAATACGTCGTTTATGAGTTAGAATTGACATTACTTGGCATGAATTCGTAAATCATACAAGACCGGTTAACACAGACAATAAACAGATTGACTCGGTGTCAGACAATTATACAAGACCAGTTAACACAGACAATAAACAGGTTGACTTGGTGTCAGACATGAATAACCTAATCTCTTACAAGAGAAGTGTTATTAACTAGTATTATAGGAACAAAATAACCCCGTACTTAACATTTATAGATAAAAAAACAAACAACACATGAAGTAGTACTGGTGAAGTCAGAACAATTAAGCATTACTTACCTTGGGGTTCAAAATTGTTCCATCTTGAAGTTGAAGAACTGGAGAAGAAGTTCCGGGATTCAACTTAACAGAATGCACTTCGCACCCGAAACGTACAGTGTTGGGAGGCAAATTATCAGCCAAAACACTAATGAGATCGGTCCTCTTCAAAACTCTCAGTTCTTCTTTCCTGTAAATTATTTATTCAGCTTATTACTTTTTATTAAGAACCTAAACCACACCTCATCAACGTTTCACATAATAGGAAACATTAAGGTAAAAGTAGACATCATAATTAAAGACAGAAGTCTAATCAAGTTTTTAGTCCAGTGGTATTAATTTCTCATCTCAATGTTCAAAGATATCTCAAATTTGAATCTTCATTTCCGCGTGTATAGATAAGAAAGGTCCAAACTAAAAGGAGATGAAAGTTTGAGAACTCACCCAACATCCATATCTTCAATTTCACCACTACCGAGTGAAATAAATTGTCCGCTGAAGATAAATAAAAATATTAATTAGACCATACGTAAGAAATCTGATAATTTATGGAAAATTAGTGAGAGAGAGAGAGGAGAGGAGATAGAGAGATTCGTACGAGAGTATAGGAAAAGAAGTTTGTCTAAGGAGTGAGGCAACACCAAGCTGATCAAGTGCACGCCAGCCGTTTAGATGCACGATAATAGCTACTCCGGTTGCTGGCAATCTGTTTGATCTTTCCAGGACCACGCTTCTAATGCCTTTCCTGCATGCCAAAATTAACTACAACTATATATATCATCCTAAAGTTCGAAGCATTGATGGGATTCATTACTTGTGTTTCTGTCACAAAATCTGAATGATCTAGGACCCGTACATTCTTGCAGAGAAAGGACTTTTATGATGTTCCAGAACTAAATGAACGTACGTATGAGTTCTGGAAAAATATTGACATATATCACTAAACAAAGGATGTATTTAGAAAGAACAAAAATTAGGCTGGTGTAAGAGTAAAACCTGTGAAGAGCAAGAGCAGTGGCAAGGCCGCAAATCCCACCACCCACAATTACAATACTCTCTCTTGTATCACCAATCTCCATATCTTGACCTCTCTATGTCTTCTTTTTTGTCCTTTGGCGTGCTAAGCGATGAGGCTCTATATGTAAAGTAATGACAACAAACTAAACTATGTTCTGTTTCTCAATATATACCATGGCCGCTATTTAAAGAAAAACTCTAAAAACAAGATAAATAAATAAAACCCCAACAACTACGTGCCTAAAATACATGCAAAACAAGGAATACAAGTGGAAGTTTCTACCTCCATACAAATTTAGAGTAATGCTAGGTCGACTAACTTCTTAGACCAAATTTGTAAATCATATGATTTGTCACTAGTAGAAAATAAGCACGTTAATGAACACTTACTAATTCAATTATCAATAGTCACTTCATATGTTTTATAAAATTTGATATGAATATTTAGTCTCCTTAACATTACCCATAAACTTACTAGATACCGAAAAGCTCAAGCAAATACATAATATATTGAATCACTAGCTTCTATAGTTGCCGAACTTGATAACTAGCCCTACTTTAGTATGGCCCATATTGATCCCTAGGACATTTTTTTTTTATCAGTTGTTCAAATTTCAAAGTGACTACCTTAGGCACATAGTTTACGATCCAGAGGGGAATAATGTGCAACAGAAAACGCAAGGGCGGGCCAGCACTCTTTGCATATGGTTCACCAAATTCGGCTTAGTTTATAAGCCTCATAAAGGTTGCATGTTTCAGTTTGAAATAACTATATATATATATATATATGTAGCCCAGCATTCTTTGCATGTGGTTCACCAAATTCGGCTTAGTTCATAAAGGTTGCATGTTTCAGTTTGAAATAACTATGTGTGTGTGTGTGTGTGTGTGTGTGTGTGTTGATTGTATAGAATTGGGTATAAGTTCAATCTCATTTTGTTCCCAAGTTGGTAAAGAAACATGATACAATACTTTTCAAGTTTAATGTTATTCCTAATTATGACTTCAAACTGTCGTTTTTTTGTTTCTTTATATGTCTGTTGACATGAACTTAAATCTTCCCTTCATGTACGAATGGCTTGTTTAGTACATATAAGTATAACTGGACTGGAATGGATAATTTATTACATTAAAGGTTTGCTGATGGGACAAATTATAAAGTTAAGACCACTTAGAAGATAGATTATAGATTTTTTTTTTTGAAACAAACGATATTACCTATACTAAGGGGAAAGGGTGAACTTAATCTCACAATTGGTTAGAATCGAACCTAAGACTTCTCACTTATAAGTGAAGAGGAATATCACTTGACCGTAGTACTAAATGGCAAAAATAGAAGATGGATTACTCATGAACAAAACTTCTTTATTACAATCCTCCTTAAAATGGTAGAATTACAAGGGATGAATTATCTTCATAGTTAATCCTTTTCTAAAACCAACTCCAATATCCAAACCCAAATATTTAGGTCCACTAAAAGTCAGAATATAAGTCTTTGAATAGTGAATGTCACTGTTAACCCATTCAAGACCTAAATTTCAGGACCTAAAATGTATGTTGTTGTAGAATGGTTTTAACCCTTTTTTTTTTTTTTCGGTAAGGATTTCTTTTGTAACTTTGAGTTGGCTTGCCTTAATTTAATTTTACGAATGCTTTAACCTAAAAAATTAAAATTCCGACAAAATTTTAAAAATCGAAGAAATCAAACCAACCAACCACTTAACCAATCAAACTGTTCAAAGATTTATAGTGGATCTATTTTTTTTTATAAATATTTTATTATTTTGACCATTAGATTTAATTTTCAATTGTTATATCGCTTTTTTAAGTTGAATTTAAAAAAAAATTGGGCCGTTAGATCAAATTAAAAAAATTGCTCTAAGAAAAAAGAATTTTGATGTGGACCATTGACAACCAATGGTTCATAAATCAAATGACACGTATTTGATTCGGTTTAGGTCTTGTTGTTGGGTGACAAAAACCCAAATATTTGGGTTTGGGTCTCCTTGTTGGAGTTGGTCTAATCCACTCCAAATTAGAAACCATTCACTTCCATCTTCAACATATCTTGAAATATGAGAGGTCTTTTGACGAGCCCCGACCTCGATATCCTCCAAATACAAGGATGGGCACCTGCTGGCCGATACTCAAGGGTGAAGAAGCCATTTTAATATGCATGCAAGTTATGAAGAAAGAGCAAATGTAAATAAAATAAGTAAATTTAAATATAATGAAATATGCGAATGCGCGAACGTGTTCAGAGTATACAACTAATTAAGGATACTACAAAATGAATATTATATAACAATGAGATTACAAAGAAATGGGGGTCTTACACTGAGAGGACTCAAAGGTACAGATACGGGAATGCCTCAACGACGGGATCGTACGCCTGGATTCTAAGTCATGAAGGGAGCGCAAAACAAAGGGTGAGTGGACCAAAGTTTTTAATAATAATACTAAGTAAAACCATTTTTTTGTTGAACATACTAACCCCCTGTTTTGAATACACACACACACACACACACATACATATATATAAAACTACATACTAGGTTTTTCTTAAAATCCTAACATGCCATGAAAACATCTAAAATGTGTATGTATAAAACAGCGCTCAGTAATGTTAACATAATCGCTTGAAGGAAAATCCTTAAAACCTTCGTAAATTATATAACGATGTACTTAACTAGGGGTACCATAGTCACCCAAAGGCATATCCATCACCCGGGGGTGAAGCTGTACGACACTAGGTTGCGCCAGTGAAGAAACATGGTAGGTCTTATCACCCGAAGGTGAAACTGTACGACTCTGGGTTACGTCATAGAAGAAATATAACATAACACACCAATACTGGTTTTGCCAATGAAGCTGGGAGTATGCCATATATATCTCACTGCTCCTCAACTATGTCATATGGCCATAGACAGATACATACTCATGTTGTGTGTATGTGTTGTATGATTACCCACTTAGTAAGCACAGAAAATATAAATCACATTTTTTATATCAAATCATCAGAGCTCAAAAGCTCAAATATCATATCATAAAACCATGGAAGCTTTCTATCTCGATCTTCATCATAAATCATATTCATAAAGCATAAATGCAATAATTCATATCGTCTCATAAAACGTAAATTCAATAAGCATAAAAATTCCATAAAACGTTAATTCGACAAATCGTAACTAAATCATGAAACCATTTTTTATGTAATCTTAGCATTCAATAAAAATCATGCAATTTAGGAAGGGGTCCACTCACAGATACTCCATCGCCAAAGACTCGTTCAAACTAGGGATCACCTAAGCACTTAAAGGGACCAATTAGTAAAAACCTGCTAAAACGATTGAATTTGGGAAAACAGAACGTGGATTTGGAATTAGGGCACCAATTACCCTAAGAGGGGTCCCGAAATTTTTTTTGTAAAAAGTCAACTGAGAATCCGAGCCGGTCAACTACGTTAAAACTTCAAATTTCACTAAACAGAAAACATATTTAGGGCCTCAAGTCTAGGACGGTTCCCGAGAAAATTTCAAAAAAAAGTCAATACAAAGTCAACATAAAGAATATTTTGAGAATATTTCAGAGAATATTCCCTCTTCTTCTTCCTCTCTCTGATAGCTGGAGCCGTTGTCGGCCACCAGAAAACCTCGCCGAAAATCTGGGTTTTTAGCCAAATTTCTGGGTAATTTTCAAAGTTTAATAACTCACTCGTTTCTCAACCAAATTCGACCCATAATATATCAAAACGAAGATAGGAAAGTGTAGAATAAGATTCTACCTATTTCGAAGTTCAATGGTTGCCGGAGATGGCTGAAAAATAGCCTGAAAGGTGTCTGGTCCGCTAGAAAACTAGGAAACTCGCCGGAAAATGGAAAATTTTAAACGTCCATAACTTTGTCAGTACTCAATGAAATTGAGTGATTCAAAAACAAAAATTGTACTCGGGACAAGATTAACAGATTGGTACCCACCTCGATGGCTAACTCATCGTGATTTGATCAGAAAATGGCTTGAAAGCTGCAGAGGTTGTCAAAAAATGGGTGAACTTTAAATGTTCATAACTTCTTCAATTATTAACCTAAATCGATGATCTTTATATGGAAATGAAGCTAAAAAAATGAAAAGAACACATCTTTACCAATTTGGGTCCAAGTGGTGGCCGGAGTTGATAGAAGTTGGCCAGAAAACGGCCGTAAAAGTCGCGGTTCTCGCTGAAAAACTGGGGAAGGCTTTCCCCAAGGTATTTCTGCTCCCAAAAGCCACCAAAACTTCTCAAAGACCTTCCAATTGTATCCCTAGACATGAGCTACTAAGTTTTGGACTATGTTTGAGGCTTACCTTTGTTGAATACGACGAGAATTCATCGTGAAAACTTGTGTACAGTGCAGCGCGATGGAGGGGATGAGTTCGAGGGCTTTTCCGTTGTTCCATGAGTCGAGGGTCTCACAGAGGATAGAGGGTGATGATGGTGTGGTTGAATGTGTGTATATGTGTGTGTGTGTGTGGCTCGATGAGAAGAGGATAGGAAAGTGCAAAAAGATGAGAGGGAGATAGATATGGTTCATGGGAATAAAAGGAAAGAGACGGAAAGAAAAAGAGAGAGAGCTAGGAGACAAAAAAGCAGGGGTGGGCCCCATCGGCTCACCAAACAAGGCAAGAAAAGACGAAACAGAAAAATATTCCGTGGGACGTAAAATTACCGAAATGTCCTTACGTTTCGAATTCCGTAAAATCTTTGTTCTAACTCCAAATTCAATTTCGCTTGTGCCCACACGTTCGTAGTGACGAGTACTACAAGAATACTCTAATAGAATAGGTTATACATTGCATGGTACGAGGGTCAACAAAAGTCAATGATTTCATCTCAAAGGGCATTTTCGTAAAATCACACATTTAAAAATTATAAAACCATAATTTTAGGGACGGGTCGTTACATCTTTACTCTAATCTAATCATGTGTACTAAACGAGCCCAAATAGAGTACAACTGTCAATCCCACTGATGCATATATGTGTGTTAATCCTGAACACCATCTTCATTCCTATTTTGATTCTATGGTGTTGTGTTTGCTTTGCTCCCTTAAGTTTATACCACTCACGTAAGCATATTATGTGTTCTCGCACTATATAGTAGTAAGATAAGTGTTTGTATATGGATTTTACTTCTTTATGTTTCACAGTTTATATTTGTAGATGTTATATATGACTGAGTATGAGTTTAGTTTTCATGATGTTCATTTTATGTTGTAGGTGTCGTATATAATTTCATATTAATTAGTATCAAATGTGTTTACATACAAATTGTTCTCTTAAATGTTTTTCAACTTATAGTTCAGGCGGTAGTGCCAAATTAATATGTTTGCATTTTAGTTTGTATCAAATGTGTTTAGCCAAATAGGAAACCATTTAAGATCTCAATTTAAGTTGTTATTTAGTGTTTGCGCTAGAAATATCGTGTCTTTTTTATTTTATTATTATTATTTTTTTTGCTACAACAAGATGTTGAGCATCTCATTGCTTGTTAAAGTTAAATAGCTACACGCAGGAATTTCATGCTCCAAGAGATTATATAAATACACTTTTTAAATCTAGAACCTTGATTATTTTTTTTTTTTCAAATCGATTTCAATTGACACCCCTTGACCCGGAATGTTCATGTGGGTAACCAAATAGAGCTGTGTTGGCCGACACTGGGTCATTAAGTGATGTTGATGTGAAAGTATGAACTAATTTAAATCTAAAGTAACTAATACTAGAATGTGCATGTGAGTGGGGTTGAACCCTTATCACATAAAGTGATGGTGTTTTTTAGAAGCACATACTTCTCCAAAAATCACTTCAAGCACTTTTCTCAAGAAGGATCTCAAGCGCTTCTCTCAAGAAGAATCTCAAGTTCTTTCAAGAAGCGAATAAGAATGTCCCTGCGATAGATCAGTCATTTGAACTAGAATTCGATCAGAGGCTGAATCCCTTGAATAAGAATGTCCCCTGCGATAAAAGGAGTTGTAAAGAGTGTAGACATCGAAATTTCAGTAAAACAAATGTTCACCAATACATTAAAGTTTTGGCGTGTCAAGGCATACATGGCATACGCCACGTGTTGTACAAATTGTACACATGGCGTGTGACTCAACAAAATAGGAAGAAATACCCTTGAAGGATTAAACAAGTTTTTCTTCTCATTTTGGGCAATGACAAGGCAAGTACATTTCAATCCATTGAGGATCAAAACAAGTTTTTCTTCTCATGTTGGGTAATGACAAGGCAAGCACACTTCAATCCATTACGGATCAAAGCAAGTTTTTCTCATTTGGGCAATGACAAAGCATACACATTTCAAGTTTAAAATGGTGTTAAGTGGGAAATTAGGCCATAAGTTACACCACTTCAAGTTTAAAATGGTATTAAGTAGGAAATTAGGCCATAAGTTACACCACTTCAAGTTTAAAATGGTATTAAGTGGGAAATTAGGCCATAAGTTACACCACTTCAATTTCAATATTGCATTAAGTGGGACAATTAGGCAATGGTGCTTGGAAAGGAAAAAAATATTTTTGTGGTGGTGATTCATTCTCAAAGCCTATAAATAGGCTTCTCCACCAAGGTATCAAGCATCAAGGAATTCACAAATACATTTCTCTACTCCAAAATTAGAAGAGGAATTCCCCAAATCCTTGAAGCTTTGAAACTCCAAAGCTTCCAACCATCCAAATTCCCAAGAATCCCGAAGGATCAAGAAAGCTCTCTTCGTTCTCTTCGTTCTTCGTTTAAACCATTATTCAAGATCAAGCCCCGACAGCCCTTGAAGAAAGTGTTCATCATTCATCATCCGTTCATCCTAAGATCAAGCCCCAACGGCCCTTTGGATCAACAACCTCAACAAATCCACACATCCAATCGTTCTTCAAGATTAAGCCCAAAAGCCCTTGAAGATCCGCTCATCCATCAACCTTCAAGATCAAGCCCAAAAGCCCTTGAAGAAATCCACACAACCATTATTCAAGATCAAGCCCCGACGGCCCTTGAAGAAAGTGTTCATCATTCATCATCCGTTCATCCTAAGATCAAGCCCCAACGGCCCTTTGGATCAACAACATCAACAAATCCACACATCCATCAACCTTCAAGATCAAGCCCAAAAGCCCTTGAAGATCCGCTCATCCATCAACCTTCAAGATCAAGCCCAAAAGCCCTTGAAGAAATCCACACAACCATTATTCAAGATCAAGCCCCGACGGCCCTTGAAGAAAGTGTTCATCCGTTCATCAACTGTTCATCCTTAGATCAAGCCCCGACGGCCCTTTAGATCAACAACTCATCCACAAACCTACACCCTACGAAGATAGAATCAGAGGACCAAATTTGAGAGAGATCGTAACCCCAAAATCAAAAAATCACAAAATATTATTTTGTACACGTTATTCTTGTTTCTTGTTTCAAGGAATTTTTCATGTTCACAAAGAGTCCCTTCCTTCCGATACTGTTTCCTCATTTTTTGCTGGAAAAGACAATGAGGGAAACGGTGAAACTACCTTAGATGGGAATCCTGTTACAACCCTGAAAAGTAAGCAGAGAAATTATCAAGAGGCTGAAGGAAATGGGAATGAGCTACCGGTTCAAGCATCGAAAATGAGGAGGCATCCTTTATTTTTAATCATAGGTCATATTTCCTTATCCAGGCTTCGAAAGCTTTTATGGACAATTCCACTTGGGAGAAACATCTCAAACTTGATTCATTACCGAAAAATGTTATTAAGCTTCAACAAAACAAGGAACTCCAAAATATACAATCTAAGTCCAAGAACTTCCATGACAGAGATGGTTTAGTGAAAATGAGAGTTCATTTCAGTAAAGCACAGATTCTAGTTCAGCAGAACATGAACCTCCAAAAGCTAGATCCTTCAACCAAATATGTAAGACATGGTGGTTGTCTAACATTCCTTCCAAACTGATGAACCCTACAAACATTCTAATTTGTTATGTTGCTAAAATATTAATGTAGACTCCAATGATAGAGACATAACAGGTGGAATCATCCAAAGTTTCAAAGTCATGAGAAATGTAGCATTACAAATTGTCACCTTAAGTCTGGGAAGGGATTACTGTTTCAAGGTATAGACTTCCTGCTTTCTGGATTTTCTGGTCAGAAGGAAAAGGACATTGAATGACAAATATGGAAACATGGTGGCATTGTTCTTTTTGATATTCCTTCTGCAAATTTGAGGGCAAAAAGAAGATTACGATCCAATGGCTACGAGCTTCTTGTTATTCTATGGATTCTAAAATAATATCTTTCTTAGATACATGATACTGTCGAATTGAGCTAGTGCAAAACTTGTCATTATCGGGAAGCCATTTCACCACAACCGCAATTATGTCTTCAAATAAGTAGGAACCATGCTTCACGAAAAGCATAGTTTCTAAAGAAAATTGGCAAAAATAGTCAAGTTAAGGGTCACTCTTGTTGTTATAACCTTAATCTGTCACAGCAATTCCAACATTACACCATATTTTATCAAAAAGAGAAAAGGATAGCTTGTTTTACTTCATACTCACAGGTTCGGGGTCTATCTCATTTTTTTCACAATTTTGATCACCTGCCTTACTAGAATTGGAATGGCTCTACCGTCCAAAACAGGCCGTATGGAGTATAGCCAAGTGGTAAGGCATCGGTTTTTGGTACCGGCATGCAAAGGTTCGAATCCTTTTACTCCAGACTATGAACACCCGATCGGATCTGTCAAGAACGAGCTGACGACTACAGGGGAAGCGGCTGACTGCAGTCCCTGAGCCGAGCTTGTAGCAAGCCAAAAGTTTGACTTGAGCCTACTTTGCTAAGAGAAGAGAGAGAAGGGAAAGACAGACGGCAGAAAGCAATCCTTCCAACCAGCCAACCCGCGGAGTTGAACACAACACTGACTTCGGCCAGGTTCTTCCATCAATCCCCTGGCCCTTGCTTAACTCCTTGTTCCGTAAACCGGAAATGGTGCCGTAGCTGTTCCAAAACTCTTGAGAGGTTTTGAAAATTCCGCATTATTTCTTGAGACGTTTGCTCTTGTGGCCAAACTAAACTCAATTGCATACGAGTCATTCTATCAGTTGCGGCTAACAGATCTTGGCCACTGCATCAGCTTGATGTCAAAAGGGCCTTTCTTCATGGAGACCTCCACCAGGTGTGTATCTCCTGCTGTCAATGTTGTGAGATTGTTACTCTCGGCAGGAACTAAATTCATTAATTCGTAGTCATGGCATGCATCTTACTCTGATGTCTTATTAAATGTTTAATTTCCACGAGTCATAAAGTGATGTAATATTGAGAAAATTGTAAGCTTCCAATGCTATGTAGTGGGATCGTATGTGTTTCCAGCTTTCCAATGAAGAGACTATAAACACGAAAATCCTGAGGCAAATCAAACAAGAACACGTGTATCAAATAAATTTGTGTTGAATTAATGTAAGGTTTAGGGTTACAATCTCTGTTTACAAAGTTTCTTCTGAATTGATCTCTGAAGATGTGTAAATGTGTGTAGTTGATCTGAGGATAGCAATGATTTGATCTCATATGAACTATTGCTGCAAGGATTTGGCTTATGGTGATGGAAGAACCGGCACAAGTAGTACTTCTTGATGATTCTTCAAAGGTTTGATGAAGAACGTAGAGAACTTTTGGAATCCTTCTAAGTGTTTGGGAATTTGGATAGCTTTAGACTTTTAGAGCTTCAACGTCTAGGTGTGAATGATTTTCTAGACCCTTTCTTTGTCTTGGAGCCTCATATTTATAGACCCTCTCCAAGCCTTACCTACAGATGGATTTGGCATTGATTAATTGACATAAGAATTAGGACTTGATTTGTGAGCCAGTTTGTGATTTGGCTCCATCAATTAATATTTGATTTAACTAAATTAAAATCAAATAATTCATTTCTATTAAGTGTGACACGTGTCCTTCTTGATGACTCGTTCGATTTTGATGAATCACATCCATGTGTACAATTTGTAAGACACATGGTACATGCCATGTATGCCCTAGTATGTCGAAACTTTCATGTGTTGGTGAACGTTTATTTCACCGAAATTTCGATGTCTACAAATGCCCCTACTTGAAGACGCATCATATGCATGTTCTTGTCACATGTAGAAGATGTGTTTTGAAGTCCCTCGCGTAGTGTAAAAGATGTGCCTGAGGAGTAATGGAGTGAGTGACTAACAAGTTACTTGTCTAGTGGAATTGTGTGGACTGGTGAGAGGGAGAGGGGGAAGAGAAAAAGGAACAGGAAAGAGAAAAAGAGGAAATGGCGTATGTGTGTGAAGAGTGAAAGATTGCGCTCATGACAATGTGACAATACATTGTGTGGTAGTCTTTGCTTATGGATTTGGATCCTCTCCTGAGCTAATGGAGAGGATCCTCCTGATTAATCATCGTGGACCGTTGAATTTTTATTCAACGGCTATAATCATTATAACTTTAAAGAAACTCCTTGTTTGTAGCCGTTGGATAAAAATCCAACAGTCCATGATGATTGGTCAGAAGGATCCTCTCCATTAGCTCAGGAGAGGATCCAAATCGTTTGCTTATAACCCGTGGGTTTTAAGACTTAGGCATGTTATGTTTGTGTGATTTTTTTTTGTTCTTTTCATTAAATTCAAAGTATTTTTTATTAAATAAAATTATTAGATAGTTAGTGAAGAAAACAAAATTTGGGGAAGCACTTTCCATTAAAACTCCAAAATAAAAAAGTCGCTTGTATTTTTATAGCATGAATTAATTTTAAACAAAAGAACATTACAACTTAAAGCCAGAATGCACACCCAAATTTACGAGAGATTTTTCAATGTGAGGGGTATACGGGGTGATACACCACGTATCATTATACAAATAATAAGATATGTGTGCTAAAAAGTTAATAACTTAAAAAATAAAATTTCTCACTAATCATATTAAAACATGTGGTGTACCATTTGTGCTCCCATCACAACTAAAAATTTCTCCAAATTTACAATAACGGGCCAAATTGCAGGATGTGAAGGGCCGTCACAATCCCAACATTGCTTCCATTGAAAACCAATTAGGAGGTATAGTTTCCCCAAACCCCTTCAAAGTCATTGCCAGCTTGACACTTCGTGCCTTGCATGTTGTATGTACCTTTTTCTTTTCTTGGTGCATTGTTGATTGAGGACCCTTTTTTCTTCTTTCCCAAGCAACACTAATTAACATATTTTCCTCAGACTTCACTTGAATTAGACCCTGACGAAGAACACACTGAGCTCAGGGCCATTGTTTCCATCCGGATTCATCATATAATATGTCTCCGAATCCCTAGACCCAACAACACGTTCGAACTGTGCGCGCATGTACATTAAGTCACCATCTGGCAACTCAGTTTCATTCGGTATCACCCCAGCTCCCATGGACGCTGCATGCAACACTTGCATCACACTCAAGTCATCCCCCGTCGGTTCTCTTCTAACTCCGTACCCTGATTTCTTCCCATTGCAATACAACGCCCATATCGGCTCATCAACGATCTTCGTCTTCTCGGCCGGTTTCTTTTCGCACTCCAGGGCTATTCTAACAAGCCCCATTCCCATATCTTGGAGAAGCTTTCCTGTGGGTATCCCAAGCTCAAGGACAAGCATGGGAAGACATATAGGGCTTTCCTGGATAACGAGGTTAACTCTAGCTTTACGGCACCCAAATAGGGTTCCAGTCATCCGTGTCCCTCCGTGGAGGTGTCCGTCTCCAATACGGTTCCCGTGGAGCGAAACGGGGATCTTGCATGAAGGAGATATGATTGGAAATGACCGGAAAACAGCACGAAAGCGCCGGAAGAGTTTTTTAGATCTTGATGGGCCTTTTTTGGTGGATGGTTGGAGGGAGATATGTGGAGGTGTATTCACCGTTGGTGTAGTTGGTTTGGGGTTTTGGGACCATGGTGACGACGCTGGTAGCCGTCGTGGTGGTGGTTGTGTTTCCGCCGCTGCCATAAGAAAAACTGGTGGTAAGTGGGTTGTTGAATTGCTCGGGACGGCAATGCTTGAGAGATGACTTTGGTGAGAGCTTGGTTTGTGGTAATGAATGAGTTAGGGTGATTAAGAAGGGGAATTTAAGTATGTAATTTTGTGGTGTGCACGTTGCGATTATTGTTGAATAGTTTAATGGGGAATTAAGGTATCGAATGTTTTTTTCCTTGTTTATAGTGACTCTGGTTAGGCTTCTAGTTTGGTGGTTTAGCTAAAGATAGATATATTAACAAAGCCGTACGTGGCAATAAGCTTTTTAGTTTTTTTTTTCTTTATTTTATTTGCGTCAACATGATTCTAGATCTTTTTGAAGCTACTTATTAGCTACAGTTGAGGAAAAAAAATTTAGGATGTGCAGTGTACAGAGTATTACTCCACATGTCATTATATAAGTAGAAAAAAATGGCATACCACTTCATGTTTTGGACAAACTGAAAAATCTCCTCCACTTGAAGCTTTATTGTTGACTTGCACACGGGAAGAAATATATACGATAAGTAATGCACTCTTTTCATTTTCTGACATAAGTACTTATCTACTAATCAACTTGATAAGTAAGTATTCTTAATTTGGAAAGAAAAAAAATTGGTCATCATCCCTTCAAATGAATTTTGATACAAATTGTAACACAAATAAGCCAAGTTAGCAATGCTTTTTTTTCCCCTATATAATTTGTAAAACGTAAAATATCTCCTTTTAATTCTTTTTAATTTTAAGTTGTCACATAATTTTTGAAGGTTAATCTAATCAGCCGTCCAGTAATGCAGTTGACTTTTGTTCTTGCCGGTTGACTATGAATATATATATATATATATATATATATATATATATATTTTTTATTTTTTTATTTATTTAGTCTTCATTTCTCATTTTACTAACCATTTTAGTAATGTTTGGTTCAATGACCATATTGTCTTTACTCAATTCCAGATACTGAATATACTTTCGTTTAAATTATTAAAAAGTTATCCACAAGATTGATAATGTCAGAAGTAATATAAAACTCTCCATAAATATAAATTTTGTTTGACAAAAAACATATATAAATTCTATTAAAGGGCAAAAAAAAAAAAAAAAAAAACCTAGAATGTTGACTGGTAATTAGCCCACTCCTAACTTATATTAATATTGTCTCAACTTAACCACCTATTGTTGGGTGTTGGGTTCTATCATAAAAAATCTCAGTGTTATTAGTGGTGAAACCATACACTTATATATTTTATTTTATTTTTTCAATTCTCCGATATTGGACTTATATTCAACAACCACTACCCAGAAGAAGTTTGGCAACCTTTTATTTTCTAGTAAGTACTAAAACATATATTCAAAGCAACCCGTTACGAAAAAAGCCAAGGCTTTTCGAGATATGACAAAATAATATATAGTTAAGTTTATCAAACCCAACACCTATTGATATGTAGTCAAGTTAAAGCAATATTGATACTTTTATGACGAACCATGCTGTCTCTAAAAAGTTAATCAATTGCAGTTTGATTGAATCAAGTTTTTTTCTCCTTGTCATTACTGTAGTATTAAGTTGTTGGAGAGGAAAATTTCGAATACTCCAATTCTCCACCAACAAGTAATCTTGAACACGTTGAGAAGCCTTGGACACCATCTTCGCTTGTCAACAATGAGAGTGGGGGGACCTGCAAGAAAACACTTCGACGCTCAAGTTAGTCATTGTTCAAAATAATTGCAAGACATTGTAAAGCTATTAGATACTTCCCTTTTTTTCTCCTCTTAGGCTGGTGTGATTCTTGGCCTTTTATGGGCATTCAAGTCTTGGGCTCCAAGTCCCACTTTCCTTCTATTTCTCCATGTTCCATGGAGTGGGTATTATGTTACTTGATTGTAGCTACACTCCTCATGTTTGGTGTGCTAGTGGCTTATTTAGTGGAGGAGTCATTTTTGGCTCCCACATTGCCCCTTTTTTCTTTGCAAACATATATCGTTTAGAGTTTGTAGAGGAAAAATGTTTCTTTGCAAAAATTCATTCAACTTGAGATTTCATCATTAGTTTAGCCTTCGGCTACGATCATATGGTCTTCGACCATGAGTTTGGCCTTCGGCCACGGTCATATTGGTCTTCGACCATGAATTTTGGGTCTTCGACCTTCGGTCTTGAGCCTTCAGCTCTTATTCGGTCTAGGTCTTCAACCCACGGTCTCTTGATCTTCGATCATCAATTTATATAGTAATAGTATGCCCCCAGAGTAATTAAAATTTGAATAACATCGACAGTACTAATGAGCATGTGTAAGATAGAAACTCTTATCTGTTGGGCAACTTCGTTTTTGTTGAATTAAATGGATTTCCTTTGCTAACAACCCTTGGGGTGTTTGCCGAATAACTGTTAGGCAATTTCATTACATCTGTTGCAGCCAGAGTGAACTTTGATTGTGTTTCCTTTCTTTGAAACCTTGAACACATGTCCTGTTTGATGACTTGGTAGGAACTCATTGTCTCTTTGTGCAATTGTTTTCCCAAGCTAGAATTGAATGCTTCAGGTCTCATCCTTCTCATCTTTTGAGTACTTGTTGCCCCAATGGTATGGTTTCTTCATGTAATTCCTCAAATGGTTTCTTCGTGCAATTCCTCAAGGACAAGTTGCTTATCAGGCATCATCCTTGATTGTCTGATCTTTTGGGTTTCTATTTTCTCTTCATGCATGTGTTTTCCACAAATTCGTTGACCGCAATCCTCATGCTTACGTTCACCAAATCCCTCGCCAAAGGCTTCCCCGAACAATCTTCCTTCGTAACTTGTGAGAGCAGGGGGACAAGTGCTCAACTAGCTTTCTTCGCCCTGTCATATCTTCGTATAATTTACGAATGAGGGCTGACATCTTATGATACGAACGAGGACTGACATATGATTTACAAACAAGGACTGACATATGATTTACGAATGAGGACTGACATATGATTTACTAACGAGGACTGACAAAATTTGATTGAGAAGGTTGTCCGACAGGCTATACATATTATATAAACTTCTATCCCATCTTATCGAATTGACGAAAGCAGCAGCTGCAGCACAGAAGTCTAAAAGCGTGTCTCCCTTGCCGAACACGCCTAGTCTGCACACACATTATTTAGGGTTTTGGCCCGTGCCCCCATTGTGGCTTAGGTGGAGACCATAACTTCTCGATACGGCTTTTGTACGAATTCCCACAAACGACGCCAACTGTTGGAGAGGAAAATTTCGGATACTCCAATTCTCCACCAACAAGTAATCTTGAACACGTTGAGAAGCCTTAGACACCATCTTCGCTTGTCAACAATGAGAGCGGGGGGACCTGCAAGATAACACTCTGATGCTCAAGTCAGTTGTTGTTTAAAATAATTGCAAGACATTGTAAAGCTATCGAATACTTCCTTTTTTTTCTCCCCCTAGGCTGGTGGGATTCTTTACCTTTTATAGGCATTCAAATCTTGGGCTCCAAGTCCCACTTTCCTTCTATTTCTCCATGTTCCATGGAGTGGGTATTATGTTACTTGATTGTAATTCCACTCCTCATGTTTGGTGTGCTAGTGGCTTATTTAGTGGAGGAGTCATTTTTGGCTCCCACATAAGTTATCCACTATATAAGAACATAAAGCATACGAGGAACTTGAGCAAAATAATTTAGGGTAGTGTTATCTACACCCATTTTTACTTCTTTATATTTTACTTAATTTTCAGTCATCGAATATAAGGAATTGAAGAAGACAATGATATGAAATTAATAAGAATGTATGAAAGATAAAAATAAATGTGTAAATAGTTTTATTTTATTTACTTTCACCATTTTCATCAAAACTCCCATGAAAGAAATGATCAAAGGTGAAGAAAATGTCTATACAATTGACTTTAGAATAATCTGATAGCATGTCGAGGAGCATAAAGTCAATGTTGACAACATTGAATCTTTGATCGTTTACTTCCTCATATCCAAGTCCTACATTAGTTTGCACTACAATGCAGCCCCTCACAAATTTGTCTTTATTTTATCTTAGTTTTATATATTTTTAATTTGATTTTATAATGTTTAAGTTCTTTATTCAGTTGAAAGTTGTTAAATTAAACATTCATATTTATATTTTCAGAGAAGGGAGAGGCACTCATGCGAGTCCCTCATAACAAGCATTTAAATTTTAAGGAATTGTTTTTATAAATTAAGATAAATTAAGTGATCATCTTTACCAAGTGTCAGTAATAATTTTTTTTTTTTTGTAAATAAGAACTTGTTTAGAAGTACTTTTAAAATTGTCAAAAACTTCTGGTGAAAATGTTTTTGAAACAAATCCTTAGTAGAAGTGCAAGCGAATCCAATCATGCAATTAGTGCAATTATGTAATTGTGTTTCTTATAGAAAACGCTATAAGTGCTTTTAGAATCCAAAAATATTTTCGTTAAAATCACTTTCAATTATTTTAAAAGCAGTTTCAAACGAACCCTAAGTAATCAAGATATCAACTTTACTTTCTCACTCGAGTAAATCAAGATAGTAAGCCTGGATAAACAAATCTAGATTAAAAGGAAGCTCCCACAGCACATTTGCCGTAAATCTGGTCCTCAAGTGAGACCAAACACACAATGTACAACTCAATACCCCGAAGTGGCACAAAAGGGAAGAAAATAAGGTGGCGTAAACACCAAGGCAAGGAGTAGCCAGGCCGCACATCTGCAAAACTAACAACAAAACGTGTTGAGTCAAATCGGAGACGGGACATCGTACGAGGGCCGAACCAATGCCGGTACAAAAAACCCACCGGAATCTAGAGAATGTAGCAACGAAAAAGGACAGTGGTGTGTGGTGGAGAACTGACCAGAGGTTGTGGTTAAGCTGAACCCAAACGCCCAAATTAGGCCACAAGGACCCCAAATCAAAGGATTAAAGCAAGCACATAGCCTTGTGTAAGCTCCATCAACACGACATCGATCTCCAATGAGAATCGGGGTAGGTTGCTCCACCAATTTCAAACGAGAATTGGGGCCGTTGCAGGAGGCGCAAACAAAGGGCGGGGAAGGACAGAGAGAGGAGGTCGAGTTGTTACAACCCAACCACAAAAAACACCTATTGCAAACCTTATAGTGATACCAATCCCAGACTGTAAGAGACTACAAATGTACCTCGCGATAAAAATTAATCCAAACAAGTTACAAGTTATAGCGCACACTTGAGGATGCATATAAAGTCTTCTGAATACAACACACTATAGTGAAATTCGCACGAGCCTTCTGTAGGAAAGCGTAATTCCAAGTCTATGACGAGTTGCTGAATTAAATTCACTCATTCACCTGTCGATCAAAACTGAGTAGAGCAGAGAGACATCAAACCTTTGAACATTGCACACTAATTAGACGGGATTAAATGTACAAGCGAAGTAACAACCGCTCTCAAAGCAGTTGGACCTAAGTTCTTTGACCACTGCCATGTACGCCTTTCTTTGAATAACCTTTTAGAACCCATTTGTAGACTCGAACTCCCTCATTGGAGCTTTTCGCTTCCCACGAGCATTACATGACGGTAAACTGCTGTGCATTTGATCATCTGTCGCCACATCCATGTCTCTTTCACCTAGTGTTGGAACTTCAGCATCTTGTGGTAAAAGTGAGTGAATATGTGAATGAGAGATTTGAGGCTGGTAAGCGTTGTCAGTTTGTTGCTCAGTCACTCCAAAGACTTCTTGTTTGGAGTCCAATGATGCTCCTCCAGAAAGGTCTTGTGCATTAAAGTCCATCTCATTAAACATGAGGTTTGCAACGGCTCTGTCAATGGTGTTCGTATCTGATTCCGTCCTTTTCTTGCTCCCTGACCTGAATATGAAATTTATTTTTCGATCAATAAGAGCCTGAGAGACAATAACTGTGACAAGGACATAGCAAAAACATTAACAAACTAAACTATAATTTGACTGTCACAATTCTGCAATGCCAGTTTTGTAACCTGAAATGGACAAATTATATTCTAACAAGACAGAAGTAATGTAGTAAGTAGTACAAAAATACCTGACTGTTTCATCCTGGGCTGTCCATGATGAAGGGTTTTCATTTTCCATTTCTTCATCTCCGTCTTGGCTCTGTGTAGCGTGATTTTCTTTTGAGTTATTGGCAAGTCGGTACAAGGAATCTCGAAAGCAAATTCGGGTCTTCTCATTCAACTGATCATTCAAAAACAGGGTAAGATTTCATAACAAAAGATGAATGTGCTTTACAACATGTGCATTATTCGGCTTTTAAAATCTAAGTTTACCTGTTTCATCACCATTTCTAGTTCATGTAACACAGACTCTTCAACTGATGACTCCTCACCACCAAGTCCATCCATGCTGCTTTCTGCTGTCTGTAACAAAAACAAAATTACATTAATAAGATACAGCTGGTCAAGAAAACAAGTACTACAGCAATATACAAATGTTAGTACAGTACGTAAAAGTCGAGATGCTAGTAAAAATCAACTGCAAAACAGAAGTTAGCAATAACCATATGGAGAACATACGTCTGTCAGCAAACATAAGTGTTTTTTTTTAACATAGTGAAACAACATAGTGAAACTTTTCTTCAAAATAAAAGAAAGAAGAGGAAAAATGTAAGGCCCAATATTTAAATATTTTATCATAATCCTTTTATCTCTTTTCACGTAGACAGGGAGGGAAAAAAAGATGAGTGAGCAGAGATTAGAGAAGAAAAGGAGAGAGTATGGAAGTACACAAAAGAGCTCTAGAAGGCTTAAAACTACAAACAATTTGTATTTGTTTTAGTTTTAAAAAGCATTTCTCTTTTTAATTACATAAGAAATTATAAGAATAAGATGTTATTCGATGGAATGTACAGAAATTACTCTTCACTGTTTTGTAATTAGGTGTAGAATAACAAATAATATCATTCAAAGTAAACCTTCTTATTTTCCTTGAGTGTTGAAACCAAGGAAAATAAGAAGGTTCATGTTAAAAATTTAGAGCTAGGATGATTCACAGTTACCAATAAAAACACTAGCACATATAAAATCCCAAAAACAGCAACCTCAGGTAGTATTAAATAAAAATAGATATTACATAAAAGCAGTCGGGACATTGCCATAAAATTGTGTCAAAGCACATAAAGCATAAACAATGATATGTTATAGATGATAGTGTGACTTGTCTTACAGAGTAACTACAAGGCCACAACACAGATCAGATTGAGGACATCAAACTTTTCAAGTTATCATATAGTTAATGAATTTTTTTCCCGAAGGTGAAGTTCCTGGGATAAATTATTAAACAAAGTCTGCATCCATGTAGCCAGAATTTTTTTTTTTTTTTACTTTTAATGAAATCGGGATTTTATGTTTCTAAAACTACATACAGACCACTTTCACTCTGGAAACTACAAAGAATTATGCACTTCCTGTTAACTAAAAAAGCATAACAGATTTTCAGTAAAACCAAGTTCTACGCAATATGCAAGTAATAGTGGCCACTTAGACACTTCAACATATAGATATATGAATATTGATAGTAACCCAATTTTTTTTTGAAGACAGCTGTCCCCAGGATCCAAACAAGGCAAGCTAATGGTTCAAATAAAATCTTACCTTTACTGGAAGACAATCTTTGTGCTCCGAGTTGCATTGAATAAACTGTGAAGTAGTGAAATCCCCTTTATCTGAACCCACAGTTGGTGACAAGGCATGAGTTTGAAGACACATTGAATTTCCTGCACTGTGCACACTGCTCGAGATACTTGGTGATTCCAAACTCATGCTTGCAGAGATACAATCAGTAGGTAACATGCCATTGGAATCAGAACAAAAATAGAATGATTTGTGTGCATTTTCTGACCCAGGAAGATCACCAAGTAAGGAACTCCTGCATTAAGGGAAAATCAGATGTTAAAAAACAAGCACAAATAAGATGACATTTTGATTGAATTTAAAGCACATAGAAATTGGGCATATTGGAAACAATGGATACTGAATGACTCTAGTGCATCACCAATAATGAAAATTTATCTTCTAAAATAGGACTCAAAGAAAGGTAGGATCTTCCAAGAATGGTGTTATAAAAACAGTTTGGATTTTATGCTTTTAAATTATTCAGTATCATGCAGCCGATGCCATCTTTCTTATTGGCACCAGCCCTATGACATGAAAATACAATGGAGCAATTCAATTTCCACTGGATTTCCTATTGATGCCACAATTGATTATGACAAATTAAGGCAGTTAAGAAACTACATCAAGTATCTTAATCCCAGAGGTTACGCTTGTACAAGAAAATGTCATCCATCTGGTCGAGTCCTGCTAGGTCTTCAAGTTGATTATAGGCCCGATTGTCTGAAAGAGTAATCTGCTGAAGAGAGGCCTCGGACAATCCTTCACATGCACTTGAACTGCTCGACGGATCTTTTTCATTAACAGAAGTTTCCATCACGGCTTCACCACACAAACTGTTACCACTGAAGTTGAGCTCTCTATTGAATTGTGGATACATTGAAAAGCATTTATTAGTCGACTGAAAACATTCAGATGGACTTATTCCCCATCTTGACCAACTGTCTGGTGATGGAAGCCTATCCGATTGTCCATCATTTGGAACAACAAAATCATCGACGCCAGTTCCGTAATACAAATCCATGAGACTTATCCTGAAATAGATAATAGAAATGTTATAACAAGCATAAATGACTAATCATCACAGCATGTAATTCTATTTTTCAGATTTTGTGAACTTATTTGTGTTAGGACGAGTCAACAAACAGCAGTAAAATGAGGGGAAGAAATCCTATATCCCCTTCATGTCGGTTCTCCAGTATAATCATACACTTCAAGTCTTGTACAATTAGATAACAAAGCAACAAATCATTTACAAAATTTCATCTATTCTTTAAACCACCATATCCTCAGTTTTCTTGTAATCAAACAGAGATCTAGATGTCTTGTTTGATTACTAGGATTGGATTGGATTAGATCGGAAAGGATAATCATAATATTCAAGGTGTGTTTGAAGGTAAGACGAATGATTTTTCATTTTGAAGAGATTATAAGGGATTACACATGAAGGAAGTTTATTCTTTCTAATCCTCCCATTTTGTTGGGACTAGAAGGGATAACTTTCATTAATGAGTAATCCATCTTATGCCTTCAACTCGGATAAAATCTCTTAATTTCTTCCTTCAACATACCTCGAATATAGTGAGTAATCCAATACAATCCAACCCTAGGCACCAAACAAGCCCCTAGAGGTAAAGGTAAAGTATTTCAAGAACCATACTTCAAAGTTTAGTCAACTAAGCTTCTTCTACATGAAAAGTATGACCAAAATAAACAAGAACTCAAATCAAGTTCCAGATCTGCTTAATATAATAAAGGTAAACCATTTAACTTCACAATTTCTTTGATTTCCAATACTGACTGCATCCAATATATTATCTAATATTCGTTAAAATTTGAAATTTCATTTCTTTCCTACACTTTCACAGCATCAGAACCATCCAGAACTCATCAAATCAAGTAAAACTCAAAATTCAATCCACTGTATCAATCATCATCAAACATTAACATAACAGCAGTGAATAGTAAGATCAATCCAAAACATCAAACAGTAAAATCCAAAAAAAAAAGACCAAGACTTTAAACAACTGATATAAATCAAAGAGCTAAGAAAACATACCTTTTTGGATTGATTATTTGGGATTTTGAACAGGACCCAGTTTCTAATCCAGAGATTTAAGTCAGCCCAGAGGAAGAATTCGATATATCAGACTGAAAATTCAGATGGGTTTCCGTGGGATTTCGAGTGTTTGAGTGTTTTCAGCTGGAAAACAAATTGAGGCGGCCGTGGTTTTTTGGTGGCCAGGCTTTTTCTGGATTTTAATTTAGGCTAAAAATAAACAACTTGTAGGTAGATAACAAGATTACAGATGGAAGAGAGAGGAGAGAGAGGGAAGGAGAGAGGAGAGAGGGGGGAAAGAGAAGAGCTGGTTGCTGCGATTTCTTGTGGCTGAGAATAATAGGGCCGAGATTAGTGGCTATGACGGCTCCATCTAAAACTGCATTCTCATTGGCCCACGTGTCCGAATCTGGTCCCCACTGTCAGGAAATCAGATTTATTACTTGGTGTAGGATTGCGCTTGGGATGCCCTGAGCCGCGAGCTGCTTCTGATATTTTATTTCCGGAAATACCCCCGTGGTATTTAATTACCGACGTCTCGGGGACGGAAGAGGCAGTGCGGTACGTGGGCCGAATGGCCATTGCACACGTCGAGTGCTGCAAAAGCTTTCACGGTCACTAGTCCCCCATAGATTTCCACGCTCACACGTGGCAGGTTATGATTGGGCTTCCTGACACGTGGCTTTATATGCTTGGGCTTGGGTGACACGTAGCGTCTAGTAGGAAAAAAAACTTGTGGCCTTGGTTTGTTTGTGGGGAAATAGGGATAAGATACAGTCGGATCCAGAGTACCAGAAGATGAGGGCCACACGATTCATGGTACCCACGATCGCTCTAATAAAATGAAGCAGGTAAAATGTTTCGATCACGCCTGTCACAGTGGACCGAAAAGTTTATGCCAATAATAGAAAAGAATAATCTCTTATTATGGAACAAAAGATCCCAATGAACGTCATGAATGAGATATTTTTTTTGTGTAATTGAAATATAGAACAACATGGCATATTTTATTATAAATTTGTAAAGGCGCTTGCGAATTTTTTGTCTTCAATTGTATAAGAACATGTGCCGCCGTAGCTTTATGTTTCGGCATACAGAAAACCTTTTCTATTTCTAGTAACTTTACCATCCTTCTAAGGACCTAAAAAACTCATAGAAGCGTTTCTCGTTCTTGAGAGTAATTAATGGAATGTTGATGCAGAAACTTGTTAAATAACGGGGTGTGATATCCACACACTTTATTTTACTTCTCACACATCCTTTTAATTTTCGGTCGTTACATCGGATGAATTAAAGAAGATTAACGGACATAAATTAACAAAGGGTGTGTGAGAAATAATTTGGGGTGTGTAGATAGTACACCTCTAAATAACTTTATAGTGTTATCAACAACAAACTGTCACTAATAATAAATTTAAGCGGAAAAGCACCGAAGCAAACCGTTGATATTTCCTATTTCTAGTTCCGTTTTGAGAGTAGAACCACACTGTGCCCACCCCTAAATTCAAGGCTTCAATCTTCATCATATGCTTGACAAGCCTTCGGATCTCCTGACATATATTTTCAATTTGGGGATGCTTTTCATCACCAACAACAAAGACATGAACCTGACTCTTCAATTCAATCCAACTACACCCAGGCTCCTTGCTCCTCTAAGTTTCATCAGGCTTCTTACCCGCTCAACATCTTCCTTCCTGCCCAAGGAAGTATATATGCTTGACAACAACACATAAGCTGATGATTCTTGTGATCCATCTCCATTAAACTCTCTACAGCATAGGCTGCCAATTCGTAATTACGATACTTCCGAGAAGCACTTAATAGAATACGCCATAAACACATACCATGATCCATAGTTGCTGATTCTATGAACTCTTTGGCTTCATCTAACTTCCCGGCATGGCTCAATACATCAACCATAAAAGCATAATGTTCCACCCTTGGGGCTACGCCAAATTCATTAGACATCATCTTAAAATACATCCACCCTCTCTCGACGGATCCCATATGGCTGCAAGCAGAGAGAAGATTAACAAATGTAACGTAGTCCGGTTTTGCATCCTCCAACCGCATCTCCTTGAAGAGCTGTAGAGCCTCGATGCCCCTCCCATTTTGTGAAAGCCCTGATATCATTGCGTTCCAAGTTACTGCATCCCTCACGAGCATAACTAACGCTACCACATTTGGCATACATGTCAACCGAAGCTGTCATTATATACATTTGGAATTTGAAACCCATCTTTAATGAATGGCTATGAACTTGTCTTCCTTCTTCAAGGGACCGGTACTGAGATGGAAGCTGCCAAGTGAGACTCATCAACCGACGACGGCGGCAGAGCAGCTGTCCTGTTTTTACTACAATTCTTTCCTATATCCATTTTTTCACTTTTCCCTTTTTGTCATTCAATATCGCAGGAACTAGGCTGTCATCAACGAGGGCATTATAGTCTATTAAAAAATGAAAGAAAAAATGGTTAAGGAGAAGGATTGAAGAAGGGGATTGCAAATTTGCAGTCGGTGTATGAGCGAGCGTTAGGGCTTTTGAGAGGCTCGGAAAGTTGTGCGATTCCCGCCGGTGTTGAACGGAGGACTCTTTTCCTGGTAAGTTACAATTGGTCCGACTTCAATATTTTTTTTTTAGTGCTAATCTAATTTAGGGTTACAGATAGCTTCTAGATTTGTCTACAAATTCTTTGCAAGAATAACTGGGATTCATACTCTGCCATTGATAGAATGCTTGCTAGTGCTAGAGCTCTCTGCACCCCCAAGTTCGTATCTTCGTCCTCGTAGATCAGAGGAATTTAGTGTAGATTATATTATCGTTTGTCGAAAAAAAGTTTGAATTTCTAAACCCTTTTTAGATTTCTTTTTTCTGTGTTAGGTATTTTTTTTATTCATATTCATTAGCTCTGAAGTAATTAACTTTGTTTAATCGTGCTTTAGTTGCGTTTTGAGCAATTTTAGTGCCTAGAACATGCAATAGTCAGTTTAAACATTCAAATTACTTATTGTGAAGCTCACATTAGTGGGATTCCAGTTTTTTTTAATTTTAATTTATGACTTAATGTCACACTCCGATCCTAACATACGTCGAGAATTGACATGTGACAAGGAAAATAACGTTCGTTAAATACGGTATAAGCGACTGAATGAAATACTTAAAATGATAAACCAAAATAATATGAAGGTGACTAAGTTCTCCACTTGATATTTACAAATATGTACATTCCAAAAAGAAGTACAACCTTCACCAGACTAAAAACAAGTTCGAGGTGCTCAAAAGAAAGTCCCAAAATAAAAAGTACAAGAGTGAATCAAGGGTAACCTAACGCTCCAAGTCTCTGATACCACACTGCTACCCCCACCTACGAACGTCTCGAAGTATACTTAACCTTGTCACCTGTATGATCAGTGCCTACACCATCGAAATGGTACATCGGCAACCATCAACCCGGATAAGCTGCGAAGCTCGTGTGAGTGACAATAATACCAAGTATGTGAGACAATAATAAAACCATCCATCAAACACAATTTATAAACATTGAATATAATTCATACATAATAATCAATACCAAACCTTTGAAAACTCTGAAGGATTCATCCGGACATCCAAAAGTTCATTTGAAACAACCACAACATCTCACAACCATATTCACATACACACAATGAAAGTAGGATTACGGCGACACAATTTAGCCAAAGCCTACACCTTTGCAACTATCTCAAACCAAACTCAATGAACTAAGGTGGATATGATCCCGGACCATTACTCAACGGGATCGCAGAGTAAGAGGGATTCCGAACCATCTCTCCACGGAATCTGAATGGTTAAGATTCTGGATCATCACTCAATGGAATCGCGGAGTATGAGGGATTCCGGACCATCTTTCAATGGAATCTGAAAGGGTACGATTCCGAATCATCACTCAACGGATTCGCGGAAAGCCAACATGCATAAGGGACAACGGCTCAAAGAACTGAGATCAGCACAAGTTACTTAATTTACAAAAGCTCAATCAAGAGAAGTAAGGCATAAATACTAACTTTTAGAACGGATCAACAAAACGGAAATGAAACAATATCGAAGCAACAAATCCCCAAAGGGTTAATGACCCACCACTGGCCCTTACATTTGATAGGAGCATATTTAGGCGACTTACTTAGCTTGTTTTCGTGCATCTATGTTGTTAATTCATAGTTGTTTTAGTAGTTTAAGCCATTTTCGTGTGTTTTTAGGTTCATATGGCTAAGGAAGCAAAAAGATGCATTTTGGAGCATTTTGGAGCAAAATTGGGCTTGGAATGGATAGCATGTGATTGGAGCCAAAGTGTTGGACGAATTTGAAGGCCTTGTATTCATTTTGGACATAAAACAAAGGGCCTAGCCCATTCTCTCTTAAACCAACCCCAAGGCCATGCATTTCCTTCCAATTCCAAAGCCCACAAACACTTCAAAAGCCATGCAAAGAACCATCCATTCCATCAAAAACAATCCATCAATTCACATGCAAAACCACCATTAACACACATGCACCCAAACAAAGCCAACCTAGCTAACCCTACATGCATTCTTTATGCAACTCTTCATCATTCCACCATTCATTCTTTATTCCACAAACAAGTCACATGCATTTCCACCTTCCTACTTCATCATTTCACCACATTCTCCCTCTTTAACTCATTTCATTATTCATTCACTTTGCATTCATTCAATTCCACCCCACATGCACCCTTTATTCTTCATCATTGCAACCATGACACATTTACACCAACAAAACAACTCCCATGCCATGGCCTACTCATATTCCCATTTCCTTTCCAACATGTCACATGCATTTCCACCTTCCTACTTCATCATTTCACCACATTTTCCCTTTTATTTCCACATGCAATTCTTCATCATTGTAGCCACAAACACCTTAAACAAATAGCCATATACATCTCCACTCCTCCTATAAATACCCTTGCATTCATTCATTCAAAAATCATCTCATCTCATTCACAACACAACACACCACAAACACTTCCCTAGCCGTGAGTTTCTCTCCCTTAGAATCCAAAAACCATCTTCCATTTCCACCACTCCTCATCCATTTCCATAATTTCCCAACACTTCCATCCCCCCAACCAACTATCCCTAGACCTTATGCTACAATAAAGAGGAAGATAAGAGGGCCTAAACGTTCATACAATTCAAGATTGAGTTGTTGGAATGTTTAGGCGTTTCTTTGATTTCAATGTTTAATTTCAATTCTCTTTGTTTTGTACGTATGAGGAAATAAACCCCCTTTAGCTAGGGGGTGATTCGAAACTATGTTTATGTTTGTAATATGATTTGATTACTTTTAATTACGTTTCATAAGTTGTGAATTCAATTTGTTTAACTGTTTGATTGATAACCTATTTATGTATGTTTATTAAGAATGAACGCTTAATTTTCATGCATGAATTTGACGCTAGAATATAAGTGAGTTTCACGTAATAGTTATGAACTTATATTCACAAGTAGTGGAGGTTGCTTATAAACAATCGTGTTAAACATATTCTTGGCATAAGTTTCATGCAATCATAGTAACGAATGCCTCGTCAACACTTATAGTTTTCATGATGCTTAATGATTCTTGCTTGTATCTCTATTATGCAATTCATGTAGGGAACTTGTGAGGAATGCTTTGGATTGTCGTATGTAATCATCCAATTCATTAACTTAAGGAAAACTTGACGGTTAATTTAAGCGGACCTAATTAACCCGGGGCGTTGAGAATTCATGGTTTATTAAAAAGCAATTAGACATCGTTTTGTATGCAAGTATAACATATGTAGAGATGAACCCCTTAACTAGCTTCCCATCCATTCATTTCCGTCAAAATCGTATTTACAATTTGTTTTTATTTCCAAGTTTCCATTTTAGTTTAAATTCGTCCAAATCCAATTCCCCCCTATTTCATTGAAGTCTTAGTCTTAATCTTTCTTATTTTTAGTTTTGCATTCTTTGAGCATTAAATAGTGTTTTATATTGTGTTTTTACGTTTTTAAGTCAAATCCAAGTGATTAACAATCCCTCCTAATCCCCGGTCCAGAACGATCCCTACTTATACTTATACTACAATTGACAAAAAGATGGTTTAATTTGTGTGCGTATAAAACTCGCATCAACATTTCATCACATCATGCCAATCAAACAACTTACATCATATTTCAATATGTAATAGTCAAATCTCATTTCATAATCTTAAATCAAAAACTAGGTATTAACATAACAATTTAATAGAAAACATATTTATAACACCAAGTCATACCCTCACAAGGTAATAATTATGAAAGCAAGGTAATCATCAATATCACATATATTAAAGTCACTCACCTGGAGCCCGCGCTAATGCACCTTAGCACGAGAGTCAAGGCATCACGTTCGACCACGTCCTGTGGCCGAGTCCAATTTGGCCGGGAAGGCCCTCAAATTGGCTCGCACCCAACGAAACCCTAAGGTGGGTGTTCTTCAATTCGGCTTCTTTGGTGTTCCAATGCCCCAACCACTAGTTGGGTCTTGTTCTTGGGTCCAAGGGAAGTTGAATAAGGGTAATGGTGAATGGTGATACTCATCAGAATGACGAATCGCCGTCGAGAATCCCTGGGTTCTCCGGTGGAGTTCTACCCGAATTAAGCCTCAAACAAACTTGATTTTTGGTGGAGATGAAAGGAAGAAGATAGTTGAGCAAGTTACAGGTGAAGTAGATAAGAAAGTCAGCTGAGAACTGGAGGAATTGGCTTGAAATTAGTGAATTTGAAAATAGGTTGGAGCACACGGGTCACTAACTAGTGGGAGGAAATGTCAGCTTCTCTCCTCCCTCAACGGTCCTTTATAACCCTCTAAAAAAAAAAAAACTGATTGGTCCCCTTAAAAAAAAAACTAACCTAACCTTTAAACACATGCGGGAATTTAATAATTCCCACAATCTAAAGTTCACAATTTAAACGTCTGTAATTATACCGTTATAATTCGGACTTGTAAACGGCTTTCGCCTATGTATTCGTGGGTTCGAGATCTATAAAAAGAAACTAGTTGTAACTTCCAAATGTCAACGAGAGATAAAGATTGATTATGAAACTTCCAACTCGATATCTAATCAATTTCTAAACTTCCAAAGGGTGATGGCTGGAATCAAATCCAGTTTAATCTAGCCGATTTTACGAGGAGAGCCTATGGAACAAACTATGTGGAGACATTGCGAGTTCAGGTTCATGCAAATTGCCGCCTGAGGAGGATATATTTCTCTGACTGCTTGTACTCCGAAGAGGAACTTCCTCCTGAGTTTAAGTTGTACCTCCCAATGCAGGTAATTTAGATCGATCTAGTCTTCTAAAGCCTGCAATTATGCTTCTGCACCTTGTCGTTTGATGTCCACTCATTGCTGATAATGTTTGTTCTGCACAGAAAGCATGATATGATGCAACAAAGGAGGGATCGAACGCATTGGAGCTGGATTTTGAGACTTTTTTCAGTTGTAATTTGTGCGAGTGTGGCATTTTGAATACTAGAAACAACTAAGTTGTACTAGTGCGTGAAGCATGAAGACCTGAAGTTCTGAATGTGCTTAATTTAGTTAAAGAACGTCAATTATTGTTTCGCCTAGTGTTTTTTTTTTTCCCTAAATCTCAGTTCACTCTTAGATTTCACTCTGTCGTTTTACACCTTGCACCTAAACTAATTTGCCAATGCCAAAGACGATTTCTGCACAATTTTTACCTTCTGCACACTCCCTCCTAAATTTGGTCTTTTGAGGCGATTAAGCGAGAACGATATAACAGAAGGGAGAACCATTCAATTTTTCAGAAATAAATAATGATGATGAAAAGAAGAATATGTTAATAACAGTTCATCTGCAATATTCATCTAAAGATGTATTACGACATTACAATTGTCAACTGTCGTGTTCTTGAGAAGAACAATGCTTAATACATATGTGCATTCATATATCATGTCCATAATTGGTACATTATGTTTAATAGGATGTTAGTTGTATTTTTAGAATTTTAATGATATTTTTTATTTGAGTAATGAAAAGTGTCGTTTGAAATGAATTATGGGATAATATATCTCCTAGATTTTAGGATTTAGGTGATATTAATTTGTCATTTGATTGGTAAACCAAATATACGTAATTTTTGTTATTAAAAATTAGATAAGAATGTTTGATCAAAAGTCTAAAAGCTATGGATGTTAAATCTCAGAATTTCAAAACTAAGGCACCTATATCAAAACACCTAAATTAGTCATATGAATTAGATCAGTAGATGTTTTTAATCACTTAAATTATAATTCGGTTGATGCAAAGTTCCACCAAAAGAAAAAGATTGAAGCAACATATATGCCCCCTCAATTAAAAGCTTCTTGTGGCTGTCAACTACAACTTTGGCTGTAAAAAAAATCAGATAAAGACTCTGCAATATTTGCAGAACTTATTTAATTTGTAGTAAATACCGAGATCATTACTCTAATATTTGTACAAACGTAACACAAATGTCTTGTGAAAAGATAGAGGAATTTGCACATAAATCACCTGATGGGACCTATGTATACTATTCTGCTCGTATCTTTTCCTTCCAATCTATAAATACGAATGTTTACAAATATATCGTCGTTCATACTTTCAACATAATTCTAGGTAGCACGTAAAATCCTTAAGCTTTTATTAGCTTCCGAAACTTGATTAGGCGACAAACAATCAAGCACATCTTTACTGATCAGTCTTTGTCTAAGCTGTATGTTCACCGGTCTCATCTTTGGTCTGCATTCGATTCCTACTTAATCTCGCAGCAATCAAACATATGAGAAAGATGGCAGGCAAAAGGGACAGTTTGATAGGATTTTCAGCACGCCGAATGTAATAAACGTATTGAATTATTGAGCAAACACACTGAGCGAGGCCTCCGAGGAACCCAAAAAGTTCAATGACAGAAAGTTCAATGACAGAACCAAAAAGCATGTCACATCCCCTCTTCCTGCCTCTGTAAATCAGCTCCCATATGCAAGTGAGGAGAGCTGCAATAGCCAAGAGCATTCCAAACAGCGCATACCGAGGCCTACTTGTGGACGAAGCTTGATCACAAGCAGCTGATAAGATCTCCATGCAAAGGCTAGTGACTAAAAAGAACCACTCAGCTGAATTTGGCTGCATAATAAATTAGTAATGTTTCAATTACAACTTCAGAGATCTACAAATAATTATGCAAACGACTAATTAGGTATTATTATCATTATATACGCATTTTATATTTTTTTTCTCCTAGTCATTTATCCAATCATCTCACCCTCTAACTTCTACTTTCTCAATAAAAAAACCTAAGCCTTTTTACGCTGCGACTCTTCATCTTTTCACTCATCTAGCCATCGGCTTCATCTATGTTGCTCCCATTCCAACAACTCTCTCTCTCTTCGCAGTCCATCTCATTTTCTCCTTCATCAAATTGGGATGTCTTTCTCCCTGACTTCATCTATCAAGTTAATTTTTGTACAATTTTAAAGAATGTAGAGATGAAATTTTGGAATCTTTGTACTATTTTTTTTAGGGATGTTGGATTCTTTCAGCAATTCTTCCATCTATTTGCTTCTTGTTTCTTAAATGAATCTTTATAAAATTCTCATAATTAAATAAAAAAGTTTTAGAAACCTAAAGAGAGTGGCCAAAACACATTTGGGCCTTGAATTGGGTTGAAAAAAAAAATCAAATTTAAGCCTAAAAGAATGACCCAAAACAAAGAGGTAATTACCATTACCATATCATGCCAACCGAACCATTTGGCATGCCGAAATTTGGTATACCGAAAGTTTGGCACAATAATGATAATAAATTTTGTCATACCAAAAGTAGGGTAATCGTACCAATACCACTCCTAGGCATTGCTATTACTATAGTCTAGAGTAGAGGTTGTAATTGCACTATTCATCTTGCCTACGAAATAGGACATCAATTTTGAATTGATAACAATTGTGCCATTGTGTGTTGGCCCTTTTTTTCACCCAAAGAACCCGGGTTGGGCCGTTGCGTTTGGGTCCAGTGTTCAAACAACAGGTGTGATGGGCTGGGTTGGGCGGAGAGAGTCGAAGTGTCTCTTTGCCCCTTGGATCCAAATCCAACGGACAGTATGAGGGGCGATTTAGTGGCTTCGATATCGTCGAGGGTTTTCTGAGATTTCCAAAATTTGTAGGGCCAAGCAGGTAATTTCATTACGCATTTGGGTTATTGCGAAGGCTTTCAGTTTGATGAAGGAAATTGCAGTTGATTTTGAAAGGGCCGAGCGGGTAATTTCTCTAACTAAAAACCTGAAATACCAACCTGGGCCGGAGGTGCTAGGAATTTTCTGATTCCTGCACAGTTTCTCAGACAATGACTTCGCCTATTTATTTGTTATTTCTCTAATCCATCCAAGCTGATAGGTTATTTGATGTTGATGGGCCACCTAACTGATTTCAAGTTGAATTATCTGTGTTCACCTGTATTTTTTTGGAGTTGGTTGAACTAAGATGTGCATTTTCTATATTAATGTAATTGAAAATGCATTACGGAATCAAAACCTGCAGCAACATGCGGGCAATGTTCCTAGTGATCGCTAAAGTAGAGACTCTAGTTACGAAAGTAAAACACGGTTCAAATTGAAAGAAGTAAAACTCTAGTACGTAGCAAAACAAATCATGCCTTGATGAAATTGAATGGGAGAATTAGAGATGAAATTCCACACCTTTGCTAAATTGTCGGCAGGTGCTTCAGACTCTTCCGACAGGAGCAACTTCTCTCTATTGTATCGTTTTACAATGTCCATCAATAGCCTTTTTGTGATATTTTCCCTTTCAGGAGGAGGATGCTTCATTGCACAGGACGAGTACGATTCCATTGAGAAGTAGAAAGTAGTGAGTAAATCAGGTTCCAAAATCGCTAACTAGGAAATGCAGGTAAGGCAACTCTACTACTCAATTTTATTGACCCTGAGTCTTTGAGGAAGGTGACTGGCAATTAGAGACGACTTACATAATTTTTGGTCAATAATTGAGTAGACTGCACCAATCATACTTTTAGACCATATTCAAAGGAAATGGCTAATAAAGACTTTTTTCTCTCTTTCCGTGAGAGAGATTCTCTCCTTCTGTGAGAGTTCTTCCCTTTTTTGGTGAGGGTTTCAATCTTGATCTAGATCTTTGGCATCGACCCTAGCTCCAGCTGGGGTCGATTGCCACTTTCGCTTTTCTTTTGAAAGATCTAATGCTCTAGTATGTAGCAAAACAAATCATGCCTTGATGAAATTGAATGGGAGAATTAGAGATGAAATTCAACACCTTTGCTAAAATATCGGCTGGTGCTTCGGACTTTTCTGACAGGAGCAGCTTCTCTCTTCTGTATCATTTTCTAATGTCCATCAACAACCTTTTGTGATATTTTCCCTTTTAGGAGGAGGACGCTTCATTGCACAGGACAAGTACGATTCCATTGAGAAGTAGAAAGTAGTGAGTAAATCAGGTTCCAAAATCGCTAACTAGGAAATGCAGGTGAGGCAACTCTACTACTCAATTTTCTTGACCCTGAGTCTTTGAGGAAGGCGACTGGCAATTAGAGACGACTTACATAATTTTTGGTCAATAATTGAGTGGACTACACTTGTGAATCATAATTTTACACTACTACAAAAGGGTCTTATAGTGTCAGTAGGTGGTGTCGGTTTAATATAATATAGTGTCGAACTAGGCAATTGCGACACTTATTGAACATGACGTCGGATTTACTGTCACTTATAAGTGTCATAAACATTTAATGTCGCTTTTAAACCGATGTAAACATTTAATGTCACTTAAAACCGACATACATTTTAATAATTTTTAAATACTAGTGTCGCTTTAAATAAAACAGTGTCGCTTTAAATAATACAGTGTCACTTTTAAGCGAAATTAAATAATACAATGTCACTTTAAATAAAACAGTGTCGCTTTTAACAATATTAAATATAACATGAACTTAAAATATTTAGTAATATAAGAATTTATTATGTTAAATTAATAATTAGAATTTATTTATACTTTCATTAAGTATAGCATAAGATTTTGTGGTATCCACTAGTGTAAATATTTTAAATTGAAGATCGAGTTCATTCATTGTATTCATATAGGGTCAAGGAGTGTAGCTGTAAAAAATCATCAAAATTGGAGTTTAAATCACCGTTAAATCGTTATTTTTCGTTCATAACCGTCGAAAAGTTTTGTCCCGTTACTTGATCTCTGAATGTTTATTTTTTTGCCATTTTTGGCATATACGATCTCGAAGCATGCATAAACAAGTTTGATGGTTGGATCATTGAAATTAGTTTCGTAAAATGCATATCCCATCAAAACGATAGATTCACTAACACTTAGAATTTATTTATACTTTTTATTAAGTATAATATAAGATTTTGTGGTATCCACTAGAATAAATATTTTAAATTGAAGATCAAATTCATTCATTGTATTCATATAAGGTCAAGGAGTGTAGCTGTAAAAAATCATCTAAATCGGAGTTAAAATAACCATTAAATTGTGATTTTTTGTTTATAACCGTCGAAAAGTTTTGTATCGTTACTTGATCTCTGAATGTTTGTTTTTTTCCATTTTTGGTGTATGCAATCTCGAAGCTTGTATAAACAAGTTTGATGGTTGGATCGTTGAAATTAGTTTCATAAAATGCGTATCCCATCAAAACGATAGATTCATAAAATACATCGGAGTTCAAATCACCGTTAAATCGTGATTTTTCGTTGATAACCGTCGAAAAATTTTGTTCCGTTACTTGATCTCTGAATGTTTGTTATTTGTCATTTTTGGTGTATGCGATCTTGAAGCATGTATAAACAAGTTTGATGGTTGGATCGTTGAAATTAGATTCGTAGAATGCGTATCCCATCAAAATGATAGATTCACTAACACTTAGAATTTATTCATACTTTTATTAAGTATAACATAAGATTTTGCGGTATCCACTAGTGTAAATATATTAAATTGAAGATCGAATTCATTCATTATATTCATATAGGGTCAAGGAGTGTAGTTGTAAAAAATCATCTAAATTGGAGTTAAAATAACCGTTAAATTGTGATTTTTCGTTTATAACCGTCGAAAAGTTTTGTCTCGTTACTTGATCTCTGAATGTTTGTTATTTGTCATTTTTGGCGTATGCGATCTTGAAGCATGTATAAACAAATTTGATGGTTGAATCGTTGAAATTAGTTTCGTAGAATGCGTATCCCATCAAAACGATAGATTCACTAACACTTAGAATTTATTATACTTTTATTAAATATAACTTAAGATTTGTGGTATTCACTAGTGTAAATATTTTAAATTGAAGATCGAATTCATTCATTGTATTCGTATAGGGTCAATGAGTGTAGCTATAAAAAAATAATCAAAATTGGAGTTAAAATCACCGTTAAATCGTGATTTTTTGTTTATAACCATTGAAAAGTTGTCCCGTTATTTAATCTTTGAATGTTTGTTTTTTGCGCTTTTTTGAAGTATGCGATCTCAAAACATATATAAACAAGTTTGATGGTTGGATCGTTGAAATTAGTTTTGAAGGATGCGTATCCCATCAAAACAATAGATTCACTAACACTTAGAGTTTATTTATACTTCCATTAAGTATAACATAAGATTTTGTGATATCCACTATTGTAAATATTTTAAATTGAAGATTGAATTCATTCATTGTATTCATATAGGATCAAGGAGTGTAGTTATAAAAAAATAATCAAAATCAGAGTTAAAATAACTGTTAAATCGTGGTTTTTCGTTTTGTAACCGTCGAAAAGTTTTGTCCCGTTACTTGATTATGTATTTTAATATCAATTAGACTATGTTTCAATTCATGTGTGATGATATTTTATCATAAAATTATATTATTGTTTTTTACTATGTATTAAATATTATTTATTAAAATATTATATGACATAACTTGAAATATTTAGGCGGGAATGAAAATTTGAAATGTTTTAGGCGGGAATGAATGTTTGAAATGTTTGAAATGTTTGTGTGTCAGACCTTGCGTCGGTTTTAACCGACACAACCTCTACTTATTTTGTCGCAAGCTTTGAAATATTTTAGTGTGTCAGACCTTGCGTCGGTTTTAACCGATGTAACCTTTTCTTAATTCGACGTAACCTTTTCTTATTTCGACGCCAGTTGCACTATCAAGTCTGTCACACTCACGTCGCTTTTAACCGACGCAATATGTTATTATTTCGACGCCACTTGCTTTTCAGTCAAGTGTGTTAGTGTTGGAAATGTGCCCTAAAACCAATCATATGATGATACTTTACGGACATTTCAAACTAATGTAGTTTAAAGGACAAAGATTATTGTTTGAGCCGTCTAATATAAATGTTATATGCTTAAACGATAAGTCCAAGGAATATGTGATTGGAAGAATGCGATCTAAAGAAGTTAGATTCATGAGACCATTCTTTCGTTGACACATCCTAAACGTTCCTGATCATAGGATTGTCAATTGGGCATTGACAGTCCGTTAAGATCAGTACGTGCTATGTCTTCTCTCAGGGAGAGTGACTAGTCTCGAGTCATTGGTGTGTGTGACATCAAGACAAGTACGTAGGTGCTCAATAGAGAATGAGTTCACTGAACACGATCAACGAAGAGTTCTCATATTCATGTCACATGAGAACTCATGGTTGGGATAATGCAAATTAGTCTTTTGACCTGAGGCATCACAGTTGTCTTGTGGTTAGGTCCTTAATATTTGATTATGTCAACGTCACTCTATCAGGGTGTCCACGGCATCGTTGGGATTAAGCCACTTAGCCATGGAGGCAAGTGAATGCGCAACAAGGGATCTCTAACCTTCAAACTGTTTGAGGGAGAATACTCTATGATATGATTTAGAATCTCTGGCCAGAGTATGAATGAGATGTTGGAATGTGTTCCAGATCACATTCAAGGTAATCATATAAGTACAAGATTCACATTGGATAGTAGACATGAATAAACTATCAAACCAAACAATGTGGTCAAGAGTATTGTATTAGAGAAAGACTGTATTGCATTTGTAATCCTAAACTGAATAGGTTCTCCACCTCTTCTGATTAGCTTGGGTAACCATGATATGCTGCTAGGTGTCACTCATGGTTTGTGGAAGCCCTAAAAGTGTATTATCACTAACGGGAGAATTGAAAGTAAGTTTCAATTCACAATCGATTTGAAAGAGTTTGAATCGCCCACTGCCTCGCTAAAAGGAACCTAATGGATCGTACACCGTGTAAGGTAGAGTTTGAAGATTCAACGGAAATGAGTAAGAATAATTAAATGGTTTAATTATTTATGGCAAGGATTAATTAATATGATTATTAATCAAACGAATAAGTTCGTTGAAGACCTCGGGATAGTTTTGGACCTTAAGGCCCAATGGGCTTCGAACGTCAAGTCCATTGACTTAAATTGTATGACAACTTAATGAATAATGATTCACAAAGGCCCAAATAGCCCAATAAATCCCCTTAGGCTGGCCATTTAGAGGAGGGTAGTGAACTTGGCTTAATTGCAAGTTTGCCACTCCATTGTGAGGTGGTATAAAGACATCTTTATAGCCATTTCATCCTTAGGGTTTTCTAGGGAGTAAAGATGAGAACACAAAACCTCCCTTTGCTCTCAAAGAGGCTGGCCAATCTAGAGGGGAATAGCTAGCAATCTTACTTCCTCTAGGTCACTCATTTCTTCTACAATATACCTTGGTGTGGAGACTTAGAGGTTCTCAATTTTGGGAACTTGGAGAAACCTTTTCATCCATCCAAATCCATGGATCCAAGATGCAAGGAATGAAGGCCCTCTCTTTGGGTGATTAGCCTTTGCTTATGCAAAGAGGAATCTACAAAGGTATTGATTTTTCAACTCACTTTGTTTTGAGTTGAGTCTTGATTCACCTATCTACTAGGCTTTGAATTTCATGGGTAAATGTTTTGTTTTAAGTGCATACAAGCATGATTCCGCCTTTAATTGTTAATTGCATGCTATTGATGTTGCTTAAATGAACATGTTTTTCACAAATCTTCCTTCAAGTGGTATCAAGAGCCTAAGTCTAGTAGTTGGTGAATCCTTTTGGGTTTTGTAGTTCATAGTTTGTGATTTGAATGTTGTAATTGTTACAAGCTTTATTCTTGCTTCTTTGAATGTAAATTTTGTTAGAAAATTTGCCATCTCAAATGTTGTAGATGTAGTTCATATGAGCATGAATAATGGAACTAAAAGTTGGTGCCAAGTGTTTTGGGATTTTCGGCCAAATCCAAATGGTGATTTTTTGGGTTCATGTTAGGCTTGTTAAAATGGTTTTAAAGTGCTTTTTGGAACCCCTAAGTACCCTAGGATATTAACCCTCTTTTGAGTTGTGAAAATTTGAGTTTTTGATGAAAGAAAACATCCATGGAGCTATTATGAGTTTTCATGTATGTTCTTCATATTTCTTGAAGTTCTTATCAAGAACAAAAAGTTTTGAAGTTTTGATTCAAAAGTTTTATGTTTTACATAAAGTTTTGATTATTAGTTGATGGGTGATGATTATGTCAAAGATATAATTTTGAATATTAGTTGATGGATGATGTTTGTTGGTAAGAAATGATTAAATGTTTTTAATTATATCAAAGGTATATTTTCTTTTCAAACCATCCCCACCATCTTTAATCTCACCCACCAAAATCCACTTACAAAATTCTTTTTATCAAAAATCTCTATGTTACTATCCTATGGCCGGCCACCCCTCTAGTGGGGTGCTTTTGTGCAATTAAATAAAGTTTTGATACTTTTGTGTATTTGTATTTTGGCCCAAAAGTTTGTGTATTTGCAAAATGGCCCAAATAGAATGAGAACAAAAATTGTTTTGTCTCTTTAATGAGAATTGGATTTTCATTATATTTAGTTCCATTTAAATCAATTCTATGGATACAAAAACCAAATGAAAATGTTGCATTCAAGTTTAATTAGTTAAAGCGTTAATTAATTAAAGAAAGGGTGATTATGAACCTTAGCCTACGATAATTGAGCTATGTGAAAGGCCGTTTCAAATTTGTTTGAACCATGGGAATGTGTAGATTAAATTTTGGTTGTAATTTGATATGATCAATTGTTGTAAAAGAGCATAAGCTCTTCTTTACTTTAAAGTAATTTGATTTGATCAATTGTTGTAAAAGAGCATAAGCTCTTATTTACTTTGAAGTACTCCTTTCTTGTTTTATTCGATATGCATGAAAATGGAGTAGTTGGGTCCAACGCCCAATAAGACAACACGCCTTAATGTGATTAAACGCGTAACTAAAATCAATCTCCATCCCTAGACCGAGATTCAACACTAGGCTCGTGTTTGAATCGAATCAAAGGTTCATAGTCATCCTAAGGCCCTAAGGCAACTATATAGTCCATCAATGAATGCAAACCTTATGTTAGTAGTATCATATACTCTTGCTTTAAAAATGGACAAAACAACTTTGCTCGTTTGATTCGTCTGGAAAATGCGTTAGTGATAACTCTAGTGCTTTTTCAAGATATGTAGCAGGGGAGGTTAGAGAGTATAGAAATCTCCCTTTGACGACTGATTGCGTAAGATCAAGGAAGAAGAAAATGAAGTTTTCTGGAATAGAATAAAGGAATAAGATTAATCGGCTGTTGAAAACAATGAACCATACAACTGGTTCAAAATCTTTTGCAAGAGTGTGGCAAGAATTTTGTATGAGTTGTACATTTTTAAGATATTTGTATATTCTGTTTGAGTTTTTGTATATTATGTGGAATATTGGATATAAAATATTTGTATATTTTGGCACTATTTTTATTGTTAATAATTTTTGTTAAGGTTTGTTTTGGCCTTTACATGAAATTTATTAATTTGGTTATATAATTTTTTTTAGTACCAATTAATTGAAAACGATGCAGATTCTCGTATTTTTTTTTTATTATTAACAAAGATGGTGTCGTACTAGTTTGAATATTTTACTTACTTAATTGTTATCTAACGTCGGTTTAGGTATATTTTATTTATTTAATTTTATCACAATGTCAGTTAAAACCGACAGTAGGGTGGATATATTATAATTAAATTACTAATGAGCGTCGCTTTAAACCGACGTAATGTTCAAGTATACGTCACTTTAAATCGACGTTAATGTCAGTGTCGCTTTTAACCGACGCTGCGTAGTGTCGGATTAAGCGAAAAAACCGACACTGAAGGCCTTTCGTGATGCTAGCATTAGTGTCGCTATTCTAATCCGACATTGCATTGTTTTATGTCGGATTTTTGCCAAATTGTCGACAGAAATTGTGTTTCTTGTCGGTTTTTGCTTCGCCAATGATAGCCTATATTGTAGTAGTGTTAGACCATATTCAAAGGAAATGTCTAATAAAGACTTTTTTCTCTCTTTCCGTGAGAGAGCTTCTCTCCTTTGGTGAGAGTTCTTCCCCTTTTTGGTGAGGGTTTCAATCTTGATCCATATCTTTGACATCGATCCTAGCTCCAGCTGGGGTCGATTGCCACTTTCCCTTTTCTTTTGAAAGAACTAATGCTCTAGTATGTAGCAAAACAAATCATGCCTTGATGAATTTGAATGGGAGAATTAGAGATTCGGACTCTAGTGATTCCACACCTTTGCTAAATTGTCAGCTAGTGATTCGGACTCTCTCGCGGCGGCGTAGGGAACTGCATTTCCGAGATTGATTTTCATAAAAAAGTGGGAAGCTATATTTTTAGGATTAATTTTCATAAAAAAAGTGGAATGTTGTATTTTCAGGATTGGATTTCATATTCGAATGAATTTTGTAATCATAACAAAGTAGGTTTTTTAGCAATGGGCCTAGCAAAAGAAAATTTTGGATAGGATCCTATAGGATCTGCCCCTTTAAAAATCGGACGTGAAAGTTTCCTCTCATCCGGTTTAGTAGTTACACCAAATAAAGATAAAGAGAGGGTTCCCACTTTAAAGAACGGATTTGATAGCGGAGTTGAACACCATTGCCTTGATTATGCCCCTTTTAGGAGAAAGTAGCAAGTAAATCGGATTCCAAAGTCGCTAACTAGGAAATTCAGGTAAGGCACCTCTACTACTCAATTTTCTTGACCCTGAGTCTTTCAGGAAGGCAACTGGCAATTAGAGATGACTTATAGGGAAACAGAATTCAATCGTCAGGCTACTTTTGGGGCTCTAGTAAAACAAGTTCAGATATGATTATTGTTTTTTAAAAAGGTGGCGCTATCGACACATTATTTACTTTTTATACACCCCTTTGTTAATTCGGTGATTTTATCATCATCAATTCTAAGTTTATTTTCTGCCAAGATAATGTGAGTCGCTGTGGAAATTGTGGGGAAATTGTGTTCTTCTTTTTACTCGTATTGCCCTTGGGTCTAGTATAGAAATTAAATGATGTTTGTTAAGAAATAAGTCTGCAGATCTGAAAAGAAATAAAAAGGAAGAGATAGTTTAGCTTAGCTATTAAGAGTACTAGTTTAGAGTGTTCAGATATCCGTCAACTTTTCTTTTCGAATGGGATGTTTCAGTGACTTTTGTTTAGATGCCAAAAACTTAAAGTTGAAAAATGCAACGCGTTTTATGGGGTGCGTCAACTTGTACCTAATCAATAACTTCCTATATTCCCACCTGCTTTTCCTCCTCCAACAGGAATCTGCACTTCTATTAGCATTGGTTTAATCGAAGAAAAACTTCGAGTTTAAATTTAGTAATGCTAGGAAGATTAAATTGGTAGATAAAGTTTTGTAAATTAAATGACATGAAAGTTGTTGAATTGATTGTTCCTTGAGCATTAATAATCGTGTTTATTCCTATTGGTGATACATCATTTAATTTGCAAATTTTATCTACAAATTTAATACCCTGTCAAACTTCCGTTGCTGTCAACAACATTTCAACGTACTGATCTCTGGTCATCGTCCTTCGTTCAGATGCCCTGCCTTGCTCTCCGGAGAAACCAATCCAGTACTGCATTTTATGAACAATTGCTCCAGATTTTAGTTTCTTTGTGTTGTAATGTTGTTTTGGCTGTGTTCTTTGGGCCATTTGGCTTTCAAAGAAATATATTTAACCACTATAGTAATATTAATATACTGAATTAGCCACAAAAAATAGGTCAGTACGTGCTCTTAATCATTTAAATAGGAGTCGGTTGATGCACGCTATAGTATTTATTTATTAAAATTAACCTCAACTTTTGCTGCAGGGGCAAAATGCCACCATAGAAAAAGATTGAAGCAACATATATGTCACCTCAATTAAAAGCTTCTTGTGGCTGTCATCTGCAGCTTCAGCTGTCAAAAAATCAGATAAGGACATTGCGCAATATTCGCAGAACTCTATGAAATAATACTCCATCTTTAAATGTGTATTGTTTAATTTGAAGTAAGTACAGAGATTATTAGTCCAGTATTTGTATTACTGTAACAAATGTCTTGTGAAAAATAGAGAAATTTGCAGACACTGCCTGATGGGACCTAGATATACTTGTCTAATCGTATTTTTTTCGTTCCAATCTAGAAATACGAATGTTTACAGAGACATCGTCATGCATACTTTTGGCATAATTCTAGGTAGCACTCCTTAAGCTTTTATCAGCTTCTAAAACTTGATTAGGTTACAAACAAATGAGCACATTTTACCAATCAGTCTTTGCCTAAGTTGTATGTTCACTAGTCTCTCTTGGCCCCACGCGATTATGGTGGGTTCTTTGGCACCACATGTAGGGTAAGTCTCATCAGCGTGCCAAATGTAGTATACGTATTGAATTATCGAGCAAACACACAGAGCCAATGAGACTTACCCTACATGTGGTGCCAAAGAACCCACCATAATCGCGTGGGGCCAAGAGAACCCACCGACCAAGTGGTGGTACGGGCCTGCTTTCCAACAACTCCCTCTGGATATTTCAACAGAGGCTAGTGACCAAAAAAATCCACTCTGCTGAATTACCTGAAACATCTCAAGTTAGTTACATCAAAAGTGAGTAACATGTAGTTCCACTTGATCAATTCCTAAATTTGAAAGAAATGTGATTTTGGACTCAATTGTGATCGTTAATCAACAACTGTATATGGATGTGTTTGTTTTGTTGAGCAGTTGTTGACGGGCATATAAAAAGACCACAAGATCACAAACAAGTCTCAGCGTTTATGGTTGCCTTTTAAGATTCATTTGGCATTAAATCGGTCATACCGGTGTTTTAATGAACATCTGTCCTTGTCGCAAACTAGTCTAAGCGTTTATGCTTCTTATGTTTTACTGAACATCTATCGTTGTCGTTCTTCATTATTGAAGTGCTATTAGCTCGACTGCCGAGGAATTCTGATTTGAATTTATAACACGGTGACTAATAATGCTCCGCATTGGAGTGATCTTGCTGCTCTAGAAATGTCAATGTGATAAAAGATACAAGAGGCTATGTATTTATTTTTGTTTTGTAGGCTGGAACTCCAGTGAAGCCGTATATCTGCACTATGCCGCTGAGGATGGATGATGGCTGGAATCAAATCCAGTTTAATCTAACTGATTTTGTCAGGAGAGCCCATGGAACAAACTATGTGGAGACGTTGCGAGTTCAGGTTCATGCAAATTGCCGTCTGAGGAGGATACATTTCTCTGACCGCTTGTACTCCGAAGAGGAACTTCCTCCCGAGTTTTAGATTGATCCGGTATTCTAATGCTCGTAATCATGCTTCTGTACCTTGTTGTTTGATGTCCACTCATTGACTATAATGTTTGTGCTGCACAGAAAGCGTGATATGATGCAACAAAGGAGGGATCGAAAGCATTGGAGCTGGATTTTGAGACTTTTTCAGATTGTAATTTGTGCTAGTGTGGCTTTTCAAAAACAATAAAGAAACAACTAAGTTGTAACAGAGCATATTTTATGCAGAGAGTAATTTGTGTGGATCCAAATCAAATATAAGCATGAAGCAGAACTAACTGTAATGTTTGCTTGTTTCATTTACTCTGTTTCTTCCCATCTCTCTTCTCCTCCCCTGCCCTGCCCCGCCCTTCCCTTATTTGCAATTATTCATAGTGATACTACAAATGTACGAGTGAAGTCCCGAAGTTCTGAGTGTGCTTAATTTGTTTAATTCTGGTCCCTTTTTCGAACTTATTTTGTTAACGTCAATTGTTGTTTCGCCTCGCGGTTTTATTGTTCCCCCTAAACTCTTTTGCCAATGCCAAAGGCAATTTCTGCACAATTTTTCACTTTCTGCACACTCCCTCTTAATAAAGCGAGAACAATATAACAGAAGAGAGAACCCTTCAATTTTTCAGAAATAACTAATGATGATGAAAAGAACAATATGTTCATAACAGTTCATCTGCAGTATTCATCTAAAGATGTATTACCGATTTTCAATTGTCAAGTGCTGTGTTCTTGACAAGAATGAATGCTTTCGGACCATGAAATGAACCATCTATAACAGATATTACATGATTTTTCTACACATTTATATAAAAAAAGCTTCCCGAGTGTTTGTATTTGATGGGAAAGTAGCACCAGTGCAGAATAAGATGAAAAGTAACAGCAGTGCAGGCTTAATGATCCACTGAGCAGAGATGCAAGTAGCAGTATTGGGGAAGAAGCTTTGAACAATATCAACAGCAATGTCATCAGATTTCGGAGATGCATCCAAGTTCATATCTTTGCTTCCACCAAGAGACTTCTCCTTCCCTCGTTTGCTTGGTGAACCAACGCCGGTTTCCTATCAAAACTCAAGGGCACAAACCTGCTTAAATGTCACCAAAACCTTATTTGAAGCCATACATTTTTGCGGTGAACCATCCTTGCTTTTGACATCCATCTCCCCTTGTTTCTTCGGCTCATAACATCCCCATGGTAGAGTTAAATGCTGTAATCTCTCAGTTCCTCTGGATCACTTCCAGAGAATAAGATGCTCATAGGCTGTGACAATAGGCACAATTTCAGACAAATAAAGTGCAGGATCTTTTTCTTTAAGGAGAGTATGTGGACATTCCAACAAAAATTCATGGAAGGTTTGTGTACAGTTATTGCAGTGAAAGACGACGGAGCTTTACCTTCAGATCGATACGTTCTCCCACTTTATTTCCACATCAAATTGTGAAAATCTTGTTTCTTCTCATCCGTTTCGAGAAGATGCCAACACAAGTGCTTTCCTTTTTGATACCCCAGCTCAACATATACGAATACTCCTAAATTCAAATATGGTGAAATTATAACCAATTGATTGATCTTATAAAACAAGCATGAGGAAACAATTCTGTTTATTTATTTAGTGGTCTTATAAATGATTGATCGATCTTAGAAAAGTTGTTTATTTATCGACTTTTCATAAACAATTCTGAAGAAACAAAAGTGAAATGGAACTCAATTTTTGTTATCTGCAGTGTTCAATATATGAAATATCGTTCCTGTGAAATGTGTAGTGCAGCAACAACCCACCTGTTCTAGTAACATAATGTACTGACTTCCAACAAGCACAGGCATGAGGGCAGTGCTACAAAGAAACCTCTCTTTTTTTTTTTTTTCGTGTGCTGTTCGTCACCCATTCTCACTTCAACAGCTGTGTATGTACAAAAAGAACATATCTGCACCCACTCGAAGATGGCAGCGACATGAAGAGAAGATGAAAACGCATGTTGCTTGTATTGAAAATAAAGCACTATAAGAGTAAAACATCATTCCAGGGGTTACCTATCCAATTGGAGGAGAATCATATTCATGCCAGACTGCAGGAGAACCATTCATGGACAACTAATTGATGGACGCTAAAATCGTTGGCCTTAGATAATCCAATATTTACAACAGTTCCACAGTTTGCTATCCATATCAGCAAAGCCGAGAAACATGGTAGTGAAATAATTTTGCCCTGCAAGCATAGTTGAATTTCACTGTTAACACTCGACTAATTAGCCTCAATTCTACATACAGATGTAACATATTTACAAAAGCCTTAGGAATAATGCCTTCACATTTTCCCTTACTTTTCCCAGTTTATCATCGCAATCAAACTCTGAAAGGGGGAACAAAATTTAGAGAGCAATGTGAAAGTTTTAGTGGGAGCAAAGTAGTAATCACTTGAGGTGTACCAAGATGCAAAGTAACAAGAAATTTTTGGAACCAGTTTTCGGGAATTGCTTATTCCTAAAATATTGAGTAAATAACTCCCGTTGAGAAGTTCAAATTTTACTTGAGAAAAAGAAACAAAAAAGATATATAAGTCCACACACAAGAATTAGAGGCAAAGAAAAGATTGCTTGGAGTTTCATCATCAAATTAAAAAAAATGCTTGTTTATTCTCATCGATGTTGAATGCAAATGTCAATTCGAGTGCATTCCTTTTTCGTACCTCGTCTCAAGAAGATACCCTAAATTCAAAGTTGAAGATACTATAAATTAACAAGTGATATAAGAAAACAAGCATGGGTCTCAGTGGAACCTAAAAATAAGTCAAAACAATTTTAGCACAAGCATGTTTAACCAGATTTTCATGACGAACCAAAATATGAAAAGCATTTCAACCAAATGGAAAAACATCTCAGATATTGATCCTTAACAATAGTTTTAACATCAATTATAGAAAGCAAGAAGGGTAATTGAAAGGATGAAGATGTTAGAAATGGGAATTTACCTTCCGGTATCATGGCCATAGCATCGACCACCTCCGTGGGAGCGTCAGCAGCCTCCCTTATGAGTACTGAAACAATGCAGTCCAACTCCGGGACAGCATTCCCACTATCTGTAATGGTTCTCTTAGCTTGGGGATCTCTATCCTGCACATATATGATTGATTTAGTTAAAAACAGAACTCCTTGTTGGCACCGAAAGATGCTTGCCTCAAAGATTGCCATATGACCTTATTCTTTGGTAGAGCAAACCTTTCACGTTGGAGTCGTTGGACAGATCTTTTATTTTGCTACTCAATCTATCGGCGGCCTGGACGAAAGACTGAAAAGATCTCGCCACTCATAACGCAGTAAACAGGACAATTACAAAGTTATAATTTGCATATTATGTATCTTCTACTTACTTTAGTGTTAAGAACCTCATCACAAAGGAAATTCAAAAGCCTAAGCTTCTGGGAGAAGCTTAAGGCATCATATCCATCTCCGCCTCCACTAAAACACTCTACGGGCAACACTCTGCGGCAGCTCTTTCATAACAGGGTCGACCTTAGAGACCCTACCCTGGATGCGGAGATCAGGTTCTCCAAATCTCGGAACCATGAGCAGTTGGTGCTTGCTTGCTCTAGAGACATAACAGAAAATAAAGTTGGCATAAACCACATGAATTATTTTCACCATTAAAGCTTACTAAAAGTACTTTACACATAACTATAATACACTAGGTAGAGTTCTTACTCCTGTTGAAGAAAAACATATAGCTATGAAATCGAACAATGGAAAACTGTTCAGGCCGTCCACTTCCTCCACATGAGAGTTCTCAAAGAACAGATTCAGCTTGGGACTTTCCAATTTTAAAAAAACTAGAGTAAAAAGAAACAAGAAAAGAAAATGGGATTTCAAGTGAATTGGAAGTTCAGGAATGTTTTAACACCCCATAAAAAGGGTGAACAAAATCAATTAAAAACAAGTTTAGAGCAACTTTTCAATCAAATATATAATAGAACATTCCCCACATCCTCAGCAGCTAATGGTGCCCTGAGGTAGGGGAAGATCAAGATCAACCTCTCAGCTCTCAAAGTGGCGTTCCTTGACCTGCGGCACCCTCCTGCAGCCTTGCCCTTGCCCTTGGCATCATTCTCATTCACAGCACCACCATCATCTCTGCTGCATTACAAGTTTCCATCAACTCGTCCTGCTTTGCTGCATCCGAGTACTCCACATCTTCTCTCTGATCAAGGGCGTTCTCCTTCCCTCGTTTGCCAGTTGAATCAACACAAATTGCCTGCCAAAACTTGAGACTATAAACCCTCTTAAACAGAACTAAAAAACAAACCAACAACAGTATCAATATGCATTCACAAAGAAAATACTATAATCAACTGCAGCTCCATCTCTGCTGTCAAAATCAACCTCTTGAGTCTCAATATTCCCAGGCCATTCCTTGACTTTATGACGCTTTCTGACTGCCTTGGCACTTATTGCTCATAGTAGCACCGCCATCTCTGCTGCCATTACAAATTTCCATCAACTCCTGCTTTCTTTTCTTAGTTTCCTGCTCAACAGATGGTGGAGATGCATACAAGTGTTTTCTTGGTGAAACAACACCGGTTTCCTTTAAAAACTCGAGGGCATATCTGCACCCACTGGAAGATGGCAGCAACATGAAGAGAAAATGAAAAGGCATGCTGCATGTGTTGAAAATAAAGCAGTATATGAGTAAAACATCATTCCAGGGGTTACCTATCCAATTGAAGGAGAATCATATTCATGCCGCACTGCAGGAGAACCATTCATGAATAACTAATTGATGGACATTTAAATCATTGGCCTTAGAAGATCCAATCTTTTCAGTTCCACAGTTTGCTGCCTGCATCAGCAAGGCCGACCAACACAGCAGTGACATAACTTTGCCCTGAAAGCATAGTTGAATTTCACTGTTAACATTTAACCAATATATAAGCCTAAATGATCAAAGATAAATTCTACAGATAGATGTAACATATTTAGAAAAGCCTTAGGAATAATGCCTTCACAATTTCCCCTACATTTCCCATTTTATCATCTCAATCAAACTCCGAAAGTGGGAACAAAATTTAGACATGATTTGACAAGGAAAGATAGCAATGTGAAAGTTTTAGTGGGAGCAGAGTAGTGGTCACTTGAGGGGTACCAAGATGCAAAATAATAAGAAAACTTTGGAACCAGTATTCCTGAATTGCTTATTCCTAAAATATTGAGTAAACAACTTCTGCAGAGAAATTCAAATTTTATTTGTAATGAAAACAAAAAAAAATAAAAAAAGATATCAAAGTCCTTCACAAGAATTAGAGGCAAAGAAAAGATTGCGTGGAGTTTTACCTTCAAGTGGTTGAGCTGTACTTTATGCATAACCATAATACACTAGGCAGATTTCTTACTCCTGTATGAAGAAGAGCATATAGCTATGAAATCGAACAATGGAGTACTGTCCAGGCCATCCACTTCGTCCACTTGACGAGATAGTTCTCGAAGAACGGATTCAGCTTGGGACTTTTCAATTTAAAAACACTAGAGTTAAAATAAACAGGGGAATTTTCAAGTGACTTGGAAGTTCAGGAATGTTTTTAGCACAGAAATGCGGTGCATAAAATCAATTAAAACAAGTTTAGAGAAACATTTAATCAAATATATAATAGAACAAAAGTAAGAATTACCTCGCTAAATGTTTCACAGAACTTCAAAAACTGGAGAGCATTTTCCATATCCTCAGCAGCTAATGGTGCCCTGAGGTAGGGGAAGCTCAAGATCTATCTCTCTGCTCTCAACGAGGCATTCCATGACCCTGCGACACCCTCTTACAGCCTTGCTCTTGCCCTTGGCATCATTCTCATTCACAGCAGCACCACCATCTCTGCTGCATTACAAGTTTCCATCAACTCGTCCTGCTTTGCTACATCCGAGTACTTCACATCCTCTGATCAAGGACGTTCTCCTTCTCTCATTTTCTACGTGAACCAACACACATTGCCTGCAAAAACTCAAGACCATAAGCCCTCTTAAACAGAACTAAAACCAACCAACAACAATATCAATATGAATTCAGAAAGAAAAATCTATAATCAACAGCACCACCATCTCTGCTGCTAAAATCAACCTCTTGAGTCTCAATCCTCGACTTTAAGATGCTTTCTGACTTCCTTGGCATCGACATCCTTATTTCTCATAGAAGCAGCACCATCTCTGCTGCCATTACAAATTTCCATCAACTCTTCCTGCTTTGTTTTCTTAGTTTCCTGCTCATCAGATTTTGGAGATGCGTCCAAGTTCATATCATTGCTTCCATCAAGTGATTTCTTCTTCCCTCGTTTTCTTGGTGAACCAACACTGGTTCACACTGGTTTCCTATTAAAAAAAAATGGAGGGCATCTTAAACGTCACTAAAACCTTGTTTGAAGCCATACGTTTTTGTGGCGAACCATCCTTGCTTTCGACATCCATCTCCCTTGTTTCTTCGGCTCATAACATCCCCAATGGCAGAGCAAAATGCTGTAATCTCTCAGTTCCTTTGGATCACTTCCAGAGAATAAGATGCTCATAGGCTGTGACAATAGGCACAATTTCAGATAAAAATAAAAGTGCAGGATCTTTTTCTTTAAGGAGAGTATGAGGACATTGCAACAAAAATTCATGGAAGGTTTGTGGACAATTAAAGTAGTGAAAGAAGACAGAGCTTTACCTTCAGATCGATGCGTTCTCCCACTTCATTTCCACATTAAGTTGTGAAAATCCTGTTTCTTCTCATATCCGTTTCGATAGGATGCCAACACAAGTGCTTTCCTTTTTCATACCCCAGCTCAACATATCTGAATGCTCCTAAATTCAATTATGGTGAAATTATAAACGATTGATTGATCTTTAGTAACCAAGCAAATGGATCTTAAAATGAAACCTAATTCGTTCAGCTTCTCAAATAATTCCAACCAATAAATAGATTGAGTTAGCATCAACATATACATGAGCTATTCACTTTATTACGCACACGGTTAACAAGTGGACTTTTTCTTTATATTAATGAATATAATCTCCGTCTCTCTGGCTATCTCCGTCTCTCTTTATCACACTTAGAAAGGGAAAAAAGCATGTTATGAACTTTTCAGAAACAATTCTGAAGAAACAAAAGTGAAATGGATCTCAATTTTTGTTCTCTGCAGTGTTCATCATATGAAATATCGTTCCTGTGAAATGTGTAGTGTAGCAACTACCCACCTGCTCTAGTAACGTAATGTACTGACTTCCAACAAGCGCAAGCATGCAGGCAGTGCTCCAAAGAAACCTGGCCTTCATTTTTGTTTTGTGGTCATCGTCACCCGTTCTCACTGCAACAGCTGTGTATGTACAAAAAAGAACATATCTGCACCCACTTGAAGATGGCAGCAACGTGAAGAGAAGATGAGAAGGCATGCTGGTTGTATTGAAAATAAAGCAGTAATGAGTAAAACAACATTCCAAGGGTTACCTATCCAATTGAAGGAGAATCATATTCATGCCACACTGCAGGAGAACCATTCATGGACAATTAATTGATGGACGTTAAAATCATTGGCCTTAGATAATCCAATCTTTACAATTCCAAGTTTGCTATCTGCATTAGCAAAGCCGACCAACACGGCGGTGACATAATTTTGCCCTGAAAGCGTAGTTGAATTTCACTGTTAACATTTGACTAATACATAAGCCTAAATGATTAAAGATAGATTCTACAGATGGATGTAACATATTTACAAAAGCCTTTGGAATAATGCCTTCACGTTTTACTTGAGATGAAACTATACAGAATCTGAATCTTGGCTATGGAATGAAAATGGTGCCATGTACGTACCTCACTTTGACTTGAGATCTCAAATGATGACTTGGTCGCCTATTTCGATGCAAGGAATGTGAGCTAACTTGCTCCACTCTTGTCCCGTCTTCTTCTGACACCGCTTCTCCAGGGAAGGACAATCCGTGATGCTCAGAAAAGAGAGCGATGCCGGCAAACCATCTTTTGGCAGGAACTTGAGACTAACACAGTTGAAAATTTTGAGCTCTTGAAGAGAAGTGAGGTGTTGAAGTCCCTTTCCCTCCAAAGATTTCAGACTTTTCATGTCCCAGATTTCGAGTATGTGAAGAGTGATAGGGAGCAGCTGTTCCTTGAGCAACGTCTCCAACACAACCTCGCTTCTCCAGATCAAAACAGTGCGAAGGGAGACAATTCGTTGCAAACCCCAATTCTTCACTGAAGGCTTCAGTTTCTCACAATCATAGATTTGAAATGATTGTAGGTTGGGAGGCAAACCCCCTTCTGCAAATGACTCAACATTTGGAAGTTCGCCTATCCATAAATCTCGAAGGCCGGTGAGGGTGTGTATTCGGTTGGGCAATAACTTCAAATTCTCATTCCCCGAGACTGACAAAAAAGCCAGCTTGGGAGTGGGCAATCCCCCGTGGGGAAAAGAGACCAGGTTTGGACACTTTGTGATGGAGAGATAGTTGAGATGAGTGAGATTTTCGTCATCAGCCCCTTCTCCAATGGAAAGGGATTCAAGATTTTTACTGCCCCAGATATCAAGAGTTGAAAGTTTGGGGAAAACGCCCAGCGGGAAGGACCTCAGTGAATCACAGCTGTCCCACAGTTCCAAATCTCGAAGGGATGCCAATTTGGCCATCATCTCATGAGATAGGAATTCTAATCTCCTGCAATTTTCTATTTTAAGATATGTCAACGAAGTGGGTAGACCATTTCTAGGGAACGACAAGAGTGATGCGCAGTTAACGAGACACAATCTTTGAAGACAATTGTTGAAGTGCGGCCGCAAGCATTCTCTGCGACTAAAAAATTCAATCTCAAGTTTGGAAAGCGAGGAAAGCGACTCCGTCTCCAGTAACCACGACAGACCAGGGCATTTAACTATCTGCAGTTCTTCAAGAGACTGTATCAAGGACTCCGTGTTAACGATGAGAGACCACGGTATCCATCTCGCTCTGGTAGCCCTTTCATGTAGAACCTCGCAGTCGGACACGGAAAGTTTTCTCAAGCAAGGAAGATGATCGGGCAAGTTTCCCCTCAGCTTCGGACATTTCTCTAAAGTCAGCTCCTCAAGACGGGGAAAGTCTAGAGATTGACCTCTACCTGGACAAGGTAGCCATTCCTCCCACTCCGGCATCTCTTTAAACTCTAGCTTCTTGAGAGATTGAAATGGCTGAATTAAAGAAGCTCCATTACCCCTGTAGAACTCAACACCAATACTCATGACAGATTTCATTCTTTCTATATATAACTCTTTGAGAACGGGTAACCGTCCAACTGGTGGCAACCACAAACAAGTACTACAATCAGTGAGACGCATGACTTGTAAGTTGGAGAAGGAAAAGTCTCCCAACCAATCTGGAAAGCTAGTTCCACCATAAAATCTGATTGTCAGCTTCACCAGGTTTACGGAAGGTTGTAGGCTTTCAAGTACATGTCTCTCTGTTATGGAATCATTTGCATCCTCACGACCCCATGCCAACTCTACTTCGTTCAGATCTTTCTTATCCTTCAAATTGGCCCCCAAGGCATCTATAGGATTGACAACATTTTGCAGATTCAAGATAGAGAATTTTCCTCGAAGGTGCGACAATTGCCCCAGTTCTCCAATGCCACCTGACCCAGTAGATTTCCCCAACACAAAAGCAGTCAATGTTCTCAAACTTTTTAGTCTACCCATTTGCACCGGCATCTCTTTTACACAAGTTCCATCAATATCAAGATGACGCAAATTTATCAATTTTCTCATGTCTGCAGGCAATTCAACAAGTGAGGAACAACCGAACAACAATAGAGTTTGCAAATTATAAAGAGTACACACCGTATCTGGTAACCTTATAATTGCAGTGTAAGAGAGATCAATGTAGCGTAAGTGCAAGTGTTTACCAATGTTATCAGGTATTTGAGTGATATTTTTATATCTTGACAGTGACAACACCCTTAAACATTTTAGTGCTGGTAACAAGTCCTCTAGAACCTTTATGCTTACATAGGTCACATTCCACCCCTCGTGTGGTCTTAAAGACATGGGAAATAGGGTGCGCAAACACTTAATTTCGTCCAATGGCTTAAACTTTGCAACAATATCAAATCTTCCTCTCATATATGACAAATGTCGAACTCGTTTAGGAACTTCATGTGGCTGTCCCTCATCCAACCTAAAACAAAATTCTCTAGACACAGTCATAGCCAAGTCGTTAATGAGATCATGCATTATGAAACTTGATTTCCCAATTAATGATCTTTGAAGTAGAGATCGTGACAATAGTTCATCAAAGTATTTCTCGCCGACCTCTTCCAATCCTTTACCACTCTCAGCTTGTGGAATTAAACCCAGTGCCATCCAAAGTTGAATTATATTTTCCTTTTCAAATTCATAGTCCTTTGGGAAAATTGAGAAATAAGCAAAGCATTGTTTCAAATAAGTAGGGAGATAATAGTAACTCAATCTTAATGATGGAAGAACACCTTTATCATGCAATATCTCCCAAAGATTGTTGTTCAATATGTGACTCCATTCCTCGTAATCCACATTACAACCTAAGAGACCACCAAGTGCTTTTGCAGCTAAAGGAAGACCATTGCACTTGCGTGCAATTTCCTTACCAATTTCTTCCAAGTCTGGATTCGCACTAGGATTTTCATTTCTAAACGCATGTTTTGCGAGTAACAACCAACAATCTTCATCTGACAAATGTTTCAAGTAGTGAATAGGCACGGTGTGCACTAGGGATGCAACACTTTTGTTCCTCGTTGTTACAATGACCTTACTTCCCCTCGCCCCATAAGTAAAAGGAGCCCTTAGAAGATCCCAATCACTATAGTTGTCATTCCAAAGGTCGTCCAACACAAATAGGAACTTTTTCCCCCTCACTTGTTCCCTTAGTTCAACTTGAAGCAAGCTATCTTGAAGACTGCAAGGTTTTGAGCTAATTGATTCAATAAGGGTTTTAGTTACCCTCATAGCATCAAAATCTTCGGAAACACATGCCCAAGCAGTAACATCAAAATGCCCTTTTATTTTTTCATCGTTGTAAAGGACTTGAGCAAGGGTTGTCTTACCAACCCCGCCCATTCCCAATATGGGGATTATTGATACGTGGCTGCTACTCGAATAATCAGATAGCAACTTTGTTTTCAACTTGTCTTTATCTCCATCCCTACCATAAGGACAAAATTCATTCTCAACGAAGAATGTTGTGGGAGTTCTTCGAGAAATTTTCCCCTTAACACCTCCTATAAGACCAAGGAGATTAATTTGTTTTGCGAGGTGTTCTAACCTTTGGAATAACTCTTGTATCCTACCATTCATGCCATGATAAAAAGGATTAAGAGAGGTAGATAGGAAGTTCCACACCTGGGTTTTCTTAGTTTGAAATTCAGCTTCCACCTTGGAGCGCAAAGCTTCAGCATCGATCTCATCGAGTAGATCCTCCGCATCAAAGACAGCATGTTTGAGCTCGTCGAGCCAGCTTCCCACAACAGGGTTGACAATCTGCTTCTTCTCTGCATCATTGAGCACTGCATGAAGGGTCAACAACGTCAGCTTCAACTTCTCCATGAGCGAACGATCATGCTTTTTCCCCCGAAACAGATCCAAGAACTCGCCGGAACCAATCTTGTCGCACATCACGTGGATGGAAGCAGAGAGAAAAGCCTCTCCTATCAAAGCTCCTGCCATTTCACCTCTCTCTCTGTTTTTCTTTTTTCTTCGAAGAATTGTTAGAGGTGAGGAAGAATAAGAGACAATAGGATTTATTGTTTCGAAAAGAGACTACTTGATAAATAAAAGGCATTATCACAACTTGGGGTGGTGAGCAATCCCACTAAAATAGAACTTAATATATACATATTAAATACAAAAACAAATTGATGTAAAATCTCCCAACGACTAATATTATTCCAAATCATGTATGAAACATACACATTTGTCCCTTCATGCTACTTGGTTATAAGGAAACATCATGCATTTATTAATACTATTCAAAGTCATGTATGAAACCTATGCATTTGTCCCTTCATGCCACTTGGTTATAAGCAAACATCATGCATAAGTTGTTTACTAATTAGCATTACTACTATTAGCTTATATCATGACCGTTTTCTTTCTATTATTCATACGCCCAAGACATTGTAAGAAATAATATTGATTATTCAAAACGAACCAACAACTAGTTGCACAGGGTCACAGTCAGTGATACTCCCAACTTGATAAAGAAAGAAAAACAAAGGAAGTTGACTTCCAAACTAAAATAAAATGTATATAAATATAGAAAATTATTATTAGCATTCCAAAAATCTCATTTGACACTCCAAACTTTTTATAATTAGAAGGAAAAATACACTTGTGCGGAGTGTAGAATGAGATTTTTGGAGCGCTAATAACAATTCCCTAAATATGTCTTAACAAATATTGTACGTGGCATTGACTTACAAAAGTTGGGAGCTGTTTTTGTGTTTGGTAAACATTCAGCTTCAGTTTTTTTTCACAGTTTTGGATGAAAAAAAGCCAAAAACAAGAAGCTGCAAAACCCAGCTTTGAAAAACCGGTTTTTTTTCACATCTGTTTTACATAAAAGTTTACCAAACACTATAATATTGTTTTTTTTTTTCAAAAGCACTTTTACAAAAAAGTTTACCAAACACTTTGCTGCTTTATTTCACAGCTGCTTATTCTCCCAGAACAGCAGAATCAGCTTTTTTTCAAAGCACAGCAATACCAAACCAGCCCTTAGACTTTCGCGAATAGACTTATAATTTCTGGTATCTAATAAATATCCAGATTGAAAATATTCATCAATCTACAAAATTTTCTCATGGAGGTACCCATTTTTTTGCCACAGATACCAATATAGAGGCTAAAAGACAATACGATATTAAATTCATATGTGGTTGAGTTATTTATGAGTTTAATCATTAGAATGCATAAGCTCAATTATACATTCAAGTTAGATCAATTCCTGAAGTTTTGGTCAACAATAAAATTGCTTACTTATGAGTTCACCTATAAAACGTGCAAAGGCGATATACTTTTTAACCACAGTTCTATGTATTCTGAATTTTTGTCCACAACTTTTGTGGCATATAGAGGCTAAAAGATGCTACGATATTAAATCCATACATGGTCGAAATATTTATCAGTTTAATCATTAAAATACATAAACACAATTATGCATCTAGGTTAGATCAATTCCCGAAGTTTTGCTCCATAATAAAAACTGCTTAGCTATGAGTTCGCCTATAAAACGTGCAAAAGCGATATACTTTTTAGCCACAGTTCAATGTAATGTGAATTGTTGTCTGCAATTTTTGTATCTAATAAATATCCATGGTTAAAAATATTCATTGATCTACCAAAAGTTATCATGGACGTACCCATTTTTCTACCACAGATAGGAATATAGAGGCTAGAAGATTCTTATTTAATTAAAACATACCAAACTCATTAAACACTTTAACCAGAAGCTCATACCGATTATTAAGCTAATTAGTGCTCTAGAAATTTAGAGATGTCAAATGATGAGAAAAGGAAGAGGAAGAGGTTTGGATAACTACGGAAGAGTAGATGGGGTTGCAGAATGACAACCATGGAAGATGGAAGGAGTTTTTTAAGAGAGAGAGAAGTGGATTTGCTCCATGGAGATGATGGATTGGTTAGCGTTTTATTTTTTATTTTTAAGTAGATTGACTTGGGTGTAAAAAGAAGTTTGATTGAGTTGAGTTTTGATAAGTAAGGGTGATTTCGGAAATACGTTGGGTGTAAATAGATAATGATAGATAAATCAAATACAATGTGGATACAAAAAGTAAGTTGGGTGTTAAGATACAAAATATGAGTTCAAATAAAAATTCCCAAACTCTCCCATGGTCAAGTTAGTGAATGATTTTAGACTTAAGCAGTGGACAAGAGAATTCAAGTATTTAGATTGTGTTATCAGAGATGAACCTTACATGGGTGTATTTATATAGATAGACATTTTTAGGATAGAAAATATCTAGGAATAGATATTGCATTGTGATTACTTGTTGCACTCTCCTATCCCTAGATTGTAGGAAATTCAAGATTTAAAGGATCTGATGGTGTCCATATCTGGATCAAAGCATGGTTATCCAGCAGAGTCATAAAGACTCCGATTGTTGCCCCGGAATCAAATAATGGTGGCATCATTATCTATCTAATACAACTCCGTCCGCAGCTGATGAATCCATAACCAGACTGCTGAAGTAACTGTATTCAGATCAGCTTTGTTCTCGAAAATCATCATCCACAATTAACTCCAACCATTCATTTGAAAGGCAATCTGATCCCCTTGATGATGGATTGTTATCCAAAGGCCATTTGTTTTGCTCGACTGCGTTCACATCATTTGTCAGGCTGTCAGCCATTAAAGCTTTTGACCCAATGTAGCTTTTCGACAAAGACCCATAATTTCCAAATGAGCTATGAATATTTCAATTTCTGGAGCTTTAGGGCTGGTTTGGTATTGTTGTGCTTTGAAAAAAAAACTGCTTCTGCTGTGCTATGAGAACAAGCAATTGTGAAATAAAGCAGCAGAGTGTTTGGTAAACTTTTTTTGTAAAAGTGCTCTTGAAAAAAAAAAAAAGCAATATTATAGTGTTTGGTAAACTTTTATGTAAAAAAATGTGAAAAAAAAAACCGGTTTTTCAAAGCTGGGTTTTGCAGTTTCTTGTTTTTGGCTTTTTTTCATCCAAAACTATGAAAAAAAAGCTGAAGTTGATTGTTTATCAAACACAAAAATAACTCCCAGCTTTTTTTTATAACAGTTTTTTTCATAATCACTTCAGTACCAAACCAGGCTGTAGGGCTTGGTTTGGTATTGTTGTGCTTTAAAAAAAAAGCTGCTTCTGCTGTGCTGTAAGAATAAGCAGTTATGAAATAAAGCAGCAGAGTATTTGGTAAACTTTTTTTTTGTAAAAGTGCTCTTGAAAAAAAAAAGCAGTATTATAGTGTTTGGTAAACTTTTATGTAAAACAGATGTGAAAAAAAACCGGTTTTTCAAAGCTGGATTTTGCAACTTCTTGTTTTTGGCTTTTTTTATCCAAAACTGTGAAAAAAAAACTGAAGCTAATTATTTATTAAAAACAAAAACAGCTCCTAACTTTTTTTGATATCAACTCTTTTCAAAACCACCTCCGTACCAGACCAGGCCTTAGTATTCTGGGCTTATTCTGCAACGGGGTCTTGCAAAGATACATGGTGTATTTGCATAGAGGTTCGTGACTGAAATTGCAGTGAAGGAAAACTGAGCCTCTGGGTGTTAATTGCATAGCGTCTCAGTCGGAAATTAGTCGGGGAAGAAGAAGGGGAGAGCGGGAGGGAATTTGGGGGTTGTGGAAGAGAGAAGAGGGTGGAGCACATGTGGTAAGCCATTTCCCTCTATGAAATTGGGTTGACTCACTTTTGCCTTATGTTCATAATGTATAGATCGGAGTGTTCGTCAACTCGGGCCACAACCAACTAGACGACCAACTGGACCGGAGTTGCTTGCAGCAGAATCGGTGGGACTCGACGGGTTGTTTCTCTTGATCTTTCCGAATTCGGACTCACTGGCTCCATAAGCCACCGTGTTGGTGGCTTGACAGTTCGTTGATGATGATGAGCGGTGGAGACGGAGGACTAGAAACTTCGATGATGATGAGTAGATTTGGAGATTTCTGACAAACTATCCAAAATTCCAAGTGAGGTCCCCAATTTGAATCTTTTATTATTTTCTTTAAGTTTTGAAGGTTGCCCCAAGGAATTGAAATAGGGATTTTACTTGGAAAAGGGAAAGGCAGAGAACAAAGAATCGTGAACTCTAGTATAAATGGTATTATAGTATTTTTATGGGAAATTTTTGTAAAACCCCTCTCAAAAACCCGACCTCTGATGTCCATTGGACGTCAGACGACGGCGGGGCACATGGCTGCACCTTTTACGGCCTTCCGAGGGCTTTCTAAGGGTTTTGGCTTTTTTCCTTCATTTTTGGATTTCGTCGCAGGTATAAACTTTCATCTCTTGTCGATATCTTACTACTTGAAGTTTGGTTTATGTTGAAAAACTGAGTTTCCGCTCACTGGAAGCCATCGCGCATGCGACTCATGTAGTGGTGTGTGGGCAACTCTAGTGACATGGATTTTGGACAGATGTTCTCGATGCCCCAAAGCCTATATCCAAGGGTCGTTTGTTGAGATTCGATGCGATAGTTAATTATTCAATTTTTGAATTAATTGTATCGTCGTTCAATTTTCACAATTGACATCGTTGGATCGTTGTGCAATTTTACGAGTATGCTATTTATTGATTGTCGATCCTTTGTTAACCTGTGGAATGGAAATCCAATGTTTGGATCTTTTATACTGAAGAATCTAGTGTAGAATGTCACGCTGAAACTCAAAACTCAAAACTCTCTTCATATTTGCCTTGTTTTCCTAAATTCATTAAACATCCATTAAATTTGCTTATGTGGCTTTAAATTCTATGAAATCAATGGAATTTTATATTTTTGTTGGATTAATATTTTGGTTTGCCGTTATTGTTTGATTTGATTAACAATTTGGCCCCATTTTCATAAAATTAGTTTGGTTTTACATATACATTTTTTAACCCACATCAGCATATATGACAATTTTTTAACAGAATTGACCAAAACAAAGCAATCTAGAGCAAATTTTGACTTTCATAGACTAGGTGGAATCTACTATATGAATCATAAAACACCACTTTGCTCAATTCTACATCAAGTTTTTCTTTAACTCCAAGCACTCTATATCTTTTCTTAAATTATCCATAAGAATTAATATACTAAATTAACTAAAAACTGACCACTATAGTAATATTATTATCCTAAGATAGCCAGTAAATTTTTTTATTCACTTAAATTATAATTCGGTTGATGCACGCTATATAAAATTACCTCAACTTTTTCTGCAGGGGCAAATTGCCGCCAACAGAAAAAGATTGAAGCAGCATATAGATGCCCCCTCAATTAAAAGCTTCTTGTGGCTGTCATCTACAGCTTTAGCTATCAAAAAATCAAAGACTTCGTGCAATATTTGCAGAACTATGAGATTATTGCTCTAATATTTGTACACATGTAACACAAACGTCTTGTGAAAAGGTAGAGAAATTTGCAGAGACTACCTGAAGAGACCTATATGTATATATTTTTCTGCTCGTAACTTTTCCTTCCAATATAGAACTACGAATGTTTACAGACATGTCATTATTTAGGCGCATGCCTTTGAGGTATCGACATGAAGATAGGGTAAATTGTGCCTGGTGGTTTGATATTATGTGTTTGTTTTTTTGAGCAGTTGTTGATGGGCATATAAAAAGACCACAGGATGAAGACATACAATCCAATGTTCTTGAAATAGTTGGGTCGAACATCCCGTCCACGTACATTACTTGCCCAGCAGACCCATCAGCTACACTGAGTATAAAACTTCCGTTCCTGGTTATGATTGTAAAGAATCTGAAGAAATATTTCACATTTGAGATTCAAATTCTGGATGACAAGAATGTCAGGCGACGTTTTCGAGCTTCCAATTTTCAAGTGTGTAAGTTTGCCCATGTTTATTGATGTTTATCAACTGCCTTGAGATTCATTTGGCATAAAATTGGTCATGTTTCATTCTTACTTCTTTGTTAATATTATTCATGACTGAAAATGGTAGGTAAAGTTTTGGATTAGTAGGAGTTCTGGTGAACGTTTGCTGAACATCCATCGTCGTTCTTTATTATTGAAGTGCTATTAGTTTGACTGTCGAAGAATTCTGATTTGAATTTACAACGCAGTGACTAATAATGCTTCCCATTGGAGTGATCTTGCTGCTCTAGAAATGTCAAAGTGATGAAAGATACAAGAGGTTATGTATTTATTTTTGGTTTGTAGGCTGTAACTCGAGTGAAGCCATATATCTGCACCATGCCCTTGAGGATGGATGATGGCTGGAATCAAATCCAGTTTAATCTAGCTGATTTTACGAGGAGAGCCTATGGAACAAACTATGTGGAGACATTGCGAGTTCAGGTTCATGCAAATTGCCGCCTGAGGAGGATATATTCCACTGACCGCTTGTATTCCGAAGAGGAACTTCCTCCGGAGTTTAAGTTGTACATGTCACGCCCCGATCCCGACATATGTCCAGGATGGACACATGACGTCACCCAAATACTCATATATCTCACATACCCCGTCTCAGGAATGTGGCAATCACAATTCGAGGATCAAATTACAAAGAAAATTTTCATTTACCTTATAGCTGCATCTAACCTCCTCGTTAGACTACCTACGTACCCTTAAATAGGGATCAAGCCATTCGTAGTTCATTATCACAAAATCAGACGTTTATTCCACTAAGTTCAAGCAGAAAAGCATATTATTCCTCAATCATTCAATATAACTTGACAATATGTAATTCCTCGACTCAGGCTACATAACCAATCCCCATGAAAACATGATTTCTCTCCCATCCAACATATAAATCATTATGTCACATCATGATATCGCAATTCACAACATACATCATATTTAAGGGCCAACGAAACACAAAACCATTCTCTAGCCACATTAATTAATTAATTTGATCAAAGTAATAACAATCATTCCCATATCTTCTAAATTCATACCTTACGAAATCATAATCGAATCATAGAAAATCCTGAAGGAGTCACTCAGACGTCCAACATCTTTTCTAACTCAATTCATAAGACTCTCGAAACCATTGACACAAATATATATATATAACTAAGGCTAGAGTGACACAGTTAGGCCAAACCTACTTCTTCAAACAATGAGATTTTAGGCCATTCCATGAAATTCAACAACCTCGGGTTCCGAACCACTCAACGGAACCATACCAAATATCATCGTCTAAAAATGTACCATTTACAACTAATCATCATCACCTCTAGAATGCGTATGGCCCCCCATCACGGATATACCAAGCAGGACCATAGGCAAAAACTCATTGTGCAGGCAGTGATCACCTATTGCAGATATACCAAGCATGATCACCCTGAATATATATGGTGCCCCCATTGCGGATATACCAAGCAGGACTATCCATGTACTACAACTACATGGTGCAATCTCATCATCACACATTAAACATAATTATACCCATACATGCTATCATTCCACATATCAACCAGCATCAAGTCAGATGGAGCCCAACACAAGGAATTCCCTTAATTACTATTTCTACTAAAATCCCATAAAGTACCTAACTCATCTCCTGACTTCCATCTCCATCTCATGATAGGTAGACTGCCAAGTTCAAATAGATATACAGTTGGTAATCATATCCAAATAATTATCAAACAATATTTAAATCCCATAATTGTCATAACATTCATCATAATTATCAATCACATTATTAAAAAAGATAATTAAACACATATATGTCCCAAACGTCATCAGTGCACAAGCCAAATCCTATTTAATAAGCATAGGTCTATGGCTAAATATATAAAATCACATTTCAATAGAAATCATATTCATAAGACCAATTCTTAATCACAGTTGATATCAATATAAGAAATTAAGATAATAATCATGTCTCATATATTCAAGTCGCTATCAAACCAATATAAGCCCACTAGATTTTCACTAGTAATACCCTAAGGTCCGTAAACCATATCTACAATAACATACTAAAATTTGGTGTCAATTCAATGGTAAGATCGTCAATTACTAGAATATTTAAGTGACGGACCTTATCGAAAATATATTCAACCAATAGCATTTCATAAATCAAATGTTACATATCGGAAAATTCGACTTTTTCCAAAAATTCTCAAATTTCACAAGAATGAAGATCTCAACAAGTAGAGTAAACTTTATACCTACCGCCAAGGCTAATTTGGCCAGAAAACACCCCAAACTGGTCACGAACCGCCGCAACCCTAAGGTGGGTGTTCTTCAATTCGACTTCCTTGGTGTTCCAACGCCCCTACAACCTGTTGGGTCTTGTTCCTAGGTCCAAGGGGAATTGATTAAGGGTGATGGTGCATGGTGATACTCACCGGAACAACGGAATCACCATCAAAACTCCATGGGTCACCCGCACGATTTTTACTTGGTTTTGGACCTAAAACCCTTCAATCTTGGGCGAGAAAGGTAGAAGTGAGGTAGTGGAAGAGATTGCAGGTAGTTGGTGGTGGTTGTTCAACGGAAAAGATGGCGAAAATCGCCGAAATTTGCTCGGGTGGGGGCGCGGGTGTACGGATGGGAGGGGGAGGTCTCTTTCTTCCTTTTTCTTTTCTTTTCCCCCCTTTTTTTTCCTCTTCCTCCTCATTCCTTCCTTTTTTTTTTTAATCCCCTTAGCCGGTTCCCTTAACCCAAATAAAAATTTAGGCCTTTTACTCTCTAGTGGAAATTAAATAATTTTCACAACTTCAAACGTCTGTAACTATACCGTTATAACCCGAACTCCTAAACGGCTTGCGCCTATGCGCTCGTGGCTTCGAGTCCTATTCGAAAACGTTACCTGTAACCTCGAAAGGTCGAGTAAATAATTTTCCAAACTTCACTCTTCGTAACTAGTTTAATTGAAATCTAATTTCAAATAAATCAATATAAATTCTCGAAAAATAATATGAAATCTCAATAATACAAATACGTATATTATAACAGTGAAATCTGGAAACGGGGTTCCACATTCTTTCCCCCTAAAAAAATAAATTTCATCCTCGAAATTTCCAATATCAAATCACTATCCACGAATGCAACAATTCAAGAAAATAGTGATGCACAAACACATTCACATTTCGACTATAACCAGATTAAGCTAACTCAAGTTCGACCAACCTCAACTCACAAATACAATCATCGTCGTCCCAGTACGACCTCAACACCAATCTTTGCACAATCACAAAGAATGCCACTATTAATAAGAATTTATCAATACTCATGATTCTGGCAACCAAACCAACCAAATTTGTAATTACAAACTTTCCCCATCATTCCATTTATAATGAATAAGGTCATAACCTCAGCCTATGAGTTTATTCAAGCTCAAAATAAATAAATCAACAAAGATCATCGTGACCCTCACCCATAAACTTAGATTCCTAGCAATATTTATTGGCAGAATAATTATCAGGAATTCTAGACATACACATTGGCAAAATAATTATCAAACATCAAGCCGCAATTCTCATTGGCTAAAAAAATTCCAGATTATCAAACCACATCTACCATTGGCTAGATAAACGGTAGCATAATGACCACAAGCATTGGTAAAATCACTTACCATCATTGACTATACATAGCCGTCACCACGATTCTTCCTCAAAATTTCTAGCCACACCCACTAGTGATATTAACATCAGAAAATTTTCACCATACTCATCATTAGCAAAACAAATATTATAAATTCCAGCTGTAACCCTCATTGGTCAAATAAATATTAGAATTTCAAGCCAAACCATCAGAATTGGCAAATCACATATCAAAAATTCCAGCCACATTCATTGGAATTCCAATCACAATTATTCACCACTATATATTAAACCAATCATAGCCTTGGGTTGCGATTTCATTCCCACTCATAAAATCATCACGACTTTCATAAATATGAAAATTTTCAACCATAATTATCATGGCCATAAGATTTGAAAATGTCTAACCATAATCATCATTGGCGAAACAACGATTTCATCAATCATATAAATCACTATGGTTCAACATGATACCTTAATTCATAGCATGTAACATATCAAAGAACCAATGAAGCATAGTCTTATTCTCAAGCCACATTGATCCACCAATTTATTTATAATAATATCAATCACATCCAACATCATTCCACAATCACTGCAATTACTTATTTCCATGAATCAAAGATGCACGACATTAACATCTAACTACATCAATCTATCAATGAATAACATATCATTTCACAAATTTAATTAAAAAACTCTACATAAATCCCCACTTGGATTATAAGTAATAACATGGTGAATTCATTTATATTCACAAGGTCTACTGTTATGACTCCCCATTCACTCAAATCTAGGGTCAGACTAACCTTATGAAAATAAGCAAGAGCAAGGATTTCAAACAACTCAACGAAATCCAAAATATCCAATGGTTTCTCGTAATCTACCCAAATCTATCACATGTATAATCCATGCCTACATCATGAGAATGGTGCACTGGCCAACCAAAACTCAGATAACTGCAAAGCTCGGGTGAGCAACAATAATCCATGTATGTGATACAATTAATAAAACCAGCCATCAATTACAATTTATAAACCTTGAATATAAATCATTCATAAGAAATCAATACTAACCATTTGAAAACTCTGAAGGAGTCACCTAGACATCCAACGGTTCGTCTGAAGCAAATCACAATATCTCACAATCATAATCTCATGCAACACAATGAAAAGTAAGGCTAGAGGGATGCAGTTCGGCCGAAGTCTATATAAGTAACCAAACAGGAAGTGGCCCCCCAAAGCGGATTAACCAAGCAGAGCCACCCCTAAGAAAGTAACTAAGCAGGCAATGACCCCCCTAATGCGGATTAACCAAGTAGAGTCACTCCTACAGCTGTTAGGAAGTGATCACCCAATGTGGATTAACCAAGCATGAACACTCTTAAGCATACATGACCGTAAGGATCACCCAACGCGAATTAACCAAGCACGATCCATATATAGTATGGTCCCCCAATGCGAATTAACCAAGCAGGGTCAAGATAATCAGGTAGGTAGTGACTCCCTAATGCGGATTAACCAAGCAGGATCATAGTCCACTACTAGCCCTCAATTTACAAAACATTTCAATATGCAATTCGAATCACTTTTCCACAAATATTAGCAATCCATGAATCAAATCACATTTAATAATTATAGATCGATGGCCAATTATAAAAGAATCACATTTTAACAGAAAACACATTTATAAAACCCAATCATATCCACATAGGATAGCAATTACGAAAACAAGGTAATCACCAATATCACGTATATTAAAGTCACTCACCGAGACAAGTCCGCAAAGCTTCACTAAGTCTCTAGTAATAATAATTTTAGTAATTCCAATGGTTCAAGACCCGTTGACCAAAGTAATACCAATGCAAATCATAATTCCCATATATATAAACATATATCACATGAATGCATCTTTATGCATAAAAATTGTGAAATCATGTAACCACATGCATATCGTAATTCATGCCAACGAGACTCGAGAAGATTGCATATCATAGAGTATGATCACTTGCTCTGATACCATTAAAGTTGTCACGTCCCAATCCCGACATACGTCCAAGATCGACACATGACATCACCCAAATACTCGTATACCTCACATACCCCTTCTCAGGAATATGGCAATCACAATTCGAGAATCAAATTACAAAGAAAATTTTCATTTACCTTATGGCTACATCTAACCTCCTCGTTAGACTGCCTACGTATCCTCAAATAAGGATCAAGCCATTCGTAGTTCATTATCACAAAATCAGACGTTTATTCCACTAAGTTCAAGCAGAAAAGCATAGTATTCCTCAATCATTCAATATAACTTGACAACATGTAATTCCTCGACTCAGGCTACATAACCAATCCCCATGAAAACATGATTTCTCTTCCATCCAACATATAAATCATTATGTCAGATCATGATATAGCAATTCACAACATACATCATATTTAAGGGCCAACGAAACACAAAACCATTCTCTAGCCGCATTAGTTAATTAATTTGATCAAAGTAATAACAATCATTCCCATATCTTCTAAATTCATACCTTACGAAATCATAATCGAATCATAGAAAATCCCGAAGGCGTCACCTAGACGTCCAGCATCTTTTCTAACTCAATTCACAAGACTCTCGAAACCATTGACACAAATATATATATAAATATATATATATATATATATATAGAATTTCATGGAGTGGCCTATATATATATATATATATATATATATATATATAACTAAGGCTAGAGTGACACAGTTAGGCCAAGCCTACTTCTCCAAAAAAAGAGATTTTAGGCCACTCCACAAAATTCAACCACCTCGGGTTCCGAACCACTCAACGGAACCAAACCAAATATGATCGCCTAAAAATGTACCATGTACAACTAATCATCATCACTTCTAGAATGCGTATGGTCCCCCATCACGGATATACCAAGCAAGACCATAGGCAAAAACTCATTGTGCAGGCAGTGATCACCCATCGCGGATATACCAAGCATGATCACCTTTGAATACATATGGTCCCCCTATCGCGGATATACCAAGTAGGACCATCCATGTACCACAACTACGTGGTGTAATCTCATCATCACACATTAAACATAATTATACACATACATGCTATCGATTCCACATATCAACCAGCATCAAGTCAGATGGAGCACAACACAAGGAATTCTCTTAGTTACTATTTCTACTAAAATCCCATAAAGTACCTAACTCATCTCCTAACTTCCATCTCCATCTCATGCTAGGTAGAATGCCAAGTTCAAATAGATATATAGTTGGTAATCATATCCAAATAATTATCAAACAATATTTAAATCCCATAATTGTCATAACATTTATCATAATTATCAATCACATTATTAAAAAAGATAATTAAACACATATATGTCCCAAACGTCATCAGTGCACAAGCCAAATCCTATTTAATAAGCATAGGTCTATGGCTAAATATATAAAATCACATTTCAATAGAAATCATATTCATAAGACCAATTCTTAATCACAATTGATACCAATATAAGAAATTAAGATAATAATCATGTCTCATATATTCAAGTTGCTATCAAACCAATATAAGCCCACTAGATTTTCACTAGTAATACCCTAAGGTCCGTAAACCATATCTACAATAGCATACTAAAATTTGGTGTCAATTCAATGGTAAGATCGTCAATTGTTAGAATATTCAAGTGAACCTTATCGGAAATATACTCAACTAACAGCATTTCATAAATCAAATGTTACATATCGGAAAATTCGACTTTTTTCAAAAATTTTCAAATTTCACAAGAATGAAGATCTCAACAAGTAGAGTAAACTTTATACCTACGGCCAAGGCTAATTTGGCAGGAAAACACCCCAAACTGACCACAAACCGCTGGAACCCTAAGGTGGGTGTTCTTCAATTCGACTTCCTTGGTGTTCCAACGCCCCTACAACCTGTTGGGTCTTGTTCTTGGGTCCAGGGGGAGTTGATTAAGGGTGATGGTGTATGGTGATACTCACCGGAAGGGTGGAATCGCCGTCAAAACTCCATGGGTCACCCGCACGATTTTTACTTGGTTTTGGACCCAAAACCCTTCAAGAAAGGTAGAAGGGAGGTAGTGGAAGAGATTGTAGGTAGTTAATGGTGGTTGTTCAACAAAAAATATGGCGAAAATCGCCGAAATTTGCTCGGGTGGGGGCGCGGGTATACGGACGGGAGGGGGAGGTCTCTTTCTTCCTTTTTCTTTTCTTTTCCCCCCTTTTTTTCCTCTTCCTCATCATTCCTTCCTTTTTCTTTTAATCCCCCTAGCCGGTTCCCTTAACCCAAATATAAATTTGGGCCTTTTACCCTCTAGTGGAAATTAAATAATTTTCACAACCTGAAGTTTCACAACTTCAAACGTCTGTAACTACACCGTTATAATCCGGACTCGCAAACGTCTCGCCTATGCGCTCGTGGCTTGAAGACCTATTCGAAAATGTTACCTGTGACCTCGAAAGGTCAAGTAAATAATTTTCCAAACTTCACTCTTCGTAACTAGTTTAATTGAAATCCAATTTCAAATAAATCAATATAAATTCTCGAAAAATACTATAAAATCTCAATAATACAAATACGTAGATTATAACAGTGAAATCTGGAAACAGGGTTTCACAATACCTCCCAATGCAGGTAATTTAGATCGATCCAGTCTTCTAATGCCTGCAATTATGCTTCTGCACCTTGTCGTTTGATGTCCACTCATTGCTTATAATGTTTGTGCTGCACCGAAAGCATGATATGATGCAACAAAGGAGGGATCGTACGCATTGGAGCTGGATTTTGAGATTTTTTCAGATTGTAATTTTGCTAGTGTGGTTTTCCAAAACAAGGAAGAAACAACTAAGTTGTAGTGGTGCATGAAGCATGAAGTCTTGAAGTTCTAAATGTGCTTAATTTAGTTAGGGGTGTGATATTCATACACATTTTTTTTATCTTTCCCACACTTTTAGTTTTCTGCCGTCGGAATGAATAAATTAAAGATCAACAGACAAAAATTAACAAAAAATGTGTGAGAAGTAAAAAGAGGTGTGTGGATTGCACACCCCTTTAGTTAAAGAACGTCAATTATTGTTTTCCCTCGTATCTTTTTTTTTTTTTTTTTTTTTTTTTTTCCTTCCCTAAATCTCAGTTCACTCTTAGATTTCACTCTGTCGCTTTACATGTTGCACCTAAACTAATTAGCCAATGCCAAAGAACACGGATCCCCTCCGGATCTATTATGCCATTCGTTCATCGGGAATCGTGTGGTCAGTTTCGTCAAGTACTATTTGTGTTTAATTTAAAATAATAAAAGTAAAATGATTTATGACCGTACGATTCACGATGAACGGTTGAGATGTAGGAATCTTTAGGATCCCCCACATAATGGATCCGGAAGGGATCCGTTTCAAATGCGGAAGACGATTTCTGCCCAATTTTTCACTTTCTGCACACGCCCCTCTTAAATTTGGGCTTTGGGGCGATTAAGCGAGAACGATATAACAGAAGGGAGAACCATTCAATTTTTCAGAAATAAATAATGATGATGAAAAGAACGATATGTTAATAACAGTTCATCTGCAATACCACATTACAATTGTCAACTGTTGTGTTCTTGAGAAGAACAAATGCTTTCGTTTTCGGACCATGAAATGGACCGTCTATAACAGATATCACAGGAATTTTCCACACATTTATGTAACAAATGCTTCCTGAGAGTTTGTGTTTGATGGGAAAGTGGCACCAGTGCAAGCGTAATGATCCACCAAGCAGATATGCAAGTAGCAGTAGTGGGGAAGAAGCTTTGAACAATACAACAATGTCATCAGATTTCAGAGACGCATCCAAGTTCATATCTTTGCTTCCACCAAGAGACATCTCCTTCCCTCGTTTGCTTGGTGAACCAACACCAGTTTCCTAACAAAACCCGAGGGCATAAACCCGCTTAAACATCACTAAAACCTTGTTTGAAGCCATACATTTTTCCAGTGAACCGTATCCTTGCTTTCGACATCCATCTCCCCTTTGTTTCTTCCGCTCATAACATCCCCAATGGTAGAGCATAACGCTGCAATCTCTCAGTTCCTTTGGATCACTTCCAGAGAATAAGATGCTCATAGGCTGTGACAATAGGCACAATTTCAGATAAAACTAAAAGTGCAGGATCTTTTTCTTTTAGGACAATATGTGAACATTCCAACAAAAATTCATGGAAGGTTTGTTTGTGCACAGTTAATGGAGTGAAAGTCGACGGAGCTTTACCTTCAGATCGATACGTTCTCCCACTTTATTTCCACATCAAATTGTGAAGATCTTGTTTCTTCTCTCCGTTTCGAGAAGATGCCAACACAAGTGCTTTCCTTTTTCATACCCCAGCTCAACATATACTAATACACCTAAATTCAAATATGGTGAAATTATAAACAATGGATTGATCTTATAAAATAAGCATGAGGAAGCAATTCTATTTATTTATTTAGTGGTCTTATAAATGATTGATCGATCTTAGAAAAGTTGTTTATTTATCAACTTTTCAGAAACAATTCTGAAGAAACAAAAGTGAAATGGAAATCAATTTTTGTTATCTGCAGTGTTCAATATAAGAAATATCATTCCTGTGAAATGTGTAGTGCAGCAACCACCCACCTGTTCTAGTAACATAATGTACTGACTTCCAACAAGCGCAAGCATGAGGGCAGTGCTACAAAGAAACCCGTCTCTCATTTTTTTTTTTTTTTTTTTTTTTTTTTTTGTGGTCATCGTCACCCGTTCTCACTTCAACAGCTGTATATGTACAAAAAGAACATGTCTGCACCCACTCGAAGATGGCAGCGACATGAAGTGAAGATGAAAACGCATGTTGCTTGTATTGAAAATAAAGCAGTATAAGAGTAAAACATCATTCCAGGGGTTACCTATCCAATTGGAGGAGAATCATATTCATGCCAGACTTTAGGAAAACCATTCATGTATAACTAATTGATGGACGCTAAAATTGTTGGCCTTAGATAATCCAATATTTACAACAGTTCCACAGTTTCTGTCCGTATCAGCAAAGCCGAGAAACACAGTAGTGACATAATTTTGCCCTGAAAGGATAGTTCAATTTCACTGTTAACATTCGACTAATTAGCCTAAATTCTACATATAGATGTAACATATTTACAAAAGTCTTAGGAATAATGCCTTCACATTTTTCCCATACTTTTCCCAGTTTATCATTCAATCAAACTCTGAAAGGAGGAACAAAATTTGGACATGATTTGACAAGGAAAGATAGCAATGTTTAAGTTTTAGTGGAAGCAAAGTAGTAATAACTTGAGGTGTACCAAGATGCAAAGTAATAAGAAAGTTTTGGAACCAGTTTTCATGAATTGCTTATTCCTAAAATATTGAGTAAACAACTCCCGTAGAGAAGTTCAAATTTTACTTCGAGGAAAAGAAAAAAAACAAAAAGATATGTAAGTCCACACACAAGAATTAGAGGCAAAGAAAAGATTGCGTGGAGTTTTACCTTCACGTGGTTTCGCTTGCTTCCTTCCATCATCAAATTGAAAAAATGCTTGTTTATTCTCATCGATATTGAATGCAAATGTCAACTCGAGCGCATTCCTTTTTCATACCTCGTCTCAGGAAGATACCCTAAATTCAAAGTTGAAGATACTATAAATTAACGAGCGATATATGAAAACAAGCATACATCTTAGTGGAACCAAAAAATAAGTCAAAACAATTTTAGCACAAGCATTTTTAACCAGATTTTCATGAAGAACCAAAACATGAAAAGCATTTCAACCAAATGGAAAAACATCTCCAATGTTGAGCCTTAACAATAGTTTTAACATCAATCATAGAAAGCAAGAAATGGGAATTTACCTTCAGGTATCATGGGCATAGCATCGACCACCTCCGTGGGAGTGTCAGCAGCCTCACTTATGTGTACTGAAACAATGAAGTCCAACTCTGAAATCGGGACAGCATTCCCACTATCTGCAATGGTTCTCTTAGCTTCGGGATCTCTATCCTGCACAGATATGATTGATTTAGTTAAAATCAGAACCCCATGTTGGCACCGAAAGATGCGTGCCTCAAAGATTGCCATATGACCTTATTCTTTGGTAGAGCAAACCTATCACGTTGGACAGATCTTTTATTTTGCTCCTTAAACCATCAGCGTCTGGACGAAAGACTGAAAAGATCTCGTCACTCATAACGCAGTAAAAAGGACAAATACAAAGTTATAATTTGCTTCTACTTTAGTGTTAAGAACCTCGTCACAAAGGAAATTCAAAAGCCTAAGCTTTTGGGAGAAGCTTAAGGCATCATATCCATCCCCGCGTCCACTAAAACACTCTACGGGCAACACTCTGCGGCTGCTCCTTCATAACGGGGTTGACCTTAGAGACCCTGGATGCGGAGATCAGGTTCTCCAAATCTTGGAACCATGAGCAGTTGGTGCTTGCTTGCTCTAGAGACATAACAGAAAATAAAGTTGGCATAAACTTACTAAAAGTACTTTACACATAACTATAATACACTAGGTAGAGTTCTTACTCCTGTTGAAGAAAAACATATAGCTATGAAATCGAACAATGGAAAACTGTTCAGGCCGTCCACTTCCTCCACACGAGAGTTCTCAAAGAACAGATTCAGCTTGGGACTTTCCAATTTTAAAAAAACTAGAGTAAAAAGAAACAAGAAAGGAAAATGGGATTTCAAGTGAATCGGAAGATCAGGAATGTTTTAACACCCCATAAAAAGGGTGAACAAAATCAATTAAAACAAGTTTAGAGCAACATTTCAATCAAATATATAATAGAACAAAAGTAAGAATTACCTCTCTAAATGTTTCACAGAACTTCAAAAATTGGAGATCATTCCCCACATCCTCAGCAGCTAATGGTGAAACCCCCTTCTGCTCTCAAAATCACCGATTCGAAATTCTTGTAGGTTGGGAGGCAATCCCCCTTCTGCAAATGACTCAACATTTGGAAGTGCGCCTAGACCCAAATATCGAAGGGCAGTGAGGGTGTGTATTCGGTCGGGCAATAACTTCAAATGCTTGTGAAAGATACAGAGAAGAAGAGAGAAGATAGAGAGAGATAGAGAAAGATTTAGAGATAGAGAAGTAATCTTTTCATGTATATTTTCTGTGTACTACATTCTTACAATATCAAGACTATATGCTATCTTTTATGAAACTTATTGTCTAAGTCACAATGTAACTAACTCTAACAACCTTCCTAATCTTTTGACAAGTGTCTCCATTTCTACCATTGGATTACTATCCTTAACATCCCCCCCCCCCCCCCAAAGCTCAGGAAAGGTGGAATCTAGACTGAGATTGCGACAATGAGTCTAAAAGAGAGGAGCTGATAACCCTTTGGTCAGTATGTCTGCAAATTGCTCACTGGAAGACACAAACTGAACATGCAACTGCTTCTTGGCAACTCGTTCTCGAACAAAATGAATGTCAACTTCAATGTGCTTTGTGCGTTGATGTAGAATCGGATTTGATGTTAATGCAATTGCTGACATATTGTCATAGTACAAAATTGGTGAACTAGGAATATCAAGATGCACAAAGGTCAATAATTGTTTAATCCAGTCTAGTTCACTTGCAGCAGCAGCAATTACTCAATACTCGGCCTCAGTTAACGACCTGGATACTATTTGTTGCTTCTTAGAGGACCACGAGATCGGATTTGAGCCCAAAAATATCACAAAACCAGTAGTAGATCTTCTATCACTAGGGTCTCCGGCCCAATTAACATCAGAAAATACTCTCACAGTGTCTGAATTCACTTCCAATCCTCCTCGAACATACCTAATACCCAAACGGACAATACCTTTTAGATATCTAAGTATCCTCTTGACTTCACTAAAGTGAGATTCCATGGGAGTTTGCATGAACTGACATACTTGATGCACGGCAAAGGCTATATTTGGCCTAGTGAATGTTATATACTGCAAAGCACCAACCACACTTCTATAAAGAGTTGGATTGTTATAAGGTTTCCCATCATCAAGAATTAATCGATTATTAGGCAGACATGGGGTTGAATAAGGCTTGGAATCAAGCATTTCAGTCTTTGTGAGGAGGTCTTTAACATATTTTTCTTGCGATAGAACCAAACCATCATTCTGTGAAATAACCTGAATTCCCAAAAAGAAATGCAGAGGACCTAAATCTTTTACATCAAACTCCTTTGTCAAGTTAATAATCACATCATTGATCAAACTTGAAGCATTACCAATGATGATAATGCCATCCACATAGAGAAGTAATAGCACAATAAAAGAACCATACTGTTTTACAAATAAAGATGGATCTGCATGAGTTGTTTTGAAACCAAGTGATGGCAAAAAACTTGTAAACCTGTCATTCCAGGCTCTAGGGGCCTGTTTTAACCTATATAGAGACTTGTGTAGTTTGCAAACATAGTCAGAGTGTTGAGGATCACTGAAAACTGGAGGTTGTGACATGTACACCTGTTCCTGCAATACTTCATGCAAAAATGCATTCTTAACATCGAGTTGTCTCAAATTCCACCCAAAATGAGTTGGCATAGCCAACACAAGCCTCATAGTTGTTGGCTTAACAACTAGACTGAATGTTTCCCCATAATCTATGCCTTCCTCTTGATTGAATCCTTTTTGCCACCAATCGAGCCTTATATCTCCCTATGGACCCATCAGCATTCTTTTTAATCTTAAACACCTATTTACAACCAACAATGTTTTTCTATGCAGGAAGAGGAACTAGACTCCATGTAGACTGAGTATGGAGTACATCTAATTCTTCTTTCATTGCATCAACCCAAACTTTACACTTCAGTGCAGATTTGTATGTTGCAGGTTCAACAGTAGAGAGATCCACAGTCTTACTTTTCTGAACTGTAGTAAGAAATGCCTTCTTTTTGGAAGTACCACTCTTTGATCTAGTTTGCATTGGATGCAAATTCAATGGAGGAATAGATAACACTGCTTGAATACTTTCAGGTTGAAACTCATAGACAATAGAGTTCTCAATTGGAACCTCAGAAGCCACAAGGATATGTAGCGATGAAGATTGTTCACTTACATTGATGGATTGTGTTGAAGGTAGTAGGTTAGGATCACTGAACAATGGTGATGGTGATGATGATGATGATGATGATGTACTAGTAGATGAGAAAGAATGGTGAGAAGCTATAAAAGGTGAGACTAGCACATTATCAAGATTATGCATTGATGGTTGTACACTTGGTTTTGACACTTGTGATGTATGGAGACTTGGTGCATGTGTTGATGTAATAATTGAATATGGAAATTTAGATTCATCAAACAAAACATGCCTAGAAATATAAACTTTCTTTTTGATGACTTCATAACATAGGTAGCCCTTGTACTGTGATGCATATCCTCGAAAAATGTGCTTAATTGTTCTAGGTTGTAACTTTGTAGAGGTTAAAGGTCTTAAAAGTGGATAATAAGAGCAACCAAAGATTTTGAGGTGACTGACATCATGGACAAAACCATATAGCATTTCAAATGGTGATTTATGATTCAGTGTTTGTGATGGCATTCTATTAACAAGATATACTGATGTTTGACAGGCAAAAGACCAAAATGGTGCAGGTAGGTGAAATGTTTGAAGAAGGGTGATTGTGGTTTCAATAATGTGACGATGTTTCCTCTCGGCCAAACCATTCTGTTCTGGTGTGTATGGACAAGATAAATGGTGACTAATGCCTTTGGAAGCAAGAAAAGTTTGTAACTGGTTCCCTATATACTCACCCCCTTCATCACTTTGAAGTGTTTTAATAGACTCTAAGATATGATTAAGTACAAACTGGTAGAATGTAATAAATGTGGGACAAACATCAGCTTTATTAACAAGTGGAAAAATCCAACAAAATCGAGTGCACTGATCTATGAAGGTAACATAGTACATAAAACCTTCTATAGACAGACATGGAACAAGACCCCATACATCACTGTGTATAATATCAAAAGGTTTGACAGATTTGTATGTGGTTGAATCAAAAGGTAGCTTGCTAATTTTGCCCTCAATACAACTTGAACACATCATAGGTACAGAATCAGAATTACTAGATACATTTGATTTTTTAAGCATAAGAGAAACAACTTTGTTGGAGGGATGGCCTAACCTATGGTGCCATAGACTAGAGGTTATTGGTTTGCCAATATAAGCAGCAGCAGATAAGGCTTTTGGTGAATGAGATGAAGACGATGTGAAGAAGATGGGATACAATCCATCATTGCAGAGACCTTTGAACAATATTCTCCTTGTGGCTTTGTCCTGAATCTAAAAACACTAAGCATTAAATATCAACCAGCAATTATTGTTAAGACAAATTTTATACACATAGAGTAAATTCTGAGATATTCTGGGCACATATAGAATTTAATTTAATTTTAGATTATGAAAGGGAGTCTGCAATATGGAAGATCCTTTATGAGAGACTTTCAAACCTTCACCACTAGCAGTTTGAATCATCTCAGTGGAGGGAAAAGGAGTTGCCAATGATAAATTCTTCAAATCTGCAGTCATGTGGTTTGTTGCACCTGAATCTGTAAGCCAAACTTACTGAGAAAAAGTTGAGTCCATTGAAGGTGCAGATGCATTGACATGCATAACATTCATTGATCCAGAAGTAGAATTAATGTTGGCATTGCTGAAATGACAAAATTATGCACTGTGGTTTTTTTTTTTCCACAGATTTAACACCCTTCAACTATTGCAGATTCAGTGTTCCGAAATCTACATGTACCAGCAAGATGACCATATTTACCACATATCTGACAAGAATTTCCAGAATTAGCATGATTTGGTGAAGTTCCAAGAATCCCACGAGCTGAATTTGAATAAATAGGCTCATTGTTCCCAAATTTGGAACCACTACTAGAACTTCCTTTTACCTTTATTCTTGTTGTAGATTGGTTTATACTGAGAGCCATATTAAGTTCCATAAGATCCTTCAGAATTAGACCCAGTAATTTGATTGTTGTAAGAAGACTGGTGTCTAGATTTCCCATTGAAACGTGTCTGAGAACCACTATGATCAGCAGCCATCGCAGTAAGAAAAGGAGTTGCAGAAGCACTCTTAAGCATTGCTTCTTCAACAAGCAATTGGGATTTCAAATCTTTAAGCGAAATAACATGTTCGCTACCTCTAATGATTGATCTAATTGTATTATACTCAGATGATAGGCCATTAAGAGTAAGAATTACTATATCATCATCATTAAACTTAACCCCAGCTGCAGAAAAATAGTCTCTAGCCTCTTTGATCCTTTGCAAAACATTACCCTTTTTAATATTCTGTAATTCTGACTTCATCTGGAAAATACTTGTTCTTGTAACAGTCGAGAATTGTTCCTTGAGTCTTGTCCATAAATCCTGGGCACTAGTACTCCCTATAGCACAAGAAATGGCAAGTGATGAGAGTGTTGTAGTAATCAACTGCATCAATGCACGATCGTGCATCTTTCAGATCTTGTAGTCATCAGATTCTGTTTGACAAGTAACTCCTTCAGAATCAGCCTCAGACCCACTAAATGTAACCTTATGAATTAAACAGGACAAGGTGCGGATCCATCCACAAAACCCATGATTCCATGCCCTTTAAGAAGAAGTTGCATTTGAAAATTCCAAACCAAGTAATTGGTTTCATCGAGCTTTATTGTCACAAATGTTGAAACAGTGGATATGAGGGATGTAATTGGAGACTGAATAATTTGCAGTTGTGAAGTAGCAACCATTTTTGCAAGAAACCTGAGATCTTGAAGAAGAATAGCAATTGAGGACTTATATCAAACACTTAATGTGCACATCAGACGAACACCAAGAAAATTGATAGAGAGAAGATGAATAACACCAAGAAACCAGAAATGATGACAATGGGATCAGAAATGATGAGCGGAAGCAGTTCAAGATTGAAAATGTCCAACCGAGCGATTAGCTATTCCAACGAGGTTACCATGTTAACCAAGCTATAGAGAAAGATTTAGAGAGAGAAGTAATCTTTTCATGTATATTTTCTGTGTACTACATTCTTACAATATCAAGACTATATACTATCTTATATGAAACTTATTGTCTAAGTCACAATGTAACTAACTCTAACAACCTTCCTAATCTTTTGACAAGTGTCTCCATATTCTACCATTGGATTATTATCCTTAACAGTGGGTAGACCATTTCTAGGGAACGACAAGAGTGATGCGAGGTTAACAAGGCTCAATCTTTGAAGACAATTGTTGAAGTGCGGCTGCAAGCATTCTCTGCGACTAAAAAATTGAATCTCAAGTTTGGAAAGCAACTCCGTCTCTAGTAACAACGAGAGACCATGCATTTAACTATCTGCAGTTCTTTAAGTGATTGTCGCAAGGACTCTTTGCGAGAGACCACGGTATCCATCTAGTTCTAGTAGCCCTTTCATGTAGAACCCCGCAGTCGTAGACAGAAAATTTTCTCGAGCAAGGACGATGATCGGGCAAGTTTCCCCTCAGCTTCGGACAATTCTTTAAAGTCATCTCCACAAGACGAGGAAAATCTAGAGATTCACCTCTACCTAGACAAGATAACCATTCCTCCCACTCTATTATCTCCTTGAACTCTAGGTTCTTGAGAGATTGAAATGGCTGAATTAAAGAAGCTCCATTACCCCTGTAGAACTCAACACCAATACTCACGACAGATTTCATCCTCTCTATATAAAGCTCTTTGAGAGCAGGTAACTGCCTAATTGGTGGCAATGAAAAGCAAGTACTACAATCACTGAGAAACATGACTTGTATTTTGGAGAAGGAAGAGTCTCTCAACTAATCTGGAAAGCGGGTGGAACCATAAAATCTAATGGTCAGCTGCACCAGATTTACAGAAGGTTGCCGGCTTTCCAGTACATGTCTCTCTTTCATGGAATCAATTGCATCCTCACTACCCCATGCGAACTCTACTTCCTTGAGATCTTTCTTATCCTTCAAATTGGCCCCCAAGGCATCTATAAGATTGATTACATTTTGCAAATTCAAGATAGATAGTTTTCCTCGAAGGTTCGATAATTTCCCCAGTTCTCCAATGCCACTTGACCTAGTAGATTTCCCCAACATAAAAGCAGTCAATGTTCTCAAACTTTTTCAGTCTACCCATTTGCACCGGCATCTCTTCTATACAAGTTTCTCTAATATCAAGAAGACGCAAATTAATCAATTTCCTTATGTCTGCAGGCAATTCAACAATAGAGGAACAAACAATAGAGTTTGCAAATTGTGGAGAGTAGACACAGTATTAGGTAACCTTTTAATTGCAGTGTATGAAAGATCAATGTAGCGCAAGTTTAAGAGTTTACTAATATTATCAGGTAGTTCAGTGATATTTTTATATCTTGACAGTGACAAACACCCTTAAATATTCTAGTGCTGGTACTAAATTATCTAAAACCTTTATGCTTACATAGGGCGGCCACCACTTCTTGTATGGTTCTAAAGACATGGGAAATAAGGTGCGAAAACACTTGATTTCATCCAATAGCTTAAATTTTGTTGCGGTATCAAATCTTTCTCTCATATATGAAAAATGTCAAACTTGTTGAGGAACTTGATGCAACTCTCCCTCATCTAACCTAAAGCAAAATTCTCCAAACATAGACATAGCCAAGTCGTTAATGAGATCATGCATTGTGAAACTTGATTTCCCAGTTAGTGATCTTTAAAGTAGTGATCGTGACAATAGTTCATCAAAGTATCTCTCCTTGATCTCTTCCTATCCTTTACCACTCCCAGCTTGTGTATTTAAACCCAATGCCATCCAAAGGTGAATTATATTTTCCTTTTCAAATTCGTAGTCCTTTGGGAAAATAGAGAAATAAGCAAAGCATTGTTTTAAGTAAGTAGGGAGATAACAGTAACTCAATCTTGAAGATGGAAGAACACTTTTATCATGCAATATCTCCCAAAGATTGTTGTTCAATATGTGACTCCATTCCTCGTAATCTACATTACAGCTTAAGAGACCCCCAAGTGTTTTTGCAGCTAAAGGAAGACCCTTGCATTTGCGTGCAATTTGCTTACCAATTTCTTCCAAGTCTGGATGCGCCCTAGGATTTTCATTTCTAAATGCATGTTTTGCGAGTAACAACTAGCAATCTTCATCTGACAAATGTTTCAAGTAGTGAATAGGAGGGATGCAACACTTTTGTTTCTCGTTGTTACAATGACCTTACTTCCCTTCGCCTCATAAGTAAAAGAAGCCCGTACAAGATCTCAATGACTATAGTTGTCATTCCAAAGGTCGTCCAACATAAATAGGTACTTTTTCCCCCCCTCACTTTTTCCCTTAGTTCAACTTGAAGCAATTTATCTTGAAGACTGCAAGGTTTGCCTCGCGATGACTTACGTTGTCGCCTGTGTAGGTCTATTGCATTTATTGTATTTTTGTGACAAATTTGTATTGATGATGTTTTGTAGGGCATGGTAGTGCTTGTTGTAGTCTCATAGGGATTTACTGTAGTTTGTTTCATTGTGCAAATTTACTCCGGATCAATTTATGGGTCATTGGAGCTCATATACCCAATTGGCAACCTCTGTAATGGTTTGTAAAGTTCAATAAAATACGAGCTCGTTTGGATGTGCTTTTAAAATGACTGAAAGCGCTTTTAGAGAAAATATTTTTAGATTCCAAAAGCACTTTAAGTGCTTTTTGCAAGAAGCACCAATTATGTGCTTCTTTCAGGAAGCACTTTAAGTGCTTTTCTAGGATTTACTTGCATTTTTACTAACGATTGGTTCTAAAAATATTTTCACCAAAAGCGCTTTCAATCATTTTAAAAGCATATCCAAACGAGCTCTACTATTCTATCGTTTCTTGTAAAGAAATTTTTTTTTAAAAAACAAAGAAGTTATTTGCGTATTTGAAATTTGATGTAATCCATCAAAAGCACTTCTAACTAGAACCTAGCGGGGCACAAAACAAAAAGTGTGAATGGGCAAAAACAAAGCTTTTCAAAACCATTTCAATTATCAAAGATAGTAACCCCTCGCCGTAAAACCTATATAATTTCCTAGAAAATAGAATACCAATCGATACCACAACCATGCTTAGAATAACAAAATTCAAAATATGCCATGTCGAATATCTCAGCACAAAAATATGTAAGCTAGGTGATATAAATCAATTCAAATGATATGTCAACCGGAGTCACCTAACGTGACCTGTACGACTGAATCTAGAGCTCATCCATCTAGCAGGAGTCACCTAACATGACATGTACGGCTCAAATCCACATCTCAACAAATATACCTGCACATGAGTCGGAACCACCTAAAGTGGTATGTACGACAGGACTGGGTGTAAATATATACGCTCAAGTGCTACAATCACGTGAAGGTTGGGCGAATGATCGCGGGCCATTATGAGTCGGGACCACCTAAAGTGGTCTGTACAATAGGACTGTGCACCTAACTTGGATCCAAGGTGAGCGTATGGTGCGGGAGGTGAACATCATGTGAAGGACTGTGCCCTAACTCTGGGCGGGAACACTAACACCTGGGTGCAGGTTTATGAGCTTTCAACACATCTCACATAATCATCAATTCACATAAACAATCTACAACTCACCTCGTACTTACCTAAGCGTCCACCGCATCAAATTACAATATGTATGGCATTTCTAAACATAATTTCATTTTATCGATTTTCTGGGAAAAATCACAAGTATATAGGTATATAAGGAAAACCAAAAGCCCACTCACTGATATGTGGAAGGATCGTAGCCCCCAAGCCTCGATTGATTGTGCTCGTCCTGAGGAAAGGTCTCACCTATATGCGAAACAACTATATAAACGTTAATTTAAAGCACATAAATGAAACTAGCTAATAACTTCTCATACATTGTTCAAATAGGGTGTTTCAATATACCAACGTGATCTACTCAACACCACAAACATCCTAATATTTTTAGAAAAATTTTCCGAGCACCCACGTGCCCTCACGCGCCGGCCAAGGCATGGCCACACGTGCGACCATGCGCAGGCACGCAGGACGGAATCCCTAACGACGTTAGGGAATATTCCGTTAAATAATGGAATATACCGTTAAATATACCTGACACCGTTAATCACTGTTAGGAATATTTCGTCAAAGTTGACGGAATATTCTCCTTCTCATTCCTTGGTTCGCTGGAGTCCGGTGCCGGTCGCCGCTATGTCGCCGGTTTCTGGAAAAACTTCAAGGCTTGATAACTCACTCATTTTAACAACCAAATTCATGAAATTTTCACCAAAATGAAGCTCTAAACTAGGAGAACATGATCTTACCACTTTGGAGCCCGAAAACAAATGGAATCTCGCTGGGAAAACCTTGAACACTCTGGCAACCTCTGCAACTCGATGACCTCAAGCTTCCTGACTTCCAAAACACTTCAAAATTCTTCTCTGAGCTTCGTGAAGACGTTCTAAAGCTTTTTAGAACCTTAAAACTCCCTAAAAAAACTTCACGATCACGTTTGCATGAAAGTGCACCAAATCGGGAATTCTTGGTTCTCGGGTTTTTGAAGGCTTCACGTCCAACCAAGGGTATGGATGAGTTCCTGGGCTTGCTAGGAGTCCAAAACCAGCCTTCAAAGCTTTGATCCGTGCATGAAATGATTGGTCCAAGTTTTGTCCGTACAACTGTACGGAATTTGCAAAAAATTCGAAAGGGATGAGAGAAAAGGTACACGAGTTGAGGGTGTGTGTGTGAATGTGGTCCAGTTGGCAACCAAACAAAAACAAGAAAATAAACCTAAGTCTAAGTTCCTAATTGGTTCCAAAATATTAGGGACTTAACATATTGTCCACATCCAAAACTTAAACCACACAACGCCACAAACGTTCAAGGGTACTTTAGTAATTTAACGCCATTGATACAAATATTTCGGGATGGGTTGTCACATTGACATTTAATTGTAATTTTTGAATATCAAAGAGGGTGTAATAATTATTGAGTTTTTTGTTCATAGGTTATACATCAATTTCCCATAAATAATAAAAATGTTATTTATCATATATTTTTATGTATATGACACATCCCGACTCGGAATGTCCACTAGGATCCCGAATCGAGCCGTGCGGCCGACATCTCGAAGGTGACGAAGCCATAAAGTGTAATAATGTATAAAATGTGAATAAATTAAAATCTAAAGTACCTAAGAACACGAGTGCGCGGTGAGCAGATCTGGACCCATTTCACGCGTGATACAGAGCATAGGTATAGTACAGTAAGACAAGATAATGATTATATCATCATAAGAAGACATCTGTACTGAAAAGTGCCACGAATCCTCGTCGATACAAAACTTTGCTGCTAGAACTTGGAGGGGTGCAAAAATAGAAAATGTGAGTGAGTGAAACAAAACTTTTCAAACCAATATCAATTACCAAATGCAGTAACCTCTCGCCATAATACCTGTATAATTTTTAGAAAATCATACTACATAGAAGTATGAAATCAAATGTATACAAACAGTAAATCCAGGAATATACCACTACTCAACATCTCATTAGCAATATAAATAAGAAGGTGCTTAATAACCCATACTAGCACGCAAGTCAACAACATCTATGGTGCCCTGTACGACTGCACCCATATCTCATCAACCAATGCTAGCACATAAGTCAGAGTCACCTATAGTGACCAGTACGACTTATCCACATCTCATCGATCAATGCTAGCATATAAGTCGGGAGTCACCTATAGTGACCTGTATGACTTATCCATATCTCATCAATCAATGCTAGCATATAAGTCAGGAGTCACCTATAATGACCTGTATGACTTATCCACATCTCATCAATCAATGCTAGCATATAAGTCAAGAGTCACCTATAGTGACCTATACGACTTAATCTATAGTTCATCAAACATCCCTGCATATGAGTCGGAACCACCTCTAGTGATCCATACGACATGACTGGGTGTAAATAAGTACGCTCAAGCGTTACGATCACGTGAAGACTATGCAAATAATCGCAGGTCACCTACAAGTTGGAACCACCTACAGTGGTCTGTACGATAGGCTTGTGTACCTACCTTGAGTCCAAGGTGAGTGTAAAGTGCGGGAGGTGAACATCACGTGAAGGACTATGCCCTGGCCACAGGCGGAAGTACTACCACCAGGGTGCAGGTTTATGAGCTCTCAATGCATCTCAATATAACATGTACAACTCATGGGCAACCAGTACGACAGTGTTGGAGTTGCCTAACACATAAATGTAATCATGCTATAACTCCATCAATTCAACTAATACCATAAACTCACCTAAACTTACCTGGGTGTCTGGCGTTCACCTTTGCACTTCAAAGCATTCACAATAATTATGTGCAAGTAATATACATATGGATATACCATGATGCAATATAATACTCAACCGTGTCATAGCATTTTCAATTATATACATATATATATGGCATAAAATGCATAAGTCGTAACGCCTTACTCCCGAACTATTTGTTTTCAAGGATGATCATCGGTGACAAGCCCAACTAGACACTAGTTTAATTAACTATCATTGCTTACGTTTCCTTACTTTAATTTCTTGATTCTTCACACATTGAAACCAACATTTAACCACCAACACATAAGGTTAAATCTCACATTTTACACCAATGTCCCTCACATTGTTCAATTCCCCAAACAAAGCTATTGTCTCAATTATTTAATCTCACTTCTTGTATGGCTGCATTTAACGTCTCGTTAGACTGCCTACGTACCCTAAACAGGGATCAAGCCATTCGTAGTTCATGTATGTACTTTAAACATTCACAGAAATTATATGAAATATTCAATTTATAAACGTTTGTGGAGATGTCAATTTTATATATATATATATATATATATATATTTATTTATTTATTTATTTATTTGGTCATGCCATGCCTACCTTGAAACCCACGATATATATATATATATATATATTTATTTATTTATTTATTTGGTCATGCCATGCCTACCTTGAAACCCACGACTCAACCCAGGCAAGAAAGAAGATTCTCACGTGATCCGAATGATGGGTTTAATGAAAGATCTAGACTTGATCGCCTAAACACCAAGCTAACAGTGAGCTTGGCAAAATTTTCCACGAGAACAAGGGAAAAGGAATCTTTCGTGCACCAGCACTGATTCGAACGCCACTAGAAAAGGGAGACAGGAACAAAATGTGTGCTCATCACAATGACTTTGGTCATGCCACCAATGATTGTAGAAGCCTAAGGAACCAAGTGGAAGCTATGTTGAAGAAAGGGATGTTGTCACATTACCACATAAAATCAAGAAGAACGCAAGAACGACGGAGGACTTAAAACAATAACAAGAAACATAAGAGTGGATGAGAGGTTGTTGGATATCAATGTCATACGTGGTGGACCCCAACCCCCTGAGGGACGCGAAGCACGTTATCGATCCCAAAGACGGGAAGCCGAGAAGTCTAGACGCGTGCACAACATAACATTAGCCCCTAAAGTGTCTAAAGCATTAGAGAATCTCGAAATCATCTCCTTTAGCCAAAAAGACCTCGAAGGAATTCAATTCACTCACAATGATGCACTAGTCGTGACGCTACATGTTGCCAATTCAAGAGTGAAAAGGATAATGATAGATGGGGGAAACAGCACAGACGTTCTATTTTGAAGCACATTTAGAAGAATGAAATTAGACGAGAAATAGATAAGGCCAAATCCAACTCCCCTCTATGCGTTTGAAGGAACTAAGGCCCGAGCCATTGAAGACGTGACCTTTCATGTCACTGAAGCAGGTAAAACTCCTTTTGGCACTTTTGTCATCATCGATGCACCGAGTGCGTATAATGCCATTATGGGAAGGGATTAGATCCATCGAATGGATGGGGAAGCGTCAACCAGATGTCAAGTAATAAGGTGTTTGTCAATAGATAGTCAAACGATAATCGACATCAAAGGGGATCAGCTGGAGTCCAGAAAGTGCTACAGCATGGCAACAAACATCAAGACAACCAGGGAAGTGCAACAGAGCTAGAACCTACATGAGAATAAACCATTATAGCAATTAGCGGAGGACCCACCACAATAGGATCAGAAAAATGACGATTAAGAACCCCCAACTATAGAACCACTAAGGGAAGAGGTTTTGGATCCAACCGATCCTGAGAAACGAATGTGGGTGGGCTCCCTCCTATCTAATACGGAAGTCAAAGAGTTGCTGAAATTTCTAAGGAGCAATGCTGATGTTTTTGCATGGTCCCATAGGGACATACCATGAATTGACCCTGAAGTGGCATGCCATCAGTTGAAAGTTGATCCGAGTTGTCCTCCACATCAACAAAAGCAAAGGAGATTTGCGCCAGAACGAAATCAGATTATCAATGCAGAAGTCAATAAACTCCTCGAAGTTGGATTCATTCGTGATGTCTGGTGCCTAACTTGGGTTTCGAATGTCGTGGTGGTAGGCAAGAAAGAAAAAGGAAAATGGCGCGTGTGTATAGATTATACCAACCTGAACAGAGCATGCCGGAAAGACTGTTTTCCAATTCCAAAAATTGACCAGACGGTGGATGCTACGGCCGGGTATGCACTATTGTCTTTCTTAGATGCTTATTCCGGTTATAACCAAATTCCTATGACTGTTGAAGATCAAGAGAAACCTACTCTTATCATTGAGCGTAGACCTGGCATTCGTGTCGTGTTTCCCGTGTTCGTGTTGTTTTTGTGTCATACCCGATATCTTAACAGGTCGTGTCGTGTTACATCCGTTAAAATAAACGAGTAAAATGATCCGACTCGAAATCAACCCGATAATATTAACAGGTAATATAACCCGACCCGTTACCCGTTAAGGAAAATGTATTTTAAACCAATAAATAATTAAATAAAAAACATAAGGCTTTTTATATTAGCACCCCACAAAATGTTGAATGCACCCCACATTAAAATTTAATATTAAATAACTTATTTATCCTACTATGCAATGACAATTTTGACCTTATTAGGTTAAAAATAAATAAAAAATTATATATACACCCCAAATCACTTTTAACATATTATTTATCTTCTTCAAATATCAAAACCCCTCCGACCCTCCATTGTTGAACAAAACTCTAACCAATGAAACTACAAACATGTTGATTGAGAAAAATTATTTTTGACGAATGAAACACGAAATCGATGTTTCGGAATCTTCACCTAAGGTAAGACTTCATATTATTTATTGTTTTAGTGATTTTGACGACATTGATAATTATTTAATCTTGCTTTTGATGCATTATTTAAGCGTCTATGTTCGTATTCATCTTTTAGGGATCAAAGAGATTACATGAAGAATTAAACACTTCAAATTACCACCAAATAGTAAAAAACAGACGACATGGGTTTTAATGGTGGAATTGAAAACAACCCACATATGCTTTAAATCCCAGGCTGCATCTTTTGTCAAAATTTTAGCCGGCATTATTTGTCCAAATTAAAAGCTTTATAAGATTTGAGAAATGTGGGGTGTATAGAAAATATGGAATACATATAGAAAATGTAAGGTGTATATTAAGAATGTGGGGTGTGAGGATATTATGAGGATGCAAGTGGGGTCTATTAAGATAATTTTTTAATTGAAAAAGCAAATGTGAAGTGTATTAAGTATGTGAGATTTATTCAACAATTTCTAGGGTGTTAATATAATAAGCCAAAACATAATACTTTTTTTGAGTGAAAAAAAGGTTGCACGCCCAGTGGGACTCGAACCCACAATTGCTTGATTAGAATTTAGAACCAAAACACAAATCAATCTTCTAGCCATGCAAGAATGGTACTGCAGGCCACCGACGAAGACTACTCTTGCTATGTGCCATGCCTATAGGCACTAACAATAAAGGAGATCAGACGAGACTATATGCAAGGGATCCCATCGCCCACCTTATTGCGTGTGTGATGCCATACACAATGGACATAACCTAGACTTTCTAGAGTCAGCTAGAGCCAATCTGTGTACACCAATTTAATTCACACCCATACCCCTGCTTCCAAATAGTCATATTATTTGTTGGTATGGTCTTTCATAAATAATTGGCAACTTTATTCTATCTGTGTAATTTTTGCGTTTATTAAGGTACTATAAGTGACGAGGCTATACTCCATATGCAGCATAGCAAAAGCCATCTTGAAATCACGATGGCTTACCTGGAAGTGGACGGAGAAACTCATCCGACTTATAACTAATAACCCTAAATCATTCCTCAAATTTGATCTTCTACCAACAGGTCAAATTGTGAAAGACTAATAATCCATAATGATAGATAACACATACCATATTGTCACATCCAAAACATAAAAACGCATTTTTCTTTTAAGTATATATTTACATATCCAAAATAAGAGCATAATAAAAAAAACATTAGAACATTACAAAATATCAAATGTTCAAAAGATTTGCAAAATTAAGCATTCAGCATTAACAAAATAATACCAAGTTTTCGATGTGGTGCATACTGCACTAAGACTGAGTGCAATTCAATTGGTATACAGTATACTTGTCAATATATAGGAACCATTTTGAGGATGGAAGCAGTTCAAACGTTCAAGGCACCAACTACTGCTAACTTAAATATATTTTTCACACAAAGGATATGTCACATAAATGAAATTTTTAATCAAGAAAAAAAGGAAGTAGATACAAAGATACAGCAATTTTCAAAATAAAAAATAATTCGGGTGCACTAATTAGGTTATATATATATATATAATTAAAAATGAGGGCTCCTGGAGATGGTGCTCTGTGCAGCTGCTCCTTCGGCACTCTCCAAAGCAGCCATTGCTTTCAGTTACATTTTTTTCATTTCCATGAATCAAAAATAGCTTGAAAAAACTGTCACGCAATTTCCCTTTTTGATCTTCTTTCTTTTAGAACAAAAGTGAAGAATAGGTGAACCATAAAAGAACATCCAGGAATGTAATGAAATTCCTTGGCATTACGTGCCCAAATCATCATCCAACCAATTCACAAGCAGTTCAAATAATGTAGCACCGAAATCTAACAAACTCTTATAAGATATACCAGCACACGCATATATACAAGATCAAATTTGGCTGCAGAGAACACTAGGAAAAAATACTCATCAAGCAATTTTCAAATTTAGCTACAGAGCTTTTCCAATGATTTTTTTCTTGCTGCTTTTTAACTCTTGACATGATTTCAGGATGTTCGAAGAGCCCTCTTCCAGGCACATGTTGAGAGTCACTAAAGGTTAATAGATTGCTATATTTATTATTTGTGTTCTCTTCTTTCTTTTCATCTAAGTGAATATTTCCCACTGCTGGCCCTTTGAGAATATGAAATCAAAATTTAGATTAAAACTTTGCAGTATATTAGGCCTTGATTATGTGATTTTTGGATCTATTATTGTGATATTTTTTGAAAATAATAGGCCACTTAAAACATCGGTAGTATGCCTAATATCTAAACTTATAAAGCTCCTTTTTATATAGGAAACAAATGTGTCCCATATATTAGATGTGAAAGACAAATTTCTCAGTTGGGTAAAAAATTTGAAGCAGTTCCTTTGACGATACTGATATAATGGATTAAATATTTGTGATTGCAGATATATCCAACACCCTTATTCAAAACAAATTTTGTTAAACAGATAATGATAGTCAACACAATTGTACCTTTCGGTATTATCAGTATGTTTTGATTTACCATTCATATATGTACAATACTTTCACAATCAATAACTATTCCTAAGTACCATATACACTATCAATTCATAAATGATAGTCAACTCCTTGAAATCTTCTTGCTATGGATAATTACGGTTGGATTTTAGATGAGGACTCCTCTTCTCTGTACGCACGCTCCTCTTTCTTCATTCTTACCATTTTTGTCTCTGTAGTTTGTAATTTTTTTTTTTATATGCCTGCACACCAATGAGAACGTGATCCCGAATCGACTCTTCCAAGTGACAAGAAGGATCTGATTATTGGGATTTCTTAGCAGGTAATAATGTTTTAATCTTAATTTATAATTGTGTTGGAAGTCAAAGATTAGATTTTTATGAATAAAGCAAGTTTCAACTAGATTTAACAAAGAAAACATTTGAAGTTGCAACTTATAGTAGAAAGAAACATAAATCATCAATCTTGTCATATCAACTTAACAAATAGAAGAAAAAGTATCATTCAAGTTGTGCCCTTCAATTCTTAATGGAATTGAAATCATTTTTTATTTCTAAGAAATCTATCAGACTATCAGAAAAAATATATTAAACTTGAAATTGAATTTTTAAAATACGAACTCTTAAAATTAAAGCAATAAATAAATAAAATCATCAAGACATAAGAATAAAGTGGTCAAAAACTTACATATTGATGAGAAAAATCAATAAACTTTCTCACTTGTATGCTTGGTTTATGTGAACTGCAGACGAGACGGGACGAAGGCTTTCTAAAAAGTGAAAAAGAGTCATTGTTATACCCCAAAAGTAGGAAAAAAACTACTCCTAGAAAATCTAAAATAATAAAATATTAAATCTACTTTTTAAAATCAGATGACTACTCCTAGGAAACCTAAACTAATAACTATAGACTATTCCCTAGAAACTAATCAAATAAAAAGACTTATTGAGCCGTATGTGCCAGTATGTATACGATTTGAAATATAATAATAATAAATTTTTATATTGATTAAAGTAAATAATTTATTTAATATTTATTAACTCTTATTTTTTCTAAAAGTAGTGCTATTTTTCAGAATTTTTACTTATTGGGTGGGCTATAACGATTAAAAATAATAAAATAATATAAATTATCAGTATTTCTAACCTTGAACAACTAAAACTCTCCCTATACTAGAGCCCACCCTAACTTTATTACTGTCTCTGCCATTGTTTATAAGCTACATGTACGGCTGCTCATAAGTTACTTGTACAGTTGTCTTGTTTTGCACCATATAGATAACTTAAGGGGTTTTTGAACAATGGTCCTTGCAAAAGATTAAAATTTAAAAAAAAAAAAAAAAAACTTGCTGCTAGATTATATATTCAATTTAATCCCTTAAAGTGTACTTTTATCAAAATTTATATTCAATTTTTGTTATTTAATGTGAATTTTTATTTAATCTCTCCACATTAAATTTTAATTTTATTAATATGCACATATTTAGTTCTTTAATTATAAATGAACATAAATGAGAAAATATTAAAAGAAATTTGTGATACAAAATATATAAATACATGATTGTACTGTGCCGAAATATATATAATTGACTTTTTTGTACCTACATGATTGTATCGTAATATATTATAATGAACCTAAATGTATGTACCGAAATATATTATATTGAATTAATTTACCTAAATATCAATATCAAAATATACATACTAAAATGTACGTACCAAAATATATGTATCGAAATGTATATATATCAAAATGTACATACCCAAACCAAAGGGAGAGTTCGAACATGCTTTTTTCCTACTCAGCAGAAAGGAAGAGTTCCACACCTTTCTGCCGGTTTAACGTGGGCCATTGCTGAATTAAATATACAAATCCCTTTACACCAAATAATTTTTTGTTCTATCCATGATTCAGCCGTTAAGAATGCTCATAAAAAGGTAAGAGTCTCATCTTTCCTTGTCTTATTACCAAGATAGCCTATGAGTTTGGTGTTTCTTCATTTGGTTGTTAAGAATGCTCATAAAAAATGATTTTTTTAACGATTTATTTGTATTCCACCATATTTTATTATACTCCTGTCTTTGTTATCTTTCTTTCATTTCTTACTTAAGATCCACCATATTTTTTATCATATCAATATGCCCTTCCTAAAAATCCCAACTCAACCGCGATAACTTTGAATTTGATTCTACTTTTGTCCACACATTCTTGAGTATGAAAAATAATTAATAAAATAAGAAAACATGAGAAATTGAATTTAAACTCAGAGGTCTATATTTATTCAACACATCTTAACTAAGGGTATTTGGTCATTTCACAATGAATACATTTATTTTTTTAGGTACGAGTTATAACAGACATTAATATTATCTACTATCTAAAATGATTTAATTGTCTACATTTTTTAAGACTTTTTGTCCTTTAAAATTCCGCTCCTACCCTCGTCAATTCCTGGCTTCGCCACTGCTTGGCATCATGTTTGTATTTGAAACAATGCAACCATTCACACATATTTTCATTCACATATTAAAATTAAAAATCTTGTAAATTAATATTATAATACATAATTTTCAACAAATTCTTCATTACAGACCACGAAAGTTACGATTCAACATTCAAAAAAGGAAACATGCATACGGGTAACCAAGTGGTAAATATTAACAACCAACCTAAGTTAAGCTTCAATGTTTAAAGCTACAGCCTACAGGTTTCAAAGCTAACACAGGTTTCATGGTTTACCAAAATACTTGCTAAGCCAATCCAGCTACCGATTAACCATTAGGCCTGCTTCTTCCTCTTGATTGCAGACTAATTGAATAAGTTAAGATACTGGCACGATGATGACTGATCTCTCTGCAGTACCCGCCCTACAATTAAATAGTAAATTAAATATAAGTCACAACTTTTATTTAAAAAGAAAAAAGTTACAATTTATTATATTTGCATGCATACCATAGGCTAGGTTAGACTAGCACATACACTGGCAAAAATTCTGACTCTTTCTCACACTCACACTCTCACCAAACATTAGTTTGCAAGTAATGTTATTCATACTATGTTTTTGTACCATATTTTCATACTATCTTAGATGGCATGTGATGTGGATAGTCACATCATTTGAAAAATTTGCAAAACCTAAGAAAAAGAAGGAGAAAGACTCCTCATATACTACAATCATCATTTAATTAACTAGTTTTTCTTCATTATTAGTTTATTAAATAATGAACTAAATTTAAAAATATGATTAATTAAAATGATGTGGCTATCCACATCAGATGCCACCTAAGATGATATAGAAATGTGGTATAAAAATATGGTATGAATAGCATTACTCTTATTTTGCATGTATTATTACTAGCAAATTTTATAGTGCCCTTTCATATTTTCATTTGGTAAGAAAATGACAAGATTAAATTAAAATTGTCTAATTTTATGCAAATGTGAAAAACAATTACGAACCCTTAAGGAAAGTATAACAAGATTTTTCAGTGTGACCGTCACACAAGGCGGTACACCACGTATACCGTCATGAGTTTGACGGGGGGTGTTGGAAAATATTAGTATTTTGGTTTATTTGAATGTTTGGTTTTCTGGGCTTAGCCCGTTAGCATTAGGGTTTTTATTTCTTACCTTTTAGGATTAGGGTTAGTTTATTATAAATAGCATGCTTGTTATTTAGTCGAGAATAAGTTAGTCACAATGTAGCCTCTTGGGATTTTGTAGCCGTTTCGGCATTCTCAATTTGTTTAATAATACTCTTATTCTATTTTGTAATCTTATTCGTAGCGCATTCTGATATTCAACTAAAGCAACATTGTGTACAATGTTCCCGCTAGAGCTATCGCCAGCTAGATAGATATGAACGTTTGAGTCCCTTGTACTTTTAAGCCATGATCTAGAGTTCACCCACCTCAGGGCTATCCATCCATCATCATAGGCACATGGATAGCGATTTTCAGGAGCCCTACGATAATTCACAGAGACCACTACAGCCTTGTAGATACCAACTAGTTGGCGACACAGAATATCATATATATTGTTGTTTGAAGAGGAGTGTGCAAAACTTCCACCATGGAAGAAAATTATGACAGGAAGAACCTCTTAGCTCACCGCTCTCTCAGGATCAACAATGTTCAGCGGGGATAGATTAGCATTGTACATATGATAGATTCGACTGAGCAGGCTAGTTTCGCAGTTGATGATAACATCAAACGAGACAACCTCATCAACAGGGTTAGCTTTGGCTGGCACTTTCCGGTCAAGGAATTATGCCAAGTGGCGGTTGAAGGTCCAGTCAGGACAGCGCAGAAGATTGTACAACAGCTTAAAATTGGAGATGAGGACCCATGTATTCAATGGAACCACCATCTGTAAAAATGGAACCACCATCTGTAAAAAGAGCGCATCCGATTCCATAAAAATTTTATATATGTCAATGTCTTATTCCACCATTCGCCCATTCCTACTCCAATTCCGATTCAAAATTAATTAGGTCAGTTCATTAGGGCTTAGGGTAATAAGTTTTAGAAAAAGACAATTGCAAAGTAATAAGAATTACCTAACCATGCAATCAATTAATATAGCAGCTTTTCCACTGTGAGATGTATGCCTCCTCTCACATGAATAGAGGTTTAAAATAAAAATAAGATAGGGCAGTTCACATGCTAGTTTAAAAGGAACGGAAGTGGAAGAGAGATAATGCTTAAGAGCAGAACAAACAATTGGCAACTGCCAATACACAAACATCTTATATAATCTTAGAACATATATATATATATATATATATATATATATATATATATATATATAAACATTACAAGAACAACGATTCCATGGATAATTTTTTCCATTCATGTTCCGATAATTAGCTATATATTACATTAGCAAGTCACTGAATCGTCGATCAGCCACTAGAGATGTTACACCAACAACCTCCGGTCCTCCTCTTCGTTATGGCCAGAAGCTGGAATCCTTGGATCTTAACATTCATGGGACTGCTAAACTTTTTTTATTGTGTGTAAATTTCTTCATACTTATGTATATGCATATTACATACATATGTATGTTTAGATACTATAATTACCTATCGATACATTTGTACCAACACAATTGTATTGATACATTCGTACCCAAAGTTATGTACTGATACAATTGTACCGAAACTTAAGTACCGATACTTCTATACTTATGAGTAAAATAACATACCTAAAGTTATGTATTGATTCATTTGTACCGAAACTTATGTACCGATACTTCCATACCTATGAATAAAATAAGGTACCGAAAGTTATGTATACATTATTTTTGTTTTGTTGTTGAATTTTTTAATAATAAGAATTTGTTTGTTTATTAGATTTTTATCTATTAATATGATTGGAGCACAAAAAAAGTACATTTATTATGGATGGGTAAAGAATTTTGAATGGTAACAGAAATAACAAATGTGTTGTAATTACTCATAGGTTTCGGAAGTATCAGTACGTAATTTTCGGTACAAATATATCAGTACATAACTTTCGGTACGAATGTATCGATACAAATGTGTTGGTACCAATGTATCGATAAGTAATTATAGTATCTAAACATACAAATGTATGTAATATGCATATACATAAAAAAATATATGATAAATAACATTTTTATTATTTATGGGAAATGGATGTATAACCTACAAACAAAAAACTCAATAATTATTACAACCTCTTTGATATTCAAAAATTACAATTAAATGCCAAGGATCAGAATTAATTTTTAATATTAGACAAGGTTTCATTCAAAAAGTAATCTTAGACAAGGATTAATATTACTACAACGTTCAGTCTTTAGTTAATTTAGTTTATTAATTCTTATGGTTAATTCAAAAAAGATATGGAGCATTTGAGCTAAATGAAGACTTTGCAAAATTGAGCACAGTGACGTTCTAGGATTCATAAAGCTGACTCCATCTAGTTCCTAAAACTCAAAATTTGCTCCAAATTACTTTGTATTAGTCATTTTCGTTCAAAAATATCATATATGCTAACGTGAATTAAAAAATGCATATGTAAAACAAAACTTCTTTTTTGAAAATAAGGCCAAATTGTTAATCAAATCCAACAGTAACAACAAACCGAAATGTTATCCAATTCAAGAATAAAATTCCATTGATTTCATAAAATTTAAAGCCACATAAGCAAATTTAATGAATGTTAATGAATTTAAGGGAAACATGGCAATGTGAAGGGAGTTTTGAGTTTTAGGAGTAAATGGCAGCACTTGAGTTTTAAGGAGAAAAATGATATCAGAATCGAGTTCCAGATGACATAGCTAAAAATAAGCATATGGTTAGACATTGTTGGTAGACGTGGTATGAATGAAATGATTAAATTCACTTTAATTTTCTGCATTTTTCTTTCCCGTATTTTTCTATTCCACTTTGTTGTTAGATGGTTGGTATGTATGAATGAAATGAGAAAATTGATAAGAAACAACTATAATTAAATCATGAATATGGCTCACACTGTTTTATTTATTTAATTTTTTTTTTTTGAGTATTTATCAATAGTAGCCAAAATTTAACGCTCAATCTTATAAATGTCATATTTTACAAAAAACTTCCAAATATAGCAAAAAAACTCACGTGAATAGACCTAAATACCCATGAAATCCAAAACACTTGAATAGATCTGCTCTACACTGTTGTACAAAGTGCGAGGTGGCGAAGGGAGTTGGTAAATGTCGTAGAGCAGTTGCGTTGTTCAACAGTCAACTAATTGAGTACAGACTTGAAAATTTGCCGCTCATGTCTGAAACTCAATCTCTACCGTTGATACAATATCGTCTCGGTAGAATATGCTTTGTACAATCATCTTAGCAAACATGATATCAATTGAGGTTTCTAACTCATTGAAATCAAATTTCAATTTAATTATGCTTACAAATTTCTCTTAAATTTGTTGGAGAACAAAGATTTAAGGCAATAACAGTTTTCACAAAAGGATCGTTCCAATTTAATTCTTGCTTCTATTACCCGACAATCTAATTAATTTGTAATTCCTATTAGCAAGTTCTGAATTACACCAGAACTCACAAACCAATCAGAACTAAACAATAGGGTGAGTGTGCGCGAAAATGCTCCTCTCAACAATGGGGGTGAGGGTTTTGCCACTTATATTTATTTGGTTTTCATTTTGAAGATATTTACGGTCCGGTTTGGTATTGATGTGTTTTGAAAAAAAACTGCTTCTGCTGTGCTATGAGAAGAAGCAGCTGTGAAATAAAGCAGCAAAGTGTTTGGTAAACTTTTTTGTAAAAGTGCTTTCGAAAAAAAAAAAAAAAACAGTATTATAGTGTTTGATAAACTTTTATGTAAAACAAATATGAAAAAAAGCTCGTTTTTCAAACCTAGGTCATGCAGCTTTGTGTTTTTGGCTTTTTTCACGCAAAATTGTGAAAAAAAACTGAAGTTGAATGTTTACCAAACATAAAAAAGTTCCCAGCTTTTTTTGATAGCCACTTTTTTTGAAGAATCACTTCAATACCAAACTAGAGGTATGTCTATTTAAGTGAGTTTTTTTTTTTATATATTTGAAAGATTGTATAAAAAATGACATTTATGAAACTGAGTGTTAAATTTTAGCTATTGTTGATAATATTCATTTTTTTACTGTATATAAAGAGGATTAGATTTCCAATATTTCTTCTCCAACAATTCAAATGAAGTTTCATTTGAATGATGAATTATGTTTTAAGTTTTAAATTTTTATTGCTATATATATATATATATATTTTTTTTTTTTTTGCCATACTCTTGACGTATCTATAAACACGAATTTTCCTGAAACGAACAAAACAAGAACACGTGTACAAAATAATATTTTGTATAAATTTTGGGGTTACAATCTCTTTTACAATTTGGTCCTCTGATTCTATTTTCGTAAGATGTAGATTTGTGGGTTGTGTTGTTGATCCAAGGGCCATTGAGGCTTGATCTTGGATGAACGGTTGGAAGTTTCTTCAAGGGCCTTCGGGACTTGATCTTGAGGTGAATGATGAAAGTTTCTTCAAGGGCCTTTGGGACTTGATCTTGATGAACGTTTCTCCGAGGATTTGACGAAGAACGAAAAGAGCTTTCTCAACCCTTTGGAATTCTTAGGGATTTAGGAGGTTGGATGCTTGAAAGCTTTAGAGTTTCAAAGCTTCAAGGATTTTGGTGAATTCTCTTCCAATTTGGGAGTAGAGAAAATGTATGTCCCCTGTTTCCTTGATTGAGAAGCCTATTTATAGGCTTTGAGAATGAATGACCACCATCCTTTTTTTTGGTGAAGTGAGTGGATGATGTAGGTGAAATGAGTGGAGGTTGTAGGTGAAATGAGTGGATGATGTAGGTGAAGTGAGTGGATGATGTAGGTGAAATGAGTGGATGTTGTAATTTTAATGCATTGGTCAACATTTATTTCATCGAAATTTCGATGTCTACAAATGCCCCCACTTCAAGGCGCATCGTATACATGTGCTTGTCACGTGTAGAAGATGTGTTTTGAAGTCTCTTAACGTAGACACCGATCCAAGAGCCGTCGAGGCTTGATCTTGAATTCGACTGGAAGATTTTTTTGGTTTCCTCCAATTGTTGATTTTCCACAGGCTTAATCTTGAACTCGGTTGGAGGGCTTTTTTTCTGCTAGACTTCCTCCAAATGTTTGGATCTACTCATTTTATCTGGAGCTAAATTTGATTCGAGGGTGGTGGATATTGATTCAGACTTATGATTTCTTCAAAGGCCGTTTGGGCTTCATCTTGAATTTAGATAGGACCACGAGCAGTTTCAGGATTTGAACACTTGGTAAGCAGGCACGAGGTAGAGGTGATGGCCTATTTCTTTGTTCAATCTTTCCAATTCATATTGAAGAGGGTTAGGGGATGAATCAGCACATGCAGTTGTTGCGTTTGCTAATGATCCACAAGATTGATGTTTCATTGTCACTTATTTTATCTATTCTCCAGGCAAATATGGTATCTTATCTGGAAGTATATCAACAGTTGAAGATGAGCACTCGAAAGCGATGCTAAGTAAGCAATAAAAGAAGAGGTTCCAGGCAGTCGGTTCCTGACTGGAAGCTTGATTCCAAGTGTCAACTGATTGCTTTCCTTCTTATTGTCCTACGAGTAAGAACAAGGACAGGGAGAAAGCATGATATGAGATACTTTCACTTTAGACCCTAATGATGTGAGATACTTTTGCTTTTGAAGAAGCAGTGGTGGTTTGATGACGTTGCACGGCGAGGCTTTGCTCTTTGACGACGGTGCCAGCGAAAGGTTGTTGAAGCTTTTTAAGCTCTTCGATTGAAGCAACAATGTCGGGCTTGGATTTGACTTAGACTCCTCTGTCTGGATTATGCAGTTATGTAAGAAAGGGCGTCGTGCTATAATGATTTGTTACAGCTCATCATGCTGCATTATTCTCTGCTTGTTTCTTTTGCATAGCAGAAGTGGTGTGCAACCTTTTGTATTTGAATGGTCCTTCAGAGCATCACTTTTCAGCAACTCATCCATGCTTGGCAGCTTTAATGCAAAGAGCCAACACATATCAATTATTCTGTGATGTCGGTGACTTGAGACCCAGCTCCAACAATAGTTGAAGCTAACCACTTGAGAGCAATGCAAGGAAAGCAATTAGGCAAAGGTTTCGAGCAATCAGTTCTAGATCGGACATTTGATTTCAGGTTCTGACTGATTGCTTTCTTTCTCCTTGTCTTGCAGGTAAGAGCAAAAGCAAAGGAAAAAACAAGGGAAAAACATGATATGAGATACCTTTGCTTTCGACCCTGATAATATGAGATACATTTTCTTTTGAAGAAGTAGCGGATGAATCAGAACATGTATTGGTTGCGCTTGTCTCCACATGCTTCAATGTATCAATTTCATTTGCCTTATCTATTCTTCAGGCATCTGGTATCTTCTTTGGAAATATATCAATAATTGAAGATGAGTACTTGAGAGCAGTGCTAGGTAAGCAATCAGGGAAGGGGTTCCAGGTAGTCGGTTTGAAATCAGAAGGTTAATTCCAAGTGCCGGTTAATTGCTCTAGTTTTCCTTGTCCTTCAGAGAAAACAAGAACAAAGAAAAGGACAAGGAGAAGGCATGCTATGAGATACTCTTGCTTTCAACCGAGATGATATGAGATACATTTGCTTTTGAAGACTTAGTTGAAGAGGTGTTTTCAGGGAAAAAGAAAATTGAGTATATTGAGAGGTTTGGTTGCAGATGCATTCTTGGCAAGGAAAAAGAGTCAATCATTTTGGATGTGTGCCTTGCTATGGAAGATGAATGTCGACATATATAGGGACTTCCCAATAACAAGTAGTGGTGCGGATGTGGCTTTGTTACCTACGCTTGTCGGCAACAGCGTTGTAGTGAAGGAATATTTGTGAAAAACATGTTCATTTAAGCAACATCAATAGCATGCAATTAACAATTAAAGGCGGAATCATGCTTGTATGCACTTAAAACAAAACATTTACCCATGAAATTCAAAGCCTAGTAGATTGGTGAACCAAGACTCAACTCAAAACAAAGTGAGTTGAGAAGTCAATACCTTTGTAGATTCCTCTTTGCATAAGCAAAGGCTAATCACCCAAAGAGAGGGCCTTCATTCCTTGCATCTTAGATCCATGGATTTGGATGGATGAAAAGGTTTCTCCAAGTTCCCAAAATTGAGAACCTCTAAGTCTCCACACCAAGGTATATTGAAGAAGAAATGAGTGACCTAAAGGAAGTAAGATTGCTAGCTATTCCCCTCTAGATTGGCCAAAATTTTTGAGAGAAATGAGAGCTTGTGTTCTCATCCTTTCCCCAAAAATAACCCTTAGTAAATTTTAGGCTATAAAGTCCTTTATATAGTCCCTTCAAAATAAGTGACCTAATGGACCAAAAGCCCTATTCTTTTACACATGGCTAGCCTATAGGTTTATTGGGCTTTCAAGCCCTTTGTTTTATTCAAGTTGTCATACAACTTGAGTTAATGGGCTTGACATTCAAATCCCATTGGGCCTTAAGGTCCAAAACTATCCCGAGGTCTTCAACGAACTTATTCGTTTGATTAATAATCATATTAATTAATCATTCCCATAAATAATTAAACCATTTAATTATTCTTACTCATCTCCGTTGAATCTTCAAACTCTACCTTACACGGTGTACGATCCATTAGGTTCCTTTTAGCGAGGCAGTGGGCGATTCAAACTCTTTCAAATCGATTGTGAATTGAAACTTACTTTCAATTCTCCCGTTAGTGATAATACACTTTTAGGGCTTCCACAAACCATGAGTGACACCTAGCAGCATATCATGGTTACCCAAGCTAATCAGAAGAGGTGGAGAACCTATTCAGTTTAGGATTACAAATGCAATACGGTCTTTCTCTAATACAATACTCTTGACCACATTGTTTGGTTTGATAGTTTATTCATGTCTACTATCCAATGTGAATCTTGTACTTATATGATTACCTTGAATGTGATCTGGAACGCATTCCAACATCTCATTCATACTCTGGCCAGAGATTCTAAATCATATCATAGAGTATTCTCCCTCAAACAGTTTGAAGGTTAGAGATCCCTTGTTGCGCATTCACTTGCCTCCATGGCTAAGTGGCTTAACCCCAACGATGCCGTGGACACCCTGATAGAGTGACGTTGACATAATCAAAGATTAAGGACCTAACCACAAGACAACTGTGATGCCTCAGGTCAAAAGACTAATTTGCATTATCCCAACCATGAGTTCTCATGTGACATGAATATGAGAACTCTTCGTTGATCGTGTTCAGTGAACTCATTCTCTATTGAGCACCTACGTACTTGTCTTGATGTCATACACACCAATGACTCGAGACTAGTCACTCTCCCTGAGAGAAGACATAGCACGTACTGATCTTAACGGACTGTCAATGCCCAATTGACAATCCTATGATCAGGAACGTTTAGGATGTGTCAACGAAAGAATGGTCTCATGAATCTAACTTCTTTAGATCGCATTCTTCCAATCACATATTCCTTGGACTTATCGTTTAAGCATATAACATTTATATTAGACGGCTCAAACAATAATCTTTGCCCTTTACATTTAAACTACATTAGTTTGAAATGAACTACATTAGTTTGAAATGTCCGTAAAGTATCATCATATGATTGGTTTTAGGGCACATTTCCAACATGTAGTTGGAATAGTAAATTTCACGCGTTTTCAACTTTGTCAGAGATCTTTGATAAAGTTGCACGTGCTATCCAAAAAGCTGAGATTGCATCTGATAAGTGTTAACGGACTTTATGCAGGAAAACCTGACTTTTGAAATTCGAAGAGTGGTGTCTCTTCGATTTTTGAACGGGTGGTTGTGTTGCCTCTCCTTTTATAGAGGTGTCAATTGTATTCAAAATGCACACTTTGAAGATTGCCCGCCTATGAAAATTGTTTTTGCTGTATTTCTAAGATTTTACTCTATCCAACCTTTTTCTTTTATCATTTCTAAAAATGGCCTACCCATCTAATATTTGTTTAGATTTGAGTCTTAGGAGCGACACAGGTGCGCCGCATTAGGGTAATAGATGGCGTCCATCCTTTTTATCTTCTAATGGCTTTCTTACAGTTGAAGACTCTGTGATGAGGGATGCAACAACGGCTACGGTAATAGCTAGGAACCTCCTTACTCTTGGAGATAATAGGCTGCTTTCAAGACGGTCTGACGAGTTGGCTGTCCAAGACTCCCTGGCTCTCAGTGTTCAGTGTGCGGGCTCCGTGTCCAATATGGGCCAACGCTTACTTGCTCAAAATCGCCAAGTTGAATCATTGACGGCTGAGGTGGCAACTCTTAGACAACAAATCAAATGGCTCAAGCACGAGAATAGAGAGTTGCATGTGATTGCAATTAATTATTCAACGAGCATGAAGAGAAAGCTTAATCAACTGCAAAACTTCGAAGGCCGGATTTAAAGTAACCATCAGAGGTTTGTGGCTGTATTCCAGAGGCACTTTTTGCCCTCGTCATCTGGAGTTCGACCAAGTATTAAGGCGTCGAATAATCTATCGTCAGTGCCTCCCTCTTTTAGGGTTCCGTCGAGTACTAAAGTTTCACATAAGTGACATTTGTGAAGGCTCCCGCACTTTTTTTTTTTTTTTTGGGTACATATTTGTAATTTATCGGAGATATCAATAAACATGCTTTATTTCATCAGTGTATTGTGCTAAGTACAAACAAAGCATATATCTTACCAGGATGTGTTCCCTTTATTTTATTTATTTATTTTTTTTTTTTCAAATCATACTTTCAAAATGGTGTTGTGCATCATCTCATCACCCTTGCCTGATGCACCATCCTTCTTATACTTTCTACTTGTCAATTATTCTATCACCACCACCCCTTTTCATTTTCCCTTTAGACTTGCTAATAGTATCATGCACCATTCCACAACCTTTATAAAAAAAATAAAAATTTGTCATGGTGCCGTCCACCAAGATTTCACCATTTTTTTTAATATATTTTTGTTTAACATGGTGCCTAAGGCACCACTTACCCTCATTTTTTTTTTAGATTAATACGTACATAATATATGTATATATATAGGGGATTGAATGAAAGTTTTCAGAAAAGGATAAAGACGGACGGAGAGCTGGAGTCGAGTTTGGAGCCGGGAGCTTGTTGCTTGCTGTAATGCGTCACTTTTTACCGTGTGGTGTTGTGCAAAAGACTGCAGCAGGGCTTCGTTGTGTAGTGCCTTTTGGTCATAGTTTTCCCTCAGTGATGTGCTACCGTGTGATGCTGTGCAAAAGATTGCAGCGGGATTTTGATGTGTAGTGCCTTTTGGTCATAGTTTTCCTTCGGTAGTGTTGTTGTTGTGTTTTGCCATCGTTCGTTGTTGCATAAGGGCTACTTTATGAGGGTTGTTGCACTATTATTGCAGTATGCCTGCGAAGATAAGGACACACCACTGCCTAAGGATGAGCCGCTTTGACGACAAGTTGTGATGTTATTGTGAAGACAAGCTGTGATGCTGCTGTGACAACAAGTTTTGACGTTGCTCTGCGTGTGCTTTGTTCAAACTCCACATTTTTTTATGGATGTGTGGCAGAGGTTGCTGCTGAGCTGCAGTTGCGTCGCGGGGGAAGATGAGAGCAGACGAGAGCAGATCTACCATTTCCTCTGAAGGCTTTTCAAATCTACCATTTCCTCTGAAGCTTTGCAAATCTACCTAATCCTAGCACCTTGAACCCTGATCCCAAACCATTTCCTTTGAAGGCTTTGTGGTGCTCAAACCGAGAGGAGATGAGAACAGGTTGAGGTGAGAAGAGAGGCGAGGTGGCGTGCGCGGCTGGTGGTGTAGGCCAACTTGCTCCGAGTGTGCGCACCATGTGCAGCAGATGGGGTATAATAGAGTAAGGCAAAGAGCAAAGCTCAAGGATGGCTTTGACACCAGGATCAAGGAAGTCGAGATCGGTGAGAACTCCAGTGCAGATGGTGTCCTACAGGTCGACGGTGAGGCGGAGGAGGCGACGATCTCTTCAACAACGGACTCGGCGATGACAGAGATGTCACGGCCGGCGGTGGATTGCTAGAGGGCTTGGAGTGCTTCTGATTTAGTTGTTGTTGTTGCTGCCATGGGTTGGTAAAGCTGACGAGATCCCACCAGTTTTGTTATGTTAGCTGCGCAGAGGAAGAAGTGGCACAAGGTTACCAGCACTAGAAACATTTACAAAACTGCTGCTTTTCCGCCTGAACACGAACAACAAGACAGCGAAGGGGAATAATTTTTTTTTTTCACAAGGCAGCCACCATCCTTTACCTCCATAGCCGTCTTCAATGAGCTCCAGGGTAAAGTCTTTCCTAAACCAATAGAGCAATGGAGGAGCCATATCAGCAATCATGTTGTGGGCTTGGGCAAGCTTATTTAAAGATGCGTACCCTCCCATGTAATCTCAAACTTAGGAACCAAGTTGTGGCTTGGGCAAGCTTCTTTGGGAGTGGTGGATCTCCATACATTGTTCACCAAGGCCGCAATCAGTGGAGGAGCTTTGCAATGTTGGGGCTTGGTGTTGGTGGGTGTCGAAACATTTACCTGGTCCTTCACTTCCATGGTGGTGGAGAGGTTGTTGGGCATGGATGTGAGGAAGAAGGAGGAAGCCATTGGGCTCACGGTTTTGGGCTTTATCCTCAACAATCCAGCCCACCATCGTTATTATTGTTATTATTTATAATACTTTATAACATATGTATTTATTTTTTAATAATACATTATAACATCTGTATTTATATTTTTTTTTCCTTTGTAATGAAATTAACTTGCATTAGTCAAATCTTCAATAAAACCTTTTTTTTTTTTTTTTGATGTGACTGAACTCGAAATTGAATGTTCGAGCTGCCTACGTACCCTTCCAAAGAAAAGATCAAGTCATAACGTAGTTCAAATGAGCGATGGATTACTTTTGATGGTTTTAATGGTGATTTTGATGATGATTTTGCCATACACAATTTATGCACTTGTGGGCTGTTTTAGGGGTAGTAGCGCTTTAAGAACCTGTCATTAATGGGGCCGATCTTCAAGCCGTCTTCCCATGATTAAGTAAGTGCCGTTGGTGTAGACTTCTTGTATTACATAAGGTCTATCGCACTTTGATGTGAACTTGCTTTTTGTCTTCTGAGTTATGAGGATAGGCCTATGCAATGCAAGGACGAGATCTCTTACTTGAAAAGAACAAGGGCGAACTTTCCTGTTGAAAACCTTGGAGAGTCATGCTTGATAACACTCCAAGTGTTGCTGAGTTTCGAGCCTTTTCTCATCCAGCACTTCCAGCTCTTGAAGACGCAACTTTGCATTCTCTTCATCAGTCAAGCCTTCTTGTATAGCCATCCTTAGTGATGGGATTTGACTTTCGAGCAGTAGAACAGCTTCCGCACCCTATACGAGAGAATAAGGCATAGCTTGGGTAAGAGTCCTATGTGTCGTCCTATATGCCCAAAGTGCTTCGCTTATTCTTTCGTGCCAATCTTTCTTTGTTTGGCCAATCACCTTCTTCAGGAGGTTGCATAATGTTTTGTTAAATGCTTCTGCAAGACCGTTGGCCGGAGCATGATACATAGAAAACTTGTGCTGTTTGAACTTGTATTTCTCACAGAGCTCGTCCACGAGTCGGTTGGAGAACTATTTACCATTGTCAGTGATGATGTAGCGAGGCACACCGTATCGGTGGACGATATGTTCCTTGATGAAACAGACGACAGTTTCCTTCTTGACTTCCCTTAGAGGTATGGCTTTAGTCCACTTGGATAAGTAATACATTCCAACTAAGATGTAAGCTTCTTCTACAGATGACTTTGGTGCAATCGCCCCTACAACATCCAATCCCCATGCATTGAACGACCATGAAGCAACTGTGGGGTATAATGGTTCAAGCGGTTAATGTATGAAGTTGGTATAGAATTGGAAGGCTTGGCACATTTTGGCATGCTCCAGACAATCCTTCACCATGCTTGGCCAGTAGTAACCCATTCTTTTGAGTTGGAAATGTAGCTTTGGTCTAGACTGATGCGCACCACGTACGCCTGAGTGTGCTCATTCCATGGCTTGATTGTCTTCTTTCTCACCTAGGCATCTCAGAAGTACTCCTTCAAAAAAAGCATCAGTAGAGTGTTCCCTTGTAGTAGAGAAAGTGAAGTGCTCATCGACATATTTCGGAGCAATATCTAGGATCATCTGGAAGCTTTCCATGCTCCAAGTAGTCGATCAGGGGCTGTCTCCACTCTTCAGCGTCGACTGGAAATACTGAGATGACAACCCTAGAAATGGTTGAAAAACTGCATTAGGTATCTGTGCCATTGGAACAAAAGACATTGTAGATCCTAAAACATTTCCAAATCCTGAACTGGATGACAATGGTAAGGTTTTTGAGCCAAAAGGATCTCCTTGATCATAACCAGAACCATGAGTATACATAGCAGTCATTAGTGAACTTGGGGTGAGTTACTTCTTCCAATGTGGCTTCTTCAGCCTTAAGTTGAGACCGAAGTTCCTTAATAAAGACAAGACTTTCTTTACCTCGAATGACTGCCTTAATTGTATTATAATCAAAAGGAATGCCCATCAATGCCATAATCACAATGTCTTCATTTGAAATGAGTACACCAGTAGCAGCTAATTGATCCCTAGAGTCTTTAATCCTCTGTAAGTACTTGTCAATAGACTCAGACCCTTTTTTGATATTCTGTAAATCAATCTTGAGCTAAACAATACTAGTTATGATGATATTAGCAAACCTTGCATGCGAATTAGTCCACATCTCCTTAGAACTTTGACAACCAATCATACATGAGAGTGCAGAAGTAGACAAAATGGCGGATATTAAGGTCATCAAAGCCTTATCATGAATTTTCCAAATCTTGTAGTCATCAGACATAGAACGAGTATTATCAACAATTTAAGTTTCAGAATCTGAATTCTTATACTTAGTAGGGTAAGGAATTGTACCATAAACAAATCCAATTATACCATTTCCCTCCAGAAGTAGATCCATTTGAAAATTCCAAGTAACATAATTAGAATCATCCAGTTTAACAGTGACAGTGTTACCAACACTTGGAATTAATGAAGATATTGGTGATTGTGTAAGTGCAAGTTGATTAGAGGTCACCGTGGTTCACAACACGACAAGCAGTGTATAAACTTGCAAATGAAGAAATTGCAATTGAAGTAACAAATCAACAATTAAGCAGTGATTTCAACAATCAATAACTACTATTGTAGAGTACTAGCTCAAGACAACAACAATCTAGATTATAACAAGAAATCCCTAAATGTTAGGGTTTCATGAGTCAATTTTCAAAATTTTCACAAATCTGAGAACAGCAACTTCATAATGCATAAGCGAATTAGAGAGGTAAACAATTAAGCAACCGTACAACAATGATGAGAATATATCAACAAGAAACCTCTAGAAATTGCCAGAAAACCTCCAAGATCCAGAGAGGTAGAAAACAACGGAGACGACGATAGGACCACCGACTTCAATACACCGAAGACAACAATGAACACTGTAGTAGCAACGACAAAGATGAGCAGAAGCAATAGGATCATCAACCGGAGGCATTGGCCAAGTCTAGCGATGATACCATGATAACTTGTTTGTAATCTTGTAGAGTAAGCTAAGTAAAGATATTCTAGAGAGAGAAATTTAGAGAGAGCGAGAGAGAGAGAGAGAGAGAGAGTTTGTTTCAACTGTATTTCTATTTCCTTTCTCATTGTGTTAATTACAACAACAAACCTTGTATTTATACCTTACAACCTCAACTATGTACCTTAATACATAACCATTGATCCGATGACACTTGTCATGATCTTAGACACATATCAACTCTATCAGGTGTCAGATTACAATCCTCCCCTTCTTTTGCAAAGAAGATAATGGTGATGCTGTTTCACAAAAGTCATGTTCTTAAAAAAATCTAATGATCAAATAATACTAAATTGCATTTGTGCCTTCAAGAGACAATTTTTGCATTTACAGCATGGTGTTTGAGTATGATATGTGATGCGTAAAATATCATTTAGTGTGCATCTCAGCCAAGGCCAATACTTTATACTGTCGAATTTAACTACCAAATGGAAATAGAGAGCCTAAGCTCCTCACATCATCATCCTATTTCCTAAATTATCATTTTTGAGATACACCACCTCATAGATCAATGTTGATACGATGGAAAAAGGTTAAGGAAAAAAATTCAAATAGATTGCTCTCACCATCTATTCTTTTAACCCTCTCTATCGTGTTGAAACTTCTGCCCTTTCACTTTTGTAAGGTTCCCCAAGCAGCTTCTACTTTCTTCTATTTGAATCCTCTATAGCAGTAAGAAAATACTTGTATGACATGAATGATTTTGTATCCAACGATATGTAGCACAGACAAACAAAAACAAAAAAAACAAAAAAAAAAAGAACAAAATTATTGTGAAGAGTGTGTGTGTACGAAGAAAAGTGGGGTGAATGGTGAAAATGTAAGGTTTGTGTTGAGAGTATAGAGTGTGAGGGTGTTTATGAAAAAGTATGTAGGGTGTAATGTATTAAGATAAATTTTAATTAAAAAAGTAAATGTGGAGTTTATTAAGAATGTTAGATGTATTCAGTAATATATAAGGTGTTAATATAATAAGTCTAATTTAACGGACAATTTCCAAGTAGTAGGTGGTCAATAATTCACTGGACCCCACACGCTAATCGTAGTCTTGAATTTTTCGATAATTTAAGTAATAATTTCCTAGTAGTTGGTTGGTGTGAGAGCGACAGAGTGTGGGTTTGGTGACTTTCGGTCGGCTTCCTACCATGACATTAGTATATGAGACCTGGAATTATCGTCCTTGTGAGTGTGTATGCCTGAAACAGTTAATCATATCAGGTGTTTCCGTGAACTAAAAAACTCAGTTCGTAATTATATACTCAATTTATAATGTCTTTTAAATAACTACTCGACCACCGAGCTCAAAGTTTATAGTTAATTTTTTTGTTCCTTTGAATGATAATAGTATGGTTATTGTTGGCCATAAGTGCCAGCAGAAAGAGACCATCACCAAAGTCTGAATATATGTTTAATATTTATTATTGCCTGTGTGGAAATCGTCTATTATTGACCAAGTCCATAGCCAACTTGAAGTTTCTCTCCTTTTCCACTAAATCAAAAGATAAAAAACATGGAAGAAAAAAAAAAAGGTGTGCTTTTCCACTAAATCAAAAGATAAAAAACATGAAAGAAAAAAAAAAAGGTGTGCTATCCACACACCTTATTTTACTTCTCACACACTCTTGATAATTTTTGTTCGTTAATATTTTTCAATTCATCCGATCCGATGACTGAAAATTAAAAAATGTGTGAGAAGTAAAATGGGGTGTGTGGATATCACACCCCAAAAAAAAATAATAATGCTCGAGACACGACATAAAGTTTTCCAAAATAGAAGCTACTATATACATAACAAGGACCTCCCATCAATAGGTCAAGTAAAGCTGGCCTCGCCCTTCTGTAATGATCCATGTGGTCGACCATATAGGTTTGTTGTGTTTATCATATTTTTGTGACAGATTTGTATTGATGACGTTTTGTAGGGTAGATCATTGCTTGTGGTGCCGTATAAGGGTTTACTATTGTTTGTTTGTGCAAATTTACTCCATCTCAATTTCTTGGTCATTGAAGCTAATATACCCGATCAACTACTCTGTAATTGTTTGTGAAGTTCAATAAAATACCATTATCGTTTCTTGTAAAAAAATTTAAAAAAAAAAGGAAAAAAAAAAAAGTGATTTGCGTATTTGAATTTTGATAATAATGGATCATCTAATTTAACCGATTAATTTTTGGTTTATTGTTGTTCTCTTCCCAAAATTTGAAAAGATTCTAAGTTTGAATTTGTTGGAGGTCGGCTAGAGTTCATATAATTAAACTCCAAATAAAAACGATGCTCAATGGTAACGAAGAAAAAGTTGTATGATTGAACTAATTATAGAAACAAGAAGACTATATCCGACCGTTAAGATAATAATTACATTACATAAATGTATGTTTTGTAGTCAGTCCTCAAAATAAATAAATAGTGCTAACTGTATTATTATTGGTCACCAAAGACCATACCATATTACCAACGTTGGCTTAGTAGTGAGGAAGGCAAGTAGCGTAGATCGATGTAGACAATAGACAGGGCACCAAAGACCAAACTATACTAATATGTATGTAAATATACTAGGTATCTTTTACATATCTTTCCCTATTCTAATTGTGTATATATGAACTTCTTGTTGACTTTGTCTTCCAAGTGATATCTCAACGTGAAATTGGCTAAATATCAAAGTGGGAATTTATTGTTTGTGTAAATCAAATAGCTTGTAGACAGTGGTGGATTCAGAATTCGAACTTTGGGAATTCACAATGTTAAGTATCAGTTTTTAAATAGAAACAAAATTTTAAAAAGAAAAATGGGATCAAAATTGACTTTCAAGGGGCATGGTTATAAATTCTTAATACATATGTAGCAAGAACTAGGGGTAGGTTCAAAATAACTGAAAACTAAAAAAAAAGGGGGACCAAACATCTAACCGAAACTGAAAAACTGAAAACTAAACCAAAACCGGAAAAAAAAAGAACCAAAAAAAGGAAAAACCAAACCAAACTGAATCCCCTTACACCTTATGGATGTATGCCCATAATGATTCTTTTGTCAAATTTTGTTGCCAAGTTTGAAACTAAGCCTAGGGCGTTTTCAAGGAGCATACTTGGTTCAATTAGGGTGGATATTCCATTGGTTATATATGAAAGTTTTGAGAGGCTTTGGAACTTAAAAGCGCTTCTATATTGGTTTGGTTTTTGAATGGATATGGTGATCATTTTTCTTTGCAAATGGATATGGTGATCATTTTTCTTTGCAATTGAGGTTGTTGATAGAATATGATTGGTTTATATGATCTTGTATATGTACAGCCTTCCCACTTTTCCCAGTTTCCTATTATTAGTCTACTAATGCAAAGTCTATTTTCTAAATTTCATATTAAAAAAAGATCAATTTCTATAAAATAAAATAAAAACAGAACCCGTAGCAAAACCGAACCGAACAAAATCAAACTGAAAACAAAAAAAAAAAACAAAAAAACAAAAAAACAAAAAAAAAAGAAAAAACCAAAAGAAAATCGAGCAGATCCAAACCGAAGCTTTTATTCGATATCAGTTTTGGCAATAAATCGAACCACCCCCAGCAAGAACTGCACCCTCTAAATGACCTAATGAGAATGAGCCCAAAAGGAAACCCAGCCCATAATAATCATGCCTAACAACCCATTAGAAATGTAATAGGCCCAATAGCCTAGAATTTAGCCAGTCCTCTCCACCTTGCAATAGCTCTTAATTTTGATAAACGAATAATGTTACATTTATTATCTATTTATATCATATCTCGAATAGATGTAGAACCCACCAACACATGTAGGTCCCTTCTTAGCAAGAGAATTGATACGAAGGATGATATAAATAGATAGTAAGAATAACATTTTTGTTGATAAACAGCAAAGCAAGTATGAAAGCCTTATACTATTGCAATGTTGACTGACCGTTTAAGAGTGGTTAAGTGGACTTTAATATACTAATTCTGAATTTGAAAAGACGATTTTATCTTTTATCTAATCCGATTTACCGGTAATTAATTAAAGAGTGAAAACTATAAGTATTAATATACTAAATTAGTCATAGGAATTAGATCAGCAGATGTTCTTAATCACTTAAATTACAAGTCAGTTGATGCACGCTATAGTATTTATCTATTAAAATTAGGGGTGTGTGGAATTAGGGATGTGCTATCCACACACCTCATTTTACTTCCCACACACCTCTTGTTAATTTCTGTCCGTTGATCTTCTTCAATTCATTCGATCCAACGACCGAAAATTAAAAGGATGTGTGAAAAGTAAAATAGGATGTGTGTGGATATCACACCCCTACCCACACACCTCTAAAATTAACTTCAACTTATGCTGCTGGGGCATATTAAAACGACTGAAGCAACATTTATGCCACCTCACTTAAAGCTTCTTGTGGCTGTCACCGTAGCGCTAGCTTTCCAAAAATCAGATACATATTTTGTGCAATATTTGCAGAACACACTAGGAGATAATCCTCAATCTTTGTTACTTAAATGCGCATTGTTAAATTTATCGTAAGTACTGAGATTATTACTCTAATATTTGTACAAATTAAACACAAATGTCTTGTGGAAAGATAGAGAAATTTGCAAAGACACAACCTGATAAGACCTATATATATTTTTCTGCTCGTATCTTTTCCTTCCAATCTATAACTATGAATATATCATCATTCATACTTCGGCATAATTCTAGGTTGAACGTAAAATCCTTAAGCTTTTATCATCTTCTGGAACCTGATTAGGCTACAACCAAACGAGCCCATCTTTACCAACCAGTCTTTGTCTAAGCTGTATGTTCACGGGTCTCATCTGGGGTCTGCATTCGTTTCCTACTTAATCTTGCAGCAATCAAACATATGAGAAAGATGGCAGGCAAAAGGGACAGTTTGAGAGGATTATTAGCATGCCGAATGTAATAAAAGTATTGAACTATCGAGCAAACACACTGAGCGATACCTCCGAGTAACCCAAAAATTTCATTGGCAGAACCAAAAAGCATGTAACATCCCCTCTTCCTCCACACCACGTTATTTTTCCTGCCCTTGTAAATCAGCTCCCATATGCAAGTGAGTAGAGCTGCAATAGCCAAGAGCATTCCGAACAGGGCATACCTCGGCCTTCTTGGGGACGAAGCCTGATCAAAAGCAGCTGATAAAATCTCCATGGAAAGGCTAGTGACTAAAAAGATCCACTCTGCTGAATTTGCCTGCATAATAAATTAGTAATGAGTTCAATTAAAAGATCTACAAATAATTATGCAAACGAAAAGGCTAAACTGTATTTTTGTCCGTCACCGAATACCATGTTGTTAACTGATGAAATTGCACCCAAAATCAGATTTTCTCCGCATGGTTTGACGGAAACATCGCATGTTGGTTACATCAAAGGTTATAAACTGAAGAAAATTCTAAAACCGCTAGCAGAATGACTAACTGGTAGTTCCACTTGATCAACGCCTAAATTTGAAGGAAATGCGATTTTGGACTCGATTGTAATCGTTAATCAACAGCCGTATAGGTATTGTTTTGAGTGCTAAAGTAGAAACTGTAGTTACGAAAGTGAAAAATGGTTCAAATTGAAGGAACTAAAACTGTAGCATGTAGCATGTAGCAAAACAAAAGTGTTGGTTAACTATATATGTGATGAAGGCTTATGCAGTTGGAGTACCTCTGTCCTAGCAGAGCGGCGTTTTTGATGTGATTCTCTCCCCTTCTGCCTTAATTGTTGTAGTAAACAAATTGGGAGAATGCGAGCAACGGAGGGTAGCTCCCAAATGTTGGTATGTAATAAGTGATGCCATTCCTCAGAACCAGAAGTTGTGCCTCGTAAGAGACCCCCTAGTGCTCGTGCAATTAAAGGCAAACCATTGCACTTACGTATTGCAGTTTCCTTATCAGTTTCTCGAATCTTTGAATGTTCAGCGGTGTAACTGTCTCCCAAAGCATGTTTTAAAATCAACGACCAACAATCTTCATCAGACAGCGGCTCTAAATAGTGAGTAGGTACATTGCGCACGATTGAAGCAACCATTTCACTCCGCGTTGTTATCACAACCTTACTTCCCCCTGCCGCATAGAGAAAAGGAACTTGCAGGAGATTCCAATCATGATAGTTCTCGTTCCAGAGGTCGTCCAACACAAATAAGAATCTCTTTCCCCTCACTTCGTGTTTTAGCTGGACCTGAACAAAATTTAGATCGGTAATGTCACAAACAGTCGAAGTGATTGACTCGAGCAGGGTTTTAGTGACCCTAACAGCATCAAAATCTTCGGAAACGCAAACCCAAGCTTGAATATCAAAATGCTCTTTCACTCTTTGATCGTTGTATACGAGTTGAGCAAGTGTTGTCTTACCAATCCCGGCCATTCCCACTATGGTAATGACAGAAACATTATTCCTGCTTTCGGCATCAGAGATTAACAGTCTTATCAACTCTTCTTTATCACCATCTCTACCAACGACAGAAGATTCATCAACCAAACAAGTTGTTGGCATTTGTGAAACCTTCCGAGCGCCTTTTTGAAGACCAAGAACATCCTTTTCGTTTCCAAGGAATTTTAATCTATGATATAACTCCTTTATCTTATCATTCAAGCGTCGGTCAAAACGACTGAAAGGCACAGAGAGGAAGTTCCACACCTGAGTTACAACGGTCTGATCTTCTGCTGCCATCTTAAGCCGGAAAGCTTCAGCATCGACCTCATCCAGTAGGACCCCCGCATCATAGACCGCTTCTCTCAATTCATCAAGCCAGTTTCCGATGGAAGGGATCTCAAACTCCTTCTGGTGTGCGTCATCGAGCACTGCATCAAGGGTTAACAACGTCAGCTTGAATTTCTTCTTCAGGAGTGACTTGTCAAGCTTCTTTGGCCCAAAAATGTCCCTCATTTCGTGCGAATCAATCCGTTTGCAGAGCTGCTGGATGGAAGCAGAGAGAGAAGCCTCTCCGGCATCCAAAGCTGCAGCCATTTTTGGCAAACAAGTTGAGATTCTAGCGTCTTCGATTGGATTGACTTGGAGATATTGTTGTCCACACAGCACGGTTACCCGTCAACCGCTTCTACTTGGAAAGTTATTTTTTTTGGGCGTTGTACTAGTTTCTTTTGAATAAAAATTGTCTTCATGATAAATAATTATTAATGAGCGGCAGATACAGTATTCTAATCTCGTGAGATTCCAGTAGAAGATTCAAGCGTGCGCCGCGCGCAAAATTTGTAGTCAATATCTCTTAAACTGTGTCTGACTTGGGCATCAAAATGCCCTCTAACAAATGCCACGTTAGAATTAGTCAATTGATCTTTCAATATTTTTTTATTTTGGAATTTTTTTATCAGTTTTACATGATAGAAATTTGCATCCACAACTACAAATTTAAAGTGTAAGTACAATTTTGTAATCGTTTTTAATATAATAATATATTAAATGTAAAATGAGGTAACAAAATTAGTTTTGAACTTGCCAAAGACCTTTTTTCGAATATATTTATATTAATGATATTATTTTATTCGTTATGTTTGATTACTGTTTTAAAAATTTCGGTGTCAAGAGGTTGGTCACTGGGTTTAATTCATAAGCGTTTGAAATATTAAAAAGAACACATAGACCTACGCACCCGTCCAAGCAGTCATGTAGGTCGCATACTCTCACTCAGACAAAAAAGAGATAACTTTCATTTTATTTTTTATTTTTTTAATAAATTGTAAGAAATTTGTTGAATACTTGGATGAACACCCATTACATTCTAGTTCCTCATATTTTCAATATGTTGCGATATTTTCTAATTTATATGTCATTTTATTTTTTCATTTATGTATCCAACACAATTATGTGATACTTGTTTTCAATTAGTTCTAATATTTTATAATCTATATGTCATTCTATTTTTCAATTTATGTATTCAAACACAATTACGTATTTTTTAAGTATAAACATGCACTTATTAATACTATCTATGATAAATTTACTTAAATCCATGCTTAAACCCCGCTTAGCTACCTAAACCTTAGACTCCATCCGTTGTTCAATTAGCGTCTAACATTTTTTAGATACTTTCCCATATGGTAGAGAATTCCGACTTTATTACGGATTTGCCCCCCTCCTTTATGAGGAGGCTGCCGCTGGACTTCTCATCTTCTCGCGGGGTTAGGGATTTGGATCCTCGGAGAGGATCTCATGGTCGATTATCGTAGATCGTTAGATTTTTATCCAACGGTTATAAACAGAAATTAAAGTTATAATAATTGTAAAATAAAAATCCAGGATCCATAATAATTGGTTTGGAATCCTCGCCATTAGCTAGGAGAGGATCCAAATCCGTTTGGATAAACATCCGCCTTCGACAACAACTTTTGCAAATTCTCTTCCTTTCTTTCATCCCGATACAAATTCATCCTCCGCCTACTCAAATTTTCCTTCCCCTTTCAATTTCATAACATTCCCAAATTCTAATTCCAATCAATTGTCCAAAAACCCTAGATCCCCTAACCCCTCCTCCGCCTTCAACCAACCTCCGAATTAGGGTTTCTTCTCCCCGACCCAGGGGCACGCCCAGAGCTTGAACGATAGCCATGGACGATAGCTGTGCCGTGTGTGCCGATCCTCTCGAATGGGTCGCATACGGTGCCTGTGGACATCGCGAAGTCTGCTCCACCTGCGTCGTTCGTCTCCGCTTCATCTGCAACGATCGCCGATGCTGCATCTGCAAGACCGAGTCCGACGTCGTTTTTATCACCAAGGTACTGGATTTTCCTTTTCTCTTGAGTTAAAAGATTATTGCTTTTAGCTTAGGATTTTGTGCTGAAACTTCCAATCATAATTGTTTGTTTACGTCTCTTTGATTTGTGAATTTTCTTTGAGAAGGAATCTTTGATAAGCTTAGCAGCTGGAAAGATTTGCTCTTTTTTGTAAGAGATTGAATGTTATGTTTTTCTGGGCTGTTGTATTCGATTCGCTTGTTTGGGTTGAATTCTCATGGTAACTAGTGACTTATCATTGTGGTGCATATTGGGTTCTCTTGCCTTTCAATGTAATGAGCTTCTCGACTGCATTATAATGTTTTATTCTATGAGTTTTTCACGTAAGCTTAAGTGGCATGCATTCGCCCGTGACTGCTTTTTTTTTTGTTCAATTGTCCATGTATCTGTTTATTGTGAAAAGATTCTAGCTTTATATAATTCAGCAGATACATTATTCAGTGCCTGCTCCGTTGTAATTTATTATAACTTGGATCCGTTAGCGTTTTCACACTTTCTTGATTCCTTATGTGGTGTGCCTTTTTCTATCTTTTCAGGCTTTAGGAGATTATACAAGGATGGTTAATGATTTCTCAGTCTTGCCAAATGATGCAAGGGAGGGTCGTGTGGGATCGTATTGGTACCACGAGGACACTCAAGCATTTTTTGATGATGTGGACCACTACAAGATGATCAAGGCAATGTGCAAGCTTTCATGCAGCGAATGTGACAAGATGGATGAGCAATCAAACGATGGCCCCAAGCGTCGCGGGAGGATTCGGAATCTTGGTCATCTGAAGAATCATTTATACCACCAACATAGGTTGTGGATGTGCTCTTTATGTTTGGAAGGGAGGAAGGTAAAATCAATTATACTGAGACTTGATATTTATCATATATGTACATTTCAAGCAGCGCTTTCTCTCTATTATCTTCTTTGTCTTCTTAGGTACTATCAGTTTTATTTGATTTTTTATTCTATTTATCTATTAATGTTATGCAGGTGTTTATATGTGAACAAAAGCTATATACGAGAGCACAATTGAATCGGCATATAAATACAGGTGATTCTGAAGTGGATGGAAGTGAGAGTGAAAGAGGTGGCTTCATGGGACATCCTATGTGTGAATTTTGCAGAACCCCATTTTATGGGGATAATGAGCTGTACTCCCACATGACTACTGATCACTATACTTGTCATATATGCCAAAGGTACCGACCGTCTTTCACTTCAAGAGTGCTTTGTTTTTATTGTAATTTTAAAATGTTTAAGCTCATATGAGATTTTGTGCTGTTCAATGCAGGCAGAATCCTGGGCAATATGAATATTATAAGAATTATGATGACCTGGAGGTGAGTTATTAGTGTTGTATTTATTTTGTATTCTCTTTCTTCCTGTTGTCTTTTATGTGTTTTGAATGCTTTTTCATTGTATGTCACAGATGCACTTCCGCCAAGGTCATTTCCTATGTGAAGATGAGTCGTGCCTCAGCAAAAAGTTTGTTGTCTTCCAATCTGAGGCAGAAATGAAGGTGACTTTTATAAAATGCGAGAAATTTCTGTGTTCCTGCCCTTGTAGTATTTAATTCTTGACTTCCCTTTCTTTTTATTTTTCAGAGGCATAATACACTTGAACATGGAGGTCGCATGTCTCGTTCTAAGCGTAATGCTGCTCTGCAGGTAAGTGTACAATTTTTTTTTTGTTCTCTGCAATTTCCTTTGTGCATTGAGGCTGGGTTCTTCTCCTCTCATTTTTTTAGTAATTCAGCTTTATGCAATATAATTAATTTTCCTCGTAAATCTGTAACAGATACCAACCAGCTTCAGATATCAACGGAGTAGTGAACAAGATCATCGACGTGGAAGAGGCGGAAGAGGTGGAAGAGGTCGGACATTTCGTCCTGATTCTTCTGAAAATCAACTTTCTATGGCTATTCAAGCAAGTTTGGAGACTGCTCATGCTGATAGAACATACGATGACCCTTCATCCTCCAGTGTGCAAGTTTCTCCAGATATTGGGGATACAGGCGATATTGATCCAATCACTGATTCATTTGAATCATTAAGTACAGCAGACGCTGAAACATCTTCAAGGTACCGTCAAGCTGTGGGGCCTATTTCTAGGAATGGGCGTTTGGAAGAATCTTTCTTTCCTCCCCTCTCAACAGCACCTGGCAACAGTTCAAACCCCAAACAAGATTCAGATGGTTTGCCTAGCAACACCATGGCATCGCATCTCCGCCGGCAAAACCATAAGGTGGCTGTTAATAGCTCTGGAAAGGCTTGGCCAGCAGCCACGCGTGGGCCTGTGGCTGTTAGTAGTTCTGAACAGGATTGGCCAGCAGCAACGCGTGGGCCTGTAGTACAGCCTACTCATTCAGCTCAGGCTTGGCCTGCAACAAATGTTTCATCTGTGTCATCTCTTGTTTCTGGTCAGAACAATATGGGCTTTGGTAATGGACCCAGACCATCTAGTTATGCCTCTCAGGCTCAAGCTGAGACTAGACAGAATGCCTTTGGTAATGGTGCGAGACCATCGAGTTATGCAAGTTCTGCAGCTCATGTTGAGACTAGACAGGCAACAGTACCTGGATTATTATCATATGGTTCTTCGAGGGATTCAAGCAAGCCCAAGCCTGGTAGGATCAGCCACTCTACGTCAGCTCCTAATTTGGTTGAAAATGGATCTGTTCATCCTTCCAATTCTGATTTTCCTCCAGTTTCTGCAGTAAAAGTGCGGAAGTTGCCCTCAACTACCCAGCCTTTATTGAAAGTGGAGGATGTTCAAACTGCCAACAAGTCCTTGGTGGAAAAGATTCGAGCTGGTCTTGAATTTGATGAGGAAAAATACACTATTTTTAAAGATATATCTGGACAGTATCGTCAGGGTTTGGTTGACACGGGAATTTATCTAGATTTTGTGCGGCAGTTTGGCTTGCTTCATCTGGTCCTTGATTTAGCTAGACTCTGCCCTGATTCGCAGAAGCAGAAAGAGCTGATTGATGCCTACAATACCGGTACCCGCAACGGATGGTCTCAGGACAATGCTAAATTGAAAGATGGTAATAATTCTAAGAAAGGTAAGGGGAAGATATCAGAGGCTGAAAACAGTAATTCTAAGAACACGCTAGCAGATAGCATTATTAGTTCTGTACGGGAACTTCAATCAAACGACAGGCCTATGGAAGAAGCTGTGGAGGTGTTGACAAAGGACGGGTACCGTGGTGCCAAAGGAAAATCAAAGCAGTTTGCTAATGAGCACCAGGAGGAGTTAAATTCTCGCAGTCAACCTCTAGTACAACTGAGCGGCCAAAAGGATTCCCTGCCAGCTGCTAGTGGATCTAATCCGAATTTAGTGGATGGCGGTGGAGGGAGTAAGCAGCGGAAGAAAACTTCCAAATTTCATAGAGTCCGCTTGGGTGATGCTGCAGCACTTTTAGATCTTGGAAATTCTGATTCTCAGCCAGATGCCGGTGATGAAGGATTAAATGGAAGCAGTAACTCGGCTGGAGGATTGCCCGTCAAAGGTGTGTGGCGGAAAGGAACTCAGAAACTCTTTAGTTAGAAGAAGCACGATGATTTAGGTCATCAATTTTTTGTTGGTAAAAAGAGTTTGCTTTCTTCCCAAATTTTGCGACCATTTAGTTCTCAACTCTGCAACCGGGCTGGACCCTTCGGTTTATGCAACTGGGCAGTGGGTTTTGTGTGTGTGGCTTTTCTGGAAGGAACCTGCCTCTCCATGTTTATCGACATCGCGTAAGTGTTCGTATATACTCTTCGGAATGGGAATAGGTTTGTTCACATTTCTTGTCTTTCAGATTTCCATGGTTCTGGTATTATACGCAAACGTCCCAAAACTATAAACAGACTGAAAGTGGAATCGTGGAACTTTATGAAATTGTTTTCAAAACCTAGAAAATTAACAATTTTAACTTTTTTCTGCTTGAGATTTGTGCAACGGGTAGCGATTTTCACGCTTTCAATTTCTCCTCCTGCACTCGTCCCTCATTTGCTTGATTCAAAATGCTAGAAAAATATAGTGAAAATTATTTCTCTTGTTGTCTTTGAAGTGGCTGAAAATATACAACTGGTGCACTCAAGAATTTTCGTTTGTAAACTACCGAGTTGGAGTTGAGTTTGAGTTTGAGTTTGGCAATATAGAATCCCTTTCGATCTCCGTTCAAAATGGTAGGATTAAAAGGGAGAAGTTTGTTTTAATGTATAATCCCCTTTAAAAGAAAATTTTTCGCCTCCACCTTTAATGCGTCTTAAATTTTATGAGTTGTCCAATTCGTTTAAATCTGAAGCACCGAACGAGCTTGAATCCTAAGCACCAAACGAGCCCAAGCCTTCGATCGAGCCGGTAAAAAATGTCGAGTTTTATGGGAGTATAACCTCCGCTTCAACATGTAGAACCCGGACTGGACTCTGCATTCTTGCACAGGTAGTTCAACGGGATTCCCACCTAGACAAGGAAAGGAAGGGAACCCCTGCATTCCTTTACAAAATTTCACTCCAACGAGGGATCGGATTGGAGAATCTTGGAGTTTTTTACATGAAATTGTGAAAATCTGGGTTCTGCATAAAACAAGTCAAGCGATGCGGTGTTCAGCTGAATGTTAAAAACTCGCACGCACACTAGAACAAGCGATGACGAACAGTTGGGTTGCAGAAACTTGCAGCATCTAAGTGTAAAATTAATAGACTTAGCATGGTTTAGAGGTCCTCCAACATTTATACCTGCCATAGAACAAGAAAGAAATGTAAATCTGGTTACAATTACGAAAAGGCCGCATTTTGGAGTCCTTCAGAAGTTGGAGGCACAGAAAAGAAAGCTTCAAGCTTTTACCTTTATGTGTTGTCTCACAATTCTGTTCCATATCAAATCTTTAAAGCCTCCTTTTTCTCACAGCAATTCAATGGATGCCAACTGGCGTGCTTTTAGCTTTTCGTATCTAGGTGGGTTAGATCCTGGCAAAGTCTAGGCGTCTTTTCTTAATTTTTAAGCATCTAAGAATTAATCAAAGTGATGGTCAATTATCTAGCGCGTAAGCAGGAATTTTTAGAACAGTGCTCAAAATTTTTTCAACGGTGTTTGAAAGACTGATCCAAGACATTAAGAAAACTGATTCTAATAAGGTTCATCAAACCCTATTATTTTAGCCTCTTAGAATTAACTTAACTGGCGTCACTCTGGTCCTTAGGATTGGGATTGGCTAACTACTCACTAGATTCAAGATACGTTGAAATAAGAAAGAACACTCAGCTTCCGAATTTTATTAATGCATCTTTTGCTTTCAACTCAGAAAGAATTGGGAAGCTGACCTACGTTCCTACATGCAACATGCCTTGAATCTATTGCGTTATTCAATTCAAACCAATTCTAGGCATCAAATTACAGCCAAAAGGGACCAAATTGATATGAAAACTACATTAAGGAGATATAATGAAGAGTATAGCACTATTGCACGTATATTCGTTTCTCAGCTGTCAAAAGTTAAAAAATGAAAGCACCATTTTTGTATATCTGAATAATATCAACTAGCTCTCGGTCAAGTAGTACTTCTCTTCCAAGGTTGGAAGAGGTCCAAGTTTGAATCCCCCCTCCCTTATTAGCACTACAATTGCACCTACTTTAATTTCAAGATGACAGCGGCGTTGAAAGATCATATACAAACCACTTAAGTATTAGAAACAAGTTCAGAAGGGGTTACCACTCTCATAGTTATAGAGGAGCAACGTATAAACTCATTCCGGAGTACCATTCAAAGACTACGAAATACTAACGTAAGCTCATCATATGAGTCTCTCTTTGAAATCTTACTTCATAGGCTATAGTTAGCCATCTGCACCAGTTGAGTCGACAAATAAGTCAGTCTCAGCACGTTGTCTAGACATACAGTTGAAAAAAGGCCAAAAGCTCAGACGAAAAAAAATTAAAATAAAGAGAAAATGAAGATATCATAGTTAAAATGACACTTTATACCTTTGTGTAAAATTATCAGCCAACACTTAAAACGCTCTATTTACACTGTTTTAAGCTTAAATGTCAAAATAATCCAAGCCAGTATGGCATGTGGTTTAATTGTTGGGCTTAAATGTCTCCCGTTAACTAATCGAGAACATTCCATCCATTTGCTGTGTCGCCATATTCTTACTTTTTTGGCCCTAATTCAAAATTGATAGTACATCCAAGGAACTAAAAATGCAGTGACAACTAAAATGAAACTCTATCCATATTCAAGAACTCTAATAAAATTTGATATCTTAGGAACAAATCTCACGGTGTAGATATTACCGTATCTATTAAAAAAAAAAGTGAGTAAGGTTGGAGTTAGAATAACCTCCCTTAAGTTAACCTCATCTATCTGTTTGGATGAAAAATTAAGATTATAAGGAATTTCAAAATGTGAAATTTAAAATGAACTTACAAAGTTTCTTGTTTGGCTAACATAAAATAAAAATGAAATGTAGTGGTTGTGGTGACAACGGCAACAATAATGGTGGGTGACAGAGGCGTTGTTGATGATGAGTTGTGGAGGTAGTGATGTTAGTAGGGTTTTACTCGACCCTCAAATAATACAATTATGATAAGATAAGATCCTCTCGATTTAATCGGATTTTATTTTAAGTTTACATAGTTACATTTCTTCTTTTTTTTTTCCTTTTTTTTTTGTTTGAAGCAGAAGAAGATACGAAAGCAGTTTTATTTATATTAATGAAGCATACAATCATGTAGGAGGGCATCCTGAATAGTAACCGGAGGCACCTCCAACCAGAGACTAAGAACAGTAGAACTTAAGGCCAATTTAGCCATACAATGCACCCCAACATTGGCAAATCTACATATATGATTTACTTTCACTGCAGCAAAACTCTGGAAAATGACTTTCACATCCTTAATTAATAAACCAATAGCAGAAACGCCACAATGGGGACTATGCAGTGCTTGGACCACTTGTAAGGCAGCACTCTCCAAAATGAATAGCCTCCAATGTCGTTGTGCATCCTAGTGCAGGCTTGCACGAGCTGCTAGAATATCCACATTATAGGGGTCAATCGCATGAGGAATATTGCAAACGAAACCTCCAGCATAGCTACTAGCTTCGTCACGAAAAACCACACTCATACCCTCTCACTTTGAATTTGAACAAAAGAAAGCATCGATGTTAATCTTATCCAGTTTGACAATGGTGGAGGCCACCAGTAAGAAAATAACTCTATTCGCAACAACCTTCAAATATACATATTTTTTTTACACAGAATTACTAAGTTTCTATCATTCTAAATCAAATAGAAATTAAATAATATCAATTTAAAATTTATGACTTCGGTCTAAGTTTTCAAGTTCATAGGGTCGGTTTTCACTTTGTAGCCAATTAAAAATTGCTCTAAAGATCATTAAATTAAAAATAATGTTATTTATATACTTATTTTTTATCTTTTATATATTATTGTTATTTTTTATTAATATTCCTCTTTAATACATTTAATTCGGCAATCAAAATTAGAAAAAATATATAAGAAACGGACGTGTGAATAACACTTATCCTAAAGTAAAAGAAAAAAGTGACAACGCCGGCAGGGGAGAGCAAAAATAAAAAAAGCCAATGCGGCTGTTGTGTGGGCCCAAAAAAGCAGGAAACGACATTCAGATGTCGGAAACAAAGACATAAACAAAGTGGGCCCCGCAGTCCCACGCTTGGGCCGTGGGCCGCTTCGCATTTACCGAGATGGACGACGGGACTAAAATACCCCCAAACAGTCCTACCCTTCCGTCACTCAGGCCGTAACGGCCGAAAAGCGAATCATGACATTTCGCCCAGCGAATCTCGTCAGTCGTAACGGTGAGAAATTTTGGCGGTAAAAAACACCTAACCCTGACGACGTGTCCCATTGCCATTGGCCACAGATGCATGTATGTATGGGAGTCACGATGGGATGCTATGTTATTTTTCCCGCGCGCCCAAAAAGAGGCCTGAAAACCAAACAAATTTAGAGAGAGAGAAGGGAAGAGAGAGAGAGAGAGAGAGAGAGAGAGAGAGAGAGATAGGGTTCCACAATCACAGAAAGAGAGAAGAAGAAGAGAGAGAGAGAGAGAGCTTCGGCGTCAGAGAACGCTGTCGTTTTGGGTAACATTGGCAGATCTGCTGCTCTCCGAGAGCTCCGACTACGATATCAGATAGGTAGATCTCTGCGGGTTTCGCCTCCAAATGAAAATTCGTATGCTTTTTTCTTACTTTAATTTTCATTAAAGCTGCAAGTTTTGGGTTTTCTTTTTCTTTTTTGTCACACTTTTTGTGCTTGTCGATGGTTGGTGACTATTTATTTTTCAAAATTAATTTTTTTATTTTATTTTTTAAGCTCAATTGACTTCTCTGCGAAGTAAATTCATTGATTTTTGGAGCGAAAATTAGCTCGAGTAACTGAAGAGATCAATTACAGCAGTTGGTAAACGTACAGTGAGAATTTGAGTTCTGGATTTTGGAAATTTTCGTTATTTTTTGGGTACTAAATCTCTGGATTTTGGGGTTTTTACAGTAGTGGGTTTTTGGAAATTCAAATTCTTGCATTCGCAAATCCATGTAAAACCCTTCGATTTTGTTTTATTTAAACTTTTGAGGTATGATTTATAGAAATTAACGGTTAGTTAATTTTGGTAATTTTGATTTGGTTTGGTTCAGCTAGGGTTCAGATGAGTCCACCTGCTATGGTGAAGATGGAAGATACTAAGCCTGAAGTTTCAGCTTCCAACAATTCAAATTCCGAAAGCAGCGATTCTGGTCCCGTCCAAGATCGATTTACTGATTTGTGCAAGGTTGCCACTTTTTGCCCCATTTGGACTGTGATCGAATTTATCGTTTTGTTCTTTCTTATTGTAAATGTCATTTTGTTTGTAAAGTTTAGTTTGTAAACTGTACTTCCATTTACATTTTGAATTTCTGTTTTGTTTATGTTGCCGTTTCTTAATTTTAGTTTCTCTGAATTTACATGGTTCTGATTACAGAATGTATTATCATTGGACGAGAACTCTTATGCGGAAGCTGCAAAGCTGTTCAAAGAAACCAAACATCTGTTGATATCAAATGCGTCAGCTATTGGCAACGGAACAGTATGTGTTATTGTTTGTCCATTCTATAGTCATATTAGTAATGTTATGTTGAAATAAGGTCTGAGGTGATATCTTTGCTGGAACACTTGCTTTAATCTGGATTTGGCTAAACTTAAATGCATTTCTATGTACAGCCTGAAGAAGCAGAACGATTCTGGTTTGCCTTTGTTTTGTACTCTGTAAAAACATTGAATGACAAGAATTCGGATAATTCACAGAAGAGTTCTGATGATAATGGATTTTCTCTCTTCCAAATTTTGAGAGCTGCAAAGTTGAAGTACGTTGTTTCCCATTCTGCTTTCTTTCCTTTAGCTTATAATTAGCTGCTCATGAATTCTTGTCATCTAATTTTTTTCTTTTCTTCTTTTCGGGGGTGTTTTACAGCATCGTAGATTTTTTCAAGGAGCTTCCTCAGTTTGTTGTTAAAGCTGGTTCAATTTTAAGTAATATTTATGGTGTAGATTGGGAGAACAAACTTGAGGTATTAATTTTCCAGAGATAGTCTATGCTTGAAATTAGCCATGTTTTTATGTTTTTCAGCATTCTGTTTTCTTGGAGTTACTCGATCCAGTGCTCATGATTTGAGTTCTTAATTTTTCAGGCAAAAGAGCTGCAGGCAAATTTTGTGTACTTGAGCTCGTTAAGCAAGTGAGTTTCTTTCTTTTGCGCCATTATGCCTGATATTAATATCATCTGATGGTTTTAGAATTTCTTCTCTTTCACTTAAAAGGTTGCCTTATCATGTGTGAGCTATCTATAGTTAGGATGAAACTAAGTAAACAGTGGTGCATGTCTGGTGATGCCAGATTTTGAAATTGATAGTAGTGGCTTGACGTAGAAAAATGTAATGGGATTGGGTCACAGGGGTGCTATGGCTTGGAATAGATTAATAACGTTGATTAGAAAAAGAAAGGGAAGAGGTTTACTAAATAGGCATAATTTGTTGTATCTTATCCTTATCATGTATTGAAAATCCTTCTTTATTATGTTAAAATAACACCTGGTGATGTTATGTTGTGAAATACTATGCTTATGTTAAAGAAAAATATGCCAAAGCAGTGTTTCTAATGTATCTTTAGGATAGTTGACTACATGGCTGAAACCTGTTGTACGTCATTAAACACCCCATTGGTGATTGTATAGTATAAACGTGTGAGGGCATTGTAGAACTGAAATCATGAAGCACCTACATGGGTGGCTTTCCCTGCTCTCACATCTAAATGTTACAAGGGCATTGTAGAACCATGCAGTCTGTGGAAATCCTTTTCTTTTTTCTTTTCATGATTCGCACTGACCTTTAGTATAAAAACAACATTATATGACTGAAAACTTTCCTTAGTTTGATTACCATTTTAGTTCAGACTAGCTAGATTATTAATCGCATTGAGATGATATGCGATTCATAATCAAGTCCATTGGATTCCAAGGGACTATATTTGGTACTGCACTATTTTATGTGGAAGTTATGCTGGAGTTTTATAGTATGTGTAACAGATATGGTTTATTTATTTGAGAGGTTTTAAGCTAGTAGAGTCCTATTCTAACAATTTAATGCTACAAGGTACTACAAACGTGCATATCGGGAGTTATTCTTGACAAGTGATACAACTGCTGACAAGCAGTCAACTGTTGCCAGTGGAACTGGTTATGTGTCTGAGTATCATCGTTTTGGATGGTTGCTGTTTTTGGCCCTTCGTGTACACGTATTCAGCCGATTTAAAGACCTGGTGACTTGCACAAACGGCTTGGTTGCAATATTGGTCAGTTGCATTTCTGTATTACTTATGCTAGTATGTGATACTAGGATGGCAATCAGTTACTTGAAATATCCAACATAATATGAAATGAATGGATTTCCGTTTTAAGTAAACAAGAAATAGGTTCCTAGAAGAAGTGTGAAAAAATTGTGTATATGTATTATGTAATATTCCTACCCATATACATACCTCCTTTTTGACTTCATACTTGAACATGTGGTTTTTCTTACTTGCTGAGTTTCCTTGGTACAGGGAATTTTAATAATTCATGTCCCTGTTCGCTTCAGAAAGTTCAGCATCCATGATTCAACACGCTTTGGTAATATTTTCACCACGTTGCATATAATAATTTCCCTTTCATTTTCAAGGAGGGATATTCAATTTTTGAAACTTTCTTCTGCTTTTGATAATTTCACCGATTTGTTTCCCCTATCTTCTTCTTTCATTTTGGCATTTTATCGGAGCTGATTTGATTAGTGTCTGATTCAGCGAGGAAAGGCAGCAAAGGTGTGGACCTGCTTGCATGCCTCTGCAACACTTATGACACCTCAGAAGATGAGTTGAGAAAAACAATGGAAATGGCTAACGGTTTAATAGCAGAAATTTTGAAGAAGAAGCCCATTTCGGCGTCTGATTATAAAACGGAAAATCTAGAGAATATGGATCCAGGTTTGTATGAAAAGTTTCTGCTATATACAATGATTTGATTCAAAACTCAAAAGATGTTTTGTATGAAATTTTCATGATTCTGAGATATGATCCTGTGAATGCAGATGGTTTGACGTACTTTGAAGGTCTTATGGAGGAACCATCTTTGTTGTCCAGTTTAGAGATTCTAGAAAAAGATTACGATGATGCAATTAGGAATAAGGGAGAAGTTGATGAGAGAGTCTTCATCAACGAGGACGATAGCTTAATTGGTTCATGGAGCTTTTCAGGAGGATCCATGAGTGTAGCCGGTGTGAAGGTATGCTTTTAATAAATTCCACTATTCAGGACCATACTTGTGGCATTTTAAATTCTTTTCCCTTTTCTTTTTCCCCGTCGCCTACATTTTTGTGTAGAGGAGTTGGTTGATAGTTTCATATATTCTATTGTGTTAGAGGAAATTTGATTCCATGGCCTCCCCAACAAAGACAATTATAAGTCCACTCTCTCCCCATCGCTCTCCTGCATCTAATGTCAGTGGTGGTGCTAATTCAAAGATGGTGGCTACACCTGTGAGTACTGCAATGACAACTGCAAAGTGGCTTCGGACCTTTATTTCTCCGCTTCCTTCACAACCCTCAGCTGAGCTGGAGGGGTTCCTAGCATTGTGTGATAGGGATGTTACTACTGATGTGATACGTAGGGCACAAATTATATTGGAGGCCATATTTCCATGTAGTGCATTGGGAGAGCGATGTGTAAGTGGTAGCCTGCAAGGTGCTAACCTCATGGACAACATCTGGTCAGAGCAACGAAGATTGGAAGCACTCAAACTTTACTACAGAGTTTTGGAGGCAATGTGCAGAGCAGAGGCTCAAGTACTGCATGCAACTAATTTGACCTCCTTGTTAACCAATGAGAGGTTCCACAGATGCATGTTAGCCTGCTCTGGAGAGTTAGTCCTGGCAACACATAAGACTGTCACAATGTTGTTTCCAGCAGTATTAGTGAGGACGGGTATTACCGCTTTTGATCTTAGCAAGGTGATAGAGAGTTTCATTAGACATGAGGAATCTCTCCCAAGAGAATTAAGAAGACATCTGAATTCATTGGAAGAACGACTTTTGGAGAGCATGGTTTGGGAGAAGGGTTCCTCGATGTACAATTCTTTAACTGTTGCAAGACCTGCCCTCTCAGCAGAAATAAATCGTCTTGGGCTATTAGCAGAGCCCATGCCATCTTTGGATGCAATTGCCATGAATATTAACTTCCCTTGTGGAGGGTTGCCTCCAGTACCTTCTTTACAGAAGCATGAGACTTCACCAGGTATTTATTCACACACACACACACACACACACACACTATATATATATATATATATATATATATATATATATCTTCTCGAATATGAAGTTGTAGTTTGGTCCTTCAGTTTTATGTGGGTCTTACAAGTACATGGAAATGGATTTCTATCCACTTCGTGGTAGATGATACAGTAATGTGCTGAAGTGGTGATTTGATTTTTTCATTGTTGTTTTTTCAGGCCAGAATGGAGATATCAGGTCTCCAAAGAGATCCTGCACAGATTATAGGAGTATATTGCTGGAGCGGAATTCCTTTACATCTCCTGTGAAGGATCGTGCTCTGGCGTTAAGTAACCTTAAGTCAAAGCTGCCACCGCCTCCTTTACAATCTGCATTTGCCAGGTATCAGTCACCAGTCCGAGGAACTAATAAATCTAATTTCTTGTAGCAACTTACTGACTCATTTGTTCTCTTAATTGTAATATACTTCTGAAATTCATGTGTGCAGTCCAACTCGACCAAACCCAGGAGGCGGAGGGGAAACGTGTGCAGAAACTGGAATTAGTATTTTCTTTAGCAAGGTGCGAGGCGGTCCAAGAATTTAGTTCTCAATATATTTTTCCTGTAAATAGTCATAGAAAAATCTTTTTGATTGGAGAGGACTTGTGTTGTAGACTGTAGTTTATACTAATAACTGTTTATTTGGTGTGTATAGCCACATGACCTCATAGCTGTGCCTTATTAGGATTTATCCTTTGCTTAACCATAAATTTCTTTATCTAGATAATCAAGCTGGCAGCTGTCAGAATCAATGGTATGGTTGAAAGAATGCAACTGTCTCAGCAGATAAGAGAGAATGTTTATCGTCTCTTTCAACAAATACTTGTTCAGCGGACATCTCTCTTTTTTAACCGCCATATTGACCAGATTATCCTTTGTTGTTTTTATGGAGTTTCAAAGGTGTGATATTACTTTTGACAGTTTTATGCAATGCTGTGAAATATTTTTCTTCTTTTCTTACTCGATACTGTTTTCTGGTTGCAGATTTCTCAACTAAATCTAACATTTAGGGAAATCATATACAACTACAGAAAGCAACCACAATGTAAACCGCAAGTTTTTCGAAGCGTGTTTGTTGAGTGGCCTTCAGCACGCCGTAATGGGGTACTACACCTAATATTTACTCTTGACTGCTAGTTTTTCTTGATAAATCCTAACCTTTCTTATATTTTGGTTACAGAGGCCCGCACAGGAACACGTGGATATCATAACATTTTACAATGAAATATTCATACCTTCTGTGAAGACCCTGCTAGTTGAGCTTGGACCTGCTGTTACAACAACTACAAGAGCTAACATGGTTCCTGAAGTTAACAATAATAATGATGGTATGTGTTAAAACGTATGTGTAACTGCCTAAATGTATTTCCTTTTTCTTTGGGGAGAATCATTTTTACCATTCCCTAATAAGTTCATCTTGTTTTACTGGCCAATTAGCTCCATGCCCGGGATCACCTAAAGTATCTACTTTTCCAAGTCTTCCTGATATGTCACCAAAGAAAGTTTCTGCAGCGCACAATGTTTATGTCTCTCCATTGCGATCATCTAAGGTACTTGTTTGGTTTTCCAGAGTTGTGGCAGTTCCATTTTTCTATTTCACAGATGTTGCCTCTTAGAATAAAAGAGGTCATCTTTCATGTTCAACACAAAGTTACGTTAACTTCAATATGTTTTAATCTGCAACTTATTTAACATAACTAGTTTTATATTACTGGAATCTTGAATCTCAAGTCTTTGATGGGTCAACTTTGCGGTTCTATTATGCCCTTTTTTTGGGTGAACATTTGATGTGTTGGCCTCTTGTTCCTTTTCGTTTAAGAAACCTCAAAGCCCTGGGTTTATTAAGGGGAAAGTCTATTATGTTGTTTTTGGCTCAAAGCGTTCGGTGTTTCTTAGGATTTTGCTATATAGTGTATACCTGAATTCTCACTTTGATCATACTTTATGAGCATCTGGCTTAAGTCTTAGGACTCGCAATTTGGCCAAGACCAAGGATTGTTCAGTTTCATTTTTCCACTTCGGAATGCAATATAGAGATTGATTGAAGTGATGCAAATGAAATCATTTCAATATTTTTTAATTCCATTTTTTCATTGTCATACCATTTGTATACAAATTGAGCTTAGTAGTGAAAGAAATAATTTGAGTTGAGATATCAGATGTACGTCAAGTTGTCAACTATCTGCATCTCAGTGAAAGTGTAGTCTCATATATGTTTTCATTAGAGGTGTGTCTATCTTCCAAGTATTCAATATAACGTCAACATACTTAATTTCAAGAGTTCCAGGATACTATATACGTACTTCATGGACCATGTTGCTTTACTGAGCTAATGGTTCCATGTGACATGGTAGCCAATCGTTTAACACAGGCAAATATGTGTTGTTTTGTTAGCCGAAGATACTATCATGTCTATCCTTTGGCTAGTCTTCAAGTTCTTGGGATCATGATAATGTAGTAACATTGAGATTCTCTCAATGCATTTGCATTACGTTTAATGAAATTTCTGCAAAGAAAATTCTTGATTTCGAGTCCTGAACTGTGAATCTGATTCCGAACCGTTCACAGATGGATGCTTTGATCTCACATAGCTCAAAAAGCTATTATGCTTGTGTTGGGGAGAGTACTCATGCTTATCAGAGCCCTTCGAAAGATCTCACTGCCATCAACAACCGCTTGAACGGGTATGCTTTTAGTTTATGGATGAAATAACCAAGGTAAACTGTTACTAAATAAATGGTTCCTCTGATGCATTAATTTCCTTTTTCAGTACCCGAAAGCTCAGAGGCACTCTCAACTTCGACAGCGTTGATGTAGGCCTGGTCAGTGATTCGATGGTGGCCAACAGCCTGTACCTTCAAAATGGGAGTTGTGCATCCTCATCCGGTGCTCCAGTGAAAACTGAGCAACCTGACTCATGATCCAACGGCTGTATAGTTTTCCTGTATGTAAATCTAGTCCTTGATTCTCCATAGTTATTCTATACAATTTTCCGTCTATGACATGGGGCTCTGAATGAGCGGCCGGAGTTATGTAGAATGGCCGCCGCAGGCTCCCTTCCTTTTCCATATGCTGATGATGTATGCTAGGTAGGAAAGTTGCTAATTCTAATAAAATTTCTCCCCTTTTGTCTTCTTTCACCTTTCTAGTTTCAAGTAATTGTATCGCCATTTTTCTGTTGAATGTGAATTCTTGTGGACGTGAGTATGTTCAGATATATGTACTGTTCTAAAAATTTCTGCCTACGGCGCTAGGTGCTAACCACCGTCACAATTAGTTTCTAGTTGTTTGAAAATTAAGAAAGTGCGCCTAGACTTGTTTAGGCAGACTGTCTAGGAGCTTGCCTAACCCACACAAACCCATCACGGCACATGCCTTGGCCATTACTCTCATGTAGATAAAAAATCGTTAACTCTCATTTTGTATTTGGGTTTTTCAATAAAATGTAATAGACTTGTTAGATACTTAGATAAACACTCATTATATGTTGTTTTTAGTATGTTCTAATTCTTAAAGGGGGTGTGATATCTATACCCCATTTTTACTTCTCTCATATCCTTTTAATTTTTAGCCGTCGGATCGAATGAATTGAAGAAGATTAAATGATAGAAAGTAAAAAAGGGTGTGTGGACAGCACATCCCTACTTAAAAATCTACGTCATTTTATTTTGCAATTTATATATCCTAAAACAATTATGTGTTCTTTTTAAGTATAAAAAAATTTATTTTTATGAATATATAATAAATTTACTTAAATCCATCTAGACACTCAACTGCAGCGTGTCACATGATTAGCGTCTAGCGCCTTTTAGAACTTTGTATATATGATATATCTGTATTGGATGCTCCAATACGCACTCGTTACTTCCAGAATACGTATCTGATACTTCAAATCCATCAAATCCATATTCTTTGAGTTTGTTTTTGTTTTTGTTTTTTTTAGTTTTTAGTTTTTTGTTTTTTTTTTTTTTTTTTTTTTTTTTTTTTTTTTTTTTGGGGTTGCAAAATTTGAATTTTGGAGATACACCCTGAAGTCAATGTAGTTATTATTATTTGCAACAGTTCTTGCAGAAGAAAAGATGAATGTATTTAATCTAAATCGCAAACTTGCTCCTACACCCTTAACCATCACCATCACCATCACCCAAAGCTACTAGGGCTTAAAAATAGAATGGAAGGCTTATGCGAACAAGAGTTTTGACCTTATGGGCCAAATAATGTATTTAATCTTGTATTTAATGTTTTTGTATTTAATCTTGTTTTTTTATTTTTTATTTTGGCAAGTGAAGCTACACATAAGGCTTGATCGTTGGACTGCAATAGTAGCCTTACTCTTTAAACCCGTATCAGACGGTCAGAAAGAATCAAAACTACAAAATTGAGCTATCAATTAGGTAGACTACTTTCTCTATGCTCATGATCGAATTATTCCAAACTACGTTGCTTCATAAAATAAAAAGACTAATACAAGATGAAGAAAGCCCAAAAGGTAGTCCACTCAAATACAAGCCTAGCAACAAGAAGAAAATACAATAGATTGGCCCCAAAAGAGCCATCCCATAACAATAAAAAACCCAAATTTTGGAGAAAGACAACAACCTCCACCGAATCAGTTGCGCCACCATCGCAAGGGTACCACCACCAAGAAGACAAACCAACTAGATGAATGAAATCTGCATTGTAAGTGCTTCCATAATCCTACCAAACAGCACAAAGCACTTTAAAGGCCACACAACACAAAAGTACGCCATCAAAGAGAGATACCCGATGGGCCTGTAGCAGAGGTTGATGGTTGAAGACTTGCGACAGGAAACGACATCTGAATAGAAAAGGGGCATAAAAGCCCAAATCTGAGATGAGCACATGGATAAGGTAGGACAAAAGCTCAAAAAAGGCCACCAAAATAAAGGCTAGGAAAATAAGTGGAGGACGTGCATGGGAAGTTGCCGCCGACCCATTCCTAAGATTTAGAGTGGGCGACAACAAAGGGAGATAAAGCTAGGGAATTTATTTATTTATTTTTTTTTTTTGTGTTTTTTTTTTGTGGGGTGGGGGGGAGGGGAGGGGAGGGGAGGGGAAGGACACTTATTGAATTTCCACTTGTCGTTTTGATAATATATAATAGATAATACATTTAACTATCAAAGTGTATTGCAAGTGGTGAATTATTCTGGTGGTTAAAGTCTTTTGAAGATTATTAATACCGAAAATTACATAACTCAACATAAACCTTTGCCTTCTTGTTGAGCTTGGTTCTTTTCCATGCCTTGTGTACCAAAGACTTCAATATTTACTTGATGTTATGCCAAAATAAACTCAACATCAATATCTCTTTAAATGTTTTCAAATAATGATGCTGGCAGACAAGGAAACACAAGGACTCATTGTATAGAGATGAATTCGCTAAACTCAACATCAATGATCATCATCAGGTAAAAGTTGGTAATTTTCCCCGTCTTCTAGGTGGCCATTGGAGTTTGCTAACAGTGATGTAGTTATTTCTCAACGTAGTGATCTGAGAGTAAAGTTTGATTCTTGGTAGGAGGGTCAGAGTACTGGAGGATGTGCGCCGCCGTTATTGAGTAAGCAACCTTCTAATCTTAATAACAGAAGTGCTAACCTAGAGGAAATGTCTGAGAATTCTGATTTTCAGGATGCGGACCAAGTTGATGTCAGGGAAGGCAAACGTTTATCTGGGAATGCATATCTGGATGCTTTAGGGTGTACGAAAGAGACGCTCATAATGTTGAAACAAGTGGTTCAGACACAAGCTTAACAAGAGGAAAAAAATGCTGGTGATCAGATGGAAAACAGTGAATATCAAAGTCGAGTGCACACATAAAAGAAAGTGGATATGGGGGAACCCCAGAGGATGAAAAGGTTGAAACTCTTCCTTCTGACGAAAAGCAGCGGAGAAAACGCAAACGAACAATAATGAATGATATGCAGGTGGAACTTGTTGAGAGGGCCCTATTGGATAAACCTGATATGCAGCGAAATGCAGCCTCAATACAATCATGGGCTGAGAAATTAGGTTTTCAAGTAAGTTGATACTTCAAACTTTGTAAATAACGTATGTTGAATTTATCCGCTATATTCAACAATAATACCAAACTTCTTTTCACTAAGAAATGTACCATTGTGTTACCCAGGGTTCCGAGGTTACATGTGCACAGCTAAAAAATTGGTAAACCATCCCCATTTTTCCTGTATTTGTTTCTCCAAGGCATTGCTTAAAACTACTTTCAGTATCCTAATGGCGTAAAACATCAATGTTTTGTGTCTCCGCAAGTTAAACAATTGAAAAGCCAGGCTAGCACGCATAGCTAAAGATGTTCGTGCAACACCAGAGGCTGACAATGCTTTGCCAGACAAGCAAGGTGGGCGGGGGCAAAGGTCCAACATCTCCCCCGATAGTCCTGGTAGAGATTCTTCTGCCTAACTAAATGTGAGGAGAGATCCTCAAATCATGTTGAGAACTACTATGGGAGCGCGCATTGGCAAACCAGTTGATACTTTAGCTCTTCAAACCATTGTTGGTAAAGAAAATGAACACTCAACTGAGACATCAACACTTTATGAGGTATGTCACAATTGACATCTACTTTTGAGTACATCAGTTGCTTGCTTCATACTAACTTGTCCAATTAACCCATCACCATCTGCTCAAGTTGCTGCTATTGTGCTAACTTCTCTTGTAGAGTCTAATACTCCCATTCCAAAGCAAGTGGAAGTGAAGCACCAACCTTTGTGAAGGTTCCTGAAGCTGATCAACCAGTGGCAACTACTCTTGGGTCTGGCTCATCTGTGTTGCTCCAACTTGCCAAATTCCAAAGGTTCACTAGTCATCCCAAGCCTAGAATTCAAAAGAAAAAAATTGAAGAGGCCAGGGATCTTTTGCAAGCATGGGTGAGTCAAGATTTTGATGTGGGACAAGTTGCCAAGCCAACCAAAGATGTGCTTGATGCCATAGCTCTTTTAGCTAGGACAAGTGTAAGATAAAGGCTAGGAAAATAACAGGAGGACATGTAAGGGAAGTTGCCGCCGACCCATTCCTAAGATTTAGAGTAGGCGACAACAAAGGAGAAAAAGCTAGGGATTTTTTTTTTTTTGGGGGGGGGGGGGGGGGTGTGGTGGTGGTGGTGGGGTCGTGGGGGAAGGGGAGGGGAATGACACTTATTGAATTTCCACTTAGCATTTTGATAATATATAATAGATAATACATTTAACTATCAAAGTGTATTGCAAGTGGTGGATTGTCCTGGTGGTTAAAGTCTTTTAAAGATTATTTGTATCTCGAATGTTGTGTCATGTAATTTACGGTATTCATGCAACATAGTCCCTCCAACTATCCAGCCACTTGAGTTACAAATGTCCTTGACTCGTACAACTATCGAGGCACTATGGATCATTTTTTATCATTCTTACTCCTCCAACAACCTCTGAGCTTGGTAAATGTCCCTTGACCTCTGAACTTGCCACTCTTGGCAGTTGGTCAGGGGTAACAAAGTGCCTTCCACTTGCTCATTTTTGGCCTGTAACTCTCTTGATATTTCAAAGGGAACGGCCATTTCCTGGTCTGTCATTGGGGCTTTTAGAGTTACTGAGTTGATGAGATAGGCTAGAGATGCCTTGATCAACTTTCTGGTACTCACCAGGAGCAATACAGAGTTTGTGAATGTCATTCCTCTGCTCTCTCTTTTTCTTTCCTTCTTTTTAAGTGCTTTGGCATGAAACACAGTATCCTACTGGGCATGCCAAAATTAAATGACTTCTATTCAAGTGATTGTGCCATGAGAGGGGTACCGCCTCAATTTGGTTCTTTTCCATGCATTTTGTACCAAAGATTTCAATATTTACTTGATGTTATGCCAAAATAAACGCAACATCAATGTCTTTAAATATTTTCAAATAATGATGCTGACAGACAAAGAAACACAAGGAGTCAATGTATAGAGATAAATTCGCTAAACTCAACATCACTGATCATCATCAGGTAAAAATTGGTAATTTTTCCGTCTTAGACCATCTCCAAAGGAGATGTCAAATTTTAAACCTAAAATTTAAATTTGAAGGCTTACATGGCACTTTGATATCTTTTAAACTTTTGTTCTCCAACCGATATGTCAAATTTTAAACATAAAATAATAATTCATGTACTTTCTTTGCATTGAGAATGAAAAGAAACAAAAGGATAATGCTTTAAACTAATAAAAAATTAATAAAAAACATTTAATAATTAATTAAAAAAATCTGAACGTGCTGTCAAATTTGGCAGTAAGGAGGAGAGATGTCAATCCATGTCATGCCACATCAGATTTGGCTTCTCGGTTGGAAAACATTAATGCTATCTTTTGTTACCGTTATTGCTGATTTGGATAATTTGACATCTCCTTTGGAGATGCTCTTATAGATGGCCTCAAATGCTGGTAGTTATGCTTGCACTGCATGGCCATATTATTAATTTGATGCGCTTCAATGTGTACTTTGGTATGACAAGCTCCAAGAACACAATAAACTTAAACATGAGACTCGTAGCAATGGGGAGACAAACTGATTAGTATTTTGAAATAGTCACTGTTGCATGCTTAATTCAATATTTTAAGATAATACATTGGCCATTGGAGTTTGCTAACAGTGATGTAGTTATTTCTCAACGTAGTGACCTGAGAGTAAAGTTTGATTCCTGGTAGGAGGGTCAGAGTACCGGAGGATATGCGCCGCCGTTATTGAGTAAACAACCTTCTAATCTTAATAACAGAAGTGCTAACCTAGAGGAAATGTCAGAGAATTCTGATTTTCAAGACGCGGACCAAGTTGATGTCAGGGAAGGTAAAGGTTTATCTGGGAATGCATCTAGACGTTTTAGGGTGTAGGAAAGAGATGCTCATAATGTTGAAACAAGTGGTTCAGACACAAGCTCAGCAAGAGGAAAAAATGCTGGTGATCAAATAGAAAACAGTGAATATCCAAAGTCGAGTGCACACATAAAAGAAAGTGGATATGGGGGAACCCCGGCCAGAGGATGAAAAGGTTGAAACTCTTCCTTCTGACGAAAAGCAGCGGAGAAAACGCAAACAAACAATAATGAATGATATGCAGGTGGAGCTTGTTGAGAGAGCCCTATTGGATGAACCTGATATGCAGCGAAATGCAGCCTCAATACAATCATGGGCTGAGAAATTAAGTTTTATACTTCAAACTTTGTAAATAACGTTTGTTGAATTTATTCGCTATATTCAACAACAATACCAAACTTCTTTTCACTAAGAAATGTACCATTGTGTTATCCAGGGTTCCAAGGTTACATGTGCACAACTAAAAAATTGGTAAACCATCCCCATTTTTCATGTATTTGTTTCTCCAAGGCATTGCTTAAAACTACTTTCAGTATCCTAATGGCTTAAAACATCAATGTTTTGTGTCTCCGCAGGTTAAACAATCGAAAAGCCAGGCTAGTGTGCACAGCTAAGGATGTTCGTGCAACACCAGAGGCTGACAATGCTTTGCCAGACAAGCAAGGTGGGCGGGGGCAAAGGTCCAACATCTCCCCCAATAGTCCTGGTAGAGATTCTTCCGCCCAACTAAATGCGAGGAGAGATCCTCAAATCATGTTGAGAACTGCTTTGGGAGTGGTAGCTGAGAATAACGTGGTAGAAGCAATTGAGATCACTGCTAAAGCAATCCGATGAGAAAGATATTTGCATTGGCAAACCAGTTGATACTTCAGCTCTTCAAACCATTGTTGGTAAAGAAAATGAACACTCAACTGAGACATCAACACTTTATGAGGTACGTCACATTTGACATCTACTTCTGAGTGATGCAAATGAAATCATGTCAATATTTTTCCACTTCAGAATGCAATATAGAGATTGATTGAAGTGATGCAAATGAAATCATGTCAATATTTTTTAATTCCATTTTTTCATTGTCATACCATTTGTATACAAATTGAGCTTAGTAGTGAAAGAAATAATTTGAGTTGAGATATCAGATGTACGTCAAGTTGTCAACTATCTGCATCTCAGTGAAAGTGTATTCTCATTTATGTTTTCATTAGAGGTGTGTCTATTTTCCAAGTATTCAACATAAGGTCAACATACTTAATTTCAAAGAGTTCCAGGATACTATGTACATACCTCATGGACCATGTTGCTTTACTGAGCCTAATGGTTGGTTCTATGTAACATGGTAGCCAATCATTTAACTCGGGCAAGCATGTGTTGTTTTGTTAGCCGAAGGTACTATCATGCCTATCCTTTGGCTAGTCTTCAAGTTCTTCTTGGGATCATGATAATGTTGTAACATTGAGATTCTCTCTATGCATTTGCAATACGTTTAATTAAATTTCTGCAAAGAAACTCAATTCTTGATTTCGAGTCCCGAACTGTGAATCTGATTCTGAACTGTTCACAGATGGATGCTTTGATCTCACATAGCTCAAAAAGCTATTATGCTTGTGTTGGGGAGAGTACTCATGTTTATCAGAGCCCTTCGAAAGATCTCACTGCCATCAACAACCGCTTGAACGGGTATGCTTTTAGTTTATGGATGAAATAACCAAGGTAAACTGTTACTAAATAAATATTTCCTCTGATGCATTAGTTTCCTTTTTCAGTACCCGAAAGCTCAGAGGCACTCTCAACTTCGACAGCGTTGATGTAGGCCTGGTCAGTGATTCGATGGTGGCCAACAGCCTGTACCTTCAAAATGGGAGTTGTGCATCCTCATCCGTGCTCCAGTGAAAACTGCGCAACCTGACTGATGATCCAACGGCTGTATAGTTTTCCTGTATGTAAATCTAGTCCTTGATTCTCCATAGTTATTCTATACAATTTTGTAAAAAAAGGTATGTAGGCTAAAAATTATATTTGTTATTGATACATGAATGTGGAAAAATGGAAGAGAATGCAAATGGAAGAGAATGCTTATGGAAGAGAATGCAAATGGAAGAGAATGCTTATTTTTTCATTGTCTTTCTCTACAAGATTACAAGGATATATATACATGATACAAATGTGTAGGTAGGACAAGGTAGCCGTCCTAGTGTGTAGCTAGGACAAGGTAGGACGGCTGTAGGACGGCTAGTGTGTAGGTAGGACAAGGTAGGACGGCTGTAGGACGACTTGACGGCTGTAGGACGGCTTGACGGCTGTAGGACGGCTTATTCTTCCAATAATAATATTATATACAATTACACAAGGACTCCAACCATATTCCTTATTTGTCTAACACTCCCCCTCAAGTTGGAGAGTGGATGTCAAGAACTCCCAACTTGCGTAACATACCCGAAAACTTTTCTTTCCCAAGAGGTTTGGTAAACAAGTCTGCCAACTGTTGTGCCGCACCCACATGCTTGGTCTCTATTGTGCCATCTACAATCTTATCTCGTATAAAGTGACAATCCATCTCAATGTGACGAGTTCGTTCATGAAAAACAGGATTGGCAGCTATATGTAACGCTGCTTGATTATCACAAAATAAAATGGAAGGACCATCCAAAGGAATGTTCAAATCCTTCAACAAAAAACGAAGCCAAACTATCTCGCAACAAGCACCTGCCATGGCCCTATATTCCGCCTCTGCTGAAGAGAGCGAAACGGTTTTCTGTCGTTTCGTCCGCCAAGAAATCAAAGAACCGCCCAAGAATACACAATACCCAGTAGTCGAACGGCGAGTGATAGGGCAACCTGCCCAATCAGAATCACAAAACGCAGTTAACTTGGTCTGGTTGTCAGAACGAAATAATAAACCTTGACCTGGAGTAGCCTTCAAATAACAAACAATACGAAGCGCAGCATCCATATGAGATATCCTTGGCTCGTGCATAAAACGGCTTAGAACATGCACAGAATAGGTGATATCCGGCCGAGTGATAGTGAGATATATTAACCGACCTACTAATCGTCGATACTTTTCAGGATCCTTGAGAAGTTCTCCTTTATCAGATAATTTTGTGTCATCCATAGGAAAAGCAATGGGTCGTGCTCCCAAAAAACCATAGTCCTTGAGAATCTCTAATGCATACTTGCGTTGAGAAATATAAATCCCTTGTTTGGAACGAGAAACCTCAATACCCAAAAAATATTTTAAATCACCAAGGTCTTTTATCCGAAAATGATCACGGAGAAAAGACTTCAGAGAATTAATGGCACTAGCATCATTGCCTGTAATCACAATATCATCCACATAAATGAGCAAAGCTGTGAAAGAAATACCAGATTTTTTAGTGAACAATGAATAGTCAGCTTTGGATTGTTGAAAACTGGCAGAAATGATGGCACTAGTGAATTTGGCAAACCATTGGCGAGAAGCTTGCTTAAGACCATAAAGTGACTTGTGAAGGCGACACACAAGATTCTCCCCCTGTCGCCGAAGACCAGGAGGAGGAGACATATAGATTTCTTCATGGAAGTCACCATGTAAGAAAGCATTATTAACATCAAGCTGATGAAGAGACCAAGACTGACTAGCAGCAAGAGCAAGAAGACAACGCACCGTAATCATTTTAGCAGTAGGAGAAAAAGTGTCATGATAATCAATACCTTCAGCCTGAGTGAAGCCTTTAGCAACCAAACGAGCTTTGTAGCGGTCAATAGAGCCGTCGGAATTGTGCTTGAGTTTGTACACCCACTTACAACCAATGGGAATTTTGCCATAGGGCAAGGAAGTTAAAGTCCAAGTACCATTAGCATGTAAAGCTTGAAGCTCCTCAGTCATAACACGTTGCCAATTGGGGTCAGTGGCAGCCTCGGCAAAGGAGGAAGGCTCCACAGTCCGACTGACAGAGTTAATGTAAGAAAAATGCCTGGGAGAGTAACGGTGATAAGAGAGAAAATTACAAAGTGGATATCGCGTACCTTGTGTAGAACCGGGTTGCGAAGTCGAAGATGGGTGGGATGGCAGAATCACCTGCGAGCAAACGTAGTCTTTTAAATAGGATGGAGGTTTATGGGCACGGGAAGAGGTGCGGGGAAGGGGAGGATTGGTAGGTAGTGGGGGGGTAGGGATGTCCGTGGGTAAAAGGGTGAAAGGTAAGGAAGTAGCCGCGGGGGGGGGGGGGGAAGGAGGGGATGCCGAGAGGGCAGGGGCATGGGGAGGAACGGGTAATGGGGCAGCTAGGGAATCTGTGGGAGGCGTGGAAGGGGAGGAAGGTGGAGGAGGGTGAGGCGTCGGGGCAGGAAGGGGTGGGTTATATGTAAAGTCCAGAGGGGGTGGGATGGGTAGGGTAGGTGAAGAGGATGGAATAGGAGGGTGAGAAACGGCATAAGGGAAAGTACTTTCGTGAAAGATGACGTCTCGACTAGTGAAATGCGGTGATTGTTGAGATCGTAAAGGGTATAGGCCTTTTGTCCATGAGGATAACCGAGAAAAATGCAACGATGAGCCCGAGGGGAAAATTTGGTGGTGGGAGTGACAGAGGTGGCATATGCCAAACAACCAAAGACGCGGAAGTGGTCATAAGATGGAGTTTTCGAAAAGAGAACCTCAAATGGGGATTTATGATGGAGAAGACGGGTAGGGAGACGATTGATGAGATAAGTAGCGGTAAGAACACATTCCCCCCAAAACTTGATAGGAAGATGGGATTGAAAACGAAGGGCGCGAGCGGTTTCAAGAAGATGACGATGTTTTCTTTCAACAACGCCATTTTGTTGGGGGGTATAAACACAAGAAGTTTGTAAAAGCACCCCATGATCAGAGAAAAAACTACGAAGAGATAAAAATTCACCACCATTGTCAGTACGAATGCATTGGATGGTAGTGCGGAATTGGGTAGTGACATAAGCAAAAAAATCCTTAATTAATTGTTGAGTGTCGGATTTATGTTTCATGAGGAAGACCCACGTAAAGCGAGAAAAATCTTCCACAATGGATAAGAAATAATTAGCACCAGAAAGAGAAGATTGACGATTCGGGCCCCAAATATCACAATGAATTAAAGCAAAAGGGAAAGTTGATGAAATTGAACTCAAAGGAAAAGGTTGACGAGTTTGTTTTGCCAACGGACAAACATCACAAATATGACTAGAATCAAAAGTGCAATTAAGAGAGCTAGATGCTAAAGCTTGCAAACGAGTGGAGGAGGGGTGACCAAGACGCCTATGCCAGAGGGAGGAGGGGATGGTAATGATGTTGCAGAGAGGTTGACGGGTGGGGAGAGAAGAGGTAAGGGCCACAAGGTAATACAGATTGCCACGTCGCTTACCCACACCAATCATCGCCTTCGAAACCAAGTCCTGCAAAACACACCAAGAAGGAAAGAAGGTTATGGAACACGATAATCCATCTGTAAGTTTACCAATCGATAAAAGGTCCACTCGGAAATTAGGGACACATAAAACATCCTTCAAAGTAACTGAGGAATTTAAAGGAAGAGTGCCGGTAAAAGTAATGGGAGCGGAAGCACCACTAGGCAAAGAAACAGGCGGCAAATGTGAAGGAGAACGATTAACCAAACATGAAGCGGAAGAAGTAATATGATCCGTAGCACCACTGTCAAGAATCCATTGACCATGACGAGAGGTGACAGGTAACAAACCTTGGGCAAAATCAGTAGTGAGCACGGCATTGGCCTGAGGAGGGGTGATGGTGTCACGTAGAGCAGCTAGAACACGGGAGTGCTGCTCGGTAGAGAGATCAGGCATGGCAAGCTGTAAGTCATGCAAAGTGGGCTGGGTCCCGTGCACTTGGTGGGTCGTTGGAGTAGAAGATGAGGCGGGGGCCTGGGTGCCTTGCACGTGATGGGTCTGGGTGAAATTATGGGGCCGGGAAGCAGAAAACCGTGGCTGCTGGGGAGGACTGGAAGGTGCATGGCTGCGGGAAGAACTGGAAGCAGTGGCACGACGCGGTGGTCGCCACGGTTGGCCATGGAGGGGATGGCCAACGGGATAGCCATGAAGTTTATGGCAGGTGTCTTGGGTATGATAATCAAAATTGCAGTAGGTGCAGTGGAGGGGAGGACGAGCAGAGGAGGGACGGGACGGGCCACGAACAGCCATGGGAACGGCATAGAAAGCTGCCGAAAAAAAAAAAAAATTAGGGCTAGGGTTATAAACCTGCTCTGATACCATGTAGAAAAAGGTATGTAGGCTAAAAATTATATTTGTTATTGATACATGAATGTGGAAAAATGGAAGAGAATGCAAATGGAAGAGAATGCTTATGGAAGAGAATGCAAATGGAAGAGAATGCTTATTTTTTCATTGTCTTTCTCTACAAGATTACAAGGATATATATACATGATACAAATGTGTAGGTAGGACAAGGTAGCCATCCTAGTGTGTAGCTAGGACAAGGTAGGACGGCTGTAGGACGGCTAGTGTGTAGGTAGGACAAGGTAGGACGGCTGTAGGACGACTTGACGGCTGTAGGACGGCTTGACGGCTGTAGGACGGCTTATTCTTCCAATAATAATATTATATACAATTACACAAGGACTCCAACCATATTCCTTATTTGTCTAACAAATTTTCCGTTTATGACACGGGGCTCTGAATGAGCGACCGGAGTTATGTAGAATGGTCGCCGCAGGCTCCCTTCCTTTTCCATGTGTTGATGATGTATGCTAGGTAGGAAAGTTGCTAATTCTAATAAAAATTTTGTGTCTCCTTTTGTCTTCTTCCACCTTTCTAGTTTCAAGTAATTGTATCGCCATTTTTCTGTTGAATGTGAATTCTTGTGGACGTGAGTATGTTCATATATATGTACTGTTCTAAAAATTCCCGCCTAACGTCTAGGTGGCGCTAGGCGCTAACCACCGCCACGATTGGTCTCTGGGTATTTGAAATTTAAGAAAGTGCGCCTAGACCTGTTTAGGCAGATTGTTTAGGTGCCTGCCTAACCCACCTTAACCCATCTACGCATATGCCTTGGCCATGACTTTTATTTAGATAGAAAATTGATAACTCTCATTTTGTATTTGGGTTTTTCAATAAAATGTAATAGACTTGTTAGATACTTGGATAAACACTCATTATATGTTTGTTTTTAATATGTTCTAATACTTAAAAATCTGTCATTTTATTTTGCAATTTATATATCCAAACACAATTATGTGTTCTTTTTAAGTATAAAAAATATTTATTTATATGAATATATAATAAATTTACTTAAATCCGCCTAGGCACCCGCTTAGCCTCTTAGGTGCTCAACCCTCAGCCTGTCGCCTGACTAGCGTCTAGCGTTTATTAGAACCTTGTATATATGATATATACATATTGAATGCTCCAATACTCACTTGTTACTTCTGGAATACGTATCTAATACTTCAAATTCGTATCCTTTTGGCCAAATAATGTATTTAATCTTGTGTTTTAATGTTTGTGTATTTAATCTTGGGTTTTTTTTTTTTTTTTTGACGAGTGAAGCTACACATAATGTTTGGTCGTCGAACTGCAATAATAGTCTTACTCTTTAAACCAACATCAGAAGGTCAGAAAGAATCAAGACCACAAAATTTAGCTATCAACTACAAGGTAAATTACTTTTTCTACACTCATGATTGAATTATTCCAAACTATATTGCTTTATGAAGTAAAAAGACTAGTACAAAATAGAGAAAGCCCAAAAGGTAGTCCAAAACCACTCAAATACAAGCCCAACAACAACAAAGAAAATACAATAGATTAGCCCAAAAGAGCCATCCCATGACAATAAAAATAACCCAAATTTTGGAGAAAGACGACAACCTCCACCTAATCAGTTGCGCCACCATCACAAGGATACCACCACCAAGAAGACAAACCAACTAGATGAATGAAATCTGCACTATAAATGCTCCCATAATCCTATTAAATAGTACAAACGTACTTTAAAGTCAGCACAACACGAAAGTATGCCACCGAGAAGAGACACTCGATGGGCCATGTAGCAAAGGTTGATGGTTGAAGACTTGCGATCGGAAACGACATCTGAATAGAAAAGGGGCATAAAAGCCTAAATATGAGATGAGCACATGGATAAGGTGGGACAAAAGCTCAAAAAGGGCCACCAAAAAGGCCAAGCAAAGAAAGATGACGGCTATGAAAATAATAGGAGGACATGGAAGGGGAGTTGTAGGGAGATAAAAAGTCAGGTTTTTTTTTTTTTTTTTTTTTTTTTTTTTGGTTTTGTGGGGGGTCGGGGGAGGTAGAGGAGGGGAGGGGAGTAGGGACACCTACTTATTGAATTTCCGCTTGTCATTTTGAGAATGTATAATACATTTAATTATCAAAGTGTATTGTAAGTGGTGAATTGTCCTGGTGGTTAAAGTTTTTTGAAAATTATTTGTATTCCAAATATTGTGTCATGTAATTTTCGGTACTCATGCAACATAGTCTCTCCAACTATCCAGCCACTTGAGTTGCAAATGTCCCTTACTCCTACAACTATCGAGGCATTTTTGGTCATTCTTACTCCTCCTCCAACAACCTCTGAGCTTGGTAAATGTCCCTTGACCTCGGAACTTGCCACTCTTGGCAGTTGGTCAGGGGTAACAAAGTGCCTTTCCACTTGCTTATTTTGGCCCTGTAACTCTCTTGATATTTCAAAGGTAACGGCCATTTCCTGGTATGTCATTGGGGCTTTTAGAGTTTCTGAGTTGATGAGATGGGCCAGAGAAGGCTTGATCAACTTTCTGGTACTCACCAGGAGCAATACAGAGTTTGCGAATGTCATTCCTCTGCTCTCTCTTTTTCTGTCCTTCTTTCAGTGCTTTGGCATGAAACACAGTATCCTACCGGGCGTGCCAAAATTATCGTCGTTTGCGTAAAATGACATCTATTCAAGTGATTGTGCCATGAGCCGGGAACCGCCTCAATTTGGTTCTTTTCTGTGCCTTGTGTACCAAAGACTTCAATGTTTACTTGATGTTATGCCAAAGTCAAGGTTGTCGAGTTGTTATAGCTTTAGCTAAATGTTAAACTTATTTTTTAGCTACATTCATTGGAAATTCATTTTGATCTCACTTAGCCCCGTATAATTCAAAAGTCACAATTTTATTTTTTAAAACTCAAAATTTGTTCTACTTTGACTTGTGGACTCTCTTCTTCCTAAAAGTTATAAGTGGCCTCCTAAAATATATGTAGGACCCAATACTCAATAAGACTATGTCACATGTGCAATAAGTTTGATTATAAATTTCCATTATGCACTAACATACAACAATAAGAGAGAGTTTGAAAGAAATTGAAGATTTTGAGTTATATAGAAACGATTTTCAAGTTTCAGAGGCATAATGGATCAAAATCGAGTCTCAAGTGTAAAAGTAAATCAAACTTTGAGTTTTAGTAAGCAAAATTATGACTTTTAAGTTAAATGGAACAAATTAATATTAAAATTAAATTCTAAGGAGCGTAACTAAAAATAAGCCTAAAATGTTATGCCAAGTTCTTCATTGCTTCTATTTTGTAGGATTTTGTAGTCAATTTGTTGGAATTTGGGTAACCGTTGGATAATAACATGCTTATATCGAGTTTTATTGTCAAAATAATTTCTGATAGATAAAACAAACAATATTTATTTATTTATTTATTTTAATATAAATAATTTCTTTTGTTAAAAAAAAAAATTTTATCGATTTTTATATGAGTTTTATTGTCACGTGCGAAATGAATAAAGTGACCATTTTGTAAAGGCCCAAAAAAATATAGTGATGTCACTTTATACGCACTGGGTTCAGCGGCTTCAACATTTCGGTTCTTCTGCTACGTTTCACCGCTTCTCAGCCTGTCAGCTACCAGAGCACCCGCCCAAAAGCTAGTCGGAAGCAGCAGCAGGGAGGCACTCCCGCGTGTGAGACAACACGCTGCAGATGCACCCAGTTATCTACTTTTTCTTAATTCTTTGTTTTTATTCTTTCTAATGTAAGAAGTAGGGTTTAATATTCCTGAATTTGAAGATTATGGTATGCTAGTTAGATTCCATTTGGAAAAATCGAATTAGAAATTGGGGTGTTTAGTGTGAAATCGAATTTAGGGTGAGGAATTAGGAACTGTTGTAGTGCTGCTTATGTGCTTATTATATAGGTTGGAATTGGAAATTATCAATTTGAGATTCTGTCTTATGTTATTTAATAGTTAGTTTAGTCATATTTCAAAGCTCACATACTAAATTCATGAATCCTAGTGACTCTGCATTTGATCACTAGGTTAGTGTGGTGGTGTGATTCTCTATCTTGAAAAAGAATTTGTCATGGAATTGATACGGATTCGGTGATTGATGGCTTGAAGGCGAGGAGGCAACGTTTAAATAGTTTTACACTGTACAGCAGTGCACTTTGGTTTGTTATATTGATGTTTTGCTGTTTGGTTAGCTTTTTATTGTTTTGGTTGTTGTTTATGTATAGATATGCATTTTGAGGGGTAAGGCTGATTACATCCCCCTGACAAGGTGTATCTTTTTTGTTTACTAATAAAATTACGCGTACCGTTGAGTGTTCTTTAAAATCTTAATTAGGTTTGTAACTTCCGAAATGTATGAAAACAAATTATATTGTGCTAAAAATTTTGTAATGCTTTCCGTTCAGGTAAGTAAAAAGTTAGCTTAAAATCCATCCCACCCGAGTTTCAAATCCTGGTTACACTTAATGTTAGTCAAATATAATGTTTGGTATGTCAAACATGCACATTCACAAGCTTAATATGACGGATTCTTGGAAGTTGCATCGGTAAAATTTTACTCCAGCGAGCATGAATGTTCTTATATTTATCCTTCTTTTTTTCCTCATTTGTGCATAGGTTTTGTAGAATGAGAGGTGCTAAGGAAGAAGTGTCATGTAGTGCTACACAAGTAGGATTCTCAACTACTAATAGTTGACAGTTTGAATAATTTATTTATTTTTTCCTTGTGTAGGTTCTGTTCATTAGGGATCCAGATATTCACATTGTCTTGTATGCGCTTGATTTTTAGTTGAAGTGGCCTATTATTCATCCAATAGCTACTAGTGGATATTTTAGTTTTGTTATCAAACCCTAAGCAGGATGGAAGAATCTTGAGATTTCTGATGGACCACTAGAATTAAGAATCAAGGATACCCTCGAAAAGGAAAGGACCCGAATTTATTAATTAGGCAACCAATTAGACTGTTCTTTCCAAATTCAGTCTGTTAGCATGAATAAGTATTTATTTCTTTGCATGGACAGGTTATTGAGTTAGTCAGGGGGTCCCATGGGTTTAACTCTCAGAAGCTTAATAAATTACTGAGGGACCATGAAACTTTTACTATTATGTGTGTTGTACCATATATTGGGCCTCAATATTTGGGTTTCATTACTTAGCCCATGATTCATGTAAGAGGGTAGGAAACCCTTATTCTATAAAAGGGCTCCCTCACACTCACTTAAGAAGGGGAGGAGACTCAATGAGAGAGAAGGGAAACAGACAGGGGGGAAACGGGAGAGCAAACAGAATAGTAAAGAGAGCAAACACTGCCTCTATAGCCTCCATGTATATTCAACATTCATTTACATAGTGAAACGGAATCAACGCTAGTGTGGACGTAGCCTCAACTTGAGGTGAACCACAATATATCTTTGTGTTCTTGTGCGTTTGTGTGATTCACGGTCGGATTTATGTCGGTCTAAGATCGACCCGATTTTGTGCATCAACGGTGTGTGTTACCGAAAAGGGATCAATTTTAAAAAAGGTCAGAAATCATCACCACTGTTAGTATTTTCATACTATGCCTTTGTATCCTGAGTTTTTTTTTTTTATATTTTTTTTATAGATATCTCAATTTTAAAATCTAGTAATATTTCAGATTGATGTGGAAAAGCTTGTGGGCTTTCTTCCTCTGCACCTTATTGCAGTGCTTATGTCATCTGACAGAGATGAAGCTCTGTTCGAATACCTATCATGCGGTATCAGGCTATTGCACACCTTGTGTAATTTAGCACCTCGACATGCCAAACTTGAACAGGTTGATTGTATAAAGGATTGCCAGTAGCTTCTCTGACTTTATGTGAAACAAAGATGTTCTTACTTTATGTGAAACAAAGCCTGGTTTGAAATCAGGCTTCCATTGAGAGAGACAAAATAACCCATTAGTCAGAGTGCGAGTACCTCCTCCCCACACACGTCGAATATCATCTTTGGTACTGAAATGGATGTCAAAAAAACCCTTACCCAATGGTACAAGACGCCATGAGGCAACTGGACGCCATAACGCAGCCAATGATGATTTCAAGGCTTCAGTTTTAACGGGAATGGAACCCTTTTTGAGCAGAAGACGGCCAATAAGATTTGTTTTGAACGATTGCAACTGATTTTGATAGAGATCCTCACTAATCTTTTTTAGGTTTTATCTCGACGTACCAAAGGAGCAGGAAGCTGACTGAGGTGCACGGTTGATTCCACCGAATCAGGGAGAATGGAGGCAAAAGTCCAAGCTTTGGAAACAGGATTTGGAGGAGACAGGACTTTCTCCGGCGTAGCCAAGAAAGACCAAGGGCAAATTGTCATGGTGAATTCAATCCAACTAAGATCGTACCATAAATCAATGACCGAGACGCCAGTAGAACCAACAAGGAAGACGACAATGGTAGAATCTCAGAGCAAACCAAGATGAATCAGATCGTCCACACCTTCCGGAACAAACTAGATCGTCCCTCGAACTGTTTGACACCGGCAGAGAAATCAGACGCCGTTGCCATCGACACCGACTCCGCAGCCACAGAACCCTAGGGAAGCGAGCGCTGGTGGCCTTTTTTTTGTGATAAAACGTAACATCTGATTTCTCTGCCACGTAACATCCGATAGCTATCTATATATATAAACACACCTAACAAACTTCTAACAAAGCTAACAACTCAATACATTAAATGATGTCATCTGTCCATTGCATCCAACATAACGAATAGTGACATGTACATGCCACTTAATAAAAAAAAAGACGTAGAATATTCATCCTCTGATGATTAATTACATCAATTAAGTGTCTTCTTCTTCTTCTACAAAATTATTAATTAATGATGCTTCCCTTGAAGCAATCCCCTGGAGGCAGGAGAACAACTCCTGCGGTTTAGATAACATTACCATGTGATCAGCACCATTTATCACGTGCACTTCATTCGGCAGATTTTCATCGATCATCCACCTCTGCCATTTCTCCGGTATTATAAGATCTTGGTCGCACACAATAAACTCTTTACGAACTGATCCATATTTCTCATTGGTGAGTTTTATTTCATCATGAGTCAGTACAGGACAGAACCTCAGCAAGGATGATGCTAGTTTTACATCCTGTTAATTAATTAGTAAATCCAAGAAAGAAAAGAGAAAATGAACAATATTGTTAGCCAACCAATTGAAATATAAAGCTCACATGCATGATTCGAAGGGATGGTTATATGTACAAGAGGAAACTGATTTCTGCGCACCCTTCTATGCATAGGGGAAAAATGTGTGCTGAAATAATTTCTCGATATAAAATTGACACAGGCATACGATCGGCTTTTACGTTTTTTTTTTTTTTTTTTTTTTTTTTTTGTCAAGACTTTACCTCTGGTGGCGAGAGCTGGTACAATAGTAACGACATGATCTTAGGCCCGAAAATTGCCGAAGTTGGAGGATTGTTGGGTCCGTTATCAAATCTATGGTAGTAGTCCATCAAATCCACACCAGCAAACATCTGAACAATATATATTTTCAAGGATATTAGTTGTTAGTATTCACCAGATATGTCAACTGAGACGCGTGCTTCGAGTTCATATTAGACTACGTACTAGTACTAGCTGAGTGAATTTATTACCTTCTCCATTATATGAGGGTAACTGAAAGTAGGACTAGGCATGAAAGCGGTGGCGAAAACGGCCGCCAATATTTTCTCAGGAAACATCTCCATGGCAATAGATATGACGGGCCCACCGAAGCTGTGGCCTACCAGGAAAACGCGCTTCTCTGGTGGGAGAGTCTTCATGAATTTGATCAATGGCTCAGCATAATCCGAGAAGGTCTGTACATATTTTACCTCCTTTGGGTGGATCCCACATGCTGCTAGGTCTAGGGCTGTGACATCGTAACCTGCAGAGGTTAGTAAAGCTGACAACTTATACCAGCACCATGCTCCGTGACAGGCTCCGTGAATCAGCACAAAATGCTTCTTATCGGCATCTGGGTTTGGGGATGAGGAAGACATGGTTCTTAACTATTTTAGCCTCTCTTTCCTTGGCATAGCTCCATTTGGTCTAGGCTGGCTTTTATATTCATGAAATCCTTCATTTGCTCACTCTATCTGCATTTTGTCTTTCTATTGCGTTTGTAGTCGTGAAAATATTAAGATTAAGATTAAGATTAAGCTTAGTATATTCGATGATAGCAATTCTGGAAAAGTAATAAGTCGAATCAACACTGCGTTTGGATAAATAAATGTAAGATCACCCAAAATGACGGAATTTTATTTTTATAGAGTTTGTGAATTTTATTGTTCAGCTAACTTAAAAGAACAATGAAATTTAAATACGGAATGCAATGTGTGTATAGAGTCATTAATATATAAATGAGAGACTGTAATTAATTTGACAAAAAAAAAAAAGATTGTAGTTAGGAGATATGCTAGTAATGGTGGTAGTGACTGCGGTGTGGATAGTGGTGGCGACGGTGATAGCGGCGGGTGGTAGTAGTGTGGCGGCAACAGTGGTATGTGGTGGTGACATGTGGTGGTGGTGGCAACTCTTGGTTGAGCTTTTTATATTTTTTATTGTTAAACTCTTACTCTTAAAAATTTGGAAATAATAATTATTTATATGGAATTTAAACTTGAAAATTAAGGGTCTCAAATTCTAATTTTTATCCACACCAAAATTCTAAATTTCTATATTTATAAAACAAAATAAAAAAGTATGGTTCATGCCAATTTATAGATTCTAACTTTTATCTAAATTCTGAATTTATTTTTCTCATTCAATAAGGAAAATTATTCAGGTTTTGATGGATGTATTGATAGCATTAGAAATCTAACAATATTCCCCACTCTAAGTTGCCCGTAGTATTCTTTTCAAACATTATATTCTTTGGTTTTATTAGATTTTTAATCTTACACAGTACATAATATATATATAATTCGTTAATTTCGTCTAGTTTGTTTAGCTTGATCAAAATAAACGCCATTTATATAATAAAATGCCGTCGAGCGCCAGTAGTGACGTTTGTATGCTAGTATTGCAACAGTACTATGACTATTATTGGTTTAAACGCCTACGTACAGCCGTCTAGGGCGGAAGTCTATTTGCGAAAGTCAAAGTCAATGCCACGTATAATATTTGTTAAGACATATTTAGGGACTGTTATTAGCACTTCAAAAATCTCATTCTATACTTCGCACAGATGTATTTTTCTTTCTAATTATTGAAAGTTTGGAGTGCCAAATGAGATTTTTGGAGTGCTAATAACAATTTTCTATATTTATAGACATTTTATTTTAGTTTGGACGTCGACTTCCTTTTTTTCTTCCTTTCATTATCAAGTTGGGAGTATCACTGACTATGACCCTGTGCAACTAATTGTTGATTCGTTTTGAATAATCAACATTATTTCTTACAGTGACTTGGGCGTATGAATAACAGAAAGAAAATGGTCATGATACAAGCTGAATAGCAGTAATACTAATTAGTAAACAACTTGTGCATGATGTTTTATAACCAAGTGGCATGAAGGGACAAATTTGGAGGTTTCATGCATGACTTGGAATAGTGTTTGATGTTTGCTTATAACCAAGTGGCATGAAGGGACAAATGTGTATATTTCATGCATGACTTGGAATAGTGTTGGCTTATAATCAAGTGGGATGAAGGGACAAATGTGTACGTTTCATGCATGACTTGGAATAATGTTTGCTTATAACCAAGTGGCATGAAGGGACAAATGTGTATGTTTCATCCATGACTTGGAATAGTGTTTGCTTATAACCAAGTGGCATGAAGGGACAAATGTGTATGTTTCATGCATGACTTGGAATAATATTCATAAATACATGATGTTTGCTTATAACCAAGTGGCATGAAGGGATAAATGTTTATGTTTCATGCATGGCTTGGAATAGTATTAGTCGTTGGAAGATTTTGCATCAATTTTTTTTGTTTTTAATATGTATAAATTAAGTTCTATTTTAATGGGATTGCTCACCACCCCTAAGTTGTGATAATGCCTTTATTTATCGTTGTTATGTGAGTTTAATTAAATTTTGAGATTGTGTTATAAGCAAACATCATGCACAAGTTGTTTACTAATTAGTACTACTCTTATTCAGCTTGTATCATGACCGTTTTCTTTCTAGTATTCATACGTCCAAGACATTGTAAGAAATAATATTGATTATTCAAAACAAATCAACAACTAGTTGCACAGGGTCACAGTCAATGATACTCCCAACTTGATAAAGAAAAAAAAGGAAGTCGACTTCTAAACTAAATAAAATGTATATAAATATAGAAAATTGTTATTAGCACTCCAAAAATTTCATTTGGCACTCCAAACTTTCTATAATTAGAAAGAAAAATACACATGTGCAAAGTGTAGAATGAGATTTTTTTGGAGTGCTAATAACAGTTCCCTAAATATATCTTAACAAGTATTGTATGTGGCATTGACTTAAACTTTCATGAACAGACTTATAATTTATGGTATCTAATAAATATTAAGATTGAAAATATTCATCGATCTACAAAATTTTCTCATGGAGCTACCCATTTTTTTTGCCACAGATACCAATATAGAGGCTAAAGGACACTACGCTATTAAATTCATATGCAGTCGATATATTTATGAATTTAATCATTAAAATGCATAAGCTCAATTATACATTCAAGTTAAATCAATTCCCGAAGTTTTGGTCAACAATAAAAACTGCTTACCTATGAGTTCACCTATAAAACATGCAAAGGCAATATACTTTTTTACCACAATTCTATATATTGTGAATATTTGTTTGCAACTTTTGTGGCATATAGAGGCTAAAAGATACAACAATATTAAATCCATATGTGGTTGAAATATTTATCAGTTTAATCATTAAAATGCATAAACTCAATTACACATCTAGGTTAGATCAATTCCTGAAGTTTTGCTCCAAAATAAAAACTGCTTAGCTATGAGTTCGCCTTTAAAACGTGCAAAGGTAATTTACTTTTTAGCCACAATTCAATGTAATGTGAATTGTTGTCCACAACTTTTGTATCTAATAAATATCCACGGTTTCGACAAAAAAAAAATAAATATATATATATATATATATATATATATATATATATCCACGGTTAAAAATATTCGTTGATCTACCAAAAATTATCATCGACGTACCCATTTTTCTACCACAGATAGGAATATAGAGTCTAGAAGATTCTCATTTAATTGAAACATACCAAACTCATTAAACATGAAGCTTGTTTGTACCATACTTGACCAATCCCGAAACTACTAAGCACCGGTCAACATTATACCGTCAAGGACCCACAAGACTTTTCCTCCAACCAAGAGGCCAATCACAACGCGACACATGTTGGTATCAGAGGCCAATCATAACGCAACACGTGTCGATATCAGAGGTCAATCACAGCACAACACGTGTCAATGTCAGAACAAAGCTAAAAACTCTCTTCTATAAAAGGGGATCATTCTCCCACAATAACCCCTAATGTCATTTGTACTAAAATATTCACTAGAACTCACTAAAAGAGAGATTGAACCTATGTATTTGTGTAAACCCTTCACAATTAATGAGAACTCCTCTACTCCGTGGACGTAGCCAATCTGGGTGAACTATGTACATCTTGTGTTGCTTGCTTCCCTATCTCTATTCATTTACATACTTATCCACACTAATGACCAGAGCAATCTAGCGAAGGTCACAAACTTGACACTTTCTGTTGTACCAAAGTCCTCGCCGATTTTGTGCATTAACATTTGGCGCCGTTTGTGGGAATCGCACTTATTCCTACTCTCTCCAGCTTTGTCAAGCTGGTTTCCACCATTCGTACACTTTCTTTCGACCAGACACCCCTCTCCAACATGAGGAGTGAAGAGAGCCACAGCACGCAGAATGACACCCCCTTCGCACTTAGTGCGAAGCAACGAAAGAAGGAATGAAAGAAGTTTGCTCTTCAGGCTAAAGTCGATGAGCTAGAGGCTCAGAACAATAAGATAGCGATAAAGAATGAGATCCTCCAGGAGCAATATGAGAAGCTCTTCGGGATACTCCATGAAGCTAAGCATACCCAAACACACAAACTCATCGTCCTTGAGGAAGTCAACCACCACCTGGGTGCCCCCCAACACGAGGGATCACCTGCCTTCAACATGGATATCCTTAATGGGGAGCGAGTTACTCATCAAGGTGTTGATCAACATGAGACCTCTCTGGACCTAGCTGCTTCGAGCCGAAGTAAGAGAAGTGGAAGAAGGCACCTTCTTGCAGAAGGAGTAGAAGGATCAAAAGCCGTTTATCACGACTGTCGGGACTTCCTAAGGCAACGTTGAGAGAACCCCATCCACATAAGCTCGAAGGTCAATAACCCAAGGGTTTCTAAAAGATTCAGTCATCTCCCATACCCCAAGCCAACTGCCAATCCAGGGAATAAGCGACATGTCCTAGAGGAATATGAAGGTACAGAGGACTCGGGGGCGTTTCGACAGGCTCGCCCTAGAAGTCAGTACAGTGAGTCCAAAGAAAAATCTCATGCCCTTGATTAAGCTTTCTTACTTACAAGAAGAGATGGAGACTTACGGAAGAAGGATCCAGCAGTGCTGACTCCACTCAAGACCCCGTTGTCCTACAACTCCTTGAGGAAGTAAACAAGTTGAAAGCCGAACGTTAGGCCGAAATACCTGACTGGAACCAACCTAGGCCTGGCCCTCTTACAAGGAGGATCTTCGACAGCCCCCTCCAAGCAAAGACAAAGCAGAAGCTTGGCTTACAACTCTACACTGGAAGGGAGGACCCGATTAAACACCTTAACCTCTTTGAGTCCACCATGGCATATCGGATGCACAGTAACGAAGAACAATGTCTTCTCTTCCCCTCTACCTTCTCTGGCGGAGCTTTGAATTGGTATTGTCGTCTTCCACCTAAGACAGTAGACTTATTTGAGGAATTGAGGAAACTGGTTATCTCTCAACACATCTTCCAGATAGATAGCTTGCATTCCACAGATGACTTGTACACTATTCGCCAGAAGCCAGACGAGCCACTATGAAAGTATGTCGGCCGCTTCAGCCATAAGTATTCTCGCTGTGCTGAGGCAGATGACAAGACCACCCTCAAAACCTTCACGGCAGGCCTACGTGATTGTTTCTTCAAGTACATGATCAATGCCAACACTTGGAAGACTTACTCTGGGGTGATGGCACAGGATTACAACCACGCCTCCGCCGAAGCAAGGACATACCAAGGGAACCCCCATATGGTTAACCCCTATCAACAAGTGGGAAGTGGAAGTCAAGTTCTACCAAGTGAGGAGATCTTGGCCATTTAGACACCCATTGCATCATCTCCTGCCTCATTTAGCTACTCGCTAAGTCACCAAACGTATTTGTCTCTTGGTAAGAGGAAGAATTTTTACTCTCAGCAAACTTATTACAACAAGAGGGATAAAAGTTCGTATCAAGACAACCAGGGGTGAACATACCGTTGACTATTATGACTATAGGGCCAAGCCTCACTTTTTCAAAATGGATGACTGGGTACTGAAGGAAATGCTATTATAAGAAGGCATACACATTACAAATGTTTTGACTCTCAACCATTTGAGATCTTTTGTCACACAAGCCATTCAGCAAATATTTAAAGAAGAGGGAATTCAGACAACTTTTTCTGAGTCTTCTGCATTCCTAGCACTAGAACACTTGGTCTATGCTGACCTACCCCTATACTCCAACACAAAGCTTCAACATGCGTACTTTGACACAAAGTATGTGCTACTAAGTGTTACAACCAACATGGTTCATCTATTGAAAGCATGGATCCCTTCATGCATAGCAAAACATTCATAAGCATCACTCATTCAATCAACATAAACATCATACATTTCAACACATTCATACATAAACATCATATATTCTAACACATCCATACATAAGCCAACTGTGCTTCGAAAGGGTTCAACATACTTTGTGTCATTCGACACTTGCTACAATATGCCTCGACATCTCGCCCCTATTCTCACCAACCAAGTGATGAAATGTGAAGAAAGAACTCACATTCATGTCACCAACGAGGTGATGAAATGTACAACCTGTACTCTCCTTCATGCCACCAACTAGGTGATAAAATGTACAACCTGTACTCTAATATCATTTGGCAACTTGCCACTCATGCCACTAACCAGGTAAAGAAGGAACTTATTTTCATGCCACCAAACAGGTGATGAAATGTACAACTCGTACTCTCATTCATGCCACCAACCAGGTGATGAAATGTACAACCTGTACTCTAATATCATTTGGCAACTTGCCACTCATACCACCAACCAAGTGAAGAAAAACCTCATCTTCGTGCCACCAACCAGGTGATGAAATGTACAACCCGTACTCTAACATCATTTGGCAACTTGCCACTCATGCCACCAACCAGGTGAAGAAGGAACTCATCTTCGTGCCACCAACCAGGTGATGAAATGATGAAAGGTGATAAAGGAACTCACATTCGTACCACTAACCAAGTGATGAAAGCAACTCACCATTCATTCCACCAACCAGAAGACGAGTGGTACAACTTGTACATGTGAACTCCTAGCATTCATAAATAATCAAAAACCCTCAAGTTTTACAACTCAACTAGGGGAGCACTTATGCCTAACAAGAGCTATAGCCACCAATAAAGTCTTATTACAAGCCAACAACGGCTTCAGTGCATGGTATACGAAGATCAAGCTCTTCAGCCCTCTTACATCTGCTTCAGACATTTCTCCTCTGTAACAATGCAAACAATACAGCTCATAGAAAGCTTCACACACTCTTGATCAAGATTGTTCGAAGCAAATTCAATTTATATGGTTCATCCAAACCTTCGACTACTACAGGGTGTGGCTTGCATCACAATCTCTTGCTTAACAGTGTGGAAGCAAAATTTGTATATGTTGTCTCTCCCACATTTTCAAATTTCTAATTTCCCTTCCCCCCCCCCCTCACCAAAAAAAAAAAAAAAAAGGAAATTAGGAAATTCAACAACTTCAACAAATTGAGGGTAACTACAATTCTCAAAAGCTTCACACACTCTTGATCAAGATAGTGTGAAGCAAAATCAATTCATGGTGCCCAACAAAGCTTCAACCTCAAAGCTTCACCTACAAAGCTTCAACACAAAGCTTCACCACAAAAGCTTTAACAAATGGAGGGCAACAACAAATGTCAAAAGCCTCACACACTCTTGATCAAGATAGTGTGAAGCAAAATCAATTCATGGTGCCCAACAAAGCTTCAACCTCAAAGCTTCACCCACAAAGTTTCAACACAAAAGCTTCAACAAATGGAGGGTAACAACAAATGTCAAAAGCCTCACACACTCTTGATCAAGATAGTGTGAAGAAAAATCAATTTATGGAATGCAACAACTTCATCAATGGAAGACAACAACAATTCTCAAAAGCTTCACACACTCTTGATCAAGATAGTGTAAAGCAAAATCAATTTATGGTGCCAGCAAAAGCTTCAACAAGTGAAAGGCAATAACAAATGTCAAAAGCCTCACACACTCAATTTATAGTGCCAACAAAAGCTTCAACAAATGAAAGGCAACAATAAATGCCAAAAGCCTCACACACTCTTGATCAAGATAGTGTGAAGCAAAATCAATTTATGGTGGCTAACACAAAAGCTTCACCTACAAAGCTTCAACATCAAACAAAGCTTCAACAACAAAGCTTCAACATCAAGCATAGCTTCATCAATGAAAAGCAACTACAATTCTCAAAAGCTTCACACACTCTTGATTAAGATAGTGTGAAGCAAAATCAATTTATGGTGCCCAACAAAGCTTCACCTACAAAGTTTCAACACAAGAGCTTCACCTACAAAACTTCAATACAAAAGCTTCACCTACAAAGCTTCAATACAAAAGTTGAACTAATCGATTGAACACATACCAATTTTTAAGCTAATTAGTGCTCTAGAAATTTAGAGATGTCAAATGATGAAGAAAAGGAAGAGCAAGAGGAGCAAGAGGAGTAGATGGGGGTGCAGAATGATAACCATGGGAAATGGCAAGATTTTTTTAAAGAGAGAGAAGGCTAAAATCTAACCAGTTTGATTGTATCTGTGTTACTTAACACCCTTAGAGAGAGAAGGCTTAAACAATCAAATTGTGTTAATTAAACCGAGACCTTTTGTGATAAACATTTTGCTGTCCAGTCATTACTATCCTTGTTGCAGCTATTGAGCCTGAGTGAAGCAGAAAGTATGTCTTACCTGGACGAAGTTTCTAGATCGCCAGCAAGCTTAGATTTGGCAAAGTCTGTTGTATTGGAGGTTAGCGTTCGTTCCATCTTATGAACTCTCAAGAATGGTGGTTTTAATCAGCCCTTTTTTTAATTTTCCAGCTTCTTGCTGTTAATTTTATGTTTTAGCTATGCAAACCTAATATAATTAGTTTATGTCCAAAGATGATTCTAGAATTATATGCTTTTGATGCATTAGAAAACATTTAGTTAAAGTTTTCTATTTCTGTCAAATGTTAGATGAACAAAACTGACCAAATGATTTTGTATAGTTTTTCAGTCACAAGAGTCACTTCCCTACAAATATCTAGAATAAAGATGTTGAGCTCACAAATTTTATGTTTTAGATCCCATGACTAATGTTTTGCTAATGGGAGTATTTGAAAGGTATATGTTTCATTTTGTAGGCATTTATAAAGTTTTTTTTTTTACTCTCTTAATCAGTGGGAGTAATAATTTGTTTATCTCTACTAATCAGTGGGAGTAAGAAATTACCTTTTGTGTTAAAAATTTGAAGTGTTAGTGGCTGATAATTTAAGAGTAAATTTTGTTTAAGTTTTGTTTATAAGTTTTAATAAGAGGTTCTGATTTTGTAAAAAGTATGTCGTATTTTACTTGTTCTCTTATCATATTCTAAATTGACAGAAAAGTTGGATGTTGTCACCAACGTTGTTGAGTTCTTTTGTAAACTACTTTTGTACCATATTTCAGTTCGACTATTGTGAGCTAATGTTTTGACTATTAGCTCTTGACACCATGACTTTGATAGCAACAAAGTGCTTTTAAGTTGAATGTGTATGTGATCTTGGAGTGCAAGGAACAGACCAAATTGTTCTTTGTTTTCTTTGGTTCTGCATTCGATTCAAAGTGACACGTTGCTAGGAAAGGTTGTTGCATACTTATGAAGACTCAGTGATCACCATGAGTTCTTATTTGTTAGGATAAATCATTGACATTCAAGTGGGAGAATGTAAGGTTGTGAATGACAATGAATGATGTATTGGATTACTTATGTTGTAGGCCACTTGTTTAGTGAGTTGTTAACAACTTAAGTAATCTGATAATCCTAATAAAATAAAGATTATGGAGTCTTATCCCTTACAATTGACCTAAAGAAATCTGATGGATTTCGCTACAAAGATATAGTATCATGGTGTGACTTAAACACTTAAGTGATAGGGTTTGATTTTTACAACCAATAATAGGCCGGCTGTGATTAAACCCTAATGATATAAATACTATGGTTAAGTCCCTGCTTCCATACGTTTAATCTCTAAGTTACGCTAAACCCTATTCATATAGCAGAGAGATATTATTGAAGTATTGGAAGGAGAAGATAACCTGGAGTTCATCAATGACTTCATCTTCATAACAATGTCTTCCGTATTCTACAGATAAGTTTAGTATAATTAGTTAATCTCTATTTTATATTGATTTGATTTATTCGTGATCCTAATGTCTTGTTGTTGTGATTTCAGAATATGTCTTACATCCTCGTCAGATGACTTACTAAATGCAAGTTTAGAATTTCCTGTCACTCCCAGTATCGTGACCCAGGCTTCCTATTCACATCAGAAAACATCATTATTTGTGAAAGTAATTGCAAATCTCCATTGTTTCATTCCCACCATCTGTGAAGGTGGTTCTTGATTTTGTAATTCTTCATAATCACTTCAACTAGTACATGTCATTGTTTTGTTGTCTTTCTAATGTAGTTCTCTATTTGAATTTACAGAACAGGAGAAGAACCACTTTGTTAACAAATTTCTGGAGTACTTGCAAATGGATGTATCCAACACATTGCCCAGATTTTCCTTTGCTTCTGATACTTCTAAAGCTGCAACTGTTTGCAGAAATCTGCGTAATAATCATCCTCGGATAATCTTTTGTAAAACACAATTGTAGAAGTAAGTTCCTTCCTTACAAATAAATTTTATGTGTAGGTTCGTTGATAAGTCATGCAGAATCATTAATTCCCAATTTTTTGAATGAGGAGGACGTACAGCTCCTAAGGTGATTTACTGTCAACCATGTTTCTTTTTTGTGGTATCTGAATCCATTATTAATGCTAGATGTGCTAGAATTTTACCTCAACCATGTTAAGATCATCTTCGCACGCAGAGCTGGCAATGGTCTCGTGGTTGTATAATGGGCTTTACATGGAATCTACTTGATAGATGTTACAATTATTATATAATAATTAACTTCTGAGATAATGCTCTTCAGCTAAATTTGATGCCAGACAAGTTTTGTGTTACGTATAGATACTTAGGGCCTGTTTGGTATTGAATTTGAGTCCAAAGTTTTTAACTCAAAAACAATTTTTAAATTTTAAAGTAAAAAAATCCATTTGGTAAGCCCATTTTGCAAAACTGGACTCAAAAATTTTTAAGAATAACCCATTAAGATTTGAAAACAACAAAAGTGAGGTTTTAGTTTTTTTTTTTTTTTTTTCCATAGATTCAGTTCGCAATGGAGGTCTGAGTTGCACCGCGCAAACCACGAACAGGGCTTCTGTCTCACCAACCATGAACGACCAAGAGATTCCGGCGAATAGCTTTAAGCTTCGAATCTCTGAGTGTTTGATTGGGGACGAGACTGGGCCATTCTCTTTACTGCCAGGAACGATCAAGGTAATGGGTCTTTCTCTTACTGTGAACGGAGAAAATGATCAGAAAGTTGGATTTATGTGTTTTATGTGTTGGGTTGTGAGAAATTGAGTTTATCTATCTATTTGGTGTGATTCATTTATGTACTGTGTATATATATTAACTTAACCTAGCAACGGAGCAGAGACAGTGCGGCATTGCAAATCGCAATCCAAACTGATCGAGCTCAAGAATCCGATCATCGAACAAGGTCCTCCTCCTCATCTTCTCTGTTCAGAAAATTATTTCTATTCATACTTACATGTTAGGGTTTTCTCCAAGCATTTAGAATCATTAATCACTTCGGCTGAATTTGAAGCAAACCGAGTTCAGGTAAAACCTTTTTTTTTTTTTTTTTTTTTTTTTTTTGTAGAAATGAGTTTTGTCATTTTGTTTTTTCTTGTCCTCCCTACCATTTATGTCTTTAAATATTTCCAAACAATGATGCTGGCAGACAAAGAAACACAAGGAGTCAATGTATATAGATGAATTCGCTAAACTCAACATCAATGATCATCATCAGGTAAAAGTTGGCATTTTTCCCGTCTTCTAGGTGGAGTCAAAATGCTCGTAGTTATACTTGCACTGTATGGCCACATTATTAAGTTGACGCGTTTCAATGTGTACTTTGGTATGACAAGCTTCACGAACACAATAAACTTTAACATGAGACTCGTAGCAATGGGGAGACAAACTGATTAGTATCTTTGAAATATACATTAATAGTCACTGTTGCATGCTTAATTCAATATTTTAAGATAATAGATTGGCCATTGGAGTTTGCTAACAGTGTAGTAGTTATTTCTCAACATAGTGACCTGAGAGTAAAGTTTGATTCCTGGTAGGAGGGTCGGTCCGAGTACTGGAGGATGTGCGCCGCCATTATTGAGTAAACAACCTTCTAAGCTTAATAACAGAAGTGCTAACCTAGAGGAAATGTCTGAGAATTCTGATTTTCAAGATGCGGACCAAGTTGATGTCAGGGAAGGCAAAGGTGTATCTAGGAATGCATCTCTAGACGTTTTAGGGTGTACGAAAGAGATGCTCATAATGTTGAAACAAGTGGTTCAGACACAAGCTCATCAGATGGAAAACAGTGAATATCCAAAGTTGAGTGCACACATAAAAGAAAGTGGATATGGGGGAACCCCGGCCAGAGGATGAAAAGGTTGAAACTCTTCCTTCTGACGAAAAGCAGCGGAGAAAACGCAAACGAACAATAATGAATGATATGCAGGTGGAGCTTGTTGAGAGAGCCCTAGTGGATGAACCTGATATGCAGCGAAATGCAGCCTCAATACAATCATGGGCTGAGAAATTAAGTTTTCAAGTAAGTTGATACTTCAAACTTCAATCTTTGTAAATAACGTATGTTGAATTTCTTCGCTATATATCAACAACAATACCAAACTTCTTTTCACTAAGAAATGTACCATTGTGTTATCCAGGGTTCCAAGGTTACATGTGCACAAGTAAAAAATTGGTATACCATCCCCATTTTTCCTGTATTTGTTTCTTCAAGGCATTGCTTAAAACTACTTTCAGTATCCTAATAGCTTAAAACATCAATGTTTTGCATCTCCGCAGGTTAAACAATCGAAAAGCCAGGCTAGCCCGCACAGCTAAGGATGTTCGTGCAACACCAGAGGCTGACAATGCTTTGCCAGACAAGTAAGGTGGGCGGGGCCAAAGGTCCAACATCTCCCCCGATAGTCCTGGTAGAGATGCTTCCGCCCAACTAAATGCTAGGAGAGATCCTCAAACCATGTTGAGAACTGCTATGCCAGCGGTAGCTGAGAATAACGTGGCAGAAGCAGTTGCCAGTTGTCCTGCAGAATTTGTACAGTGCAAGCAAGGTGACTCTGTTGTGCTGGTAGGCGCAAATGGAGAGAAGCTCGGAATTGGAAATGTGTTTCAGGTGCGTGGCCAATGGTACGGTAGGAACTTAGAAGAGCTGAGGACGTATGTTGTGGATGTTAAAGAGCTTAAAGCTCGAAGGGCAACGAGGCTTCCGCACCCATCTATGGCCACGGGCGTTTCATTTGAGGAGGCAGAAACAAAGATTGGCGTAATGAGGGTGTTGTGGGATTCGAACATGACTTTATCGTCCTCAATGAGTTATATGCAAGTAAAAGGTTAAATGCCCTCGGCCTCATTAGAACTAGAAGTGCTGTTATATATAACTGCAGAGATACTGTCGTACCATCTTGTAATTACTTGGACCTCTTTATAGCATCTTTTTTGTTGATTTCTAAATTTTGTAGCCTTGAAAAAGTTTTAATTTAGAAATAAACTAGAAAAAATGCCCGCGCGATGCTGCGGGGCTTAAATGCATCACCTTGAACTGCATTGTACAATTAAAAGGACGAAACAAAACGTTTTGGTTCGCTAATATATAGTATAAACAAAAGTAACACATAGTTTACAGACATGTTGCCCTTGTAGCGAAGGTGAAAAAATGTATTATCTTCTAGGTTAGGTACATGTTTGAGTAGTTGACAAAAAAGATAAAGATTGTTTTGTTCTCATTCTAGCATCTAAGTTTCCAAGCACAAACGTGCAAAGCAAAGAACATGCAGGTGTTGAAGCAAAAAAGTTGCTAGCTGAAAAGATGTAGAACGGCTTACAGAGATTGCGTTGTTCACTTTTTTTTAGAGTGGACATCTTCCGCACTATAGCAAAAAACTGATAACTGCAAGCAACAGAGCAGATAGTATTAAGATCGAAAATGCATTCTGGAAACCATGGGAAAACTGTAAAAGTAAAAAAAAAAACTGTGACGGTCGAATGGATTAAATTTGTGAAAGTGCAACAAACAAAGGGTAAATGTCATAAAGGTTTAACTGACGACCAATCATTTATACTTGATAATGTTCTGAATTATCAGCAGGATAAAGCTGTTAAAATGTGTTTTGGAATCAGTCCTTTCACAGCATGTTTATCCACGTTGTTTTTTTTTTAACTGCCTTTTATTTAGAATTGCAAGTTATGGCTATAATTAAATTATCCAGTATTTCTCATCTAAAATTTTCCAAAAAAAAAAAGACATCAAGGACAATTACGCAACTCCAAAGTACAAATGCTAAGCGTGTTACTTCAACCGAAATAACTTCTAGATACAATGAGATACACATGCTCATTTCAGAAATGGAATCCATATAAAACCATAATCCATAAAAACTGCAATAGTTAAACTGCAAGCTAAATCGATTAAGTAATCAGAAGGTAAACACACCAATTTTCAAACAAAGTGAAGAAATTGAAATTGTCTTATGAAAACTAACTAAAAGTTTATGTAAATTCATTGTAATATTATCTAAGAGGCTACATAGAATGTTAATATTGCATGATACAAAAGCAATGCAAAATCTACATGTTTAGGTAACATCGTTATGCTTAAGAAACAGAAAGCATCATAACAACATCAAAAGTTACAAACTTGCAGAATCCCAAATTACACTTTCCCATCAAGACAATTTCTTAACTAATGTAATTTGTGTGGTTTTCGTAAAAATATTAACTTGGGTAAAATCATATTCCACAAAATTAGAAATTGGGGAGTGAAATTAAACACCAAAACTTCACAGGCAACCAGCAGATCATGGAGCTAATATCCTACGAAAAAGGTTAGAAAAACAGATATCATACAGGAAGGAAGAAGCTCAAAAAAAGCAACCGCACACAACTATTTAGACAACATACATCAATTTTCACGAAGCATTTAGCACAAATGTCAAAAGATACACCAATTGACAGAAACCAGTCATAAACACCATCAGGAAGCAATTTGTATAAACTTTACATTCCTCACTCAAACAATGAAAGATAATAAAAAAAGAACAATACCTTTTATTCCATTACAATTTGAGCATCCAATCCGAAACCAATTGGTGATGGGTGGAGATGCCCGAGATCATTCAAACTATTTACGTAAGGCTTGAATTCCAATATGGGATTCAACATCTCAAAACAAATGACTTTATGATCACCCTTTTACCTTTAGAATCAAAAGGATGCAGCAAGGGCAGGCAAACAAATCCCTCGAAATGGGCCCTAAAAATGACTTTTACATTCTTTCTCACTTACCCTTGTCCCATCTCTCTCTCTCTCTCTCTCTCTCTCTCTCGCACAAATAAAATCCCAAATATAATCCCTGAAATCTCACCCAAACGTAATCCCTGAAATCCCCTCTCTGGGACATGCCCCACCTCTCCGTGTCAGAACCCTAAACCAAATCCGTAAAATCCTACTCTCTCTCGTTGCAAATCGCACAAATCAAACCCCAAATCTAATCTGTCAAATCCTCTTGCGATACGCCAAACCTCTCTCTGTTAGAACCCTAAACCAAACTTGCAGGCATAAAATTATGCAAAACATAACAGAAAATAGGTAACTTCAAAAACATGGTGGACAACCATAAAACTCACAAAAACATAGTGGAAAACCATAAAACTCACTTTGCGAAACAAAACTTTTGGTGGCTGTTATTTAACATTAGTCATGTCTATAGATATGCATGCTCGTACACAAACAGAGGCATATATACACATGCACGCATGCATGCATACCTATATAGGCATGTACATACACACATAGATGCATACATACATACATTTACATGTACATACAAACAGAGCTGCATACATACATATGTACATACACATTTATATATGCACACATATACATATAGCTATACAGATGCCTATATATATATATATTTAGATATATACTTAGGTATATATTGATACATATACTTGCACATACATTTGTACGTAGACATACAACAAATTTTGATAACCACAATCAAAGCAACAAAAAAAACCAAAAGCAAAAATTCAATGCTTTAAGTAGAAAAAGTTAAGTTTGGTTGTTAAACCCATTCCTAAAGATGAAGTCAAGTATTCATAATCAATCATTGTTGAATCAACAAAAAATTAGAAGGAAAAAAATTCTAATGACTGAAACAGATGATTGTGAAAGGGTTAGCATATACCTGCTGCTAGGAAATCCAGATTCCGGTGGATGAGACTCTGTTTCTGAAAAAAGTGCATATACTTGAGCTGCAAGGATACATCACATAGTAAAGAAATTGGAAGGAAAAAGAGTTTGTATTGAAACACAGTAAAGAGATTTGCATCAGAAATTACTTTGTATAAACAAAATTTAAAATGGATAGATAGATACCTCACTAATGGTCTGTCTTGTGGCTGTTGTGTGAATGGATGTTTTGATCTGTATGGTTGTGTTGGATTTACATGCATATCAAGAATGAAATCAAAAGTTAATTTCAGAAATATATAAGAAACCAAGAAATGAAAAAACAACCTAGCAACATATGGATTCGAAAGATGTGAAGTGGAAAATGAACCTGAAGATGATTTGTTAAGAAGCAAACAGTAGGAAAGTATGAAGAAACACAAAAAAATGAAAACAGTGCAACCCCTTTGTTTATAAAGACAGAAATATCAGCTAAACAGTGAACTAAACAGTGAGCTAAACACACCCTAATTTAAATGCAATAAACTTAAAAAGGAGTCTTAATTTTGTTTACTCATAAGCAAAGGAAAATAAAATTATGAAAAACAGAAATATCAGAATTTTCAACACTGTGTAGTCCCTTTATTTGCAAAGACTAAGAGGAAAGTCTAATAGGTAAGTAAACAATTTTAAAATATCTAAGACAGCTTTAATGAAGGAAAAATTAGCCATGCCAATTTTAATAAAGGGAATGGTAAATCAAACAGTGAACAGCAAAATTCAAACAATAAACTTTGTAAATTAAGGTGCTTTTTTACTTAAATTCTTTTTGTTTTGGCGTCAACCTTTCATTTTGCTGTAAATTCAAGTGTTTTCTCTCTGTGTTGATCCAGCTGCTTATACTTGTCAAATGTTGGTTCTTCTTATGCAAATATTGATATATTTAACAGGTAACAACTACCTACATGCAATGGAGCACCAGAAATTAATGTACAGTATGGTTATTAGGACAATGGATTAAATTCTAGGATAAGTTTAGATATGCAGCTAACCTAGAGGTGAACTAAACAACCTACAAATGACTAAGAGGAAACCCTAATAGTTAACTAAACAATATAAAATATCTATGAGAGCATTAATGATAGGAAAAAATATCTATGACAATTTTAATAAATGCAATGGCAAAGCAAACAGTGAACAACAATTTAAAACAATAAGTTGAAATAGAGTTAACCCTAAGATGACCTAAAAATCTACAACAATCTATTGATAATTTTAATGAAAGAACACAAAATCTGTAACAATTGCCAAACAGAAAAATGATGAATCATACAAAAATTTATCAAGAAACAAATAAATTAAATCAGTGCAAGGCCCTAATTTACAAAAATTGAGACTTAATCCTAGCACCCAACCGAACAAATTATTAACATGCATTGCAATTTGAATGAAAGAACCAAATATGAATGGCAATTCTAACAAAGCAAATGGCAAATTAGACACTAAACAATTAAGGAAATACAGTGCATTACCTTTTGAATCAAGGGAGAAAGCTGAAAACCCACACCCTACCATTCCTCCCTCACCCATCCCCTCCTCACCGACTCTGTGCGTGACCTCTTAACCCTAAACAATGCATACACACATGCTTTCCGTTCTGTATCTCTCTCTGATAATTCCTCTCTCTAAAATCGCAGAAAATCCCATAGATCCTGGCACTAAACCCGTAGCTCCCATCTCTCTCCAATCTGTCAGCCTCTCTGTTTCCATCCTCTCCACTCGCTCTGTCCCCTTCCTCTCCTTTCGGCACAGCCACACCCAGTTGTGTCCCAGTGAAAAAGCAGAGGCATCGTCTTCTCTCTCCAATTTGTCAGCCGTTCTATCTCCCTCCGCTCTCTGTCCTCAAGTCAAAGGTTGAAATGCAGAGGGTGGAAATCGGGGTTAAAGAAAAAGTTGTTTAAAAGCATTTAAGTGGCAGTCTTGTAAATAAACTGAAATGTGATCCAAAATACTGTTCATATGAATAGTGCGATTTCCCCCTCCTTCTTTAGACTAAAGTAATACTTCAAACTCAATAGTTTAGAAAAAAAAAAACCAAAACGTCTTGAATCGCCCATGGTGGCTCCCATGGCGCCAAAGACGATTGCAATGCACTCATTTCCCTGGTTGACGTGTAGAGATAAAAATCGCTGGATTAAAAAAGAAAATTCCTTTCAAATCTCATGAGGTTGAAACCAAGGTAGGAACATACAACCATTGTTTAAAATATTGGTATCTGTGAAAATATCGATATGTAATATATGAAAATATTGACGGACATATCGAATATTGATGTTGATATCGGTTGCTTTCGATGGAAGTGTTGGAAATTTAAAATAAAACTTAAAGAATTGTCAAATATTGATTTGAAAAAATTATAGAGAGTTATTTCAATATTTAATAAATGTGTCATAAATACCGACGATATATATTGATTTTAGCCAAGACTTGAGAGTTTCTCCGATATGAGGTGAAGTTTTAGATTTCACCCTCCATTTCCTTATCTTTCTCTAATTTTTTGGATATTTCCATAGAAATATCGACCATTATCTTTGATCAAAACACGCATACTCATCTAAATGTTATGAATAGTTAAAAAGTGTTTGGGGATGGTTTGTTTTTGTGTCCAGAATACACAACCAGCAATCGAAAAACGGCAACGAAAAAAGAACAGCAAGCAAAGTGGGCACATCAACTCTACTGAGATGCCCATAGAAGTTTGCATTTAGAAAACCATAAGTCTCCCCTATTTCACAAGTTTATTTAAAGATCATTCGGCATGCCTTTTTGAGCTCTCAGGCATGCATGCAGAAGCACCATCATCCTAAAATCACTACCCAAATTCACTCCCCAAATTGTTCCGTCTGTCAACATCAAAGTCATCTTTACAGGTTGAAGTTCTTCCCTTTTTAGAGTACTTAAATATTTGGCAGAAACATAAGCAGTTTGAGCCAACTATTTATATCTATTCTTCTGGGTGAATCAGAAACCTCACCAGCCGGCTAAAAATGCCGTATTTCGCTTCCTCTCGGAGACAATCCCTACTTCCGTCCTCTCTCTTTTTTTTCCCTTTTTGGTCTTTTTTTATACAGAAGAAATTTTGAATAAGCTTAGGATAAGATCTCGAAAGATCAGGAATTTCTTTCTTACTTTCGATTATGCAGAAGCCCACTCGAAGTAATGGCAACGGGCGCCTCTAGTGGCGGTCCAGTTTCCACAGCCAAAGAAGAAGCTCCCTTGCTTTGGCCCTGGCTTCCGGACCATACCTTTGCTGCTCTTCACCCCACAGAAACAGAATGGGTGATGATAATGGAATACTGGAGCGCCCATCTCCTTCAGTTTCAGAGGGTGATGTGGTGGTGACATGTGCTCTGGGGATTGTTTCATTGTCAAAGGACGGTCAGCAGTCTGCCACACCAATGAGTTTGTAATGGCAAATTTGAAGCCCCTGCACATGAGAAGCGAAAGTAGGCGAGCAGTGTTTTTGGCATCATCCAGGCCACAGTGAGCACGGCCCTGCCATGCCAAGCCTGCCATTTGAACTGCCTCCTTCAGGTTGCACCTAGCACCACCGAAAACCTCACAGAAAGGGACCTTTAAGTTGATCCATCTATCAAGAGAAAATCAACATGAAAATATGAGAAATATTCTGATGTCTTTTCCGTATATATTAAACACCAAAAAATTATTGACAAAGTTTCTTATATTCACTACAGAAATAACTCCAATGAACACTAGTTTCTTTGATCTGCATTTCTTACCGGTTAAAATATGGAGGCTTTCGAATTTTCTTGAATCGGCACTCAGATTCCAACATGACCCGACAGTCCCAGTTTGACCATGTCACAACAGCAAAGTTGGTGTTTTTTATTCCCTTCTTCTCAAGCCATTTGTCATGCCTTAAAAGGGCCTCACTTATGGTAACTCCTCTATCCACCTACCAATACCCATATTCATCATCAATGAATTTAGCGGATCACAGTAAAGAAAGAAGAGAAACACTGGTAACACAATATCACAACAAAAAGTTGCAAATTCCATCACATAACATACAGTACTCAAAGAATGTGGTGATATCTAGAGACTTAGAAGATTCTAAGTTAAGAAGTACGCACAAAGCATGCCATTACAACATCAACTACAAATTAAAATATAAAAACCTCGTTTGGTATAGAGGATTGGATTGGAATGGATAACCGTCCAAATTCAATGTATTTTGAAGGTAGAAGATAATGATTTTTTCATTTTGAGGGGATTAGAAGAGGACTACGCAAGAAGAAAACTTCTCCCTTTGAATCCTCTCATTTTGGGGAGGATAGGAATGGATAACTTCTCTTCTAAAGTAAACTTTCTCCTACCTCCAAGTTAGCCACAAAATTTTTATTTCTTCTTTCAACAGACCTTGAAATAGTGGCTTATCCATTCCAAACCAATCCTTTGCACCAAACAAGGCCATAGTTTCATACAACTTCACTTTCATAACCATTTTTTCTCTTGACCAACAAAACTGGAAAACAGCTCCCACAAAATTCACTTTCATAACTCATTTTGTAGAATAGTGCTCATAGCATCAATCGCAAACTCAACCTACTCTCTATGCCAGTTACTCCATTTCAGTCCACTGCTAAGTGTATCTATAGACACGTGTAAGCAAGTACACTGCAGCTTTAGGGTGCATGTTTTCAATCATTGTCGCATCAAATCTTCCATGCGACCACAATGAGAACTATCATATATTCTATCATGAACTATATAGTCCACCACTTATATATTACATGACCTAATTGAGCCCAAGGTGATTGTGTATAAAATTTATCTTCATAGTGACCATAGGATTCAAAGTAATCAGCAATTTACCACTATCCAAATTCTTCCAGAATTGATCTACAGATTTTACACTGAATAGCAAAGTCATGCAGTGCCAATAGCATATAAGATGTATAGAGAATGGGAGCAGGATTATAGCTTATGAAATTAACTCCCCAAGGGAGGTGGGTGGATACTAAGGACAAAAAATTTCTGCTAAGCATAGGTGGAACTATTATTGACAACTTTACAGTTGACAACACTAATTGAGCCAATGAAAATCCACACACGACCAAGATTCCCATCTTTAACAGTTGCAAACATAACATTGACGTAAAACATACGATGGACCCATAAGATGATTCACCAGACCGTATCATGTTAGACAATCAGGATAATGTCAATAAATACAGCCATTAAGAAGTCTACACAGTATTTTGTTCCTATGGATAAATAAAAGCAGGCTAAGTTCAGGACAAACCTGAATTTGCTGGATTCCTGTCAGATCCTTGCAGAAATCACTTAAGAGTTGGTTGCATGTTGGTCTCACGTAAGTCTGAAAACATGCTTCCAGTTGGCCTGTCATGCTACTCACTATCACAGATGGAAACTCGATTATCTCTTGAGGAGGGGGATTTCTATCCTTATCGCAGGTAGCCTCAAAGTCTATTACCACAAAATACTGAAAGTCTTGGAACTGGAAGTCATTCGGGTAACTTTGAGCAAACATATTGAATGGAGCATAATGAAATCGATTTTCCATGGGAAAGGGATAAAACTGGCTCTCAAAAGCATTCGTCTGGCACTGTTGCACCTTTTGGGAGTCATAATGGAAGGTTGACCAGTATCCAAAATCATGATGGTAGTTAGGTTTGTTGTGACATTCAGTTGGAGGTTCAAGAAATTTGCTGCCCAATGGACGGTCTGATTCAGGAACATCCCCAACTGGATGATTACCAATTGCATCTTTAAGATTTGGAAATCCTTCAATGGGACTCCCATTACACTGGAGGTTGTACGGGAATCCCTTGTGGGGGCATTTAAAGGAAGCCTCACACTTCCTTTCCATATCTTCTGCAACAGGAAAGAAATAAAATGAGATGAAACACAAGTACCGTGTCATTGGATAACCAGCAAAAACCAACACATCAAACAACAAAGAGTAGACGAGTTTAAAGTGTTTGCAGAACACATGCAGTATTCCACCGAAATTAAAGCATCGATAACTTTATAGATGTGTTCAACATTTTTAGTGTACTTATGTAGTAGAAACAATGCACCGCTCCGAGGAAAAGAGAAACTGAAATTCATGTGTTTAAGATGCAATTGGTTAATCGGTCACCAATCATCATCAACGTCCAAGAGCACAATGTCCAATCTTTCAGAATCAGGAGAAACCTACTCCACTGAGTTCAGAATCCTTTTCAAAGGTCACATATTCAATTAGAAGTTTAGAACACAGATCCAGATATATCTCACTGCCTCAAACTCATCTACCTTTTAATTTTCGATCAAACTGTAACATGTAAAGCTGCTAGACTGGAAAACAACTTTTAGTGATATCATTACCAAATCGGTTATACTAACCCCAAGGCAGTGAGTCCGTCTCTTGGACCCAAGTTTGATTCATGCACTCCGCAAATTAGATTTTTAGATATAACTTTGTCAACAAAAAAGAGGACAAGATGAAAGTTTCATTGTTCTCTGAATTTCAAAAAGAAAAAAAAAATTCACAGCATTGGCATCTCAATTCAAAACTACAATCATGACGGAGACAATATTCTACGACATTCGTTTCCTTTTAAATTTAGAGGCTACAATCATCTAAACACTCCCAACGAGCCAGAATATTATACCACATCATCAAAAGACTTCTACTTTACCCAATTGCATCATATCAACCTAGATTAAATCATACAACGCCAAACAAACTGCTCCCAAACAATCAAAAAACACAACCAAAAAAAAAACTAAAACCCACCACAAAAACAATTAATTGCAACAAAAATCGCCACCGAAAACAAAATTCGCCAAGCACAAAGTTCACACTGAGAATTGAAGCAGTAACTGTGAGATCAAATTTCGTATAAAAATTTAAACTTTAAACGAATTTCGCATCAAAAAAAAGAAAATCGAACCGGGTTGTTCAAGGGCCATCATGATCTTGTGTAAAGTTGAGATCCACCAGCAAGTACATCAGATCTTCCTCTGCAATTCCCACCTACACCACTCCAAATAACCCCAAAAATAATAATCCGAATTAAACCCAAAATTAAATAACCCAAATTAAGCTAAAAATTAAATAAAAAATCGAGAGAGAAAGTACCTGGTTCGATTAGAGGTGGAGTTGTGAAAAAGTACGGTGGTCTGTTATATATTAGGCGCTGTTTTGAAGACGGAAAGCATCGGGCAGTTGATTGGGCCCCACGTAAGTGACAAAACGCACCGCCTTACAAACTGTCACGTGTTATTGCGCGCCCACAGATATTTTCCGTGAGTGCGTTGTAGAGGGAAAATCTGCGGTGAGTTGAGTTGATCCTGGCCGTCGGATTAGCATACTTTTTTGAGGGTCTGTGGATCGGTTTGACTTTGTTGAGAATCTGGGGGTCGTTAAAAGGTGGGACCCTCTTTTGGATAAACTATTTCTGTTTCATTCTCTAAAATTGCAATTAAAATAAACATACATTCGACTTCGACCCCCAATAATAAAAAAATGTCTCAATTTTACTAGTGAAAGAATTTGATTTTAGTCCACGAGGTTTGCGTGGAGTTTCATTTTGGTCCACGTCGTTTCAATTTTTGCGATTTTAGGCCTGTCGTTCACTAGTTGTTGAAATTCAAGAACAATACTTTTTCTTTTTTTTTATGAATAAACTCCGCAAGGAAATAAACACAAACTAGAAAATTCTTCGGGTTAATTACAAAAAACTACCTCAAGTATGGGTCAAATGACACTTTCATACCTCATCTTTTAAAATTGACAATGTCATACCTCATCTTACGAATTTGTGTCAATGTTATACCTTCCGTTAGCTTGGCCGTTTATTTCTCAGTTAAATGCTGACGTGGCATGATCTGGGACCCATTTTTATTAAAAAATTAATAAAAAAATTATTAAAAACAAAAAAAATCATTTAATATTATTTAAATATTAAAATAATAATAAAAAATTATTTAAAAAAACCATTTTTTTTTTTTTTTCTTCTTCTTCTCTCTTCTTCTTCTTCTTCTTCCCTCTTCTTCCCTCTTCTTCTTCTTCTTCTTCTGCACGGAGACAACTGGGTTTTTTTTTTTTTTTTTTTCTTCTTCTTCTTCTCTCTTCTTCTTCTTCCTCTTCTTCTTCTTCTCTTCTTCTTCTTCTTCTTCTTCTTCTTCTTCTTCACGGGACAAACTGGGTTTTTTTTTTTTTTTTTTTTTTTTTTTTTCTTCTCTCTTCTTCTGTCCCTCTTCTTCTTCTTCTTCTCTTTGCGGGTTAGGTTGGGTGGGGGAGAGAGGAGAAGAGGGAAAAGAAGAAGGGACGACGAGTGAAAGCAGAACCGCAGGAAGAAGAGAGAAGCAGAAGAAAAAAAAAAAAAAAAAAAACAAAAAAAAACAACTACACAGTGTTTCCGTGCAGAAGAAAGAAGAAGAAGAAGAGAAACAGGGAAGAAACAGGGAAGAAGAAGAAGAGAGCGAGAAGGAAGAACAAGAAAAAAAAAAAAAAAAAAAAAAACAACAACCAGTTTGTCGCAGAAGAAGAAGAAGAAAGAAGAAGAAGAAAGACAGAGGGAAGAAGAAGAAGAAGAAGAGAGAAGAGAAGAAAAAAAAAAAAAAAAAATGTTTTTTTCATAATTTTTTATTATTTTAATATTAACTAATATTAAATGATTTTTTTTGTTTTTAATAATTTTTTTATTAATTTTTTAATAAAAATGGGTCCCAGATCATGCCACGTCAGCATTTAACTGAGAAATAAACGGCCAAGCTAACGGAAGGTATAACATTGACACAAATTCGTAAGATGAGGTATGACATTGTCAATTTTAAAAGATGAGGTATGAAAGTGTCATTTGACCCAAACTTAAGGTAGTTTTTTGTCATTAACCCAAATTCTTCAGAACCAAAATAGAAGTGAAACAACACAGACGGTACAAAACTAAACCGAATTCGGCCGATCTTAGGTCTGAATCGTTATACCAACGTCGACTGAAGTTACACAGGCCAAATTGTGGTTCGGACAATCAAGATCAACTCCAGCAGTCTCTCGGAAAATGTCAACGTTAAGATGTTGAGAAGTAGGGGCAATCAGGATTCCAAATTTTGATCATTAGACTAACCAAGATTAAAAATTTGAACAGGCCAATTACGCTTCCGACCATGAGGATCAACTCCAGCAGTTTCTAAGGAAATGTCAATGTCACGATGATGGGAAGCACGAGCAATGCTTATTCGCAGATGAATCCTTGCAGCCGGACAAGCTTCAGTGCCAACTGCTGCTGATCCGTCCACGTTAGATTTTCCTGATGTCACAGCAATTGGTTCCTTAAATGTCAAAATTGTTTGCTGCCAGTGCGTTTTGGGAGTATATGGGGATGTTGACAAAACAGCCGGCATCTCTTTGCAAAACCTGCCGGTAAACCCCGTCTCAAACCACAAGACAACTCCAAAACACCAGGTTGCTTTAGATTGCAAATCAGTTAAGCTGTTAGCTGCACCGCTCAAGTTTGGTTCCAACTCAACACTTGCAGTAAAATCAACTTCATCAGGCTTCATTGTCACCAAGTCAAAGCTCTGTGAAACAAAATCAAAGGAAAATCATTGTCCACCAAATTGGAGCCACTGGTATGCTTATTCAGTTTTGGTACATATAATGTTCCATAAATTCACATGTACGATGACAATAATTAAATAATATAATTAGTATAAACGTTATATTATAAATTATAATATCATATTACTAAAACTAAATTATTAGGTGGATTTTCCCCCTTTAACGTTGTCATGTTGAGCCTAAGTCTTGTATACCTAAGTTTTGATCTATGTTTATCATGCTTTGGTCCCAGCAACTGCCATATTCTGCATCTTATTTCTTCATTTATAGTCCTATTAAGGACATGTCACAAGAGAAAATAACTGATTTGTTACATAACCATGTAACAAATTTAATACAAAAACTAAGAATGCAAACCACTTGACGGGCACTGGGACTTTGCTGCCGTTAGCAAAAAATGATTTATCGCATGCAAAAGGCGTGAATTTTGAAAGATGAATATAGATAACAAGACAAGAAAGATAAAATTGAGCATGAAGGAGTGCACAGAGAGCGACTGATCCATCACAAAGTCATGTTTAAAACCTAGACTAATTGAAGACCCGATACATTGCATATGCACATATAAATATAACACTTACATAACACCAACCTGGAGAACAGCAGCATTGGTCACTAAACAATGACCATCCACTGTATCCACAATAGGGATTTGGGCTGCACCTTCAACAAGCTCCTTGCCAACAGAAGACATGTTGAAACCATACACATTTTCCCAAAATGGAAGACTGGTAGCTGCTTTTCCAAATCCTGCAACAAACTAAGAAAAAAGGGAAATTTGAATGGAAAAAACGAAAGAACAAAGTAACCCTAAGAACAACATATGGAGACATATGTGAAGAATTGAAGAGATAAGAGGCTCGAGAAAGAACTCACAATAGTTGCCGTATCAGGAAGCATGGCACCTCCAGGTTTTAACCACCGATCCCGTGCATAAAGCACTGAACTGAGCATTGCCTCATAAAGTAGGCAGTACCCCATCCATTCACTCAGTAATACATCAACACTATGAGGTTCAATTAGTATGGATTTATCAAGCTCCTCAACCATACCTTGAACCACTTCTACTACCCCAGTGCCATGGTTAGTACTTTCACCAGGGCTCTTACTAGACAAAAGGCCATTGTCTTTTGCAATCTGCAATTAAAAAACCAATTAAGTACTTACAACAATTGAGTACTCACAACAATTAAGTACTCACAACAAACTCTGTCAGGACATGAAGAAATCCAATTAAAAAACAGGGAAAATTTACCCGAGTTGCCACTGAAGCCATTTTCTCACTTGCTTCAATTGCAATTACCTTTGAAGCACCTGCTTGGGCTGCAAAGAGACTATTAGGGGAAAACAAGATTAAGTTAGAGGAGCAATAAGTTGTTGAGTAATGGAACATTGATAATAATCAACATGATCACACTTCAGACCTTCATTGCCTGAACATAATATATAGAGACTGGCTATTTGAGAAACTGTTGTATTGTTCTTCAGCACAAGTTATGAATTCTATGCAAGAAACTCGTAAATCTCTTGCCCACATTAATGTTGAATTGATAGAGGAAATATGGTCACTAGCAACTTTTTACATACTCAGCAACCTCAAATATTTAAACTGAAACTATAGTATTTGTAAACATTTCTAGAGATAATGCAAAAAACATTTCGTATAATTTGTCTCTAGAGACACACTTTAGATTGGACACTGGGAAGATTTAAAGAATCTCAATATCAGCTACAATAGCCAACACAAATACAGGGTTTTGCAACCCATTTTCATTATTGTAAACTCATACCATACAAAACAGTTGCCTGCAAAGTCAATCACACATGTTATTAACAGAGTCGCAAAACTTTTACTTTTCAAAGATTTTTGCTTCTTTTCTCCTTTTTCTTTTTCCTCACTGTTCAAATATTTCCCAAGGAGATTGTTCAAGTAATTATTATTCCAAGTTAAAGTTTTCCTAGAGCACATCTTCAACTGATCATATCAGAGGTCTAAGTTTCTAGTCATTACTAGTGTTCAAATGCAACAAGCAATCCCGTAGTTAACAAGACTCATGGGTAATGCCGTCAAACCAAGAAAGCATTATCACCTCGATAGAACAAAGAAGCACAGAGATAAACATAACAGCCCTTGTGACAAAACCGGCATTTTGACTGAGATTAAATCCACTATGAAGTACAGAATCAGAAACCTCCAACTAATTGTTACTTCCATAAGAAAGCAACTAGCATGTCATCTCACCTTAGTATACCTGTGCCACAACCTACATCCATCACCACTGCACTCTTCAAGAGAGAGGGGTTCTTTAAAATAGCTTGTCCATAAGCATCCATTCTTACCTGCATAAATGACAATATAGGAGTCTAAATCAAACTAAAATACAAACACAAACAGGCTTTTTCATTTCAAATTTTCTTCTGCCAGGAAATACAGATTAACTTAATACCTTATCACTGAGCATCTCTCTGTGAATGCCAAATGAACTGTAAGCGCCAAAGTAGTCATTGTTAACATTCTTGATATCCTTTGAGCCATGATTTGGAATATATGCTCTTAAAAGCTGTTCTTTTTTCTTTCTATCAGCTGACCCAACATGTTCTCCTGAATCCAAACCATTGATGATCGCCTTTCCAGGAGAATTCACATTATTCAAGGGGCCATTGGATGATGAAGCAACATTTCTCCCACTTTCATTAGAGGTATCATAATCAATAGCAATCTTTGGCACATGAATATCATGATCAATGCAGATCTCTTCAAACTGCCTCAAATCACTCATAAGTTCGTCCTTGTCAACTACTGCAGCATAGTCATCTTCACCTTCTTCATCTTCACCAAAGCTATACAAGACCGAATCATCTTGCAAGAAAGGTTTTAGATACTCATCACTATCCCATCCAGGTGTAATGTCTTTGAAATTGACTGTTTCATGTAAATGATTCTGTAGATCTTGGTTGGAATGACAAGTCAGCCCACAACTCCAACATCTGTTTTCAGCAACCTGGAAACAAATGGAATCAGCAGAAAATACAAAAAATAAAAACTCCAAAATTACAGGATGATGAAAACAATTTGCTCTGCCCATTAACATTCAAATTCCCAACAGCCGAAAAAAACAAAAGGCACGCACCTAATACCAACAAATGAAGGAAAAATGAATAAACTTTTTAAAGGACTAACAATGCATTTCATACATCAATACAAATGCAGACAACTACAACAATTTGTCGTGGCCATTTCGTGTTATGCGCAGCGTAAGGATTCAAGGATTTCTCTTTTTAACCAATTTTTCATTTGTATCCTAACACCAACCAAAACAATGAATATAATTTCACATTAGATAAACAAAGTTCCATTTCCGACATCTTAGCATTGCAGCTGAAGATACTACCCGGTAAAAGCGAATTCCTCAAGTTTCGCTTACTCAAACAAATCAAAACCGAAAGCAAAAGAACTACTCAAACAACGCTAATCCAATCCAATTACTAAATTCTATCTCAAAATTTCATTCCCTTTGTTTGTCTGTCAGCTCAATGACTGACCTGAGAGCGAACGAAGTTAATGAGCTTGAAGGAGCCGTAGAAATTCAGACCCAGCGCTTTCCGAACGGCCTGAAAGTCGAAACGGTGGGTCGAAGTGCAGTGGTCGAAGAGGTCGTCGCACGAGCTGTACCTGGAGTCGCAGAACAAGCACAGCAAGTCTGAGCCCTCTTCTTCTTCTTCGTCTTCTTCTTCTGGTTCTGCATTCCAATCGTTCCAGTCTTGGAGCTCTTCGGATTCTTCGTCGCCGTCGTCTGTGAATGTGGGTTCGTATTCGGAGCCGTTCTTCGCCATGAGTAATATTGAGAGAGAAAGGGAGGAAGGAGGGTTTCTTCACTTTGAACCTTAAACCCTCTACAAACCCTAATAACTGTAATAAAAATCTGAATTGGCGATTTTGCCATCGGATTCTTCGTTTTAACGTTTACATTCCCACAAGCCTCCAGCCGGTATTATAAGTAAAAATTTCATTTTTTTTCTTCACGTGAAAATTTTAAATTTTTATATTTATAAATTTAAATAAAGAAATCAGTGTATGTCAATTTATAAATTTTGATTTTTACTTAAATTTTAAGTTTATTTTTCTTATCCAAATATAGTATAAGGGGAAAATGTCGTTTGACTTCCTAAAATATTATCGTTGTTGAAATTGATCGGCTAAATTTTTTTGATAATTAACTCTTCGAACCGTTTGAAATCACCAATTAACTGACACACCCTGACCAAAATCAAGGGGTGCAGAAATCACCAATTAAATAATATACCCCGACAAAAATCAAGACGTGCTGACCGTCACGCCTTAATTTCGGTCGGAATGTGTCATTAATCCCTCATCGTCATAATCGATAAAATTTCATCTATTTTTCCATCACATGACCACAGGTGATTCTCTTGAGGTTAAAATCATCCAGTACTTAATAAAAAAAATGAATGAAAATTCATCAAATCTGAAGGTAATGGGTAATTATCTAATTTAAATATAAATCTTCCAAAATCTTACAAAATTATAAAGTTCCTTAAAATTCTTTAAAATCTGTCACATAAAACAGTCCATTAAAACCCTGTTAAATCCAAATTTACTGCGCCGTTAAATTTGAGTGAGCAATCGATTCATATTTCATTTCGGGTTACGTAATTGAGGTGGCAAAGCCGACAATGGTGGCAAGTTCAGTTCAAAAAGAAAAAGACCCGCTAGGGTTTTGAATTCTACCACAGAAGTTATTCACCATCGACATCGTAGCATGATTTCGCTCTGCAATTTGAAGAGCCTTCGATTGGGGTTTTCAATATTTTCTTCTACATTTGCTTCCAAAGATCTAAAAACCTCACATTTCCCTCTTCAAATTCAGCTACTTTGCAGACAATTCAGGTCAGAAATCTCTGAAAACCACCATGATTTCACAGTCAATTACCTCATAAACTCATGTGGGTTGGCCCCGGAAAATGCAATTTCCGCCTCCAAGACGATCAAGTTGCAGTCCCCAGAAAGAGCGGACTCCGTATTGGCCCTTCTGGGAAGCCATGGATTCTCCCAAACCCAGATCTCGAAGCTCGTCAGGTCACGCCCTCAGTTCCTTTTAGCCGATCCTGATCAAACCCTTTTGCCAAAGCTCGAGTTTTTCAGCTCCATTGGAGTTTCGAGGGAGGACGTTGCCAGAATTGTGGCTTATAGCCCAAATCTTTTGGTGTTGAGCTTGCGGAAACGGATTGTACCGACTTATGAGTTTCTGAGGAGTATGCTTTCGGAGAAAAATGCGGCTTCTGTTGTCAAGCGCGGTACCTGGATTTTCTTGGAAGGACACTCGAAGAATGTGGAGCCGAACATTGGGATTTTGAGAGAATCAGGTATGCCCCAGTCATGCATTTCTCTGTTGCTTGCTAGATTTCCCCGTGAATTGATGTGGAAGACTGAAAAGTTTGGAGAAGTAGTGGATGTGGTTAAGCAAATGGGTTTTAATCTCGAAAAATCTACTTCAGCTGTTGCAATAAGCACATTGTGCGGGCACAATGGTAAGTCGAGATGGGATCAAAACCTTGAAGTTTATAAGAGGTGGGGTTGGTCTGAGGATGATGTTCTCTCTGCTTTCAGGCGGTTCCCGCAGTGTATGACTAAGTCGGAGAAGAAAATAGCGCAAGTAATGGAATTGTTAGTGAACAAGATGGGATGGCCGTCAAGAATGGTTGCCAAGTACCCGGTGGTCATGGGTTTGAGTTTGGAGAAGAGAATTATCCCGAGGTGTAAGGTTGTAAAAGTTTTGCTGTTGAAGGGATTGGTAAATATTGAAAACTTGAGTCTGAATGTCGTGTTAAAATCTGTGGAAAAGAAGTTCTTGGAGAGTTTTGTGACCAGATATCTCCACCAAGTACCTCAAATTGTGAGTGTGTATCATGGAAATGTTGATATCCAGGATGTGTAATCTCCCTTCATATTTTGCTGCAGCAAATTCACTTGGTTGCCAGTGGCTGAAAATATAAATTCGTTGGTTTATCTTCTGCTTCTCCAATGCCTAGCAGTAGCTGCTTTAATTGTACATATATTAGAACACTGAACACCAACTTGATATTGGCCTGATCTCCCTGATGCCACCAATTTACAGTTAATGGTGCTGCATGGCTTTTGACAGGATGCACAAAGTCTTGCTTCTAATATATTCAACAGAGGAGTGAAAGGGACCTTTTCTTTTTTGGGTCTATTGTTCAAATCAAAAGAAACAAAAATGCGAGCACGCCCGCATACATATCAGTTCTCATGGCAGTTGATGGGGTATGTAATGAAGAGACATTTCTTATATCTTTTATATCCGTGGATGAATGAATCTATTAGAAAACATTTGAAGACTTTCTGATCAAAAGAGAGAAGTTTGCCTTTACAATTGTACTTGTTTATTGTTTCAACTCTCTAATTAATTCCTGTTCAATAAACAAAAGGGTAATATTTATTTTTCCATAAATATGAAGAGAGCTACAGGTCATGAGAAATAAGTGCTTATATGATATTCCTGCTGTTATTAGTTAGTGCAAGCTTGTGAAAGGAAGTCCAAACTGAACCGCCAAGAAGAAAAATGGAGCACTTCATAAGAAAAGTTAGTTTATACAACATTAATTACACTTACAGGGTTTAATGTTAACCCTTAGAATACGCTGTACTTACAATTTGAGAAGATTAAAACACTTAGTAAGCTCCTTGTTGTTCAGGAGCACATGATGCTGGATTTGTAGGAATTGAAGGTTTTCTTCATGTCTCTGCTGCGAGTAACAACACAGTTCACCCTAATTGTTTTGGAGGAAAAAACTTTGGTGTTTGGTTTTTGAAGTGGATGGGGTGGAATAAAGTTTGTATTCATTTTGCATTGCAAAGATCTCTTTGCCTTTTCTCCTTGCATGACCACATTGTCATTTCTTTTGCTTTCCTCGTACAATCGTGTCTACTCTTTACTTAGCAGATTCTCATATATGTTAAGTATTGTATTCATACGTTTGTATAGCACATCCAAGCTCGTCATAAATTACACACCAATTACTCTGTGATTCAGATGTGGATTTTCTGCAGCTCTTTTTTGATTTCTTGCATTAGTGTGAATCTGTGACGATGGATTAGTGGGTTCTGTCTAACTGACATGTGATATTGCATATCAGTACTTTGCCCTTCAGTTTGATGGACAGAATTTTTCGCCTTGAATTTCAACTGGATGTCCATCTATTCTTATGTACATCTAACTTTGTCACATATCACATTGTGTGGTACGAGTACCAGTAGCTTCTACATTTGACTTGTGGTACTTGCTGTATTAAATTCATCATGACTGCATTTGAAGAATTCTATATAAGGGTGAGTTTCCTTCCCAAATCTGGAAAGTGCCAATAATTTGAGTGTCTTTTGGGCCACAACTTAAAGGTTGTGTTACGTGAGGGATTTGCAAGTACCTAAAGATATAGGCTAAATATAGTTAGAAATGGACAATAAAATATTAGATGGAGGACTATGAAATGTGCTACATGATCATTGCTAAGACATTTGTAAAACCCTCTCAAGTAGTCATTTGCATCTTAATGCATTGTATCTACTCATTTCAAATCCCTCCATATAATCTTTTGCAGTCCATTTCTAGTTATATTTAGCTCAAATCCCTTATCTAAACATAGCCAAAAGGTCATGAAGATGGAGCAGAAATAAAGGTGAACATCATTTGCTTGATACATTATGTCACATCCCGGCCCAGGCGGGACCATTTTCCGGGCTCACTTCATCACCGTAGCACGATATTATCCGCTTTGGGCCGCGACCACGCCCTTACGGTTTTGTTTCTGGGAACTCACACGAGAACTTCTCGATGGGTCACCCATCCTGGGAGTGCTCTCGCGCGCTACTTGCTTAACTTCGGAGTCTCCATGGAACCCGAAGCCAGTGAGCTCCCAAAAGGCCTCATGCTAGGTAGAAATGAGAATATACATATAAGGATCACTCCCCTAGGCGATGTGGGATGTCACAATCCACCCCCCTTAGGGGCCCGACATCTTCGTCGGCACATCACAGCCAGGATTAGGCTCTAATACCAAATTGTCACATCCCGGCCCAGGCAGGACCACTTCCCGGGCCCGCTCCACCATCGTAACACGATATTGTCCGCCTTGGCCTCGACCATGCCCTCACGGTTTTGTTTCTGGGAACTCACACGAGAACTTCCCGATGGGTTACCCATCCTGGGAGTGCTCTCGCGCGCTACTTGCTTAACTTTGGAGTTCCCATGGAACCTGAAGCCAGTGAGTTCCTAAAATGTCTCATGCTAGGTAAAGATGGGAATATACATATAAGGATCATTCCCCTGGACGATGTGGGATTTCACACATTATTTTATAATACGTATTAGTTTGCTTTTGTATGGTGCTCTGAGCCTGTATTGACAAGGCTATCTACTTGCAGGTGAGGGTAGCATGCGCATAACTAGGCCACAGAATACGAGGGAATCCTTGTCTATTGGTAACTGGTATGCCGTTGTTATACTTGTAAACATAGACATGGATTCAAGTCTTAAATAATTATCTTCATGATAGAGGGATGCCAAAGGGGATTAGGGTAACATACATCTCAGATGTAGCTTTTGAAAGGGTGGCTGGCATTCCTAGAGTCCTAGTTCCGACAACTCAATTCAGCATTCTAGAACTGCATTCGGGTGACCAAAATTCATTTTCATCCCTTTGAAAATAGTACGTTTAGCAAATAGTTCCCAGATCTTCAGTGTCAACAAAAAAGCAAAAGAAAGAACGCGTGATTAAAACGCTTATATATATAGGTGTAGATATATAGCTGTGTGCCTGTGTATAGCACATTGAATGAGATCTTTATTTAGAATTGTGGGAGTAGGGAAAGATGATCCGTATGTCCAAGCTTTCAAAAAACCAGTTTAATATTACAAATTAGATGATTAAGGAAGCAGAAGAGTTATATTTAATTTAAGCATTGAAAGTCTTCACTACTTAACAACTATAGAACGTTAAAACTTCAGAAAAATGGAATCTGAAAGCAACAAGCGAAAGCCACAGCTGAACATGTGTGTCTAGTTATTTAATATTATACCACATCCTGCCTGGACAGTTCTCACCCAAACGGAAACCACTCAGAAGATGTTCCTTTTCACTACACCTGGAGTTGGATGTTTTCTTGTTTTATATGAGTAAAAATAAAATTTAAAGGGGAGGAGGTGTTCAAGTTAGACAAGTTTGAAGGTTATATATTTAGTTGATTTCAGTTCTCTACGTGAACACCTTAACTGTAAGTTCTCAAATATGTCGTTATAAATTTCATTAAAGAATTAGTTAGAGTCATCTCATTCAGTCACGCCTTTTAGAGTATATTTAATGCATGCAAATTAGCCTACGAAAAGTGTTATTAAGCCCTAAATGACAAAATTCAATTTCTAACGCGACGTATTAAGCCCAGGCTAAACTTGCCCAGGGCTCTTTGAGCGGCCAGTTTAGCCTCGGCTCTTGCCCAAGGCTCTTGAAGAGCCAACTTAGGAAGAAACCTGGTGCCAATGAAAACTAGCCACCTAAGCCAACTTAGGAAGAAACCTGTAGCCAATGAAAACTAGCCACCTAACACATTTTAGCCCCTAGCCTCTAATACCATTAGAACAACAAAGTTTTGAGAGGGCTGGATTTCAAGAATAATGACATTTTGAGAGTCCAAATAAAGCCTCTTGCCCCTAGCCCTTGCCTTTGCCAGTAGACTTGCTCTAAATCTTGGATTGATATCATCAATTGTTTTTTTACATGGGAAGTTTTATTGACACTCTAAAAATCTCATTCTACACTCTTCACAAGTGTAATTTTCTTTCCAAATATAGAAAGTTAGGAGTGTAGAATGAGAATTTTGGAGTGCTAATAACAATTCCCTTTTACATATTCAAACTCTTGCTTTCCAGGAATCCGAACGAGTGGGAATGAAATGATGAGAAATTGACATTTATGGCATATTTGTAAGTTTATACCTTATGCACTGGTGAATTGTTTATATTTTTTTGGGGTATTTCTTTAGTCTGTCTGTGACCCTCTGTTGCTTGAACGTTTGAAACTATATATCTAAAGAAATGATGATGTTGCATGCTTACACCTGTAATCTCACAAGGGTATATCCCTGGTATATTATCCTTCAATTATGCATATGATTATTCGTTTTATATCTAATTGTTAGGCTGTATGATTTTGTTTATTACTGGTTTGGAATGTAGGTTTTAGTTAACGCCTTTGGCAGCTTAAGCTTTTGGAATTAGTGGTAATCAGCTGACAAAATCTATCACGATATACTCTATGAAAATCTTCAATATTATATTTTTAAAGCAACATAAAATGGTTATATTATCATGCAAATTGACAGTCTGACAACATAAGGATGTGTGTGGATAGGCAAGTCTGGCGAAGTGAGATACACACCTGGCATCTTGCGTCTGGTTCTATCGTCTAAGGGAAATCGTCCCAATGTTTAGAGAATATATACTTTGATACTATACGCGAAGTATTTCTAATTGATCGTGATAGTATTGTTTACGTTATATCTTGATGAAATAAGAATGAGAATATATATTTTGATACTTTCTGTGAAGCATTTCTGTGAAATTGCTCAATCGTGTCTTTCCTTGAAGTAAGTCCGGAGGGAGCAACTTCTACCGCTAATTCAGGCTAAACTCGATCACTAGACAAGCCGCAAATTTTCTTGTGAGAATCAAATCAACCAAATCTAGTTGGTTTCATGCTTTTAATCCTCATTTGTGCATTTGAATTTGAATAAATTGCAATTGATTGTGTCTTTATCTCTTCACTTTGTACCTTATTCTAGTCATGATGGACTTTCTTGCGTTACAAGTAATACCAAACCTATGAGAATTTGGCTTCCAATTGCGATTCTACTTTTAAGTTCGAACAATCATATTCCTAATTTTTTTTTTTAAAAAAAAAATTTCTACATTTGATTGTATGTGGATTGACTAAATTTTATTGGCCTCAAACCACCTACTAGTGTTCGTTTTTTGCACGACAAAATTACACCTGCCAGAATTTTGAGTGATTATTTCATTTTTCTATTCTAACACATATGATGTTGAGGGGAGGCGTATTCACATATAGAACCTCGAGTGCACATATGCATGCTCAAAACTGCTTGAGTGCTAAGCTCCCTTACAAGTAGTGTTTATTTTATTTTAGTTTTTTAACAAACGATATTATTTATACTAAAGGAAATAGAGTATATTTAATCTCATAATGAGCTAGTAATAATGTGGTTCGAATTCACTTTTGGTGAAAATCGAACCTAAATCTTTTCACTTACAAATGAAGAGAAATACTATTAGATCGTAGTACTAAGTGACAAGTATTTATTTTATTAGTAATTAGTTGATAAGCAATTCAAGATCACTGGTCAAACATACACAAATTCAACCCATCAATATTTTATAATTGCACGTCATTAGATGAAATAAAATTATGCTGATTTGGTGGACCATAGTGTGGCTTGGATCACATGAAAGTCAAAGTCAATTTATTTTTTTATTCAAAAAATTGGTAGTGTTTATTGTCGTACCCCAAAAAAAAGGAGAGAAATTATTTCAACTGACCACACAGCAAACAGAGGATTATTTAAGGCTTTTTAGTCAAAAATGATTTTTGAAATTGATATAACTTCTCATTTTAGTTCATGATAATGAAAATGGATAGCAGTGATCCTAAGTTTGTCCGCCGTAAATCATTTTAATTATTTCGTGAAAAATCTGTCAATGTACTTGTTAAGTGAAGAGGTTGGTTTGACAATTTTACCCTTAAAAAAGTGATCACGTAGTCGTTCACGTGATAATTTATTAAGGATATTGACAAATTTTTCATGGATGACCAAAATAATTTATGGTGGACAAACTCAGAACCCGCTTCTTTTCATTTTCAAGAACTAAAGTGGAGAGATGCCAATCTCATAGTTAATTTTGACTAAAAAACCGGTTTTTTTTTATTTATGATAGTGATGCAAATGAAAGTTTTGATTCACGATTGAGTACGCACTTATTAATTATTATATAAATGGCCATTGTTCTTGATCATCCATGGTCATGAGAACCTCTACATCCCACTCTCCACTGCAAATTCACAAAGGTTCAAATCTCTTTTTGATCAGCAGTTTGTTGATACTTGATACTTTGTCGAGTTTTTACTTTTTGTGATATTTGATCGATATTTTGTTGATATTTTTTTCGCTTTTTGGTGCATGACATCAGTTTATGATTGAAGAAATGATTTGCTAACCATTTTCCTTTTCTTTTTTTTTTCTTTCTTTTTTTATTTTATTTTTGCAGTGGACATTTTCTGTAATTAATTAGCAACAGTTAGAAGATTTATCCATGGCCAGGAATCAACAAGCTGCAGTGCTTAATGCACTTGATGTTGCCAAGACGCAGTGGTACCATTTCACAGCAATCATCATAGCCGGAATGGGATTTTTCACAGATGCCTATGATCTCTTCTCCATCTCCTACGTCACCAAACTCCTCGGTCGTATCTACTACACCAAACAAGGAGCAAAGAAGCCCGGCACGCTGCCTCCCAACGTGTCCGCAGCTGTTAACGGTGTCGCCCTATGCGGCACTTTAGTCGGACAACTCTGCTTCGGCTGGCTTGGTGACAAGTTAGGCAGAAAAAGAGTTTATGGTATAACACTCATGCTGATGGTGTTGAGCTGTATTGCATCGGGGCTCTCTTTTGGGTCTAAGCCGGAAGGTGTCATGGCAACGCTTTGTTTCTTTAGATTCTGGCTTGGTTTCGGCATTGGTGGCGACTATCCCCTTTCAGCTACGATCATGTCCGAATACGCTAACAAAAAGACTCGCGGGGCTTTCATAGCTGCTGTGTTTGCCATGCAGGGATTTGGGATTCTGACAGCTGGGATTGTCTCTATAATTGTTTCGAGCGCGTTTGATCACGCATACAAGGCACCCCCTTACTCAGTCGATCCAAATGCTTCTCTTGTTCCTCAAGCAGATTATGTTTGGCGTATCGTTTTGATGTTTGGAGCTGTCCCTGCTGTTCTTACTTATTTCTGGCGAATGAAAATGCCTGAGACAGCTCGGTACACTGCCCTTGTTGCCAATAACGCAAAACAAGCCGCATCGGATATGTCCAAGGTTCTACAAGTTAATCTCGAATCAGAAGACGTTCAAATCATGGAAGATCCAGATAGTAAAGCATTTGGCTTGTTCACGAAGGAGTTTGCTCGCCGACACGGGCTTCACCTCCTTGGTACCACCACTACTTGGTTCTTATTTGACATTGCGTACTACAGCCAAAACCTTTTCCAAAAGGACATATTCAGCACAATCGGGTGGCTTCCAGCAGCAGAAACCATGAACGCCATTGAAGAGCTCTATAAAATTGCAAGGGCACAAACACTAATAGCATTGTGCAGTCTTGTTCCAGGGTACTGGTTTACGGTGGCCTTCATCGATCGTATTGGAAGGTTTCCGATCCAACTAATGGGTTTCTTTTTCATGACAGTGTTCATGTTTGCCCTTGCAATTCCTTACCATCACTGGACTTTGAAACCGAACAGAATAGGGTTCGTGGTATTGTACTCCCTTACGTTTTTCTTCTCCAACTTTGGACCCAATGCCACTACCTTCACTGTGCCAGCAGAAATCTTCCCAGCAAGGTTGAGGTCTACTTGTCATGGAATATCAGCTGCAGCAGGAAAGGCCGGAGCTATAGTAGGCGCCTTCGGGTTCTTATACGCTGCACAAAGCACGAACCCGGCGGAGGCAGACGCAGGGTACCCGCCTGGTATCGGTATGAAGAATTCTCTTATTATGCTTGCCGTCATCAACTTCTTTGGCATGCTGTTTACACTGTTAGTGCCTGAACCAAATGGAAAATCACTCGAGGAGATGAGTGGTGAGACTGAGGAGTAAGGGCTCGTTTGATATTGTAGTGCTTTTAAAGAAAAATTGTTTCTCTATTGTGAGAATAAACAACTATGAAATAAAGCAATTGAGTGGTAAACTCTAGTTATAAAAGTTCTTTCAGCAAAAACCACAGCGTCCGAGAATTTGGTAATTTTTTATATAAAATTGTTGTGAATTCAATAATAGAAAGTCTTCATATCTCTGTGTTCCTATGTAGTGAACAGCCCCTGAAGTTTTGAGTAATATCACTCATATGCGCAACCTTAACTTACTAATAAAATTATTTGTGCTACATTTATTGAATACATCTATAAGGGCGTGTCACTCAGGTGGAAGGCGGCGGCCCCGTTCAAGCTGTGCTGGCCGTGGCGCCTCGGAATACAAGGGAGGATTTGTAGTTGGGCGTCAAGGATAGCGGCTATGGTTGCTACCACCTTAGTAGATTTCTTTTGAAAAAACAAAACATGAATTAAAGATTAAAAAAAAAAATTGAAGACTATTTCGAATTCCTAAGAAATAACGCAGAGGTTTTCAGCAAATTAAAGAAATCTAAACAAGTTTGAACCAAAAAAAAAAAAAAAAAATCTAAACAGGTGGTTTATATTTGGTTCTAAAACAGGCCATTTATTCATAAACATATATCTTCTCGAAATATTAGTCGTTATATTTGTATTTTGAGATGTTGATTTCCGTAATAACTGATAATTTAAACCTTGCATGCAACTCACTTGCACCTCCAGAAAATTTGGAGGAAAAAAGGATTTGGCACTTTCTTTAAAATCCAAGTTCAAAGGTAGAGTTTGGTTTAAAAAAAAAAAAAAAGTGTGGTCATCCTAAATCAAATTAAGAAAGAAATCAAAGGGAGTTTTTAAAATATGATGCTTAGTTCAACTTCAGAATATTTAGTTTGGGCTGGTATTTGCAAAGAAATTGTTATCAGTGTTGATGGTCACAAACGTATTTTCATTTACGCAAAACGGCATATAGCTGTTGGTGAAGAAATTACTTACAATTATAAGTTTCCTTTGGAGGAGAAGAAGATTCCTTGCAACTGTGGTTCGAAAAAGTAAGATCTGTCTTTACAGGATCTTCTTTGTGTTTCCACAAGAAAAATATTATTATTTCATTTTATCTTCATAAAATTTGTTTCAAAACGCCCTGGAGAACGACCTATGGTTATGTATACTACTAAGAATCATATCTTTTATTCAGGTGTCGTGGATCATTGAATTAGGAAGGCGTTTGAGTTCGCTGGTAAATAATATACACAATTCTTCCTTCAATGAAGTTTTGTAATTGGATTCTGTTCATGCTAATTATCATTCAATGTTTTGCAGGCTATGCATTGAGTTATGTCTTGCATGTTGTTGGCGTTGCAGTATACTTTCTCAGAGGTATGTTTTGCTTTTTTTTTTGGGTAAAATTGGGGGTCAAAAGACCCAAGAAAAACAACTAACTATTAACAAAACGGGTATGAGGAAACCCAACAGCATCCTCAAAGATCAACCTATCCACAAGAGGAGGAGGCTCATAAAAAACATGAAGACCAATGTCAAACCTATGGCCTAAATCTGCCATACCATCAGCCACTCTATTCTTCTCACGATAAACATGAGAAATCGAGCAAATCGAATCCCTGCTCAATAACTCCCAGCAAGAAGTAATGAGATGAGCAAGAGGGTGCATAGAGGAATTAAAATCCATTACTAAAGTAACAGCCACATCGGAGTCCAATTCAACAAGCACTTTTCTATAACCCAATCTCCAAGCAAGAGACAGACCATGAAAAAGACCCCATAACTCAGCATTAAGCACACTCCCCACACCAATATTTATAGTGAAACCAACAATCCACACACCTGCAGCAGCACGTAAAATCCCACCAGCACTAGAGCACCCCTTGCCACTCTTCATACTGCCATCTACATTCAACTTGACATAATAGGAGGAGGAGGATCCCAGGCTAAAAAAATCCTACTCTTCACAGGCTTAGCACCAAAATTTTGCACGTCAAACCACTCTTTAGCAGCTTTAAAAATGAAAATCTAAGGTTGACTTGGGTAAATGAAATCAGACGCCAAAATGCTTAAATTCCTCCATTTCCATAACCACCAACAAGCAAAGGCAAAAACACCTCATCAAGGCAGATTATGGCAGAGCAATCTTCTCGAAAAAAGATTGACTCTCATCCAATCATGAAAGTCAATATCAACCGAGGACAAAACAATTGAATGCATACCCAATTGATTCCACACTAACTTTGCACGATCACACCATCGAAGAATATGATCAATAGATTCAACACAACCATCACAAAAGTCACAATAGGAATTATCAGTTAGGTATGTTTTGCTTTTAATCGTCAATTTCTTGTACTTCATTGCAGCTCTTGTCATGCATAAAGTGATGTTGCACTAAGTTTCAGTTTTCTGGCTCGTGTTTTTCGTGAATGCATCTTTTAAGGCCTGATGATTGGAATTCGTTCCTTTTATTTTGCCCCCTTGTATGGATTGTATTTATACATTTGGGGCATTATTACTTAAGGATGATTCAATAACCACATACGGTCCTTAAAAAGGAACCGGGATGCTTGAGAGATCGTTTTTTAAAATATCATATTTGTAGGCAGCTTGCATTCAGCATGTAATAATATTGGTTTAATGTTTGATTGTGCTTTCTAAAAGTCATGCAATCTTGTGTTGATTTAGTTTGGTATGCTTGAAGGAGCTGGGGTGGTTTCTTCACATCACGATACAAAATATTCTCCTTGGCATGCTGGATGAGTATACGCGGGATGTTGTACATAGGAAGACGGATAAGTCACAAAGCCCTTCGGCTGGGTTTGGCATCAACTGTATGTTTCTGAATCGTAAACTCGTTCAACTGATGAAGCATGCGTAACGGGAATTGATGCAAAGTTTGATATTCTTTCAGGTTATGAACCGAGGTTGACATCAAAGATCGAGAAATGTGACCATCGTGAACATTACACAAATGAGATTTTGGCCGCTTGTCAAAGATGTACACACGACCCATGTGCATTCTTGTAGGTTTCGCGATGTTGCAGCTGAGTTTCTCCCCTTTAGAAACTGTAAATCAGTTAAATGTTTTACTGCATATACATATCAAATTTTGGAACATAAAATATTGTATAAACATGGGAATGTTGTCGACGACTTCAAGGATCTTGCATTATTTTTTGCTGATTGGAGAAGTTGTTCTATGAGCGTAGGAATGTTGTCGATAACGTTCCCATAAGAATGGTTTACCTCTTGGTAATTTTTAGTTGCAGAGTGTTGGAGTGTAAGGAGGGAAGGTGCCACTAGAACTCGAATTTACTGAGATTTAAAGGAAGCGTTTGATAATATTTATTGAGAGTTACTGAAAAATACGTGATAATCTAGCTATTTGGTTTGTAGTTTTGACAAACGTATAAATTATGTGTAAGTTGTTCTTCCCTTTTATTTATTTAATTTACTTTAAATTTTTTTTTTTTCTTTCTTTCATTTGTTGTTATTTTTTTCTGTGGTTGCAGGAATATTAGGATAATCAAAACTTTCGCAGCTGGGCGGAGGTCATTTGTGCCCCCTGGTATGTATATCTTTACTTGTGTTGTTTCAGTTCTTTTTGGGTTAACATTTGAGCCAGCCGATAAAAAAAGTGGCAGTAGTGTGACATTAGAATAAATTTTGATGAAAATCTAACAATTAAATAGAAAGGCTAAGCACAATTTGCATCATGGAGGTTTGGCCATGAGTTTCGACTTTTTGACGTTAAACCTCAACCGTTTCATTTGTCCAATTTACACCTTTTGTTCAATTGATTGTTTGGTCAACTATTAACTAATTATGTGTCAGAGTTGAACTCACCCTCGAACACACTAAGCGTGCTGCAGTAAACACATTGAGCACATTTTGATGGTGAGTCCTGCACTTCCACGTCATTGGTTAAAGCCGGTCAATCTAACAAAAAGTATAATTTGGTTAAGGGAAAAAAGTCGGGGTGGAATATGAAAAAATTGGAACCTCATGATCCATTTTGAAGCCGACTATAAACCTCTGATGTGAAATGTACTTTGCCCTAAAAATATCAAACCAAATCAATGAACAACGATATTATTTAAATGAAGGGTTATAAATATTTTTGAGTAATGCTAGGGAGAGCATATGTGTATCACATTGTTGTCCCATTTTATGTGGTAACTGGTTAGTGATGCATACAGTCATTAGTTGACGTGGTATGTACACATTATTTGCCACATCAAATGATACATTAGTGCGGTATAAAAATGTGGTCTCTCAAACAATTTCCATACATTTTTTTATCCATGTATTTTGATTGGATTTCGTTTTGGTCCTGTACTCCTGTATTATAATCCTTTGTCAATCTTGGTTTTCGGTTTCTGTGAAACGAGCTTTAAATTTTAAAGGGTTAAATACACAGTTGTTCCTTGCTTTTGTATTTCTCTCGTCTTTAAGCTCTTGCATGATTGCACAGAAACGCGAATTTGAAGGAAATGATCAAGGTTGTTAACAGATTAAAATACTTGAAAAATATGAACCGAAATTGATATCTCAATACAACACGTGACAAAAAATGTCTGTAATCCTCAAACCAACACTCTGGTTGTGTGTGGCATACAAGAACAATAACGAAATGGTGGGATTTTCTGAAATCAAACTTGTAATTTCACTAGGGCTTTTGCTAAAAACAAACTTTCAATTTCGGCACCATGAGTTGTGTAAACTTGCACGTCGTGCTTGTAATGAGTCGAATGAAGGTTAAATTGTGCAAATCGCCTTTATGGTGTCAGTCCCGTGCTAATGCAGATGCTATGAAAAAACTTGTCATAACATACTTTTGATTCGAATTGGAGTGAATTTTGGATAACACGTCTTTTTTTTTTGGTGAGACGATGTTAGCAAGGATCATGATCGCAAAGGATACATGGTGAATTTTAGCCGCCGGTTGAATGGCATTGGCCAAAAAGCAAGATTGGGGAAATGACAAGGCCGAAGAAGCATTGAGAACAATTTCTTTACGTCCTTGGATTTTATGCATAAATGTACAGAAGCTGCCTCGACACATATCAACTCCGCCTGTGTCTTAATGTTTGTTAGGCACAGCCGGTCCCAAGCCCGGATAAAGGAGGGTTGTCAAGATCTTTGGTATGTGTAATGCCGCGGGAGATTGAAATGTTTCTTTCCGTTGATGTATGTGAGTTTCGTATGCATTATTTAGTCAAGATTCAGAGTGCCCACCAATCTTAGTGGTGCTCTCTAAGTTAACATGTGGTGCTTAAAACTGGATTGGATTGGACTGGATAATTCATTAGGATTATAGTTTTTTTTTTTTTAATGCAAGGAACGATTCCTCCTTATGCTACAAGTTGAATTTAGCGCTCTTATTTGCGAGTGGAGAAGAATATGTTTGAGACAATGGGTTGGTTTTTTTTTTTTTTTTAGTACATCGATATTTTTACACTAAGGAGAGGGGGAGTGCGGCAAAGGCACATAATGAACAGCCTAAGTTGGTATGAAATTCACCATTCACAAGATTCGAATCTAAAATCTCTCACTTTCAAGTGTAAAGAAATACCATCAGACATTGAGTGGTAATGGGTTGGCTTTTTTAAATTGGGAAGAAATCCATTCCTTTGTTTATGGTCATGAATTATGGTGTTGAATGTTTCATTATTTTGTTTAAAAAAGAGAGAAAATCTTAATGTATGTTATGCACAAAGCAAATGGAATTGAAATGACTCTTTCCTTAACTTATTTCAAATTGTTTTGAATGTGATAATTGAAAAAGGTTGACAAGGTAGAATCCCTTTCAATTAGGTAATTATTCCTTGAATGGATCTCCCGAATTTACTAATAGCATCCGTAACGAAATTAACTCGTGTTTTTTCACATCTTAATTGGATTACTTCATGTCATTGAGGGTGAGATTGATGGTGAGTGTAGCGAGTAGGGCTACGTCTAAAGTTCGATACTCATATCATATGTAACTAAAATCAAAAGAATTTTCATTAATTTATATTATATAACCAATTAGTCAGTCAAAATTTTGGCAACATAATTAAGTTTTTAGTTAAACTTCTAACCTAAGAAAGGCCAAGTACATTTCACGCCATCTAGGTTTATGGTCCTTTTTATAATGGACCATGAGGTTCTAATTTCACACTACCAGTTCACATTTTCACATTCTACGGATTTACATCTTTTTCAAAAAAAGAAAGTTATTTTATGTCTCCCGTTTCTCTCATTGCACTCCTTTTTATCTATTTATAGTATTTATCGAACTCAAAACATATATAGCATGTCATCGTTATTCAAAAGTCGAACTTGAGATCTTTCACTTGCTAGTAAAAAAAAGATCACTAAGTCGTATGTTAGTTGGTACGTAATTAGTTATTACAATGTTGATAGTTACTTGAGATAATTTAGTAACGTTGAGTGAACATCATTAGTAAAATGCTGCTAATTATTTTTATTTTTTTTAATAAATGATATTATCCACACTAAGGGAGAATGCTGAGTTTAGCCTCACAATAGGCTAGCAATAATGTGTTCAAATTCGCTCATGGTGAGAATCAAATTTAAAACCTTTCACTTGCAAATAAAGAAGAATACCACTAAACCGTAATAAGTTACGCTAATTACTTTTATTTTACTTAACCAGACGGATCTACTTAATAAGAAATAAGTGAATAAAGTGAGCAGAAAAGGTTAAAATACAAAATTAAATGATTAAAGAAGACTTTTGAGATCCAAATCTCACCAACAGGGATTTTTCGTCGCCTTCAGAACCCGTTGCCTGGACTTCCGCTTCAAGCTTTACCCAAACCCAACTCAACACCGAGCAAAACTACGCCGTTTCACTTCCCTTCCTCTCAGCTCCGCCTTGGACTCTCTCTCACTCACTCAAACAAACTCAATGCTCTAATCAGTGTTTGGTTGCTGAGAAAATTGAGGTATGAAAATGGAGTTTCTTCCTCAAGTTCGATTACTTCTTCTCTCATTTTCTTGCTTGCCAAACAGAGCAAAGTACGCAACTTTGCACTATGCTTGAGCTTTCTTGTTTTTGTGGTTTTTTTTTTATCACAGGTATAATAATTGGAGTCGCTTCGTGATGGACGAGTAAGTGCTAAGCTTTACTAATTAATTTTTGGAAATGTATATTTTTTATTCTTTAATTTAGCTGCATTCAATAGAAATGAACTTCAATTTGATGATCGAATGCAGGGAAAATGCGGTGGAGCTTTTACAGCGGTTTCGCCGCGACAGGCGCCTACTTCTTGATTTTATACTTGCGGGTAGCTTGATTAAGAAGGTTATAATGCCTCCCGGTGCGGTTACGCTGGATGATGTGGATCTAGACCAAGTCAGTGTTGATTATGTGCTCAACTGTGCTAAGAAAGGTGGTTTCTTGCGTTTATTTATTGTCCATTTTTCGAGTTGGAGTTTCTTTGTTTGCACACACTGACTGTTTTTGACAATGTAGGTGGAATGCTTGAACTTTCGGAAGCTATTAGAGACTACCATGACCATACTGGGTTGCCCCAAATGGTATGTGCAATTCATGACATGATTTAGTGAGTTATTTTGTTTGGATTAGCGGATATTTTTCCTTTTCAGCTTTAGAATTTGAATCTGGTTGTAAATTTGGTAATGTGGATTGCAATTAAGACCCATCATGCATATATAATTCCTATTTAAATGGTCTTCTGTAGCTCCTCCACTTTTACTCCTCTTTTTTGGGTTGCGGTTAAATACATAACTTATATATTAGTTTGTTTTCTTTTGTAATTTGGATTAGGATATTCACAAAACATTTCATTCCTAATCAGTAATCTTCTGCTTATTGTCATGTTCATTTCCTCCATTTTTTTATTTGCTTATTTATATGTTTTTTGTTGATTATTTCCACTTTACCAGAACAATACAGGTTCTGCTGGCGAGTTCTTTTTGGTTACGAATCCTGACTTTTCTGGTTCTCCTCCAAAAAGGGCACCGCCTCCTGTTCCTGAGTTTGTGCCGCCTCCTGTTATCATGCCGCCTCCTGTTATCATGCCGCCTCCTGGTGTCATATCATCTGTTCCTGACCTTGACTCATCCCTGGATGCATTAAGTGTGTCAAAATCAGAATCTTTTAACTCTACACAAGTTCAGGAACTTACGGTAGATGATATTGAAGATTTTGAGGATGATGATATTGATGAGGCTGATAGTCTCCTCATTTCACGAAGGACACGAAATGATGCTGCTGATCTTGCTCTTGGATTGCCTTCTTTTAAGACAGGTACTAGATTTCAAAGCCTAGGTGGATATGGTGCTTTTAGTGTTGTGTCTTGTGTGGAGCCAAGGTGCAAAATAGCTGGAACACTAATTTCTGTAGATTGTTTCATACCTATATGGTGAGTTAGTCAAGAGTGAAAACATGTGTTATGGCCCTGGCTATATTTCAATCTATAACTACTACGCATCTGTGCCCCACAATTTTTTTGTAACTATTATTGAAATTTGGATATATTTGTTAGATATTAGAAAAATTGGGAAGTTCTAAAAAGGCATAGTCTTATAGACTATAGAGTAACTGACCTACGGGTATACTGTAGTAACTGTACAGACAGATCTGTCTGCTTTTTCTAGATAGCTGACGAACATTTGGCAATCAGCAGCAAGATTGCATTTCCATCTCCTAGGTTGACTGATGAAAACTGAAACATGTCATGGTTGTCATAATTTTTCTTCTTTTTCAGCTATCACAGAAGATGGTCTCCGTGAAACTGCATATGAAGTCCTTTTAGCATGTGCTGGTGCTTCAGGGTATACTTTCAGTTTCTTATTTGGTATGCAAATACTTTGTAATGCCTTGAATGTTCTGTTATGACACCATCCATGCTTGCCCTCTCTCTGTCTGAACAGGGGTCTCATTGTGCCTTCAAAAGAGAAAAAGAAAGACAAAAGGTCCAAGCTGATGAGGAAACTTGGACGAAGTAGAAATGAAAATGCTTTGAGCCAGTCTCAACGAGCCCCTGGACTGGTTGGGTTATTGGAGACCATGCGTGTCCAAATGGAGGTATTTAGTAGTCATTTACTTTTCAAAAAGATGCAATACCACTCTGTTTCCTTGTTCCTTTCCTCTCCATTTATAGTTGAGTTAATTTTTGGTATTATAAATATGGAACTTCCCCATCATCCCAAATAGATAGGCAATTGGCATATGGATTTTCAGAAGTACTTGCGAGGCTATCACATAGATGGTTTTTGATAAGACTTAGAGATTAATTATGTTTATTTATTAATGGTAGCTACAAATATGTTCGCGGGCATATTCATTTCCCAAATAAAATTATTTTTACAAACCTATTTTATGTTTGTATAGTCCTGTTTGTCCTCTTAAACGTTACAATATGTGACACAGTACAGCATATCCGGCCTCTTAGTCCTGTACAGTACCCCCATATAGTAGTAAGGTGGATACAATACAAACTATACATTCGCATCGGACTGAAATTGTACAGTTCAGTCTAGAGTACTAAACAAGCCCGTAGGTAGTAGTTAAAAACTATGTAAGCACGAAGGAGTTTATGGAATGTTTTTCTTTTGAAGTTGGAGGGTTAATTAACTGATGGTTAATTATCATGTATAAGCTTCTCAGTTCTATGGAGTATGGACCACATTATCATCTGGTTCTGCTAGTTCCTAGCACTTGTGATGTATAATATTATAATTATATTTAACAGTAGGCCAGTAATTAGATACGGTACATGCATATGTTAATCTTGTAGTGCATTGGTGGTTGTCACTTCGAGCTGCTATGTACCGTAAAAGTTGTTAAGAGGATCGGTTATTTCTTTCCATTGTTTGGGTACATACTGAATCAATTCCTCTTTGAGTGACCTTATCTATTGCTCATTAATTTGGATTGTAGTATATGTGGCATCAGCTAGAAGGGTTTTTGAAATCCTGCTGGTTGCTGATATGGTTCTTTATGCTCCATTGTGCTGAGTTGTATTTCTTTTTGTTCTTATTTGCCATACTTATGAATGCACAGATATCTGAGGCAATGGACATCAGGACTAGACAAGGGCTGCTTAATGCCCTAGCAGGAAAAGTAGGAAAAAGAATGGATACCATACTAGTTCCTCTGGAACTTTTATGTTGTATTTCACGAACGGAATTCTCTGACAAGAAGGCGTATATACGGTGGCAGAATAGGCAGGTAAGTTCAATTCCTTACAGTCTCCTTCATTTTCTGTTGGCATGTTTTATTGGTCCTATTTGGTGAAACTGGAGGGAGGGTTACCATATCTGAGACGACATCCAAATTGAGAAATTCTCATTTTTTTTTTGTCACAGTTGAATATTTTGGAGGAGGGGCTTCTTAACTTCCCTGCTGTTGGATTTGGGGAGTCTGGACGCAAGGCGAGTGAGTTTAGGATTCTTTTAGCAAAGATTGAAGAATCTGAGGTGCGTCTTCTATTTATCTAAATGGTTGCAATGCACCCTATTATGAGAATAAGACATTTAAAGTTTACGTTTTTCTATTTGATTTTGAACCCAGAGTTCATCCTGCATTCCAAATATACCACATTTTGCAATTAAAACTCTTATTCTTAGAAAACCCACCATGTGTTCCAAATTTGCTCCTATACCCACACTAGCAAGCCTAACACACAGCTCACTTCCTTCAGTAACACTAAACCCTAAACCAAAACATGCCTAAACCCTAAACCCATTTCAAGGTATTGTTGATAGTTTATCTGGAAATGGTTATCCTTTTGGTATCGTTGATTTGAAAGGTTGAGTTGATAAAATGGAGTTTAATGTTATTCTTCCATAAAAAGGAGTTCTCTTGCCTTAAATCAGCCAGTTGTTAAATTACAAGCCTTTCTGGTTGGCCACATTCATAAACTATCAATTGGTCAATTGAATTTGTACATTCTGCTGAAGGCTCTGACTTGTTCCTGGAGCGTTAAAGAAAATGTAGAGATTTGGCTGATTCCTTAACAAATCAAAATGTTTTACTTTTCATAATATATAAGGTAAAAATGAATGATACATTATTCTTTTGCTTATCTGGATACTTCCCTTATATCTTTTTGTAGTATTCATGATATAATTTATTGCTTTCGTGTTTAATGTATCTGTTTTTTTTTTCCATTTCCATTTTTTCCTTCTCTTTTGATTGCAGTCTCTTCCACCATCCACGGGTGAACTCCAAAGAACAGAATGCTTGAGAACTCTTCGAGAGATTGCTACTCCACTTGCTGAGAGGCCTGCTCGTGGTGACTTAACTGGTGAAGTATGCCACTGGGCAGATGGTTATCACTTGAACGTTAGACTGTATGAGAAACTGCTGAGCAGTGTCTTTGATATGTTGGATGAGGGAAAGCTGACTGAGGTTAGTACTTTTTGTTCTTGGCAACGGTAGCATGACTCCGCCAAAGGAGGATTTAAATCGACAAAAGAAGTGCTTTCATCTATGTTGCCAAGTCGCTTTCTGCTTGATTGGTTAGGTTTAGAAGCTTTCTGGAGTTGGATCTCCGTTCTGTTTGAAATTCTGAATTTAACTGGGGCTCATTCAATAATACTTCTGCGTTAGCTTTTGGTTCTTTTTCATTAAATTTAGAGGAAAATGTATGTTAGAAAGGAGGTAGGGAGGAAGAAGAAATAAGGGATAAATTCAGGAGAATGTGTGAAATAACAACTATTTTGAATTGCTTTTAGTATTTTGTTTTCTTTTCAGATATGATTTCACCAACATTTTGTCTTCATCTATCCCTCCCCAACGAAAAAACTGTTACCAAACAACCCTGAATATGACATTTAGCTAATTCTTTGAAAATTGGATTTGTTGCGTACTTTCAGTGTCAACTTGGTATTGCAATCAAACACAGATTTCAGAAGTTGTACAGCAAAATAGTTGTAGTTTGCTTTACTGGATAGTGATGTTGGGTGATCTAGGAAATGTAACATTTGAGTATGTGGTGGGTTCTACCAAGTTAGGGTTAAAAAATTATGTCCAAAGGTTTTATTAGTGAAAAGGTTGAATCTTGATGGCTGAAGACTGATGGACACCATAGAAGGATACTTTCAGAATTCTGGCAGCACGGAAAGGTTACCCATTCATAGTAATATTTTGGAATGTTGGCATAGAGGGTTTTAATTGGGTAAGAAAGGAACAAGAGTTATAATCTTGAAGAGATGATAAAAGAGAAAAACCAGGTTTGTTCTAACAAGATGAACAACATACAGAGAAAGAGATAGAACACAGTTAAAGTTCAAATTGTTGAGAATGAATCCCACATCGATGGGAGAGGGGCCTTGCATGTGTTTATAAGTAGTTGAGCTACTCCCCATATTGCCAATTGGTTTTATGGTGGAACCTCAACTCTCTTCATGGTATCAGAGCAGGTTGTCCCACGTGTGAAGCCCAACGGCCACACGTGCTCCACGTCACCGGGTTGTGTTGTCCACGTGTTAGGCTTGAAAATTCGCCACACATGAGGGGGCGTGTTGAGAATGAATCCCACATTGATGGGAGAAGGGGCCTTGCATATGCTTATAAGTAGTTGAGCTACTACCCATATTGCCAATTGGTTTTATGGTGGAACCTTAACTTTCTTCACAAACGGTGTCAGGGAATTCTTTTTGGCACTCCAAATCAGTCATACTGCATTCCTCTTAAGCACAATTTATCTGTAGTATGACTATTTTAGAGTTCCTATAGCAGCTCCTAAGTATAGTTGACTAAACTATAGTCTTAGACCAAGGTAGTAGTAATAAGATTATTATCCATTTAGGGTAACTACTTCTTAAACACATGGATTTATTTAATTCTCAAGATTCCTGCAAGTCTGAGGAATTCCTGGACTCGCAACAATTTATAAAACTAAATACAAAGTTGTCCACAATTTATGATATTTCAGTACTGCCTCTGTCAGAAAAAAAAGAGTCTATAACTCAGCTCTTAACTAAAAAATTAAATGTGAAAAATTACTTAACCTTACACAAACATCAAAATCAATAACAGCCATTGTCCATTATATGCAGGCTCCAGTTGTAAATACTCTTAAGTCACCAGATATGAAATTTATGAAGAACACAGAAGCTAGGCTTTCTCTGCCTCTCATAGTCTCTAGCTTATTTTTATTTTCAGGAAGTGGAAGAAATACTCGAGCTATTGAAGTCGACATGGCGTGTTTTAGGAATCACGGAGACCATTCATTACACCTGCTATGCATGGGTCTTGTTCCGTCAGGTATAAAACCCACAAGAGTTATTTACTATTTGCAATGACCTACAGCCACAAAAATGATTTTTTTTTTTTTTATATAATGTAATTGTTTATAGCTTCATTTTGTGATGGAGATTGGAGGGTACGATTGACATGTCACATACTGTTAGAGTTTATAATCTATATTCTAGAAAGATTTTTTTTTTTTTCTTCATATATTCACTGGAAGATGTGGACTAACAAAGGACTCTCTCTCTCTCTCACACACACACACACACACACACGCACGCACGCACGCACGCACGCACACAGAGATACATATGTGCAGTATGCAGATACCATATATGGTTATATAACATCTTGATGGTAATTTTCCTTTAGTTTGAGGCCCTTCGGACCTATAGGCCTTTGAGTTACACAAAGGGAGGCACTCCTCTCCCCTCACATGAACCTCTCATCCATGTTGCTGGCATTTCATATTTTGGGAAACCTCATGTATTTCCAACATTGTATAACTGTATACCTAGAGCATCTTGAAACTTGCACTGAATGGCACTGGTAATAGATTTCAGCTTTGTTTTTTAACAAATTGACATTTCTTCTTGTACTTTTGAACTGGTAACTCTTTTCTTGGAGAACTGAAGTGTACTACAAATATGTCATATAAGTACATAAATTCATGTATGCATGTTTTTAGATGGTTACTACAAATCTGTCATATAGGTAAATAAATTCATGCATGCATGTTTTTAGATGGTTTCTAGTATAAAGATACTCACAGTGGAATCACTGGAATGTCTTTGATGAGTGGCTTCTTGTGTCGGTATTCTATTATGTCAAATATCTACCCTCTAATCTTCTTTGATTCGCTCCATTCTAGAAAAAAATTTATATTCATTTCAATTCTGAATTTTTTTGTTCAGCTAGTTGTGTTCTTTCTATTTCTTCTGTTTCCTTTTTGTTTGTTCTCATCAACATTTTGTGGAAGTTCCATTAGGAAATTCTTGCTAATCAAAATCATCACGTTCACAGTTTATGTTGGTTCTGTGATCACAGCATGTTATTACTAGCGAGCAAGGAATTTTACAACATGCCATTGAACAGTTAAAGAAAATACCATTGAAGGAACAACGGGGACCACAGGAGAGGTCACACTTGAAGAGTTTGCATTGTAGAGTTGAAGGTGATCAGGGGTACCAAGATTTATCTTTCTTACAGTCATTCTTGTTGCCAATTCAGAAGTGGGCTGATAAGCAATTAGGAGACTACCATCTGCACTTTGCCGAGGTAGGGTAAAATCCTAGGACTGTTATACTTGGGTGTGGACCTTGTGCTTAATTTGATCTTTTCTTTTGTCAGGCAGATGCTAGCTTTTGTTGAATAACTATTTTTAATCTCTGTATGCTTGTTCTTTTACTATTCTGGAAATAACTACCATATGCGTTGTGCCCTTTCACTGCTTGCATGATCTATCATGTTGTTATATACCCATGCATATACCTTATGCTGCTCTTTTCTACTTTTAGTCACTTTTACCAAGGAATTCTCCTAGTTTTGTGACTTAATTCTCTTAAAACTTCTCATGTACATTATAGGTGCCAGGTCTGATGGAGAATATAGTAGCAGTTGCGATGATTGCTCGGAGGCTTCTGCTGGAGGAACCTGAAGCAGTATGTGTAGACTCAAAAGAAACTTTGTGCTTGACTTATATTAGAGAATAATGCTTGGCTTCTCATCAGTGGGGAGAAACTTCGTTTGCACTGCTAAGGTGTCAGGTGAAGTGGTGGGACTCACCACCACTTTCACCAATTGGTGACATGACGAGGAGCTCCATGGTTCTTGTAGAATAAAACTATTATCACTTTCCAACATTTTGAAGTTATTTTTCTTGTGTGATGAAATTTATTTTTCCCCAACTGCAATATCTGGATTTCTTCTTTCCTTTTTTTTGGTTTAATAAAAATGACAGAAATCCAAATGTATTGCCAAATTGTAAAATGTTTAAAGCTGAAGTTTCTTTTTTGACAGGCAATGCTGCAATCTACCTCCAGCACAGATCGAGATCAGATAGAATTATATATATCATCTTCTATTAAGAACGCATTTACAAGGGTAAGTGTTACAGATGATTTTATAAGATTGTTGGCTGACAAAGTAGTATTAACAAGCTTAGTATTTCATAAAGATGAAACTTAATGTTAAACTTAAGCTTTTGGAACTTTTGTAGACCAACAATGATCATGGTATTAGAACGGGAAGGGGAAGGCCTTTTATTTGCATCTCTCGTCATTGTGCATTTTATGTCAATCTGAGGAAAATGTGAATCATGTTTTCCTCATTGCTCTTGTTTTGTACAGTGTGGATCATGGCTTTTCTCTTTTAGGATTGATGTTTGTTCTTATTATGCAGCAGTAACATAGTCTGCAGTTGCTATGTTTCATTGGTTGTTAATCTGGTGAACTAAGTTTCTCCTGAAAGCATATAAGTTTTGGATATAACAGACTGTCGTGTTTTGTTGTGGCTAAATCTGTTTAGCGTCAAGTACACAATTTATCTAATGGTCACACTCTTCACTGAACTCATATGCGTATATATAATATAACAACGAGCACACTGCACGCCAGACCTGATGATAACCCTTGAAGTTCAGTGTTGATATACTCTAATTTTTCATTAAAGACTTTGTGCTGAAACATGGCTTTAAGTATTCCTTTTCAACTTTTTTTCTTGTCGTACAGATCTTACATTCTGTTGAAAAATCAGACTTAAAGCATGAACATCCTTTGGCATTGCTTGCGGAAGAGACGAAGAAACTTTTGAAAAAAGATGCAACCATGTTCATGCCAATTTTATCCCAGAGGCATCCACAAGCAACTGCTGTCTCAGCCTCACTCCTTCATCGGATTTATGGCAACAAGTTGGTAAGCTTATATGCTGTTTCATAATGTGAATTACATTTTACATATATTTTGTCCATAATACAGTATTTTTTTAGGTGGATGAGAACTTAGTATTAATGTGTTATTTCAGAAACCTTTTCTTGGTGCTGCTGAACATCTGACGGAAGATGTAGTATCTGTATTTCCGGCAGCTGACAACCTTGAGCAATACATTATGGAACTTATTACGTCCACTTGTGGAGAGGAAACTGCAAATGTATACTGTAGGAAAATAGCTCCATACGAGGTGAGTGGCTCGATTTTCATACATTACATTTTTTCCTTATTTCTTTTTAGTTTCAAAATTCAAAGTGAACTTATTCTGATAGTTTATAGTCATGGATACACACAATTGGAAGATAGACTTGGTTCCGCTAAGTTAAAGCTGATTAATTACAAAGATGCAAACAAGATGTCTGGTTTACTATGTAGCACCAGTTGCATTGCTTCTTACCATCTTCTTATTAAGCTTCTTATATTATCTTAGATTGAATCTATATCTGGAACATTGGTGATGCGTTGGGTCAATTCGCAACTTGGGAGGATCTTAGGTTGGGTTGAACGGGCTATTCAGCAAGAGGTAAAAGTTACAATTATCATTTATTTATTTATTTTTGAATATTTTGTGTTAGTTTATATTTTGTTCTCATCTTGAAAACCTACATTCCCCACTTCATTGTTCCTCTGTTGAGTTTCTTATATTCATGTGATCATTTGACAGAGGTGGGACCCAATATCGCCTCAACAGCGGCATGGGAGTTCAATCGTTGAAGTATTTAGGATTGTGGAGGAGGTACGACTTTGTTCTTTTGGGTATGGTATTGTATATAGTAGATTTTGGAGATTTTTAGATGTAGTCTTTTTAATAACTTACCTATGTGTATACGGTATACTACTATACCTGCATGTCTTTATAACAAATTACCTATTTATTTTAAAACAAAATTGCATGGGTAGTTGACAATATTGTTGGTTATTCCTATTGGAGGCCACCAAATTTTACCGCATATAAATTTAACAAACATGTCATACACTTAGTGATAAATCAGTTTTTTTTATTATTTGGACGTACTTGTTGGATTTGGTATTCAAATCTATTATTTGTTTCTGGCAATGGTCAGTTACCTTACCTTTAACAATACTGATGTGTTTCCTTGTAAACATCTCTTCGTGCAGACTGTTGACCAATTTTTTGATCTCAAGGTTCCAATGAGGCCTACAGAATTGAGTGGTTTGTTTCGTGGGGTTGACAATGCATTTCAGGTGTTTGCTAATCGTGTCATTGACAAGTTGGGTAGGTGCTATTTGTGAGAACTAAATTTACAAAAGGGAAAAGAACCCATAATTTATGTCTTGAGGATTTGCAGGAGTTAAGAAAATTTCATAGAGATCCTAGCTCTTTGTTTGCCCTTGAAACTTTTTCTCATTTTCATTTTTCCAACATCACAATCTTCTCAAATTTTTTTTTTTCCAACATCACAAAGGTTGTAGGTTAAGTCCTGTGTGCGCTTGTGATTATGTCATTGTGTAGGGGTGAGTTGTACAGTTCTAAATTGGTCATGGTGTGTTGTCACAGTACTGAAAACTTCCATGTTTCCTTTACTCTATGTCGCTTATATTCCCTTGCCAAAAATTGTTTATCTGGCCTTATAGATAATTGATTTTTAATTGATTTTCTTGGTGGATATTAGTGTAACACTTATTTTGCTCAATTGTTCTTTGCTTTACCACTGGACCCCAAAAAATTAAGCTGTTAAGGAATGAGTTGATTCTATATATGAAGCTAAACCCTTCATCATGTGCAACCCATCATGCACGTGAAGCTAAACCCTTCTTCACGTGCCCCTTCCAAACGGACAAAGAAGTGGGTCCTGTGGTTTGTGGTTTCGAACCTGGGACCTCCAACTAGCAAAGTCTGAGTACCAGTAATGGTCAACTGTGTATATTAAGCAAACAAGATTTTTCATTCTTCTCTCCGTGCTACAAATGGTTTTATCCTTTTTCTTCCTTGTTATCTGCCCTTATTCTACCCACGTGGACCTTGGATTTTTATTTTGGTCATGCAGCTACCAAGGAGGATTTAATTCCACCAGTGCCCATTCTTACAAGATACAGGAAGGAAGTTGGAATAAAGGCTTTTGTAAAGAAGGAACTATTTGATCCTAGGCTGCCTGATGAGAGAAGGTCTACTGAAATTAATTTTAGAACGACTCCAACCCTTTGTGTTCAGTTAAACACACTTCATGTAAGTTCAGCTTTAGCTTCTTTTCGTTAAGAACCTGCTCTCTCTCTCTCTCTCTCTCTCTCTCTCTCTCTCTCTCTCTCTTGGAATTTCTAAATGATATTAGTGTTAAATGCAACTAAGCATAGCTCTTCTAGGCTTCCCATGAACTTATAATGTTTGTGTTCTTATATTGTATGCTGCCTGAGTTAGAAAATGATTAGTTATATGTATGTGAATCTTTAAATGCGGCCTGCCATTCTTTGATATTTTCCATCCTTGTACACGGATCAAAATTAAATCAAAGTGATATCTTTCTCTTCTAACTTGTTGAAGAAGCACTGGCCAATCTACAGTCATAACGGAGTTGGCTTTAGAAATAGATGTATACTTTTCCAGTAAAAACATGGATGCTAATGAGACCTAAGTTTCATATGGAAGGATGGCACTTTGTTATAATAATATGCTAATGACCTTTAGTTGCATCCATATTTGAAGGTCATCTCATTTCTTACACCACGTCTTTTATGTTTAAGCTTGTTTGTTGACCATATACTTTATTCTGTATAGTAATTTGACTGCCAATAAGATTATCTAAAACAGTCTGGTATAATTTGTGCTATTCACAGTATGCAATCAGTCAGCTGAATAAGTTGGAAGATAGCATTTGGGAGCGATGGACGAAGAAGCAGCCCCGCCAAAAACTTATCAGTATGTGTAGAAAAGTGGTTTATAACTTTATACTTGTTTGAAATATTTCCAATTACAAGAGTTTAGGTTGAGAAATGCATATGCTATTATTTACTCACAATCTTTCTGAGGGCTGATATATTGACCTCTTGTTTGTAGAGAAATCCATGGACGAGAAGTCAAAAAGTTTCACCCAAAAGGACACGTTTGATGGCAGTAGAAAAGATATAAATGCTGCTATAGATCGAATTTGCGAGTTCACTGGTACAAGAATTTCATTATTAAATGATGTTCAATTCCTTGGAAATCTAGATCACTTGTTAATTTAGCAACTTTTTTTTGCAGGAACTAAGATTATCTTCTGGGATTTGAGGGAACCAATTATTGACAATTTATATAAACCAAGTGTTTCTCTTTCAAGATTTGAAGCAGTGTACGAACCACTTGATACGGTCAGATTTATCCCTTTTGGAAGCTTTTTTCCTAGTTTATGTGGTATTCATCACACTGCATATCATTTATTTACCTCCTCTGAACCCCTTTCGCCTAAATTGTATATAATTCCATGTGCCAATTTTATTGTCATGTGCATAGTGGTAGTACAGTCTAAGTCTAACCATTAAATTGAGGGTGCCCTGGGGGTTTGAGCTAAATCTCATCAATTAGAAAGATGCATTTACTTGAATAATAGGTTCGAATGGTAGTTGTAGTTGGGACGTGGCACAATCAACATGACATAACTTTTTTGTTGGAGGTTATTGATGATATGAATCATGCTCGCACTACATCAAAATTGGATATTCATATGATCAATTTTGACTTCCGTCCTCTAACAACCTTGGTAGGGTTGAATAATTAGCAGTTCTTTACAATATTGCTAAAGTTTCAGAAGAACGTAAAGATGGACTATTGCAGGAACTTAGTCAACTATGTTATTCTTCAGTTATTAGTTCCCCTTCAACTACTTTTTCTGTTTCCATGTAATTTTTTTTTTTATTGATATTGAAGACAACTATTGCAGGAACTTAGTCAACTATGTGCTATAATTGTGGAACCACTCAGGGATCGCATTGTGACAAGTCTTCTTCAAGCAACACTGGTCTCCTCCACACCCTTGCATCTTTGAACAAATCTGTCAAAAATCCTGTAACATATTTATATTTCACTGGATGTTTAATTTTTTTGCTCTTTTACCAGGATGGTTTACTCCGTGTTCTATTAGATGGTGGCCCTTCACGAATTTTCTCTGTGGGAGATGCAAAGCTATTAGAAGAAGATTTGGAGGTCCTCAAGGTACCTGCTTTGTGCCCCTTTGAATATCGGAAGTGACGAATGTTTATTGGTTGACCCTTATTCTCAAAAGTTTAAGATGTTAGATTGTGGGCAAACAGTTATTAACTGTCCTCACATGGGGACAACCCCTCACCATTGGAGGGCCCGGCCCAACACGTGAGAATCAACCTGCATTTCGGGGCTGTCATTGTTGGGATTAATTCTTGGATTTGCTTCTTAAAAGCACGGACTGTTAGAATATAGGCCAACAACTATTTAATACCAAGAATAATGAAGATAGATAGTCAAACAACAAACTTGCATATCCTATCTCCTCAAATTTAATCTTCACTTGTTCCGTTGCGTGTTCAAAAAAAAAAAAAACTCAAAAAGGAGGCATTTGAAAGTTGCTTGAAATTCATCTGGCGAAAGAAGAATTGAACTGGTCTCATTTATGTATTTAGATTTCTCCAAGACTTGTCTACTTTGTGTGATACAGACTTTCAAATTTGTAAACACGCTCTTAATTTGTGTCATTGTGGATGTAAAACAGGAGTTTTTCATCTCTGGAGGAGATGGGCTTCCGCGAGGAGTTGTTGAGAATCAGGTAGCACGTGTTCGGGATGTAGTAAAGTTACACAGCTACGAGGTTAGTTCATCTTTTTTCTGGTTGAAGGTTTACAAGTGAATCAGATTATTTCAGGCATTATACTATTCTTTTGCCACTAGGAATAAGTGTTAAAACGCAAAATGTTCATCTAGACAGATGCCATTTTCCGATTCATTTTTTTTCACAATCCTCTCGCTGTGATTTAACAAGTTGGTTTGTCAAGAACCAAAATAGAAAAAGGGAGAAAGAGAGAAATAGCCATCTTTTCGAACCATAGAACAAGCCACAAACAATATTCTTATTGACTGGAAATAAATTGTAAGATGTAGCGGATCAGCTAACAAGCATTCATCGCCAAGCTTAATGTGTCGCTCGACCACACACGCACACACACATACACATAAGCACGCAATACTCGCAAATTCAATATTTGATCATGACAATGTCTACTATCTTGGTATAAGATTGAACATAAGACGTCTGACGTCCATTTTTTTCTGGGTCCCTTTTCTTTTTACTCGCTCTGTTTGCAGACTCGAGAACTGATCGACGACTTGAAGTCTTCTGGTGGCCTGGAAATGCAGGGTGGTAGAAGCAAGCTAGGGGCTGATTCTAAGACCCTTTTGAGAGTATTATGTCACAGAGGTGATTCAGAGGCCTCTCAATTCCTCAAGAAACAGTACAAGATACCCAAGTCCTCGGCGTAGGGGTTATCTTTGCTCTTCAGAAAATTCCTCTATGGAAATGTAAAGCTTAATTCATTGTTTTTATCTTTGTTTGTGTAAGTTATGTACATGTAATACGAGCTATGCTACGTCTTAAATCTGTATTTTTTCGGATTCGTAGATCTTTTCCCCTAAGATACGAAAATAAAACATGTATCTGATGCAAATAGAACGCAATGCGCTTTCTGTCTACATTACCGCGGTGGAAAGAGTTACTCTGCGGGATTGACGGGTGATGGTTCTGTCAAACGAAGGTGATTACGCCGTTCCTCGTTTTCGTGACTAGTTTCTCAGAACATATGACGGAAAAATTATATCGCTCTTGGAGGCGTTTATTTTGACAATCATAATTATAATCCTCTGTTTCTAAGCCTTGACAGCCATTTGAACAACGAAGGACGATCACAAGTCATTCATAATTACTTTTTGGAAAATTTTATTCGAACACATGTTTTATATCTCATTCTCTCCATACATTTAAAATTAGTTTCTAAACTACTACTTAGTACTACGGTCTAATGATATTTTTTTTTCATTTATATGTGAGAAGTCTTAGGTTCGATACTTGTGAAAGACGAATTTGAACCACATTATTGCTAGCCCATGATGACGCTTAATCCACTTCTCCACTCCCTTATGCTCACCTTAAGAAAACACAACCTAATTATCTAACCTTTCTAAATTACTACATTAATTAATCCTAATTAAGCTTATTAGTTTCCCATTAGAGAAAATTTTCAACGTGCAAGGATACGGATAGATACATCAAGTATCATAGTTTTTTTCTGCCAAATATCTAATCACTTATATTATGCCACTTGGTGTATGGGGCCGTATTCCTAGCATAATGAAAAATCTCTTCCTAAAAAATATCCAACCACTTGTATTGCGACAATTAATGTACTGAGCCGTATTCCCAGCGCACCGAAAAATCTCTTCTCCATCAACCCTCACTAGCAAACTCCCATCCATCCGTGTCAACCTATCGAAATCCCTACACAAATTAATCAAACAACTTCTTCATTACCAACTTCATAATCAATTCCCCCATTTACAACATTAGCTTACAATTCATTGGCAATTTTAGGGCTTGGTTGTTGTTCATTAGCTACGGTGTATTGATAAAGCCCATTTTATTTTTAAGCTTAATTCCGTCTTGTTTTTAAGCTTAAGCTTCAGCCTGCATATTCATGTATCATATAAGTTATTCTTCTTTTATAGAACTATTTAAAGAAGAATTCACTAATGGGAATTGACAGTTGAGTTAAGTCGTAACTCCTGTTATTTTGGTTGATTAGGTGTGGATTTAAAGTTTATCACTGAGTTTAAATTTTATTACTCATTAGCTTAATCGGTTGACACGACGTTACTTACTAAGATAATACACTGACATAAAGACTCGAGTTGAATTTAAGAGGATGTACATGTAAGTAGCCTTCTGTAAACAAATATAAGTATAATTTTTTTTTTTTACATCGATATTTTTAAATTAGAAGGGGGAGATCGGCTTAAGCATAAAGTTTAAAGGATAATTAACAACGGTGATTTCGGACTGAATCAATCCCCCTTAAACCCATAATAAAACCCTAGCTTAAAGCTTCACTAACAGCCAAGTCAGAAAGCACTCAGACTCCTCTCTCTCTCTCTCTCTCAATTTTTTTAATCAATTTCAATGGCGTCCGGTGGAGGGAACGCAGGGGGAGGAGTGGAGTGGCATCTGCGGCCTCCAAACCCTAAAAACCCTATCGTCTTCTTCGACATCACCATCGGTACCATCCCCGCCGGTCGCATCAAGATGGAGCTCTTCGCCGATATAGCCCCTAAAACCGCCGAGAATTTCAGGCATTTTCCCTCTCTTTCTCTTTCTATTACTATTCCTCTTTTGTCATCCACTTCTTCGTTCAAGACGTCGTCGTTTCGTTCCTAATGAGCTTGCTTGTCTTCTCTTTACTTGTTCCAGGCAATTCTGCACGGGCGAGTACAGGTAGGGCAAGCCCCAAACGCACAAACCTATTATTTTTTTTCTTCAATTTTGGGGATTTTGATTTTACTAATTATTTGGATTTTGTGAAAAATATTTGAATTGGATGTTGTAAATTGGCAGAAAAGCTGGATTGCCAGTTGGGTACAAGGGGTGCCAATTCCACAGGGTGATTAAGGATTTCATGATTCAAGCTGGTGACTTTCTCAAGGTTTTTCCTCTTTCTTCAACCAGTATCTGCTTTTGTTTACATATGCCGTTTCGATTCTTTAAGGTGTTGGCATTGTGGGTTTGTTACCATTTTCTGAATATGAATATGCATACCTATTATTAGCTAGGTGGTCTTTTTAATCGAAACTATTTTAACCATGTTCTTGTAATACATTCAATGTGTAACTTCTGCCCCAGTCATCTCTAATCAGTGCACAACACTGTGTACAATAGCATTCTACTTTTCTTAATTAAAATAGATATCGTTTGGATAGAAAATGGGGAAATGTTATTTCTAGCTTAAAGTGTTTTGACACTAAAGGGTACACATATAAAGGAGGTTGTACTCATTCATGAGGTTATGCAATGCCCTGATCGTAACAAATTTTGATCTGGTGTTAACATAATTCTGAAACAATAAAACATTAAAACATCGATGTTACTAACAATTATTGATGCTCAAGTTTTTTTTCCGCCTGTTGCGAGATTTATATAATGAAGATCTTGATTTGCAGGGTGATGGTAGTGGCTGTGTTTCCATCTATGGACTTAAGTTTGATGACGAGACTTTTGATGCCAAACACACTGGTCCTGGCCTCTTGTCAATGGTATGCATTTTTCATGTTGCATTCAGTACTATTCAATAACTTTTGCTGTATTTTTCCCTTACTTTTGGATCCTATCCAACATTTGTATGATTTACCTTACCTTCATGTTACAATTCCCATGTGCACTAGAATCTCTATGTGTGTAGAATTTAAAATGGGTTAAGCTTTTTATTTAGTCCTTTAATACAACAAAATTGTACTCGGAGATACAAAAAATTAGTTTCTATTTGAATTTACAATGATGAGCTTTTGTACTTTTTCAACCTTTCTTAGGCAGTACAAAAAATTGTACTTTTGCTAGTGATTGGTCCTTTTATGTCAAAGTCTCACCGGCATTGGTTTACTTATATGCGAGTGAGTTTGGAGTTTAAAGTCTCACCAGCCTTTGATTTTGGGTGAAATTTGGGTGAGAGACTTTCAAAATGGAGGATCCAACTTTTGAAGAGTAATATTAGCATATCACATCGGCATTCCTGGTTTTCTGGAAGGAGTATGAGTTTCAATTGTTTCTGTAGTGTTATTAACATGTTCATTGCTCTTTCGGCATTTCTGTATTGGCAGACCTTTATGTACCAGTAGGTTTTTGTCCTTCTCTCTTATCCTCAACCTTTTTATAGCTTGCTGCAATATTCATTTAGAACAGGGAAAGAAGACTGGGAATTGATGGGATTCCAATGGCCATTAACCTATTAGGTGTATGCGCATAATTAATAACCTGTATTAGGGTCTTATTATTTGTTACTTCTTGTAAGATTTTATTCTTTGATTGGCTGAGGATCCTGTCTGAAGACAGAAAATTTTACACACGCACATACAAACTGAGACACATATATTTTTCAGTTCCAACATGAAAGTCTACTTTTGACACTGAATCGATATAATCTTTTGCTCCTTTTCAGGCAAATAGTGGACCAAATACAAATGGGAGCCAGGTAATTCAATAACTCTGGCTTCTAATTGATAATAAGATAAAGCAAAACTGTCTCTCTTTGGTTCTCTCTTACACACACAGAGTTGTGGCTAATGTTTGTTTGCTTTTGCACTTCAGTTCTTTATCACTTGCGCGAAATGCGACTGGCTTGATAATAAACATGTTGTGTTCGGGGTATGCTATGATCCTTCTCTCTTCTGTCAATAATGCATTATATTACTCAAACGTACGAGTCACCTTATACTAATCAAAGAGAAATTCGTTATTTAGTTGCTAAAAACAATCAATAGTCATAATAAGTATTACCATGCATCAATCCTGAATGAGAATTTAATAATACTTATCCTGAGTTGATACAAGTCATTTTGTACTGTGAAACTTTTTGCATAAAATGATTCTAGGAACCACAAGTCCACACACCCGTGAGCAAGCAAACACGCATAAGTTGTCCTAGGGATTTCCACCGACTATTTATCCTTTTTGTCACCTGGCCCTAAATTACCTGTTTGCCTTTAAGTTTAACCTTCCAATTATTTTGTAGTACTGAAACTGTTTTCTTTTTGTTAATTTTATGTAGAGAGTGCTTGGAGATGGTCTTTTGGTTGTTAGGAAGATTGAGAATGTGGCTACAGGACCCAACAATCGCCCTAAACTAGCTTGTGTTATTGCTGAATGCGGAGAGATGTGAATCCTGAGTTTATGAACAGCTTTATTGATGGTTAACTGTAAAAACTTTTTTAACCAATAGAATCTTAATTTTCCCAGTAAAAACATTCTATGGGTGTAATTCTAATGAAAAATAATATAATGGTCTGACTTCTGACTTCTTAAGATGAAGGATCCTTTTGTTCATAGACTTGATAATTTTATTGCATATGCATTTTCTGTTGTTCACTAAGGTGGCCCTTGTTAAGAGAGGATTGGCTTATATAGGATAAGTGAGTATATTGAAGACATTTTAATGGAAGAAATGGATGCGAACTTTCAAATTTTGTCCAAGTTGAAGGCTATTCATGAAGAAAAGGTATTCTTACAAATCCCCACAAAAATAGTCAGATAACTTTTCTTCGGGGGAACCTTCAACTTGAGGATTAGTAAGGATACCTTTTCTTCATGAGTAACTTTCAACCTGAACAAAGTATGAAAGTTATCTTCTATTTATTCCTTCAAAATGTATCCAATATAGCGAGTTATCCTATCCAAACCAATCCTCTCTATAACAAACGCCACCTTATTGTTTTTTTCCTTCAAAGATCCGGGTTTCAGTTTTTCCGATATGAAATATAAAAATAAATCATTGTTTCGGTGACGAACATCATTTTCCTTTCCCTTTAACTTATGTACTTAAGAATCGAAATTAAGTTTTGTTCTGTTATAGCCAACTTGATCAAGTCCAAATCTATTTAAGTAGCTTTTCTTTCGTAAAGTTTTCCTTCATTCCCCCCTCCTCCCACTACACGTCCTCCACCCCTCTTGATCCATCCTTTCCGTCGAAATAAAAATCTAAAATCTAAATGGTTAACCGAAACCATCGATCTATCGACTCGTCGTATGCCTTTGCCAGGGCAGGGTTTAGAGAAAACGTCACAGGCTGTGTTGAACAAAGCTTGAAAGCACCATTCGGCGGCGATGAGCCATTCTTGTCGTGAAGCAACCGTGCGAGGCAAGAAAGATGCTTTTACTTTTCTAAAAGAAATTGCAACATCGACTGAACCTTGGTAGTGCCACAAAAAAGGTCACCAAAATATTACTATTACCAGTTCCTTAGTTAATAAACAACTATATATGAAATTCTTGTAACCTTCAAAACTCTTGTTTATTTCATTAGTACACAATCTTTCCAGCTTACTCCACATTGTGCTGGTTTCGGTTTCGGAGGCCGGCCGGCTGAATCTGAACTACAATGGACTTATAAAACTAGACCCTAACTCCTTCATTCTTCATATCTTCATTCAAGCTAAAAATCAAAGAAGGATGGCTCAAGTACTTCAACTCTCTCTCATTTATGCGGCAGCAGTTGCTTTCATGTTTCAACAATGTTGTGGTAAGCAGTACTATTTTCACAACTTTTATCCCCGTACATAATTATTTATCATAAAATGTTTATTGAACCTTTTATCCGAGCGATATTCTGAACTAATATAAATTACGGGGAGGGAGAATCAAACTTGAGGACGCAAGGGGAAGCACACTCGTTAGTCTCTCTGATATGGGACAATTGCATTTTCTTTTCACTTTGTATATATGTGCCATCATTAGCCATATATCCAATATTTTTTCTTGTGCGTTAACCGTGACGTTATGTACGTACACATGATTCAGATGGGAAGTTGATGATGGAGTACATAGGAGCCACTGGAATTCCTATAACATTTGACTCTGTACCGATTGACAGTGCGATCGACTTCCATTTCATACTCGGGTTTGCGATTGATGCAGACTCATCAGGCAAGCAACAAAATGGGATATTCTCACCATATTGGCAATCTACATTAACCCCACAATCTGTTGCAGCCATCAAGCAAAAACACTCTAATGTTAAAGTCATGGTAAGCCTCTCAGGTTGGAGCTTGGGTGATCAAGTCCTTCACTGGTACAATCCAATAAACCCAAAAAAATGGGTATCTAACGCTGTCTCGTCACTTGGCTCGATAATCACCACTTACCATCTTGATGGCATTGACATAGACTACGAAAACTTCCCAAACCCGACGAGCAGTAATTCATCGAGTTCTTTTGCTTTTTGCATTGGCGAGCTCATCACTGGCTTGAAAAACAAAGGACTCGTTTCTGTTGCTAGCATTGCACCGTTTTACAGTACAACTGCGCCATATGTTCAGCTCTTTGATAGCTATGCAGATGTTATAGACTATGTCAATCACCAGTTCTACACTGATAAGGTTACTACCGCGAAGGGATATCTGCAAGCGTTCAAACTTCGAGCCACACAATTTGGAAAGGAAAAGTTGTTGCCTGCCTATGAAGTAGATGGAAGAGGAATTCAAGGGGATGCCTTTTTTGATGCTTTGACACTGTTGCAGACAAATGGATTCGAAATTAATGGGGTCATGATCTTCTCAGCGGATGCTTCTTCTAAAAACAACTTTTACTATGAGAGAAAATCACAAGCTTTCTTGCTCAATTCTACTAGTAGTACTAACTAGTCTAAGTACCTGGTTGAAATATATATACTTAGCCTCCTCGCATGCGGTCTCACTTGTGCAAGAGCGTATAGTTATTTTTTCATTTGTGATTTGTTTCGTAAGTTATGTATGTTCTGGTTGCGAATTTTTCTTTTTTGTTGCATTAATTTTCTAAGTATTTCTGCTAATAAAAGAAAGGTTATCATTCGTACTACATTAACGCTATTTGATATTTTTCGCTCTTATGTTCTACCCGGTCTTTGACAAGATTCTCCAAGTTCGGCTGCCATAGATTGCTAGAGACACTACTCCAATAAATAGAAAGTATTCATATCATGACTAGATAGAAAATATAGAGTGGGATGAGGGAACAGTGCAAGAGATTCAAAATTTGATTAATTCAACAAAATTGTATTGAATAGAGAGTACATATACAACAAACTTACATTAAACTTAAACCACTCATGAAAAAGAAAGCTCGGCTTCAGTGAGTAAGCACTCCAAAATTTCAAGGAGGCAAATTAATAACAAAGTGAGGAACACATTAAGCCACTCGGCATACCGACACCATGATCACTGTTGCCTTTTGGCCTGGATTTGATTTTCTAATAATCTTAATGGTTTTCTTGTAGCAGCTCCCATCACCACCAGGGCTAGACCTTTTGCGAGGGAAGGCACTGGACCTATGCTGCGGTGGAGGTTTGCACTCACTAGCTCTGCGTTTGTTGGAACCATGAGCCGCTTGAAACCTTCTTTTCAAACACTTGTCGTAAGCATCTTTCTTAGCAGGGTCAGAGAGAACGTCCCATGCTGCCTTAATATGCTTGAAAGCACCCTCCGCGGCTATTGATGTATTCTTGTCAGGGTGCAAGGCTAGTGCCAGTCTCTTGTATTGTTTCTTGATGATTTCTGAGTCGGCAACTGTAGGGTTTTCGATGCCAAGAACATGGTACAGGTTTTGCTTGTGTGACACGGCAGAATGAATTTGGTATGCGGTCATGTAACTGTCCATACCATGCAAATCTGGATCAAATTCTTTTGCTGCCTTGGCCTGCTTGATTGCATATTCGAAGTTTCCAAGCATGAAATATGCTTCTGCAGCCTCTCGGGCCTTGACGGCAGCCATCTGTGCAAGGTTGGAGATGTGGTCAGGACACAATGCTTGAGGAACGGAGTTGCCGGGGATTCTGCTGCGGCCAATGGCCACGCTACTGCGCTTGAAACTTAAAGTTGAAGCCATTGTGTAGAGACATATATCGATCCCGAGAGAGAGAGAGAGAGAGAGAGAGTAGTGAAGGAAACTAGGAACCAGAAACAAAGTAGGGTATACTCGTGACTTAAGCGGCCTTAAAACCCTAGGAAAAAAAAAGGATACTTGGGCAGAAAGTTGAATTCCTATTAGTAGTTGAATTAGGAACCGACCAATTCATGTATATTTTGTTAAAATAGGATTTCTAATCCTTAATTGGATTGGATTTCTCAACAAGAACATTCCTACTCCAAATATAGTTCCAAGATGAGAAACTTTATATGAACTTGGATTGGCTAAGTTGGCCCTAATACATGAGTTGGATTTGTTTCGTTTGATGAACCTATGACATTGTTTTCGAAGATTTTACTCGGTAATTATCAATAAATGACTACCATATCTCCTAATATATATAATTGTCTATAATTAAAAAGAGATTTTCTAGTCACACTTTCAACACACATCTAAGTTCACCCCCATAAAGTGCCAAGACCCAATTTACCCTTACTAAAAAAGTGAATATATATTTTGAAAGAAAAAAAACATACAAACCCAGCAACCTCCTCCGGCCCTGCCACCACGCCAATATCCCCCACCAGCCCGGCTATGTTGTCATCTTCAGTGGATAATCATCCCATTTTTCTCTGTGTACAATTTGGCATTATTTATTTTGGTTTATGTTTGTATATGCGGTATGTGCATTTTTCTCACACGCAAGAGGCTTTTTCTGCGCCTTTACATAGCAGATTAAATTGGTTTTTTAATTGTGGCTTTGTCTTTGAAGTAAAGTATTCGATCTGGTTGTGAATTTTTCTTTTTGTTGTATTAATTTTTTATGAATTGTTGTTTATAAAAGAACGCTTATCATTCTCAAATATTAACCCCAAGATCTCTGTCATTCCCCTTGTGCTACCTTGTTTCTTGATAATATTATCCAAAATCTGGCTATATAACATAAATGGCTGGAGAAATTACAAGTACATACAACATAGTAAGCACTCCAAATTTTCAAGGAGGCAAATTAAGTACAAAGCGAGGAACACATTAAGCCACTCGGCATACAGACACCATCATCACAATTGCCTTTTGGCCTGGATTACATTTTCTTATAATCTTAAAGGTTTTCTTATAGCAGCTCCGTTCGCCTCCAGGGCTAGCCATTTTGCCAGGGAAAGCACTGGACCTCTGCGGCTGTGTTGGTTTACACTCACTAGCTCTGCGCTTCTTGGAACCACGAGCTGCTTGAAACAGTCGTATCAAAGATTTGTCGTAAGCTCTCTTTGTGCTGGGTCAGACAGAACGTCCCAGGCTGCCTTAACATGCTTGAAAGCACTCTCGGTGGGGATTGATCTATTCTTGTCAGGGTGCAAGGCAAGTGCCAGTCTCTTGTATTGTTTCTTGATGGTTTCTGAGTCGGCAACTGTAGGGTTTTCGATGCCAAGAACATGGTACAAATTTTCCTTACGTGACACGGCAAAATGAATTTGGTCTGCAGTCATGTAGTTTTCGATACCATGCAAATCTGCATCGAACTCTTTTGCTGCCTTGACTTGTATGATTACATATTCGAAGTTTCCCAGCGTGTAATAAGCTTCAGCAGCTTCTCGGGCCTTGACCGCTGCCATCTGTGCGAGGTTGGTGATGTGATCAGGACACAATGCTTGAGGAATGGAGTTGCTGGGGATTCTGCTGCGGCCGATGGCCATGCTACTGCGCTTGAACTTTAAAGTAGAAGCCATGGTGTAGGTATATCAAGAGAGAGAGAGCGAAGGAAATTAGGAACTGAGAAGGTACTATATTCTTGCTGGTTGGAGATATATATAACACAACTCTTCCACGCGTAACTTAAGCAAGTGAAAAACCCTAGAAAAAAAGGAAACTTGGATATAAGTAGAGGAAAGAGATCGGCCATCGGATTAAATGATCCGAACCTTTAAAATTTGATTCAACTGTTAAATAAAGAAGCCCTCTCTAAACGTTATAATAATTTTAACCGTTGAATCAAATTTTAAAGACCCGGATCATTTGATCCGGTAATCTTGGTGGAAGAGATTAGGAGAGGATGTCTTTCCAGAAGTAGAACTTCCCATTACTATTTGTAATTTAATTAGGGCTGAGTCGGCTGACCCTTGTGTCCTGGTAGATAATTAAATTAATTATCCTTAGGCCATTTTAATAATGCCTTGGGAAACAAGTATTAACGGTAGATAATTAAACCAATTACAATAAGGTTTCTGCTCAAAATATATATAGTTTTAAAAGATTAACATCAGCCAATTATATAACATAAAATTTAATAACAATTACCAAAAAAAGATTTAATAACAAAACACAACCCCATGAATCGAAAATTAAGAGAGAAGTTTAGAATGCTTCACTATGTACATATAAATAATACATCCACGTTTCATTTGTAAGAGGACATTACTATATTTCTCTAGAAGTAGGAATTCTTACATTTTGTCAATTGCCTACATTTTTCGCACATGTGTCAAATTTTGATAGAAAAGAATATGGAATCTTCTAGTTTCAAAGGGAAGGAGGATATGCCCATAACTGGCGAACACCTTCTCTCTCTCTCTCTCTCTCTCTCTCTCTCTCTCTACTTCCAAATCTATGCTTGTAAATAAATAAAAAAAAAAAGTTGTGTGACATCTTCATCCAATAGAGACATTCGCTTTCTAAAAAGACAATCAAAAGATTGAACTGTTGTGTCAACTTGTCATTTTCCCGGCGATGAGTATCATTTTCATTTTCCTTTAACTTATGTACTTAAAAATCGTCTTTTGTTTCATCAAAAAATAAAATAAAATAAAATAAAATATCATCTTTTGTTCTTCTGTTATAGCCAACTTGATCAAGTCCAAGTCCGTTTAAGTAGTTTTTGATGCTTTGACACTGTTGCAGACAAATGGATTCAAAACTAATGGGGTCATAATCTTCTCAGCGGATGCTTCTTCTGAAAACAACTTTTACTATGACAGAAAATCACAAGCTTTCTTGCTCAATTCTATTACTAATAGTACTAACTATTCTAAGCACCTGATTGAAATATATATATATAGCCTCCTCGCATGCGATCTCACTCGTGCAAGAGCGTATAATTATTTTTTCCATTTGTAATTTGTTTCTTAAGTTACGTATGTTCTAGTTGGAACTTTTATTTTTCGTTGCATTAGTTTTCTATTTATTTCTGCTAATTAAAGCAAGGCTATCATTCTAAATATATTAACCCATCTATTTTGTTCTTATGTTCTACCTACTCGTTCTATTGACAAGATTATCCAACTTCGGTTGCCATAGATTGCTAGAGACACTACTTTCCATAAATAGCCAACATTTACATCATGACTAGATAGAAAATATAAAGTGGGATGCGGGAACAGTGTAAGAGATTCAAAATTTGATTGATTCAACAAAATTGTATTGAATAAAAAGTACATATACAACAGTAAGCACTCCAAAATTTCAAGGAGGCAAATTAAGTACAAAGCGAGGACATTAAGCCACTCGGCATACGGACACCATCATCACAGTTGCCTTTTGGCCTGGATTACATTTTCTTATAATCTTAATTGTTTTCTTGTAGCAGCTCCCATCACCGCCAGGACTGGCCCTTTTGCGAGGGAAGGCACTGGACCTCTGCGGCTGTGCTGGTTTGCACTCACTAGCTCTGCGCTTATTGGAACCATGAACCGCTTGAAACTGTCGTCTCAAAGATTTGTCGTAAGCCTCTCTTTTTGCTGGGTCAGAGAGAACGTCCCACGCTGCCTTAACATGCTTGAAAGCACCCTCGGCGGCCATTGATCCATTCTTGTCGGGGTGCAAGGCAAGTGCCAATCTCTTGTATTGTTTCTTGATGGTTTCCGAGTCAGCAACTGTAGGGTTTTCGATGCCGAGAACACGGTACAAGTTTTCCTTGTGTGACACGGCAGAATGAACTTGGTATGCGTTCATGTGGTTTTCGATACCATGCAAATCTGGATCGAACTCTTTCGCTGTCTTGGCTTGCATGATTGCATATTCGAAGTTTCCAAGTGTGAAATAAGCTTCAGCAGCCTCTTGGGCCTTGATCGCTGCCATCTGCGTGAGGTTGGTGATGTGATCAGGACACAATGCTTGAGGAATGGAGTTGCTGGGGATTCTGCTGCTGCCGATGGCCATGCTAACTACGCTTGAATTTTAGAGTAGGAGCCATGGTGCAGATTTATCGATCGATCGAGAGAGAGAGAGAGTGGTGAATGAAATTAGGAACTGAGAAGGTAATATATTCTTGCTGGTTGGAGATATATATAACACAACTTTTCTACGCGTAACTTAAAGCAAGTGAAAACCCTAGAAAAAGGAAACTTATCATTACTATTCCTAATTTAATTAGAAATAGTAATGATAAGTTTAATTAGGGCTGAGTCGGTTGACCCTCATGTACTGGTAGATAATTAAATTGATTATCCTTAAGCCCTTTTAATAATATTGCCTTGGGAAACAAGGATTACCAGTAGATATTTAAAACAATTACAATAAGATTTCTGCTCAAAATATATATAGTTTCATCAAAAGATTAACACCATTGAAGTTGTATAACATAAGATTTAATAAATAATGCATCCACGTTTCATTTGTAAGAGGACATTTCTAAGCTAGTTCTCTAGAAGTAGGAATTCTTACATTTTGCTAATCGCACACATTTTTTGCGCACATGTCAAATTTCGGTAGAAAAGAATATGAAAATTTCTAGTTTCAAAGGAAGGAGAGACATGCCTATAGCGAACATATTCTCTCTCTAGTTTCCATATCTACGCTTGTAAATATAAAAAAAAATTACAAGGTGGATGGGAAACATATAGGAACTAGGAGTGGGAATAGCACAACTTTTTCCTGTTCCAATGAAACCGAATTGAATCTTAAATCTAAAGAAAGTATTGGTTTTATCATAAAACTAATTGACAAAAATTACTCGCTAGTGGTTAGATCCAAATTCCTTGGCTCATGAAGTGTCTTAAGCATCGCCAAGAGTCCAACAAGATTGTCAAATGAGTCTTCAAAGTTAGAAAATATCCTACCCTGTCTAGATTAGAGAGTCTATATCCCACTCTTATGATTATTAAAAGTTGACTTTGTTAAAGCTTACTCAAATGAAACTAAAACAAGGTGGTCCTATGATGGAAAATAATAAGTACTTAGATTTGTGGAGTATATATGTTGGAGCAAAATTGTGAATCAATAAATTTTAGTCTTCAAATTGTCAAGCGAGTCAACAAACTTGTGTTTGAAGAAGGGTAATCTTAAGGAGCCTCAATTTGTAAACTAAATGACATAGAAGTTGATGATTGGATTATTACTTAATTGTTTATTAACGTGCTTATTTCTTAGTAGTGATATACATCATTTAGTTTACAAAATGTAGTCTACAAATTTAATTTGCCTAGCATTATTCTTTGTATTTCGTTGTTTACTACTCTCAATGTGCAAGGCATATTGTTCCTAATAGTTGTCTAAGGGGCTTTTTTCCTTAAAAATGAGACTAACTGATGGTTTCGTCATAGAAATTCATTCATTCTTTCAAGGGTCGAAAAGACTCATACATGCTACTAACTTATGACCATCAAATTTGATAAATCAAACAAAATAAACAGCCAAAATTTAATACAATATGTGTTAAAAATAGTGCGTGTTTATTATTCTTTAAAAAAAAATTAAAAAAAAGAGAGTAACTAACAACAACGAATGGCAGGTGAAAGTGAAACATGGGACCAAAATGAGAGAAGCAAAAAATCAGGTGAAACGACTCCGTTTGGCTCGTGGTCACCACATTGATAACCTTCCCAGGTAGACCAGAATTGGGCGAGTGACAAGTTAACATAGCCATTGGGGCGAGTAGAGCGAGGCGGAAGAACTCAGTGAGTCGAGTTTTGAGTTTTCGGAGGAAGAAATGTCGTTTATTCAGCGGGCAGTGAAGGTGCCACCGAACTCGGCGTCTCTGGATGAAGCCAGGCACCGAGTCTTCGACTTCTTTAGGGCCGCCTGCAGATCCATCCCCACCATCATGGACATCTACAACCTCGACGACGTCGTTGCGCCCTCTCACCTCCGCTCCGCCGTCGCCTCCGAGATCCGCAAGAACGCCTCCGTCACTAACCCTAAGGTCCCCTTCTCCCTCTCTCTATATCTTCAAATTATACGATACGCTGCCGTTTTAATCATCTGAAATTTCGAACAAGGAGTAAAATGTCTGGAATTTCATATTTCGCCGACGATAAACCTTCATTTTGCAATCAAATTGGGGATTTTTGAATACAGTACAGTTTTCCAATCTTGCATTTGGTATTGAATTTTTCTGCTTAGTATTTACATAAATTTGGGCAGAAGGTCAAGGATCGCGTCGAATAGGACTGATTTTAGATGCTGCATTTTCTGTTGGTGTCAAAATTTCCACCTAGAAGTAGCTGAGCTTTTCGGAAATAGTGGTTAATCGAAAAATCTTAACATGGTATCGGAGCAGAAGATGCAAGCTCGAACCTTTGCGAAACTTTCATATTCATGTTATGTTTCACTTTGTTGGGATCTATAGTGGTAATGGGAGGTCACATATTGAGGACTTTAGAAGATGCAAGCTCGAACCTTTGCAAAAACTTCCACATTTATATTAAGTTTCACCGTTTTGGGCTCGATAGTGGTAGTGGAGAGAGCACGTTGAGGACATTATTGGAGTATAACTGTGATACTAGTTAACTTACATCCTAAACAAGGGAGAATCATTTTGAATATATGTTGTCGTACGTCCTAACATCTTAAATCTTTTAATTTGTGGGGATATTGGATTACTGAAAACATATAATGGTTAGATTTCTTTTCGGGATTCAATATGGTAAGGATTTCTCATTTTTAGCAGCAATCAATTTATGTGATCTGTTGTAATATAAGCAGGAATTTGTGGGTAAACCCCACACATTGGATTGCAATACATATGTATAGGTAATTAGGTTTTGAAAATTTGTGAAGATAAATTATTTCTGTAACTTTTTTTCAGCTATTCCTTCTTGCGGTTAAGTTATCATTTGTGTGGTGCTTTGTTTCTCTGTAGCAAACTTCACACAGTTTGCATCTCTATATGTTTGTGGAAATGATTATATTAGGCGAAGAACAAAGCTTTCATTGAGTGAAACAATTGAATGAAATCAGTCATTCATGTGATGCACTTTGACATTGCTCGGTAATATGCAAATTATATGTGTTGAATAAATTGCGAAGAGTTTCTAGTGAGTTGGTTGTATATCAAGTTGTGTCTATTAGGTACGAAATCAGAATTGTGGAAAGTATAACCAGGAATTTCATTACCATCCATACCTACTTGCTGACACGCTTCATGTTAATTTGATTTTGACTTGTAAAAACAAGTCTCATTTTGTGGATGGTATGGAAATGCAGGTCATCGATATGCTGCTCTTCAAGGCAATGGAAGAGTTGAATAACATCACCGAGCATGCAAAGCAGCGACACCACATCATTGGCCAGTACGTGGTTGGTCACCAAGGGCTTGTGCAGGATTTGGGCACCAAAGATCAGGGGGCCTCTGCTTTTCTCAAAGATTTTTATAAGAGCAATTATTTTTGAATCTCCGCTGTTCCCTGGATTGTGCTGCCGTGGGACTTTGGTTTCGAGGCTGTTAAATAAAGGTGTACTTGACAATTTTTTTGCATCTTTCTGTTGGATATAGATTGTTAAGGTCATGGGTCATACCTCAATTGCTGTTGTTTAAGAAGTCATTAATGTTTTGACAAATGAAGAAACAAGATACAGTTATGTCATTGGATGAGCATTGTAGCTTATTGTTCTGTTGTTTATTTTTTATGCTGTGAGGTTCTTTTGAGAGCCTTTCTCTGAGTTTATAATCTTTTCTGCATGCCTTATTTGTTGGGAGGTTTTCCCATTTTTTCCAGCCAAACATTTTGATAAGAAACATGTACAATGTACTTGAATTGAATTTAAGAGTCTTGTTATCTTAGTCACCTGTTGATCAAGGATTAATGGTTTAGGTGAATTTGCGACTCCCGTTCATTTAGTCATGCAATTTTGAATTGATATTAAGGGTTTGAGATTATGACGCTAAGAGCGGATGTATTCTTCACCTTTTGATATCAAAATTAACAATGGGTGGTCGTGCATTTTTTGGTTGTCAAGTAACTCAGAGAGCATTTCTAAATATAAGTGATTAGGAGATATAATATATATATATATATATATATATATATATATATTTACAAACAATATTATCTACACTAAGGCTATGAGGGAGTGAGCTAAGTTTTACAATGAGCTAGCAATAATGTGATTCAAGTTCGTCTTTGGTAAGAATCGAACCTAAGACTCATATTTTACAAGTGAAGAGGAATATCATTAAACTGTAGTACTAAGTAGCAAATATTGTACTACCTAAATTTTGGCCATTGATTTTCTTTTATTCATTTGATCCGACGGCCAAACATTGAGAGATGTATGAGAAGTAAAAATGGGTGTAGATAGCACTACCCTAAATTACGTTCTACTTCCTTAAGTTTGGGTGCAATTGCAACCTCATAGATCTTTTAAAACATTTAGCTATTATTTCATTTCAGTTTCATACAATCAGTAGAAAATTCTGAAATAATCCATGAAGCTATTATTTTATTTTTGTTAGTTTCTTCGTTATTTGCCTATGTAAACGTCCTGTTCTATGCTTCTCTAGGAAAACATTAAATGTTTTTTCAAGATTTATTTAAACTTTTACTAAAGATGAGTTCCAAAATTATTTTCAAAAACGATTTTACTCATTTTAAAAGTATTTATAAACAAGCCATATACCACAACAATATTTTGTGCATCTCGGTTGGAGTGAGGATTCTCGTCGGATTCTTTTTGTGAGGATCTCGAGGATCCTCAAATCATATTTGTTTATCGTATATCGTGCGGTTATAAATTATTATATATATTTTTTATTTAAAATTAAATATAAAAAATATTTGATAAAAATTAACAGTACTATATACAATAAATGGATATAATTAAAAAATCTTCAAAATCCTCACAAAAAAAAAAAAAAAAATCCGATCAGATGTCTTTCGGATGGGCTCAACTGGTGCGTAATCAGCGAAGATTTGGCTGTACTGAAACTGACACGGATTTCAGGGAAAGTAAATAAACAAATCAACAGAAAATGTCAAAGCAATCAACTTTAGAAAGAAAAAATAAATCAATTAAAAAATTATTTGATTGACCTGGGAAATTACCCATTTATTTATTTATTTACTTTTTAATTTTTCTTACAGAAGAAGACGTCTAGAGATTGCGGCAAGTATTCAAACGTAACGTATGCAAAGTTCTTTTTTTTTTTCCCTTTCTTTCTTTCTTTTGGAAACTACGTATGCACGGCTCTTCCTGTAGCGTTTTCCATCGTCATCAATGCAAATACCAAGTGGGTTTGGTTCACATATTTTTGTGGTTTTTTTTTGTTTTTGCTCAAATATTTTTGCGATATTTGTTGGTGAATATTGAATAATAGACTTTCACAATCATAGTTTAATGAAAGTGTCACATTCTTGGTTGTTTTTCTTATTTATCGAAATAAAAGTGAGATTCAAATTGAGAGATTTATCAAAATTTTGATATTGAAAATAAAAGTAACAATATCCAATATCACTCAGTGCATCTTTGCTCATCTCGTAAAGTATGAGTCATGCTTAACATTTTGAATTGTTGTTACAATAGTTTAAATTTTGAAATTCATGTCTAAATTAATTAAACAAAACTAATCTAATGGTCATTAATGAGTGTGAGTGTTATCCTCACTTTTCCGGATTGATGATGCTAGGGATATATACTTTGAGCCTTAGATGATTTGTACTATATAATTTTTTTTTTAATAAATGATATTATTTACATTAAAGAAAAGGAGGCGGGCTTAGCCTCACAATGAGTTAGTAATAATGTGGTTCAAATTCACTTTTTGCAATAATTGAACATAAGACCTATCACTTACAAGTGAAGAGGAATACCACTAGACCGTAGTACTAAGTGGCATCACAATAGATTTTAATATATGAGTTTTGAGTTAAGGGAAGCCTGTCACATCCCCGCCCGGGCCCCCACCACAACCTGGGCTCGACTCCACTGTAGCACGATATTGTCCGCTTTGAGCCCCGACCATGCCCTCACGGTTTTGTTTCTGGGAATTCACACGAGAACTTTCCAGCGGGTCACACATTATGGGATTGCTCTCGTGCGCTACTCACTTAACTTCGGAGTTCCTACGGAACCCAAAACCAATGAACTCCCAAAAGGCCTCGTGCTAGGTAGAGATGGGAATATACATATAAGACTTATAGGATCCACTTCCCTAGGCGATGTGGGATGTTACAAAGCCATTATTAGTACTTTCTAATAATTCACTCGACACTCATTTCTACTTTATTTTGTCGTTAAAAAAAAAGCCAGATAATTATTTTAAAGTGCTAATATACAAGTTTTGAGTTGTGAGAAACTATTATTGATGCTTGTTAAAAAGTCATTGATGACTCTTTTCTAATTACATTTTTCCGTGAAACAATGCAAGATATTACTTTAAAAGTAACCACGAGTTGGTGGCCCAGTGATAAAGGGCGGATTTCGAGGCTTCTTTCAAATTAAGAATTGGAGGTCTTGGGTTCTAAACCCGATGCTGGTGTGGAAGCTAGACTTGTGGCCAGGGGGAAGCTGAAATGCCTCTGTGAGTCTTCCCGGGCCCCGGAAGGGGGTGAATAACCATGACTTGCCACCAGTTGTCCCCTTAAAAAAATTACTTTAAAGTAGTAAAAATAATTCCCAAAGATCAATATGGATACCTTATATAGAAAACCCTAACTGCTATCTCATTCTCCCTATCAAAGCTCTAGATCTAAAAGATTCATAACTGTTGACCCCTTGCTTCGTCTTGGGGTATATGCAATCCCTATCTCCATCTTGATAGCCTTCATCCTTCCTCTGTTCATGGATTTCCCTAGATTTGTTTTTCGGTTTAGTATTTCCGTCACGAAGTGCCTTTTTAGTACGATTATTTGTGAGTGTATTTTGGTGAGTATTTTCAGTGTTGGTATGTCTTCAACTTCTTCTAGGTCTACCTTGCTGTTTATGGTAGCTTCATTAATGTTATTAAGCAAAAAACATGTTTGGATAGACACTAGTTAGTTCATTGTTAGTTTTATTCAGAGCTCGACGCTGCTTGTTGTCAAAAAGTATCCTCATGTTTATTATATTGCAATTTTTGTGTGTGAAATTTCTTAGATGCCAATTTGTGAAGTATTTGACTCTTACATCAGGTATGAAGTTTATTTGGTTTTGCTTATCTCAGTCCTCTGAGTTTTGGTGTGAATGATTTCAAGATTTGGATGTGTTTCCATGCTTATTCTTGTACATATCTCGTTCCTCCTAAATTTACCACTATGTTGACTATTAATTTGGCCAAATCGACATTTTATGTTTTGTTGAAATCTTTTTAAATTGGGGATCTCTTGAATGTTATTCAAAATGTCTTCTTTAATATGTGTATTAGTTCTTAATTAATTTTTTTTATAATAAATTGTATGAAGATTTTGGTGACTATTTGTCAAAATTGTAGGGGAAATTATAAATACACAAATTTCTTAGCCTTTCAAACATTTTGTTTAATTATGTTCGTTGTTTTTAGTTGATTAATTAATTTGATGGTTAGAAATAAAATAAACAAGTGTGAGAAATTATAAACAATGTACTCATAAAATTAAAAAAAAATGTGTGATAAACTAAAATTATATGAAAATATCAGCTTCCATTTATAAATTGTCTAAACCAAAATATTGTTCGAATAAAAAAAATTCAATGTACTCCCTTTTGGAGAAATTGACCATTATATTTGGAAAAATACTGACAAATTCAAGTACCAAATTAGGGGGTTCCCTTCTTAAAAGCACCCCCAAGAAAATTAATTTAAAAATATGTTTTTGGTTTTGCCATAATATATGAATTATTACTATAATTCTTCTCTTTTTTTCTTTTTTTCTTTTTTGGCTCTCTGGGAAAGACCAAATTTTATTCTCCGTCAAGTGGAAAGTGGGTGGAGCCCCCCAGTGTCTCTACCGAGTCAAAGTTTTTAGGACATGCGTTGTTGATGCAGCAGATACTGTGTTGAATTCAACCTCCACCACCCCAGAAGAGTAAAGTAGTGGCGGAGCAGTCGCTTCCTCCTCCTGATCGCCGCCGCAAGGTTTCAAAGTTAGCTCCTTTTCCCCTTCAATTTCGTTTCTACTTCGAGTAATGAAGTTTCCCTTTTGGGTTTTTCCTGAATTGAGTTTCTTTGTTTACTTTCTGGGTGTAGATTTTTTTCTCCTCTTTCTACGTTTTTGCTCATTTGGCCGATACCAAACAAGTTTCAGCCGCCATCAGAGGGTTGGAATCGCAAAAGGGTCATCCTTTTTGCTGGTTCTGTATCAAATAGTGGTATTGAGAAGTGGGCAGAATCCGCCATGGCTGATGGCAGTCCTAGGACTGATATCTCTACAGATGTGGATACAGATGATAAGAATCAAAGGGTACTCTCTCCCCCTCCCTCCCTCCTTCCTTCCCTCTCAAAGTTTTGGTAATACCAACTATTAAGAATCATTTTGTTATGCTTGAGGTCAATAGCCATTTTGCTGAGTTAGATGTTAACTAGTATTTGTTGCCCATCTGACATTTTGATCACTCTGTATGTGCAGTTTGACAGAGACCAATATGCCATTGCTCCTGTGGCTTCTGATTCCAGTGACAAATCGAAAGATCCAAAAGATCAGAAGGTGATGTATAGGAAATCGATGATATGTGAGTTGAATAGCAAGGGTAAGATGCTCATTTGTTTGATTGCATTTTGCAGACTCTTCGTAGGCTGGCTCAAAATCGTGAGGCTGCGAGAAAAAGTCGGCTGAGGAAGAAAGTAGGCCTTATTTCACTTTCTTTAAGTTCGTTATCTTTATTCATTTGCTCAATTAAATTTCTGCTGCAGTTTGCCTTGATATCTTTTTAGCTTTACTTTTGTTAGTCCTAATGGCAGCGATGACTGCTCAAAACCATGGTTGCGATTTTAATGGAAATGGGATATTCAGAATATAAGTTCGATGGCAGCCCACATTTCCACCTATTTAGTATATTTATATCCTTAGTTGTTTGAGAAACAATAGGATAGACAATGGGTTACACAATAGCGCGTGTCAGGTCTAATACAATAAGCCTATCAGCTACTCCTCGTCCTAGCTTTGTTGTTAACCAAAGTCAGCTGACGGTGATAGAAAGGTCTGATAATTTTGATGCTCACGTGGATTTTTCATTTTCCTACCTATTTGTCTATTTTTGTTGGTTTCCTTTTCTGGCATGATTTCCTAACATTTTAGCGTAACGTTATAAATTTTAATTCAATTTTTTTCATAATGAGCACTTTTTGAGATTGTGGATTTCAACTTTTTCCTACAACTGGTCACTATTTCTTCATTTTCCTTGTTTACGTTTCCTGGTTAAAAGTCTTTGCTCCACACATCTTTAAAGCTTTGCTTTCTTGTACTCGTTTTATTTCAATAAGTAATCAGGAGCTGAATGCGGAACTAAGTTCTGGAATATGGGTTCTGGCGTACTTTACTATAGACTATAGCTGCGAGCAAAGATAATCTTAACCGGGCCTAGCCTATCTAATCTGTTACAGTTCTAGTGACTTTAATTCATCATAGCCTAACAGCGTACTCCAAAGTTTAACCTCATCTAGGAAAAGCTTGTTGGTTTAAAGCTCAACTTCTAGTTTACAGTGCACATGTGCAACAATTCAAATATGGAATTCAAGGGATCAAATAGGAAATGATACTCTAAATCATAGAACTATAATGAAATACACGATAAACCAACATTTGTCAAATTGCAGATTACACGCAGTTGATTGGCTCAAAGCACATCTTTGTATACATGTTACAGTTGATGTAATTCAAAGGGTTTGGTACTATCATTTCCCATTTGAGTGTAGTAGGATCCCTAACTCTCGTTTCACCTTGATATATTGTTAACATTGTTTCTCTCTTGTCCTGCGAATGCCTTCTTAAGTAGTACTTTCAGCTTGGTACTGCCACAGGTGGACCACCTTCCTACTTTTTTTGGGGGGGCAAAACCACTTTCATACTTGATCTGTCTCTTACAGCTAGAGCCTAGATCTGTTGGTATATTTCGATTGTTAGATTTTCTTAAGCTGGGATTTTAGGTCTGGCCTGGGAATCGGTAAGCCCAGGTCTGTCCTGGATCCCCTGCTAACAAAATTGTTGTGTGGTTTGAGCTTGGATGCTAGATGAGCAATTATTACCCCTTAACCATTCAAAGGAATGCTACAATGTAGGTGTGATAAGTAGTCAATGGATAATGAGTCAATGTCTGGCATTCTGCTTGTTATATATTTATTTTTGTGAGAGTGGAAGCTTTTTCACTGGATCTCCTGTTTTAGGTTGCCTTTTCTGAAATTTTTTTGTTACTTTATCCTCTCGTAAGCATAGTTTCTCAGATTAAAAAATTGTAAAATGAAAAACGAAAAAAAGAAGGAAATGCATAGATCTGCATATTTATGTTTGGTCAGTAAGCCATTATGCCATTGCATGCCCAGTTTTTTGTAAGTCTTAAATGAGTTGTATCTGTTCTTGTTTACTGCAGGCATATGTTCAGCAGCTGGAGAGTAGTCGTCTGAAGTTGACTCAACTAGAGCAAGAGCTCCAGCGAGCCAGACAGCAGGTTAAAGCAATTATTTCTGTATTATTGTAAAATCTAATGCATTCAGAGCCTTAGATTCTCTGTACATGACCTCTGTGTTGGGTTTAATCTTGCATCTTTCTTAAAGTTATTTTGTTTTTTTTTCAGGGAATCTTCATTTCTAACTCAGGAGATGCTGCCCATTCAAATAGTGGAAATGGTATTCCTTCTTTCCTTAGGTTTTAATTTTGAAAATTATCATTGAAGTAAGGGAGACCAGCTCCTGATAATTGTGGGATAAACTGTCGATCAATTTAAATTTGTAGTCAAATTGTCATGATTTTGAACAATGGTTCCTTGATACCTATTTGTATGAAACAATTATACTTAGGAGAAAGATTGTGTTGATATGCTATATGCCATGAGTAGCTCACCCACATGATAATGTTCTAGTGGAAATAAGGAAGGAAACTACCTCTTCCCTCTCTCTCTCTCTCTCTCTGATCCACATGATAATGTTCCTGTGGAAATAGAGGAACGGAAACTACCTCTCTCTCTCTCTCTCTCACTCGGTTGTAATTGTCTGTGTACAGCGTCAAGGTCAAATTGGTTGAGGAGTTGATGATGAAGAGACTCTCTCTCTCTCTCTCTCTCTCTCTCTCTCTCTCTCTCTCTCTCTATGTCTATATATATATATATATATATTTCAGTTGTCATTGTCGACAAACACAATCAGGAGATTTTGGTAGCAATTTTAAGGGGCATTCTTGAATGTTTGCGTCCGGTACAGAGGTTGAATTGGTTAAGGAGTTGATGATGAAGAGTGGCATGCTTGATTCGGTATATTGGATTAATGGTAGTTATTTATGCTGGTTGCATCAGTGATCATGGACTGAGTGTATTAATGCAGTACATGGCCCTGGGCCTGACAGGCTGACAGTGATACTTGTCTGTTGTAGTAGTTAGCGACAAGGTTGTTTTAGATACACTGATGGGAGGTTCCTGATTTTCCCACTGATAAGCTCTGGAATCTAATAGCAATCAGATTTTTATTCTTGGCAGATCATATATCTGTCTAAGTTTTCAGGGAAAGAACCAAACCGACAACATTATATTGCTTGATTTAAATCCATCCAATATTTTTTTTCAGGGTTATTCTTCTTTTCTTCTAGAGTGAAATTTGTTGTGGGTAAGTTCACCAAACAAAAAATATTTGTTGTGGGCAATGGAAATGAAGTCAGATTTTGGAAAGACATTTGGGAGCGTTAACTGTCTTTCCAATCCTTATTTTATAACTTCTGCCAAGTTTCTTTCAACTGCAACATATTTCTCTTCTTTTTCTTCAGTCGGCATTATCTATTGTGATTTAAAATTCTGAAGAAATTTGGGTGAGAGAGGTCCACAAATGTACCGCATTGTCTTCTTCTGTAAACAGTGTCTCCTTGCATCCAAATCACTTTAATGAAAGGCCATGGTCGGTTACTCATTTAGTAGCTTTTCTTGTAAATCTTTTTTTTTTCTTTCTGTAAATTGGTCAACAATCAACCAGATCCTCCCTTAAGCCATTTAAGTTGATTTGGAAGGCTGATGACCCAGCAAAGGTGCAAACTTGCACATGGCTGCTGGTACATGAGAGAATAGATATTTATTACAGGATCCAAAGAAGGCCCTAGATTACTGATCGCCATGTTAAATTGTGTTATACGAATGCAAGGGAAGAAGGCTGACCACATTTTTGTTCATTTTCTTTTTACTAGGCATATCTGGGATGCGTTAAAAATGGTGTGAGTGTGTCCGAGACGCTGTTTTCATTTATGTCAGGGAGGTTGTTTTAGTTGAGGGGCTAGCAAATGATGCTCACCCCTTGGAGATATGCTGTTTTGGCTCTTATGTGGAATGTTTGGCTGGAAGAGATAGGAGGTTCTTTAAGGACAATGAGAAGGATGCAAAGTTACTTTGGGATTAATTAGATTTAAGTTTCTATGGCGTTGTTGAGAAAGTATTTTAAAAAGCTTCCCTTGTACTGTAATTATTTTTATCGAGGCGCTTTATATTTGATAATTTTATGTGATCATGTTTCAGATGGTTACATTAGATTCTTCCGTTTGATCTGACTTCAAACTCCTCCAGTACTTATAAAGTTACTGTAAACTGCCCCCCACTTTCTTCTCTGCAGTTCCTTCATCACCATCTTTTAGTTTCAAAGATATAAATTTTCCACTTGCATGAGAGAAGCAAATCCTCACATGCATGAAAGGGTAGTATTCCAGTTTACGAGCTCTAGATTTTGGTGATTTGGTCTTAAGAAAGTTAAGGAAAATAATAGTAATGTTATGATCGTAAACCTATTCCATGGATGAAATTTACGTATTTATTTTTCAGATACTTTGGAAGTAGAAAACGGAATTCTTTCAGTTGCATCCAGCAGTATTAAAGTTGGTGTGATTGACATATTTTCTGTTTAAATTTTTCAAAATGGGCATTTTTGGTGCAAATATGTTTATTTGCATGCAGACAGGCTTAGGAAAAAAGTTAAAGTTTTATCTTGTTATTTAATTTGGTCCTCTTCTCTTAATTTAGTTCCAGTGGATGAGGTAGGTTATCTTGTTCACTGTATCTCCTTGCAGGGGCCATGACATTCAATGTAGAATATGGACGGTGGCTGGAAGAGCAGAATCGGCAAATTAATGAACTGAGATCAGCAGTAAACTCTCATGCAAGTGATGCAGAGCTTCGTATTATTGTAGATGGAATCTTGGCGCACTATGATGAGATCTTTAAGCTGAAGGGCACAGCAGCTAAAGCTGATGTATTCCATTTGTTGTCTGGTATGTGGAAAACACCTGCTGAGAGGTGTTTCTTGTGGCTTGGAGGTTTTCGTTCATCTGAGCTCTTGAAGGTGAAGCAACTTATCATTTCTTGATGGCTTCGATGTCATATAGGGCAGATTCATAAGGTTCTCATTGAAGGCATCATTTCTACCCGTTTTTCGGGTTTCAGATTTCTTTCTTGAATACTAATCACTCATATAAGAGATGGAAGAATATCATCTCCTTGGGTTTTGTCAAATCATGCTCTGCACATTTCCTCGATTATTTTTTCTTCTTTTATACCTAGGATCATGAATTTGTTTTCTATATGACGTTTTTGGTCTTAATCCCTTTGATAAAATTAAAATGAATGAGTTTATGTGCAGCTTCTTGTTACTCAGTTGGAGCCTCTGACGGAGCAGCAGTTGGTTGGGATTAACAACTTGCAGCAGTCCTCCCAACAGGCAGAAGATGCGTTATCTCAAGGGATGGATGCATTGCAACAATCTTTAGCTGAGACCTTGTCCAGTGGATCTCTTGGCTCCTCAGGTAACTCGGGAAATGTAGCTAACTACATGGGTCAAATGGCCATGGCAATGGGAAAGCTTGGGACCCTTGAGGGGTTTATCCGTCAGGTAATGCATTATAGTGCTTTATCGTTTACTCGTTTGTGTAGTCAGTAATGTAGCATCACACGTATAGTAACCATCAGTGTGAAACTGTGCATCAAAGAATAAAATGGGACAAAAGCCAATTACCTCATTGCCCAATCCCGCCTCTTAGCTTCTTTCTGAAATGTGAGGGTGCTAAAACAGTTTGATATTTAGTTGGATCTCTGAAATATATATCATTTGAAATGCATGGCTGTCATTTTTATTCAAGCTAATGCGATTGTGGTTTACGAAGAATTTTTTTAGATTATCCACCAACCTGCCAAAACCTCTTTTGTCATTGTTTCGGACTGTGTTACGGGTGTAAGACTGTAGGCATGAATTTGTTTTTACACGACTAAATGTTTATTTGGTAAAATATGCTATTCGTTTACAAAATTCGATATACTCATGAGGCCTAAATGAATTTGTTTTCCCGTTTTTCGTGTATGCACTTTCTTGTTCTTATAACTTTTGAAGTGCCTAATCTGTTCATGGGCTAATAATATCAGGCTGACAATTTGCGGCAACAAACACTGCAACAAATGCACCGTATCTTGACAACCCGCCAGTCAGCTCGTGCACTTTTGGCTATACATGATTATTTCTCACGGCTACGTGCTCTGAGTTCTCTCTGGCTTGCCCGCCCAAGAGAGTGAAATGTTCCCAAACTGCTTGGTAAAGTTGTGTCCTGCAAGGCAGCTGAATAGCAATTGACTTTCTCTAGTACAGCACCGGGATTACTGGGTTCTCGTTACAAATCTTCCTTTATAGATTGTTCCTGATGCTGTAGCTGTAGAAATTGTATCGTTAGTGCTAATTCTGTAATTCTGTAATTTTCTACCCGCTTTCTAGTCATCGTAGGGTCTCCTGTAATGCTTATTACTGTTAATATTTATAGGATTATGGTGTTTATGTAATTGTAATTTGTGACCGAGTTTTCGAAATGAATTTTGGATAATGAAATGCATGATGGTTTTGGCTGCTACTTCACATCAAACATGAAGGTTTTTGACATCACAGTTCTCTGCTATTTACAGCAGTTGATTGTAAAGAACACGGTGCATTAGTTATGGCCCTGTGGCTAAGTTATTCTCGCTCCGCAGGGGCAGAAGTTTTCCATGGTTATCTGTCAACTAGTTTTGTGTAACGATCCTGGATAGGCGTTGGAAACATGGGTGCAAGGAAACGAGCACATTATCTGCTGACCCTCTAACCAACATCTGCAAAGTAGGCTAGTTTATGTGATTTCTTGTTTTGATGTATGTTGCTAGATTAGCATATTAATTTTTTCTGTACAATAGATAATGGGGGACGGAACGGGACCCTAGAACCTAAAGTGCATGGATTAACGCTCTTAACCATCTTAGAACCTCAGGTGCAGAGATTAACGCTCTTAGCCGCTCGACTTACAAGCTCCTTGTAAACGCAGGTTACATTTTCATGGACATACACGTAGGTACATTGTTTTTGAGTCTAAGTACATTGTATATACATAAGTACATTTTTATACATTTGATGGAAAACAAAAGGGACCACAGTCGGTCGAAATCTGATTTGACATATCGGTATGCTAAAATTTTTTTTTTTCTAGAGGATGCAGATGCACTGTTTTTGCACGGTAATCAGTGCAGCACGTCACGGCTGGAATCCAGCCGATGTCTCTTAGTTGCACAAGAGATTAATTCAATTTCTTTTGTGTAGTGTTTTTCACATATTTATTTTTAATTCTCACATACTTTTTTTAATTTTCGGCTATTAAAACGAATAAATTGAAGAAGATTAATGAATAAAAATTAACAAAAGTATGTGAGGTAAAAATTGGTGTATAAATAGTACTTTCCTTTCTTCTCTATTCTCCACTATATTGTTTTTGGCCCAAGAGATGATATATTAAAGAGAACTTTAACGAAAAGCTCCCGATACTATTTATTTTGACAAAAAATCACATTTTACCACTAAAAAGTCAATCATGATACTATTCACTTTACCTTTTATTTTGTCCTTATCATTAAAACTCAAAATTTTCAAACTATTTTTTTAAATTTTCCTTAAATTAAATAAGGGTAGACATAATATATTAGTATTGAACTATTCGTAAGATTCTAAATTACATTTATACTTACAAGTACAAATGAATATTATTAGAATGCAGTACTAATTTTTATCCTTTCATCGTTGAAAATAATAATAGTTTTTCAATTTTTTTGACGAAAACAAGATATGGTTACAATGTTACATACCACTTAGTAGTTCATATTTTATATAAGATCTAACTGTTTTAAAGATTCTTTATATCTTCATGTGTAAAAATTAACTGTCACTTTTTCGAACAACTCAATACTCTACAGTAAGACTAGAAAAAATTGTAAAATTTATTTAGAAACAATTCACCATTTTAAGTATATTTGGTGTTAGTGTGACTAGGATCAGAATAACCACCACGAGGTGGCTTAGTAGTTAGGGATGATTTCTAAGTTCGTATTTTACATGACACGTTTTGAGTTCAATTCTTAACACTAGTAAATCGCACGATGATAGTTAAGAGAGACTGAAATGTCTTTGTGAGTTTTTTTTCACTTCCAAAAAATAAATTATAATGATGAAACCATCAAGTGGTCCTTTTTTTTTTAAAGGGAAAAAAAAAAGAAAAAAAAGGAGTATTGAATACATAAATGGATCGGTGGTTGACGCTTGACGCTTGACGGTTGACGCTGAACTTGGGAGATAACTTGCACAACGACGCAACGTTCTCGAGGGTCAAGCCTAACCCAAAGGATGTTCATCCAAAGCCAAAACCATTTCATTTCTAAAAGTCAGCATCATGTGCACAATCTAATTTTATTTATGTGTTTATTTTATTTGTTTAGGAAATGAAATATTTCAGTCAAAAGAATAGGATTAAGTTAGGTCACATAATGTGTGAGACTTGAAATCCAATTCAACAAAAAGATTATAAGTTCTCGTTATTCTTGTGAATAAAATTTGGAATTTCTCATTTACATATGCCGGATACAACACTAATTAGTAACAAAATCATAAATCGTGTACTAAAATTAATCACTTATCCATTTGAGATTGGCATAATTTTCACTAATTGTGAACTCATACTCTTGCTTTTGTATAAAAGGTTTTTCTAACCAAAATGATCCATGAGATTGACATAACTCTCACTTTGGTCCCTGACGATGTAAATCGATAAAAGTGATCCTTGAGTTTGTCAGCTGTAAATTATTTTGGTCATTCCGTGAAAAACCTGCCAACGTCCTCGTTAAGTAGAGGCGTTACAACAACAATAACAACAACAACAAAGCTTTTTCCCACTAAGTGGGTTGGCTATATGAATCCTATAATGCCATTGTGCTCGGTTCTATGTCATGTATTCTGTTAGATCCAAGTACTCTAAGTCTTTTCTTAGAGTCTCTTCCAAAATCTTCATAGGTTTTCCTCTACCCCCTTCGGCCCTGAAACTCTATACCATAATCACATCTTCTAACTGAAGCATCAGTAGGCCTTAAGTAGAGAGGTTAGTTTGACAAAAATACTCTTAGAAAGGTAATCATGTGGTCGTTTATGCAACAATTTAACAAGGACATTGACAGATTTTTTATGGAATGACCAAAATGATTTATTGTGTACAAACTTAGGAACCACTTCTATTGATATTTCTTGTCAAAAACCAAATTAAGTAGTTATGCCAATCTTAATGAAAATTTTTAAATGATAAAAATCCAAGTAAAATAACAAAATTGACCCATAAAACTAAACAAAAAGTTGAACAAGATATAAAGAGAAATTTTTTAAATATACCATAAAATTGTAGAAAGAACCAAAAAGAAACTTTTTAAATATATTAACAAAGTTCTAGAAAGGCACAAATAAACAGGCTTCTAGATGGTATTATGTTGGTAACGTAAGGTTTGATTATTCACAGTACAAAGGAGGATCCTCTTCTAATCCTAAGGTTTGATTATTTACAGTACAAAGGAGGATCCTATTCTTTTCTTATTGCATTTGCAGAACTACAAAATCAAAATACGTAAGCGACAATATTGATAGAGATTAAATTAAAATTCGTAAGTAACAATATTGATAGAGATTTATCATTGGTATTCCAAAATGCTGAACTTTTATATTTAAAAGAAAAAAAAATACACTTATAAAAAGTGTACAATGAGATTTTTAGAATGTCAATAATAATTTTCTATTAAAATCTAATAGAAAAAGTCTTCACTGCCTCATTAGCTTCTCAAAACACATGCATAATTGTGTACGGTAAAATTTTCATCATAAGATAAGGAAAAGAAAAAGAAAGCGCGCCCGACAAACTTGTTACTATATTTTTCCTTGTGGCCCAAAAATACATTGCTAGCCGTTGGATATTAGGGGTCATGAACCTAGGCAGAAACTTCCCTTTTTCCTTGTGGCCCAAAAATAAGTGTTTTGTCCGATGAAGACATACGACTTGAGATTAAGGTGTCCCCATGGTAATATCCTTTAGCACCACATACTTTCATATTAGTCGATCTCATTTGTCAATGTTAGGAGTTATCAAAACTTGTATGATAATCCTTTTTTAAAATGATTATGAGATAATTATCATTAGTGTTATATTTTTTATTTTATTCTAAATTATAAATTGCAGAAAGAGATGTAAATCTTTTATAATACGCACACTAAAAGTACTAACCTTGAGAAGTCATTGAATCGAAGCACAATGAATTACGATAGGAACCAACAAGTAAAGATCTTTCGCTCTCTCTCTCTATATGCCTTATGCACTCCTATATGGGGTAGTTTTTTATTTGTACACAAGCAATGTTTTATTCTAAATTATTCTAAAAGTGGGGAGAGAAAATCAAACTTTAATCTAAAAGAGCACATTGTTCTAGTCAACTTCACAAAACTAGAAATCTGTATAATTATCTCTTGTTGGTAATATAATATGATTCATATACTATAAATATTAAATTAAAGAGTATACTATCTTTATCAAATTTTCTCTTTTTTTATTGATGAAAATCAATTGTCATCTTTAACAAAGAGTATAATATCTTTATCAAATGTTTCTTTTGGGATCAAAAGGTCACGCATTTGGATCGTAGAAACAGTCTCTTTGTAAAAATAATGATAAAGTTACGTACATACAATAGGCATCCCTTCTCTCCAAAAAAAAAGGATAAAATTGCGTACATACAATAGACATTCCTTCCCTCCTCCAACCCTCACAAAAAAGGGAATCTTGCTTTAAAATCAATTAACATCTTCTTTAATAAGGATTAGAAACAAACCATTTTCCACATCAATTTTCCACATCATGTGCTAAATAATTACTCAAAGACAAACCGATAAAGAAACCGAAGTCTCAACCCACCACATTTCCACAAGCCGTCCCCACTCCCTTCGGCCAATCCATTGCAGCTACGTCTTAAAATTTCATCTTCCACGAAACCAATATGTAATTGAAGTCATAGGAGGCTGCGCACGTGAGTTTTATCCAAGACTTTCTGAGTTGCTTTATTACATTGAATCTCAGTCTCAATCAATCAAACCCTTATTCATATATAGTATAAAACTAATGCACTAAGGGTTTATATTTAGACTATACCATAAACTAATATTCGTGCGTTCTGATACGTGAGCGAATTCGTAACATCATGCGTCACCAGCTGTTTAATATCTGTAAGCATGCGGGCCATCTATGTGTGTGTGTGTGTGTATCTCTCGTAAGGAATCTTCGATACTTTGCATTTTTCCAATTCCATTTCATCAATCAAACTCTTCCCCTTTTCCTCCATCCTCTTCTTCCTAGAACCTCACCCGCAAGACCCCAAAACCAAAAGTCTTTGTCCGTACATTATATATAAGTAACCCTAGGGCAAAACTAGGTCATCACAATTCACGCTCACTTTTTGTACACATTTTTCTGAACCCGACAGTTGAAACTGTTTGATATATCCGTCGAGGATCTTATCATCTCTGTAATTCGTTTCAAGTTTCGAAAGGCGATGGACGTGCCCGGTGTGAACGTGAAGAGCCCGAAGCAAAGCAAGAGAAGCAGATCAAAGGGTGGTGTCAAAGTTGTCTACATATCAAGCCCTATGAAAGTTAAGACCAGTGCCTCTGAGTTTAGGGCACTTGTCCAGGAGCTCACCGGAAGACACTCCGATGCGGAGCGTTTTATGGAAACAAATAACAGTGGCCAGCATCATCAACAAAATGTTCATGAGGATTCTCATGAGCAGCGGTTGAAGGTTGTGGATGATTACGTGCTGCTGCCTCAGCTTCCTTTCCCGAATTCCTTTTATGAGTTTCCGAATTGCGCTTCGGATTCTTTGTTTGAACCATTTTCTGGGCAGTTTGAGCTGGATGTGCTCAGAAGCTATGATCAAATTTAAATTTTATAGTTAGTAATAGATCTCTCTGTAATTATCTTTTTTTTTTTTTTTTTATCGATTAATGCTGTAATAATATATAAGGGACTTCTTCCACGAATTCTTCAAGTGTAATTTTCAGTTTTCAATATAAACTTGAGTGAGAAGTGTTAATGTTAGTTGCGCAGTAGGCATGTGCTGATCGTCTTTTTTGATGAATGTTGAGTTTGCATTAGATTAATGATCAGAATTATCTCATGCACATGTAGACGACTGACTATAATATTTACCTTAGTTTTGATTTGGCCGTAGGAGAAATGATTGTATCATTTTGGACAAAAGAAAGAAAAACAACGTACCAATTTGAATAAGATAAACATTGCCGGTGACTATAACATTCAAGTACGTGGTCGGATTTGTTGGGCTGTCGAATAAAAAGTTGCCACATTGTCACAATTGGGGCTGGATTGACCAAAAGGCAAGGTATGTGTGTGTTTGTGAGGGAGAGAGGGGTCAGAGAAAAGGCCTGTTGCCCTACCCTGTATCTACGAGTACAATTATCTAAGTCTAACATCTTGTTTGAAAGAACTTTTAAAATGATTGAAAACACTTTTGAAATAAGCATACTTTTGAAAAAAGCACTAGATATATGCTTCTCGTAGGAAGCACGTCAAATGCTTTTCAGAATTCACTTGGATTTTTATTAATGATTGGTTTCACAAACATTTACCAAAAGTGTTTTCAATCATTTTAAACACTTCTAAACGAGCCCTAAGATGATTTAAGAATACCACTCATCTCTAGTTCATTACTTTAAATTCAATAAGCTTGGAAACCAATATGCAAATATACGTATACATGTCTTCATACATGTATTAGGATACAAGTATACACAAGCCAGGTTGAACAGGGTCATCCAAGCATCCAACAAACTACCTAAAACAAAACAAAACAACAGCCTATGTTGGAGTTCAGTTCCTATGCTGCTCACCAACATTTCACAAATCATTAGGAGTCGTTCATCCTTTAATCATGATGTAAAATCATTCTATTGTACAAAACTTTATCATCCGAGCTTATTTTTCCGTCATCATCTAAAGATCATCATTAAAAGAGTTCATTAAATTTGGAGACGGTTTAATCATTCATATGTTTCTCAGGCTGCAATTGCACCAACTGAACAGCTCAAACCTGGTCGTGTAAATGGCAAAAGAAGAAAAATAAAGAGTGGAAATGAACGCCAGTATATCTCTCCCTTCAGGCCGAATGCGGAAACCTTCTGTCCAAGCGCTCTGTGCCTACAAGATCAACAAGTAGTAAAAATATTCTAATATGCATCAAATTTAGCAGAAGTTATATAAAAAACTCCAGATGATGGCATCAACAGTTGATGATCAGCTTCGGTTTCAGTCAGTACATACCTGATTTCCTTGTGCAATGCAACAGTCTGAAGAGTTGCGATGTTGTTCCCTTCCCTCGATTATGCAATAGAAATCATTTCCGGACACATTGAGTACTTAAGGTAGAACGGGCACTGTCATTGGTATCAGACCACTGCACATAGAAATTGGTTCACTTAACTACGCAGATGGCAATGGCCAAATGAACCTGCACTATAACTCTAATGAATCTGCAGTACAGATTTTGTGAAAGCTTCATTTTCATTTTTAAATAACGCAAGTGTTATGGAAATCGCACCCTCAATCCTTAATTCCTTATGGTCTCACGATTCACAGATAAGCTTAACAAAAGCAAATCAGAATGATACAGTGAAGGAATACAGGGCATGCCATCGTATTTATATCTCTAGTATTTGACTACATGCAAAATGTCAAAGCTACTGGTACAAGTCAGAGTCAGGTTTGTTGATCCCTGGGGAATCTATTCACCAAGCAAAAGCACTACATATATTTAGGGACTGAAAGCCATTGACATCTACTAACCTGAAAAATGCACAAGGTATGAACCCTGATAAACGGGGTATGTTGCACATTTCTACAAAACAATATTCAAGGAAAATTAAATTCAGGAGCCACAAACAGCAAGAGTGTTTTATGACACCACGAAGAGGATGCCAACTCAAGCAGGTCATTCATATGAAAGCACATATATGTATAACCCAAAGCAGTTAGACCATGGAGTAGAAGAATGAAGAAATTTTGAGCAACACGTTGGACAAATGAAACTTTCTAAGGACAAATGAAACTTTCTAAGGACACATTTTCTGAGTTACAATCATACTGGGGCTAAAACTAACAGGGGTGATGTCGCTTCAACGTATCAAAATCATTGATGCTGGAATTCAACTTCTTTTGACCTACGAACATCATACATCCTGGAGTTCAACTTTTCCTTGGTACACACTCAATAACTGAGGTACTTCATCTATATATCTGGCCACAAACTTCTCCAGGAAGCCTTCCTCCGCAGGGGTCAACAGAGTAGACAAACTCACATTATCGATTTCCTTTATCAATCCTTTCGCCAACAAAACTTTAACAACTGAACACCTCGGGATAATTCTCTTTTCCAAACTGTAACAGACGACTATTGGGTATTTAGCAATTGCAGTTGACCGCCATCCCATCTTGTTCACTAAAAAATCCATTACTTGCATTATTTTCTCCTCCGACGTTATCATACACTGCGGGTTCTTCCTGAAAGCAGTGAGAGCATCATCCTCCGACCAACCCCAACTCTTATAAACTTCTTGATTTCGATTGCATCTAACCTTACTTTTACCACACAATGCACGCATTGCCGTCAGAAAAGTTACTTTTCCCAAGTCAAAACCCATTTTCTTAACCTCGTCCACAACTTGACAAAACTCTTCAGGCTTTAACATTAAAGTGCATGGATAATAAGCTATCAACCGAGAAATGCAGAATTGGGGCATACCTAATTCTCTCAAAATCCGAATTTTCGGCTCCACCTTCTTGGAGTGGCCTTCCACGAAGATCCACGAGCCGTGCTTCAACACAGATGCGACATTTTTCTCAGAAAGAAGACTCCTTAGGAAATTAAAAGTGGGTACAATCCGATTTTCCAAGCTTGTGGTCAAAAGCTGCGGAATGTATGACAGAGTTATTGCAAGATCCTGCCTTGAAACTCCAATAGACCTGAAAAACTCAAGCTTCGGCAAGAGGGTTTCCTCAGGATCCAATTGAAGAACTTCTGAGCGATTCCTGACGATGTTTGTGATCTGGGTTTCAGAGAGTCCATGGTTTCTGAGAACGGTCAGAACGGCGTCTGCTCTTTCCGGCGATCGTAGCTTCACTCTCTTGGATGCTGAAATTGCATTTTTTGGTGACACCCCACATGAGTTTATGAGGTAATTAACTGAGAATTTGGGTTGGATTTCTGAGGTGAAATGTCTGCAGAGTAGCAGATTTTGAAGAGGAAAAAGTGAGGGTTGTGGATCTCCAGAGACAAACCGTTGAGTTGTGGAAGCAACTATACAGGAAGATTGCGAATAACCAAATCTCAGGGACTTCAATTTGTAGAGTGCAGCCATTACGGTGTGCAGCCATTTGGGGTGCCGATGATTGATCAATTTCAATTGGAAAAAGCCCCAAAACCCTAGCGGGTAAAACTAGAAAATCTGAACCCGATCCGACCCTAAAAAATTGTATTAAGATAATGTGATCTAAGTATACACGTCAAGAATCCGTTATACTGATAAGAAAAATATTAATTTAATAGCTTTATACAATTCAAAAAAATAATATAGTTAAAAGTAATAGAATTTAATCTCACTTCTGTGAGGTTAAATCTGACACACCCCGACCGAGATCAGGGCATGCTGGCCGTCACGTGGGAGTGACGTAGCCATGTGCACAATGCGGAAGCTAAAAGAAATAATATAAAAGTACGAATAATTAAAAACTAGCATACATAATGTGATAAAGTATGTGCTAGCGTAAATAAGATGCTGAATTCAGAGCATAAAGACTACAGCAGTCCAAAGAAAATGATACGACAGTAGTACACCCGAAGGTGACCCTACACTGGTGAGTGTCTGTCAGAAATGCCGAGACGCCCTCTGGGAAAACCACCGAACCTGCTAAGCTACTAGAACCTGGAGGGGCGCAAAACAAAAAGCGTGAGTGGGCAAAAACAAATTCTTTGAAAACCATTTCATAAAATACATTATAACCCCTCGCCGTAAAACCTATATACTTCCAGAAAATAAACATATATACGTAGGTATAGATATGTCAAATATGCTCAAGGGTATGCCATCATGCTCAAAGGTATGTCGTCATGCTCAAAGCCTCATAATAATATGCAAGTGCTCAGGTATAAACTGTGTCAATAACTTATCACTGGCAGCCGGAGTCACCTAAAGTGACCTGTACAGCTGAATCTAGAGCTCAAATCTCAATCTCAACAACTAAACCTGCCCACGAGTTGGAACCACCTATAGTGGTCTGTACAACAAGCCTGGGTGTAATACATATAAACGCTCTAGTGCTACGATCACGTGAAGGCTGTGCGAATAATCGCGGGTCACCTACGAGTCGGAACCACCTATAGTGGTCTGTACGACAGGACTGTGCACCTAACTTGGATCCAAGCTGAGCGTATGGTGCGGGAGGTGAACAACACGTGAAGGACTGTGCCCTACTATGGGCGGAAGCACTAACACCGGGGGTGCAGGTTATGAGCTCTCTAAGCATCTCTAATCACTATTGAATGCATATATGAAATAACGCTTACCGGGCACTTACCTGTGCCTCTACAGCACCATTATATATATATATATATATATATATACATACACATAATTGAATTTATAAATAAACGTATGTGCAACTAATCATGCAATACCACCAATTATATAAAAGAAACGGCATATAACGAATAAGCATTTATACTAATTTCTGGGAATTATACATATATAGGTATATACGGAAAACCAAAAGCCCACTCACTGGTATGTGGAAGGGTCGTAGCCCCCCTGCCTCGAGTGTGCACGCTTGTCCTCGGGATAGGAATCACCTATATGCGAATTAACTATAAAAACGTTAATTTTAAAGCACATAACCTTCCGTTCAAAATAACTTCTCATACATTGCTCAAAATGGACAAATGAATATACCAACGTGCTCTACACAACCTCAGGATCACAACCATATTTTTAGAAAAATTTTCCTCCGCCGCACGCGCCGCCACGCGCCGGCCACGCGTAGGCACGTATGGCGCACACTGACGGCGCTGACGCCGTTAGGAATATTCCGTCAAAACTGACAGATTCCGTTAACGGCGTCAGGAATATTCCGTCAGAATTCTGACGGAATATTCCGTCACCTTCTCCGGCGAGACTCCGACGCCGTCGCCGGAAAACCTGCAAATCGTGTTTTCTCGCTCATTTCTCAACCATTTTTCATGATTTTTGCACCAATTTAAAGCTTAGGACTAGTAGAACACGATCCTACAAGTTTTAAGGCCTAAAACTACAAGATTATACCTGTCCAAAACTCCAAAACTCGACCAACTCCACATCCAACGATCCCGACGTCCAAATTCACCCAACGAGCTACTCCGAGACTCCTGGGAACCTCATAAACACAACTACAAGCTTCAAAATCCCAAAAACTAGCTAGTTTAAATTTGCATGAATAGTACTCAAATCGGAAAACCTCGAATCGATGTGAAAATGGAGGATTTCTCACCTGCAAATGGTATGGTTGCACTCACACGAGCTTCACGAGTTCGAAGGTGTCCTTAGTTTCCTCGATCTGTGATGATTTAGTGTAGTTGTGTGTGTGTCCGTACGAGTTTGAAGGAAGAAGAAGAAGGATAGAGGACTCAGGAGAGAGAAAGAGAGAGAGAGAGAGACAGGGAAAAGACAGAGGGAGAGGGAAAGTGACAGTGTGTGTGTGTGGTCCAACTCTGGCCAACACCACACAAAACAACCAAAAACCTAACGAAAACAAACTAGGGGCAAAACAGTCTTTTCACACGTACGTTTCCGATAATTCCGGGACGGGATGTCACAAAATCCCTACCGTCGGATTGGCTGAGATTTAATCTCAGTTATCCAATATTTTTCTCAACCCTAAAAGATAAATTAGACTCTCTTTCTCATTATCAAAGTCGAAGGCTCGAATTGAATCAGCTACTTTATCTCTCTTTCTCTTACTAAACTCTTGAATCTCAATCTTGAATCTCATTTTGCACATCCTTTCACATTTGATATTTTGTAGTAGACTAGTAGTGTATTAATGCTTTATTTATTTTTTTATTAGACTCTTATTTTGGAGTATGTAAATGTAGTACTTAACGACAAATGTGTTTTTTTGTTTCGAAGAATATTTATGTGGTAATATGGTACGTGCAAATTTAGAAGGGAAAAAAAAAATTCCTTAATGGGTTATAACGAGTCAAGTCATTTTACTTGTTGGGTAAAATGACCCGACTTGTTAAGAACTCGTTAAGTAATGGGTGTGACACGATTCGACACAACCCATTAAGATAATAGGTGTTACATGAAAACGACGCGAACACGACAAACATGACCCGTTTGATGGCTTGCTTGTTACTTAATAACTCATAAGTTCGCTTCCAAATACATTATAAGGATTTCCTTAATACTAGCGGAAAATATTTCGTGAACATAAAAAATTTACATTTTCTACAAAAAAATGTGGATTAACACTCATGATTTTCAGTCATTTTTGCAAATTCGTACATAAATTACTGTTCAATCTATGTATTTTCACCCTCGCCTCACTGTGAAGTTAAGGTGAGATTTCTGTTGAGATTCTTGAGTGTAGAACCCCATCTGGCAAAGTTATAGCCTCCTAATATATTTTTCACTTTTTTTCTTTTAAGTTTTCGGCTTAAATATTTTACTAAATATACATTTGTTGCTTAATAAACCATAAAACTGCTTCCAAATTTCTTAAAAAGTTTAACTTAATGCTCAAGCAAAATATTTTACAAAAATAAAAAATTCACATTTTTGTAAAAAAACAAGGGTAAGAGATGGGCTCGATGCGCGCAAAATGAAGTAGACTCAATTCACGTAGAACGAGATGAAGCATCGGAAGCAAAATAACCCGGGCTTCGCTCACAGAAAATGGGGCGGGCTTCTAGCATGCAAAACGAGATGAGCTCTGTGCACAGAAAATGAGGCGGGATACATCACACAAATTGAAGCCAGCCCTGCGCACAAAAAAACATGGATGGCCCCGTGCACGCCAAAAAGACGGGGGCTTAATGGTCGCAAAAAGGGGCGAGATCTGGTATGCAAAACGATGCGGACAACTCACATGCAGAACGAGGCGAACCTAGGCACACAGGACGAGGCGAACTTATGGGTGCTTATAAAATGAGGCGCCTCGACACACAAAAATATATATTTTGAAGAACATGAATATGATAGTTTGTTGTAGTGATAAGAGAAATAAAACAAAAATAAACAAAAATCTACAAAAATAATTCAAATTGTTACGGGTGCCAAAAAGTCCCGTGATTTATAGTTCGTATTTAAACACTTGTAATCAATGATTTAAAACCTAAATTTAAAGATATTTGAACCTATTTTCTTTGTTAATTTTTCTTTTATCTAAATCTAAACTATATGTTAATAGAACTCTCCTTGTCAACCAAAAAGGTTAAAAGACTATTTAACCAAACAAAATTTTTCTATTTTTTTTGTTTAAGCCTCACTTGCAGGTGATTTTAACATCTCTAATTTGAAAAAATAAAATAAAAAAATAAACACCAAATATACATTTTAACATCTCTAGATTTTTCACTTCTTTTTTTTATTTTATTACTTTTCAGCTTAAATATTCTACTAAATATACAGTTATTGCTTAATAAATTGTAAATCTGCTTCCAAATACATTATAAAATTTTCCTTAATGCGGAAAATATTTCTAGAATATAAAAAATTTGCATTTTTTTTACAAAGAAACGTGGATTAACACTCACAGTTTTTAGTCAGTTTTGCAAATTCGTACATAAATCACCGTTCAATCTATTTGTTTTCACCTTCATCTCACTGTGAAGTTTTGAAAATGAAGGTGGGATTTCCGTTGAGATTCTTGAATGTAGAACCCCATCCAACAATGTTCTAGGCCTTTCTACTATATTTTTTTAGTTTTCGGCTTAAATATTCTACTAAATATATATTTGTTGATCAAAAAGCCGTACAAATGCCTCCAAATTCCTTAAAAAAAAGTTTAACTTAATGCCCAGGAAAAATATTTTGCAAAAATAAAAAAATTTGCATTTTTGTCAAAAAAACATGAGTGTTAGGTTGGCTCAACGCACAGAAAACGAAGCGGACTTAGCTCACGCAAAACGAGGCGAACCATCGGAAGCAAAATAAGGTGGCCTTCGCTAATAGAAAATAGGGTGGTTTCTGACATGCAAAACAATGCGAGCTTTTCGCACGAAAAATGAGGCTGGATACGTCGCACAAATCGAGACCAACTCTGCACACAGAAAACAAGGTTGGCCTCGTGCATGCCAAAATGACACGAGCTTAGTGGACGCAAAAAGGGGAGGGCTACTGGCATGCAAACGATACAGACACCTCACATGGAAAAATATATTTTGACATCTCAGAACAAGGTAGGCTCCGCTCACGCAGAATAAGGCGGCTTTACGCACAGAAATATATATTTTGAATAACATGAATATGATAATTTGTTGTAGTGGTAAGTGTCACATCCCGGCCCGGGCCCCACCACATCCCGGGCTCGACTCTGCCGTGGCACGATATAGCCCGCTTTAGGGCCCAACCATGCCTTCACGGTTTTGTTTCTGGGAACTTACAAGCAACTTCCTAGGGGGTCACCCATCCTGGGATTGCTCTCACGTAAACTCGCTTAACTTCGGAGTTCCTATAGAATCCTAAGCTAGTGAGCTTCCAAAAGACCTTGTGCTAGGTAGAGATGGGAATATACATATAAGGATTTGGCTAATCTTATTTTTGTTTGGTCTTAATGAATAGGTACAAGTCAAATTTCTCATCTGTTACAGCTGTATCATTTAGCATGTTAATTTATACTTAAGCAGCCATACCTTTATCCTGGAATCCCGGATTTCTTATTTTGTTTCTGTTCTGTGAACTGAAGTAGAATAATAATTCATGTCAACCTTAATTTCAGGTTTCTAGACAGATTGGTGAGCTCATTGGAAGAAAAGAAGCACCATGAAGTTAAGTTGAAAGAGAGTCTGAATAGCATAGTTGGCAAACGCATGGAACTGCAGAATTCTTTATCTTCTTCCTGGCCTAAGCAGGTGACGTATTTGTTGATAGCTTTTGATAATGTTCTTGAGTTTTCAGATTACACTACAATCCGTCATTTTATGTTGTCTAACTTTTGCGCCTGTGGCCCTTTTAAAAGCCATGCCCCATGCCCATGCATGTGAAGAGTGTTGTAGCTCTTTAGTTGAGTATTTTCTTCTAAGTTCAGAAAAATGTGCATACTCGAGAAGTTAAATAAAACAGAAGGCTTAAAGCTTTAGGTCGATAAATGTTTGGCAAAAACTAGAAGTATTTTGAGTTTTGGTGTTTTGTTTTTTGTTTTGAGGTTTTGACTCTGAAACACAATTTGTATCAAGTATCACTATTAATACTGGCTGTAAAGTGTGACTTGTGTTCTAAGCCCCTAAGAGTTGTACCATTGCATTAATTGTTCTTTGCAGAACAAAATGAAACGAAACAGTGAGAACTTGTGGTGGGTTGTATTCGGTAACTCCTAAGCTAGCAATGTACTGTTCAGATTGAGGTCTCTTTATTAAGGTGTGGCAATAGACTCATGTCTTGTTGCGTTGTCAAGTTACAATACCGATTAAACAGGCTTAGTTATTGTGTTTAATCTGCTTCTTGTGTTAGCCGGTTGTATTCTTGTAAGTTTTGCGTTAACTAATAACCAACACCTCTATCAAGTTGAGCTCATGTTGTGTGGAAAACTGCCACCTCTTCTCCATTCACTTCCTCGCTTTTTGTTCTCATTTTCGGTTTGAATTTTTGGCACAAAGCACTAACTTGTGGTTCAATGGCAGGAAGCTGCTCTTACAAAAAGATCCACTCCTTTAAGCGACGTGGGATGTTACAATCCACCCCCCTTAGGGGCCCGACATCCTCGTCGGCACACTTCCGGCCAGGGATTGGCTCTGATACCAAATTGACACATCCCGCCCCAGGCCCTCATCACATCCCAACTCGACTCCGTTGTAGCAAGATATTGTTCGCTTTGGGCCCCAACCACACCCTCACGGTTTTGTTTCTAGAAATTCACGAGCAACTTCCCAGGGGATCACCCATCTTGTGATTGCTCTCGCGCGAACTCGCTTAACTTCGAAGTTCCTACAGAATCCGAAGCCAAGGAGCTCCCAAAAGACCTCGTGCTAGGTAGAGATGAGAATATACATATAAGGCTTACATGATCCATTCCTCTGGGTGATGTGGGATGTTACCGTAAGAGAAATAAAAGAAAATTTACTAAAAATGTATAAAAATTGAATTCAAATTCTTGTGGGTGCCAAAAAGTAAAGTCACGCATGACTTCTGGCTACCACAAAATCACTCTTAACTTTCTGGCACCCATAAGAATTTGAATCTTTTTGTACATTTTTCTTTTATTTCTCTTACCACTACAACAAATTATTATATTCGTGATATTCAAAATCGACAACAAACTATTATATTCGTGATGTTCAAAATATATTTTCCATGCAAAATCTATTATAGTTTGTATTTAAACACTTGTAATCAACAATTTAAAACCTATATTTAAAGATATTTGAAACTTTTTTTTTGTTAATTTTTCTTTTAACGAAGTAAAATTTTGTTATTTTTCGTTTAAGCCTCGCTTACATGTGATTTTAACATCTCTAATTTGAAATGAAATTAAAAAAAATATACATTAAATACACATTTTAACATCTCTATATTTTTCTCTTATTTATTTTTACTTTTTGGCTTAAATATCCTACTAAATATACACTTGTTGGCATCTAATACATCCTACTTCGTAATAATGAACCGAACTAATTTTAAATATATAGTATATAAGATTATAAATTATTACAGTCGTCGAATTGGTTGAGATTAATCTCTACTTAAACTCAATTCTCTCTTGACCTCACTTTCTTTCTATTCTCTCCGGACTCAAATAGATGACTCCGCCAATTCCACTAATCTCAACAGTTTACGTAACTCAACTCTCTATTGACCTCATTTCCGTTCTATTTTCTTTGGACTCGAATCGATGAATCTGCCCTCTCTATCTACTCCGACTGACATGCTCTCTATCTCTTGACTCTAACGCTTTCTATGTCACTCCTCGATTGGAAAACGACTTTAGAAAAAGACTTGGACTACTTGGGTCTATTTAATCTAACGAAAAACTGGCACAAAACTGAGTGCAGTGGCGTTCTAGGATTCATATAGCCGACCCGACTTAGTAGTAGGATAAAGCTTTATTGTTGTTGTCTTTCAATCTCTAGAATGGATTAAATTGAACCCCAATATAAGCGCCTTACGAGTACATTCTATCCAATAAAATACCAGACGAACAAAGCCAAGAACCATCAATGTTACAATTAAAGGAACCAGCCACAACCACCGGAGAGCAGATCAATCTCAAGTTGTTTACAATTAAGAGAGAGTATATACAACTATAAAGCAACTAGGCAGTGAAACGCAAAGACAAAACAAATGAGCTTTCATTTTTCTTTGGCCAAGACTAACCACTGAATTCATTTCTACAGAAATACGAACTCACAAAACTGAGCCAAAAGCCAGTTGCTAGCAATGACAATGAGCAGCGCTAAATCTGCATCGAGACGTCTAAAATTGTTCAATATCTAATCTCTTTTGACCTACGAAAATCATACATACTGGACGTCAACTTTTCCATGATACAAACTCAATAACTTAGGTACTTCATCTTTATATCTCGCCACAAACCTCTCCAAGAAGCACTTCTCCGATGGCACCAACACAAAACCCAAACTCACGTTTTCAATCCCCCTTATCAATCCTTTCAACAACAACACTTTAACAACTGAAAACCTTGGAACCAATCTCTTCTCGGAACTGAAACCAAGGGCCACCGGTTTTTTTGCAATAATTTTTGAAGGCCATCCAATCTGGTTTGCTAAAAACTCCATTGCTAGCATTTGTTTCTTCTTCGACACAAACATACAGTGTGGATGCCGCTTAAAAGCAGAGAGAACATTATCGTCAAACCAACCCCACGTTTTGCAAACTTGGCAAAACCAAACAACGCGAATATTGATGTCAGCGAAGTTGATTTCTGCAGATTAACACCCATTTGCTTAACCTCGTCCACAAGTTGACTAAGCTCTTTAGGCTTTAGCATAAAAACGTAGGGATAACAAGCAAGCAATAGAGAAATGCAGTGTAGGGCAAACCTAATTCTCTCAAAATCTGAATGTTTGGCGTCACCTTCTTGGCATGGCCTTCCACCAAGATCCACGAACCCTTCCAAAAACATTGATTGACATTTTTATCTCATAAACCACTCTCCTCAGGAAATCACAAAGTGGGCACAATCCGCCCGTAGTCAAAAGATTCGGGTTGTACGCCACTGTTTTTCAAGGTCCTGCTTCAAAACTCCAACAGACCTGAAAAACTCAAACTGCGGCAAACAATTCGATTATCTCACCTCAATATTCTCAATTTGCTCGACTACTGCAAGGAGGAAAGTTTCCTTTTCCTTGCTAACCCCCTTTGTTCAGAACAGAGGTTTGAAAAGACTACTTCAAAAGGAAGGAAGAGACAGCAAACTCCATTCAAACTGCTTGTGGACTGGGAAATTTTTTTTCCTTGCGACCGGAACACGAAGGTATACCACGTGTTTTTATACAAGTGGTGGGAAATTGTATTTTTTAAATTATTAACTTTTTAACACACATATCATACTATTTGTATAATAACACATGGTGTATCATCTCATATTCTCGTCATATTGAAAAATCTCTCGTGGACTAGACTTCCTCCACACATCACAAGACCCAATGAGTTATGCGACGAGTTTCAAAACAAGCAAACTCTTGTTGGATGGAGTTTGTTTTTCTTATTTTCGTATAGATTCTAAACACAAATAATTTCATCTATAATCTCTTCACGTGACATTGAATTGATTTACTAACTTATTTATATTTTCGTGTAGATTTTTAAATGTGAAACTGGTTGAATTTGGTCAAGTAACATTAAAGTCTCAACATTCCAAATCAGTCAACAAACTATTAACAAAAGAAAACAATTAGCCTTAATGACCAATTTAGCTCCAGAGCACCCACAAACGAGTAATGAACTCTTGGCAATGACCATCAATCTTAAAGTTGAAGGCGCCACAATCACAGACAGCAGAGCAGATCAAATCTCAAGTTAATTTCAAATAAGAAAGCATATATATAACTAAAGTAGCTAGACACTGGAACGTTAATACTAACAAACGATTAACGACTGAACTCATTCATAGAAAAATATTAAAACAGCAGTTAAGGACACCGACTTGTAATCCTGAGCCAAAAGCTAGCTGCTACCAATGGCAATGAGTAGTTCTGCAGCTGCATCGAGGCGTCCAAAAATTTTACAATACCTAACCTCTTTTGACCCACGAAACATCATACATCCTCGACTCCAACTTTTCCATGATACACACTCAATAACTGAGGTACTTCATCTTTATATCTGGCCACATACCTCTCCAAGAAGCACTCTTCTGTAGGCACCAACACAGAACACAAACTCACGTTTTCAATATCCTTCACCAATCCTTTCAGCAACAAAACTTTAACAACCAAACAGCGGGGGATAAATCTCTTCTCCAAACTGTAACACATGACCACTGGGGCTTTGGCAATCATTACCGACGGCCACCCCATCTTTATCACTACAAATTCCAGTGCTAGCGTTATTTTCTTCTCCGACACAGTCATACAGCAAGGGCACCTCCGGAAAGCAGAGAGCACAACATCTTCAGACCAACCCCATCTCTTATAAACTTGGAGACTTCGATTCCATACGGGCCTATTCTTACCACACAATGCTCTTATTGCCATCACCGAAGTTGATATTTGCAGATTAAAACCCATTTGCTTAACCTCGTCCACAACTTTACCAATCTCTGCAGGCTTTAGCATTAAAGTGCTGGGGTGATGAACAAGCAACAGAGAAATGCATGATTGGGGCATACCTGATTCTTTCAAAATCTCAATATTTGGGACAACATTCTTGCAGTGGCCCTCCACGAAAATCCGCGAGCCCGACTTGAAAACAGAAACGACATTTTTCTCAGAAACCATACTCTTAAGAAAATTATAAGTGGGTATAATCCGATTTTCCAAGCTTGCAGACAAAAGAGTGGGCTGACGTTCCAAAACTTTTGCAAGGCACTCCCTTGAAACTCCAAGAGACCTGAAAAATTCAAGCTTTGGCAGAAGGATTTTATCAGGATCGGAATGGAGAACGTGTGGGCATGACCTGACGATCTTGGAGATCTGGGTTTGAGAGAATCCATGGTTTCTGAGAAAGAACAAAGCGGAGTCTGGTCTTTCGGGAGAACGCAGCTTCGTCCTCTTGGAGGTTAAAATTGCACCTTCTGGGGACAACCCACATGAGTTTATGAGGTAATTGACGGTGAAATCGTTGTGGTTTTCTGAGATTTCTGAGGTGAAATTTCTGCAGAGTAGCAGCGGATGTTGAAGAGAAACAAATCGTTTAATTCTGGAAGACTGAGAATAACACAAACTGAAGGTGAGCACTAACATGTTTCAATTTCAAATCCAAATTTTGAATTGGAAATGGCCCCAAAACCCTACCTCTGCTTCCGTTCAGTGGGATTTATTGAACTTTACTATTTCTTAGGTAATTTTAGTTACCCCCAACATATTTATAACGCTTTACATTCGTTTTTTTTTTTTCAATTGAAATTTATAAGTATTATTCTTACCACATTTTACGTAACACATTTATATCATCTTTATAATAGAGATGAGATCCACATGTATTAGTAGGTACTAACTCTATTAGAACGGTGGTACATATGTGATATGTAAAATATGGTAAGAGTAGTACTTTTGAATTTTAAAACGATGAGTAAGAGTAGTACATGTAGGTCCCTTTAGGTGCTACACTTACTATCTAATTGTATCATCTTTTTAATAGAAGTGGGGTCGCTACATATGTGGGTTCCATCTTTATTAAAAAGATGGTACAATTGATGGTATCATTAGATAACAAGAACAACATTTTTGTTATCTTACTACATCATCACATACTTTTCTATAATATCCTCCCATCCCACATTCTCAAGAGACTGTTTAGTGTGCCCCCCACACTCCCAAGTGTATAACATGTCATTGTACAAGAAGAAGAACACTTGAAAAAAAAAAAAAAAAAAACTTCCCTCGACTTTAAGGTGTTCAGCTGTTGTAGCATCTATTCCATTAAGGGAGTATGATTATTTGCCCTCCTACTCCTCTTTCCTTACATCCTCTTAGACTTTGCCTTTTGTCTTAATGTCTTTATAAAAAAATCAATATAAGATATTGATGCGGCTTAATTACAATCATTCAAGTAGGAAGGGAGGGGAAATAGATTAAGAGGGAAGAGAATCCTCCTTCTTCATTAAATGCTGCATGTGATGACTAGTGACAAGGGTAATGTAGTTTTTACTTTGGCCTTTAAGGGCATCTCCAACCAATGACCATGTTTAGCCCCATAGTCCTGCAAGAAATTATATTTTAATGAACACTGTCAGTGTCACGTCCTGGCCCGGGGGGGACCACTTCCCGGGCCCGCTCCACCACCGTAGCATGATATTGTTCGCTTTGGGCCCCGACCACGCCCTCACTGTTTTGTTTTTGGGAACTCACACGAGAACTTCCAAATGAGTCACCCATCCTGGGAATGCTCTCGCGCACTACTCGCTTAACTTCGGAGTTCCTACAGAACCCGAAGCCAGTGAGCTCCCAAAATGCCTCATGTTAGGTAGGGATGAGAATATACATATAAGGATCACTCCCCTGGGCGATGTGGGATGTCAAAATCCACCACCCTTAAGGGCCCGACGTCCTCGTCGGCACACCACGGCCAAGGTTAGGCTCTGATACCAAATTGTCACGTCCCGGCCCGGGGGGGGACCATTTCCCGGGCCCGCTCCACTACCGTAGCACGATATTATCAGCTTTGGGCCCCGACCACGCCCTCACGGTTTTGTTTTTGGGAACTCACACGAGAACTTCTCGATGGGTCACCTATCCTGGGAATACTCTCGCACACTACTCGCTTAACTTCGGAGTTCCTATGGAACTCGAAGCGAGTGAGCTCCCAAAAGGCCTTGTGCTAGGTAGGGATGGGAATATACATATAAGGATCACTCCCCTGGACGATGTGGGATGTCCCAGTCAGGCCATATTTTATATCATCTCCAATCGAGATGGCCAAAGGGTCATAGGTCAAATATAGTCATTTGACAAAAAACTTATCTCCAATCGAATGGGTCAAAGGGTCATAGGCCAAACATAATTAATATATATTTTATTATTTAATTGAATTAATATGGTTAATTAAATTAAACTACCATATTAAAATAAAGTTTTCGGACAGATTTTAAGTGTCACTTGTCGCTAAATGAATAAGCCTCCGAATTTCTTATCTTTATATAATCTCAATAATTTTTCGAATAGGAAAAAATTATTGGAAGAGATAAGAGAATAGAATGTGAAGAATTAAAATAAAATGAGGTAATATAGTATGAAATGGTAAAAAATATGTGAGAAATGATATAGGAATGGCTTAGGTATTTATAGGGAAAAAATTAGATTTTTTTTTTAAATTCGTCCAAAAAATAAATATTCAAATGGGCTGGGCTCGTCAGGCTGACTAGTTGGCTGGAAATGGCCAGCTAGCTAGCCTGATTTGGTGGTTTTAGGCCGGTGGGGCCCACAAGCTCTTTGTCCTAGCCTTTGGTTGAAGACGATTTTCGTGTCATTTCGAGCTATTTTCAACCATTTGGCCAAGTAGGTTGGAGATGGCCTAAGTTTGGCATATTGGAAATACTTCAACAGCTGTTGGGAGATAATAGCGTAACTTGATGACTGCAACACTTGTTCTCTCGGCATTTTCCTATTTTGCCCTTTTAGGCTTTCATCCAATTTCAAATTCATACGTCCATCAATTTTTTCAATTTTCGTACAATGACTCACGTTTTCATACTAATGTCGTTTAGCTGTTAATCAATCCGTCAAATTGACCAGTAAGTGATGGTGTGGCAAGCGCGTAGCCTACACTTTGCTGACATGTTTGATTAGTCATATTTAGTTATATCGTTTTTCTTTATGTATCATATGTCTTAATTGTATAGACACAGCATCCTTGCAAAGCCTACGTTTCTGTGTGAATCCAATGTAAATAAGCAATTGGATCTCTTTCTGCCTATGCAAATAAACAGCCGCATTTCAGGAAATTTAGGGAGATGTTCAAATGAGATGCAATTAAGCCAAATTAATAAACACAGTCGACTTTAACTGGTATTATACTATGAAAATGATATCCGACACAACCTATAATGTGAAAACTCAAACAAGTTAAGGACACAAACTTACAACACTTAGCCAAAGGTTAGCTGCTACCAACGACAATGAGCCGCGCTGCATCAGCATCTGCATCGAGGTGTCTAAAATTTTAACATCTGAACTCGTTTGGCCTACGAACTGTAAGACTAAACTTATCAAAAATTACAAGTTAAGAGATTAAGCTCGTGAACCACAAATTTATACAAGTATTAAAATCACAATCCGATAAACATAATGACAAACTAACCCGTAAAAGTAGTAGAAGAAGAAGCCAAACCAGACTTCAAACAGTGCAACTTCTCCTCTCTTGCAAAACCAAAAGTACTCAAACTAACAATAGGTCTTAGTTCAATATTGAGCGAATGTTTTGTGAGAGCAGTGGCTTATGTTTTTATACTAAACATAGATTGCCCTATTAAAATCCTACAAGGAATACAAGACAAAATCCTTATACGAGTTCTAGTCTTAAGCTTATCAACATAGAGTTTCAATCCAAACCAAAGTCAAATTAACTCTCATAAACATATTAAGACTTCTCTATAGCAATCTGAGACAACAAGGATTATTACCAAACCGTATGAATCAGACTCATACTCTAACACGAATATCATACATCCCGGACTTCAACTTTTCCTCGATGCACACTCAATAACTGAGGTACTTGATCGATATATCTGGCCACATAACTCTCCAAGAAGCGCTTCTCTGACGGCACCAATACAGAACTCAAACTCACGTTTTCAATACCCTTTATCAATCCTTTCAGCAACAAAACTTTAACAACCAAGCAGCGCTGCATCTGAACTCGTTTGACCTACGAACATCATACATCCCAGACTTCAACTTTTCCTCGATACACACTCAATAACTGAGGTACTTGATCGATATATCTGGCCACATACCTCTCCAAGAACAACTTCTCTACAGGCACCACCACAGAACTCAAACTCACGTTTTCAATCCCCTTTATCAATCCTTTCAGCAACAAAACTTTAACAACCAAGCAGCGGGGGATGAGTCTCTTCTCCAAACTGTAACACATGACCTCTGGGGATTTGGCAATCATTACCGACGGCCACCCCATCTTATTTACTAAAAATTCCATTGCTAGCATTAGTTTCTTCTCCGACACAATCATACATACCGGGTGCCTCCTGAAAGCAGAGACAAGATCATCCTCAGACCATCCCCACCTCTTATAAACTTGGCGATTTCGATTACATGCAGACCTATTGCTACCACACAATGCTTTTATTGCCGGCACCGAAGTTGATTTTTGCAGATTAAAACCCAGTTGCTTAACCTCGTCCACAACTTTAACAATCTCTTCACGCTTTACCATTAAAACTTTTGGGTGATGAGCAAGCAACAGAGAAATGCAGGAATAGGGCATACCTGATTCTTTCAAAATCTCAATATTTGGGGCAACATTCTTGGAGTGGCCGTCCTTGAAAATCCGCGAGCCATGCTTGAAAACAGAAGCGACATTTTTCTTAGAAATCAAACTCCGAAGGAAATCATAAGTGGGTAGAATCCGGTTGTTCAAGCTCGTAGTCAAAAGCTTCGGTTGATACGCCAGAGATTTTGCAAGCTCCTCCTTTGAAACTCCAAGAGAAGTGAAAAACTCAAGCTTTGGCAAAATGGTCCTCTCAGGATGCAATTGGAAAAGTCTTGGGTATGACCTGACCATCTTCGAGATCTGGGTTGCAGAGAATCCATGGTTTCTGAGAAAGGACAAAAAGTAGTCTGGTCTTTCTGGAGAACGCAGCTTGACCCTCTTGGAGGCTGAAATTGCATCTTCTGGGGACAACCCACATGAGCTTATGAGGTAATTGACTGTGAAATCGTTGTGGTTTTCTGAAGTTTCAGAGGTGAAATGTCTGCAGAGTAGCAGCTGATGTTGAAGAGGAAAATGTGAGGGTTTTGGATCTCCAGAGACAAATCGTTTGAATGTGGAAGCAACTCTACTGGAACTGGAAGATTGAGAATAACCCAATCGGAGGGCGAGGACCTTCAATTTGGAGAGCGATACCATGTCCATAATAGTTAGATGATGAATTTCAAATTTTGAATTGGATGGAAACGCCCCCAAAACCCTTCCTGTTCTTCCGTTTAGTCTTTTGGGTTTTCGGTTTGCCTGGTGCTCTATTCACACATTTTTTTCACTTCGCACATCTTCTATTGGTGGATTGTGCTATTTATACACCATTTTTAACCGTCAACACAAACCTCTTAGTTTTAGATTGTTAGATCAAATAAATTTTAAAAAAAATCAAAAAATAGAAATTAACAAGAAGCGTGTGGGATGTAAAAATAAGTGTGTGTATAGTACGAACCAGGATCCTCGTCGGATCCATTCCCTAGGGATCACGCAATCGTGTCCGTTTATTGTATATCGTGCGACCAGTTTTCGTTAGGTACTATTTATATTTGAATTTTAAATTTTAAATGATTTATGACCGCACGATATACAGTGAACGGATACGATTGCGTGATCCCTAGGATCCCTAGGGAATGGATCCGGCGAGGATCCTGGTTCATATAGTACCTGATCTTCTCCAATTCGATTAAACAGTAAAAATTTGGGAGGAATGCACAACAGCTGTTTGTCTAACACAACAATAACAAAAAATGTTTAGTTTTATTACAAGCAGAGGAGTTGGATTACCAAACAAGGCCAAACAAACTAAACTGAGACTTTTCACACACCATTTGTTAAATTATTTTTTTTTCTTCAATTCATTCAATCCGACCTTAGTGTTGGCGAATAGCACTAACCCTCTTTTATTCAGATTAGCTTTTGCTTGCATGAGTCTAAGATCAATTCAACGGAATTGGATCCACTCCAGACCTTAGTGTCTTTACCAACCAAATAGGGTAAAGACGGTGCAAACAAAACAGTGTGGATACAATATTGATCATAATAAGATCCCTATGGCCTTGCAAAGTAGGCTAACACAAGGGAATCACAATGCAGAATAGTACTAACCACCCAACCATTGTCACTGAAAATAAGGCTAGCTACTTGTGGATAACAACTAGCATAGCAGAACAGGGATAAAGTCGCAGACAAAAGTTGATATATCAGACACTGATATCTTACACATCTTAAAATTTGATATATCAGACAAAAGTTTTGTCATTCCTTCATATCGATAGTAGATTAAATTGAAACCAAAGAAGTAACATAGGTGTGCATTCTACCGAAGGCAATTCCAGGATGAACAAGGTCAAGGACCATTGATCATATAGTTGAATGCACCACAATCACAGAGAGCAGAGCAGGTCAAATCTCAAGTTAATTTCAAATAAGAGAGTATCCGTATAACAAAAACACTAGACAGTGGAACGGGAAGACGAAAAAATGAATTTCATCTTTCTTCATCCATGACTACCAATTGAATTCATCTCTAGGAAAATATACTGAGCCAAAAGCTAGATGCTACCAATGTCAATGAGCAGTGCTGCATCTACGATACTACATCACAACTTCAACTTTTCCTTGATACACACTCAATAACCGAGGTACTTCATCTATATATCCGGCCACAAACTTCGCCAAGAAGAATTTCTCTGCAGGGAGGATTACAGAATACAAACTCACATATTCAATTTCCTTTATCAATCCTTTCAACATCAAAACTTTAACAACCGAACACCTTGGGAATTGGGATTATTCGCTTCTTCAAACTGGGCATTTGGCAATAACTCGTGCCGGCCATCCCATTTTGTTCACTAGAAATTCCATTACCTGCATCATTTTCTTCTCCGACTTGGTCATACAATGTGGGAACCGCTTGAAAGCAGAGAGAACATCGTCCTTTGACCAACCCCACCTCTTATAAGATTCACAACTATGATTCCATATGGACTTACTACACAAAGTATTTATTGCCATGACAGACGTTGATTTTTCCAGATTAAAGCCCATTTGCTTAACCTCATCCACAACTTTGCCGAAATTCTCAGGATTTCGTATTAAAGATCTAGGAAAATGAGCTAGCAACAGAGAAATACATGATTGGGGCATAGCTAGTTCTCTCAAAATCCCAATATTCGGCGCCAGATTCTTCGAATGGCCTTCCAAAAAAATCCGCGAGCCGTTCTTCAAAAAAGCAACAATTTTTTTCCCAGAAAGCAGATTCCCAAGGAAAAGGCAAGTGGGTTTTATCCGCTTCTGCAAGTTCACATCCAAAAGACCAGGAACGGAAGCAATAGTTTTTGCAAGCTCCTCCCTTGAAATTCCAACAGACATGAAAAACTCAAGCTTTGGCGAAAGTGTTTTTTCCGGATAGCCCATGAGAAGTTGCGGGCGTGATCTGATGAGCTTGGAGATCTGGGTTGCAGAGAATCCATGGCTTCTGAGAAATGACAGAACAGAGTCTGCTCTTTCGGGGGATCGCAACTTGACCCGCTTGGATGCTGCAATTGCACCTTCCGGAGACAACCCGCATGATTTTATGAGGTAATTGACTGTGAAATCGTGCTGGTTTTGTGAAATTTCTAAGACCGAGTGTCTGCAGAGTATCAGACTTCGAAGAGAAGAAACAAAAGGCGAGGGATTTAGACCTCCAAGCCCAACAACAAATCTTTTAGTTTTAGTTTTGGGAAACAGGTAGGCCTGGCAATTTCTGACACGACCCGATAACCCGACACGACACGACACGAAATTAACAGGTGTTTGGGTCGACACGATAACGAATCGGGTCTTATCGGGTAACCCGATAAGCACCTGTTAAGATAACGGGTTGGGTCGGGTATACACGTGGGTAAACACGATACACGATAAGCAGAATATTATTTTTATAATTTTATAACCCTAAAAAAATATTGTAATAATTATATACATTAATTTTACAATTTTATACCCCTAAAAATTATAATAAATATATATATATATATATATTAAATTTTATAAAAACTATAATGCATATTAATTAATAATTTAATATGCATGATCATGCATTTGTCAACTTGCCGTCCTTTTTGAAGAAAAAAAATGGAGGGAAAATGAAAATGTTAAGAAAAGTTGAAAATAAAACAAAAAAGTGAGGGAATTAGGGAAAGATGTTGGAGGGAAAAGTGAAAATGATAAGAAAAAGTTGAAAAGGAAACAAAAAAGAGAGGGAAAAATGAAAATTAATAGAAGTGGTGAGAAATTTTTTTTTTTTTTTTAAGTTATTAACTTTTTATCACACACATGACTGTCATAACATATCTCACTATTTTTATAATGAACACGTGACACGTGATGTATGTACTATTCCGTGTACCAGTCAATTATAATTTATACGCACAAAATAAATAGATTTAAATATATTTAATAAATATATATATATACACACACACACACACGGAACTTGATTGATGGCATACGAATTCTCCAAAACTAATTTCAACGATCCAAACCGTCAAAATTGTTTGTATATGCTTGGAGATCACATCAGCAAAAAATCACAAAAAAAAAACATTCAGAGATCAAGTAACGGGACAAAGCTTTTCAACGGTTATAAACGAAAAATCACTATTTAACGGTTATTTTAACTCCGATTTTGATGATTTTTTATAACTACACTTCTTGACCCTATATGAATACAATGAATGAATTCGATCTTCAATTTAAAATATTTACACAAGTGGATACCACAAAATCTTATGTTATACTTAATAAAAGTATAAATAAACTCTAAGTGTTAGTCAATCTATCGTTTTACGAATTCTCCAAAACTAATTTCAACGATCCAAACCGTCAAAATTGATTGTATATGTTTGGAGATCACATCAGCAAAAAATCACAAAAAAAAAAACATTCAAAGATCAAGTAACGGGACAAAGCTTTTCAACGGTTATAAACGAAAAATCAAGATTTAACGGTTATTTTAACTCCGATTTTGATGATTTTTTATAACTACACTCCTTGACCCTATATGAATACAATGAATGAATTCGATCTTCAATTTAAAATATTTACACAAGTGGATACCACAAAATCTTATGTTATACTTAATTAAAGTATAAATAAACTCTAAGTGTTAGTCAATCTATCATTTTACGAATTCTCCAAAACTAATTTCAACGATCAAAACCGTCAAAATTGTTTGTATATGCTTGGAGATCACATCAGCAAAAAATCACAAAAAAAAAAACATTCAAAGATCAAGTAACGGGACAAAGCTTTTCAACGGTTATAAACGAAAAATCAAGATTTAACGGTTATTTTAACTCCGATTTTGATGATTTTTTAACTACACTCCTTGACCCTATATGAATACAATGAATGAATTCGATCTTCAATTTAAAATATTTACACAAGTGGATACCACAAAATCTTATGTTATACTTAATAAAAGTATAAATAAACTCTAAGTGTTAGTCAATCTATCATTTTACGAATTCACCAAAACTAATTTCAACGATCAAAACCGTCAAAATTGTTTGTATATGCTTGGAGATCACATCAGCAAAAAATCACAAAAAAAAAACATTCAGAGATCAAGTAACGGGACAAAGCTTTTCGACGGTTATAAACGAAAAATCAAGATTTAACGGTTATTTTAACTCCGATTTTGATGATTTTTTATAACTACACTCCTTGACCCTATATGAATACAATGAATGAATTCGATCTTCAATTTAAAATATTTACACAAGTGGATACCACAAAATCTTATGTTATACTTAATAAAAGTATAAATAAACTCTAAGTGTTAGTCAATCTATCATTTTACGAATTCTCCAAAACTAATTTCAACGTTCCAAACCGTCAAAATTGTTTGTATATGCTTGGAGATCACATCAGCAAAAAATCACAAAAAAAAAACATTCAAAGATCAAGTAACGGGACAAAGCTTTTCAACGGTTATAAACGAAAAATCAAGATTTAACGGTTATTTTAACTCCGATTTTGATGATTTTTTATAATTACACTCCTTGACCCTATATGAATACAATGAATGAATTCGATCTTCAATTTAAAATATTTACACAAGTGGATACCACAAAATCTTATGTTATACTTAATAAAAGTATAAATAAACTCTAAGTGTTAGTCAATCTATCATTTTACGAATTCTCCAAAACTAATTTCAACGATCAAAACCGTCAAAATTGTTTGTATATGCTTGGAGATCACATCAGCAAAAAATCACAAAAAAAAAACATTCAGAGATCAAGTAACGGGACAAAGCTTTTCGACGGTTATAAACGAAAAATCAAGATTTAACGGTTATTTTAACTCCGATTTTGATGATTTTTTATAACTACACTCCTTGACCCTATATGAATACAATGAATGAATTCGATCTTCAATTTAAAATATTTACACTAGTGGAATTTATATACTTAATAAAAGTATTGAAGGCAATAGATCAAGCCAAAGTTCCAATACAATTTCATGATGTTCGATGTAAATTGAAGATTTTGTAAATGGAGGTGTAAACTTTTAAGAAAGACTTACAATTTTAAAAACAAAAACTCTTTATCCTTGCACATTTAATATTTGTAATAGATTAGTAGTGTATGTATTATTTTTTTTATTAGGCTTTCATTTTCGAGTGTAGATATAGTACTTGAACGAGAAATATTTTAATGTTTTCAAGTAATATTTATGTCGCAATGTGTGGTATGTGCAAATTGTAAAAAAATATATTTTTTTCTTAACGGGTCATAACGGGTCGGGTCACTTTACCCGTTGGGTAAAGTGACACGACCTGTTAAGGACCCGTTAAGATAACGGGTGTGACACGACACGACCCGTTAAGATAACAGGTGTTACACGAAAACGACATGAACACGACAGACACGACCCGTTTGCCAGGCCTAGAAACAGGGAATAACACAATCTGGCGGCCTTCAAGTTGAAGAGGCTTGCCATGTTAGAATTAGAGATGGGCAAGGGTTATAACAGATGGATAATCGCGGTTATTTATTTATGATCATTTAAATTTTTACTTATATAATTGTTTACCTGTTGGGTATTTGTATAAACGGGTATAATCATATCTATAACTGTTTATAAATGGTTAATCATACCCATAGCCGTATACCCATTTACCCATAACTGCATACATATTGACCTATAACTGCATACCCGTTTACTTTTTTTTTTTTACCCGTCTACCTATTTTTTTAACAACTTGAAAATTAAAAAGAAATTCGTCATAATTTTCTTTTTTCTAACTATTAAATACCGTTATAAGTAAATTTAACATGTATTTTTATATTAACGGCAATATTATTTATGAATATATGTGATGTCTCCTAATTATTTGACAGTCAATTTATTACAAGAATCATGCATGGTTGTAGGTTAATCATATATATATATATATATATATATATGTAAGTACGCATTAGTCTGCTAATAAGCATATATATATATATATATATATATGTAAGTACACATTAGTCGGCTAATAAGCTAATTTGATACATATTTGGATTTTTATTTAGAAATATATGTTCATCGATCCAAGCCATTTAATCGATTTCTAATTTTGGGGTCAAATATTTATTGAAAATTCGAGGCCAATTAAATATATATATATAAGTACGCATCATCTAATAATAACATGTTTCTAAATGCTTAAGGTAATCATTATCTTGAATTGGTCAAAGTTCCAAAAGACTCGAAAACAAAACTGTTGAACACTTTAATGCTTTAGCATATTCAATCACATATATTAAACATTAGCCCATCCTATCAACTATATTTTTCTCTCAAGTGAGGCATAAATGTGTGTGTGTGTGTGTGTGTATATATTATATGACCCTTTATAACCAAATATATCTCGGGATACTAAACCTAGTTAGAAACTAATTTTTTTTTTTTTTAGTTTTACATATATTAAAATAAACGGTTAAATGGGTACTCGTTTATAACCACGGATAATATCCATAACCACCCATTTAAATTTCACGGGTAAATGGTTATACCCATAACCGTTTATTTATCTAAATACTTACTCAAAACCATAATCGTCAAATTTAAATGGACGGATAACAGGGGTTACTGATAACCAATGGGTATTTGCCCATCCCTAGTAAGAATTTTCCTAACCAAGCCCATCGGGCCGTTGAAATTTTATCCAATGGCTACAATTATTATAACTTTTAGAGAGGCCCTCTGTTTGTAGCCGTTGGATAAAATGGCTCGATGACCTTGGTCAAGAGAATCTTCACCCTTTGCTCAGGAGAAGATCCTGATCCGCATGTTTTGATATGGGTCTAATGTATTGCATAGTCATAGGTAGGGTCTAATAAGTAGAACAATTAAAGTGTTCATAATTTGAAAACAAAATTGCATCAACTGTCGTTGAATGTTTTATCATGACTCTTCCAAAATTAACATGGAACTTTAAGTTAAACATCAAATCTCATCATTTCATAAAAAAAACTCTCATCTTTTTTAGTGTAAAATATATCATTGTATTAAAATAAAATAAAAAGTTATTCATCAAATCTCATCGTTTCATCAAAAACTCTATCCGACTCCTGTTTTGAATTTTCCTCGCGATTCCTACATATTAGTATCCAAATTTGAATTTGAATTTGCATGAAGTTATGAGAACTACAAGTAGTTTTACATGTTTTCGTTGAGTCGTTTACAACAGTAAGCTTCATTTTTGTTAGTATTTGTTACATGATTCGCAAGCATTATACATTGATTGTCTTATGTAAGTAATTGCTCAAGAGGCTTTTGACATTGATTGTGTTAGCTTCAGGGGATTTTAATATTACCAAGATGGAGGACTACATCTTACTGTTAGAATCATATAAAATTATTTATTCCACCAGATAGGTAGTTACAATACGATAGGTAGTTTAGCTTGTACAAGTACTTATATGGCAGGTAGTTCAGACTATAAAAGTACTTATATAATATGTAACAACCCGTCCCGGAATTTACGTAAGAAAATGGGTATTTTTGTATTTTCACTAAGTTTGGGGGATACTTTCCATTTTAAAAATTGTTTTTGAGCCTTAATTGGTGAGCCCAAGGGGCCCACCCCCTGTTTTTGTCCCCCGGTTCCTTCCCTTTCCCTTTTCTTTTCTTTTTTTTCTGAAAAGTCTTCTCCTCTCTTCTCTCTTTCTTCCTCCGTGCTCTCTCTTTCCCCCTCCTCTCGGTGCTCTTTTCTCCGAGCAGAACACACCCACACACACACACACACACACCCATGCCCACACCTATAGCTCTTTTCGAACCCCATGGTTGTGTTTTGGACGTCAAATCACGAAGAAACCACCTCGGAGACATTTCCCAGTTTTCCGGCGAGCACCGTCCCTTTCGAGGCGATTTCCGGCCAAACCACGGCGAGTTGGCCGGCGTGCGAGGTATCAATCTCTTCGTCTCGCTGAGTACTACAACTTTCCTTTTTGTTTCACCTAATTTCATTGAGTATTGAAGAAGTTATGCTCATTTGAATCTTACCCAGTTTCCGGCGGACACCGGTGGCTTCCAAGCTGTTTTCCGGCCAACTCCGGCCACAATGACGGGAACCAAGGGTATATTTCGATTCCTTACCTTCGGGGCTTCAATTTGGTATATTGAATGACATGTTTTGGTTGAGTTTTGAGCTCCAACGGAGCTTGGGAATTCTCCGGCCGAAATCCGGCCTTCTCCCTCATTGGACTCCGGCGAACACCCAAGGCCTTTGGGCCTTTTCTGCCAAGCCCAAAACCTGGGCAGCCCAACCCAACACCCTTTGTAATTAGGCCTTTGGGCCGTTTGAGTCAACGGTCAAAGTTGACTTTGACCTCGGGTTGACTTTTTCGGTTTTCGTGCGGGACCCCCCTAGGCTAACTTCGACGTCCTGAACCCGTTTCTGATGTCTGTTTTCCCAAATTCAATCGTTTGAGTAGAGTTTGACTAAATGTACCATTTATGTGCTTAGGGGCAATTATCGATGGCGTTTCCTTCTTCGCTAGATGACGTGGCTTTTCGACGGCGAAGTACTGTGAGTGGACCCCTTCTAAAAATGCATGTTTTGATAGTAGAAAAGCATACATGAAAAGCATGATTTGATGATTATGTTTTATGAAACGTTTTACGAGATAACATGCTTACTGAGGCTAGTTTGAATTATTACTATTTTTCCTATAACCCATGTTCTTATAGAATATCTGATGGATGACGATATGATATTTAGAACATGTTTAGAACACCTCTTTATAGTATAGATGATGGATGACTTTATACTATGAAGTTGATTTTCAATATATGTATGTTCACTGGTTTTGTACTTACCTAGTGGTCCTTTCCGCTACGGGACGTAGGGATAGATCCGGTCGGTCCCGGGCGACGGTTTGGTGTTGGCATAGGGCCTGGAGTGTGTTTTCCTCTGACTGTCTGCTTAGAGACGGGGAGCCGGCACGGGGCCTGAAGTGTATTTTCCTCTGACTGTGTGCTCAGAGACGGGGAGCCGGCATGGGGCCTGAAGTGTTATATCGGACATTCACTAGTGTTTATTATTTATGCGAATTATGATTTGAGATATTGCACAACATGCTAGGTTTCGGAAAACCTATGTTTATCATTATATATAAGTGTTTTCATAAAACCTGGGGGTTAGTATGTTGATAAATGCTTTATTATATATATATCAACTTGGTCCACTCATGTTTGTTTTGCGCCCCCTTCAGGACTTAGAATCGAGGCATACAATCCCGACGTCCAGGCACATTCGCATCGGCATCTTCGAGTCCTCTTGGTGTAGGACCCACTCCTTGGTTTCATTCAATTTTATATTATTTTCTTTTAGTGTTCTAGATTAGTGGTGTGCTCTGAACACGGTCCTTATTTGCATATTCATTATTCTTTTATATTTTTAAGCCTTATTTATCCTTTGTTTTCAGCATTTGCATTCAATAAATGGCTTTCGTCACCTTCGGGTGTCGGCCAGCACGTGCCTATCCTGGTATTCGGGGAATATCGGGGTCGGGGCGTGTCATAATAGGTAGTTCAGATTATAAAAGATCAGTTGAAATCTAAGTTTATGCCGACTAATATTATAATATGATAGGTAGTTTAGCTTGTACAAGTACTTATATGACATGTAGTTTAGACTGTAAAAGTACTTACATGATAGGTAGTTTAAAAGGTAAAAGATCAGCTAAAATCTGGGTTTATACCAACTAATAGGGTACCTGAATTGAAAAAAAAAATAGAAAAATAATATAACTAATAGCGAGGCCCCCAAGAGATTTATAGGTGTCCAAAATTTTGGAAATGCCCTAAATTAATTTTAGGAAATATGTGGTGCGAATAGAATGACTCTAACTTTGGCTTATAGCACACATTTTTTTGTGAAAAAAAATTGAAATTTTTAGCTTTAAGAAATATTTTGGATTGGAGTTAAGGAAAATATTGCAAAACCGTTGGATGTGATCCTACCAATTATTAGGTCTTGAAACTATTTTTAATTGATTCTTAAAGTGAGAAAATAGAAAAATATCTTTAAATTTAGGTTTTAAATCATTGATTACAAGTCTTTAAAAATGAATTATAATATATTTTGCACGGAAAAAATATATTTTGAAAAACATGAATATGATAGTTTGTTGTCATGGTAAGAGAAATAAAAGAAACTTTAACAAAATAAAAAATAAAAATAAAAAACTGAAAAAAAAAATTGAAAAGGGAGGGATCGGTAATAGCATAGCGACGTTTTCTTCTATCCGTCGCTATCTTTTTAGCGATTATTCCCAAGAAGTATAGCTCGCAAAGTACCGATCGTATCATTTTCTATGTTTTTTTTCTTTTTCCATTGAATAGCTATAGTAGAGTAAAATAGTAATCACAATGCAAAATATCAACCTAACAACAAAAAGTGCTGACACTTGGAGTCCTATTCATGAACCTAAATAAAAAAATAAAATAAAATAAAAACTAAAAATTGGACTAATCTAATTGTTAGGCCATAAAATTGAGAAATGGATCCTGCATTGTGATTCCCATCGTGTCATGGAAGTTATGGGTTAGATATCCAAACCCAGACATGCTGCAAACTTCGATAGAAAGAGGGAAAGAAGAGGTAGAAATCTCTTGGAATATTATTTTATCCCCAACTGTGTATTCCCTGATCATGTTTTTAGACGTCGTTTCCATGATCAATACTTTGTGCAAAAAAAGGATGTTTTTCATGTTCTAGGTCTTCTTTCTAAGCAAAAAAATTATTGTTGCCTTGCGAATGCTTGCATATGGAACATCTACAGATCAAGTGAATGAGATAACGAGGATGGAAAAATCAACTCTTCTGGAGTACCTCATGCGATTTTCCTCTGCAATCGAAGCCCTTTATACCACTGACTACATCCGGAAACCTACGCTAAGGGACCTGCAAAGGCTGCTGAGGAAGGGTGAGATGCGATGCTTCCCTAGCATGATTGGAAGCATCGACTGCATGCACTGGACCTGGAAAAACTGTCCAAGTGCATGGCAAGGAGCGTATGGCGACAAAAAATGAGCCAAAAGTATCATTTTGGATGCGGTGGCTTCATTTGATACATGGATTTGGCATGCATTTCTTTGGAGTTCCAGGAGCTCAAAATGACCTAAATGTCCTTGCCTAATCTCTAGTCTTCCACGAAATGCTGCAAGGCAAATCACCCAGAGTCACATACTCAGTCAATGGCCATACATACGAAGGGCCGTACTACCTTGCACATGACATTTACCCAAGGTGGACAACTTTTGTCAAAACAGTCTCACATCCACAAAGTGAAAAAGAAAAACACTTTGCAAAATGTCAAGAAGGGTGTAGGAAGGATATGGATCGTTGTTTTGATATCCTGCGAGCTCGTTGGGCGATTGTCAGGTCAACAGCCAAAATGTTTGATGTCGAGGCTCTTTGATCCATCATGATGACGTGTATCATTCTCCACAACACGATTGTGGAAGATGAGTATGTTTATGATGTCGTCGATGAATACGAGCTAGACACAATGAATAACTCAAGAACACGTATCTATTGTGCTCATGATGCCACCGAAGATTCTGTGCAACACGAGCCATTAGAACGGGATGGATGTTACAATCAATTGATCGTTGAGCGGTACACTTCAATGTAAGAGCCATACTGGCACTATACCCGTCAAACTAACTTGATTGAGCACCTGTGGGGATTGCAACAAGGTCAAGATAATTAAAAGGAGTTTGTGGTGGAAGAATAAAGTTCTTAGCTTATTTAGTGTAATTTTTTTAAGTTTATTTAGTGAGTTTATGTAATTTTATGCGGTGTGTTTTGTTAATAAGTTTATTTGGTTAGTTTATGTATTTTTTTTTTCGTGTGTTTTTTTTTTAAGTTTATTTGCTGTGTTTAAATAAAGTACTACAATATTTAAGAAATTACATCTATTACTAAAAATAAATAAAAAATTACATAATGTACTACAAATAAATAAAAAATTACATAGAGTACTAAAAATAAATAAAAAGTTACATAAAGTCCTAAAAAAAAGACAAAATTATATAAAGTACTAAAAATTAAAACGAAATTAAATAAAGTACTACAAATAAATACGAAATTATACAAAGTATGTGGAGCTAGGATATGTGCTACTAGGATCTTTGTTGTTATGATCTGTGGAGCTATGATACGTGGAGCTAGGATCAGTGTAGCTAGAACCCCTTCGAGTTGTTTCTGTGTCTCTTGCACACCTTCTTTGCACCACGTCTCTTTTTTTCCGATGTCCAAAAATATTTTGAATTATGAGACAGTTTTACAAGAGGCTTATTCATAGTGTCACGATCTGCTTGAGCCATTCTTTCTTCTCTAAGCATCTCGTTTTCTCGATTAAGTGATTCTCTAATCATCTCATTTTCTCGATTAACTATTTCTCTTTGTCTCTCAGCCTCTGCATCACGTCTCTCAGTAGCTGCTAATATTGCTGCAATAGCAGCAACTTTTTCCTCATCTCTAGCCGCTTCCCGCGCCATGTTCAGTTCACCTTAGTGCACAAGTTCGTCCATGTATTTTGTGTAGTCATTTTTGGAAGAACTCTTTTTTTTCTTTGCCGTCTTCTTACCTTGAGGCCTTAGGGACCGACGAGTCGCCTAGGTCTCCAGCACTTCTTCGGGCGTCTCTTTCGGCACCTCTTCAAATATGTCTTCTTCCTGTGCGGTCGTGTCTTGTTCTGGCAAACTGTGTAGAGAGACGCCGTGTATAACAACTTCTGGACCTGTTGGCACAATTCTGTATCTGGGACAATTTTTTACAACTTCCCAACATTCTCATCGCCGAATGATTTGTTGTGATTCTTCACATTGTAAAATGTTTGTGCTTGTAGTGCCTATAAAATGTGGGATAAGACAACATTATAAAACTCAGGTGTAACACAAATAAATAAATTAAAATATTGATGCAGGTGGGATACATATAAATAAATAAAAATATTATCATCTGATCTGCTAAACTCCTCCCACTACTCAGATTAATGGAAGCTTGAGATAGAGCGCTTTTCCAACAAATAAAGGATATGTTGAGTTTTTTCCAACGACCTTGAAGACCTTGACTACTTCTGGCGCATTTTACAAGCCTAACGCAAAACACTTCTGTAATACTACTCCACATTTCTCACAACTCCATCTCATTACCCGTAATTGGGTCATGAGTAACTTGAACCCAGCATTGACACAACGTAACATCTTTGATGGTCTTTCACGTAGCCATTTTTTTCACACAAAAGGTATATGAAAGCTTTGGTAGAAAGTTTTGAAAATATTGAAATGTGGTGTAAGGTTGAAGATGATGGTTAGGTATTTATAAGAAAAAATAAATTTTTTTTTAAAAAAAAAATCTATATTTTTTCTGTATTTTTAACAATTTTAAAAAAAAAATTATTAATTTTTTATTAAGTAAATTAATTTGAACCGTTGGATTTGAAAAAGGTTCAAATCCAACAGCCTATAAGTATGACATGTGGCCAACGGTCATAATTCTAACTGTTGGAGTTTTTTTTTTTTTTTTTAGCCTGAAAATCATGGACCGTTGATATTTGGATTGAATGGCCCAGAACACGCCACATCATCTAGCCGTTTGATTTCAAATTCAAAATTTTTTGATCGTTGGAAATCCACCAGTCCATGACTGGCCACGTGGCCTTCTCATCAGACAGGTGAGTGCACCTGCACATGTGGGCCCCGTCTCTGTTTTCTTGTCGGCGACGGACACCTAGTTGCACGTGCTTCCCACGCACCTGGCACAAAAAAAAATTAAAATGGCCCGTTAAGTCATGCTAGCGTCAACATGACGTCACATAGACCGGGTCTTGGCTTAGCACGTTCTAGACCGGCCTATGGGCTGTTAGCCGACCTATAGGTATGGGCTGGAGGGGATTGATTGGGTGCCGGGCCATTTTGGCTGCTGGGTGCCAGCCTAATCCATCCCAGTGGACTTGCTCTTAGGCTTTGACAAAAAAAATAAAAAAATAAAAATTACGAACTTTCTATGGGCTTCGCTTTGAGGACTTATATGGTGACAAACCGATATGGTAGCATCTTGTATCAATAAAATAAATATGTGTAAGGTTTTATTTACATATTCTTGTTTCTGTGACACAGGATGTCATGTGACGATGTATTCATACCATGTAAGTTGGCCTCCTGCACATAACTCAAAAGAGCAACGTAGATGATGATATCGTAATCAAATATTAATGTCATCTTAACAACGTTACATTGACGTACTAATACCAAGTATCGACTCATATCAAGAAATTTCTATTGAGTATCAATGTCGTTATCGTGGCATGGATATTCAATTGGGATATAGAAAGATCCAAAAGAAGCAGTCTATAGAAAGACTCTCTTCCTTGTATTGTAAGTTCTAATAAACACACGAGACCTGATATAGCAGCTAGATAAGGCCTCAACTCATTAAATACCTAGCTCCAGAGGAGTGTCACATTTTCTGACGAAGGCAACAGCAGATATGAATTACCTTTGAAGAATTAGAAAGTTAGTGTGACACAGATCAACTTACCACGAATAACATAAATAAAAAAATACAGAAGAAGAAAGTTTCATTGGGAAATTTGAGCTCGTTTCGGGTTTTCGATTACCTTTGAAGAAATGCACCAGAAAAATTGTGGAATAGATTGTAACTTTGAGTACCAAGTTGTTGATTGCAAACAAGGAAGACAAAGGATACCAAGCAATAGACATCAAGCACCCAACGACAAAAGAGTTTATGTGGTTCAGTCTCTATTTACGACCAAAAATTAGGCGAACTGGGATGTGCACTCGCTGTAGAGAAAGTATAACTTCACAGCATGAACAAACTGATGCAAATATAATGAATCCGGCATCCACATTGTCCGTGACATAAGTAATGAGGTTACAGTGTTCCATCCTTCACATGCAGAAATGACTTGATTCTAGTCCCTGACGAACACAATTTACAGCCACACCGGATTCATTCTTTTTTAAGCTAAGGCGAGTGCTAAGAAAACAGCGCAGGGGATTCATAACAACACAATGACACTTATCTAGGTTACGGCCACTGAAAAAGTCTAGCTACTAGAGGGCAATTACTAACAGACGAAACTAAACTACAGACTAAACTGAATCCCATAAGAAGCAAGTAAATGTGTGTTTTCTATCAAAACCAATTTTGAGACCAACCAAATTTAAGAACCAACAACACACCTCGGACTGCAGGTCAACCCCTTCGGATATGATGGTATATATAACTACAGCAACTAGTTAGTAGAGTAGAAGATGAACAAATGTTATTTCTCTTTGATCGTGACTAACAACCGAGCATAAGTAAACCAATACCAAAAAGTTGGCTTTTACCTCTCCTGACCAGCCAATGTCATACATCCTGGATTTCAACTTTCCCCCGATACACACTAAGTAATCCAGGTACTTCATCTATATATCTGGCCACAAACCTCTCCAAGAAGCCTTTCTCCGTATAGCTCATCAGAGAACACAAACTCACATTTTCGATTTCCTTTATCAATCCTTTCAACAACAAAACCTTAACAACCGAACACCTCGGGATAATTCTCTTCTCCAAACTGTAACTCACAATAGTCGGACATTTGACAATTGATCTTTGCGGCCATCCCATCTTGTTCACTAAAAAATCCATAACCTGCATTATTTTCTTCTCCGACTTAGTCATACAACGCGGGAACCGCTTGAAAGTAGAGAGAACATCATCCTCTGACCAACCCCACCTCTTGTAAGCTTCACAATTACGACTCCATATGGACTTACTATTACCACTAGATAATGCTTTTATTGCTGCAACAGACCTTGATTTTTCCATATCAAATCCCATTTGCTTAACCTCATCCATAACTTTAGCAAAATTCTCAGGCTTTTGTGTTAAAGTTCTAGGAAAATAAGCCAGCAACAAAGAAATACATGATTGGGGCATACCGAATTCTCTCAAAATCTCAATATTTGGCGCCACATTCTTTGAATGGCCTTCCGAGAAAATCCGCAGGCCGCCGTTCTTCAATAAAACAACGAAGTTCTTCTCAGAAAGCAGGTTCCTAAGGAAATGGCAAGTTGGTAGAATCCGTTTCTCCAAGCTTGTGACCAAAAGAAGCGTTTCATATGCCAGAGTTTTTGCAAGGTCCTCCCTTGAAACTCCAAGAGAAACGAAAAACTCAATCTTTGGCAAAAGGGTTTTCTCCGGATTACAACTGAGAAGTCCTGGGCAAGACCTGACAATCTTGGAGATATTGGTTGCAGAGACTCCATGGCTTCTGAGAAAGGACAAAACGGAGTCTGCTCTTTCGGGGGATCGCAACTTGACCCGCTTAGAAGCTGAAATTGCACCTTGTGGAGACAACCCACATGAATTTATGAGGTAATTGACTGTGAAATCGTGGTGGTTTTTTGAGATTTCTGAGGTGAAACGTCTGCAAAGTATCTCGTTTTGAAGAGTAAAATGTGAGGGTTTTACATCTCCAACAACAAATCTTGTAGTTTTGGAAAATAGTGAATACCCCAATCTGCCGGCCTCCAGGTTGCAGAGGGCTGCCATGTTAGACGGCGCCGGCACTGACCAATTTCAGGTGGAAAATCCAAAACTTCGGGGGCTCTGTAGAAATTTATTGGCAAACTTTTGGGCTTGGGTTGGGAGAGCTTTAATTCGTCTGCTAAATATTAAATTTTGGGCTTTAGCAGCACTATTGTAGTCTATGACCAACTCTAATGTCTGAATTCAACCACAAGTGGGTGGTGAGGTATATTGCCCTTATATCACGGTATTTGAATTTTGTTGATTTTTTAATTTAATATATAATTTAACAAATTTAACGTTTGACAAAAAAAAAAAATTTGAAATTCAAACTTACATATTTGTCTACAAAAAAATAAAATTAACCTCTATAAATAGTGGATGTCACTCAACCCTGCATACCTAAATTTCAACACCTAAAATGTATTAATTGTTATGGACTGATTTGAACCTTAATTATTTTTGTAATGATTTTTTTTTTAACTATTTGCAACATCATCACATGATGACATACTCAGTTAACACTAGTGTTTTAATCCTAATTTCATTAAAAGTATGATTATGTAAATTTTAATAGACGATGTGTAATATTTTATAGATAGTTTCGTTGTTGCGGAGCACTGAGTGGAACTCATGCTACAGTAAACGACCCTAGTACATTGCCAATCAGCTCAATCATTTTTCCCCAAAAGAAACCAAACAGTGGCCACAAGCACTGCACTGCTTTTTTGTTAAGACAAGGTCTACTTCCTTACGTTGCCACCCCATCTTCAGTAAATGGTATGTAGCCTGGTAAACGGGTCGTGTTTGTCTTGTTCGTATCGATTTCGTATAACATCTGTTATCTTAACAGATTGTGTCGTGTCACACCCGTTATCTTAACTGATCTTTAACAGGTTGGGTCACTTTACTCGACCTGTTATAACCCATTTAGAAAAATATATTTTTTCTTAAATTTGCACATACCACACATTTCCACATAAATATTACTTCAAAACATTAAAACACATTTGTCATTTAAGTATTACATCTACACTCGAAAATAAGGATCTAATAAACAAACGTTCATACACTACTAGTCTATTATAAAATATTAAATGTGCAAGGATATGCAAAATGAAAAAGTTTTTGTTTTCAAGGTTGTGAAGCCTTTCTCAAAAGTTTAAACCTTGCCAATGGAACTCAAGGCTTGCATGTTATTCCTTTTACAAAATCCTCAACTTTCATTGATCATCACGACATAAGATTTTGTGGTATCCACTAGTGTAAATATTTTAAATTAAAGATCGAATTCATTCATTGTATTCATATATGGTCAAGGAGTGTAGCTGTAAAAAATCATCAAAATTAGAGTTAAAATAATCGTTAAATCGTGATTTTTCGTTCATAACCGTTGAAAAGTTTTGTCCTGTTACTTGATCTTTGAATATTTTTGTTTGCAATTTTTAGCGTATGCGATCTCAATGGATATACAAACATGTTTGACAGTTGGATCGTTGAAACTAATTTCGTAGAATGCGTATTCCATCAAAACAATAAATTCACTAACACTTAAGAATTTATTCATACTTTCATTAAGTATAACATAAGATTTTGTGGTATCCACTAGTGTAAATATTTTAAATTGAAGATCGAGTTCATTCATTGTATTCATTTAGGGTCAAGGAGTGTAACTGTAAAAAAATCATCAAAATCGGAGTTAAAATAACCGTTAAATGGTGATTTTTTGTTGATAACCGTTAAAACGTTTTGTCCCGTTATTTGATCTCTGAATGTTTGTTTTTTGCGATTTTTGGCGTATGCGATTTTGAAGCATATACAAACAAGTTTGATAGTTGGATTATTGAAATTAGTTTTCGTAGCATGCATATCTCATCAAAACGATAGATTCACCAACACTTAGAGTTTATTTATACTTTCATTAAGTATAACATAATATTTTGTGGTATCCAGTAGTGTAAATATTTTAAATTGAAGATGGAATTCATTCATTGTATTTATATAGGATCAATGAGTGTAGCTGTAAAAAAATCATCAAATCGGAGTTAAAATAACCGTTAAATCGTGATTTTTCGTTTATAACCGCTGAAATTTTTTGTCCCATTACTTGATCCTTGAATGTTTGTTTTTTGGAATTTTTGGCATATGCGATATCGAAGTATATACAGACATGTTTGACGGTTGGATCATTGAAACTAATTTCGTAGAATGTGTATCCCATCAAAACGATAGATTCACTAACATTTCAGAGTTTATTTATACTTTCATTAAGTATAACATAAGATTTTATGGTATCCAGTAGTGTAAATATTTTAAATTAAAGATCGAGTTCGTTCATTGTATTCATATAGGGTCAAGGAGTGTAGTCGTAAAAAATCATTAAAATCGAAGTTAAAATAACTGTTAAATCGTGATTTTTTTATCATAATTGTCGAAAATTTTTATCTCGTTACTTGATCTCTGAATGTTTTCTTTTTGCAATTTTTAGCTGATGTGATCTCGAAGCATATACAAACAAGTTTGACGGTTGGATCATTGAAATTAGTTTCGTAAAATTTGTATCCCATCAAGTTCAATGATATGTATATATTTATTAAGTAGATTTAAATTTATTTATTTTGTACGTATAACACTTAAGAAATTGAATGATATGTATATTTAAGCCGATCCAATGGTCACCAATTTTTAATATATATATATATATATATATATATATAATTATTATAGTTTTTAGTGGTATAAAATTGTTAAATTAATATATATAATTATTATAGTATTTTTTTTAGGGTCATAAAATTATAAAATTAATATTTTTCTTATCATGTATCATGTTACACACGTGTATGCCCGAACCAACAAGTTATCTTAACAGATACTTATCGGGTTACCCGATAACGACCTGATTCGTTATTATGTCGACCCAAACACCTGTTAATTTCGTGTCATGTCGTGTCGGGTTGTCGAGTCGTGTCAGAAATTACCAGGCCTAATGGTACTTATGTAAAAGTTAAAAAAAAAAAAAAATAGTGTATGGATAAATTTTGCTAGCATAGGCAGATAGGCTTGTCTTCTTCAACTTTAATTTGCATGATTCTCCTCCACTGGCGGTTCGTGCTACATTGTTTTCGAATTAAGTATCTTGGTATCCAGGTTTGTCATACTTTTTTTTTTCCTAACTTTGTGCTCTTGCTAAGCTTGTTTTTCAAGTTTAGACTTTTAGGTTTGATTTTAGAGGGATTAGGTTTCATTGTCCTTTGTATCATTCTTGTTTTTGCTTTTAGAAGACTATGGTTTATGTCCCCTTTCTTTTTCGTGTATTATTTTTTATTGTCATTGTTTTATAAGGAGTAAGATTTATGTCCCCTAATTAGGTATAATTTTTTTTTCATTATCATTAAAATTTCTCTCATACAGTCAAGTTTTCAAAAACCAAAAAAAACATGTATATATATATATGTGTGTGTGTGTGTGTGTGTGTGTGTGTACATTCTACCGAAGGTAATTCCAAGACGAACAAAGTGAAGGACCATCAATCATATAGATGAAGGCACCACAATCACAGAGAGCAAAGCAGGCCAAATCTCAAGTTAATTTCAAATAAGAGAGTAGATCAATAACGGAAGCAGCTAGACAGTGGAACGGGAAAACAGAAAATGATTATTCATCTTTCTTCATCCATGGCTACCAATTGAATTCATCTCTGGAAAAATATACCGAGCCAAAAGCTAGCTGCTACCAATGAAGCTACGAACATCATACATCCTCAACTTTAACTTTTCCTTGATACACGCTTAATAACTGAGGTACTTCATCTATATATCCGGCCACAAACTTCGCCAAGACGAATTTCTCTGCAGGGAGCATTACAGAATACAAACTCACATTTTCAATCTCCTTTATCAATCCTTTCAACATCAAAACTTAACAACCGAGCATGACACGCCCCGATCCCAATGTCTGGGGGACATCGGGATGGCCACGTGCTGGCTAACATCCAAAGGTTGCGAAGACATGTTAGAATGCATGAGAAATAATAAATATAACAATACTTAGAAATTTCAATACAATGATTATACAATTATGGAACGTGTTCAGAGCATACAACTAATCATAGACACTAAAAAGGAAAAATTGATATAAACAAAGGATGGGTCCTACACTGAGAGGACTCGAAAATACCGATGCGGGAGTGCCTTGACGCCGGGATTGTACACCTCGATTCTAAGTCCTGAGGGGGCGCAATACAAAGTATGAGTAGATCAAGTTGATATATATAAGTAGTATGAACATAAATATTTCACAACGTACCAACCCCTAGAGTTTAAGAAAGCTAGTAGCTTAATACGTGATAAGTTTTCCAAAAACCCTACCATACCATAAAACCTTTCATAAAACATATATCATATAGAGTGTGCTAAATAGTAGTACCAATATCGCCTGAAGTTAGGACATACGCCCGAAGGCAGAACATACGCCCGTAGGCAGGACATCGTCCGTAGGTAGAACATACGCCCATAGGCAGAACATACACTCGTAAGCACATATATCTCAAAACATCTTCATCGTATATAGTCATCCATCATATATACTACAAAGAGTATAAAAACATGTTCATAAATAGTATATAGTCATCAATCATATATACTACAAAGAACATAAATTCAATAAAATATGGTATTCCAAAATATTCTCAGTAAGGCATGGTAATCATAAAGTGTAAATCTAATTTACTTATAAAACGTAACCATTAAATCATGATTTTCATGTAATGCACTTCTACTATTAAAACATGCATTTTAGAAGGGGTCCACTCATAGATACTCCGCTGTCGAAGAGCCACGCAAACTAACAAAGACGGAAACACTACCATAAATGCACCTAAGCACATACAAGTTCCCATTAATAAAACTCTAATAAAATGATTGAATTTGGAAAACGGATGTCGAAAACGGATTCATGATGTCGAATTACACTAAGAAGGGTCCCGGGTAAATTTCGAAAAAGTCAACACAAAGAATATTCCAGAAAATATTCCATCCAGGTCAAACTGGTCCCGTTAACAGAGCCTGGGTTAACTGGGCTGGGTCAAAGGCTGGGTCAGCTGGGCTGGGCCGGGACTTAAAGGGTTTTGGGTTTGAGGCTACTGGGCTGAAGGCCCAAGTTTGTACAGCCCAAGGGCCTGGGTCCAATGGATTTGAGTTTTGGATTAACTGGGCTTTGTGCCTAAGCTTCGAAAAGGGTTTGGATTGCTTAAGATTGAGCTGGGTTAATTGGGCCGACTTCTATGGCCCAATTTTTTGGGCCGGAATAGTGTTCCCAGGTCGGGTTTGACCCTGTTTCAAGTTGGGTCGGCCGAGTTTCCACGAAGAAGGACACTTGAGCTATCCTAGCTCCATTCAAGCCCAAAACTCAACCAAAATAGGTCAAACAAAAAACCAAAATGAAGCCCAAGGAACAAGGAAGAGATTCGTACCAATTTCAAGGCGTGTTGTGAAACCCCACCCCCAAATTGTAATGTATTTACACATTTTTCCTTGAAAGTTTTCAAAATGTGCAATTTGGTCCCCACTTACTTACCTTATTTGGATTCACTTTTTGGATTCTCTACATCTCTTTAACTGCCACGTGGTAGCCCCTAAACTTACATGGCTCTCTATCTTTTTCCTCGATCTCTCTCTCAGTCCTCTATCCCTCTCTCTCACTCTCGTCTCTCTCTCTCTCTAGGACCACTCTCTTTCACTCCATTTCCCAATCGAACCCGTACAACTGAGCCACCATGACGACGGCGTAGCCCCACCACCACCATTTGAACATCGTTTTGTTGTTTCTTGATCGAAGAAAAACGTTTTCTTTGTCTCATTGCATCTTCGATATTGTACCTTTGAATCAAAGGATCAATGTTTGTTTGGTGCGATGGTCAGGGTCAGATCGCCGTTGTCAATTAGATTGAAGTTTGCAACCCGACGTATTACCAAGTTACTGTTCATATGTGTTTTACCAAAAATATTTGTTTTGTTGAAGTTGCTATTTCCAGCTTCTGGTTTTCAGCTTTTTTTCACCTATAACTTTGAAAAAAAACTGACTTAAAGTGTGTACCAAACACTTAAAATGCTCAACTTTTTTCATACCCACTTTTGTTAAAAGTTAAGCTAAAGGCAAACTAGGGCTAAGATCAAGTCAACGGAATTAGATCCACTCAAGACCTTAGTGTCTTTACCCTTTAAACCAAATAGGGTAAACACGGTGCAAACAAAACAGTGTGGATACACTATTGATCATAATAAGATCCTTATGGCCTTGCAAAGTAGGCTAACACAAGAGAATCACAATGCAGAATAGTATTAACCACCCAACCATTGTCACTGAAAATAAGGCTAGCAGAACAGGGACAAAGACACAGACAAAAGTTGATATATCAGACATTGATATCTTACACATCTTAAAATTTGATATATCAGACAAAAGTTTTGTCATTCCTTCGTATCGATAGTAGATTAAATTGAAACCAAAGAAGCAACCTATGTGTACATTCTACCCAAAGGAATTCCAAGATGAACAAGGTCAAGGACCATTGATCATATAGTTGAATGCACCACAATCACAGAGAGCAGAGCAGGTCAAATCTCAAGTTAATTTCAAATAAGAGAGTATCCGTATAACAAAAACAGCTAGACAGTGAAACGGGAAGACGAAAATATGAAGTTCATCTTTCTCCATCCATGACTACCAATTGAGTTCATCTCTAGAAAAATATACTGAGCCAAAAGCTAGCTGCTACCAATGTCAACAAGCAGTGCTGCATCTACGATACTACATCAAGGGAGCTACGAACATCATACATCCTCAACTTTAACTTTTCCTTGATACACTCTCAACAACTGAGGTACTTCATCTATATATCCGGTTACATACTTTGCCAAGAAGAATTTCTCTGCAGGGAGCATTACGGAATACAAACTCACATTTTCAACTTCCTTTATCAATCCGTTCAACATCAAAACTTTAACAACCGAGCACCTTGGGATTATTCGCTCCTCCAAACTGAGACTCACAATGGCTGGGTATTTGGCAATAACTCGTGCCGGCCATCCCATTTTGTTCACTAGAAATTCCATTACCTGCATTATTTTCTTCTCCGACTTGGTCATACAATGTGGGAACCGCTTGAAAGCAGAAAGAACATCGTCCTCTGACCAACCCCACCTCTTATAAGATTCACAATTATGATTCCATACGGACTTACTACACAAAGCTTTTATTGCCATGACAGACGTTGATTTTTCCAGATTAAAGCCCATTTGCTTAACCTCATCCACAACTTTGCCGAAATTCTCAGGATTTCGTATAAGAGAGCTAGGAAAATGAGCTAGCAACAGAGAAATAGATGATTGGGGCACACCTAGTTCTCTCAAAATCCCAATATTCGGCGCCAGATTCTTCGAATGGCCTTCCAAAAAAATCCGCGAGCCGTTCTTCAAAAAAGCAACAAAATTTTTCCCAGAAAGCAGATTCCCAAGGAAAAGGCAAGTGGGTTTTATCCGTTTCTGCAAGCTCACATCCAAAAGAGCAGGAACGGAAGCAAAAGTTTTTGCAAGCTCCTCCCCTGAAATTCCTACAGATATGAAAAACTCAAGCTTTGGCAAAAGGGTTTTTTCCGGATAGCCCATGAGGAGTTGCGGGCGTGACCTGATGAGCTTGGAGATCTGGGTTGCAGAGAATTCATGGCTTCTGAGAAAGGACAGAACAGAGTCTGCTCTTTCCGGGGATCGCAACTTGACCCGCTTGGATGCTGCAATTGCACCTTCTGGAGACAACCCACAAGAGTTTATGAGGTAATTGACTGTGAAATCGTGGTGGGTTTGTGAGATTTCTGAGACCAAGTGTCTGCAGAGTATCAGACTATGAAGAGAAAAATCAAAATCCGAGGATTTCAGATCCCCAACCCCAACAACAAATCTTTTAGTTTTGGGAAATAGAGAATAACCCAATCTGGCGGCCTCCAAGTTGAAGAGGCTTACCATGTTAGATTCCCGGCGATGTCCAATTTCAAGTGGAAAGTCCAAAACCTCGGCCGCGCTTCCGTTCAGAGGCTTTTAGCATTTCCCTCGGGAGAGGCTCTCGCTCTCTCTTTCACCTTTTTTTTTCTCTTGGTTCAATCTGAAGTGCAAAATAATACGAAAATGCTATTTGGGCTGTAGCCTTTTCAAGCTTAAGTGGGAATTAGTGCAATTCTTCGAGGTATGGGATACATTAGGCTTTGACAAAAAAAAAAATTACGAACTTTATATGGGCTTCGCATTGCGGACTTATATGGTGAATCGGTACGGTAGCATCTTGTATCAATAAAATAAATACGTGTAAATTTTTATTTACATATTCTTATTTTTGTGACATGGGATGTCATGTGATTGTGTACATGTAAGTTGGTCTCCTGCATATAAACCGAGAGAGCAACGTAGATGACGATATAATAATTAAATATTAATGTCATCTTAACAATGTTATATTGACGTATTGATACCATGTATCGGCTCGTATCAAGAAATTTCTATTGAGTATCAACGTCGTTACCATGGCATGGACATCCAAATGCCGCCCACGTTAATCTTCTTCGGGTCATGCGCTGCCCATGCACACGATTCGTGTGCGCATGGGCGAAAAACTGAAGCAAGCACAAGGTAAAAATAACCAAAAAAAGGTCCTGCACAACGTAACGAAATTACACTGAAACAGGCCCAAAAGAAGGAGTCTATAGAAAGACTGACATTCTCGTATTGTAAGTTCTGAATCAGAGGAGTGTCACATTTTCTGACGAAGGCAACAACAGATACGAATTACCCTTGAAGAATTAGAATGCGACACAGATCAACTTACCACGAATAATACAAATTATAAATATAAAAGAAGACAAAGAAGAAAGTTTCATTGGACAATTTGAGCTTGCTTTGTGGCTGTTTCAGGTTTTGGATTACCTTTGAAGAATTGCACCAGAAAAATTGTGGAAGAGATTATAACTTTTGAGTACCAAGTTGTTGATTGCAAACAGGGAAGACAAAGGATACCAAGCAATAGACATCAAGCACCCAAGTACAACAGAGTTTATGTGGTTCGGTCTCCATCTAAGACCAACATACACGGCCATAAATTAGGTGAACTGGGATGTGCACTCGTTGTAGAGAAAGTATGACTTCACAGCATGAATAAACTGATGCAAATATAACGAATCCAGCATCACATTGTCCGTGACATAAGTAATGAGCTTCCATAGTGTTCTATCCTTCCCACGCAAAATGACTTGATTACAAATCCCTGGGATCTCTAGTCCCTCAAGAACCAAATTTACAGCCACAACGGATGCAATTTTTTTTGCTAAGGCAAGTGCTAAAAAAACAGCGGAAGTGATTCACAACGACGTCACAGCCACTGAAAAAAGGCTAGCTAAACTAAACTACAGACTAAACTGAATCCCATAAGAAGCAAGTTAAGGTTTACTTTCTATCAAAACCAATTTTGAAGACCAACCAAATTCAAGAACCAACAACGCAACTCGGACTGCAGGTCAACCTTTTTGGATAAGATAGTATATATAACTAAACCTACTAGTCAGTAGAGTAGAAGATGAACAAACGTTATTTCTCTTTGATCGTGACTAACAACTGAACATAAGTAAACCAATATCGAAAAGTTGGCTTTCACCTCTCCTGACCAGCCAATGTCATACATCCTGGATTTCAACTTGCCCCCGATACACACTCAGTAATGCAGGTACTTCATCTATATATCTGACCACAAACCTCTGCAAGAAGCCTTTCTCTGTAGGGTTCATCACATAATACAAACTCACATTTTCGATTTCCTTTATCAATCCTTTCAACAACAAAACCTTAACAACCGAACACCTCGGGATAATTCTCTTCTCCAAACTGAAACTCACAATAGTCGGACATTTGACAATTGATCTTTGCGGCCATCCCATCTTGTTCACTAAAAAATCCATAACCTGCATTATTTTCTTCTCTGACTTAGTCATACAAGGCGGGAACCGCTTGAAAGTAGAGAGAACATCATCCTCTGACCAACCCCACCTCTTATAAGCTTCACAATTACGACTCCATATGGACTTACTATTACCACTAGATAATGCTTTTATTGCTGCAACAGATCTTGATTTTTCCATATCAAATCCCATTTGCTTAACCTCATCCACAACTTTAGCAAAATTCTCAGGCTTTTGTGTTAAAGATCTAGGAAAATAAGCCAGCAACAAAGAAATACATGATTGGGGCATACCGAATTCTCTCAAAATCTCAATATTTGGCGCCACATTCTTCGAATGGCCTTCCGAGAAAATCCGCAGGCCGCCGTTCTTCAATAAAACAACGAAGTTCTTCTCAGAGAGCAGGTTCCTAAGGAACTGGCAAGTTGGTAGAATCCGTTTCTCCAAGCTTGTGGCCAAAATATGCGTTTCATATGCCAGAGTTTTTGCAAGGTCCTCCCTTGAAACTCCAAGAGAAATGAAAAATTCAAGCTTTGGCAAAAGGGTTTTCTCCGGATTCCAATTGAGAAGTCCTGGGCACGACCTGACAATCTTGGAGATTTGGGTTGCAGAGACTCCATGGCTTCTGAGAAAGGACAGAACGGAGTCTGCTCTTTCCGGGGATCGCAACTTGACCCGCTTAGAAGCTGAAATTGCACCTTGTGGAGACAACCCACATGAATTAATGAGGTAATTGACTGTGAAATCGTGGTGGTTTTCTGAGATTTCCGAGGTGAAACGTCTGCAAAGTATCTGGTTTTGAAGAGTAAAATGTGAGGGCTTTACATCTCCAACAACAAATCTTGTAGTTTTGGAAAATAGTGAATACCCCAATCTGCCGGCCTTCAGGTTGAAGAGGGCTGCCATGTTAGACGGCGCCGGCACTGATCAATTTCAGGTGGAAAATCCAAAACTTCTGGGGCTCTGTAGAAATTTATTGGCAACTTTTGGGCTTGGGTTGGGAGAGCTTTTGTTTGCTAAAGGAAATTTTATTTCAACTCAACTTTCTTATCTCCGTACCCAACTAAATAAATTTGTCTACCAAACTTCCAAATTTGTCCTTGTATAAATAAAAATAGAAAATTACTTTTATACCCCTAAAATACAAAGAACAATAATATCCCTACACCCTTTTTATTTAATCCAGGTAACTCTTCTCTGACATTGTCAACAACCACGATCCCTCTTTACTATTCTTCATATGTCTCTTATTCTCTATTGAATTTCTGGGTTACATCTTTGCTTTTCTTAATTTTGATAAGTTATACACATTGGAATTTAGTGAAAGAAAAAAAAAACAGTCAAACCTACACAGCCACAAGGCTTCTGTGCATTTTCACTCCAACACCCATTTGAACAGTAAACCAAATTGAAAACGATAGAAACTTTTAACAAGAAAAAAAGAAAAAAAAAAAAGAAGGTACTTTCTTCATCATATAATAACAATAGAAAAAAAAAAAAAAAGAGTATAAGGGGATGGTTGTTGTCGACGGTTTTGGAGAGGGATGCCGGCGTTAAGTTAGTTTCACTAGATTAAAGATAAAGGAAACTTGATATAGGTTCAATTTTTTGAGCCAATAGTAGGAATAATCCAATTTATTAAAATAAGTCAAATTTCTTAAATCTTATTATTTTATTATCAATAATTATCTGTTCAATGATAAGATTTATTATAAAAATCAAATTTCTTCCTAATTATCTCTTTGATTATTATTTTTTTTTGTTCTTTCTTGTTCTTTATCCCGTTTAAACCCCATTTATATATTTTATTTTTTATTTATATAATCAACCTATATCATAGGTTAATTATATTTATCTACCTATATGACAGATTCTTTTTTATAATCAAGTAAGATTCATGTGTTTTGCTTGTAGATATATTATGTTTTTTCTACCTTTTAGTTAGATTTCATATCTTACTTATATGTATGATATACATTCAAATATTTGTTACTTGAGTTAGGGTATAATGATTTGCAGATAGATTTAGGTCAATATATATATATATTTTATTTTTTTCTGTTATAAGATATTATATTTTTTTTTGTTATAAGATATTAATTATATTTTTTGGGGGTGAAAATGCATAATATTAGAAGATTTTATGATTTTTAATATTTTTAGAAAATATAAAATGAGCATTAAAAAAATAAATACATATAATTAGATAATTGAACTTACTCCTAAAAACCATCTATGTTTTTGGACCTGGATCTAAAAGCCCCTTAAATAAAATGTGTGTAGAAAGAGAAATTTTTGTTGTTTGCATTTGGGTTTATAAAATTGTTTCTTCTTTTTTATTTATTTAGGGGTGAATTTGGAAGTTTGGTAGATAATTTTTTTTAGTTGGGTGTAAAGATAAGATAATTGGGTTCAAATAAAATTTCCTTTTGCTAAATTCTAAATTTTGGGTTTTAGCAACACGTATTGTAGTCTAAGACCAAATCTAATCTTTGAATTCAAGTGAGGAATGTTGTCTTTACATCACAGCAATGATTTGAATTTCGTTGACTCTTTAATTTAACATATAATCTAACAAATTTATAGTTTGACAAAAAAAGATAAAATCTTTGAATTCAAACTCACATATTTGTCTACTAAAAAATAAAATTAGCTCTATAAATAGTGAATGTCACCCAACTCCAGCACCTAAACTGTATTAATTGTTGTGGACTGATTTGAACCTTAATTGCTTTTATAAGGATACTTTTTGTACTTAATCAACTATTTGCAACATCATCACATGATGACATGATCCGTCATTTACATACACACTCTGTCAATACTCAAGAATAAGCGTTTTAATCTTAATTTTATTAAAAGTGTGATTGTGTAAATCTTAAAACACGGTATGTAATATTTTATAGATGGTTTCGTTGTACAGCAGCACTGAGTGGAATTCATGCTACAGTAGCCAAACGGCTCTAGTACAAAATCAGCTCAATCATTTTTTCCCAAAAGAACCCAAACAGTGGCCACAAGCACCGCACTGCTTTTTTGATAAGACAAGGGCTACTTCCTTACGTTGCCACCCCTTCTCCGGTAAACGGTAGATAATATTCTAACACTTCTTTTTATTTTTTATACATTTTCGTTAATTTTTTGTTCTTTGATATTTTTATTTAATTTGATTTGATAGTTAAAAATTAAGAAATATATGTAAAAAATCAAAAAATAATGTATGGATAAATTTTGCTGGCATTAGCTTATCTTCTTCAATTTTAACTTGCATGATTCTCCTCTGCTGGGGACTAGTGCTGCATTGTTTTCGAATTAAGCATCTTGGTATCCAAATTTGTCACACTTTTTTTTTTTCCGTGACTTTGTGGTGTTGCTTATCTTTTTTTGCAGGTTTAGATCTTTAGGTTTGATTTTAAAGGGGGTTTAGGTTTCATGTGCCCCTCTTTTCTTTGTATCATTCTTGTTTTTGTTTTTAGAAGGCTATGGTTTATGTCCCATTTCTTTTTCGTGTATTTTTTTTTATTGTCTCTGTTTTATGAGAAGTAATATTTATGTACCCTGATTTTTTTCGTTATCAACAAAATTTCTCTCGTACAAACAAATTTTCAAAAAGAAAACATATGTATAAAAATTAATTTCATCACAGCAATTTAATTGCAGTCACAATCGATACGTAACATCACTAGTCCACATGGTCGGTTTACGGTTTTAGGAGTAAAAACCATCCCTTACGCCTTTGCCAAAAATAGACCATGCACTATTGCAACTTGCACGCCATATGTGACCAACAAAAAGAAAACAGCATGGAGCTATGTATGTATTCTTTTTTATTTTTTACATACTTCTTTTAATTTTTGACTGTCAAATTAAATAAGTTAAAAATAATTAATAAACAGAAATTTACATTGAGTGTATAAAACGTACAAAATAATGTGTAAATAACATCAATAAAAAATAAAAAGAACACTTGCAACCATTTCACACCATTTTGCTCTATTCTTATTTTTGCCCTCCTAACCGTACTATTGGTCTGTTTGAAAGTATTTTTATAAATTTAAAAAACATTTTATTTTTCTTTAAACTTTGACTAAGAGCATCTTCAGTGAAGGGCTTTATATAGAGCTGAAAAAGTGATGGATATAATTCATTTTAGAGCTCCGATGAATCTTTTGGGCTTTATAAAAGATTCTCTCTCATGAGAGGCTATATCTTTCAAGCTCTATATGAGACTATATATATTTATATTTATTTATGTTGTAATTTGATTAAGCGATGATTTTTTTGTTTGTTAGCTTTTCTTAAGTTGATTTTTGGATGTGCTATCTTAAATTTTTTTGTGAACCCTTCAAGCTAAAAAGTTCAAATTGTGACAAAGTTAGATTTTATCTTAAATTGTGAAAAAGTTAGATTTTATCTTAAATTGTGACAAAGCTAAAAAGTTCAAATTGTGCTATCTTAAATTTTTTTGGAAAAACATTTAAAGTGTTTTCTGAAAGAATCACATAACTAGTGTTTCTTGTAGAAAACACTTCAAATGCTTTTGGAACCTAAAATGATTTCCTCTAAAAGCGTTTTTAATCATTTCAAAAGCACATTTAAACGATTCCATATATATACAAATTTATGGCTATGAGATCTTGATCAACTTTGGAAAAGAAAGAAGATCTTGATCAATACGTCGATGTATTTTAAATTAAATACTAATTATTAATTTTCTATCAAAAATCTAATGACTAAATATTTTAGACTTACTATTGTACCATATTTTGAATGAAAATAGAACTATACGAATCAAATTTCTATTAAAGAGATGTAGCATGATTGGACAATAAAAATAACATTTTTGAATATTTTATGACGTCAAATACTCCGAAACATACTAAAAAGTCCAAGAAGAAAATCGAACAATAATGTAGTTTCATTTTGTGGCGGAAGAAGCTGGTTTGAGGACTCAGTGAAAAGCAGCCGACCTAGTCAGCCTTCCTTTCACTCCTCACAGAAACAGAAAGCGAAACAAAATCATAAAATAATAATAATAAAAATAAATAAATAAAAATAAAATTAAAAAAAAAAAAACCCGTTGCATCTCGCAAGTTACAAGACAAGAAACAAGCTCCTCTCTTTATCTCTCTTAAGTTAAAGCCCCCCTCTCTCTCTCTCTAGGTTCTCTCTCTAGGTTCTCTCTCTAGTTTCTCTCTCCTTCTTTTTCTTCCTTTCTCTCTCTAGATTCTCTCTCTAAAAAGACTAAAACCCTTTTTTCTTTGTTGGTGTAGATTTCATTCTTTGTTATAGCCCAACACCCAACTGATCATTCATTTCTCTCAAATCTCCATTTTCTCTCCCCTATTCATTTATGGATCTGCCCTTTCCCACTACCGACCCGACCTTTTGAGCTCTCCCGGAGCTCCGAGAACCCGAAACCCACCCCGATTCCAATCGATTCACTTCAGCGAAGCAGCCGGAGTCCGATGAAGGTGCCGTGCTGCTCCGTCTGCCAGACCCGCTACGACGAGGAGGAAAGAGTTCCGCTTTTGCTTCAGTGCGGCCATGGCTTCTGCAAGGACTGCTTGTCCAAAATGTTCTCTTCCTGTCCCGATACTACCCTCGTCTGCCCCCGCTGTCGCCACGTCTCCGTCGTCGGGAACTCCGTCCAGGCGCTGAGGAAGAACTTCGCCGTGCTCGCCCTGATTCACTCCAGCTCCAATGCTGTCTCGTCTGCCGCCGCCGCCAATTTCGATTGCGATTACACGGACGACGAGGATGGGGACGATGATGAGGATGAGGATGGGGACCGAAGGTGTGCTCGTGGGTCCCACACGTCGATCTCGGGCGGGTGCGGGCCGGTGATCGAGCTGGCGGTGCACCCTGACTTGAAGTTGGTGCGGCGGATAGGGGAGGGCAGGCACACTGGGGTTCAAATGTGGACTGCCGTCATCGGAGGTGGAGGAGGGAGGTGCCGCCACCGGGTTGCGGTGAAGAAAGTGGCGGTAGCGGAGGAGACGAGTATGGATTGGGTGATGGGGCAGCTGGATAATTTGCGGCGGGCATCGATGTGGTGTAGGAATGTGTGCACATTTCATGGGGCTATTAAGTGTGAAGGCAACTTGTGTCTTGTTATGGATAAGTGTTATGGATCGGTTCAGTCCGAGATGCAGCGCAATGAGGGCAGGCTTACTTTGGAGCAAATTCTAAGGTTCTGTGGTTTCAAATTGCTGTCTTTTCATTTTTTTTTTTCTTCGAAAAGTTCTGTATATTTTATAATTTGCGTATTTTCTGATTGATTTGTATGTGTCACTGCTCGCGTGTGTGTGGAAAGTAATCTAATTTCTTGGTTGGTGTGGTAATTCTGGATTGTTAGTTCATAAAGGTTGTTTTGCGAGTGTAAGAAATTCTTGTGGATGTCGTTTTAGTGGCTGAAGTTATGTGCTTTATGATTCATTCAGTCATGGATTATGAATTTGTTGACAGTCTGAATAAGCAGAATGTGGAACTAATTCAACTTACATTTTCTTGAGTGGATGCATTTTTTAACAAATGAGCATAAAAGCAGTCCTACCCGCAAGAGCGGAGTCAAGAATTTTCAATTGGGTGGGCTAGCTATTTTTTGTTTCTTTTAGGATTGGGCGCACACTCTTTAAGAGGCTAGAGACTAAATTTATGTGAGTTTAGTGCTATTAGTTTTAGTTTGGGTTGTTTACTAGGTATAATTTGATAGACAAACACTCAATATAAGCAAAATTATAGGCGGATTTCTTTTTTCAGTCGCCTAAAGGCCAACTAGGCTGCAGCCCAAGGTAGACTTGTATGTGTCTCCGCCAATGCATTCTTGTCTCAATGTCTTACTATGCAAGTGGGATGGTATTATGTTGAGTTTGATATAGCATAATCCCACGTGAGACCCTAACACTACAAATATCACCCTTTTCATTCAGTGCTAACTTAGGATACAAGTTATATTGCAATCACCAAATTGTGATGGCTTCCATTCCCATAAATGTTGTCCTCACTAAAAAGCTTTCAAGGAGGACAATTCTTGACCGTTCTTGCTTAGCCAAACATACTTTCTATTCCACTATATACCTCATTTTTTTACACCGAAAAGGGGAATTAGAAATGTTAAAAGAATGTTGATTTGCTCACAAAGGGTTGATGTTGATTTACGGGTTTGTTTATGTGACTTGAGAGTAATGAATGGACATGACGGAACAGGTATAAATGCGAAATTCGGGATTGTTGGTTGAATGAGACATAACAAGAATTTCCCCTGACCTGGAAATCAAGCTTATTCATAACCTTTCATTCGATACTCCTATAAATTCTCTAAATCCATTGAAATTAGTTGTCAGATTTAACCATATCACTCTTAATATTGTTAAATTTGTATTAACTTTACTGTTCTAGTCATTAGCTAGAAATAAATCTGCCCAATTAATTGCGAAATTGTGAACAACTGTATCAATTTATTAAGTAAAAAAAGAGACTTTAACAAAAATGATTTTCCTTGTTAATTTTCCCTTCCATAGAACTAAATAATCAATGTAATAAATGCATTGTTTTACAAGATCAAGTGTTAATTGTCTTTACCCTATCCTCCTTTAACCACCGTTCATGCTACAAATGTTTGGTAACTGATGCAAACGTTTTATTTACGTTGATTAGCAACGAGGAATCAGAAAGAAAAAAGAATTTTAAACTTGGAAATATTGAATGAATATCTCATTTGTTCTGAAATATCTTCCGTCTCATAACGGGAAGCTTAACTTAATTCTTGTAGAATTGTTTTTCTTTCCTACACAGTGAAGCTTTCTTTAATTCTGTATCTATGAGGTAGGAGTAGGAAATACTAACACAATAAAAGTGATCTGGAATATCATTCTGATTTTCTAAATGCACTTTTGAATCTGAATACTGAGCTTTAGACTATGAGAGCAAATATAGAAAAATTGTGTCTTCACCGAAAAATACAAAACGTCTATTCTGTTGTCCATGCAACCAGCTTCCAAAGAGAGTGCGGGGTTTGCTTCGCATCTCCTGTCTTTATTTGAAATGTTTTGGAAGTTAATAAATATAAATTATTATTTTCATGCATATGATTATACTTATATATTCTACACATATTGGAGTCATTTAATTTGAGGCTTAACTTCTAATTGAGCTAGAGGTTAACCAGTCCAAGCTTACCAATGTGTAAGTTTAATAGTTTATAATATCTTATGTTAGTAACTACTAGCTGGCATTAAATCTTGTCTTGACGTTTTGAGTGCTTGCCATTTGTAGATACGGGGCTGACATTGCACGAGGAGTGGCTGAACTTCATGCAGCAGGTGTTGTTTGTATGAATCTAAAACCGTCCAATCTTCTTTTGGAGGAAAGTGGTCACGCAGTAGTTTCTGATTATGGAGTTGCTGCAATTCTGAAGAAACCTTCCTGCCGGAAAGCTCGATTGGAGTCTGACACCTCAAGGATCCATTCTTGTATGGAGTGTACGATGCTTAGCCCCCACTATGCAGCTCCAGAGGCATGGGAACCAGTGAAGAAGTTACTGAATCCATTTTGGGAGGATGCTATTGGTATTTCTGCAGAGTCAGATGCATGGAGTTTTGGTTGCACATTGGTAGAAATGTGCACTGGTTCAATTCCGTACGTGGAGCAACATACTGTATATTTGAAAGTTCTCATTTGTTTTCCCTTTGTGAAATGAGTTTAAGTACAATTTGAAATTCATTGTGCAGATGGGCTGGTTTAAGCACTGAGGAAATTTATCGGGCTGTAATCAAGACTCGGAAACTACCTCCACAATATGCAAGTGTAGTAGGTGTTGGAATACCTAGAGAATTGTGGAAAATGATTGGCGAGTGCCTGCAGTTCAAGGCATCAAAAAGACCATCTTTTAATTCAATGCTAGCCACTTTTCTTCGCCATTTGCAGGAGATACCACGCAGCCCTCCTGCAAGTCCTGATAAGTAAGAATTCAAAGTTCTGATTGTGCCCTTGAAGTTTCTGGTATTTTTGTTTGTGGCATCTTGACTTAATCCTAGCTGATATCATTGGATGAGACACAAAAAAAAAAAAAAATATATTTATATATAAACAACCTCCTTTAAGATGATCTATTTTGTTGAATGCTAAAACGGGATCCCATTGTTGGGGCCGCTCACAATGTGGTTCAGTGATCTGAACAGTAAACTATCCCTGCAAAAAATCAGCAAAATCGGAAATTGTTTTGCCATTGGATTATCATCATGAACACCTCGTTGTTTATTGGAAACATTGTGTTCGTCTATTTGTTGTGCAAGTTAGAAGACTAAACGATTTTCAACTTTTGAGGTTCTGTAAGGATGGTCCTTCAGGAGGTCCTAGAAAATGAACAGTTTGGATAATTTGACCACATTTATGATTAGGGCTGAAAGGGGATGGGTTCTTATATGTAAATGTATATACAATTTATATTTTTAATAACTTGAGGTATCTGATGAATATTCGAGGGCAGAAAAAATGTTGTAGCTCACTGTGTTTTAGCCAATTTCATTAGATTTACATCAAAAGGGAAAGTTACTTATATCTTCAGTGTTTGAACAGTGTTTTAGCTAAATGCTCTGGATCAAATGTGACGGAACCATCTCCTGTATCTGAATCAGAAGTTCTTCAGGGTAACCCCACTCTTCTGCATAGACTTGTGTCCGAAGGGGATGTGCGCAGTGTTAGGTTAGTGCACTTTATCGAGGAATTATTTGAGCTATATATATATATATATATTTTTTTTTTTTTATAACACAAATTTTTTTGACCTTATTCTCCTTGTCACACTTCTTTGGTTGTCCAGAGATCTGCTTCAAAAGGCTTCAGCAGGGAGTGATAACAGCACAATTTTGTCTCTATTAGAAGCTCAGAATGCTGATGGCCAAACTGCTCTCCATCTGGCCTGTAGACGCGGCAGTGCAGAACTTGTTAATGCTATTTTAGAGTACCAAGAGGCGAATGTGGATGTCTTGGACAAAGATGGAGATCCTCCACTAGTTTTTGCATTAGTAGCTGGATCCCCAGAATGCGTTCATGCTCTCATTAACAGAGGTGCTAATGTGAGATCTAGGTTGCGAGAAGGCTTTGGTCCCTCGGTTGCTCATGTCTGTGCCTATCATGGCCAACCTGATTGTATGCGTGTATGTGTCAGTTGGATATTTAATGATATTTCATTTTTGCTTCATAACGTTCTGGAAAGGTGCACTTTTAAGTTCTTAACATATACTTTGCATGACCTCAGGAGTTACTAATGGCTGGAGCAGATCCTAATGCGGTGGATGAGGAAGGTGAATCTGTACTGCATAGAGCTGTGGCAAAGAAATATACAGATTGTGCCCTTGTTGTTCTGGAAAATGGGGGCTCTAGGTCAATGTGTGTTTTGAATTCAGAAAAGTTTACGTAAGTACACAGTTGATTTTCATTCTTTTTTCCCCTGTAAGAACAATGTGCATGCAAGCTATCTGGAAATGAAATTCATTGACGATGTGTTTATGCAATATATTTGTTTTTTCTTTTTATGTGCACAATCCACTGAGCCTTAATCAGGTTTTAGTAAATATTTCAAGCTTTCTTAATTTATAGGCAGGCAGGGTTTACATGCTGGTGATGTGTCAAAATTATTTTAACTGTATCCAAAGTGTGCAGTATAGTTGGTGAATTCTACTAATTGAGCCCTTTTGGAGTCATTGGCCCATCGTTTCCTGGCCTGTGATTCAAACTACATGCTTAATATACCCGACAATTGTCACTTTTTTTCCTTAAGCATATTTGTTCTGTAGTTTATATTTTTATAGGCTTGTAAAATTATCAGAGTAGTTGCATGATTCTGCAAATTGCAAGTGGATTAAAACTACTTGTATTTTTGGTCTTGATTTTTGATTTGCCTGTTACTTTCTTATTGTATCATAGACCATTGCACTTGTGTGTGGCAACGTGGAATGTTGCTGTTGTTAGAAGGTGGGTGGAAGTTGCAACACCAGAAGAGATTGCTGATGCAATTGATATACCAAGTCCAGTTGGCACTGCATTGTGTATGGCAGCTTCTCTAAAGAAAGATCATGAAATTGGTAATCCTAGATCTTTGGAATGTCTGGTTCATTGATATGAACTTCTAATTCTTTTTGGTGATTCTTTGTTTACAGCCAGTTTTAGAGGCACTTTGATTGAATATTGATTATTTTTTGGACTTTGGTTGATGTGATTATAGCATCCAATAATTTAACTATTGGGTATATAACTAATCAATTCCTACTCAGTTTTTTAATGTTCAAACTAGTATCTTGGCATGTGCTTCACGCAAGCCAATTTGCTTTTTATGCACAATTTTTATTTATTTTTGTCATAAAAAAATGACTTCTATTCTTAAATTTGAAGTTTTTCCTATTTTTCTCCTTTTACATATGCATAATTGCATGCTTCCAAAGTCTTGAAACGCTTGTTGATGAATATTTACAAGCTCCGTAACTTTAGTAGTCCATCGTCAAAAAAATGGTCAAGAGATCTAGTTAATAGGCCTGTAGATACAGATTAAGAACTTCTAAACTATTTCTTTTATCTGTTTTTAGGCCGTTCCCTTGCTTAACGTTTTATCTGGCCATGATGACTTGTAGGGCGGGCACTAAACTCTTGAATCCCAATTTGTTTTTTAAATAAATGTTTTACCCAGCCATGCTGACTTGTAGGGTGGGCACTTAAATTTTGGATCCCAAATATTTTGTCAACAAATAAAAGATGTCATATTAAACTCTGTCTGCCTGTCTCTGTTTGCTATTTTCCCTTGTGTTCTTTCTTTCCCATGTCATTTCTTTCTGAAGTTTTCTTCGTCCCCCCTCTCCTCCTCTTTTGATATAATTTGTATCATCTAATATTCATAGTGTTTTGAGATAAATTTTAGTGGCTTCTGTGCCTTGTTATTTACTTTTATCCCGAGACCTCTTTGGTTTTTCGTAAACCATATGTTCATTAATGTAAACTATGTTGCTACATTTCAACCCACCCAAGAAATCTTATTTGCTTGCACTTTGTATATCTTTCCTTGTCGGTTAATATGTTTTAAGCACACCAGTGGATAAGTAAAGTTAATTTCATTTGTGTTTGTCAAGTGTTCTAATTGAAGCTATTAAGAAATTTATGTTATTATCAGTTTTAATATTTATACCTGATGCTGGTTGTAGAAGGAAGAGAAATGGTGCAAATTTTGCTAGCTTCTGGAGCAGATCCAACTGCTCAAGATTTGCAGCATGGACGGACAGCTTTGCATACAGCTTCAATGGCCAATGAAGTTGAGTTGGTCAAGGTATGGAGGATAGCTTCCTACTATATAATATCAGAATGGAAACCCCATCTCATGATTTTTGGTTATCTACCCTCTATGCGTGCGTTAATGAAGTATCAACACTTAGGAAAACTTTGTATTTTCTTGCTAGATTATACTTGATGCTGGAGTTGATGTGAACATTCGGAATGTACAAAATACAATTCCTCTTCACGTAGCACTGGCCAGAGGGGCAAAGTCATGTGTTGGACTGCTTCTCTCTGCTGGAGCAAATTATAATTTGCAGGTTTTTCTTCATGTTTTTGTCAGTTATATGTTCTCATGGTATCTCAATTTGTTGGAACTGAGTTGTGATATAATGCCCGCATGTTATATTGAATGCATAGTCTTCTAAACACAGCTAAAGACACAATTTGATATATGCTCATGTGGAGGCAATCTTGTGAGGAGCGAGTTAGGATTTGCAGGCTATCCGTTATCATTATGGATGATTGATTGGACGTTACCAAGATTTTAGCCATAACAAATATTTCCTATACAAGTCCTTGAGTTACGCCATTGTTAGAGTGTTGCACACGCAGCTTTCTTTTTTTATTTACTTATGTACAATGTATTTTGCTAATTGTTATCAGGATGATGAAGGTGACAATGCTTTCCATATAGCAGCAGATGCAGCAAAAATGATACGTGAGAATCTCGAATGGCTTATTGTCATGCTTAGAAATCCTGATGCTGCTGTTGAAGCTAGAAATCACAGGCAAGTGCCGATAAATGCATTGCACTTTTGTGTGGCTTGACCTTCACTTGCAAGAGATTGTCTTCTTTCAGCTTTGTTTTCTATTAAGTGGTTTAACTTTAACAGCTATTTTTTCCTAAGAAACAAAAATAATGACTTTATACAATTACCAGGTTGTGGATGACTTATTGATGACTATTAGGCTTTTCTACTTTTGCATTTAATGAGAACTTTTTGGAACGACAAAAATATGGCAAGGCACATGGGTAATACTATATGACCAACTTATGCATTTGACTTTGATGGCAGTGGCAAGACCTTACGTGACTTTTTGGAGGCCCTTCCTCGGGAATGGATATCCGAAGATCTTATGGAGGCACTTGTAAATCGGGGAGTGCATTTGTCTCCTACAACGTGAGAAGAGATGATATCATTGTGCTGTTTTGATATTTTTGCATGTCTTATACACCCTTGCGACTAACAGATTCCATATTTCTTGTTTTCTCTATCGTCTAGATTTGATGTGGGAGACTGGGTCAAATTTAAAAGAAGTATAACAACTCCTACGTATGGATGGCAAGGTGCAAAACATAGAAGTGTTGGCTTTGTGCAAGGTGCCCCAGATAAGGACCATTTGATAGTATCATTTTGTTCTGGAGAGGCTCGTGTTTTGGCGAATGAAGTTGTAAAAGTTATTCCCTTGGACAGGGGACAGCATGTTCAGCTGAAACCAGATGTCAAAGAGCCCAGGTTTGAATCTGAACAGTTTCTATATGTATCCAGTCATGCTTGATACCATGTTCCCAATAACAGGTTCTACTCCAGAGCCTGTACAAGACAAAAAAATAGACTAGACCTTTGTTGGTCACTGTCCCTCATACTGATTTAAACTTCAATCCTCAGGATTATTTTTTTCTAGGTACCAAAATGACAACAGACTGAAATACTTTATAGTTTAGCCGATAGGGCTTTTAGATCATTTAACCAACTCATTACCTAAACAATTTCATCCTTGAAGTTATTTATTTTGTTTAACCTTACTTGAGTAAAGAGCTCAAGCATTGTTGCTTGGTTAGTTTCTTCTTTGGTCGAGTAGTTTATTAGTTATTAGTCTTCCAAAGTGATGGCATCTGATTCACTTTATCTTGTCTTGAGCATTTAAAATGAAAGTGACATTAGTGTACAAATTATGTACTTTGGGCTCAGACTACTGAGAATTACTGATAACAATTTTGAAATAGACTCGGTTAAATATGAGTACCAAAAGGGTTAAATACAAGAGGGTACAAAACAACAGTGCAGAGACATCCAACGAACACTAATCTTTTGGGGAACCATAGTAAAAGATGATAACATTATATATGGAGGGGGAAAATGATATAGTTGTTTCTGGATCAGTTTACCAGCAATGTCGTAGACAATCTATTTCAATTATTGGAATAAGGTTGGTTCAGAAATACAGGATCATGCAGTACTGGGTAAATGGCTACACAAAGCAGATATATTGTCTAGGGATATAAGTGGCTCTTTATCTCTTTTTCCTGTTAATAAACAATCAAACTTCACATGCATGTGATGGAACTTTTAATTTTATCCTGTCATATTTAATTCCTTTTTATATACGTCTTCTGGTATCTACTTGTGATCCTTATTCAAAGTGATAAATTTGTTGACTAAACCTTGTCTAATTATCAGATTTGGGTGGCGTGGCCAGTCACGTGATAGCATTGGTACTGTATTATGTGTTGATGATGATGGTATCCTACGTGTTGGCTTTCCCGGAGCCTCCAGAGGGTGGAAAGCTGATCCAGCAGAGATGGAGAGAGTTGAAGAATTCAAGGTTGGGGATTGGGTTCGAATTCGCCCCACTCTTACAACTGCAAAGCACGGATTAGGATCTGTTACACCTGGTAGCATTGGTATTGTGTATTGTATAAGACCAGATAGTAGTCTGTTGCTGGAATTAAGCTATCTTCCAAGTCCATGGCATTGTGAACCAGAGGAGGTTGAGCCTGTAACCCCTTTCAGGGTGAGCGAGACATGTTGATATTTGTTGTACGGATTTTATTCTGTATTCTTTTCACACGCTAATACAGTGTTTATTTTGAAGATTGGTGACAGGGTATGTGTTAAGCGATCTGTTGCAGAGCCTAGGTATGCATGGGGTGGTGAGACACACCATAGTGTTGGAAAAATAAGTGAGATAGAGAATGATGGGCTCCTGGTAATTGAAATTCCAAATCGACCAATACCATGGCAAGCTGATCCTTCTGACATGGAGAAGGTGGAAGATTTTAAGGTAATTTCTAAATTGTCGTTCTTATTATATTTATTATATATAAAAAAAGAGGATGTTTTTTTATTCCTCTTTGTATCTGCATATTGGTGTTTCTACCATGCAGGTAGGGGACTGGGTTAGAGTCAAAGCTTCTGTACCATCCCCCAAATACGGATGGGAGGATATCACAAGGAACAGTGTTGGGATAATTCATAGCTTGGAGGAAGATGGTGATATGGGTGTCGCCTTCTGCTTCAGGAGCAAGCCTTTTTCTTGTTCTGTCACGGATGTGGAGAAGGTGCCCCCTTTTGAAGTGGGGCAAGAGATTCATGTGACGTCATCTATTTCTCAGCCAAGACTTGGATGGTCAAATGAAAGTCCAGCAACTGTTGGAAAAATTGTTAGGATTGACATGGATGGAGCTTTGAATGTAAGAATTCGTATCTTAAGACTCATATGCAATATCTTACATGAGTGGAGGAGAGAGATCAAGAGAGAGGATGAACAATACCTATAAAGTTTTTTAAAATAAAAACTAAAACAATTTAAATGTCTTTTAGCTTTTAGTTAAAGTTTATCTTCTCCCATGTCTTCTTAACCCCTATCTTCTCTCATGTCTACTTAACCGTCTGTCTCGTCCCTTTCTCTCTTTAACTGAAGACACATGAAACAAGAAATAAAAAACCTTATACTGAATGAAACACTTCCATTTTTGCGGTTTTGTTGATTGCAGAACGTTTTTTATTTTCTGCTGGTGCATGACAACTTCTGCAACTATATAAGCTAGTGTTTGCATGCAGAATTAAATAACAATATAACAGGACCTTTTTGTTTATTTATTATGTAGACAAAAGTCACTGGCCGACAGAGCTTGTGGAAAGTTTCCCCTGGAGATGCAGAACGACTCTCCGGATTTGAAGTTGGTGACTGGGTACGTTCAAAACCAAGCCTGGGAACTCGACCAAGTTATGACTGGAACAGCATTGGAAAGGAAAGTTTAGCTGTCGTGCACAGTGTACAAGATACAGGTTATCTGGAGTTGGCTTGTTGTTTCCGTAAAGGCAGGTGGATAACTCATTACACAGATGTTGAAAAGGTTCCATGCTTTAAAATTGGGCAGTATGTCCGGTTCCGGATTGGACTTGTTGAACCAAGATGGGGCTGGAGAGGGGCTCAACTTGATTCTCGAGGCGTCATAACTAGCGTTCATGCTGATGGGGAAGTGAGAGTGGCTTTCTCTGGTTTGCCAGGATTGTGGAGAGGAGATCCTGCTGATCTTGAAATAGAGCAGATTTTTGAAGTTGGAGAGTGGGTGAGATTAAAAGATCAAGCTGGTGCTTGGAAATCCATTGGGCCGGGCAGTGTTGGAGTGGTGCAAGGATTGGGATACGATGCAGATAAATGGGATGGAACCACTTCCGTTGGATTTTGTGGGGAGCAAGAAAAATGGGTTGGGCCTACCTCTGCTCTCGAAAGGGTGAACAGGCTCATGGTTGGCCAGAAGGTTAGGGTTAAACTGTCTGTCAAGCAGCCAAGATTTGGGTGGTCAGGCCACAGCCATGCAAGTCTTGGAACCATATCCACAATTGATGCTGATGGCAAGCTGAGAATATACACTCCAGCTGGTTCAAAAGCTTGGATGCTGGATCCATCAGAAGTGGAACTTGTGGAAGAAGAGGAGCTTCACATCGGTGACTGGGTTAGGGTTAAAACATCGGTTTCAACTCCAACTCACCAGTGGGGAGAGGTGAATCGTACAAGCGTTGGGGTTGTGCATCGGATGGAAAATGAGGAGCTCTGGGTGGCGTTTTGCTTCACAGAGAGGTTGTGGCTTTGCAAGGCATCGGAAATGGAACGGGTTAGGCCGTTTAAAGTGGGGGACAAAGTGAGGATTAGAGAAGGGCTGGTGATCCCACGGTGGGGTTGGGGAATGGAGACACATGCAAGCAAAGGAGAGGTAGTGGGGGTTGACGCAAATGGGAAGTTAAGGATTAAGTTCCGATGGAGAGAAGGGAGGCCATGGATTGGAGATCCTGCTGATATTTCTCTTGATGAAAGCACATGACACCACTCATCCAACTTATGCTTCTTTTTCACAGGCTTCTTCCGCCTACAGGGTTTTTCACCCTCTCGACCGGGTAGACAAGTGGGAATGCCATTGTTACTGCACCATGCAATCGGATCTGCTTGGAAACTATACCTTTGTTGTAATGGGCGCTGAAGGGACATTTTATTTGCTGTTAATACAGAAGATTACAAGAGATGGATAGGAAACGGGGGTAAATTGGCTTGCCTTACTGTTAATTATAGGAGACACAAGGGAGGCGAAGAACGACGTGGCAGTTTGCTGTTTGTGTTTCATAGATGTGCAGTTGACAAGCTGTTGAGGTATATATATATATATGTATGTATAAGGTTATTTTGTATTCTATGTACAAATTGAACCCTTAATCTTATTAGTTTAATACATTGTTTAGTCCTTCACTTGAAAGCTCTTCTGGTTGGTGTTTTATTATTTTTCCTGTAAACAAATTGGCAATGGTGTTACTTTGACGTGCAGTTCAACCATTACCGTATATGTTTGGATGAGAGATTTGCAAGCGCCAAGGGGTTTAAGCTAAATTAGTTAGAAAAGACATCATCTGTGAATTCTGTTTTTGTTTCATGCAATGCATTTCAAATCCGTCCGTCTAATGTTTTGTGATGCATTTCAAATCTCTTGGTACTTGCAAATACCTCGTACAAACATCGCGTTAAAATTACAGGGATAGTAGTGGTCGAGGGGAAAACGTATATCATGGTCCTTTACGTGAATGGTTGGGAGTGCGAGTTGGACAGAATGGCCCAAGAAGGCGAGAAGGAATCGAAAGCAGATGTGAGAGTAATCGCCAGGACCCATCGCAAAAACTTGTGTCAGATTGCTTGGATTTTGTGAAGGCACAAACGAACTTTTAGTCTGAGTTAGTCTGAGTTTATGAGCGCATTGGCAAGCATTCTCTTTGGAATTTTCAAGGCCTGATTTGAACAAACGAATCCAAACTGCATTCGGGATTGCAAGAGGACTCGTGTACCTGCATGAGGAGTGCAGCACGCAGATCATCCACCGCGATATCAAGCCCCACAACATGTAGAAGATTCGTTCCTGTCACTCCAAAGGTTGAGGTTTATAGTTATGGGGTCTTGTTATTGGAGATAATCTGTTGCCGGAGGAGCCTTGAAATGGAAGCGGAAGACAAAGAAGAAGTGATACTAACGGATTAGGTTTACGATTGCTACAAGGAAAAAACAATAAAGAAGCTGATAGAGGATGATGAGAAGGCAAGAAATGACATAAAAAGGCTGGGTGCATACAAGAGGATCCGTCCTTCAGAACGACAATGAAGAAGGTCACGCAGATGCTTGAAGGAGTGGTCGATGTATCCATGTCCTCCTCTTCATCTCATATTTTGATACAATAAACAACGGACTAGAGACTCCTATTCATTTTTTGAGGTTTTTGAACATTGGTCCTTGCAAAAGATTAAAATTTAAAAAAAAAAAACCTGGTGCTAGATTACATATTCAATTTATTCCCTTGAAGTGTACTTTTATCCAAATTTATATTCAATTTTTGTTATTTAATGTGTATTTTTATTTAATCTCTCCACATTAAATTTTAATTTTATTAATATGCACATATTTAGTTCTTTAATTATAAATGAACATAAATGAGAAAGTATTAAAAGAAATTTGTGATACAAAAATATATAAATACATAAGTGTACAGAAATGACTATGCTGAAATATATGAAATTGACTTTTTTTTACCGAAAATTTGTACTTACATGATTATACCGAATATATTGTAATGAACCTAAATGTATTATATTGAATTGATATACCTAAATGTCGATACTGAAATGTATGTACCAAAATGTATGTACTGAAATATAGTATATTGAATTAATGTACCTAAAAGTCAATACAATGTGTGTACCAAAATGTATGTACCGAAATACGTTATATTGAATTAATATATCTATATGTTTGTATCGATGGGTATTATTCAAATATATTAATGTACCTAAATGAAGAACATACAAAATTGTTATCGGAATATATTGTAAAAAAATTGGTTGCCTAAATGTAGACATTAAAATATATTATGATGAATGAAATGAAAATTAAATTTAAATGGAATTAATACATTAAAATATGAATAAAAAGATAAATAAAACATGAAAATATAACTAATAAATGGGATGATTAAGTGTACTAGAGACTAAAATTGGATTTTAATCTTACTCAAGGTTATAGTCTAAAACTCATGTTTTTTAAAGATTAAAATGAAATTCTCTATTTAAGTATGACTTATCTCATCCAGTCCACCAAACGGGCCCAAATGGCTTCCGTAAGATTAGGATATGTTCTCCTGGTAGCACGAGCACAGCCACCAACTATTTCCAAAACCAAAGTTTTACATAAAGAATTCAGATTTGAGTTCTGCAGACAGGTTGTCAATTAGTTCCAATCCAAACATAAACAAGATTTCAAAACCTCCTCAATTTTACCACACTTTCTTGCCAACTGAAACAGAAACATGCAACTAGTCTTTCAAAAAGCATGCAGAATCCTACTCCCACCGTGCAGCTTTGTTGGCAAGTAATCTGCTGGTGCTAGGTCTGGACCTTCACCACTATTTGAACATGCTTGACGACGAACGAAAAAGAAGAGAAAATGGACCGTAAGATGCTGGATACGGGGCGGAAGCTAATAACTCGGAGACAACACCAGTCATTGAAAGGCAACACCAGTCCTAAATCCATGAGAATTTCGGAAGCTAGTAAGTCGGAGACAATCTTAAAACTTTGGAATTTTGAATGCACCAATTACTTCCGCTTCACACCGCCAACCACATCGATCGCCGTCGATGAAAGCACCACCAATTGACCACGGCTTCTCTGCTCAAATCGGCTCCCTCTCACGCCGAAGTACCTCTCTGAAGAAACTACATACTCATTGATGCGAAATCGGCTTCTCTGCTCAATTGACAGGTGCAAAGGTGCATATGCTAGTACCGAAATGTTGCTACCTTAGTATGTTTTTATCTAAGACGGTCAGGTAGCTACCGTCCCAAGAAGTGTGACTAGGCAAGATACTTTGAAGACTACATATATGTTCTGTTGAAATATAAAAAAGAAGAGTTTAAATATTATAATCTTATTCCTACTACCGTTAAGGTTTTTTGTGATAAAATTTCTCACTTGTCAAATTATGTAAGTGGGTAATTAACAAATTAGAGGACAATATCGATCTTGTTAGAGGTGGACCTTTGGTCCGTCTCTTTGAAGATTTGACATACTAGTGCTTCGAAGGTGAATAATAACATTATTTGCTTCTTTCCGAAAACGATCGTTTCTGCACATCTTTAAGTAACGCCAGGTGAAACAAGTGGCGTCCATGCAAACAGAAATTGATCGTTTTTGCACATCTTTAAGTAACGCTAGGTGAAACAAGTGGCGTCCATGCATGCACCCGTTTCGGATTCAATTGTCATGACCTTCGGGACAGCAGATCCCTGGCCTCTACGGATTTAAAGTATCGGTGTTGCCGAAAAATAGTGGAGCAGTGCCGATCTAGCTAGCTGCAAATCAAAGCAAAAAAATGAAGGTAGAGATCATCTCAAGAAAAATGATCAAACCATCCTCCCCAACTCCTAACCACCACAAAAACTTGAAGCTCTCTCTTTTGGACCAAGCATTTCCTCCATCCTTCTATGCAAATACCATTTTCTTCTACTCTTCACACAGCAACAGCAACCATGGCCATAACTACGGCGGCGACGTCACCTCCCAGCAGCTTGCATGGGAAAGGTCTGACCGATTACAGAAGTCCCTGTCCAAAACCTTGGTTGCTTTCTATCCTTTCGCCGGGCAGCTCAAAGACCAAGTCTCCGTTGAGTGCAACGATGAAGGAGCTTATTTTGTAGAAGCCCGAAGTAACTGCAGCTTCTTGAAAATTCTCTTCAAACCTGAACACAAGTTACTTTCCCACTTGATTCCTGCGTTCAATGCTGATGAGCAATTGGGCAGTGCTGTTCTGCTTGTTCAATTCACGGTCTTTAACTGTGGAGGAATTACTCTTGGTGTCTCCCATTCACACAAGATCGCCGACGCATCATCTACATGCACTTTTTTTCGAAGATGGGCAGCCATTACCCTCGAGTTGGAGTCCGTTAACAACCATGATCGAATCTCTGCAGTGCTTCCGGAATTCATTGGATCATCATTACTGCCACCTTCGGATATGCCCTTCTCATCCAGCTATGTCATGAACATGGCGCCGGAAAATTTGACCACAAGGAGGTTTGTGTTTAGTGCTCCAAAGATAGCCAGTCTCAGTGCCAAAATTAGTAGACTTCTTCAACAGCGAGGAATTAATATAACCCCCACAAAAGTGGAAGTTGTATCTGCAGTTTTGTTCAAATGTGCTAATGCTGCAAGGAGATCATCAAATCCTTCGGCAGCATTTAAGCAGGCAGTGGACTTACGTCGAAGAATGTCTCCTCCGCTGCCAGACAACGCTATAGGGAATCTGGTCTGGTCGTTTCAACTGTTGGTCGAAAATAAAGATATCGAGCTGCATGAACTGGTTGCCGAGATGAGGAGAAGCTTTGCAGAGTTTTGTAACGAAAAGGCAAGTAGGTTGAAAGGTGAAGAGGGTGTGTCTTTGGTTTTTGAAGGCAACAGAGAGGAGTTTGAATTTGGTAAGATGGGAATCCCGATGTATTGTTTTGCAAGCATATGGAGACATCCGATGGATGAAGTGGATTTCGGGTGGGGGAAGCCCATTTGGTTCACTTTTCATATGTGCTACAAGAACACTATAATGTTGTTGGCCGGCACTCGAAATGATCAAGATATTGAAGCTTTGGTGACCTTGGAAGAACAAGAGATGACTAGATTTGAACGCGACGAGGTGCTTCTTGCAGTTGCTGCCGTGAATCCTAGTGTATTTGTTAATCACTGCCGCATGTGATGGAGGCGCCTGGGTGGTGATGAACTTGTTCCACCAATGTGTGTCCTTCATGTGATGGTGCGCTATGAAATTAGTTTTTTTGGTTATCTATGAAGAAATAAAGTTACTTTGTAAAAGATAACAAGTTTTTTCATGTTCTGTTTGTTTAATTACATGATTTTTTTCATGTATTGAATAGGATGAGACGGTTTGATTTGAATTTTAAGTTGTTTTCAATTTCAATACAATGTTTTCGTTCTTCTTTGTTCTTCGTCTCCCTCAAACTACTTTTCTTCATCCCTTATTTTCGCGATATACATCCCCGCATCTTAAACACAAAAATTTAAGAGCCGTTTGTTAATTATTTCATTTTTAGTTTTTAGTTTTTCATTCATTTCTTTTGTAAATGGAAAACTGAAATCTTGTTTGGCAACTACTTTCAGTTTTTAGTTTTGAAAGACGGTGAAAATTCAAGGCTAAAACTTAAAGAAGCTGGTTTTTAGTTTTCGGTTTTCAACTTTCATTTTTGTTAGCTAAAAACTGAAAGTTATCAAACAAGATTTTAGTTTCTAATTTTGACAAAATGAAAAGCTAAAACTAAAAACGATATAATTATCAAACCGCCTCTAAATAATTATCCAAAGAACATTAATATTGGCAGTTCAGAAAAGTTTTCGTAAAATCCAAGCAACATGAAGCAACGACAGTGGAGTACAGTCGCATCGTCAAACCATTGCATTCACCTTTTTTCACACTTCTACCAATTTTTCTTACTCACCTTTTTTTAACGAAATATTCTAAGTTACTCTAACCTACAAGATGGGAGGAGCGGGATTGAACTCAGGTGCAAAAGGAAACAATATCTTTGAACCGGAGCTTCGGAAATTTTTTCCAACTTTACAATAATGTACTACTGCAGAATACGGCAAGTAAACGTTTCGATATCCACCAGAAAGTGTTCATACATAAAAGTGAGCATCTAACAAGCTAAAACATTACACTCTGAATTAAAATATCAGAGAGATCAACTGGTAACAAGAATACACTTTAAGGGTCTGTGACTACGTAACTTCCTACCGTAATATCGTTGATCGTTTTGTTACTTGATGACCAATTGATGAACACAACAATGCCCCGAAAAAACAATTCCAGCATGTGTATTTGTTCCGGGCGTGCAACTGAAATCGCCTTTGTTCACGTTCACACACCCAACTAGCAAGTCAATGTTACATCCTCCTCCCCTGTACCTATCATCTTTTCTGCATGCCACTTTGAGAAGCCTTCCTCTAGGGCATCCCTCATCCATGCATGCCGGCAACTCACGATAGCCTCTGCTACAGTCAGCCATGTTCTGTCTCGGGTGCTTTGTTCGGGCCACGACTCCAGCTCCTCTTTCACAAACAAAGCAAACATAGAAGCTCTACATACACCTTCCGGACTGAACTCGTCCTGGTGTGTTTTGCTCTTAAAATAATAATACCCAAGGAAATCCTGCAAATCAAATGGATAAACAGTTGCTTTACTTTATACGTGTACTGTGAAGAGAAGGGCAATATACAAAAAACTTTGGCATAAGAATTCTCCAAAAACACCCAGCCGGCATACAAACACCCAATGCTAATATACAAAGCCAACCAAAAAAATTATATACAGTTATTCTTCTCCATGACAGCACAATCATATAGATTAAATTGGTCATCGGCTCCTGATATTTAATAACCCCGGAGTTCCTTCGTTTATCATTAAGATAGGATAAAGAAAATAGCTACTCTGGACTTCAATTCCCTGAAAGGCCAGCTTAACCGATTTATGGTTTCTACAACTACTAAACCCCCTGGTGCACACAGAACATACACACAGTTGTGTCAAGGTAAATCATAATGCCTGCAATGGAAAGTAACATGTCTAAAACTAAATACGTAAAATGGATCTAGTGACAACATTAGACCTACTGCTCAAGTCTTGTGAAAGTTAGGGCATCTTTAAAAAAAATACACATGGAGAACCATTACAAGGAAAACCAAGCCCACTGTAAAAAATCTAAAGCTTTTGTGCACAACATTTGGAATGTGATTGTGTTATTAGGCAGATGGTCTCGCAACAAATTAAAAAAAGCAAAAAACTAATCCCCAACAACATTTCCAAGTTAATCACAAGAAATCCAAATCAAAACACAGTAACAATTTAAACAATTCAAGCCTTCAATAGATGAGGAGAAATTATTCAAACAAATTGAAGACCAAAACATGGCAAACCTCAATAAAAAAAAAGATTAGAACAAAATAAAAGTTATGAAGAAGTATTTCACCATTAGCTCTCCCCGAACTCCAGCTTCTTCAACAGCTTCCCTTAGGGCAGCCTGCTCAACAGTTTCGTCATTCTCCCAGCCTCCCTGCATGTGTATAACATATTTGTAAATAAATAAAAAAAAGAAACCTATATAAGTTCTCCACTTACCACAAACCCAAAAAAGCACACAATCACTTTGAGGGGTATTTTAGCCTTATAAACCATAAAATTTCCACCTCCTACAAACAGGTCTAGAATCAGATGAGTGTAATATGTCATTTTCTAACTAGCAAGGGAAGTGCCAAAAACTTCAAACTCATTAGAAATTGATTTCTGAGGAAGTCAACATCCCAACTTAATGCAAAAGAAGTTCTTGCAAATTCTAGCAATGGGTACGTTAGATAGGTTGAAAATAACGGTGAGTGATATCACAAAACTATAGTACTAATTAAAAATAAATAAAACTCTCCTTGCAAAATCTGTCCCTCTAACAGTTTACTATATTTCTCAAGAAAATCATCTTGAGAAAACGAAAGTCATGCTGAGAAAAAAAGTCCGAAAGTCTTAATATAGTTCCAATGCTAAGAAGGCACTATAACCATAACAAAAGCATCCATATCTGCATTTGCACATATTGGGCAAGTGAAAACAACAATTCTTTTCCCAGCCTTGCAGATGTCAAAACATAAGTGATACTATATGTCTATGCCTCTATGGTTACAGCCAATGGAAAATTTCTAATATTTTCTGCTCTAGATTTTCAAAGCTCAGGGTCATGAGATGGTACTTAAATGTATCTATAGGTATCAAAAGAAAAGAAGTTAGTTTTAACCACCTAAATGTTTTCCAGAAAAAGCTATCTTAACAACCTTACTTTGATCTCGACCCCTATCCCTCAAGCATAAGTTATTTTGAAACTAACAAATTTAACTCATTTTTACTGTTAAGCAGTTAGTGCGGCGACAGAACAAAAGTAAAATAGTAATTTACATAAAAAAGGGTATCCATAAAATAAGCTCAGGAAGAAAGACCACACAGTTCTTAAAATTTTAAACTCCAGCAGAAAATAACATACCTTTGGAAACAAAAGACCAGGTCCACTAGGTGAGTTAATCATAAGCACCTCAATGATCTTCTCAGAATTGGCATCATCAGTCTCATCAGAGCTTTTGTATCTAAATGGAATACACCTGTCAAGGTCACCTCAGTTAGCTTCTTCGTATCAGAGAAAAAAAATACTTGTTCAGATACATAAAACGTAACAGCAAGTAATTTCAAATATAATTTAAAATTACTTATACAAAAACGAAAATCCTATGCAAATATGAATGTCTGCTCAGCCCTAGCAAACAATTTATTTTATAACCAATAACCACACTAACAAGGTCACCCTTTATGTGCATGATCGACAGAGAAATCTCAATATTGTACTCTATTGGCGACATTTTTTATGATATATGGATAAATGAATTTATATAGTGATTCTTGTCAAGAAAAAAAAAAATATACAGTAAAACTTCACTTCAGAATAAAAATAAAGCATCTTCCATCAATGTTTAGTAATGACTAGAAATTACAAGGTGTGGAGTCCATTGACAACCTGTTCGTACTAAATCAACTACTTTAGTAATTTATTACTCACAAAGAGCTTCTGTTAAAGGCTAAGAAATAGCATAATTATGGAAGCACCATAAGATTTCTACAAAGAGAAAAGCCTAAAGAATCCAATATGGATAGCTTCTCTGTGTCCTCAGTGTCTTTTTTCTGCTTTTCCATCTTGTCAAATTTGGAAGAACTATGTGAACAATCACCAGCATGTCACATTGGCTTTTCCATAAACACAGGATAATACAGAGAACCACACCCTTGACATCTCTCCCAACCAAAATATAGCCATGAAACATATTGCTATCAAGGTTATCCAATTTTGTGCTACCACACAATGATGCATGACATGGGTCACACGACCATTGATTAAGCTCCTCATTTTCAACACAGAGAAAACCAAAATATCCCATTTCAACTGATTGCAGACACACCCAAAAATCAATCTAGAAAGTAGTTAGCACCATATGACAAAAAATCCTGATCAAAATAGAATACATTGAAAACAGTGCCCAAATAGTTGGCTAAAAGCTTTCACTTCCCCAGGACCTCCGCTTGAAATGTGGACACCTAAGCAATGGAACAACAAATTTATCCTTCACATTTTTGTTCATCTCCTTGACTTATCAATGCCCACAATGATTGCATCAATGAACATTACCAAATCATACGGAAGAAATAATCTTATTTATTGCATCACCATTTTACCCTAGTTCCAGTTCTCCTAACCCTCAAACCTAATATGACATAGTTAACGAAGGCCCAAAAGTTTACAAAGTTGAAGAATCCTAACCACGCCATATCCGTCCCCTTCATATGTCTCCTAACCCTCAAACCTAATATGACATAGTTAACGAAGGCCCAAAAGCTTACAAAGTTGAAGAATCCTAACCACGCCATATCCGTCCCCTTCATATGTGAAAAATACATTTCACATCGAAAAATTACAAACAAAACTCAGATAAGTCAATACAAGGCCATTGTTTGTCCTAATAAACCCACATATCTACCTACTCTATATAATAAACATGTACAATCAATAAAACAAAAGAAACCCATTAATCCCCACTGCTTAAAAAATCCCAAATGGTTGCCATCAAAGAGTCAAAATACATAATACAAAAACAAAAAACCACATCACAAACAGAATCCTCCAACTTTGGAGACACATTGGTCCACCTCCACCACCAGAACACCACATAAACGAACAACATCAACATCAATCCAAATCAGACATATATAAACAAATATATAAACACACACATAAATATGTACATATATATGTATTATATGTGCAAAGAAGAAATGTAAGTACCCGGCAACAAGGCGACATCCGGCCTCGTAGCGTTGCTGATGCCGACCCGTACGGGCCACTATATCACACATACTAAGCACCCAAGCCAACAATAATCAATCCTTTTTTTGCTTCTTTTTTGACAATCTTCAACAATTTCTCTCCTCCTCTTCCGCCATTGAAATCGTTCTGGTTCTTTGTTTTGGTTTTTTACGCGATTGTTACAATATCACGCCCGCACCGGATAACTCGCCAAGAACTGGTTCTCTGGGCTTCGATGGTGGCGACCGGCGCTCCCTCGCATCATCCAATGGCTGTGGATTTCAGATTTCGTTCTGGTTTTTTTTAGGGTTTGGTTGCAGAGGGCAAATGAAGGGTGGTTCACACAGAGCGAGAGAACGAAAAAATAAAATTAAAAATTAAATAAATAAAAGCGCTTACAACGGATCTAATCGGACGGTGAGGTGTCAAAGTCCGGTGGTTCGTAGGTCAAACGGGCCCCCACTTTTGGGAGAAAATACTTGTGTGTATAATTGTGTTATGGATAGTATATATACACGCAGTTGAGATTTCATTGTCATCCGTACACGTGGCAAGATGTGGAGGATTAACTGACGTTTGGTTATGTTATTGGTTACAGGGGTTGTCAATTTGGCACAAAGTAGTTGTCCGTTGCAGCGGATTATTTAATCTGTGGAAGAAGTCAACGGATTAGTGGTTCAAGACATGCTGATTTTACTTTTGCGCTTCTGTAGGGAACGGTGACGATTCAACGCCGGTATCCTATAAGGTATTTTGGTCCGTTGGATTGAGTTCGTTGTTATTTAGGGTCTTACTGGCTTTTTATTTTGGACTTGGATCATCTCCTGAGCTAATGAAGAGGATCCTCCTCATCAATTATTCTAGGCCGTTGGATTTTTATCCAACGGCTACAATTATTATAACTTTAAAGGGACCCTCCTGTTTGTAGCCGTTGGATAAAAATCTAATGGCTCAGGATGATTGATGAGAAGGATCCTCTCCATTAGCTCAGGAGAGGATCCAAACCCTTTTATTTTATCAATGCAGCGGCTAGATTAAGATTTGAGTAACTATGCTAATAGCTAATTGCTGGTGTGAGGAACGAATTCCACATAAACGTAGAATTACTTTGATGTGCTACAATTAAGAGAGAAAGACTAGTAAGACCTTACCACACCGATGTAATGTGAGGCAAAAGCTCTATCATGCTTAATTTAAACTTAATTGTGGAACATGAATGTTTCTTAGCTAAGAAACAATTACCTGTCACTATTAATGGCATGTGCGTTTGTATAGTGGTCGACATGGACTTGAGGATGATCGTTAAGCATGCGTGGCGCTTTCTAAGTGGTTGGTTACTTAATTTGAATCACGTTATGATGCAACAATGATGAAGGGTACAAGTCAAGAGTCTCTTGTTAAGTGATAGATAATGTTCAAAACTTGGAAAAAAAAACTACAAATCACACTAACATGGACTCGCTTTTGACATAAAGCTTAATTTTATGAATAATGTCTTGACAGATTTAGCGATGAAGAGAGAGAACTTTAAAGGCTTTCTAAACATTAAAACTATAAAGTCAACTTTCGCACTGATGCAACAATGATGGTCAATTGGCTGTGCCTTGTCCAGCAATGGATCTAATGCTAAAGGAACCCGTGGTGGTGGATTTGATGCTATATATGATGGTGGTGGCTGTGGTGCTACTATGGGACCATGGTGGTGTTTCAACTTTGGTGGTATTTTTCTATTGGCTTCTTGAAGAAAATGTTTCAACATTGAAGCATTTATAAATGCGGAATGGTTATCTTAGGTCAGCTTCTTATTTTGCTGGGTTCCACAGTTTGAAATATCTTCGACTGCTCTCCAATACTAGAGTCCTTGAAGTCTTGTGCATCAAAACCATCGCCATCGGAGGTGATTGAGAGTTTCCACAAAGGTAATATTCGGGTTTCTGCCCCAAAACTCACTTGTTTTGGATATCACAACCTGGCTGCCCTCAAGGATAACATATTTACCACTAATGCTCCTCAATTGACAAAGACATATACTTGTACACGTACGAAGAACCTCATCCAATTTTACACTTCATTGGTAGTCGTCGGCTTGAAAACCTCTACCTGCGCCTATCTTTTTCTTCTCAGGTAAGCTAAACTATAATGTATTAATTATTGGAGGATGTATTAACTTCAATCTGTGATGCCATACATATTTGTGTTAATATGTTTGAACTTCACAGAGAAAGAATGTCAAGAAACATAGTCCCGTTTGGGATTATCTTAAGCAATTGCAGTTGTCTTTCATGGTACGTGTGATGTTTTCGAATGTTCAGATTGAAAGCGACGATGAGATGCTCCATGTTGATCTTTGTAAAACCCTAGGAAGTGTTGCGAAAATTAGATAATCAAAATTAAACTCATTAAGTCTCGAATTTTAGTACTCCTAAGTATACAAATCGGATGATTGTATAGCATATAAGCACATATATCATCCCATAGAGATCAAATTGATTCTAAAAGTCTTACTAATTAAATTGAAACAAATCATAGTGGAGACGCTTTAATGGAAAAGATATGAAACTTTGAAATTAAACTAAAATAAAATAAAGCTTGAAAATAAAATGCATGTAAATTATAAAATGAAAACATAAGAAAATAAGACCTAGGGCATCCGAATTCACCGTAACCAATTCTACTAAATTCCCTTAATATGTTATGCTCAAGTAGTTCCCCAATATTGACGATCGATTTTCCCTAAATTATTCAACGGCCATGGCATCTGGTTGCATCAAAAGTGTCCTTACATGTTAACCCTCTATGGTATTTAGATGGATTTAAACAAGTAAGAACCCATTAAGCTCTATGGAAATCATTGGAAAATCACACAAACCCTAATGGCATGGCATCTACAAATAGGTGTTTATGGTATCAATTGCAAGAAGCTAAACCCAAGTTAAGTATGGCATCTACTCATCTACTCTAACTTGCATCAAATCAACTTAACTTAAATCTAGATGGTGATCAATCATCAACATAAAAATCAAGCACATTACAAATAGTAAAAGATACTAAATAAAGATGAAAAAATTGATAATGACAATGTCACAAGGCAATTAAGTATTCATGTTCAGGCTACATCGTAGCCCTAGAAAAGAAAAGAAACTAGAAAAGCTCTTCCCTCTTGTCCTTTTGGCCGCAGCCCCTATGTTTAATATGATAATGTTTTGTTTTGGTGACTGAATCCTTCCTTCACAATGGAGAATCAATCTCCACATATAAAACCTATGGCAAAGGTTACTAAAGGCCAATTAAAACGACCATTAATCCTAGCTTAATGGACTTTCAAGTCCTTATTAAAGAAAAGAAAAATAAACGAAAATAATAAAACTAATAATTAAGTTCTCTCCTAAAGTCCATTGAATAGCATTCTCATGTCCAAGATCTCCAAAACCGTTGCAGTTTTCATGCATTTGTTTCGGTGCAGTTAATTAGCCTCTTGCTCCACTAAAATTACCCTAGACACCCGAAAAGCTTGTTTTTCACTCTTTTTTCCCATAACTCCGGTATTGAATGCCTATAAATTAAAACAATATAATTAGTGCATTTAACCCATTCATATATACAAAATCCAAAGGAAATATATGATAATAATATATGAAAATATGCACCCATCAAATATCTCCAAACTTAGATTTTGCTTGTCCTCGAGCAGAACAAAAGAAAATAAAACACAACAAATTTTTAGTTAAATTCCCAAATTTTAATCTTAGAGAAAACACCAGCCATGAGATAACTTTCAAGAAATAAGCAACCGTAGTTCAAGACATTATCCAAGAGTTAACCAAATTTGAATCAAACCAACTTGGAGTGTCGTGTGTGTCATAACCATGTCAATGCAATTCCAAGTTTTTAAAAACCCATCATGTGCAAACAAGTGAACTTCTCACAAGGCATTCACTCATCACTTATATTTGTGGGTTAATTAATGTGTTTCACTCAAATGATCTTATTGTACATCTTGCCATATGCTTGCTTGTCCACCTAGCTAGCTCACTATCAATATCACGTAATTTCTTGCATCAAAAGGACTTTATTACGGTTGTAATGGGGTTTAGAATGATAGGCTAATGAAAGAAAGGTTATGGAAAAAAATAGTGTAAATAGCTTGTACGGCTTTACAATCGAATTTGAGAGATTAATGCTTAAACTGATGAAGCTCATCCAAACCTAAACTCATAACTTGAACCTTATTTCCATTGATTGATCTTTGAAACGTCCCCCCTTTTTTTAATAATAAACAGCAAATTTTTTTTTTCACTATTTTTTTTTTCACAGCAAACATCAGCTTTTTTTTTTTCTTTTTTTTCTTTTCATATTTATTTCACCAATTTTTGTTATATAACAATATTTAGCCCCCAACATTTTGAACTCCCTCCTCCTAAAGAATTACTCTACAAGCTCTTTAAATGGATAACTAGGGAAAATAATCATAAGGGTTGGCTAGGAAGGCTCAAACGAAAGGAGAAAAAATGCCTATATCATTTCCAAGATTTTACATGAATTGATGAATGCAAAAATAAAGGTATAAAGCAAGTTTTAGAGATACATGTGAAATGAAATCATACGCACAAGAATAATGAGATTGATGCATATCATAAAATAGGCTCAAAAGCTCACAAGGATTACATAAGCTCACTAGATTTACATATGAAACTTTAAATCATGCTCTAGTTTCACACCAACAAGGCTATGTGCATTTGTTTTTCCTAGTCACGCTAAAAAAAAATATGGTTAAAATAAAGATAATGTAAAGGACTAATGTCAAACTTAAATTTCTTGAAAGTTATGAGGAAATAAAAACCGAATATCATCATTGAATTCGAAAGTAACCAATAAAAACAAGGCTCAAAGAAAAATAAAATGTTTTTTTTTTTCAAAATTTTATATTTTTTATGTTTATTTATTTATTTTATTTTTAGAAATAAAACAAAAAGATTGAAAAAACACACGAAGATAAGAATAACGGAAATAGACAACAAACGTATAGAAAAAGAAGAATAAATGCGTAAGCTCTTGGACAAAGAAACTTCCCGGGTTTAAAGGAGACATGCTAGTGAAGATGTACATGGAATACACCACCAAACTTGAATTTTGTAGTGGCATCAAAGCTGAGTGATTCCAATTTCTGCAAAAATACAAAATAATGGGTAAGCTAAACAAGAAACTGAGGAAAATAATTTATTATTAGAAAAACTAAAAATAAACATTAAAGCTACACCAACTAAACAAATGTAACAATCCAATTAAGTAAGTAATAGAATCAAATTTGATCCTCGACAACGGCGCCAGAAACTTGTTGCGAAAATTAGATAACCAAAATTAAACTCATTAAGTCTCGAATTTTAGTGCTCGCAAGTATACGAATCAGATGATTGTATAGCATATAAGCATGGATATCGTCCCACAGAGCCTAACCCTGGCTGTGGTGTGCCGATGAGGACGTCAGGCCCCTAGGGGGGTGGATTGTAAGATCCCACATCACTTAGGGGAGTGATCCTTATATGTATATTCTCATCCCTACCTAGCACGAGGCATTTTGGGAGCTCACTGGCTTCGGGTTCCATGGGAACTCGAAGTTAAGCGAGTAGCGCGCGAGAGCATTCTCAGGATGGGTGACCCATTGGGAAGTTCTTGTGTGAGTTCCTAAAAACAAAACCGTGGGGGCGTGGTCGGGGCTCAAAGCAGACAATATCGTGCTACGGTGGTGGAGCGGGCCCGGGAAGTGGTCCCCTCTCGGACGGGGATGTGACAACTTAAGTAGGCAAAATTTTATTTTATTATTTTATTTCATCTTGAATATCTACTTTTATCTTTTATTTTTGTCTTCTTCCTTCACAAACACTTTATTACATATAGAAACATGAGGCTTGATTTACCTGTAATGTTGCCTACTTTGCTGGTGTAAACAAAATTCGCCTACCCAATTGACTACACCATTAGAGCATGTTTTTGCCAAGCTCATCAAATTCAATTGTCTACATTGAAGATGCTTAAGCCTATACTAGTCAAAGATCGCCTCACAGCCGAAATGTAGGTTCTCTCCCGAAATGCTTAGACTACCAAACCCGAGATCTTGATCTCAATCATTATTGGTTTGCAGCCATAGATACCTTTTTGAGCTTTACAACATCATAAACACTAAGAAAGAATCATACAAAGGAAAACTACACCAATAATACCATACGAGTAATAATATTATCACGGAAATTCTATAAAAAATATGAAATAACAAAAATTTCACTTTTAAGAGAGTTTCATTTCCTAATCACATACCAAAAACAAAAAATCAGTGAGAAGGACAGGTTGGATGGAAGAATATTCATGGATGACTGCGTGCAGGAAAAGGAAGGGTAAGCGCGTGGGAAAGCGGTTGTTCAGATACATTGTACGATACCAAAAGTAATTGGAAATATGTACCAAGTTGAACATATTCTTTCATGCATGCACAACATCCCCATCATATCCAATCGTCTGCTTCTGACGCGCCTGTTTGATTCAAAATGTAAATGCTCTCCTAATTTGATAATACCAACCAGAAGATCACGTACACTGCATAGTCTACCTGCGTGTATGGGCACTTTTCCTGTGCTTGTGTTGCACATTCAACATATCTATCGTACCAAGCATGTTGTTAATTTTAATGCAACAATAGTCCGTCATTTTGAAAATCAAAAAGATTTACAAAAACATTTTATGTCAATAGAAAAATACAAAACTTGCTTTGCATAAGAAGAAGAGAATTCTCCAAGTTATTCGCATGTTGAACTCAACAATTGCACATGTTGCATATTGCCTAACGTTTGTTGATGACAGGTCGAATAAGAGGCAAGGAAAAATATGACATGTGAGATGAGATTGGATTTAGTGATAAGAGGAAACTGTAGAAGTATGAATGAAAAGAAAATGAGGTTATTCTCATTATGTTGTGGATCTTTGATAGTTATGCTGTCAACTTTTGTCATCATGTTGATATGTTTGATATTTTGTCGATATTTAACTTTTATTCAATTCTGCAATTCAGATTTTAATTTTAATCATGTAAACCAATTTCTTAAGAATTTATTTGATATCTTATAAAATTCAAGAAAGTTTTACCATATTGTAGATCTATTATCCTTGTTCAGCTGTAAGTCATGAAGTTTTACAATAACAAATACACATATACACAGACACATACACACACACACACACACACACACACACACATATATATATGTACACATGAGTGCTCAAGTGTTAATTTTAAAAACCATCATTCGAACATCATCCTTACAAAAAATTAAATAAACCTAAAAACAATTATTCATGTAACTATATATATTCAAACAAATGGACGAATACAATATTCCTTATAATTAATAAAAAAATTCATAAGAAAAACCAAATAGAGAAACAATTACCAACTTGACTCATATTTCTTTAAAGACAGGCAGATTCTTGGTACAACTTTTTTAACACAGCTTTTGACACAATTTTTGTGGGGCTCACTCGGTAATGTATATTAAGGATCCGTCTATCTTTTAGAATACCATTCATAGATCATCCTTACAAAAAATTAGACACATCCAAAACCATTAAGACATGCATTTGTAGTGAAGAAAATGAACTACTACAATTCTACAAAGAAACCTTAAAAACTTAATCCATTGGCTTTAATCCAACAATTATATAGTTTCGGATTTGGGTGATTTTTGGTAACAAAATCTTTGAGTAAAGACCTAAAAGATAGACGGTAATTCGGATCGTTGTAATACATTACGAAATGAGCTCCACAAAAATATGTATAAAAAATTGGTAAAAAAGGTGATGCCACGGATTCGTCCCTTATATATTCTGGTTTTAGTTTACATTGTAGATCATGGCATGATAGTATTTTTCTTTACATCAACAAATGGTGTTGATGAGATTTGAATTTAAGGTTTTCTATATGTAGTGAAAGATAGGTGCCACCAAATATGCATACCTAAAGATGATCATTTATACACTATAGAACGCAATTTATATGATCAATACCTTTTTTTTTTTCCCTTTCCAAACGGTAGGATCTACATTACGAGAATAAATAAGATATGAATTCAACACAATAAGTTGAAGATGCAAGAATATACACTAATACAATCCACCAGTTACATTAACTTATTTTCCACATTATTATCATGCCATAATATTTGTTTATATTAACTAAACAGTTAACATTGGCTTAATTATTCACTCGGACTTATTTGTGCAAGACAATGATCATGTTTGGAATGAAAAAAGTCGTAAGTTGACGCTGCATTGGTGTTCATCCATTGAACTGAGACACAACCCAACTCAACTGTGCCAAAATGGGGACTTGCGATTTCAGTCCCACACGGCCATTGCTTGATTCTATAACAGTGTTCTAAAAATTAGCTCAGACGGTAAAGACCTGCAACAATTTAAGGCAAATTGTTTCAAAAAATTGGTCTGGAGTTAGGTGGCGGGCTACGTGGCACCTAGGCAGTCCTAGACGGTTCCTAGGCGGATTTGTTTTATTTTTTATTAATTATGTGTTTTTTAATTTTTAAGTTTCATGGTGATATACTTATGGAAATGATGTACCTAATTTTCTTTGAATCTTTCTGTTTTTATCGTCAATCTTTCCAAGGGTCATCATCAATCTTCTCGTGCATGCATATGGGATATAGATTTTTATACCAAATACCAAATATATATTCTTTTTGTCGTTATTTTTTTAGGATACTGGTGTACAACAATATGTATATATAACGACGCACGAGCAATATCTTGTAGTCATCAGATATTCACTCTTGCGTTTCGTTAAATCTCTTGTGCATCGTTAGTGATTTAAGCACGAGAGAATATGCATTAAATGTGAAGCATTAGATAAAAGTTTTTTCTTTTTATATTACTTCACTAATATGTAAATGGTGTACCTAATTTCCTTTGAATCTTTCTGTTTTTATCGTCAATCTTTCCAAGGGTCATCATCAATCTTCTCGTGCATGCATATGGGATATAGATTTTTATACCAAATACCAAATATATATGCACGCCTTTTTGTCGTTAATTTTTTAGGATACTGGTGTACATCAATATGTATATATAACGACGCACGAGCAGTATCTTGTGGTCATCAGATATTCACTCTTGCGTTTCGTTAAATCTATTGTGCATCGTTAGTGATTTAAGCACGAGAGAATATGCATTAAATGTGAAGCATTAGATAAAAGTTTTCTCTTCTTATATTACTTCACTAATACTTAAAAAACCAAATAAGAATATCAGTTATCACGTAATTGAAAGAAACTTACACGTCACAAGTGTAAGTTCAGTACCACGCATGCAAGTTATTTTTTTGGAAATATTTTTGCTCACCATTTTAAAGTTATTTATCACCGCTTGATGAGTTTAAGTTTTAAAATTTATGTGATAGATAGACATAAATCTCTAAATGTAAACCTATTTGATGGTAATAAATACGATAGTGAGCATTACAACCACTTCAAGTATTGAGCAAAAATATACCCTATTTTTAATTACTAAAAAAGATCATCATATATAAAGAGATTTGACATAGTTAATATGCCTAAATTAGTTCACATCGAAGTCATGAACTTTTTTAGTTACGTTTGACACGTATTTAAAGCCCAAAGTTTTGACCGACTATTGTGAAGAACCTTTTGGTTGGACAATTGTTCTAAAAGAAAAGATTTTTCACATTTCAGTTCTAGCAACTTGTTATGACTGAACACTTTCGCAGCCATACACTAAAAGGTACTTGTGTCTTGCACGAATTGTGGTGACTAGAGTCATAGTTTACCATTTCTGGAATAGTCTCATTTATATTATACATCTATATGGTTTGGTAATTTTATTGAAATTTCAAGCAAAATATATCTAAATATAAAATTTAGAACTACTCAAAATGCATTTAGATATGTAACCTTTTCTTTTGATGCAAACGATATTGCAGGATGATGGGTTCAAACTTGAGGGTGTAAAGGAGAATAGCCATACCCAACTTAGCTATAAGCGTTTTATTAGCATCCAACTTAATAGAATATAAGGATAGAGCTAACCAAAATATAAATCATGTGATAACGTAGGGATAAAAATACTTAAAAATACTTGTGTTTGTACAAGGTTGTTGTAGTATAGCAGCTCAAGCAAGGTCATTTTCCACAAAGACTGAATGAATAATTTGTGTTTAAAACCAACTCTTAATTAATTATTGAAAACAAAGTTTGGAAAATGTTGATTTTAGAATTTAATATAATAAAAAAGAATTTTAAAACAAAATAATTAAAGAAATTAACTAGAGAACTATTTAAAGAAAGTCAATTTGTAAAGCCTAGGGTTCCGTCGTACCCTTAACAATCCTATGCAATTTTACCAATTACTTAAAAATTTCTACATACATGCTTTGAAGGTTTGGTTTTCCTAATACATATTTTCCTCGTGATGTTCAAGCGAAAACGTATATCTAACATACAACTCATCAATCTGTGATGTTCAGATCAAATATAAACATGCAAGACTCATTAAGCTTTGTGAAAATCCTTTGAAAAACCATGCAACCCTAAAAAGCGTGATGTTCGCCTTAAGTGAACTTACAATTACTAATCACAAGAAGCCCTCTTCAATTTTAGGGTGATGTTCCAACATAAATTGCATCAAATTACTTGTTTAAAAACCTTAATGGTCGCGAATCATTAAGACAATTAGATAGTTTAATCGCAATAATTAATAATTCAAAGCAATCATGCATCCATTCATAAGCAAATTAATAAAATCACATATTCATGTTAAGGCTCAAGGCTTCGCCCTAGCAAAGAACTTAGTTATGAACAATCATAAAACAAAATATTATTAAGAACATGGAAAGAAAACACCTAGAAAATAAACTTGAATTGTCAAAGGCTTGTGCGTGCGTTTCCACCTCTCCTTCCGTACTAACTCTAATAGCTAAAAAGTCTTATTTATACTACTACTAAATAAAACCCTAAAAAGTCTTAGAATAAAACTAGGAAACATAATAAAACAGAAAACAAAAGGTTTCCTATTTAAATTGAAATTCGATCTTCTTAAAAAAATCAGACTTTTGACCAACCAAATCAACTCCGATCTGGTCCAAAATGTCTCTTTCGAAAGCTGGAGATGTTCCTTACAAATCCTCAAAAGGAATCTTCCTCAAAATATATCATCTTGACCTCCAAAAAAACCCAAAACGTCCATAAATATCAATCTGGGAAAGCTACGCGCTGGACCTTTATTTCATCGCCATGGTCAAACGGCGTGGAAGAAAAATCTGAAACTTTGACACAATCATCTTGAAAGAATCACGAACATCCTCCAATTAATCACTTTAAAATTCATTCGTTTGATCACTTTTTGCTCCAGAGGAAGTCGCATGTCCTACATTGAAAATATATAACAAAGTATCAAAATTCTACCAAAATAACTAATTAACTATAACTAAGAATAGGGTAAAATAAATGGTATAATATGAACTCATCAACCAACTTAGCTATAAGCGTTTTATTAGCATCCAACTTAATAGAATATAAGGATAGAGCTAACCAAAATATAAATCATGTGATAACGTTTAAGTTTTTGCTTTGTTCGAAGAGGTATAAATTTAGGAGTATCAACTTTCACTCTCATTTTCGTGTAAAATGAAATTAAAAAAGAAAAAAAAATCAAGAATAAACGTAATTATGCTAAATAAAAAAAGCTAAAGTAGAATAGTATAATTTTTCTTATAGAACAATATATTTACATTAAGAGTAAATTGTAACAATGGTCCTTCAGCTTTAATCAAATTGGAGCAATGGTCTCTCAACTTAAAATCCATTATTATTGGTCCCTCAATTCATCAAAATGTGTAGTTATGATTATTTTTGTCAACTTTGTCAAAATGAGTTGTATTGGAATGACCATTGCTATAATTGAATTAAAGTTGAGGGGCCATTACTCTAATTGGGTTAAAGTTGAGGGACCATTTTTCAAGTTAGATTGAAGTTGAGGGACCATTGCTCCAATTAAGTTAAAGTTAAAGGACCATTACTACAATTTACTCTTACATTAATGAGATTGATGAATAAATTGGTATTAGAACTGTCACTAACAAAATTCAAACCTAAGACTTTTCACTTACAAACACATCAAAATATTACAAGATTGTAGTACATGGTGACAAGTAAAATAGTGTAGTTAAAAAGACAAATAAAACATTGAGAATGAACACGTAAGACCTAGCTAACCCAACAATTAAGTATTAAAATTTGCAGTAGAAGTTGCTGAACGTATCAGCCGAATATCTTGGTATCTGACGCTCTGATTCTCCCCGATTCGGACCATCACCCCAAACAGGATTTTTCTTACAATCAACCAAACAACAATCCATTCCCTTGTTCCTCACATTATTTTTATAATTCCCCAAATCAACGGCTCTCATTACATCAGCCTCATCACAACTCCTTACAAGCTCATCCACCAGATAGCCACTCCTACACGTATGCCATCCTATATATAGAAGCCGTCACCAATGTCAAAGCCTTCATTCCTTCATTGCCTTTCTCTTGAAGTTGGAGTATTTGTGTTCTCGGTATCCATAAAAATTTCTGGTCTACTTGTCGTTTGCTGGAGGCTGCATTCAGGCATTTTCGTTGGTGAGGTGCGGATTGAGGACAGACATGGTCGTCGGAACGACGTCGTTAATATCATGGTGCAGTGTATGAGCTTGGGGTCCGCTCTGGTGCTGGCGTGCCTGGCGTTGTTATTGGTGGTTCTTCCGTTGATACTACCGCCGCTGCCTCCTCCTCCATTGATGCTCTTGTTCTTTCCGGTTGGCATAATGGCTGCTCTCGTGTTTCTAGCCTTTTCGCCGGCCGGTCCGGAGGCCGGACACGTCGTCATTTCTAATGCTATGTAAATATTGTTAGCTAATAGATTTAGATTATATCGACTGCATCGACTGCTAGCTATGAGATAGCTGTGCGCTTCTTGCCTGTTTGGCACAATTATAATTTAGTGATACGTTTTGTCTGGGTGGTGGACTGCTATCCATATATCATTTATATATATCTTTTACACACTCTATTTCCGATATTTTCATTGAACAGAGATTTAATGTAGAAATTTATATTATTGATCCGCAGAAAAAGGCTATAAAGAATCCTACCTCCCCCTTAGGTTTTCATTTCAAGCAGCTACTCTCTCCACGTCAACTTTATCCGACCCACGTCCTCGCATCCCCTCGTCCCTCTTCTCCTATTGTATATTCAATCTTCACCAGCACCACCTTTTATCACTATCACTTAACCACAATAGACTGGGAAATGCAGTAGTTACTCTGCTATTTGCCGGTTAAACTGCTATTTCAACCCCCACTCTCTTTCTTTCTCTCTCACTGAGGACATCAATCATTCTTTGCTTCAAACGTTCTTGGTTGGTCCTCCCTCTTAAAGGATGATGCATCAGTAAAATGTCTTGTGACAGCACCCTCATTCCTTTGATCCTCATTTCTTCTGTCCCAACCATCATGCTTCTTCAACAATACTTGTAAGTTCCATTTGAATGTTGTAAGAATTTTACAATCCTATCAAATCCATGGCTTTAAAAAGTGTTTTAAAACCCTTTCCGCATCCTTATTTGAATACACACCCTAGGATTCCCAACCCTAGCAACCACCTTATAGCCGACTGATGAAAAGTCGGGATATCTCCAAAGAGTTACTCTACAGTGTACACATTAAACATAAAAACGATTTTCACTTGCTCATTTTCTCTTTCCGCACTCATGTTGGTAAACTGGAGAACTTGAGTGCAGCAACTTGTGACTTTCGGCGACAAGGGAAAACGAAGAAGGACTAGAAAGACATTGGATTTAGCTGTCATATATCTTCTTCAAAGGGTGTCTCCAACCACCCCGTGATCGACCTTATTCTAATCATGCCAATCCAAACCTTCAAATATATTAATGACTTATTTTAAGCTACGGTCACTGTTACTCTATTTTAATTACACATTACTCCTTGAAACTCAAAGTTCGGTTCACTTTGCCCTTCGAAACTCAATTTTAATCCCGTTTTATCCCTTGAAACTTGAAAGTCGTTTCTATAAAACTCTAAAATTTGCTCCAATTTGCCTTGACCAGTTAATTTTTTATGTGGGTTTGATTTGGGTGTGCTAGACTAATCAATTTATTTTTATCTCTTTAATTTCTCTTAAACTTAATATTCTCTGATTGTTGGATGTTAACGCATAATGAAGATTTATAATCAAATTTATTGCACACGTGACGTACTCTTATTTGATTTATAATCAAATTTAGCATAATTATGGAAGCACCAGAAGACTTCCACAAAGAGAAAAGCCTAAAGAATCCAATTTGGATAGCTTCTCTGTGTCCTCAGTGTCTTTTTTTTTTTTCCGCTTTTCCACCTTGTCAATTTTTGAAAGAACTATGTGAACAATCACCAGCATGTCACATTGACTTTTCCATAAACACAGGATAATACAGAGAACCACGCCCTTGACATCTCTCCCAACCAAAATATTGCCATGAAACATATTGCTATCAAGGTTATCGAATTTTGTGCTACCACACAGTGACGCATGACATGAGTCACACGACCATTAATTAAGCTCCTCCTTTTAACACAGAGAAAAGCAAAACATCCCATTTCAACTAATTGCACACCCAAAAATCAATCTAGAACGTAGTTAGCACCATATGACCAAAAATCCTGATCAAAATAGAATAATGTATTGAAAATAGTGCCCAAATAGATGGCTAAAAGCTGTCACTTCCCCAGGACCTCTGCTTGAAATGTGGACGCCTAAGCAATGGAACTGTTCGGGCGAAGATTTCTCCGAAGAGGGCTCCTCGACTATCAGCATAGCTCCTCAAGGGATTGGTACTTTGGATGTATAGTTGGGCTCTTACTTTCTGATGTGCTACAAGAAGATGACAGAGTTAGTTCTGAAAGGTGCCTTCGTGAGGCCTTAGGTGTAGGCCTTGAGACTCGCAATCAAAATTAATTGAGTGTTAGGCGTGCCACTGCTATCTCAGTATAGCAAATGCAGAACAAGATTGTGTTTAGTTGATTACTTGCACCCCAAGTTACTCGAACTTCTTGTTATCAAAGGATTGTTGTGGATGGGTTAAGTCCAAATTAAGTTCTTTTTCTTGCCTTGCGAACAAGGACTTTTAGTTCATAGTCTTGTATGTTCAAATGAAGGGAATCCAGATCCCCTTAAGTCATTTACTTGGTTCTTGATTGGTTTTAAATGAAGGTGTTTCCATTAAAGTGACCAGATCCAGGCACAAATGAGACTCTTAAAGTAGGAAAATTGATGGATATGACTTGAATACATGCTAGAGAATACATTAAGCAATAGATCTATTAACTTATAAAACAAACAAAGAGCTTTGAGCAAGATTTCAACTTGTAGGGTAAGGTTGAACTTCTTGCAATCACTTCTCTTTTGAGTTTATAGAGTTTATACGCTAAAAAGGGATGGGTGGTAAACAAGTTTACACAAGGGAATTGATACTACACCACTAGGTGTGATAGCAGAGCTTCTAAACTAGACAAAAGATGGCTTTTGTAGGGAATGATCCTGAAAATGACTGAGATCTGGGATGATTACAGCTTTTAGATGCAAATCTAGCTTGAAAGCAGAGTTTATATGTTTGTTTGTTTGATTGGTTAAGTGTCTTTGTCTCTAGGGCATCTTCCTCCTTTTATAGGCAGATTAGCTCGACTGTAGTGACTTTGCTCTTGCCCGAAAACACTTGGAGGGTAGTGAGTCATCAGCTTTTTACTTGTATTGCCACTGAAAAGTGTTTTTTGGCTGATTGTGAGTTAGTCCCCATCACTTGATATTTAAATCATAGGCACATGGCCTATGCATTAATGGGAAGGCGCCAATTTGTCTCTGGGCTTGATGCTGGGCTTCGGGTAAGTCTTCTTTTAATTGGCATCTTTGGGCTTCCACACACTTACAGGCTAAGGTTCAAATATTAACCCAAACAGTGCCCCCTTCAATCATTGTTGAGCCTGCAAACTGTGGCATTAATAATGATTGAATAGTCGTCGCACGTTTTTGCTTGGAACTTGCACCATTTAAAGCAGCCGTTGGTTATCTAAAACCCTTGCACTAACCCATGAACTCCACCATTAATTGATTGCTCTCTTATATATTCTTCACTTAATCTTTTCGGCAAAGCACCTTAGCAATTTCAAGCCCTCAAATTTTCAGAAATTTCTCCTTGCTATCTCAGTCCTAACTTCTTTTCAAAATTCAATGGCACCAAAAACAATTGCTCGATCCCAAACCTCCTGCGAAACTGACGAAGGCATTTTTACCATGCGCTGCTTGCTTAACAACATTCATTGCCCTTAGGTAGACTTGCACACCGAACTCTTCTTCGAGGATGGAGGAGTGCACTCCTTGTGCCCTGCATGGACATCTCAGGTCCCAATTACCGTTGAAAACAACATGCCCAAGGAGAAATGGTTCACTCCTATCCTATTTCAGGCTAAGTCGGGCATTTCGTCCTCCAAATGGTCAAATCATCGTCGTAGTTTCCCCTTGATGAATGATGAAAGATGGACGCAATGGATCAACGAGCTTGAGCCAATCTTTAAGAAAAAATGGATGAATAACGGAATTTATGAGCTAATAATGTTATCCAAATCAACTGTGATTACCAAGCCCGAGTTGCTGACAACTGCACTCCTCTTCTGTAACTCGGGCACCAACACTTTCGACCTTAGGATGAGCCCCATGTCCCCGACCATCCTAGATATGGCTAGGTCTTCGGGTTAAGGCCCTCAGGCAGAATTGTGGACGTTACCCACGACTGGGCTCCTTTTTCTTGCCTAACTGCTGAGAGCTCGAGCAGCCCTTCCCCATTTTTTCATTTAGAGTATAACTCTGTAACTTTCAAGAGTTATGGAACTTCATTCACGGGTTTTATCCCGTTTGCCAAGAAGGATTTTGGTATTTCTTCCTCCAATGCTAACAGAGATCAGGAACACATGTACTTTCTCCTTTACTGGCCAACAAACATGTATTCCTTAATAAATCTAAAGGAGTGAAAGTGGAATGGATTCCTCTAGTAGAGGCTTTTACATAATTTGATGATGTAGTCACGGGCCCCTTTCTCCTTACTCATCTTTATCATCTCTTGTACGAAATTACAAAGGGTGAACCATTCGAAACCAACCTTAACGGTCCAACTTGGATGATCCAGCTTTGCCTTCAATGGTATTTCCCTGAGCTTCGGGCTCCTAACCTAGAATTTCCAGAATGACTGTCCCCTGCCCGAATTTTAGCCGAAGCTTCTCCAACCAATCACTCTACCTTCGCTTGTCTTTATTTATTCAGAGTCTGCAGGTCTCGGGAAAATCTGGAATTGGGTGCTTCAGTCTTAAGGAGATACCCTTGGTTTTCTGACCAGACCTTCCATGATGCTTTTAGAAAAGATGATAGTGCCCTTTGTAGAGATAGATTTATTAGCTGCATCCAGTTGAGGGATCTGGCTTGAGGTGTGAGAAGTGACTGCTACGAACGCAGGTTAAAAGTTTATCATCCAAACTTCTGTAACGGGCAACTAGGTTTTAGGCAAACCATTCCAGTCCCCTTCTTTGACTTTGTTCAATGTGGCACCTTTTACCGTCTTCGCACCCCACTCGAAGTCACTTTTCAAGTTGCCCGACGAATCTTGAGGTTATGAGCAAGGTCACCAGAAAGCCCATGACTCTGAACTTCGAATGCACTTCAAGCTTCTCATCTTGGTGGGAATCAAAATGGACTAAGAAATATAGAGGAGATCTGCACGAAGCTCATGACTGCCTCTTTAAGCAACTATCCATCAAGTCACATCCAAAACCAACTGAGCTTGAAGATTGGAAGAAAATGATTCATCAGAAGAATCAACTCCTTTTGATAGGTATTTCTTACCCCTTTAACTTGAAATTTTCATGAATCTGCCCTCTCTAATCCTTTCCTTGGTTTCTTTGTACTTGCAACCCAAGGCAACCCCGCGAAGGTAGTCGTCGGGCAAGATGAAGATGCTGCAGACGCCTTCATCTTCCAAGAAGTTGCAGCTGAAGCAAAAAGGCAAGGTGCTGGAGAGGGCAGAGATGTCTTCAAGTTGAGGGTTGTGAGGACATGAGAACCATTGTTGGATACCCAAGGTGTTCCAATTTGTGTAATATCTCTATGGCTTAGCGTATTGGTATATGATTCATTATGTTCCAATTTGTGAGACAGTGAGGCAATTAGTAATACTACAATCACTTAGCGAATCAAAACATTCTTTTAATTCTTCCAATCATCGACGACTATGTGTTTAGTCATCCAAAAAGGGTATATAGTTCATGAGTGATATCTAGCCATGTGTCATGACTACCCAAGATAATAGATAATAATTTGCTATTGATTTAACAATTGGATCGTTGGAGTTATCGTATTATTAATCTAAGGTTTATCCTTTTAACTGTAACCTTTTTGGGTGCAATTGCAATGCAGTTTGATCTTTCTCTAACTCAATACTCTTAATCACATTATTAGGGTATGGATGGTTTATGTCAAACCTAATGTGATTTTCGTTTATGTATATGATTCAACTGAGATGTATAAGAAATGTCTTCCTTAATCACGCTCGACACTTTCGCCAAAGACTTCCAAATCATATTGTAGGAGTATTCTCCTTCTTTTACTGACGGTTAAAGGTCATTTGTTGTACACTTTCAGGGCATTAGATTCTCACCAATGTTTGCGTTACTCAAGCCGACATTCTCGCTTCTGCTTCGTCCAACCCCGCTGACGTGGGTGCTTCCCTCTAGGCGAAATGCTCCCCTACCAATGCATTTTTACATCCCACAGCTTCGACTGATCGCTTAGCCCCGTTCATCTTTAGCGCAAAAGCACTTGATCAGTGAGCTATTACGCACTCTTTTATGGGTGGCTACTTCTAGGCAAACCTCCTGGCTATCTCTGCACCATATACTTTATGAACAAGTCAAAGACTTCAACGATACATAAAAACATACCCAAGATAAGGTACAACCATGTTGCATCAATAATTGATCAATGGCTTGTCCACAAGAAAATCATGGTGACTCATATCAAAGGATTACTTGTATTACTGCAACTTTTAGAGTTACTTGCTTGACATGTTGATGCGAACATTATACGCACACAAATTAAACCCTCTTTTTGTCAATTGTAGTAAGTATGTAAGTAGGGATCGTTCTGGACCGGGGATTAGGAGGGCTTGCTAAAACCTCTAAACTGACTCAAAAACATAAAAACAAGGTTAAAAACGTTCACAAAGACTCAAAGGACTCAAAACAAGTTCAAAAGACTCAAAACTGCCTAAAAACACTAACTAGGCAGTTTCTGACCTTAAACCCAATTTTGGACGAATTTAAGATTATGGCTTGATTCAAAACATTTTAAAACATAAACTAAACAGATTCTAAGCACTAAAGAACAAGAAAGTATAGGGGGATTGGTTTTGGATGAATTTGAAATTAAAACAGAAACTTGGAAACAAAACAGATTGTAACACGAATTTGATGGAATAGAATGGATGGGATGGCTAGCTAAGGGGTTCATCTCCACACATGTTACACTTGCATATAAAACGATTTCCAATTGCTTTTCAGTAAACCATGATGCTCAACACCCCAAGTTAACCGTGATGCACTAATTAACTCTCAAATTTTCCTTATGTTATTGAATTGGATGATGCATGCGACAATTCAAATCATTCTCCAATGGTTCTCAACATGAATGCATAGAAGAGATACAATGAGAGATCATTATGCTCTATGAAAATTATAAGTGTTGACGAGGCAATTGTAACTATGAATGCATGATACTCTTGCCAAGAATTCATTTAATGCGATTGTTTATAAGCAACCTCCACTACTTGTGAATATAAGTTCATAACTATTAGGTGAAACTCACTTATATTCTAGCGTCATATTCATGCATGAAAATTAAGCGTGCACTCTCAATAAACATACATAAATAAGTTATCAATCAAACAGTTAAACAAATTGAATTCACAACTTATGAAACGTAATTAGAAGTAATCAAATCATATTGCAAGCATAAACATATATTTCGAATCCCCCCTAACCAAGGGGCGGTTTAGTTCCTCATACATACAAAACAAAGAGAATTGAAATTAAACATTGAAATCAAAGGAAAAGAAACACCTAAACATTCCAACAACTCAAACTTGAATTGTATGAACGTTTAGGCCCTCTTCTCTTCCTCTTTGTTGCTGCACAAGGTCTAAGGAATGGTTGTGTGATGGTGTGAAGTGTATATGAATTTCTGGAATGGTGGAAATGGGCACGGCCAAAGGGGGATGTTTTTTATGGTGTTTGGATTAGTAGGGAATGGTGCCTCAAGGCACGGCACCAAGGGTTCTTTTTGGTGAATTTCTGAATATGGAAGAGTGAATGAGAATCCCCCCTTTGTGGCTACAATGGATGCTTATTTATAGGTAGATGAATGATTAAACAAAGGAACATGACAGCTAGGTTGAATGATTAAAGGGGTGTTGCTAGGTTGGAAATGCATGTGGAATTGCAAGGAGGAAAGCTGGAAATGTGGATGGGAGTGCACGGCATGGGTAGGAATGATGGCAGGTTGTGTATGTGAGTGATTAGGGTGCATGTGCTTTGACAGCTAGGTTGGTTATGCATGTGGAATGTGCCTGGAATTGATGGAGTAATGCACGGCAAAGGGGATTGTTGGGTGATGGGTGCATGTGTTAGCTCAATTATATTGTTGGGAAAGCATGTGGATTAGGTGGAATGTAAGGGGAATAATGCACGGCACAAAGGAGTGGAATGACAGCTAGGTTATGATGATGAATGCATGTGGAATGGCTGGAATGAAGGTGGGTTATGCACGGCAATGATGGAGAAAGAATGTGTGGATGCATGGTTGTGTTGGTGATGAATGTGAACTCTTTGTTCTTCATTTTCATTTCTTCATCCCTTTATTTATTCCTAGCCTTCTTTGGTCTTCAATTTCGTCCATCTACTTGGCTTTAAGCATATGCAATCCATTTAATGCCCCAAACTACTCCAAAATGCACTTTCTTGCTCCTTTAGCCCTTTGGATCTACAAACACACGAAAATAGCTTAAAGTACTAAAATTACTAAGTACTAGCAACATAAATGCAAGAAAACAAGCAAACTAAGGCGCATAAATATGCTCCTATCACATGTATGTAGAACTCCATGCAATTACTCTCTTTTTGATCGCCTTCAGTAAACTCATTTGGTATTGAGCACTTATATACACTTGTTGTAATGTCACCACACGGCTAGGTTGAGATTAGTCATCCTCCTAATTGAGCAGACATAGCATGGTAAAGAGTAATGATAGGGAATGAGTAATTACTCTTAAAATTTAATTTTTATTGTTCAAGTTAATAAGCTTACAAAGGATACAAAATAACTTTACCTTGATAAAGAAGGTTCTTTTGATCAATGGTATAGATACGTGCTAATCCAAATAGTTTCATATAATGAGCATTTATAATGGTGCAGGCAAACAAAATAGGCAAATTTGTACTACAACAGCTGACGTGACAAGTTGTATACTCAATTGCCACATGAAAAAGTGTGTCACTCCAATAGAATAGACAACTTAAGTAGGCAAAATTTTATTTTATTATTTTATTTCATCTTTAATATCTACTTTTATCTTTTATTTGTATCTTTTTCCTCCACAAACACTTTGTTATAAATAGAAACATAGGGCTCGATTTGCTTGTAATGTTGCCTACTTTGTTGGTGCAAACACAATTTGCCTACCCAATTGACTACCATTAGAGCATGTTTTTGCCAAGCTCATCCAAATAGGTTCGATTTTTCATTTGTCTACTTCATTGACGATGCTTAAGCCTATACTAGTCAAAGATCGCCTCACAACCGAAATGTAGGTTCTCTCCCGAAATGCTTAGACTACCAAACCCGAGATCTTGATCTCAATCATTATTGGTTTGCAGCAATAGATACCTTTTTAAGCTTTACAGCATCGCAAACACTAAGAAAGAATCATATAAAGGAAAATTATGCCAATACTACCATATGAGTACTAATTTTGTTGCAATTTTTTTATGGAAAAAAAAAAGATTTATTGAATCATTTCGCCATTCAAATTAAGATGTTATTCTTGTAAGTCACCAACAACAAACACTTAAAAGATCCGCATCCCGCCAGTTGCGAATCACGCACGTCTTGGTTGAAACAAGAAGACAAATTCAGGTTAGAAGTGACTCATTACAACAAAACTACAAAATTTGGTAAACTGAAACGAGGATTATAGTTCAAATGGGAAGAGATCCCCTCCGGATCTCTCCCACCAAATCCTAGGGATCCAGAGATCCGGATCCTTGAAATTTGATCCAACGATTACAAACAGGAGCCCCTCTAAAAGTTATAATAATTGTAGCCGTTAGATCAAATTTCAAGGGTCTAGATCTCCGAATCCCTAGGACCTAGCGGGAGAGATTCGGAGGGGATCTCTTCCCAGTTCAAATACCATTAAATTTAATTTTCCAAGCCAAATTAATAGCATATGAGAAATACTAAAGAGACTCTCTCAAAGTAAGGACTATTGGAAGACTCTTTGTCACCTCATTTTTTTTTTTTTTACACAATATTTATATATTATGATAGGAATTATACTATAAACATAAAATGACGGAAAGTTCCACTTTTTGATAAAATCTCATTCCCACATCACGTGCCAAAAACCAAAAAGCTTTGAGAAGGACGGGTAGGATGGAAGAATATTAATTAGATTCAAAGATGATTGTGTGCAGCAAAAGGTCGGGTAAGCGCGTGGGAAAGGGTTGTTCGGATACATTGTATAAATACCAAAAGTAAGTGGGAATTTGTACCAAGTTGAACATATTCTTTCATGCATGCACAACATCCCCATCATAACCAATCGTCTGCTTCTGACGCGCCTATTTGATTCAAAACGTACATGCTCTCCTAATTTGATAATACCAACTAGATACACTGCATAGTCTATCTGCATGTATGGGCACTTTTCCTGTGCTTGTTCATCGTATCTATCTATCATACCAACCATATTATTTTAAACGCAACGATAGTCCGTTATTTTGAAAATCAAAATGACTCATAAAGATATTTTATATCATCAAGTTGATATTTGTTTGATATTTTGTCAATATTTAACTCTTATTCAATTCAACAATTCAGATTTTAATTCTAATCATTTTAACAAATTTCTTAAGAATTTATTTGATATGTTATATAATTCATGAAAGTTTTACAATATTGTAGATCTATTATCCTTGTACATCTGTAAGTCATGAAGTTTTACAATAACAAATATACATACGCGCGCGCACACACACGAGTGCTCAAGCATTAATTTTAAAAATCATCATTCGAAGATCATCCTTAAAAAAAATTAGACAAACCTAAAAACAATTAGTCATGTAACTATATATATTCAAACAAATGAACAAATACAGTATTCCCTATTGTTTGTACCATCCTTGACCAATCCAGAAACTACTAAGCACCGGTCAACAGCATACCGTCAAGGACCCATAAGATTTTTCCTCCAACCAGGAGGCCAATCACAACACGACACATGTCGTTATCAGTAGCCAATCACAGCGCAACACGTGTCGATATCAGAGGCCAATCACAATACGACACGTGTCAATGTCAGAACAAAGCTAGAAACTCTCTTCTATAAAAGGGGATCATTCTCCCACAATAATCCCTAATGTCATTTGTACTAAATTATTCACTAGAACTCACAAAAAGAGAGCTTGAATCTATGTATTTGTGTAAACCCTTCACAACTAATCAGAACTCCTCTACTCCGTGGACGTAGCCAATCTGGGTGAACCACGTACATCTTGTGTTATTTGCTTCCCTGTCTCTATTCATTTACATACTTATCCACACTAATGACCAGAGCAACCTGGCGAAGGTCACAAACTTGACACTTTCTGTTGTACCAAAGTCCTCGCCGATTTTGTGCATCAACATTTGGCGCCGTCTGTGGGAATCGCACTTATTCCTACTCTCTCCAGCTTTGTCAGGCTGGTTTCCACCATTCGCACACTTTCTTTCGACCAGGCACCCCTCTCCAACATGGGGAGTGAAGGGAGCCACAGCACGCAGAACGACACCCCCCTCGCACTTAGTGCAAAGCAATGAAAGAAGGAATAAAAGAGGTTTGCTCTTCAGGCTAAAGTCGATGAGCTAGAGGCTCAGAACAACAAGATAGCAATAAAGAATGAGATCCTCTAGGAGCAGTATGAGAAGCTCTTCGGAATGCTACATGAAGCTAGACATACTCAAACACACGAACTCATCACCCCCGGGGAAGTCAACCACCACCTGGGTGCCCCCCAACATGGGGGATCACCTTCTTTCAACATGGATATCCCTAATGGGGAGCGAGTTACTCATTAAGGTGTTGATCAACATGAGACCTCTCTCGACCCAGCTGCTTCGACCCGAAGGAGGAAAAGTGGAGGAATGCACCTTCTTGCAGAATGAGTAGAAGGATCAAAAGCCGTTTATCCCAACTACCAGGACATCCTGAGGCAACGTCGAGAGAACCCTATCCACATAAGCTCGAAAGTCAATGATCCAAGGGTTTTTGAAATGTTCGGTCCTCTTCCATGCCCCAAGCCAATTGCCAATCTAAAGAATAGGCGACATGTCCTAGAGGAATATGAAGGTACAGGGGACTCGGAGGCGTTTCGACAGGCTCGCCTTGGAAGTCAGTACGGTGAGTCCAAAGAAAAATCCCATGCCCTTGACCAAGCTTTCCTACTTCCAATAGAAGATGGAGACTTACGGAAGAAGGATCCAGCAGTACCTGACTCCACTCAGGACCCCCTTGTCCTACAACTCCTTGAGGAAGTAAACAAATTGAAGGCCGAACGTCAAGCCGAAATACTTGACTGGAACCAACCTAGGTCTGGCCCTCTTACAATGAGGATCCTTGACACCCCCTCCAAGCAAAGACAAAGCACAAACTTGGCTTACAACTCTACACTGGAAGGGAGGATCTGATTGAACACCTTAACCTCTTTAAGTTCACCATGGCATACCGAATGCACATTGACGAAGAACGATGTCTTCTCTTCCCCTATACCCTCTCTGGCGGAGCTCTGAATTGGTATTGTCGTCTTCCACCTGAGACAATAGACTCATTTAAGGAACTGAGGAAACTATTTGTCTCTCAACACATCTTCCAGATAGATCTCTTGCATTCTGCAGATGACTTGTACACTATTCGCCAGAAGCCGGATGAGTCACTACGAAAGTATGCTGGCCGCTTCAGTCATAAGTATTCTCACTGCGCTGAGGCAGATGACAAGACCGTCCTTAAAGCTTTCACGGTAGGCCTACGTGACTGTTTCTTTAAGTACATGATCAATGCTAACACTTGGAAGACTTACTCTGAGATAATGGCACAGGCTTATAACCATGTCTCCGCCGAGACAAGGACATATCAAGGGAAACCCCCTACAGCCATCCCTTATTAGCAAATGGGGAGTGGAAGCCAAATCCAACCGAATGAGAAAACCTCAACCTTCCAAACAGCAGCGACGCTTTCCCCTGCCCTACCTAATACCTTGCCAAGTCAACAGGCGTATCATTCTCAAGGCAAAAGGAAAGACTTCCATCCTCACCAGTCTTACTTTAATAAAAAAAAGTAAAAGGCACTATCGCGATAACCAAAGGTATCACCACGATAATACCCGCCCCCAGGCGGTCAATGCAGTGGACCAAACACATGTCAAGAATGGTCTTACCCTGAGGTATGAGACATACACACCTTTGAACGCCACATGCACGGCCATTTACCCCAGTATAGCTCACTTGATACCAAAGTCAAGGCCGAGGGAGCCAGATTTCAAGTCCACGAAGAACACAGGCATGTTTTGTGGTTACCACGAGTATAATGACCATGACGGTGAGAAATGTATCACCCTCCGTGATCATATTGAAGCTTTGGCACGTGAAGGAAAATTGACCAGTTCCTCCTTCACCCTCTAAGGGATAACCTCAACCAACGCCAAATGAATGTGATATATTCCATAAGCGGTGGCACACCCATATCTGAATCTTTCAACAGGGCCATGAAAAACAATGAACGAACGTTGAAGCCTAGCCACCAAGTGTTTCACGTGGAAAACATCAGGGGAGGCAAGTATCAAAAGCCTAACTGGGATCCAATATGTTTCTACCCTAAAGAAGAAAGAGGTATCATTTATCCTCACAACGACCCATTGATTGTGGAAGCTCACATAGCCAACTTTGATGTACGGCGAATCCTGGTAGACACAGGGGCGTCGGTCAATATCATGTTTGCTGAAGCTTTCAAAACACTTAATGTAGCTGAACACTTGCTTGATCACTCGGTTTCTCCTCTGATAAGCTTCTCTGGTGATGTCGTGCAACCTTTAGGGAGCGTACATTTACCCTTCACCATCGGTACAAACCCGTACACAGCCACCATCACCACTAACTTCTTGGTGGTCGACTGCCCAATGGTATACAATGTCATCTTTGGGCGCACAGGCATTAATGATCTCAAGGCCATGGTATTCATGCATATGTTGTTGATGAAATTTCCAACCCCCTATGGCAATGGTTACATCAGAAGAGATCAACTTAGTGCAGATCATGTTACAACACTTCAGTCAAGCAACAACACCTGCATGTACCCAAAGAAACACTTTTTATACATGACCAAGTTATCAAGACCAGCTCGGACAAAGCCAACTTGAATATTCACGGTGGTAACAATCAACCCGACAATCCTCGAGATGACTCTTTCACCCAGCAAGCACAACTTGCTAAAGAGTTGGAGAAGGTCTCTATCTCAAAATATTATCCAGATCGCATAGTGAAGATTGGCATCACTTTGTCACCACCCATTCAGTTGACATTGATCTCTTGTTTGCAAGTGAACACTGAAGTCTTCGCCTGGTCATACGAGGACATGCCAGGCATCTCTCCCGATATCATCTGTCATCACTTGAGTATTGATCCCAAGACCAAGCCGATGAGACAAAAGCAAAGATCTTATGATGCTAAACAATATGAAGCAATGAAGGCAGAAGTTGAAAAACTTAAAAGCATAGGCTTCATTCGTGAAGTCAATTATCCAACGTGGGTAGCAAATGTGGTCCTTGTTAAGAAAAATCCGACCAAGGAAAGTCTCTTGCTTCAAAAGATCTTGTGGAGAATGTGTGTCGACTACACCGACTTAAACAAAGGATGCCCGAAGGATAGCTTTCCCCTTCCTCTCATTGATAGACTTGTAGACTCTACAACAGGGTGTGAACTCTTGAGCTTCATGGATGCTTACTCAGGGTACAATCAAATCCTCATGAACCCTTCGAACCAAGAACACACGGCCTTCACCACTGATAAAGGACTATATTTCTATAAAGTCATGTCGTTCTGCCTAAAGAATGCAGGGGCGACTTATCAAAGATTAGTCAATTCAATGTTCGCTGAACAAATTGGGAAAAGCATGGAAATTTATGTTGATGATATGTTAGTCAAAAGCAAACATGCTGACCAACACATTGCCAACTTGTCTGAAACCTTCTCCATCCTGAAGAAGTATCGAATGAGGTTGAACCCCAACAAATGTGTTTTCAGTGTATGCTTTGGAAAATTCTTGGGCTTCATGATTAACCAACGAGGCATTGAAGCTAACCCCGAGAAGATTAAAGCAATCATGGACATGAAAGAACCAGTAACCTCAAAAGACATCCAAAGCCTTACTGGCAAGGTGGCAACCTTGACCAGGTTCATCTCTAAGGCCACAGACAAATGCGCTACTTTTTTCAAAGCACTTAAGGGAAGTAAGAAGTATATTACGTAGACCGATGAATGTGCCGAAGCATTTAAGAACCTCAAGGAATACATGAGTAAAGCCCCTCTGCTTTCCAAACCTGAAGTTGGTGACACCCTAATTGTCTATCTATCTGTCTCAGCTTTAGCAGTCAGTTCCGTCCTCATTTGTAGGGATGGTAGTATCGAACGACCTGTCTACTACGCTAGCAAGGCTCTACAAGATGCGGGGACACGATACTTCAACATTGAGAAATTAGCTCTAGCATTAGTCATGTTTGCTCAAAAACTTCGCCCCTACTTCTAAGCACACTCTATCATCGTGCTTACCAATCACCCCCTTCGATAAATACTTCAGAATCCTAACACTTCGGGGCGAATGATCAAATGGGCTATAGTACTGGGAGAGTTTGACATCTCTTATCACCCAAAGTTAGCTGAAAAGGGCCAAGTAGTTGCACATTTCATTGCAGAATTCACTTATCCCGTTGACATTTCTCCTACACCTGAGGCAGCGGCTTCATCACCTCTGGAAACCTGGAAGGTAGAACCAACACTCCCAGTATAGACTCTATATGTTGATGGCTCATCCAACCAACAGGGTTGTAGAGCAGGACTAATCCTGACTACCCCCGACAAAGTGGCAATGGAGTATGTTATCCGCTTCAAATTCAAGGAGTCAAATAATGAAGCCGAGTATGAGGCCCTTTTAGCAGGCTTGCGTTTGGCTAAACACCTTAGAGTTAAACAAATTAATATCTTCAGTGACTCCTAATTGGTGGTTAACCAGGTCACGAATAACATTGATGCTAAGGATAACTTCATGGCAGCATATCTTGCGCAAACGCAGCTTTTGCTCAAGCACTTCCACTACCAGATCACCCAAGTCCCTCGAGCGACAAATAGTCATGCAGACGCTTTGGCTCGCCTCGCCTCAGCAGTGGAAGACAAGATTGGGAGAAAAATTCATGTCGAATTGTTGGCAACACCAAGCACCATGGTCACAGAAGTGTGTAACTTGCAACAGAGGGATAGCTGGATCACCCCAATTTATAAATTCCTTGTTCATGGCATTCTTCCAAATGATAAAGTCCAAGCTAAACAGATTCGATACAAGTCTACCCGCTACCTGATCATTAATGACCAACTCTACAAGCGAGATTTCAACCTACCATACTTACAGTGCCTCACATCTGCGGAAGCAGAAATTGTCCTTCGAGAAATACATGAAGGAGTCTGAGGAGTTCATGCTGGATCTTGATCCCTAGCACACAAGGCTTTTCGCCAAGGATATTATTGGCCAACACTCCACCAAGATGCCATCAAAATATCCCGCTCATGTGATAAGTGTCAACGCTACGCAACTATTCATCATTCCCCTCCAGAGCCTCTTACTCCTATGATCAGCCCTTGGCCTTTTGTCCAATGGGGACTTGATTTGATAGGCCCAATGCCTGCAGGAAAGGGCAATGTCCGCTATGCAATCGTTGCAGTTGACTACTTCACAAAGTGGGCCGAAGTAGAACCCTTGGCAACCATTACTGAGGTAAAAATAGAAGACTTCGTATGGAAGAACATCCTTTGCAAAATTTGGCATTCCTAATGCGATAATCACGGACAATGGGCGACAGTTCGACAACAAGAAGTTCAGGATGTTCAGTTCTATGTTCAACATCAACTTATGTTTTGCCTCTCCAGCTCATCCCTAATCTAACGGACAAGTTGAAGCCATCAACAAAATAATCAAGCGCACTTTGAAAACCAGCTTGGACAAGGCTAAAGGTTGTTGGCCAGAATTTGTACCCCAAGTTCTTTGGTCATACCGCACTTCATATAGGACTTCAACAGGAGAAACTCCATTCTCACTTGTCTTTGGTACATAGGTTGTTGTCCCAGTTGAGCTTGAGCAAGCAACGTTCCGAGTCCAGAACTACATGCAAACTGAAAATGACAAACAACTCACCCTCAACTTGGATCTAGTCGAGGAACACAAAAACCAGGCTCACTTGAGGAATGTCGCCTACAAGCTGCGCATCTCCAACTACTATGACTCAAGAGTCAAACCTCGCTATTTCAAAGTGGGGGACTGGGTATTGAAGAAAAGACTACTCTGCGACAGAGTTTCGAGTAAAGCCACGCTTAGCCCAAATTAGGATAGACCGTTTGAAGTTATTGGCATTAGTCGCCCTGGTTCTTACAAGCTCAGGAGCTCCGATGGCAAGACCCTTGGCCATTCATGAAACACTGATCACTTGAAGTACTATTACAAGTAGACTCACACTGTACAAGTGTTGAGCTATGGCCATTTGGCATCCTATGTAATGAAGGTCATTTGGCATCAATTTAATAAAGAGGTGATTTAGACAACTTGGTCCTAACTCCCTTACATTCCTATCACTGAAACGCTCAGGTTCAAAGCTTCAACACGAATGCTTACAACATGAAATAAAGTTTAAGTATATGTCAACATGACTTATATCCAAACAAGGGATCCCTTCATGCATAGCAAAACATTCATAAGCATCACTCATGTCAATCAACATAAACATCATACATTCCAACACATTCATACATAAACATCATACATTCCAACACATCCATACATAAGCCAATTGTGCTTCGAAAGGGTTCAACACACTTTTTGTCATTCGACACTTGCTACAATGTGTCTCGACACCTTGCCATGAACTCATCTTCGTGCCACAAACCAGGTGATGAAATCTACAACCCGTACTCTAACATCATTTGGCAACTTGCCACTCATGCCACCAACCAAGTGAAGAAGAAACTCATCTTCGTGCCACCAACCAGGTGATGAAATGTACAACCCATACTTTAACATCATTTGGCAACTTGCCACTCATGCCACCAACCAGGTGAAGATGGAACTCATCTTCGTGCCACCAACCAGGTGATGAAATGTGATGAAAAATGATAAAGAAATTCACATTCATACCACTAACCAAGTGATGAAAGCAACTTACCATTCATTCCACCAACCAGAAGACGAGTGGTACAACTTGTACGCGCGACTCTTAACATTCACAAATAATAAAAAACCCTCAAGCTTTACAACTCAACTAGGGGAGCACTTATGCCTAACAAGAGTTATAGTTACCAACAAAGTCTTATTGCAAGCCAACAACAACTTCAGTGCATGGTATACGAAGATCAAGCTCTTCAGCCCTCTGACATTTGCTTCAGACATTTCTCCTCTGTAACAATGCAAACACTACAACTCGTAGAAAGCTTCACACACTCTTAATCAAGATTGTTCGACCAAATTCAATTTATATAGTTCATCCAAACCTTCAACTACTACAAGGTGTGGCTTGCATCACAATCTCTTGCTGAACAGTCTTCCACAAAATTTGTATATGTTGTCTCTCCCACATGTTCAAATTTCTAATTTTCCCAAAAAAAAAAAAAATTGGGAAATTCAACAACTTCAACAAATGTAAAAAACCGCACACACTCTTAATCAAGATAGTATGAAGCAAAATCAATTTATGGTGCCAACAAAAGCTTCAATAAGTGAAGGGCAACAACAATTCTCAAAAGCTTCACACACTCTTAATCAAGATAATGTGAAGCAAAATCAATTTATGGTGCCAACAAAAGCTTCAACAAGTGAAGGGCAACAACAATTCTCAAAAAGCTTCACACATTCTTGATCAAGATAGTGTGAAGCAAAACCAACTTATGGTGCCAACAAAAGCTTCAACAAGTGAAGGGCAACAACAAATGTCAAAAGCCTCACACACTCTTGATCAAGATAGTGTGAAGCAAAATCAATTTATGGTGCCAACAAAAGCTTCAACAAGTGAAGGGCAACTACAATTCTCAAAAATTTCACACACTTTTGATCAAGATAGTGTGAAGCAAAATCAATTTATGGTGCCCAACAAAGCTTCAACACAAAAGCTTCACCTACAAAGTTTCAACATCAAATAAAGCTTCATCAATGGAGAGCAACTACAATTCTCAAAAGCTTTACACACTCTTGATCAAGATAGTGTGAAGCAAAATCAATTTATGGTGCACAACAAAGCTTCAACACCAAAGTTTCACCTACAAAGTTTCAACTCTTAACGACAAAGCTTCAACATCAAACAAAGCTTCATTAATAGAGAGCAACTATAATTCTCAAAAGCTTCACACACTCTTGATCAAGATAATGTGAAGCAAAATCAATTTATGATGCCCAACAAAGCTTCAACACCAAAGTTTCACCTACAAAGCTTCAACTCTCAACTACAAAGCTCCAACACTAAAGCTTCAACACAAAAACTTCAACACCAAAGCTTCAACACCAAAACTTCACCTACAAAGGTTCAACTCTCAACTACACACCTACAAAGCTTCAACATCAAACAAAGCTTCATTAATGGAGAGCAACTACAATTCTCAAAAGCTTCACACACTCTTGATCAAGATAGTGTGAAGCAAAGTCAAGTTATGGTGCCCAACAAAGTTTCAATACAAAAGCTTCAACACAAAAGCTTCACCTACAAAGCCTCAACACAAAAGCTTCACCGACAAAGCTTCAACACCAAAGCTTAACCTACAAAGCTTCAACACAAAAACTTCACCTACAAAGCTTCAACATCAAAGCTTCACCCATTAAAAAAAATAAAATAAAATAAAATAAAAATAAAAATAAAATAAAATTTCGAAAATTCAAAAATAAAAAATAAAAAATTCGAAAATTCAAAAAAAAAAAAAATATATATATATATATTAAATAAATAATAAAAAAAAAAGAAATAAGCCTAGACCTACCCTTCTTTGAGCCTAACAACTTTTATACCAAATATATATGAATGAGGAGTTTTGGGCAACCACTTAGAAAGGAAAATGGTGAAGTTTTGTTTGGAAAATTGCTTACTAGCAAGACACCTCCCTCGTCAACTCCCTCGACCGGAGACTTGAGGAACTTCTACCATATACTACTACACCTTGGTACTCAGAAATTTCACGACTACTTAGTGCCTTGGATTTTTCAAGTCCCCAACCGAGAAGTTTTCCTCGCTCAAGAAATTAAGGGAGCACTACTTCAACCTACAGGGTCCACCCACGAAGTTTCAACATGCAAACTTCAACAAAATAAAAAATTCAAAGAACTTAGTGAATGATACCTTAGTGTATTTAACACAACACATTGAATGAAGTAAAGCTTATTTATTGATATCTTCGATAAATTACAAATACGTGCATACACATGAATCAAAACAAACAAACAGGAGAGCGCCTTCACAAAGGTTGCTCAGGAGAAGTCTCAACACTCGGTAAAGCCCCAGAAATAGGAGGCACTAGAGGGTGAATATTTGGAGCCTCAGTACTGGGCAGAACCCCAGAAAGAGGAGGCACCAGAGGTTAATCATTTGGAGCTTTAATATGTGGTACAGCCCCAGAGGACGAAGGCAATAAATGCCTTTCGAACAAACTCACAAACCTCTGATGATCATTTAAAATCTGACCCTCGGATTCCTGTAACTGGTCAAGCTTTCTCTTCATGGTTGTAGCATAACTATGTGCGAGCATGTGCAACTGTCTATTCTCGTGCTTAAGCCCTCTGATATTCTGTTTGAGACTTATCACTTCAGCTGCCAATGATTCAACTTGGCGAGTTCGAGCAAATAGGCGTTGGGCCATATTAGACACAGAACTTGCACACTGAACACTGAAAGCCAGAGAATCTTTAACAACCAACTCATCGAATCGTTTGGAAAGTAGTCTATTGTTTTTGGGAGTGAGAAGATTCTTGGCCACCACCGCAGCGGTCATATCATTCTTCATCACAGAGTCCCCAATAGTAAGGGGACCAGTATGAGATAAGAAGGATGGGCGCCATATGTTATCCTGAGGAGACATGGCTACCTCTTCTACAACATTCAAGTCCAAACGACGGTCGAACGGGCCAGACATTCTCAGAAAAGATGAAGAAAAAAATCAAGTACAGTAAGTTTCAGAGGTACAAAGATAAGGGAAAAATTCCTACAAGCAATAACTTTCAGAACGGACTTCTTGAACTTAATTGGTGCTCCTATAAAAGAAAGAGCCAGATCTTCAATATGGCTGCTTGTTCAAAAATCGAAGAGGCACCACTCTCCAAATTTCGAGAAGCGGATTTCCTGGGTTAAAATTTATTAGCAATTTCCAAACGCGACATCAGTTCCTCGGATACCAAGGACAACTTTGCCAAAGAACTCTGACAAAGTTAAGACAGGTAAATGTTGAAGGCCCAATTACGCTACTATTACCCACAAAGATAAAGGAATAGCACCACTGCTTGATTATTGGAAAATCCTTATATGTGTCAACCTCTGTGCTCCTTGGCAAAGCAAACTTGCAAAAATGCCCAACTTTTCTTCACATCTGAGAAAACACTCCCAACAAGACTGCTTGCCTAGAAATCAAAGAGGCACCGCTCTCCGAATCTCGAGAACCATATCCCTAACAAGATTACCTGCTCAGAAATCGAAGAGGCACTCCCTGAACTTCAAAAAGTCGGATTTCATTGAATAAAATTTGTCCACAATCCTCACACGCAACATCAGCTTTCCGGATACCACAGACCACTTTTTCAAAGTGCTCTGACAAAGTTAAAACACGTGAACCTTGCAGCGACCACTACATTGCTTTGATCGAGAAGGGTAAAGGAACAGCATTACCACTCGCTGTTGGGATAATTCCTATATATGTCGACCTCCATCCTCCACAGCCAAGCAGACCTGCCAAATAAAAAAAAATGCTCAACCCTTCCTCACATCCGAAATGGCACTCCCAATCTAGCATCTCGAAATACTCTGTTTTCTTCTCCTTCGATAATACCCATACCAACCAGCCACATCAGAGCAAGAATATCTCATCTCATCAGGTTGAAAGCAAGAGTATCCCATATCATGCTTTTTCTCTGTCTTTTCTTTTGCCTTTGCTCTTACCTGCAGAACAAGGAGAAAGAATGCAATCAATCAGAACCTGAAATCAAACTTCCGATCTAGAACTGATTGCTCGGAAGCTTTACCTGGTCGCTTGCCTAGCATTGCGCTCGAGTACTCATCCTCAACTGTTATCAAGGTCATGAATTCCTTCGGTAAATACCTCAGAACAGTTGGTACGATATTGGCTCTTTACACTGAAGCTGCCAAGCATGGATGAGTCACTGAGAAGTAGTGCTCTGAAGGACCATTTAAATGCAAAGGTTGCGCACCATTTCTGCTATACAAAAGATTGAAGCAGAAGGTTCAACGACGAGCTAGAACATATCGTTACAGCACGACGCCCTTTCTTGTGGAACCGCATAATCCAAACGGAAGAGTCTAAGTCAAATCCAAGCTCGGCATCATTGCTTTAATTGAAGAGATCGAGAAGCCCCAACAACCTTTTGCTAGGACCGTCGTCGAAGAACAAAGCTTCGCCATACCACATCTACTACTTTGTCAAACAGCAAAAGTATCCTATATCATCAGGATCGAGCATACTCCAGGTCTAACGAACTTGTTTTGACCTTCAAATTCTGGAGTCGGCTCGCTCTTTTGGAGGAAACCAGAAAACCCTCCAGCCCAGTTCAAGAATACACCTGTGGAAAGTCAAGTACAACAAAGCACGTGCCAATTCATCCGTTTTCTCCAAAAACAAGAGTACCTCATATCATTTCTTCTCCCTGTTTCTTCTCTTTATCCTTATTGTTGAATGAGAGACAGGGAGAATGAGTACAATCAGCCGAGATCAACCTACCAATCTGAGACTGATTGCTTGGAACCTTGATTGCTTACCTTGTTTGTCACCTCATTCAGCAGATCTCCTCGCTTATAGACTTGGGGGACTCCTACTATATGGTTTGTATCGCACTTGACCAAACCCGAAACTACAAGTAAGCTTTAAATGAAAATGATACATTATCTTGTGCGTCAACGCCAACCAAAGATACCACTCCTGGATGAAGGAAACGTACTTCCAAGAGAAGATGTCACATCTACTTACAGGACAGAGAATGCAAGTGAAGGCAACACCACACTTTGGTACTTCGAAGTTTCGTGATTACTCAATGGCTTGGATCTTGCAAGTCCCTAACCAAGGAGCTTCCCTCACTCGGGAACTTAGGGGAGCACTGTTTGCACCATCCTTGACCAATCCCGAAACTACTAAGCACCGGTCAACAGCATATCGTCAAGGACCCACAAGACTTTTCCTCCAACCAGGAGGCCAATCACAACACGACATATGTCGGTATCAGAAGCCAATCACAACGCGACACATGTCGATATCAGAGGCCAATCACAACACGACACGTGTCGATGTCAGAACAAAGCTAGAAACTCTCTTCTATAAAAGGGGATCATTCTCCCACAACAATCCCTAATGTCATTTGTACTAAACTATTCACTAGAACTCACAAAAAAAGAGCTTGAACCTATGTATTTGTGTAAACCCTTCACAACTAATGAGAACTCCTCTACTCCGTGGACGTAGCCAATCTGGGTGAACCACGTACATTTTGTGTTATTTGCTTCCCTGTCTCTATTCATGTACATACTTATCCACACTAATGACCAGAGCAACCTAGCGAATGTCACAAACTTGACACTTTCTGTTGTACCAAAGTCCTTGTTGATTTTGTACATCAACACCTATAATTAATAAAAAAAAATTCATAAGAACAACCAAACGATGAAACGTTTACTAACTTGAGTAATATTTCTTTAGAGACATGCAGATTCTTGGTACCACTTTTTTTACATAGCTTTTGACACAGTTTTTGTAAGGCTCACTCGGTAATGTATTTTAATGATCCGAACTATCTATCTTTTATAATAGCATTCATAGATTACCTTTGCAAAAAATTAGACACATCCAAAACCATTAGAGCAACTCCAACGTGCTCTTTAGCCCAATAGACCGGCGATTCCAATCCCCCAGTTGCCCCAGCAATTGGCTCCAGTCCATCCAGGCAATGGGGCTAGGGGTAGGCCTAGTGGACAAGCTAGAAGGGAATCTATGGCCCGAGAGCCTGATGGCTGTGTGATGTCTGACTGACCTCAGGGTAACCCAGCTCGAATTCGTCTGTTTTCCTTTGTCGGAATATGGAAGAAGAATGGGATGCATGCAAGGAATTAAGCCATCGAATTAAACCACAAGAATTGCAACACAACAAGATTTAAAGCTCAAGAACACAAGATAGTGATAGAAACATCACCTGGGTTCGAGATTGAGAGCTTAAACTCTCGGCTTCAATGGTAGGACCTCGCACCATGCATCGATGCCGCATACAAGGCCATGGTTGGGTTCCTTGAGTTCCAAGGATTCCAAAAATATTATTTTTTAGCTTGATTTGTTGAAGGTTTGAAGAGGAAGGAAGAAGAGAGCTCACGAGAGTGAGCTGGAAAAGAGGGAGAGAAAGAAAGAAAAGGAAAAGAGAGATAGAAAGAAAAGAGAGTGAGAGAGGAAGGGAGAGAGAGAGGGAGAGAGAGAGGGAGAGAGAGGAAGAACCGGTCAAGTGAGGGGAAAAAGGGAAAGGGTGATGGAGATGTATGGATTGGGTGACGAAAAAATACTAATATTTTATTACCTATTGCCATGGCTATTCAATTTAGAGATGAATATGCAAAAGACAGTTACTGTTCAATGGGTGGCTTCAATAGTGAGTTGCTCTAGGGGGCCTTTGCAACGCTGGGGTTGCTCATAAGACATGCATTTGTAGTTAAGAAAATGGACGAATACAATTCTACAAAGAAACCTTAAAAACTTAATCCAATGGCTTAATCCAACGATTATATAGTTTCAGATTTAGGTGATTTCTAATAACAAAATCTTTGAGTAAAGACCTAAAAGATAGACGGTAATTCGGATCGTTGTAATACATTATGAAGTGAGCTCCACAAAAATGTGTGTAAAAAATTGGGTAAAAAAAGTAGTACCATGAATCCGTCTTTTATATATATTGGTTTTAGTTTACATTGTAGATCATGGCATGATCGTATTTTTCTTTACATCAACAAATAGTGTTGATGAGATTTGAATTCAAGGCTTTCTATGTAGTGAAATATAGGTGCCGCCAAATATGCATACCTATAGATGATCATTTATATACTATATAGAACGCAATTTATATGATCAGTAACTTTTCTTTTTCTTTACAAACAGTAGGATCTACATTAATTTTGTCTACATTACGAAAATAAAGAAGATGAATTCGAGTTACAATAAGTTGAAGATGCAAGAATATACACTACTACCGTCCACCAGTTACATTAACTTTTTTTTCACATTATTATCATGCCATAATATTTTTTTATATTAACTTAACAGTCAACATTGGCATAATTGTTCGATCGGACTTATTTGTGCAAGACAATGATCATGTTTGGAATGAAAAAAGTCGTGCGTTGACGCTGCATTGGTGTTCATCCATTGAACTGAGACGCAACCCAACTCAACTGTGCCAAAATGGGAACTTGCGATTTCAGTCCCACACGACCATTGCTGGGACAAGAAATGGCCGTGTGGAGGCAAGCATTCTTGGACTCCGGGAAAACGTCAATCTTTCCAGGGTCATCATCAATCTTATCGTGCATGCATATGGGATATAGATTTTAATTTATACCAAATACCAAATATATATATATGCACGTCTTTCTGTCGTTATTTTTTTTAGACGCACGAGCTATAACTTGTGGTCATCAGACATTCACTCTTGCGTTTCGTTAAATCTCTTCTGCATTGTTAGTGATTTAAGCACGAGAGAATATGCATTAAGTGTGAAGCATTAGATAAAAGTTTTCTCTTTCAATATTACTTCAGCAATACTTAAAAAACCAAATAAGAATATATGTTATCACTATTTGATGAGTTTGAGTTTCGAAGTTTGTTTGATAGATAGACACAGATCTCTAAACATAAACTCATTTAATGATAATAAATATGATGGTAAGTACTACTATCACTTTAGGTATTGAACAAAACTTTACCCTATTTTTAATTACCAAAAAAGATCATCATATACATATAAATATTGGACATAAGATGCCTAAAGTTCAGATCGAAGTCATGAACATTTTTTGTCACGTTTGACACGTATTCAAAGTCCAAAATTTTGACCAACTATTGTGTAGTCGAACTTTTTGGGTCGGACAATTGTTCTAAAAGAAAAGATTTTTCACATTTGAGTTGTAGCAATTTGTTATGAGTGAACAATTTCGCAGCCATACACTAAAATGTACTTGCGTCTTACATGAGTTGTCGTGACTAGAGAATCGTAGTTTACCATTTCTGGAATAGTCTCATTCATATTGTACATCTATAGGGTTTGGTAATTTTATTGAAATTTCAAGCAAAATATATCTAAATATAAAATTTAGAAGTTCTCAAAATGCATTTAGATATGTAACCTTTTCTTTTGATGCAAGCGATATTGCAGGATGATGAATTCAAACTTGAGGCCTCAAGTGTAAAGAAGAATAGTCTTAACCAACTTAGCTATAAGCGTTTATTAGCATCCAACTTAATACAATATAAGGATAGAGCTAACCAAAATATAAATCATGTGTTAACATTTAAGTTTTTGCTTTGTTCGAAGAGGTATAAATTTAAGAGTATCAACTTTCACTCATTTTCGTGTAAAATGAAATTAAAAAAAAAATAATCAAGAGTAAAAGTAATTGCCCTAAATAAAAAAACACTGAAGTAGAATTGTATTTTTTTTTTATATACAATATATTTACATTAATGAGATTGATGAATAAATTAGTATCGAAACAATTACTAACAAGATTCAAATCTAAAACTTTTCATTTACAAGCTCATCAAAATATTACAAGATCGTAGGTTTTAATGACAAGTAAAATAGTGTACTTAAAAAGACAAATAAAACATGAGAATGACACCTATGATCTAACCCAACAATTAAAGTATTAAAATTTGCAGTAAAAGTGCTGAACGTATCAGCCGAATATCTTGGTATCTGAAGCTCTGATTCTCCCCGATTCGGACCATCACCCCAAACAGGATTTTTCTTACAATCAACCAAACAACAATCCACTCCCTGGTTCCTCACATTACTTTTATAGTTCCCCAAATCAACGGCTCTCATTACATCAGCCTCATCACAACTCCTCACAAGCTCATCCACCAGATAGCCACTCCTACACGTATACCATCCTATATATAGAGGGTTTGAATCCTCTTCTGAGCTCAAGAAAAGGATCCTCCTGACCAAGACACGTGGACCATTGGATTTTCATCTAACAATTATAATTATTATAACTTTAAAGAGATCTTCTGTTTATAACCGTTGGATAAAAATCTAACGGTCTCCGTGTCTTGGTTTGGAGAATCCTATCCTTGGGCACAGGAGAGGATCCAAATCCCTATATAGAAGCCGTCACGTGTCAAGGCCTTCATTCCTTCATTGCCTTTCTCTTGAAGTTGGAGTATTTGTGTTCTCGGTATTCATAAAAATTTCCGGTGCACTTGTCGTTTGCTGGAGGCTGCATTCAGGCATTTTCGTTGGTGAGGTGCCGATTGAGGACAGACATGGTCGTCGGAAGTCTGACGACGTCGTTGATATCATGGTGCAGTGTTTGAGCTTGGGGTCCGCTCTGGTGCTGGCGTGCCTGGCGTTGTTCTTGGGGGTTCTTCCGTTGATACTACCGCCGCTGCCTCCTCCTCCATTGATGCTCTTGTTATTTCCGGTTGGCATAATGGCTGCTCTCGTGTTTCTCGCCTTCTCGCCGGCCGGTCCGGAGGCCGGACACGTCGTCATTTCTAATTCTATGTAAATATTGTTAGCTAATAGATTTAGATTATATCGACTGCATCGACTGCTAGCTATGAGATAGCTGTACGCTTCTTGCTTGTTTGGCACAATTATAATTTAGTGATACATTTTGTTTGGGTGGTGCACTGCTATCCATATAACGGTTTTTTTTTTTTTTAAATCTTCGACACATACTCTTCTCAATTTCTGACATTTTCACTGAACAAAGATTTTATGTAGAATTTGATAGTATCGATACGCATAAAAAAGACTATAAAGAATCCTATCTTCACCCTTAGGTTTTCATTTCAAGCAGCTACTCTCTCTCACATCAACTTTGTCCGACCCATGTCCTCTCATCCCCTCGTCCCTCTTCTCCTATTGTATATTCAATCTTCGCCAGCATCACCTTTTATCCCTATCAGTTAACCACAATAGACTGGGAAATGCAGTAGTTACTCAGCTATTTTGCCGGTTAAACTGCTATTTCAACCCCCACTCTCTTTCTGTTTCTCTCTCACTGAGGATATCAATCATTCTCTGCTACAAACATTCTTGGTTGGTCCTCCCTCTTAAGAGATGATGCATCAGTAAAAAGTCTTGTGATAGCACCCTCATTCCTTTGCTCCTCATTTCTTCTGTCCCAACCATCGTGCTGCTTCAAATGAATTTGTAAGGTCCACGAGAATCAGGAAGATGCTCCGACATCACCTTCTTTTCTTTTTTTTTTTAATAAATTTTTTATTTTAATCTTATTTTCTATTTAAAAAATAATTTTTTAAATGACAATAAAATCTCTCAAACTCCATTCAAATCGCTAATAAAAATCTATAATAATCCTTGAAAAATCCTTTCGAATGTTGTAAGAATTCTACCATCCTATCAAATCTATCACTTTAAAAAAAAGTATTTTAAAATCCTTTCAAATCCTTATTATTTGACCACACCCTCTTAGAATTCCCAGCCCTAACAACCGCCTTATAGCCGACAGATGAAAAGTCGGGATATCTATTCATCAGTTGGGATATATATTTCCAAAGAGGCATCATACAGTCTACACATTAAACATAACAATGATTTTCACATGCTCATTTTCTCTTCCTGCGTTAGTTAACTGGAGAAATTGAGTGCAGCAGCCTGTGACTTTTGGCGACAAGGGAAAAGGAAGACGGACTAGAAAGACATAGGATTTAGCTGTCATATATATCTTCTTTAAAGGGTGTCTCCAACCAGTAACCACCCCGTGGTCGACCTTATTCTAATCATGCCAATCCAAACCTTCAAATATATTAATGACTTATTTTTAGCTATTACTTCATTTTAACTTTATTTTGCTCTCTATAACTCAAAAGTCATCATTTTACTTCTTGAAACTTAAGGTTCGCTTTACTTTGCCTCCATTAAAACTCAATTTTGATCTCATTTTGCTCCTTCAAACTTGAAAGTCATCTTTATGAAACTCAAAATTTACTACACATTGCTTGGTTTATTAATTTCTTATGTGAATTTGATTTGGATGCATTAGACTAATCAATTTATTTTTTATTTTTTTAATCTCTTTAATTTCTTTTAAATTTAATATCGTTTGATTGTTTTAATATTAACTCATAAACATGTTGGACCCTTAAGTTTTAGGGATAAGTGAGAGTCCACAAGTCAAAGTGAAACGAATTTTAAGTTTTCAGGGAGCAAAGTGATAACTTTTGAGTTACAATTGGCAAAATAAAATTAAAATGGAGTTTTAAAAGGCGCAGCTAAAAAATTAAGCTTATATCAATTTCAAGATTCTTGTGAAATCTAATAATTTAATTTCAATTAATCCTTCATCTTGTTCAATTGGAGATATTTTTCAATATGCTGAAAATATGGTATACATTGTGTCAAAATATAAGTGGTTGAATTTTTTTTTTTTCTTCAAGTATTTAACCACTTGTATTATGACACTTGATATACCAAATTGTGTTTTCGACAGTGAAAAAAATCTCTTTTACAATTAGGGCCATCTCCCACTTTCTTCCTTGACCCCCATGATCTTTGGGCTTTTTATCCAATATGGTCCCTTATATTTGAAATCAGTAGAAGCGGTGTCTGAATTTGTCCACCATCAATCATTTTGGTCCTTCCTTGAAAAATCTCCATTAAATAAGAATAAAATGACAAAAATACCCTCAATTTTTGTCTAATCATTTTGGCCCGTTGTTTATTAAATTGAAAGTATTTTTGTCATTTGATCCTTATTTAACATAATTTTTCAAAAAATGATCAAAATGATTAATAATAGACAAACTCAAGGATCACTTTTATTGATTTTAAATCTCAAAGACCAAAATAATGAGTAATGCAAATCTCAGAGACTATTTTGACTAAAAAGCCTAACCTTTGCCTTTTGCCTCCACAAAATCTATTTTAACAAATTTGCGATATGCAGCAAGGCACTAATTAATCAAACCAAATCCATTTAACTTTAATAACACTTGCAAACTGCTGGTTTGGTGACTACCATGAACTTGCAGCCTAATAAAAAGAGGCAAAGTCTTATTATCTTATAGGTTTAGGGTTTAGGTACGATCACTAAACAATAGTAAGAACGGTAATTCTCGTACCATCACAAAACATCCCTGCACCTCTAACTGTGCGAGGATGTGTGACGGACACGCATCCTTACATTTAAACATGCCTACAACGACCACATCTACTCGCTATCTTATGGCTACAAAACTGTTCACTCCAAGGCGATACATCAGTCGGTAAATTAATTAGGACATAACAAAACTCAAACAGTGATGGTAATGCTTGTACCATTACAAAACGAGAGCATGCCCCCCACATTTATGTAGCAAGAAATCACGTACTCCTTCACAGTTCGTTATCAATGATATCCCGCATCATCTGCAACGGGATGAGCCCTTCAGTCCGGATGGCATCTTTACTCGAATCTGGACTGATAAATAACAATGTCGGCAATCCTCGTACCTGATTCAAAATGAAGCATTCTTTTTTCAGTTATTTGCCACTAAATTAATTCGTTGCTTTCAAACATAGATGTCATTCAAGCATAGATAATAAGAAAATTCCACCCAGTTTATCCACAATACTTATCACTGAGACTAACACAAAATCTCGTACGATGTAGAACTATCTTTCTACGAGCAAATCTAGCTACAGATGCATAAATTTGTAAGGCTCATAAAGATTATTAGATGCCAAAAATTACATAAAGAAATTTCAGGGCAACAAGGATGGCTTCAAAGCACGGAAGAAAAACAATTACCTGCATGTCGCGTGCAAATTCGTACTCATCATCTGTATCAACCTTTATAATTCGTACATTGCTCTCATACTCTACAGCGAGCTGTTATGGAAATTAAACGTTTTCAACGTTACTTCTATGTTTGCAAATCTCGGAAATCATCATTTGTCAGGTGCTTATATTATATAGACTTGCTGTATGAAACTTTTACAACCCTCTATAAAACTGCAACTTAAGTGAATATAACAAATTAGAGAAAATTAACAAATTTAGATACAAGGTGGAGTACTCTACATCAACCAAAAATATTTAAACCGCAAATCAAACTATCAACAAAATAGAAGAGTAACTTCAGTTGTGAAAGCATTTTGGTTTCCAGTGGTCTGTTAATCAAACCAACAGACGGCAATTAGGTCCACGATAGTCAAATGGCACTGAAACTTTACCATGTTTGTATCCCAAAAGAAACTAAATGTGAGAATCATAGAAAACGGCGAATAACCAATCCCTATAACCATACTGAATAATCATAGAAAACGGTGAATAATCCTCCGGTTCATTTCATGAGGAGAATCCTAGTCTACGAAAAGTAAAAAAGGGTTGCTAAATCATCTCTTTCTACAATCAAAACTAAAACATACGAGGGAGTGATTTAATGCTGGATCTAATTGTTCATTACTTCCTCCTCATCTTACCAAATTTTGTGCGTGTTTGATAAAGATACATACACGTTGCACAGTATGCAATCACATTCCGCGTAAAATGTTTTCAATCACCACAACAGACACAAAAGATTAGGAAGGAAGTGCTCGAAAGCTTCATATTTCAGTTCAGCATAATAGAAATCCTCCAACAAACTGTATGATATCGATATCAAAGTACAAATTTTTGGAATTTAACTAATATCTGAAATTTTAATACAAAGCACCACAGCATACCATTTCAAGTTCTTGAGCCATCAATATACAGGGTCCACACCATGTTGCAAAGAAATCAACAATAATGGGTACATCTCTGTCTCCTTTTACCAGTTCCTGGACCTCCTGGGCCGACACCTTCTTCTGCCCTCCCATACAAGAATTAATTAAGCTCAAATTTATAATTCCGGACGTATGAAGGAAGGAAATTAAATAAAACTCCAAACCCCAACTTGGTTTTCAAACAAAGCCTAATGAAAAGAAAATTTCCATACTTTCCCATTTCCCAAACAGAAGTAAAGCCCTGAAACTAAATTCAAACGTCCTAATTCTTCATTTTACTGCATTTTTCTCACCAAAAAGATAAATAATTTGGAAATACAAACCAACCCATCAAACCAATACCACTTTTAAGTAGGAAAAACTCATGAATTGAAGAAAAAAATAACCGACTTGTAATGGGTAATTAAAATGCTAAAGTAAACAAGCATTTGCAGGAATAACTTACCACAAGATAATCTTCTCTGACATGTTTACCATGAGGGGGGCTGCAAAGCAACTTTCTTTTCACTGTTGAGGGAGAAACGAGTGAGCTTTGGTGGTGGGTTTTCATGGAGGAGACAGAAAGAGGGAGGGAAGGCGGTGGGAGATGATATGGTAAGGCCACGGGAGAGTAGCTGTGGGTTTTGAAGCTAAAGCCATGGCTGTAGATAGGAGGAGGTGTTTGTGTTTGGAAGAGAGCCATTTTTTTTCTACAGAGCTCAAAGAGTAATCCGTTCTACACTATATGACTCGACTGTAATCCAAAATCCGAAACGAAATCAATAAATCCCAGCAGACAAACACGTTTAGATGCGGTTACTGGGCCCATTTGGGTTGGAGTGGTGTGAAGTCTATTTCGTTAACGGAGCCCATACAAAAGCCCATTTGTACAGTCCATAAGACGATTTGTAAATTCAACTCCTATGTGATGTTTACTTGAAATTGGAAAGTTATGTGATTTAAGTTTGGAGTGGAGGGTAAAAATCCTACCATTACGTTTAGTTCAACTCTCCTTCTCTAAGGGCCAGTTTAGGATTGCTATATTTTTTTAATAAATTGTTTCTGTTGTACTTTAAGAATACTAAATTAGGTCTAAGACCCCTTGATTCAGTAAATTCATGGTTATCTATTATTCGATTTACTTTTTCGATAGATAAAATAGTACAGACAAAAACTAAATGACCACTAACTGTTGAAGCTACCACTATTTACTTGGACCATGGGATCCAGGAGAATAAGACTGTAATTACTTACATAAAATGTTTACTTTCCATTAATTTGAATCCTGATTTTTCAAGCTGAATTACCGATTTAATATTTTTTGTCAATCATAATAAGTTTCATTAATATAAAATGCTAACAGAAAGAAGAATAAGTCCAGAGAGAAAAACAGTCCACAAGAATCAATAAAAGTGCATCCAAAACATAAAAGCGAATGCAAAGAACACATGACACTACTGTCATAACATTTGGGGAGGAAAGAGGCATAAAACCTAGACCCGAGACAAGCTCAAAGGGTGGACGAGAGGTTGCCACCGACTCCAATCATAGACCGAGGATGATGACTAAACCTTGTAGTCTTGTTTGCTATGGGTCACAACTGTTTTAATTCCATGTGTGATAACAAACGATTAAAAAGTCATGAATCAAAATAATATATAGGGATTTGGAATCACTCTAGTTTTCATTCCAAATAAGTTAGGAAGTGATTTTTACACACCATTTTTAGTTTCTCACACATCCCTCTTAATCTAAAGCCATCAGATTGAACAAATAACGCGAAATCAATAGTCAAGATTAAACAAAGATGCGTTAGAAGCTAAAAATAATGGGTGAAAATCACTTCCCATAAATAGATACGTATTATTTTCTGTCTATTTATCAACCAAAAAAAGGCATTCAACTGAAAACTCTTTTAACTTCGAGAATAGACTGTCACTATATTAGGAACTAATTAGTTCCTATAGCTAGGTTGTTATACCTACTTTCCATTTTTTTTTTCCTTTGTTTAGTTAGTGTTCTTGGGTAGACAATTAATTATATCAGAATAACACTACCAACTTTCATATTTATAATCCCAGCCTACATCACTTCAAAAACAATGACATATCACTGATTCATTTCGTTGATGAATCATGAGAAAGATCTTTCTTGTTACGTTTTACTATCTTTTGATGTTTATATCACATTTAGCATACTATCTGTCTACTTATGAAGTTGATCGTGGTCAGTGAACTTGTTCGGTGGATTTTCCATTTCCCAATCCATTGAAGGCATTAAATAATTCACTCAACTTATCAAATATGTCGCGCAATTGTAAAAAATAGATCACAACATTCCGAACCCCTTAGCTTGTTAGCTTCTCCTCAAACCTGTGAGATCCCCCATCTTGAACACTTACACTAGAGATCGTGATGACTTATGGAAACAACAATACTTAGGAGAAAGGAGAGTTTCGAATCCTGGACGCATGGTTGGAAACTCAACAACTTATTCACTAAGATACTAGATCACATGCAATGGAAACAACAATGTTAGATAACGAGCATGTGTTTGGCAAACAGCAAGTAACCGATGCAATGTAACCTTCTAGGTCTAAGCACTGATATTACTGGCTGAAAGAGAGAACGTGTAGATTACAATTGAGGTAAGATATGTTATTGTACGACAATAACTACTTCATTCGGATTATATTACATGTTAATCAGTCGACTCTCCCTCACTTTTGCTTCCGAAAGCTCTCCTTTCTTCTCTCTCAATATCCAATGCTACATAAATTCTGTACATACATATATATATTTATATCATACTCTCAAAGTTTCAACACTTTTCCTCAGTTAACTTCTTCCAATTCTCAATGAAGAATCAACCCCTTTGCCAACACCTGCTGCTGCAAACAGCCTTGCAATCTCCAACTGCGTGTTCGCAATAATTTCGGTGCGCTTGAGATCCATTTCTCCTCGCTTCGCCTCTGCCTCGGCTCTCATCCTCTCTATCTCCCTCATTGTATCCATTCTTGCTTGCTCTGATCTTACCACAACTTCTGCTAACCATCTTATGCTCTCTGCTACCTCTACTTCCTCCCGCCTCCGCCGCTTCTTTTTCTCGATTTTTCTCTTCATTCTCCTGGACCTTAGTTTTTCCTTGTCACTATAGAGAGCTGGTGTGCTACTGTCTACCTCCAAAGGGTTCTTGTCTGATGCATGATCTGATAATTTCATCCCCCCTCCATCTTCCTGCAGGTTAAATTAATTCAGTGAGACTTACATTTTACAATCTATCTTTTACATTATTTGAATGCAAATATTGGTTATATCAGTTGGTCAGAGCAGTATGCTGCCCCAAACAGAGTTCAATTTCCACTACCCTTTAGAAAATATGCAATTATATGATTCCTATGGGCCGGTGGCATTATTGTGGGATATATTTGGTTCTAATATCTTAATATACGAGTACTAAAAAATTGAAAACACAATCGTCTTCAACAAAATTTGAATGCTAAAAAACAATAACCTCAAGAAATAAGGCCTGTTTATTTATCTAATCTGAGAAATAAGTGAAAAATCAAATTATCAAAATATAATTAAAGGGAAATGGCTAAAAACAAGAACAAAATTTTAAAAAATAAAAACATAAAAAATAAAAAAAACAGGGGAGGGGGTGCCATGTAGACTGACCTTGGCCACCCTATGATCAACACCATTGGATCCAAAGGAATTCTGGGCAGTCCCCATAAGTGGAGGAGGAGCAGGAAGTGGTGGCGGCGGCGGTAGTGGCGCTGGACCCGATGGCTCCAATAGCATCAGAGGATGATTGTTCTGAGGGAGTGGGGGATGCAGTGGTAGTGGTGGCTGCAGCGAGGGAGGAACAGTTGCAGCAGCAGCGGCAGCAGCTGCCGCTGCTGCTGTTGGGGATGGTCCACTGCCACGTAACAAAAGATCAAGCCTAGGATACAGAGGCCAGGATGACCCATCAGCAGTGGCGGATTCAGAACGGTACCGTTTCTTCATGGACTCAATCTTGTTCTTGCACTGAGTCTGGGTCTTGGGAGCCTTGGTACAGTTGGCGCGTGATGATACGTGTGTCGCCACATCTTCCCAGTCATGGCCTTTGAGTTTGGCTCTGTTTCTGAGAGCCCATTTGGTCTCATAGGCTTCAAGGAGGGTAGAAACTGCCCCTTCACTCCACTCATCTCTTTTTAGCCTGTCACTGCCGCTGCCGCCGAGAGGAGGCTGTTGAGCAGGTTTTGATCTCGGAGGAGACTCTAATTCCTTGGTGGTTGTGGTGGTGTAATTGTTTGGGAGTAGAGATGTGCTTTCTTGGTTTGTTTCGTTGTCCATCTCTCTCTCTCCCCCTCTCTCTTTCTTTCTCTCTCTCTCTCTCTCTCTCCCCAAATGCTTGTACAAATTTTACCCTTTTGTGTAAGCTGCTAACATCTTCCTCCCATCAAACAAGTTTCAGCTCAAGGAATGGTAAAAGGAAAGGAGAACCACTAGCATGTTAGAGAGAAAAAGAAATAGCCAATAAAAAGTAAGAGAGAGAAAGGGGTGAGAACATATAGCACAAGTAGATAAGAGCGTTTATTTATGCACGTAAAATTTTCGAATATAGATGGCCTCTTATAAAGAGTCATTTCTCTTTAACTGTTAATCACCGTCTGATACATACACAAAAATAACTTTATGTAGTTAAGATCGGTAATTGTATCTAAGATCTTGCGTTCGAATCTTACATATATAAAGAGAGAGAAAAAGCCAGTGCTGACTAACATTAGAGGGAGATGAGGAGAAAGGGAAGGGAAAGAAGGGGAAAGGCTGAATGTAAGTGGGCAACCAAGTAAAACGGATCACTTTAGTCAAATTAGTTAATGATGGAACCTGTAAACTTTTCCTTTTCACTTTTGGGGGTGGAGTTATGTGATTGTGGGCATGTTTGTTTTATTGTTGTGGTTGGATTGTTTTGGCTGTTAGCGTTGATGTGAAGCCAACCAAGACATCCACTTGGCCTTCAGTAATCCTGAGAGAGTGAGAGAGTGAGAGACAGAGAGAGGGAGGGAGGGAGGGAGTGCAGTGGTGGTGATAGTGGTGGTGGTGGGTCAGTCACGTGGGTCTGTCACCCACTCCTCCATCCCAATCACCAATTCACCACCCAATATTATCAACCATCGATCTCCTTCTGCTCCTCCCCACCACCATCCAATATGCGACCGCCATTCAAACATAGCTTCCCCTTTTGTGCCCTCCTAATTTTGGCCTTTGCTTTATTTATGCCCTTTTTTTCTCTATAAACTTTTGGTGGATTCATCACCACTTGAGTAAGTAGTTGTGTTGTGATACCTTTTGGAGCAACGGCTTCGCTCTGCATCTATTTCTATTTGGCACCACATACTAAATCTGCCCGACCATTGTTGGTGGACTGGTCACTGGTGTGCCACACTGCCACTGCCACACCACGCCATGAAATTAAATTTGTTTGATTTGTTTAATTGTAGAATCGTTCCTTTGAGGGCATGTTTACTTTTACAAAAATAATAGAACGAATGAATCGGAAAAATAATAAAACGAATAAATCTGAACCATCAGTTATATCAAACAGAACCGAAATATGTAGGTAACTGAAAGTCGGTAAATAAGTCGGCCGGTTTGGTTGGTTTTCGGTTCAAGAAAATTCCACCCCTGCTAACATCTTCCTGAAAACTTTAAACAATTTTATTGTTAACAAATTATTTTGGTTCAATCTTTTTTACCCATATGATCAATTTCTCTTTTGCATATGCATACACACATGCAAAAGAGATTCTTCTCTCATCACTTGTAAGGCACTAATGTCTAGCCTCGTCATATCGACACTAGTGGTATATGTCTCTCGTCCGGTGATTGAAAAAACAAATTTTTCGTTCTCGATTGAGGCTAGTTTGGTCTTTCACCTAGCCAATGTGGCTAACCATATTTCTACTATTCTGTTCTCTCTTACAATTCAAGTTACAGCCAATCTACGTTTACAACCTCCAACTTGAATAAGGATTCTCAAGGCACATTGGGTAGCAACCTAAATACTGACAAGGTTATACTCGCTTAACCTTTGAATGGTTCTTGGCCAGCATGCTATTGATGCTCTTTTAACCCTGGGGGCTGGAACACGATTCATACAAAAATATTCTTCTACCATTATGATCATTTAAAAGATATTATTGTGATGAAACAAATCAAACAATTCAATCATTAATCGCCACACCAAATTACTAAATATGGTTTTAAAAAATGGTTTCTCTAGCATTTTCTAGTACTAGCCATCATGGCACAATTCAATTACCAATCAAATTCAGTAATTGGCAAAGGTCAATGCCTGTATTCAAATTGTGCAATGCTTGAGAAAACTATTGGTATGTAATAAAATGCTAATTTTGGTATGTAACAAACTATTATGACACACCGCTGGTACACTATACAATTTTAGGGTACGTTATAAAATACTAATTTGGTACATTATATAATTCCATGGTACGCTACATAATACTAATTTTAGTACATAACAAACCATTGGTACACTATATACTTTCAATTTGGGTTTGCTACATAACGTTAATTTTGATACGTTACAAACTACTGGTATGGTATATATTTTCAACATAGTACAATATAAATAAATAATTTTAAAATTAAAAAAAGTAAAAAAAAAAAAAAAAAAAAAGAAAAAAAAAAAGGAACTTGGGTACGATATAAATTGGTTATTTTGAGACGTTCCAATATGTTGGAAAGATGAAACGATTATTTCGATACATTTTGAATCCCTGAAAGTGATTGGCTTCTTTTTTTTTTTTTTTTTTTTTTTTTTGGAAAAGAAATGATAGTAAAATTTCATTACTTGATTACAATCTGAAAGAATCCACAACAATTACAAGAGTTGTCACATGAGTATAATCTCCAATGATCAAATAAATTGATCTGAAGGTAACTCACAACTAGAGTTAATAATAACCTCCTAATTGACAACCACAACCACACACGCACCAGTACAAGCATTTACGGTACAAACGAAATAGATTTCTACCGCAATCCATGTAATGTCATTGCTAGAACAAGCAAGTCCACATCAAAACCACCCCTTGGCAAAGCGAGGCCAGAATGTAAAACCAAGTCAAACAATTGGGGTCACATCAAACCACCGCTCACAAATTGGCCACATCACTCGCAAGCGAGACATTACCCGTTAGAAGCGGTACAAACAAACCTACACTGAAACTACACAAATTCGAGAAAACGAAATCCTCCGGTAGGCTTGATTTCATCGATTGACCCATCACCACCTGCAACTAGTGCGGTCCGCTGCAACCCGCAAGCCAAGACCGCCAGAGGAAGGCGTAGCCGCCATTAAACAGTCGAGAAGAGCCACAAAACACGAAAAAGCAAGCAATAGAGGGAGGATCTGACTAACCAACAACCAAAAACAGTAACCCAAACCGGCAAATCTAGCTCCAAAACAGGGGAGAAGCCCTGTACGGGAATAAATCTTGAGAAATAAGTCTGACACCTGCATCAGAGCTAGAAAAGTTGGGCGCCGACAAAATAATGGGGGAGAAAAAGTGTTGGGCAGCACTAAGGACCAGCAAGAAAGTAAGGGGGGTCGTGGAGAGAAAGGGGAGAACGTAAGGGTCTCCACGGTTGCGGAGGAGTGGACGCCGGGGCGAGGGGGCGAGGGGAGGAAGCGAACGATCTTGTACGAGCGTTTGTAAAATGGTGAGATATCCATACATCCCATTTTACTTTTCAAATAAATTTTTAATATTTGGCCGGCCGTTGGATCGGATGAATTAAAGAAGATCAACGAACAGAAATTAACAAGAAATGTGTGAGAAGTAATTTAGGATGTGTGAATAGCACACTTCTTGTAAAAATGAAATTCGGTAAAAACAAATGTACCTCCGCAATGGCACCTACCAATAGTTGTGATACAATATCATACTTTTATGAAATCAAATTTAATTCTGGGAGTGTTTATGTTCATTTTAAAACATAGCAACTATGTACGGATAAATTTACTTTTGCAATAGTACGTAGCAATTAGTCGTAATACCATAATTTTAAGTGTACTTAGTTTCATATTAAGCGTATATATACCAACAAACATACCTAAATAGTAAAAATAAAACTGAACGAATCAACTATGATATCTACGTAATTAATTGTACCAATTACTATTTTGTTCACAAATCAAATGTACCAAACATTAGCAACAAATCTACCGTGCGATAAACTTTCGGCTCCCCGAACAAACAATATCCATGAACGTATCCACACACTACACAAAAACCTTACAATAAAAAACTATGAAGTGTAAACATAGAGATTTGGATTCTAATATGTTTAGAAAATGAGTTGGCATGGAAGTTAAAAACATAAATTAAAAAGTGAAAAACATATTTCGCTAGAAGGAGGGGTCGAACCTCCGACCTTGTGGTTAACAGCCACACGCTCTAACCAACTGAGCTATTCCAGCTTCTTGGTGGCATGTTCCAGATTTTATTTTCATATAATATTTTATGTTAATCAAGACAAAGAAATTTACAACACCACTTATTTACTTTTTAACCCGCAAGTGAAAAGACACCTGACATACACTAATATATTAGTACCCAGATCCTATTCGGATATAAAAAATCTAAGCTTAAGGTTCAAATGATCCGGATCGTTGAAATTTGATCCAATAGTTACAAACAAGGGGTTTCTCTAAAAGTTATAATAATTGTAGCCATTGGATCAAATTTTAACGATCTGGATCATTTGATTCTCATACTCAGATTTTTTGGATCCATAGAGTATTTGGGTTCAATATATTAGACGTCGAAATTTTGACATTCTTAATCTAATTGTTTAAACACCGATATATCTCATACATCAAAGTGGATCGCTAAAAATCACCAAGGTAAGCAGACCTTGCATTGTGTTTGGTATATGGGTTAGTCTTGTCTCAATCATGAATTAAAATTGCAGAGGAGTTACATTAAAATTAAGAAACTTTAACGAAAAACTTTCGGTACCATTTACTTTAATTAAAAACCACATTTTTACACTAAAAAATCAATCATGGTACTATTCACTTTACCCTTTATTTTGTCATTTTTGTTAAAACTCAAAATTTTTAAGACATTTTCATTAGTTTTCCTTTAAAATTATGTTTTTTCTTTCCCAAACATTAAAATTAGGGTAAATTGGAGTAATGGTCTCTTAACTAAAAATCAATTATCATTGGCCCCTCAACTTATCAAAACGTGTAGCTATGGTCATTTTTGTCAATTTCGTCAGAATTTTGTCAAAATAAGTTATGTTGAAAATACCATTGTGACAATTAGGTTAAAGTTGAGGAACAATTTCTCTAATTGGATTAGAGTTGAGGGACCATTGGTGAGTTTTTAGTTGAGGGACCATAACTGCACGTTTTGATGAGTTGAGGGACCAACAGTAATGGATTTTTAGTTAAGGGGCCATTCCTCAAATTGAGTTAAAGTTGAGAGATCGTTGCTACAATGTACTCTTAAAATTATGTTGATGTACAGGTTAATTGTCATTAATTTATGCACGGCAAAGATAAGCATAATGTTGGGTGTTCGCTAAAGACGATTAGAGCCAAGAATTCGACAATAATTATGTACACACCATTGCTATAAAGCAATCCTATATTTACACATGATCTTAAAAGAAAAAAAACTCTCTCATACAAACTTAAAACAACTTGTATAGTCACCATAAGAGGTAAGATAATACCCTTATGTACAATTAGTGCCGAAGTTAAAATTTTAGCTTAGAAGAGGCTTAAAAGTCTCAATTTGAAACACTTTCTTAATCTTATAAAAATTACTCTCTCGTGTGATGACTAACTGATCACTGTCGTTTGGGTCTGGTATGATATTATCCTTATCATCCTCTTCCTTAAACTGAAATCCCAAGCCTCTTTGAGTTCCATCCTCTCTCCCTCATCCTCATAGCTCACAAGAAACGAATTGCCTGAACTCCATAGAAGCCACCAACCTCAAATCAAATCTAATGAAAAACAATTAAAGTAAAAATGTTGGATTGGGGCTCTGAGTCTACGAAAAAACCTTAAAATGATCATAAGCATTGCACTAAACTTTTCTATGTAAAAAAAAAAAAAAAAAAAAAAAAAGAAAAAAAAAGAGAAGTCATAATGGGCCTTGGACAATCCTTAACTCTTTATGGCTCTACCTCTGTATTGAATTAATGTGGTATTAGTTCTAGCTACTTAGAACTAAGGTCTAGTAATATTTATCTTCATTTGTAAATAAGATATCTTATGTCCAAATTTTATAAATAACAAGTTAGTAATCAGCATTGCACTAAACTTTTCTATGTAAAAAAAAAAAAAAAAAAAAAAAAAAAAAGAGAAGTCATGATGGGCCTTGGACAATCCTTAACTCTTTATGGCTCTACCTCTGTATTGAATTAATGTGGTTTTAGTTCTAGCTATTTAGCACTAAAGTCTAGTAATATTTATCTTCATTTGTAAATAAGATATCTTATGTCCAAATTTTATAAATAACAAGTTAGTAATCAATTTCTTCCTCCCTCCCTCCACTCTTTAGCGTAAACATATTGTCGTATAGAAAATTATTAATTGTGTACAAGGGTTTCTTTGGTGTGAGCACACAAATTTAATGTCTAATGAAATAAGTACCCGTGTGCTAAGAGAGAGCATAAGACGAATTTGCTCTTAAATCGTATATTGTCAAAAGTAGCACTACGCATCAGTGGGAATTTTTCCAACACTTTCTAGCCTTTTTTATTTTAATTTTTTTGTTTGGGAGAAAAGTCAAAGAAATAAAATCAAGATAACCGAAAGTGCAAAGCCTATATCATCCTGAAGAATTAAAAAAAATGTGCTTAATACAACAAGAGAAATTGGTGAGCTTTCAGGACATTGAGTGAGTGACGTATAGTCTAATTGAATTCGAGTAGACTTAAGAAAGAAACTGATCAACTTAATTAAACTTAAGACAATGATGAGGGCAAAGATTAGACTGGCTAATGACAATTATGGGATAAAGTTGGTTCTTGTAAAAAAATCTTCACAAATTAAGTACCCGTTAATTTCATGTTCCAATAGATTATTTATTGAAAGGGGTGTGCTATCCACACATCCCTTATTAATTTCTGTCTGTTGATCTTCCTCAATTCATCTGATCTGACGGCTGAAAATTAGAAGAGTGTGTGAAAAGTAAAAAGGGGTGTATGGATATCACACCCTTTATTGAAATTAGATATATAGTTCATGTATTCTGACCCACATATGCTTCAACGGTTCAAAAATTGTCCGAAATTATTGACTGCATCATGCCTCATTTTTACAAGGAGTATGATCATCTCCCCTCTTTTTTTCTTCTTCTTCTCTCACATCCTATTTGAACGGTTACGATAAAGTCACGTTAACACTCTTTTGTTGACTCCTTTATAGAGAGAAAACGATAGTGTGAAAATTGTGAGAGAAAGGAGATGGAAGATGATGAAAATTTAAAGGGAGAATTGGAGGGGAGAGAATCAAACTTTTAAAAAAAATAAAAAATAAAAATTGAAGTTTTTGAAAGGTTTCGGAATTCTAGTTATTTTTTTAGTGTAGTGCAACCATTAAGAAGCAAAATCTTTACAGCTAATGTCCATAAGCTAATTTTGGGCATCCAACTTAATTCTTAATGTGTCTGGTTACATGTGGTGCCGACATTTGCAAGGTAGACGATTCTGTTTGACTCTTACGTATATTAGTTGCCCTCAAGGTTTTGTTTTTTTTTGTTTTTTTTTTTTTCCCTCAAAAAAAGATCCTGAAAAGGTAAACTAACATTTACTTTTTCGACAAAAATAAATAAAAATAAAAATCAATCTATCATTCACTTTTACCGATTAAGTTGCAACTTCCGGCATTGCAATTTTAGTTATATCTTTTACCATCCAGACATTGCTACCAGACACTTCAGACCCAATTTGTAGATAAAATTAAAAAATAATAATACAAATTTGATTTGTTTTCTTATGATTAAGAATACGTTTAATTTGCGAAAAACAAATAACGATAGAATGTTGCAGACTTTCGGAAGACAGCACCTACACATACATTCAAACCAGCACCATTTCTCCATGGTAAATGCTCAAGCAGGCAGCTTCTCTATATAAGGTTGCAGTCTAGCACACATAAATCTCTTTAGAGTCAGAAGAAGAAGATTGAAAACATGATTCATTGTCTGCATCAACTTATAAACAAGTTGAAGATGTTTATTTTTGTTTGTTTCAGTTAAATTTTAGTTATGTTGTCATAATTCCGTTTTTATTTGTTGTTATATAGTAGGGCATTTTGTTGTTTATTTATCTTATAATTAATTAATAAGCAACAAAAGTGCTACTTTGGTTCGTCAACTATTTGAAAGTTTCTATGTTTGATGCAGGCCGCCCTTCTGGCACCCTAACATTCATTTTTTGTCGATGATGAGTTTGCATTATTGGAGTTTGGTTTAAATTTGAGCCTAACCTAATGAAATGGACTTATGTAAACATGTGTCGTCTTTGTTAGGAGATTTAAGATGCATGTATGATCTTTAACTCATGCATATTGTATGTAACGTGGTTTTGTTTCCTAACTCACATGCATATTTTATGTAACGTGGTTTTGTTTCCTATATATGGTCCCATATCATTTGGAGTATGTGGGTTCAATTCATAAGGATTGTATTTGTAAGTTGTCCAAAGAGGTGCACAATCGTATTTAGAACTCCTATATGTTTTACCAACTCCGTAGTGAAAGACAAATTAAAAGCCTCACTCTGTTTTTGGATTTTCTTTTTCACCTTGTCTTTATTGCATGTTTGTAAATAGACACGGCATTTTATAAGATGTTGGAGTAAACTAAATAATTGGAGAGGTGAATAAGTTAGGATTTCACATATCCAATATAATATTTTTACCACATAAAGCTTTTGGACTTTATATTACTTATAAGCCATAAGTGATAATAGAACGGAAGTAAAAAATTGAAATGTGATAGGAGCATATTTATGCAACTTTGTTAGCTTGTTTCTTTGCATTTAGTAAGTTAGTTTCTATTTATTAGAGTGTTTTAAGCCGTTTTCGTGTGTTTGTAGGTCCAAATGGCAAAGTTGGCAAGAAATGGCATTTTGGAGCGTTCTAGAGCAGTTTTGGACTTGTAATGGATAGCACATGCATGGAGCGAGGTGGATGGACGTTTTTGAAGTTCAAATGAGGCTATGAATGTGCTAAAGAGATGGGGAAACTAATTCAAGACACAGAAGATAAGGAATTAGATAAAGGGAAGGAACATTATCCAAACTAACTTTATCTTATCTTACCTCATCTTAATCCTATTCTACCTAAATTCCAGTTGCAAGGGGAAATTATTTTCAGATTAGGGCACTTAAAAACTTGGTTCTAGAAGCCACACCCTTTTCCTTTCTGCTAGGAACCTGCCGAATATTCTAGTCCTTATCCTCCCTGGTTTCTGCCTTACAATTAGCCTTTTCCGTGTGGGATTGGAGTGCCAAATCCTTCTCCAAAACAACTTTTGTGCCGTGCCCTCAGCTTATAAATACAATCAAGGGTGTTGCATAATAAAAATTAAAATAGAAACACACCACACACAAGAGTTGGATTTTCAGAGAATAAACACTTAGTGCCGTAGCTTGAAAGGAAGGAGAGCTTGGAGCCATGCCTGCCATCCAAGGCCTTTGGATTGTTGCAGCGTTTCTAGGTGTATTATGTCTTTAGTTTTTAGTTCAATGTTTGTTTTCATTTGGTTTTCAGTTATGATAGACATGTGGAACTAATTTCGTTTTAGTTAGAGGTGAATTCAAAGCCATGAACATATGTGTGATATGAATTGATTACATCCAGTTATTGTTTCATAAATCATGACTGCAATTTACTTATTTGTTTGATTGATAACTTATTCTTGTATGTTGATTAAGGAGGCCTACTTAGTTTGCATGCATGAATTTGATGCTAAAATATAAGGGAATTTCACCAAATAGTTATGAACTTATATTTATAAGTATTGGAAATCACTAGTCATGATTGTGTTAAGTAAATTTCTGGTAGGAGTATCATGCTTTTCATAGTTATGAATGTCATGTCAATGCTTATGATTTTCATAGAACTTAATGATCTTTAATATGTATCTCTATCATGCAATTCATATAGGGAATTTGATAAGAATAATTTGATTGCGTCACTGAGTCCAATTCAATGAAGTTAGGAAAATCTGATGGTTAATTTGTGCAGTTCATGATTAACTTGAGGCATTGTCATTCATAGTTTATAGGAATAGTAATTGGAGATCGATTTGTGTTGCATATGTGTCATGTGTGGAGAAGGACCCTCTAGCTAGCCTTTCACCCCCTTCATTCACCCTAATTTAGTATCAATTAGTTTGTTTTCTGCAAGTTACTTAGTTTTAGTTTTAAATTTCATTCAAACCTATCCCCCATTAGTGTTTTGAGTCAAGTTAAGTCTAGAATTCATCCAAATCACCCTTTAGTTCCTGTTTTGAGTCAATTTGTTTGTTTTGCGCTGCTTTGAGTCAGTCTAGTCAGTTTTGAGTTATTAGAGTCTAATTTGTGTTGATTAGCATCCCTTCTAATCCCCGGCTTAAAACGATCCCTACTTACGTATACTATAATTGTCTAAAAAATGTTTAATTTGTGTGTTAGTTTTTACCACATCAAAATGGAAGTAAAAAACCGCTAGAAGGAGGGCTTAAACCTCTGATGTTATGGTTAAGGGCCACACACTGTAGCTAACTGAGCTATTCCAGCTTGTTAATGATGTATTCCATATTTTTATTTATATTATTATATTGCAATAAGAATAAGAAATTTACCACAATACTCATTTACTTTTTAATTGACAATGCAAGTGAAAATCCTTCAATGCATTGGCCTATGATATGCACTAATGTATCAGATGATTAAATTTTGACATTTTTAATTTATTCATTTAAATACCGGTACATCTCATACACCAGTGTATCATTAAAAATCTTCAAGGCAAGCATAGCTAGAGACGATTAAACCCAAAAAGTCGACAATTCTCAATTTTGACATTTTCAATTTATGTGTTTGCCAAATGACGATTAAAGCCAAAAAGTCAACAATACTTATGCACACCTATTGCTATAAAACAAAAGAAAATTAATAAAAATGACTTCAAATCTTTGCAATTTAATAAAAAATCATCTACTAACTTTATTTAATGAAAAAGATAAAAGAACTATTAAAAAATAAACAATAACAACAACAAAATAAAAAACCCAACTTGCACTAGGCGCATCCCCCTTTTCCACTCTACTTTTTTTTCATTTTTTTTTTCCCGCTTAGAATAAGAAAAAGCCTTCAAATTGAATTACATTCCCCAGTTTTATTTTTGTGTTGTTTTCCAATAGTAGTCAAGATGACAAGAGATTTTTCAATGTGCCCGGAACACAAAGTGGTACACCGCGCATTTTTATACAAGTTGTGAGATTCTTGTGTTAAAAAATTAATAACATAAAAAATAAAATTTCCCACCATTTACATAATAACACTTGGTGTACCATTTGTGTTACGAGCACAAGAAATAATTTCTCCAAGAAGACACCTAAGCTCAAGAAATTGAATAGAGAGCTACACTTATTATTGTAGGTATGTAAAAAATGTGAGGAAATTTTAATTTGGTAAATGAAAACAACGTTTTAAATATAATTATTGAGAATATAATCTTCTCAAGGTTTTGATCTAAAAGATCACTTCTGGGTTCATCGTTTTTTGCGCAAGTGATGCTTTTACAGGACCAAAAATGATCGAAATTTCAAACCTTATGAAACTGAACAAAAAATTAAACACTATTTATAAAACTTAACCAATAAGTAGACATTATTCATGAAACTAGACCAATATATAGACATTATTTATGAAACTGGACCAATAAGTAGACATTATTTATGAAACGAAACCAAGAATTAGACATTATTTCCAAAACTAAACCAATAGGTGGAAACTATTTATGAAACTGAACTATACAATATTTATGAAACTGGATTAAGAACTAGACAATATTTAGGAAACATGACCAAGAACTAGGCACTATTTATGAAACCAGACCAATAAAGAGACATTATTTATGAAACTTTACCAATTACTATACATTATTTATGAAATTGGACCCAATAACTATGCACTATGTATGAAACATGACCAAGAACTAAGCATTATTTATGAAAGTGGACCAAGAACTAGGCAATGTTTATGAAATTGAACCAATAAATAGTGTAGTAATGTTCAGTTTTATAAATAGTGTTTAGTTTCATAAATTGTGTCTGTGATGGAAGTACAGGGCTCGCGTGATAAACCCCGACCGAAGTCGAGACGTGCTAGCCGTCACGTAAGGGTGACATAGGCAAGTGCGCAACATAAGTGATAATTATGTGAAAACATAGGTAATAATAATAAAAAATTAAAAAAAAAAAACAAAATTCAAACTTAATTAGACTAGAAATAAGTGTGTAAAAGTGAACATAACCAAACACAAGTATTCAAAGCATAGGTATCAACAGTGCAGTTACACAAACAAAGTACTAATTATATAAACGGGGAGAAGATCCCTATAGTTGTTTAGTAGATCATCAGAACTATCGAGAACTCCTCATGAGCCACTAAGATGTACAACTACCTAGGACCTGGAAGGGTGCAAAACAGAAGGGTGAGTGGGTAAAAACAAAACGTTTGAAAACACATTTATCTTTTCTGAACATAATAACCCCTCACTGTAAAACTCCTATAATCTCCAGAAAATAATACTACGTATATAAATACGAATACCAATGCACAAGGCCAGTAAAAACTAAAGTACAGCATGTCATAACGTTTCCGCACTAAAAGATGTAAGCCAGGTGAAATCAACATAAAATAATATGCCAGTCGAAGTCACCTAATGTGACATGTACGACTGGACCTATAGCTCATCAATATATGCTAGCACACGAGTCGGACCCACCTATTGTGGTTTGTACGACAGGGCTGGGTGTAATATGTACGCTCAAGTGCTACGATCATGTGAAGGCTGTGAGAATAATTGCGGGTCACCTATGAGTCGGAACCACCTATTATGGTTGTACGACAGGGCTGGCATCAAACTTGGATCCAAGGTCAGCATGCGGTACGAGAGGTGAACATCACATGAAGGACTGTGTCTTGGCCTCGGGCAGGAACACTAACACCAATGTGCAGCAATGATGAGCTCTAAATGCATTTATGCATAACAATGTGCAATGCAACCAATACCATCACAATAGACTCACCTGAAGCTTACCTGGGCTTCGTAGCATCAAACAATACACACACACACACACACACACACACACACACAAAAATATATAGAAAGCAAATGCATGTTCCTACTACTTAATAGTGAGTGGGCATTTGCTTTCTATATATGTGTGTGTGTGTGTGTGTGTGTGTGTGTGTGTGTGTGTGTGTATCGTGGTTTCCAGAACATTTTTAAAATGATTTATGCTTTAAATTCCATGTCGAAAATGAGTTACATTTTAAGTATTGCATTATTATAAATCGTGAATTATATCGCTTGATGCTGCGAATGTCCAGGTAAGCTTCAAGTGAGTATATGCATAGATGCATTATTTTAAGCATTGCACATTGTTATGCATAGATACATTTAGAGCTCATCATTGTTGCACCCCGGTGTTAGTGCTCCCGCCCGAGGCCAGGGCACAGTCTTTCACGTGATGTTCACCTCTCGTACCACACGCTAACCTTGGATCCAAGTTTGGTGCCAGCCCTGTCGTACAGACCACAATAGGTGGTTCCGACTTGTAGATGACCCGCGAATATTCACACAGCCTATATGTGATCGTAGCACTTGAGCGTACATATTACACCCAGCCCTGTCGTATAGACCACAATAGGTGGTTCCAACTCGTGTGCTAGCATATATTGATGAGCTATAGGTCCAGTCGTACATGTCACATTAGGTGACTTCGACTGGCATATTATTTTATGTTGATTTCACCTAGCTTACATCTTTTCGTGCGGAAACGTTATGACATGACATACTTCAGTTTTTACTAGCCTTGTACATTGGTATTCCTATGTATACACGTAGTATTATTTTCTGGAGGCTATACGGATTTTACAATGAGGGGTTATTATGTTCAAAAAAGATAAATGTGTTTTCAAATGTTTTGTTTTTACCCATTCACCCTTTTGTTTTGCCCCCTCTAGGTCCTAGGTAGCTGTAGATCTTGGTGGCTCACAAGGACTTCTTGGCGGTTTTGACGATCTACTAAATAACTGTAGGGAACTTCTCCCTGTTTGTATAATTAGTACTTCGTTTGTCTGACTGCACTGTTGATACCTATGCTCTGAATACTTGTGTTTGGTTATGTTCACTTTTACACACTTATTTCTAGTCTAATTAAGTTTGAGTTTCATTTTTTTTTTATTATTACCCATGTTTTCGCATAATTATCACTTCTGTTGCACACTTGGCTACGTCATCCTCACATGACTGCCAGCACATCTCGACTCCGGTTGGGGTGTGTCACCGCGAGTCATTTATTTTTTATTTATTTTTATATATATTAAAATTGTGTCATTTTCATTAAAATTTAAGTTCTTTTGTCCTTTTATTAAAATTTAAGGGATTTTCATTAATATATAGTTATTTTTCATTAAATAAAGTTATATAGTTTTTAGTTAAAATAAATTTGGTCCAAACCCTTTTTATGAAAGTTCCCTTTATATCCTATCTTCACACATAATCATAAAAGAAAAAAGCTTTCCCATACAAACTTAAAACTACTTGTCTAGTCTCACTATAGGAGGTAAGATAATACCCTCATGTACAATCAGTGATTGAGCCATGACTTAAGCCTAGAAGGGTCCAAAATTCTCAATTTGATACGCTTTCCTAATTTTACTCTGCCACGTGGTAAGCAACCTACCACCGTTGTTTGGGTCTGGTATGGTGTCATCCACATCATTCTCTTCCATAAACCTAAATTCATGCCTCTTTAACTTTCTTCCTCTCTCCCTCCTCCTCAAAGCTCACAAGTAATGAATAGCCTAAAGTCCATAGGAGCCATCAACCTCAAATCAAACCCAATGAAAGAAAGTAAAATAAAAACGTCAGATTGGTGCCTTGAGTCTACAGAAAAATCTTGAAAATCATATGTATTTCACTAAACTGTTATGTGTGGAAAAATGTCAGGATAGGTCTAGGACCATCCTTGTCCCTTCATGGCTCCATCTCTCCAATTAATGTTGTATTAATTGTAGCTACTTAGTAATATAGTTTAGTGTTATTTCTCTTCACTTGTAAGTGAAAGGTCTTTAGGTTCAAATTTTGTAGATGACGAGTTATTAACAAATTTATTCTCCCCTCTCCCCACTCTTTAGTGGAAGCATATTGCAAATTTATTCTCCCCTCTCCCCACTCTTTAGTGTAAACATATTGTTGTATAAAAAAAAAAAATTAATTGTATGCAAGGGTTTCTTTGGTGTGAGCACACAAATTTAGCATTTAATGGCTTATGAAATAATTACACGTGTACTAAGTGTTACTCTCAAATAAGCGGCACTAGGTAGCACTGTAAGGGTGGTTTTGGTATATTACCAGTACCAAAATCTCTATACCAATTATCATACCAAATATTTGGTACGGCAAAATCTATTACCATTACCGTACCAAACTTTTGGTGTACCTAATAACAGTATACCAAATAGTTTGGTTGATATGGTATGCCAATGGTAATTGCCACTTTGTTTTACGCACTTAGTTTGCCCAAAATCTAATATTTTTTAATTAATGTAGAAGTGTAAAAAATATAGAAAAAATATATAAACGCTCGTAATGACAAATTTGACAACTTTCGTGAAGAGCTTAACTTTGAAATTCACCATTATAATCATATAAATCATAGATCAAAATTTAACCGTTGATTGTTGTTTACATTTACGCTTCATTTTTTCTCATCAAATTTTGTTTTTTTTTCTTCAGATTTTCTTTTTTGAAAACATGATCTATTAGAGGATGCAAGAAGATGAACGGTTTGGATCATTGATATTATGTTCAAAGTTTAACGGTTAGTGAAAATATTGTTTGATGTTTATAAAGTTTCTACAAATTATATGACATCAACTCATATTTCAGTTTTTATTACATTTTTTACACTTCTACAATAATTATTATTAATTTTTCCCTCAAATAATTATATGAATAAAAACATAATATAATATTAATAATATTGGTAGGTATGGTATACCATCGGTATTGGTTTTGGATACCAGCACCATACTGAAACAGTATGGTACGATACAAATACCGTATCATTACTAATTGGTACAAATTTTTGGTAATAATTTGGTATGGTATGGTTGGTATGACGATTGGTATGGTAATTTGGTAAAAATTTCCACCCCTAGGTCACAGTGGGAATTTTTTATTTTATTTTATTTTTTAAGAAAGAAGAAGATTAAATTAAAGAGAAACCTCAGTGACACCCAAGGCCTTGATAATCATACAAGATAGCATTTTTTGCTTGGGGAGGAACACACGCATCCCAAATATATAAATTAATACAACTATGTCTAAGGGAAGTAATAGCATCTGCTGTTAAGTTTCTCTGTAGACATGATTCTATTCTACTAGCTCGAATGATGAGGCAAGCCATTTAATGTCCTCAGCAATGGACCTAATTATTTCATTAGCAGTGGGAATTTTTCCAACACTTTTTACCCTTTTATTTGAAGTCTTTTTAGAAGAAAAGTGAAACAAATAAAACCAAGATAACTGTAAGTGAGAAGCCTATATCATCATGAAGAATAAAAAAAGAGAACCGTTATTAGCATTCTAAAAATTTTAATTTGCACTCCTCATAATTGTATTTTTATTTCTAAATATAGAAATTTTAAAGTACAAAATGAGAATTTTAGACTGAGAATAATACTTCCAAAATAATTGTACATAATACCAAAAGAGAAAATTATGCATACTGTCGCCGTGCTTGAACAAGCAAATGCTAATGCTGCTGCATCAGAAAATAAACCCGAACCCAAATCTGAAAGCCAGGATCTAATTAAAGACGAGGATTTCAACCTCTGAAGTGTTAGTCCGATGAGCAAAAGGAAGTGGAAGAGGTGGTCTACGAGCCAATGAATATTATTTGGTATTCATTAAGAAAATAGTGAAGCCCTTCAAAGCAAGGCATAGAGAAGAATCAAGAATGAGCCAGTACCTCACTTACGACACAGTCCCTAATTAGAAGTCGATTTACTTGTGATGCAAACTTTAACATTAACTAACAACTAACTAAGTAACTAACTCTTTCGGTTGGCAGAACCAACAGTAACACGCCTATTACAAATACAACAGTGGCACTTAGAAAACATTTAACTAGTTTAATTGACTGTTTGATACTAATGATACCGTTACTTCGAACAGATGGAGGGATATAGGATGAGCTTATCGAAATGGTCCCCAAAGCATGGACTTTCTTGATAAAATGACCATTAAATGACATCCTTTCTTTAACGTTCTTTCTATGGGGTTCAAAGATATAATCACACGACATAGCATCGAGTGGCTTGTGATTCAACATTTGCATTCCAAATTAGCTACAGCCTCGCGGCCACAAGTTCGTTTCGCCCTAAGTTACTAATAAATTTAGGTATGTATCGAACAAACAGACGTCATGTTATCATTCAATTACAATTGAAGTTGGTTAGCAGAACATGGTGTGTTAACAATATTATACATTTGAAAGACTAGCTCTTGGGATTTCAGACCGTTTTACTCTCTTTCAAATAGTAGACATTTCAACCATTTTTTCTCGTGCCAGTGCCACCAAAAATTCTTGGATTTCTTGCCTAAAAACAGACAGCTACATCAAAAGCACGTTTTTATGTAGTTTGACAATTAGTTCCCTCGATAGAGAAATAGGTTTGACAACTCAGCAAAAAATAAAAAAAAAAGGCAAAAAAATCTTTAAACCCAAATAAAAAATAAAGAAACAAGTTTGACAATTGAAAACTCGCTTTTGGTTGTCCAGAATGACGATTCTTTTTTTTTTTTTTTTTCATTTTAAAAAACATGAATATCACGATTTAATTCCAATAAAAAGGTCCACCGCCTACCCGTCTCACTTTTGAGCTGTTTGACAAACCATACTTCTAGAAAACAAACACTAATCAATTCAATTTTCCTACCAACATCTATCTACTATTATTAACAAAATAAACAAAGTAATTGAATAAGATAAAAAAATATCTGTACACACGTGACAAAATGTCTCTTCTTAATGAGAAAAGACAGATTACATATAACGAGCTTTTACATAAAACAACTAAGTTTCTCAGAAGAAAATAAAACAAACATAAAGAAAGCCTAGGAAGAAAGAAATTCTAGAAAAAAGAACGGAGGTAATTTTTACACTTTTTTTAATCTTCTTATATATATTTTTTTTAATTGTAATATCAAATGAATAAATCAACCACCAAAAACGAATATTATTTTTAATTATCAAGAAAGGAATGTACGCCTTCATCATTTTCCGAAGCAAAATGGCAACTAGGTTAGCAACATGGATTATAAGTCAAAAAGCAACAAGTTTTGGTGGCCCAAAAAGCACAAGTTTTGGTGGCCCAAAAGCCTCAACCGATAATTAATTGTGATAGAGATACTCGGTGGCTAATCTTTTAGAGTAATATTATTCATACTATATTTTTATATCACCTTAGGTAGCATCTGATATGGACAGCCACATCATTTGAAAAATTTGCAAAACTCAAGGAAATGAAGGAGAAAGACTCCTCGTATACCACAATCATCATTTAATTAATTAGTTTTTCTTAATTATTAGTTTATTAAATAATAAACTAAATTTAAAAATCTGATTAATTCAAATGATGTGGTTGTTCATATCAAATACCACCTCAGATGGTATGAAATGTTGTATAAAAACATGAATAGCATTACTCAATCTTTTAAAAGATTCCATCCATATTGGTGGTCAACAAAAGGGGCTTAACTTGTTGATGATAAATTAATTAACACTAAGCCAGAAAGATAACCCATAAAACAACCTAATAAACCACCGAGTGCAAATTATCCAAAGGGAAACCTCTTCCCTGAAGCCTTTCAGCTCAAGACAAACAACAACAACAAAATCCTATTCCACTAAGTAGAGTTTGCTTTCGTGTAAGATTTATTATGATAAGAATTTGACGTAAGAACGAAATATCTGCTATCGACCACCTAACGTCCTCTCTTGCCCCTCCTCTTTTATCTGGACTTAAAATCGACAGTGTAAGATAAATTTATCTAGACAGAATTCAATTTTAGCTCAAGGCAAGAAGAAAAATCTTACAAATTAAGTTCATCTAATCGTATCTTAAATTTAACGGCAATAGCTAGTCATAGATCAAAGCAACAATACCAATGCTCTATTTTTGTCGGACAAAAAAATTGATAATTCAACACCACCTGAAGATGTTAATCAATCAGTCAATCATTCCTTCCTTTTCTTTTCTTTTTTTTTTTAATGAAAAGGTTAATCAATCATTCCTAATTATCATACATTGAACTCGTAAAATCTACAATATCTACATCACTAAAAAAAAAATAATAATAATAATAATTATTAAAAAAAAAATTAACACCAAATTTACGAAGTTTGGTTTAGTAGAGAATGAAACCGCGGATCTCTGAAAACGCTGGCAATGGATCCGCTCCCGCCATCAACCACCTTCAGCAGCGCAACTGCCTTGCTCTTCGCTTTTGCGCTGCCACTCTCCGCCACATCAGCAATCCCATCCACCACTCCCAGCCCCTCCTCCCTCACCTCCCTCAGCGCCCTCTCTCCGCCGCACCTGGACAGATTAAGCAGCGCACCCACCGCGTTCTCCTTGCTCCTCAAGCTGGACCCGGTCGAGAGATCCAGCAAATCGGCCAAAACCCTGACCCCGGAAACCCTCTGAAACGCTTCCTCGCTCTCCTCGCACCCGGCCACCTGAGCGATCACAGCCGTGGCGTCCTCCACGATCCCCACGCGCCCGTCCTTCACCACCAAAGTAAAAAGCGCGGGAACGGCCCCGAGCTCCACCAGCGCGCCGCGGTTGAGCGCGTAGAGAGCGATCCCGAACAGCGCCTTCAGCGCGTCCTTCACCGACCGCGCGGGAGAATTGGGGCTCTTGACGATGTCGATCAGAGAGTAGACGATGTCGCGCTTGGAGCCGATCATGGGGCGGTAGTCGTCGACGACGAGGAGGCTGTGGAGGGTGGCGGCGGAGGACTGGACGGCGAAGGGGGAGGAGGAAGGGGATGCGTGGTGGCGGAGAACGTGGGAGAGAGCGTCGAGGAGGCCGCGGGTGGAGATGAGGGAGTGGCGGCAGGAGATGGAGACGTTTAGGAGGGCGGCGGCGGCGTCGTCTTGGAGGGAAGAGGAGGAGTCGAAGAGGGTTTCGGACAAGTAAGGTATGGCGCCGGATTCGGCGACGAGGGGGCGGCTGTCTGGGTCGAGCTTGGTGATGAGGCGAAGCTCTTTGAGAGCGTCGGCTCGGGTTTGGGAGGAGACGGAGCTGAGCTTGGAGACCAAGGACCGAACCGTACGGACCTTCACTTCCATTTTTGCGATGTCTGTGTGCGTCTGATTGTGTTTGGATCTGGAACTCTGGGATTTGGGTCGTGTTTGTTGGGATGATTGCAAGAGGAAAGGGATAAGATTTTGATAGCAGGAATGATATGGGTGCTGAGTGGTTAGTTGTGTTTGAAATGGAAGTGCGTGCGAGTTGACAAGTTACGAACTCGGAATTGGTCAACCTTTCGTGCGTTATGTGCACTTCTCTTTCCTCCCTCTCCCCGCCAAACTTGCATGTCAATTAACAAGAAATAGTGAAAATGCTGGATTGTTGAGCGGTTTGTTTGTGTTTTTAGAAAAAAATTGTTTTTTGAATTTCAGTTATGTGCTTCTTTAGGAAGTACTTTTAAGTATCTTTCTAGTATTTACATTTTTAAAAAGAATTGTTTCTAAAAATATTTTTATTAGAAAAATTTTTAGTCATTTTAAAAATACTTCTAAAAGAGCTATGGTTAGAGTTTTTTTTTCTTCCTAACTCACTGTATTTTGAATTTAAATTCTTTTCTTGTTCCTATTATAATATGTTAGTGTAAACTATCACTTATAATAAATAAATAAAAACTTTCGACAAAAAAAGTAAAAAGAGTAAATGTGTATGGATGTCGGGTTATTTCCAAGAGGATCCTCGGAATCCTCCAATCACATCCGTTCATCGTATATCGTGTGGTAAAAAATTATTGTAAATTTTTTTATTTAAAATTGAATATAAATAGTATCTGACAAAAAACTGAATGTACGATGAACAGATGTGATTAGAGGATCCGGCGAGGATCCTCACTCGGGTTATTTCCTCTTGGTGAACGGTAATGTTCATTTTTAATAAACCATATTTAAAAGTATTTATTGTACACCACATAGTACTATGGTCTAATATTATTTTTCTTCATTTGCAAGTGAAATATCTTAGATTTGATTTTCTCCAAAGACGTACTTAAACTATATTATTACTAACTCATTATGAGACTAAACTCACCTTCTTTTTTTTAGTATAGATAATCAATTAGTTAAAAAAAAAAAAAATTTACTGTACAACAAGCGGATGATGATGGTGGATGTATACTTATGTTTTGAAATATAAGTTTACAGAAAGTGGGGAATTTGCTTTATTATTTTGTTTTTCAAAAGGATGATGATTGATGACCTAACTGCACGTTATATATGATTCGTGTAATGAAGAAAATAATTTAATTCCACTGGGAATGGTTGGTTCTGACTCCACACTCAGCCTTTGTATGACCCCGTCCTTGACGCGAATGATCGGGCGGTTTGGAATAAAAGTTTACATAAAATCGGTTTACTGTTATTGTATTGGTTTGATTTAAAAAATATAACATATATTAGCGATTTGATTAAAAATATAATGAATATTAACAGTTAATTCATTCTATATAGTTGATTTTCAAATTTGAAAGCAAATTAATTTGAAAGCTGTTGGTTTGGGAGATAACTAGATATCAGCCCTCGAGCGAATTGATGGAAGAGGATCCTCTATTGAGCTCAGGATGAGGATTCTCCTGACCACGAAATCCAGACTGTTCAATTTTAATCATCTTCCTGAATTGATGACTATATATACAAGATATTATTATTTACAGATCTATTTTTATTTAGCATACACCTTTATTAATTTTTGGTGTTAATTTTTTTCAATTAATTCGATATAATGATTGAAAATTGTAAAAATTATGTAAGAAATATAAATGAATATGTAGATAACACTATCCTATATAAATCAACGTTGAGAATATGTAATTACTAAAAAAGATTAAGAGAGAGAAATTATATTTATTAGAAATAGTATTGTAAATTGATTTTATTGATGATGGCAACGCAACCAACTACTAAAAGTAGGGTGTGCAGGTTGGCGGCGCTTGAACGAATGGCATCAAACAGAAAAATAGTTTAAAAGATGAAAGGAGGGGGATGAGGATATTTTCAGAATTTTATTTTTTTTGGGATTTTAGAGATCTTTATATTTTAATTGTTTATTGTATATTGTAAAGTTAGTTTTTTTTAAGTGTATTTGTGTTTAATTTTAAATAAGAAAATTCAAATAATTTTTAATTACATGATATACAATGAATAATTATAATGTGAGAATCTTTAAGATGCCTGCAATTTGAATCAGAATAGAATCAAATTCGAAGGAGAGGAGGCTTGAAGTTGGTGTGGCAGTGGCACCAAGAGTCAATTAGTCTCATGGAAATGTAAGACTTTTGTCAATGGCAGTGACACGAGTCTTACGTCAGCCTTTGATAATATCTACTTTATCATATGATTTTATATTAATCAATATTGTAATGCCCAAAAAATATGAAGTGGGCCAACATAGTTAAAAGGATTAGACATAGACCAAAAGTTGGGGTGAGGGGGTTTCTGTCTCTTTGGAGAGAGCCTGCTTTCTCTTTGGGCCTAAAGAAAAAGGAGCTTCGTGGGTTGAATTATAATAGAGGGAATGAGAGTTCGGTTAAACCACATAATAGGCAGCTTAATTGGATATCGAATTCGTCATATATGAGATTTGAACTTAAAACCTCTCATTTCTAAGCGAAACCGAAAGGCTTGGCCCCCTGAGGAAATATTTGTGAGCACCTACATTGAGCTCTATGCAGTGGGGGATCCAGAATTTTAAACTCGGGAGGTCCCAATAATAAAGGTTAAAAAATTAATGGACAAAAATAACATTGAAAGTTAAATATAATACATTTCATTCAAAAATCATGTGCAAAACAACATTACAAGCTATAAAATCCTAATTCAAGCGTCCACGACGAAGTTTCATAGTCTGAAAATGTGTCATGATAGCTTCATTACCAATACATGAAAAAACATCTTTCTTACTGTAAACAACTAAACTGTCACTCAACCATTGATCTCCCATTTTGTTGCGAAGTGGACCCTTAATGATATTCATAGCAGAAAATGCCCTCTCCCCTGAAGCAATTGCAACCGGTAAAACCAAAGCCAACTGAACAAGCAAATATACATATGCAAATGTTCGATGCAACCCTTTCTCCACCATTTTCTTAGCAAGCTCATTAATTCCCCGCAATTGAGAAAAATCATTATCATAACGCACAAAATGAATGTAAATATCAAGTTGATCTTGAAGTGCCAATCTATCTTGATCCGTGAGAATTGAAACAAGTGGATGTATGATATTGGAGTAATGTAATTATAATATGGGATTGGGTGGGATTAGAAATTTAGGGTTTTGGGTGAATATAAGAAAGATGGGGGGATTAGGGGGAAAAGCAGTGAAACGGGGAAAGGAGAAGCAAAATGGACTCTCGGGACGGGAAAGATGGCCCATGTGGGGCTAGACTTTCAAAAAAATTATGGAATCATGTTGCAAACGGTAGACCAATTGCAAAGGTTTGTCTCATTGGTTTTAAAAAAAAAAAAAAAAATAAATAAATAAATAACAAATTGGCCAAAACACTGCGTTTTGGACCAATTTTTTTAAATGCCCTGTTTTCTTTCTTCTCCCCTGTTGTCTTTTTCTCTGTTGCAAGGTGCAACCTGCTGCTGCTGCAGCACAGACAGTCTGCACAGGCCTCGTGTTCGAGTATGAGGGGTCCTCCAAAAAATTTCTAGCAACATTTTAGGATTGCCGAGGGGTCCTGGGACCTCCCAGGTCCCTCTGTAGATCCGTCTCTGGCTCTATGTAAGGGAGAGAGGAAGACCTAGAGTGGTAAGTTTCATGCAACCCTAAACCCTAATATTTTCTCTACATAATTCCTCTCTATCTAAACAACAAAGGAATCAAAGTGGCTAGGCTTGTATTACACCGATACCCTTTGATCCTTGCTTATTTCCATGTTTATAAACCCTAGACATATAAGGTGCAAAATCCCGTCCTTGGATTTCAGTATTGAAAATTACGTATTTCATATTCTTAGTTTCGACGCTTTTATAATTACAGCATATAGTTTTTCTTTTCTTTCCGATAAGTAAAAGGACGAAAACGCCCTTAATGAACTAAACGAACTTTTCGAGGAGGTATTAAATTCCTATATGTTTTGTCACTTTTATTTATATATTTGGATAAAGCTCAACCTTATGAGTGCGTAGGTGAAAATCGTTTGTGAAACGGAGTTTTAACGAATGAGAAATTAGCGGTTAAATGCAGGGGTAAAATATTAATTAACCACTAATCTGGAAGGCTCCAAATTTGCTAGAGCAGCAATCTGGGTGTGATGTGTATGACTGAGATGGGAAGAAGAGAAGAGAAAGATAGAACCCGAAGTCCATGGCAAAGCACGTCCCTAAGCTCTTCTTCATTATTTGCGGAGATGGTGAATGGTAGTATGATGTGGGTGATATGGGTTATGCGGGGGTGGATGGATGGATATATTAGAGAGAGCTTAGGGACCTTATTTATACTAGAAAACCCTCAAAAGTCTGGGAGAAACTCTCCTAAAATAAAACAAACTCCTAAACAGTTAATGACACAAACTAGGGAAGAATCCTTCTTAGCTTGGGAAACCCATCATCTGCAGGGCCCGCCCTGTCCCAGGGCTAGCAAGGCGACTGTCCGGGGCCTCAAAAACTTGAGAGGCACCAAAAATTGATAGGGATGTATTTCCATAAGCCTATAAATTTTGAAACCTTGGTTTAATCAACAACTTTAGGCAGCTGCGGTGGTGTTACGCGTCTTGCTCAATAAGACAGTGTCGTGTTCGCAACCTGATGTGTTCATTTTTTTTTTCCAATTTTTTACGATATTCTGTTTGGGATCAATGCAAGGCACCTTATCCTTTCCCTTTCATGCCTTTCCCCTCACCATTTAACATCGGGATGTAATTTGCACAACAAACTAAACAGCTAACTTAACGGTAAGAATTCATTAAAATACAAATAATTAATAAAACAATAAATTAGAAATATGGTGCCCACCTATTAATGTTCTTCCTCAACCCTTTTGTCGTCTCTTTTATCTTCCATGAGCAAAAGCCATGCCTCTCAAATTCTCTTATTTTATTTATAAAGAAATATAATTCTCAAAAAAATAATTTTACAGTAACAATCACATATGGTTGTAGGCCAGAGAAAATTGCAAAGGTATAGGGAGGAAGAGGTAGATTTGGAGAAGGATTTTGATAACAAATTTATCTAGCTAACGAATTTCAGAGAAAATTACGAAAAAACTGGCCCTGGTCATCTGTCTTGCACGCCAGTTTTGGGGTCGATTTATCTTCTGGAAAATTCTGTAAAAATATGGAAATGTAGCTTTATCTCTTATCTTTCCAAGCATATATTGCACGTCACTAGGAAAAATTGGGAAAGCCTTCAAATCTTCATTCTCCTACAACTGTGCAATTCTGACAGGAAAACAACTTCTGTGGGATTCATTTGTGAAACTGGAATGAATGGCTCCATGGAAAATTATGAAATTTGGACACAACGATCTTCAACCTCTTAACTTCCTTTACCAATTAGCCTTGCATCAAAACTCCTCCGGAAAGTCGAATTATCACCAAAAACGTCCTAAGTGCACAGAATGGCTGAAACTGAGAAAAGGAAAGTAATAAGGCTCTTTTATAATCAATTCCTTAACAAAACTTAGGGATAATTAATATGAAAATATGATAAATAATGTACCTATCAGTATCCTTTGTGGATATGACTTGATTTTATAAATGTGATTTTTATTAAAATGTTATTTTTAATAATTAGCCATCGATCTATTATAAAATGTGATTTGACTTGTGCATAGGGAATATTTGTGAAATTCATGTTGGATTGTTTGTTAAATGTGAAGGCTAGTAGTGGACCATTAACCCATTGTCATGGGGATTCGTTGCTTCGATATCATTTCATTTCTTGCTTCGTTGGTCCATTCTAAATTTAGTACTTGTGCTTGTTTCATTTCGTTGAGCTTTCATGAATTTAGTAACTTGATTCATGTCTTGTTTCTTCAAGCCGTTGTTATGTTTCTTGGACTTCCGGTCAGTTCTGTTGAATGGTCAGGTGCTGGGTTCTGCTGGGGTTCCATTGAATGGTTTGGTTCCCTGCTCTGTCTGGATTCCGTTGAGTGGTCCAGAATCGTATAATGCTTTGGATTTCGTTGAGTGATCCGATATCCATTGTTCTCCATGATTTCGTTGAGTGGTCCGAAATTGTATCCACTTGGATTCCATTGAGAGGTCCGGAATCCCTTCTACTCCACAATTTCATTGAGTGGTCCGGAATCCCGCTTAGTATTTTGGTTCCGTTGAGTGGTCCGTAACCCGATGTTGTTGGATTTCGTTGAGGTCCAAAATCACATCCTTGACTTTGTTGATTTGTTGGATTTGGTCTAAATTGAGAAAGTTTTAGAGATGTAGGCTTCGACCAAACTATGTCGCTCTAGCCCTGCATTTTGGTGTATTGTATGAGTTATTAATTGACATGATTGTGCATTGGTGTTGGAAAGCATATGTGTGTGTGAATGGCAAGATGACAACTCTTGTTTGGCTTATGGTTGATGTGTAGTGTGGTATTGTATGTTTTCTACTAGGAAGTGTTTTAGGAAAAGTTCAGAGTTTAACAAATGGTGAACTACGGATGACTTGATCTCGTCGAAGAGTACGTAGGTAGTCTAACAAAGAGGTTAGATGCAACCATAGAGTAAACGAAAAATTACTACGCAGTTCGAATCTTAAGTTGTGCTTTGTTCATATCCCGGAGATAAGGTATGTTAGATATACTGGTACTTGGTGATGTCATGTGTCGATCCTGGACGTATGTCGGAATCGGACCTTGACATAAGGAAGTTAGGTTAAAACCCTAAACCACCTGGTATCCTTATCCTAAAACTATACCACCTCATAAAAACCGTTGTTTGTTAACCGCTACTAGTTTTTGTCACTAAAAAAAATCATTAGCTCAATGGTCAAATAATGATTGTATTAAATACAAGCAAGTATTATAATCAGTCTCGACTTAATTGCCTAGCTCATTTGTGAATCCAACTCCATTTTATGCTTGACTCGACTCAAGTCATTTTAGAAACACATTTGAACTCAATTTTGGTTTAACTTAATGAAAAGAGAAAATTGGTTGACCAAATACAAGTAATTTAAAGAATGGAAAACTAATGAATACAAATAAGTAAGTTAGAATTTGTTAAACCAGTATAATATTTGGATTCAATTTTGTTGGCATCTTTATTTTAATTATAATATAAAAACGTGTAACTTTTATGACCCAAACTTTGCCGAAAGGAGTCGAGCTTGAAGCCTTGAACCAAATTGAAGACCGAGAGCAACTCACAAGTTTAAGGAGTCGAGCTTGAAGCCTTGAACCAAATTGAAGACCGAGAGCAACTGACAAGTTTTATGAGCCCAGTATTGAAAAGCTCAAACTCGTTTTTTATTTATTTATTTTTGTTTAAAAAAACATTATGGGATTAGATTGGAATTGCTTTTAAAATGACTAATAACGTTTTTAGAAAAAATATTTTAAGGTTTTAGAAGTACTTGAAATGTTTGCTGCAACAAGCACCAATTATGTGTTGGTTGCTGGAAATACTTTAAGTGTTTTTTCAAAATTCACTTACATTTTTATTGAGGATGATTTCAAAAACATTTTCATCAAAAACACTTTCGATCATTTTAAAAGAATTTTTAAATGAACCATAATATTTTGTTTAAGCTCAACTTGTATGTTTTCTGAGCCGAACACAAATCAAACTGGAATTGTGACATATGTAAATCCTCATATATGTAACATATAATAAGTCTTATGTTTTGCATGTGTGTAAAGCAATCAAATCTCACACAGTACTATATCTTCAAAGGATGACGGAAAATTTTATTGAATTAAAAACCTTGGAAATGGACAGGGTTCTTGCTGCAAGCATCTTGCAAAAATAACCCGTGACACTGTGCTGATACCTATCTAAACCAATCCAACCAGAGAAAAAGACACAAAGCTAGACCTTGAGATTGAGATCCCTTCCTCGTGACATTTGTCGGTGTAAACCTACAAGAACACTTAAATTTTGGACCTTTCCTATCAATATCCCACTTTTGTGTCCTTGACGTCCAACAATAACTTTGATACAAAGGCCAAAATAACCCCACAAAGAAGAAAAAACCCAAGCTAAAAATAGTACTACGTTTACAGTAGTTGGCCACAGATAGTCGTGGGAGTTTGGGGGAAGGGCAACAAAAGATTGACTAAGTGCAGGCCTCACGGGCCACACCAAGCCTTGAGTTTGGCACATCAATGAGCACTCTGTGGTTCTGTTGCTGCATATTGGCAATGACATTTAGCACCGAGTTCAAGTTGTCTGGTGAGGCTGCCATGGCTAGACATGTGATGCTACCAGCTGTGCTGTGGATTACAATGTTGTCCTGTGGCAGTGTCACGTTCATGCCCGAGAACATGAACGTTATCGTAGGCACGACAAAGGGGACTGAGTAGCATGTGTCGAACCCGCCTAGGGATGTCACCGGTATTTTTGGGCCCACTCGCCTTCGGAACTCGTTTCGGACGGCGAGGTAGGCCGGTTGCACTAATCGAGTGAACACGGTTCCTGATTAACGCAAAACACGAAAATGTTATTTGTAATGATTGTGAGACATATACTTACGAGCATCACCTGAGGTCAAAACTAATTGTGAAAATTTTACTATTCTTTGTTGTATTCTATACATCAAGAATTTTTTTGGTCATTAATCTTGATCATTAGATCTTAAATCAAGAATTTAGTGGCCTAAAAACCCTTATGTGTAGAATACCCTGAAGATAAATCCCAAACCTAGTTTAAGTCCAAGAGGGGTCCTCTAGTCAAATCATGGCATGTGGGCTAGTCACATGATCACAGACAATGTACATTTAAAGTCAGCTTTGTGACTAGACCCCTCAATCAGCAAGGATCCAAAATACCATTCATTACCAAAATTCTTTTAGTTAAGATAATAATTATTTTTTTAATTGAAAAAATAGTTGTTTGGCAATGTTACCTGAATCAAAGATGGTCCCTGAACCAGTGGTGGGATTGAATGCCAAAGCAGCAGGAGGGATATCAACAATTCTCCTGCCAACCCTAATTGCATTTAAGTTCACATAATAGAGTGATGATCTTCTAGGGTTCTTGAGCAGTGGGGTGTACTTGATCCTCTTGGGCTGCCCAACAGGGCCAAGTCTCAATGATCCAGAAAAGTTTGGGGACTTGAAGCTGGGGAGGCAGTATGAGAATGTGGATTGATAGAGGTTTTGGGTTTGGGATAGAAGTGACAATGGTCCCCGGCCAAGCCCCAGAAGACCCTGTGGCGGAACGGAGCTGCCAGTGGCCTTCTGGATGCAACCGAATGTGTAGCCGGGGACGGAGTCGGTGGCTAGGGTGAAGGTTTCTTGTGAGAGGTTAGCTGCTATGCTGGAGCTACCGTAAGTCATGTTGAAACCGCAGGAGCCGCCTAAGCAAGTGGGGTTGGGGACCTGAAGAGTAATCACATGCACAATGTTAGTGTATCATTTTGTCCCATTTTAGTAAAGCACGAATTATTAACCTATTAAAATAGAGAGTGCATAAAAGAGGATCTACTTTTAGAGATCTCATTCACTATTAAACCATGTTAGGGACTTTTTAGCATTTTTGAAATGGTTACGAGATATGCTTAGCTGGATAATCACACACGTATTCGATTTGTTTAAACGGTCACTTGCTTTTTAAACAAATTTACACGTAATCAATGATCTAGATTTACAATTTGTTAGACAACATAACAGGCAAAATTGGTTTAAATACAGTGAAAAGATGACAAAAGTTGGGAATTTCAATTTTTTTTTCCCTTTCTTTCTGAAGTTTATATGAAATTAATTATGAGTACCTGCTTGCACTGAGCAGCTTGGCAGCCAAGGTTCTTGTAGGTTGTGGATTTGGCAGAGTTAAACACACTGGAGGAGCAGCCAACGCAGCCATTGCATGGAACCCAAGCAGCATCGCTGCTAGTGTCAACAGCCATGAGCAAAGTCTGAGGTGGTGTGCCGATCTTAGCCTTCACAATGTAAGTGGGGCTCTGAATGATCTGCCGGCCAGAGGCGATCGGAACAACCGATTTTTTGGCGACGAGGCTGGACAGGAACTGAAGCCTGGCCTGGTCCTTGGCCTGCATTTGGAGGACACTCTCCTCCCATGACATTGGTTTGGAGGGTCTGAAGGGAGAGCATGGGCTGTAGACATGGAAGATTTGGAGGGTTGAGCCTTGCTCCTTGGTCTCACTACATTGAGGGTTGTTGAGGCCATGGGCTAAGGAGAGGAAGAGGAGGGATAGTGACAAGACATGAGAGAGGGTGGCCATGGCTGAGAGTATAAATGTCTGATGATTAAGTCTGTAGGGGAGTATGTGTTTATATATAGTTTGGCAGTCAAATTTATGTGGCCTTTTGTTTTTCCCCTTTTAAAAGGGAATTGTTATTGGTACTTCAAAATTATCAATTTACACTCCAAATTTTCTATATTTAGAAAGAAAAATACACTCATGAGGATTGTAGAATGAGATTTTTGGAGTGTCAATAACACTTCCCTTTTAAAATTGTATTTTATTTTAGCGTTAACTAAATTTTACACCCTTAGATTTGAATCTCGAAAATGGCACTCCAAAATGGTAAGTTCACAACCAATTTATTCTTTCAATTCTTTAGTGTAAATATACAATTTTAGCTTTAAAATAAAAAAGATGGTTTTAAAATAGGCTATGAGGTTTTAATTTTCTCGATTGCATTCTAAGGTTTTGAAGTTGTATGGTTTCTTTTGAATGTCCAATCCATTATGATTGATGAGTTTTGTTGTTAATATGGTACAAATGTGACTTACACATTAGACCACATAAAGGTCTCACACACATTACATCATCAATTAAATGAATGATTAAATAATTAATCCAACCAAATACATAAATTGATACAACTTCAATATCTTATGGTGTTAACAAAAAGAAATATAGTTAATCTTTTACGATATTTTATTGGTAAGGTATGTTGAGAGAGAGAGAGAGAGAGAGAGAGAGAGAGAGAGAGATGTAGGATGAGGGAAATGGGAGATCCGTCATGGTATGTCTAGTGGATGGCATACAATATATTGTAGACTTGTGTTAGTGGAGTGGTTTTGGTATAACAGACTGTACTCCATTTTGTTTTGTAGGCCGACAGCCTTATGCCTTTGGCGATGTCCAATCTTTTACTCTGCTGATTCGCTCTAATTTTATGACCACTTGCTTAACTAGAGATCTAGAGAATGGAGAGATTAAAAATTTATGAGTAATGACATGTCTTTATTACGCTTGAAAATATGTTAAGCTTCGAGCACCTGATGGAGAAATTTTTTATTTGTGCCCAGAATATGAATAGTACATTACGTGTTATTATAAGTGGAGAAAAGCTTCTTTTTTTTTTTTTTTTTTTCAATTGTTAATTTTTTAACTTAAGTATTTTACCAATTATACAGTGACATGTGATGCACCCAAGGCCAGCTGTGAGGATTGCCGAAGTAGGCGCTCGCCTTGGGCCCCCACATCGGAGGAGCCCCAAAATATATATTTACAAATCAAATTCAATAAAAATATCAAAAAATAAAATCATAGGCAATTGAAAAAGAATTGGTTGAAAAATTAGATTATGGAAATTTAATTAGGAAACATTTGGTCTAAAAATGCGAGAGATCTAATATTTAAGTAATGTTTGTGTGTGTGTATATATATATATTTATAATTATTTTTAATGATATTTGATATAGAAATAGACTTTTTATGTATTTAATGATTTTTTTTTATACATATCAATGTACAAAGGGTCAGGTGGTCATAGAACTTTAGGACCCCATTTCGAAAGCTTGCCTAGAGCCCTCAAATTCTCAAGACTAACTCTGAATATACCACCCCATGTTCCAATCATACTGAAAAATATCTCCATAACAATGCTTTGAGGTTCTTAAATGAGGTGACTCTTTATCTCAGTTCATAAATTTGAGGGATATATCATCTTACATATACAATTACACATATTCTATGTATGTCTGTTCACCTTCTATCAGTTGGCTCTATGGATATCCTATGGTTTCTTAAAGTTCATTGGATAAATTGTTTATGGCATATTTACGGTTGCGTTTTTCTTATACAGTTAGAGAAGGAAATTGCTTGGAGGATGTTTTTGCGAATTACGTGGTAAGATTTGGAACTTAATTTGCAGTGCGTCATATATATAGAAGAGATTGCATTTGGCTTTCCTCCTTTTTTTTATTTATTTTTATTTTTTATTTTTGTTGTCCGCCAACGTTAATCTTAATTAGATATAGTTTGAAGCTTGTTGCTTGGTTGCACTATTAATTATGAGCTTTTCCATATCAATAAAATTCCCTTATACTATCGCGATTGTGCTAGAAACAAAAAACACTTTGCAGAAATTCATAACTAGAGAGAGAAATAATTTTCACATTATGAGTAATAATGATATAATACATGCCAATTGAACTGTGTGGTTTGTTAAGTTGAGAACATTATTTGTGTGATTAGTAGTGTGTGGCTGATCCGATAAAATGTTGACAAAACATACTATAATTAATGATTGACAATCTTTAGATAGTAATATGCAGCAACAATTGAAAATGAATAATACTAAGAAGACTAAATTTTGAAAACTAAAGGGCATGGAAGTGATGATTTATTTATAACTTAAGCGTCGATACACATGTTCATTCTTATTGGTGATGCATAATTTAATTTGTAAATTTAGTCTCCCTAACATTACTCATTGGAAATGTATAGCTACTAGTATTACACGAAGCAATTTGATAATACATATGCATACTATAAAGTCAGGGGGAAGACGAAACTCGTGGAGCTGAGCCCCATGCATTGCAAGATGATAAACACGCAGACTTGTTAGAAGTTAATAATTTGAAATCAAAGAACATAAGCATCAAAATGTATTTGTTTATAAACGGTCCCCAATGTATTAGTGCCTAATTAAGTTAACAATAAAAAAGAGAATACACGCTTTGTGTTCACTTTCAAGTAACAGCACCGTTGATTGTCTTTTGATACTTTCGTTTTCAATAAATTGGGCCATACTGCTTGCATATATTTTACTTTTCTGGCATGCCAGCAATCTTGTTTTGGTTCGTAATGATCCCAGCCACGTAACATTTTGGTGCACGCCACAAAGAGACGCTCTCATTAAGTCTTTAGTGGGTTTCACTGTAACTCCCCATGTGGTATGGAGCCCGGAATTTTTATACCCATTTATAGTAAGCAATATAACAATAGATGGAGAAAGTTGGGATTTCATAATAAATTAATTGGTAATACGTGGAGTAACACAACTTATTTGAAAATTCATGCAAGGTTCATTCTTCTATTAATGCGAGATTCATTCTCAACACACCTCCACATATGTGGCGAATTTTAAAACTTAACATGTGGACAACACAAACAGGATGACGTGGAGCATGTGTGTTCATTGGGCTTCACACGTAGGACAACTTGCTCTAATACCATGAAAAAACTTAGGGTTCCACCATAAAACCAATTGGTAATATCAGGAGTAGCCCAACTTACTTATAAACTCATACAGTGGTCCTTCCTTATTAATGTGAAATTCATTCTTAACAATAAAAAGAACTCTACAAACCCTAAACACTGGATTACTGTTAGGTAGAGCCCACACTATGTTTACAGGTGGTATTTTCCACTTTATGAGTGCTAAAGCAATGTATCGTGATTAATTTGGTTGTAGCACGCAGAATTGAGAATAGAAATATAATATATAGTTTAAGTTCCCATGATAATTTGAGATAGAAGTGATATTTTCACTCTCGAGTACTAAAGCCAAATATTGTTATTTGGTTTTGGCACTTGAAAGTGAAAAATGTGACATGCAAGTTTGATTTACAATCTCGACGTGGCAGTTTCTGAGTTTTTAGAGGCTCAGGGCAAAAACTAAAAATTACGGTCTTTTCTTACTCATTATATTCACAAGAAAAAATAAAAAATAATAAAAGTATATATACTGTTTTTGTCAATCGATGTATTTTATTATATTATATGTTAGATTAGCCACCAATAGAGTTCGAACTCATGCTGTCATACAAGAACTCAATTCTTTTTCACCACTGTGGTGAATGGTCACTTGCATAAAATAAAAAAATAAAAAAAATTTTGATACATCTATGAAAAACAAACATAATAGTTTGACAGAAATAAATATATAAAAATACATTTTCAATTTCTGCTTCGTACAATTTTAGAGTTAAAATCATCAACCATATTTTGAAAATCAAATACTTACAGCATATTATTCTCAATGCACAAAATTGTCAATCCATTCAACCTTTCAAGTGTCATAATTGGCTTAAAGTAATTATTCAACAACTTGAATCAAATTATCTTTTTCATGTGTTCCATTTAGCCTTGCTTATCACTTGGTACTACGATCTAATAATGGTATTCATCTTTACTTGTAAGTGAGAGGTCTTAGGTTCGATTCTCACTAAAGGCAAATTTGAACTATATTATTATCAGTCTCTTGTGAGATTATGCCCACCTCCCTTATCTGAATGTAGATAATATCGTTTGTTAAAATATATGATATTTTTTCTTATATTCGGAAGGAACTAAAACTGGGTTAGGAACTTAAAAGAGATACTTGAAGGGAGATTGAGAAGGGGAGAATGAAAAAGGGCAAAAAAAAAAAAAAAAAAAAAAAGGGAATGTTGTTTGCATGCTAGGTTTGGGAAGAGATAGCCGCAAGGTACCATTAAATGTTTTTTGTTCGGTCAATATATAATTCGTACGAGCCCTACTAGAGTCGGATCCTTAAGAAGAAAAAAAAAAAAAAAAGTTGTTTGAGCTTTAAAAGATTAATTTTATATTTCATAATATTAAATGTTTACATTTCTTATCTTTTCATATATACTAATAAAAAATTTTGGGGCCCTTTGATTTGGGGCCACGGGCGGTTGAAATCATTTCAATAGTTCAGTAATATTAGTGCGTAGTCTGGATGAACGGTGAATATTCATACTATTTTTTTTTTTGTTTAATCTTCACCGTTTATGTTTTGGTCTACTTAATAGTTTCGGATTATTAAGACAAAAACCCCAAAAGTTACTAGCTTTTATTTTTTTATTTTAAATAATTTTTTCTTTCACAATGTTAAAAGATGTATCAAATTGCAGTTCTGGTATAATTCTTGAATTAAGATTTGCGAAGTTGCAATTGTGATGGATGGACAACAGCATGAAACAGATCAAATGGTGGTGTTTGAGAGACCCTTCAACTTCCAGAGATACGCACTACTATAAATTAAACTATAAATGTATGTAATATATATGTGTGTATGCATATATACAACTTTTGTGAGAATAATTAACATTTGGCTTTTTAGCTAAATTAGTCTCTAAAATTGGCATAACTCCTCACTTTGATTCATGAGATTTAAAATCAATAAAAGTGGTCCTTGACTTTGTTTAGCATCAATCATTTTGATCTTTCCATGAAAATTTCTGTTAAATAAGGACCAAAATGACAAAATACCCTCGATTTAGTAAACAATGGACCAAAAAGATTTGACAAAATTGAGCGTATTTTCTTCATTTTATCCTTATTTAATAGAGATTTTTTCAGAGAATGAACAAAATGGTTGATGGTAGACAAACTCAGAAACCATTTCTATCGATTTCAAATCTCAAAGATCAAAATGAAAAAGTATACCTATATTAGTGACTATTTTGGCTAAAAACCTTAACATTATGATTTGGGACATGCTTTATTGCCATTAAGAAGTAGAAAGAAAAATACAAACACCGACATAATAAAAAAAGAATTAGTTTGATGAGAAAAAAATTCCTCATAGTATAATATTTGGGACTTGTGAGAACAAATTTGTCATGTTTAACAGCATTACATGTTGTCTCATACGACAAAATCAAGTAGTTCCATAGTTTCAAGAAGGGAAATTTTATTTAAACTTATTTAATTTTTTTTTACATTAAATTTAAATTTTAAATGTTAATTGTCTATTTTATCCTATTGCATAATTACTATTAAGTATAAAATGAAATTAATAATAAAACTCAAATTTATCAATAAACCCAAACACTATAATTAAAACCTACGATCGCTCCTTGTTTATTCTATTTCAATCTGGCTAAAACCCTAATAGCTTTCATAGAGAAAAATAAGTTTTTTTTTTTAATTTTTTTTATTGATGGATGATGATTTTGAAGTTTTGAATCCTCCAACCAAGGTATGACTCAATTTATGAATTTTTTGTTCGTTTGATTTCAATTTTTAGAGTGTAGAAGTTACTTTACTGTAATTCTTTTCAACAAATACAACGAAAGCATCCTACCTTCCGGCTAAAACAACAATGAAAACATCCAATGATGAAAAATGTCCGATGTGAAAGGACCCAGTAACTGGTTGAATTGCCCATAAATGGACTCCTCATTTGCTACTTTTATACTGATTGTTTTAATTGAAAGTTCAGTTTCTTATGGCATTTGTAATGTTAAAATATGCTCGAATCTAGCACACTACAATGAAATCGTTAATTGAGCACACACAAGAAATCAACAAGCTTTTCTATTTTAGAAGTTTCATTTGTATACAATTTTCATTGGTACGTTATAGGGCTTGCGTTAGTGAGGTGAAAATTGTGCGAGTTGACACATTCTCAACAAGTATAAGTGCACTTAAAACCCGTTAGATGAGACACCGGTTGAATTCCTATTGAAGCACGTAAAGCCTCTGTCACTAGAAGCAAACCAAGTAAACTGACTCAATACCACAAGTCTAACCGTTAATTATGGTAGAAGTTATTTGTGTAGTAGCTTCCACGCTATAAGAGCGGTACTCCACTCTGTTAGAAAATCAGGTAAGCACTTACCCGAACGCAACCTGTCACCTCTCCCAACATGTAGCCTTCTCCGGTTTTTGTTTATGTGTGTACTAGCTTTCCCCACTGGGGTGTTAGCCCTTTTTGGCCTTTCCAGTTATGATCTCCAAAAGGACAACCCCATCACTATACACATTGCTTTTTGCAGTGATTTTTAGCATGCATGCATATTCTGTAGGTAACAATTGAATTATCAGCTTTTGTGTTGTGGAAAACCATGCAAAGAACTTAGGTCTAAACACATCAAATTTAGCTTCTAAAAATCAAATGAGTGTAAAAATAAATCCACATATTTTATGGGGTATATTAGGTATTAAATTTAGGTTTAAAGAGATATTAATAGTTTAGTTAAAAATCAAATGGGTGCAAAGAATAAATTAGGTGTAGAAATAGGTTAGAGGGGCTTAAATAAAATTTTCCTTTGAAGAATGAGCACGCAAATCTAGACATTCTCTTTACATTCTGACACACAATATAATCCTTCTCAAAAAGGGCAAATTAAGATTAGTTCTATTAGAAAGTATAATTTAAGGGGATTGTAGCATAACCGGTTAAGAGTATTTACTGACTTGATTCGATTCGCTCAAACAAAGGAATCACGGGCACTGTGATTGAATTTGAGTAATATATACTTATAGAGTTATCCTTGTGATGTTTGCACGTTTTGTGGTGCACAACGAACTAGTTGGGTATTCTGAATCAAGGTCGCTGCCATGTGTGCGTACAATATTGGTGCAGATTGAAGAAAGTTGAGAATTGGTAATATGGGGAGTAGCTTAACCTCTTATAAGTCCATGCAAGGTCGTCACTCCCATCAATGTGGGACTCATTCTCAATACGTCCCCTCATGTGTGGTAAATTTTGAAGCTTAACACGTGGACAACACAATGGAGTAGCCCAACCTCTTATAAGCCCATGCAAGATCCATCCACCCATCAATATAGCATTCATTCTCAATACATATTAGTAATAATATTAGGTTTTCTTTTATAAATCTGGTCCTGTGTGCCGACTGACTATGCTGATTGCTCACTAACATACCCTATTTTCATAATGCCGACTGACTATGCTGATTGCTGACTAACATACCCTATTTTCATAATGAATGATTACTGTAATGACCAAATTAAACCATATCAAGATCACTCAGCTTTGAGCTATGTAATGCTAAAAAGTTGTTACTGGTGACAAAGGTCATTTAAGATAAGATAAATTAGTTCGCACGACCATCTTATCATTTCAAACCTAGATTTTTTAACATGGGATGCAATTTTTCTTTTGGACTGCAATTGGTCCAGAAAGCATCAACCTCTCTCTCTCTCTCTCTCTCTCTCTCTCTCTCTCTGTGCATTCTCTCAAACTATAATAAGCAAGACACCAAAGTTGTTTAATTGTCTAATGGTATATCCAAGGGCGGAACAAGAAATTTTGTAAACGGTGCGCTGGCTAGCTACTTTTTTGTAGGGTGATATGATGGCCACTAACAAGAATCTTGAAGACAAGTAAAAGAAAATGAGAAAAGTAGGATTATTTTCTTCAAATTCTCCTTATCTCCTTTCATTTTTCTTTTTATCTTTCTTTCTCTACAAAGAAGTAAACATAAGATGTCGGCGTGACTTACTTATGACCGTTCAAATAGAAGAGACTGAAGGGGAGGAGAATTTGAAGAAGAGAGAATACTGCTTAAAAATGAAAACATGGAGAGTTTAGGTTAAGAATTAAAAACATGACTGTTTAGTGTTGATTAATTGAGTAACAATTAATCTAGGATGCATACTGGCTACAAATTTTACTGGAGAATGAATTACAGAGTTAAATTTAGGGAGGCTAATATGATATTTGGGGTGAATTAATAGACATATATAGAAGTTAATTACTTTTCAAAAGGGCTACCTGGCTATAGTTCATGGAAGTCGTAGTGTAGTTCCGCCACTGGGTATATGAATATATATCTACGCAAAGGGAGATTCGTACACGGCCGACATAAATTTATATGTAGTGATCAAAATCTCTACCACTTACACTACGAAATGTGTTACGTAAACAATTCAATTATTGTATATAAATGAACCTTTTGTCAAACAAGAAAATAGGTCGTTGTAAAAAGTTAAAAGAGTGAAAAAAAATAAAGAATAGGATCATAAAATAATCATGAAAATTAGAACGTTTATGTGTTGTATCAGAGAACCCAATGAGATTCGGAAAAGAGAATTCATTAAACAAAGTAAAAATACTTAACCTAGTGATATTTTGTTGAACGTATTGTTGACACATGCCTTGAATTTGAATCCCTCACAGTTACTAAAAAGAAGATATTACTTATGTCGGCTACTAGATGGTTTATTGTCGATAAAAATAAAATCGATCTGATACTCAAATTTTAAAAATAGAGAAAGTTACAGATAGAAAGGGAAAAGTGGAAAGCAGAAAGCTTTATGGCATGTTTGTCTCTGTGACAGGAGTTTCTGTCATTTCCATGATTTCATCTTCCCCCTTCGGGTTAAATTCCATGATTTCAAACCCTATCTGGTTTTGTTTCATCCTTCCGTTTTCCTGTTTTTTCTCTCCTAAATATTTTCACCCTTCAGTCATAATCTGTTAAGGTTTCATGGATATTTGACTAGACTTGTCCTCATGCTTCCGCTAAAAATGTAATTTTGTTTTCGATAAATTGTACAGGCATACTCTTCGTTATTATAAAAGAATTTGAATTGTTAAATTTTTAAAAACTTTCTCAATAGTTCAGTTATATTGTTGAGTATTCTGAAAAAAATGAACAGTAAAGATTGACATTAAAAAGTTTTGTTCAATCTTCACGTTTTATTTTTCGGACTACTTTATTAGTCCCAGACTATTAAAAGACAAAACACAAAATTTACTAGATTTTATTTTGTTTAATAATTTTTTCTTCACAATTATAAAATATGCATTAAATTCCAGTTCATTTATAATTCTTGAATTAAGATTTGCAAAGTTGACCAATTCTGATGAATGGCAACAGCACGAAACAGATCAAATGGGGTATTTGAGAGACCCTTCAACTGTAAGAGAAACGCACTGCTATAGAATTATGAATGTATACAATATATGTGTACGAATACTACTTTTGTGAGAGAATAATTAACATTGTAATTTGGGACATGCTTTATAGCCATTAAGCAGTAGAAAGGAAAAAACCATACACCGACGTAGTAAAAAGGAATTAGTTTGTAATTTGAGGAAATTTTCTTCTCATTATATAATGTTTGCCAGTACAAGTTTGTCATGAATAATAGCATTACATGTTGTCTCATACAACATCACGTGGTTCCATGGTTTGACGAATGAGCACGTAAAACTGGACATTCTCCGTACATACTGGCACACAATATAATATCCTTCTCAGAAAGGGCAAATTAAGATTAGTTTTTGGGTTTCTATGTTCTTGAACTGGTGATTAATAAGCAAGGCTCTAAAAAAAGCTAAGTGCTAGTTGGTCGATGGGTTGACGCCTAGTATTTAGACAGCTTGGCACCCCGGATTCAGGTAATTTTTTTGTATATTTTGTAAATAAGTGTATATTAACACGTACAAAAAATTATATTTGTATGAAACTCATAGATAAGATTTAGTCTCTCTAACAAAACTAACAGAAACCAACATTACCCATACATAACATATTTACTAGTGGAGAGGGTAAAAATTTTATTTTATTATAATTATAAGTTGGTAGTGGGTAATTAATTGAAGATTAAAGGTGGGTAATTAATTGAAGATTAAAGGTGGGTAATTAATAATGGAAAGTAGTGGACACTGGTGGAAAGTAGTGGGCACCGGTCAAAAAGAGGGGATGGGTTATTGAGGCCTTGGAAAACACAAAAGCCTTTTATCTTTTTGTTTCCTCTTCTTTGCCTTCGATTGCTCCACCCATCTTCTTCTTCCTTTGTAAAATTTTCCTGTTGTGCCCATGTTCTTTTTCCTTTGTAAAATTTCCCAAGAGGTGTGATATCCATACACCCTATTTTACTTCTCACACACTTTTTTAATTTTAGGTCATCGGATCAAATGAGTTGAAGAAGATCAACAGATATAAATTATCAAGGAGTGTGTCAGAAGTAAAATGTAGTGTGTGGATAGCACATCCCTTTCCCAAAACCTCAAGCGCATCAAAGAAAATTGCATGCTCGGTCGAAGAAATCCCAACTGTCTAAGTCGATTTCTTGTTTATCCCTGCAATTACAAATCTGTTATTCTAATTCAACATCACTCCCTCTTCCCTCATGCTCTCTCACTTTCTCTCTTCAATATTATGTGAACGCCTCCTCTTTTAGGCGATGTTGTGAAACAACGATATGTATATTATTTTTTGAACAAAACCGCCTAGTCCGCCGCCGAGGCCACCTAGCCCACCTAGTCGGCCGCCTAATACCCTTTCTGATTTGTTGAACACTTTTGGAATAATCGCGGCGGCAGCCTGATGCCCAGCGCCTAGGTCGCTTTTTAGAACATTGTTAATAAGAAAATATAATTTAAGGGGTTTGTAGCATAACCTGTTAAAAGTATTTAGGTCATCTCCAACCAACTCGGCCGAAGGGTTATAGGGCTAAAAATAGCTTGAAATGACATAAAAACCGTCTCCAACTGAAGGCTAGGCCAAATGGCTCGTGGGCCCCATTGGCCCAAAAATGATAAAACAGGCCAACCGGTTGGCCAAGTGCAACCAACCAGCCCCAGGCCAGCCCAATTGTTTGAATGCAATGGCTACCTGATGCCAGCTAGCAACGGCTAGCTGACGCCAAGTTACTGTTGTATTTGAAATTTTTTTTTTTGGGACTTTCCTATAAATACCTAATTCATTCCTACACCATTTTTCACATAATTTTCACCGTTTCATACTATCTTACCTCATTTTAAATTAAACAATATTAAACAACACAATCTCCACCCTAATACTACTTGGGGGAGTTATTCAAACTTAAACAACATTTAACAATATAAAACTTAAACGCCTATTCTATGGTTCTTTTGGCCCAAATATGTGCAACAAGATTCTGTTGTACATACTTATTTGTGGCACGGAACGTATCATCCTATGGTTCCTCATCAAGAGATTTACTAGTTCTTGGATCTAAAGGTAAATTAGGCCCCTCATATTTTTTCGCACGAGCCCTTTTGACCTATTTGGATCATCTTGGTTGTCATCAGACTCTCCATCAATATAGCCATCTCGCTCATCCTCCACAATCATATTGTGTAATATGATGTACAACATCATGATGGAGTTCAATTTATCTCGACTCCACCCTCTTTTCAGTTCCTTAATAATCTTCCACTATGCTTGTAGAATACCGAAGGCTTTCTCAACATCTTTTCGGTATGCCTCTTAGTGTAAGGTAAACTATGTTTAGGCGTCATCCACATGGTTTGCAATTGCTTGGACAAAGAAAGCATGTCAGATCCATGTGTCAAACGAGGCAACCGCCTCTAACATAATAGTTGCCTTTCTCGATCTTTTGCTAAATCTTCCTTGCAATCCAGTGGGATAGTTTTTTTACTGCTAATGCATGCAATCTAATGGCCCTATCATACTCGGAAAACCAACGTCTTTAGCTTTGCGAAGGAGCCGATCTAGATTTGCTTGATTTGGTTCACGAAGGTACTCTTCTTTGTAAATCTGAACAACTGTGTGGCAAAATTCAGCATGATTATCAAGGCATGCAGACTCAAACATACCATATGTATCATCTATCGCATCAGTTAGAGAGGCATAGGCTAGCATTTGGAGTGCAATAGTAACCTTTTGATGAGGTGAGAAACTAGGGCGACCTGCTCTATCCATATTCTGTCGAAATTATAGATTGACATGTTGGACATCATGAAGTAAACGCTCGAAGACATGACGCTTCATCTGGAAACGACGCCTGAAATCCTCTTTTGTGTACACCGAGTTGGAGTTGAAGTAGTTGTTCATCAAAATCTCATGCGCCATATCTCTATTTCGTGGTTTGTGAGAGTGACCTGCAACAAAGCCACCCTATTGAGGTTGTTCTTCAGTTGCCTCACATGCCAGGACCCTAGCCATTGCTACCATATATGTTGTGTTGCATCATGCTTCATCTTCTTTATCGACTTCTCATTTTCTCGTCTCATATGCACCTATTTATCTTCCAATTCGGAATTGGATGAGGATCCCCAGTTGGAATGCGAAGAGGATCCAAAGTTGGAATTCATTGCAAACTTGAATTGAAAGAGATATTGAAGAGGGTAAAGATGAAGGTATGTGAATTATACCCCAATATCTAAACTATTTATTAACATTGGAAGTTGAAGATAAGAAGTGCCACGTAGATAAGAATCGTATCTAAACTTTGCACAACCAATTACATCTAAACATGTGGCACTTGAAATCCTATCCGAAAAATTATTGAGATTACATCTAGATAAGAAATTTGGAGAGTTACTCACGTTAGCGACATGTGTCACTTGAAATCCTATCAAAAAAAATTATTGAGATTATAGAACAAAAAGAAATCCAGAGGCTTATTTATTTGGCGACAAGTGACACTCAAAATAGGTCTGAAAACCGTATTTTAATATGGCAGTTTAAGTTAAGTAACCATATTACTTTAATTAAAATAATAAATTAAGTTTGGCTAATGACCCTTTGGCCTCTTCGGTTAGAGATGGTATAAAATATAGTCTAATACTATCTATTAAAATATAATTTCTTAGAAGGCTATAAGGTTAAAGGGATCCCTCTGACCTTTCTTCAGTTGAAGATGGTCTTACTGACTTAATTCGATTTGCTCGAGTCAAAGTAACCACGTGCACTGTGATTGAATTTGAATAATATATATATGTTGCTAATTGAACATAAGGCTTTGTGGAAACAAATAGCAAATACTTGTGATGTTTGCACGTTTTGTGGTGCACAACGAACTAGCTAGGTATCATGAATCAAGATCGCTATCAAATGTGTATATAATATCGGTACAAATCGGAGGGTCCTTTTCAATAATAATATTAAGGTTTCCACTAGGAATCTAGTCCTGAGTGTTGACTGACTACTTTGTTGAGTGCCGACTGAAACACTTTATTTTCGTAACGAGTGATTTCTTTAATAACCAAATTAAACCATATCAAGATCCCTCAGCTTTGAGCTATGTAGTGCTAAATAAAGTTAATACTGGCGACAAAGGTCATTAAGATAAGATAAGATAATTAATTTGTAGGACTATATTATCATTTCAAACCTAGACTTTTTAACATGGGATGCCATTTTTCTTTTGGACAGTAATTAATCCAGAAAGCATCAACTCCTCTCTCTCTCTCTCTCTCTCTGCAGTCTCTCAAACTATAAATAAGCAATACACCAAAGTTGTTTAATTGTCTAATGGTATATCCAAGGGTGGAAATAGAAATTTTGTAGAGCGCGGGCTAGCTAATTTTTGTAGGATGATATGTTGGCCACTAACAAGAATCTTGACCACAAATCAAAGAAAAATGAGGAGAACGTATGGAGAGTTTAGGGTTAGGAGTTAACATGAGTGTTTACTAAGGGATTGTTTTTATTAATTGAATGAAAAATTAATCTAGGATGCATAATGGCTATATGATATTTAGGGTGAATAAATATAATAGAAGTCCTTTTTTTTTTTTTTTTTTCCTTTCAAAAAGGCTACTTGAGATATAGTCCATGGTAGCTGTGGTGTAGTAGGGATGACAACGATTCGACTTGGAAACGGAAATGTTATATCCATCTCTATAACCACAAAAATTAACCATATTTATGACCTCAAATTAACCATCGGAGATTATTCATAATCATACCCACTGGGTGGTGGATTCTCCATCGGTTAACGGTTTTATCCATATACGTCAATACCAAAAATATTTTCGTTCAATTGAAGCATTATAATACAATAGATACTAATTTCGTCATTGTAATACAATAGATACATTGATGATGTTGGCTTATGTTTGATCTCTCCCCTAAGCATCATTGGATTCTTATTGGTTTGATTCAAAACTATTGAACTTTCTCACAAAATGCAACTTTTGTAATTCTCAAGGTAATGGGTTCGATGAATATACGTACATATTATACAATACTATATTTATTATATATAAATTATATTTATATATAATATGTATTATTCGGATCGGCTTTGGTGACGGATACGAATCAGGACCCTATAACCAAATTTGAAACAATAACCGAATAATATTTCTAGTTTTTCTCCATATCCGAAATATAACCGCATTTTCATCTACAAATCCGTTTCATCCGAGTAGTTATCCACAATTATTGGGTTTAACTGTTTGAATTGCCATCTCTATGGTGTAGTTACGCCATTATGTATATGAGTATATCTACGTAGAGGGAGATTTGAAGAGGATCTTGACCCGATTACAAGGAATTCATTTTGGTTTTGCCTTAAATAAGGCCGCCAAATAGTCATGGCCGACCTAAATTTATATGTAATTATCAAAATCTCTACCACTTACTCTTGTGTTGACTATAAGATCTTCTAGCAGTGTTAAATCACATTACTAACATATATGATATGTGTTACGTAAACAACAAGGTAGTACTTAACGTAGTGATATTTTGTTGATCATATATACTATTGAAACATGTCTTAAATTCGAATATTTCGCAGTTATTAAAAAGAAGATACATATTAGTTATGTCTTTTCTCTTTTAAATACATATTAGTTATGTTTGGTACTAGATAGTTGTTGTCATCAATTGAAAAAAAAAATGGATCTGATACTCAAATTATAAAAATAGAGAAAAGTTGCAAATAGAAAGGGAATTGTGGAAAGCAGAAACCTTTATGGCATGTGTTTGCCTGCGACGGGAGTTTTTGTCATTTCCATGATTTCAAACCCTACCTGGTTTTGTTTGATCCTTCTGCTTTCCTGTTTTATACATTGGAATAAGTCAATATTTAAGAAAAAAAAGAATGTAAATATTTTTATAATTATTAAAGTCATGTTTTAGGAAGAATATTGTGTTCTTTATTTTGTTTTCTTTTGTAACAAGGATTGTATGTACCTTTTATTCAGAATTGTAGAATATAGAGAAATTAAGCCGTAAATTTCTATTTGGCATAAAGAGCTAGGGTTCGTGCATCGCGTACAATTGTTGTGTCGATTTGCAATTGTGTCGTGTGTGTTTCACAATTGTTGCTGCTTTGCAATTGTGACGTGTGTGCTTTACAAATGTTGTGGTGCTTTGCAATTGTGCCGTGTGTGTTTTAACAATTGTTGCTGCTTGTAATTGCGGCTCGCAATTGCTGTGATATATGCCCGTGTAAGAGCAACAGACTTGAAGTATTTTTTCTACTACTACCGTAAGTATTTCAAACTGTGCAGCCGTGTGTTTGCTGCGATTTCCTCTGCAGGAAAAAAATCGTCTATTCTACCGTGGGTGGTTGTCGTGAGTGGCTGCTACTTGTTCGTTCTTGCAGCTTGTGGTTCCGTAATTGGTAGGGTGCTGTGATTGCCGTGTACTTGTGATTGTCATTTTGCGTATTATTAAATGGCAAATACAGTTGGATTTTAGATTCTGGTGCAACGGATCATATGATGTATGATAGAACTTTGTTTCAGTCCATGAAAGTTTCTCATAGAAAGTGTGTGGCAACTGCCAATGGTACTACTGCTGCTGTTGTTGGAGCGGGAACAGTGTCGCTTACACTCTCTATTCCGTTACATAATTGTTTATTGGTTCCATCATTTTCTCATCACTTATTGTCTGTACCTCACGTCACTGAACAATTGGATTGTATTGTAGTACTGTATCCTTCATTTTGCCTTCATTTTGCTTGCTTTAGGATATTCAGACAAAGGACACTAGTACAAAAACATGTTTGCGCGACTGCACTTTGCGCGACGCAGCTAAATGCGTCGCGCAAAGTATGTTTGCGTGACGCTAAACAAAAAACGTCGCGCAAATGGCCTTTGCGCGACGAAGATTGGCGTCGCGCAAACATACTTTGCGCGACGTAAGGGCACCTACGTCGCGCAAAACGGGATTGCGCGACGCCAATCTTCGTCGCGCAAAGTGCAGTCGCGCAAAGGCCATTTGCGCGACGTTTTTTGTGTCCCGCAAGATTTTGGCGCTAAATCAAGTAAGGTTTTCTATTGACTTTGCGTGACGCAGGGCTACATGAGTCGGGCAAAACAGCTTTGCGCGACGCATGTGCACGTACGTCGCGCAAAACATCTTTGCGTGACGTATGTGGCGTCACGCAAGATTTTGGCGCTAAACCAAGTAAGGTTTACCGCTTTTTCTGTTGACTTTGCGTGACGCAAGGCTACATGCGTCGCGCAAAAGAGCTTTGCGCGACGCAAGTGGACGTACGTCGCGCAAAACATCTTTGCGTGACGTATGTGGCGTCACGCAAAACATCTTTGCGCGACGTACATGCACTTGCGTCGCGCAAAGATGTTTTGCGCGACGCCATATGCGTCACGCAAAGTCGACGACTTTTTTTCTCAGTTTGGGTGGTAGAAACTGCAAACTAGTTGCAGAAACTACCTCCCTCCCCCATCTCTGTTCTAAACGTCCCCCATCTCTGTTCTAAACGTTCTCCAATTCTCTCCGTTCCTTAATCTATTTGTATCCGGTAAGCAAGACACATGAATCTTACTTGATTATAAAAAAGAATCTATCATATAGGTAGATAAATATAATTAACCTGTGATATAGGTTGATTATAAAAATAAAAAATAAAATCTATAAATGGGGTTTAAAAAGGGATAAAGAACAAGAAAGAACAAAAAAAAAAAAAAATCAAAGAGATAATTAGGAAGAAATTTGATTTTTATAATAAATCTTATAATTTAAGAGATAATTATTGATAATAAAATAATAAGCTTTAAGGAATTGGACTTATTTTAATAAATTGGATTATTCCTACTATTGGCTCAAAAAATTGGACCTATATCAAGTTTCCCCTTTTTTTTTTCCTATTTTTGGCGTATGCGATCTCAAAGCATATACGAACAAGTTTGATGGTTGGATCGTTGAAACTAGTTTCGTACAATGTGTTTCCCATCAAAATGGTAGATTTACTAACACTTAGAGTTTATTAATACTTTCATTAAGTATAACATAAGATTTTGTGGTATCCACTTGTGTAAATACATTAAATTGACGATCGAATTAGTTCATTGTATTCATATAGGGTCAAGGAGTGTAGCTGTAAAAAATCATCAAAATCGGAGTTAAAACTACCGTTAAATCGTTATTTTTCATTTATAACCGTCGAAAAGTTTTGTCGCGTTACTTGATCTCTAAATGTTTTTTTTTCCCTATTTTTGGCGTATGCGATCTCGAAGCATATACGAACAAGTTTGACGGTTGGATCGTTGAAACTAGTTTCGTACAATGTGTTTCCCATCAAAATGGTAGATTTACTAACACTTAGAGTTTATTAATACTTTCATTAAGTATAACATAAGATTTTGTGGTATCCACTTGTGTAAATACATTAAATTGACGATCGAATTAGTTCATTGTATTCATATAGGGTCAAGGAGTGTAGCTGTAAAAAATCATCAAAATCGGAGTTAAAACTACCGTTAAATCGTTATTTTTCATTTATAACCGTCGAAAAGTTTTGTCGCGTTACTTGATCTCTAAATGTTTTTTTTTTCCTATTTTTGGCGTATGCGATCTCGAAGCATATACGAACAAGTTTGACGGTTGGATTGTTGAAACTAGTTTCGTACAATGTGTTTCCCATCAAGTGCAATGGTATATGAATTTACTAAGTAGATTTTAATTTATTTAATTTCTACTTATAACACTTAAGAAATTGAATGATATATATGTAAAAAAAATTATTATGGGTTTTTTTTAGAATAATATATTATTGTGGTGTTTATGTGAAATAAAAATTGAACTTGAAAGGAGTAAAGTCACATTTTTGGTAATTTTTTTAATACTTAAAAAAAAAAAAAAAAAAAAAACCTTGCGCGACGCTTTAATCGTAGCGCAAAACCACTTTGCGTGACGTCAAATTGTAAAACTGCGTCACGCCAGTTGATAATTTTGGCGGTCCTTAACAAAAAATAGGCGCTTTTTTTCAATTTTTCCAAATTTTCCAACCATATATCCTATCCTCTTTCCCTCTCGGTTTTTCTTTCCGTAGACCTCTTTTCAGACCTCTTCCTCTTCCTCTTATCCTCTTCCTCTCGGTTTTGCTTAAATTGCAGACTTTCGGTTTTGGTTGGAAATTGCAGACTTTCGGTTTTGGTTGGAAATTGCAGACCTCTTCCTCTTCCTCTTATCCTCTTCCTCTCGGTCTTCCTCTCTCTTTCCCATAGACTTCTCTCTTCCTTCTCGTTCTAAACGACGGGTAGCCACACGAATGTTGAAGCCAACGGGAATCAAGTCCCAAAATCAAGGTAAGGGTTTGTGATTTGCGATGGGTTTTTGTTATTTAGGGATTAGGGTGAAATTGCAGTTCAGTGTAGGGTTTCACTTTGTGATTTTGCTGCACGCGCACTCGATTGTTGATGGGTTGGTGAGGAATTGTTATTACGCTGATTCGATACGGATGAATTCAAACATTGGTTTTTCGGTTTCCTGATATCTTTCGATTTAGAATTTTATGGGTGAAGTGCCTTTGTGCAGTAGAAAGAATCAAATGTTAAACGTGTGATTTGAATAGCTGATTTGAATAGCAGTAGAAAGAATCAAATGCAGTAGAAAGTATCGAATGCAGTAGAAAGAATCAAATGCTTCTTAAATTTGATTTGAATAGCTGATTTGAATTGCGTGACGTACACCTTCTTCCAAAATTTCTTTACATTAAGCAGGGTTTCACTTGAATGGAGATTTTAAGGAAAGGATATATATTGATCCTTCTGAGAGTTGAATTCGTAATGCTTCTTAAATGTGGGCTGTCAGCCCCCTTGTTTAATTCCAAAATTAAGTACAAGGACACACCAATGTCAAGGAAAAAGCTCATTGAATAAAAATTGCTGCTTAAGAAAGCAGAGGTGGAAAGAAATTTGTTTTAGAATTTCATTAAGTAGGTGGTAACAATTAGATGCTAAATATTTCTCAAGTTTTTGTGGCTTGTGTCAAGAGTTAATTTGTTGACAAAGCCTTTGTTTTCAATCAAAGTGGTTGAATAATAATTGAACATCCTTTCAGGCTGGAAACGTTGATGTGCTGCACTGCTATTATGCACATGGAGAAGAAAATGAAAATTTCCAAAGGCGCAGTTATTGGATGCTTGAAGAGTGAGTTATATGCTACAAATCTATCAAAGATTTTTGTTCTCAAGCCTTAGCAGTGTTTGTGGATGTGTTTGCAAGTACAAGCAGGCACCCACGGCTGCGTGTTCATTTTAATACCTGTCTAATAAAATTAAAGAAAACCCAAATGCAGTTAACATTTAGTCTCACATGCTAATGATTCAAGTAATTTATTGTGAAATTTTCTTTTCACGTCTGACTTACTTGGTCATTGCTGCAGGGCTCTGCAACACATAGTTCTCGTCCACTACCGGGAAGTTAAGGTAATGCTTTATTCTTTTGATTTCATTCTTGTTGTTTGCGCAGGCATAGTTTTTTTTCATTGACATATGGCATTCTTGGTTGACAAGAATTACTTTGACATCTCACTTTTTATTTCCTCAGGTTCTAGGTCGAGAGAAGGACATTTCAATCCCTCTGGACTTAACAACAATTCAACTTTTCCAACCAGAAGAAAAAGAACACTTCAACACTAGCCGAGAAAGGTATTCGTGCACCTTTTTTTATTTTTTTTTTAATTTTTTTATTATTTCATGATATAGATCTTTGCACAATTGGTAAAAGCAAATGCAGGCCTAGAACATATTTGCACAATGATAACCACACATCATTAATTTTTCTCTCCTACACACCTCTTTTTATTTAAGTCACCAAAACTGAATTGATTAAACGAAAATTATGATTAAAATTAATCATGAGTGTACATGAGAAGAAAATTTGGGTATGGTTATCATTTTGCTCTATAAGATGGGCAAATATTAATTATTCCTAACCCTACTTGAGCAGATGAGAGCTGAGAACGAACAGATGAGGGCGCAGATGAGTATGATTGTACAGGCCTTAGCGGTGTCCGGTCTCCAAATCCAGCTGCCACCACTTGATCTTACTCCACCTTCGACCTCCCAGCCACCTCACCTACCCGATACCCAGTAGTTTTCAAACCTAGAAGACTACTTGTTGTAGTTTTTTCTTTTTTTGTTTAGACATCTTGTATGCACATTTTCATATATATGGTTTATAATTAAATTTTTTCTTGGTTTATTGTTTATTGTTTAGAATAATTACAATATTTATTAAAAATTATATCAAAAATATTAATAAATCAAAAATATTTTTGTCAAAAAAATTAAAAAAAAAATAAAAACATAAAAAGTTTGCGCGACGAAGAAGTTCCATAGGTCACGCAAATTGGGTTTGCGTGACGTAGGTATGTGTCACGCAAAGTGTCTTTGAGTGACGCCAACCCACTTTGCGTGACACATACATACGTCACGCAAGCCCACTTTGCGTGACGCACACCTTGGTCACGCAAGTCCACTTTGCGTGACGCACACATACGTCACGCAAACCCACTTTGCGTGACGCACACCTTGGTCACGCAAGTCCACTTTGCGTGACGCACACATACGTCACGCAAACCCACTTTGCGTGACTCATGTAACTTCTTCGTCACGCAAAACCTTCTTTCACAGGTGTGGCGCGACGCCTGTCGCGCGACGAAGGTTCGTCACGCAAATTTTTGTGCGACGTTTTTTTGACTTTGCGTGACGAAGGACCTACGTCACCCAAAGTATTTTTTGCACTAGTGGGAGATCATTGGGTGTGACACTAAGAGAGAGGGGCTATATTATGTGGATGACGTGATTCCTGGAAGAGCTCATTTGGTTCATTCGTCACGTAATAGTAATCTACAAAAGGTATTGTTATTGCATCGTCGTTTGGGGCATGCATAGTTTGCTTATTTGAAACATATATTAATTGATTTGTTTAGTGGTATTGAAGACTCAGAATTAAAATGTGAAGTATGTATTTTAGCCAAAAGTCATTGTGCTTCATTCCCTCCAAGTATGAATAGAAGATCTTCTTTATTTGCACTAGTACACTCTGATGTGTCTGTCTTCTCTTGTTAGTACTACTTCGGGAATTAGGTGGCTTGTTACTTTCGTGGATGATTGCACTCGTATGACGTGGTTGTATATGTTAAAAAATAAAAGTGAGGTTTGTGATGTGTTTCGTTTGTTTCAACAGATGGTTAAAACTCAGTATTCCACTGATATTAAAGTTTTGCCTTCCGACAATGGTGGAGAGTACATAAGTTCTGAGTTATCCCGGTTTCTACAAGATCATGGAATTATTCATCAAACTACATGTCCGCATGCTCCGTAACAGAATGGGGTTGCTGAGAGAAAGAATTGTCATATCTTGGAAACTGCTAGTGCCTTGCTTATTGTTGCGTCCGTGCCTAAACGATTTTGGCTTGAAGCCATTACCTATGTTGTGTATGTGATTAACCGTATGCCATCTCGGGTTGTAGAATTCCCGTACACCTTTTCAAGTATTGACGGAACATGTTCTTGTAGTATCCACTAATACCCTTACTCCTCGTGTGTTTGGATGTGTAGCAGATGTTCATATTCATAAGATTCATCATAGTCGATTGGATCCATGTGCCCTTCAATGAGTTTTTGTTGGGTTTGTCTCCCAATAGAAAGGGTATAAGTGTTATCATCCTGAAACTCGACATATGTATGTGACTATGGATGTTACTTTTTCTGAATTGGAGTATTTTTATTCTTCAATCCTATCACCTTCAGATCACTAGGGGGAGAACACTAGTGATGATCAAGTTGATCTTGGGTGGTTAGAGGTACTAGATGACGTGATATGTAGTTCAGGGGGAGCATGTGTTGACGATGAGGATGAAAATGGGACACCAATCTCTTGGTAAGAAACTGCCGAGAATGATATGGGCTTTCAGCTGTTGCCTGCCGAGACAAATGCAGGCTTTAGGCAAGGTCCTGTTAAGGAAGCTATATCAGTCCAGCAGCTTACTGCCGAACCAAGTACTTCAAGGGAAGAAGTGCCACATGTAGAACCCACATCACCCTCTCTCTCTCTCTAGCTCGATAGTGCCACCCAATGTGCCTACTTTGAATATCCCTGAGGTAAGTACTACAGATACTCATGTAACTAATCCAAATAATGATGTAAGTATGTATAAGTTGTCACCAAGGCAAAATCGTGGTGTTCCTCCTGAAGGAAAAGTAAAGTATCCAATAGCAAATTATGTGTCATGTAAAAACCTTGCACTGGAACGCCAAGCCTGGGTAAATAATGTGGAAGCAATCCAAGCACCAACCTGAGTTGAGGAGGCCTTGAAGGATCCTAAATGGGCTGCTGCAATGGATGAAGAAATGATGGCACTACACAAAAATGATACATGGGAGGTAATAGAGCTACCTAAAGGCAAGAAACCAGTTGGGTGTAGATGGGTTTTTACAATCAAGTACAAGGCAGACGGATCGGTAGACAGGTATAAAGCAAGGTTAGTAGCAAAAGGTTATACTCAAACTTATGGTGTTGAATTATCAAGAAACCTTTTCTCCAGTAGCAAAGATGAATACAATACGAGTTCTGATTTCTTTAGCTGCAAATTTGAATTGGCCACTGAAACAGTTTGATGTGAAAAATGCTTTTCTTCATGGGTACTTGGAAGAAAAGGTATATATGGATTTTCCTCCGGGGTACAATGCCGAAGGGAAAACCGGAGCATGTAGGTTACGAAAGTCATTTTACAGACTTAAACAATCACCTCGTGCATGGCTTGGTAGATTTACTCAAGTTATGAGGAGGATTGGGTAGTATCAAAGTCACTCGGATCATACATTATTTGTGAAGCAGAGAAGTGGTAAAGTGACGGCCTTAATTATTTATGTGGATGACATGATAATAGCGGGTGATGATTCTGAAGAGATGATGACGTTCGAACAAAACCTTGCAGCCGAGTTCGAGATGAAGAATTTGGGAGATTTGAAATATTTTCTTGGCGCGGAAGTCGATCGGTCATCTAGAGGTATTTTCTTGTCTCAACGTAAATATGTTCTGGATTTATTAAAAGAAACATGCATGCTGGGATGTAAACATGTGGACACTCCCATCGTAGAGAAACATTATTTGGGGATTTATCAAAATCAAGAACCGGTTGACAGAGGTAGATATCAAAGACTAGTGGGGAGGCTGATTTATTTGTCTCACACTCGTCCAAATATTGCCTATGCCGTAAGTGTGGTAAGTCAATTTATGCACTCACCTAGTGTGGATCATATGACAGCAGTAATGAGAATCTTGGCATATTTGAAGTCTGGCCTGGGTAAAGGAATTTTGTATGAATGTCATGAACATATGAGGATTGAGGGATTTACTGATGCTGATTGGGCAGGTGATGTGACTGATAGAAGGTCTACATCTAGGTATTTTACATTTGTTGGAGGTAATTTGGTTACGTGGCGGAGCAAGAAGCAGAATGTGGTATCACGGTCTTCTGCCGAAGCCAAGTATAGGGGTATGGCACATGATGTGTGTGAGATTCTTTGGCTACGAAAATTGCTTTGGAGTATCAGTTTTAAACATAAGGAGGCAATGAAGTTGTATTGTGATAATAAGTCCGCAAGAGAAATTGCTGAGAATCCAGTACAGCATGACATGACTAAGCATATTGAGGTTGATAGACATTTTATCAAAGAAAAGCTGGAGATGAAGATTGTGTTAATACCGTTTGTGAACTCAAAGGAATAACTTGCAGATATTCTTACCCATGTCGTGTGTAGTAGGAGGTTCGATGACTCGCTTGTCAAGTTGGGTATGAGTAATATCTATGCTCCAACTTGAGGGGAAGTATTCTAATAAGTCAATATTTAGAAAAAAAAAGAAATGTAAATATTTTTGTAATTATTAGAGTCATGTTTTAGGAAGGATATTGTGTCCTTTATTTTGTTTCCTTTTGTAACAAGGATTATATATATTTTTTATTCAGAATTGTGGAATACAGAGAAATTAAGCTGTAAATTTCTATTCTCTTCTAAATGGTCGTGAGCTGTTCAGGTTTCATTAATATATATTTGACTAGACTTGTCCTCATGCACAAGTGCCAAAACAAATGGACAAAAGTCCACAGAAAAAACCGTTTAGGGTTTAGTTTTAGTGTTTTAGAGCTTAGAGAATTACCTAAAAATCAAACCAAACAGAGAGAATTTATTTTCTTAGAGTTTATGAATAATTGAGATTGAAAAAAAAAAAAAATTAAAACAATTATAAAAAACTAAATTTAACCGCTAAAATACCTGTATTACTGACGCCACATCGAATATTTTAGTTCTATTTATAGGATGAGATACCCTTATATTACCAATGACGCGATGCGCCACATGTTAAACATCTATTGAATTGTTAGTGCAATTTTTGAGCATGTGGTCTATACTCATTGGACTGATGACACTACTAGTACTGTGTATTCGTTGGAAGAAAGAATTTCTCCTAAAAAAAGGCATTAATTAGCTGTGCAAAGGCAAGAACAAAATGAAAATGAAATTACCAACAACTTGTGCAGGAACTGCAGGCCTGCCGGCCTTTTTCTTCTTTCCTATTGACCATGACACGTTGTCACGGGAGCTTACACCTATATAGCATGGCCCTTCCTTTCCTCTTGCCGACACAAAATAATGCCAACAATGCAGTTATGCAGTATGCATGGACTTATCTGTGATTGAATTTCATCATGTGTTTTTGCTTCAAATTTGATGAAGTTGTGCAAAAGGGTTGCAGCTCAGGTGGTTACGAGCAACCAAAGATCGCGCGTTCAATTCCACCTCCCTCAGGATCGCTTGGATAAAGACAATAACAGTGGATCAAACTCTAACCAATCGGCCATAAACAAAAGAATAAGAACAGAAGAATAAGGCATAGTCATTAGGCAATTTTCAATTTGCTGCTACACGTTGGACTAGGCAAATGAATAGACAAATCCCTAGTCAAGTTTGATGTAGCTATTTTGCGTAGTCGAAAATATTAAAGGCAAATCGGATTCCACTGATGTTTTAGTCCAAACAAATCGTAAACAAAAACTATAAAAAATAAATGTCTTACCTATATTTTTTTTTTTCTTCTGAGAAAACGGGGCAAAGTCTTACCTGTTTGCCTCATCTCTGAAAGCATTTCCACTTTTTTGGTGAATTTGAATCTAGGAGTGGTCCGAGTGGACTTGTGGAAGTTACTATTTAAATTATTTTGGCTTTTCTTTCAACACTTTTCACCCATTGTAAAGAGTAATTGCTATGACATTTATTATTCACTAATTATTTAACGGATGAGATTAATTTAGAATTACTACGTTATTATCGTTATGCTACTCTCCATCCATCGCGAAAGGTAACTTCCATGGATCAAGACTTGAGTCTAGAATCGTTATGGCTATTGCCAGGACTCCATGAGCCATGGCTGGAAGAAACGGGTGGAGGTGAATGTTGAATTGGATTTGGGATCTAGCCATGGCAAAGAACTATGGGTGAACTTGCTCTTTAGTCTTAGAGGGACAAGTTTTTGTAAAAGATTACTAGCATATGGGCACACACAAAGTGTGTGAGAAAATTTTTTATTTTTGTTTTTGAAATAAAAGAAGAGAGGAAGAGAGTGATAGACAATGTGGGAGTGGGAAGTTGTTTTAGTTTTATTTTTTATTTTTTATTTTTTTATTTTTTTATAATTAGAGATATGTTAGGATGACATGTACGTGAGGTTTTGAAGAAAAAAAAATAGCAAAATTTGGTTGTGTAAAATTACATTTCTGCCCCATATTTCTTATTCATATTCTGTTTTAATTAGAGGGTTAAACATGTAATTTCATACAATTTTGGTTGACAATGAATGTTTTATTAATTAGTAGAGATAATGAAAATTGGCTTTATTATAAACGGGATGTGCTGTTGCATATTGGTGAACCTCACCGTTAACAAACTCAAAAGCCCAAGAAATGAAACCGCCATTTCAATCCTTTAAATCACTCAATGAGCCATTCATAAAAAATTAATATCAAACTCACCATCCATAGGCAAGTGAGTGACGGAGATGAGTGTTACCCTTGAAATCACGGTGTGGGTTCGGGAAAAAAAAAAAAAAAAAAATCTCACCATCCGTAGAAGTTGAGTTCTCACTTATGAAACCCACGTTTCCAATTCCTATATTAGGTTGATGCATTAATAGGGATCCAAGTTCATGCAAAGTGGGGTCGTGAAAGAACACTAAACCCAAGTCTATCAAGCCCTTATACCTCAACCCATACACTTTGTCCAAGATCCAGTTGCCAGAGACTTCCATACACGGTTGTTGATTGACTGAAAATATACATCGACCACAAACGAAAATCTCTAGTATTTTCCAACATAGTATTACCCACTGAGTGGTAACTATCTTCTTCTACCTCATTTCGGAACCCAGAAATTTAAGCTGGACTTCCCATTAGAGAAGACACTACACGGCAGCATCCAAAAGCGAGACGGGATTCCCTCTGCCAGGCGGCATATACAAAATCATTCACCTATTTACTACATACAGTTTCACAAATTTACAATAGCATCAAGGAAACGATGTACACAACATTGTGACGTGGCCCTCGTTCAGTCTTTCCATCCGATAGATGATCATGAATAGACAATTCTCATATGTAGTGGTTGGAGTCCCTAAATAGCTACATCAAACTTGACTAGGTATTAGCCTACTCATTTGCCTAGTCCAATGGCTTGATCTCGTCGTAGGGTACGTAGATAGTCTAACTTAAGAGTTAGATGCAGCCATGAAATAAAATGAAAAGCTACTACGCTATTGAACCATTGGTCTGTTTTTGGTCATGTCTCGAAAGCGAGGCATAATAGTGAAACATGTACTTTCTGACATCATGCGTCGATCCCAGGAGGCATAGTACTGTAAACCCTATATATTTGTCCATCTAACAAGAAATGAGCAATTGAATTCTCAGCTGTTAAATCATCCCTACAGAAACTATCTACTGTTAAAATCTTCCCTAAAGCCAAATCTTCCCTCATGTACTACACAGTTCGTCTCTTCTAACTATAATAGGATGAACGAAATCTATGGAAGCTACAACCAACTCCACTATAAAGATAGCAGGTCCTTTCAGCAAATAAAACGAGTACCAGTTCATGGTTCGATACTTATGTGTTACATAGTGCAGTGAGGATACGGTATTTTGGATAAAGAGTCAAAGTGGAAGAAAAAATATGGCTTTCCATCTTTATTTTACTTTCAATTGCATGTCAGATTACTAAGGTACACATTTTATTTTAGTAAACTGTAAACTGGAAAACAAAAATCATGTTGAACCAATAGCTCTCTGACAAAGGTGGAAATACTAATTAACGAATGTTGACACAACCTTAAGCTTCCAAATGAACAGCAGAGTCACGTTTCAAACGATTTAGGCGAACATTCCCTAGAATGTACTCAGGCAACTCTGCTTGCTCCTTTGCCTCTATCAAAATTTCAAGGTCAACCACTATGCTCGTGACGTATCTGAGAACAAGTCCAATGATACTCGCCGCGGATGATGATCCAATATCTACATCAATCTCTAGGAAGTTGTCTTGCCTAAGATATTTGCAGGATAGAGCTTTCCCCAGTAAGCAAGCTTTTGTTCCAACAGCGCGCTTGACCATCCAGTATCCTTGAGCAATATTTGGAATTATCTTTAAACTCCCATCCACAAACTTAGGAAACAAAGAATTTGGATTCGGAGGTCTGTCAGCGGCATAGTAAAATACCAAACTATAATTTGGTTTAGATGGAACCTGGAGATTAAAGACTAGTACAAATGGAGCTTCATTCCGGCTTCTGACTCGACAAGGCACCTTGGATGCAGTGCAAATCTATCTATGCTTTTATTAAATTTGAACCAATCTACAGCTATGAGCTTGCGAAAGGAATCTCCTCCCATTACCTTAGAATTGTCCTCCAGGTAGTTCTTCCTCTGATCATAATCCCTTACCATTTGGAGAGATGTCCAACAGTTTGTGACAGCCTCATCTTTCCCTTTGGTCAAGGAACCATGGAACTAGCTTGGATCAAGATATAATGATTGCAACGTCTTTGGAATCCAAATTTTTATTAGCATCTGCAGCTTGAGCTCGATTCAAAGCTAAGTTAGCGATGGCCCACGCAACATTCCTCAGTCTCACTTTTGCTTCATCATTGTCATGTTCATCACTGTCACTCTCTTCATCAGAAGATGAAGAGCCTGCAGATATTGCATCATAAAACTCATCGTGCGCCCCCTCCGCCTCACATTCAGCATTGGAAACGGAAGCTTCAGCTGACTTCGATTGGATAACTGAAGCAGAAGATTTGAACATTTGTGCAGGATTTGATCCAATATAATCCTTCAGACCTGCCAATTGGCACAACAATGCATAAGGTACACTATTCGAACTTCGAGAAGTGACTTTTCTCCCGTTTCCACCAGCCCACAGAACGCATCTCCACCGTTTGCGTCACAAGACATCGTGGAGTATTTAAACCCATTGATGTTTTCAGATCTCTAATCTCCCAACTAGATGGATTTATATTTGTATGATGATATCCAGACTTCTGAGGCTTTTTCTTATGGACAGCTGGAAATTGCAAGATGGTGTACGTTCCATCTTGTCAAACATCCCTCCTCCTCCAACTTCACTTCTGGAGCTGGAGCCGTGCCGCTCACTCCCTACCTTATTAAACGGTGATCCGTCCAACTGCAAAAGCTAAATTTTCTCGTTCAGGCATTTGCAGCTAAATAAAAGCTAAATTTTCTGAGCAACCAAACACAAATACAAAGTAGCATCGATCAACAGACTCTAAAATAAACGAGATAATCCTAATTTGTAGGCAATCCAAACTGATTCCTAAGAATAGGAGTTCCACTACTTATTTGCAGATAATTTAACTTCAATAATTAATAAAATTATTTCCTAAAAGATGTTCCAATCGCTGCACCAAGCAAATGCTGAAGCTTTTGTCCTCTTCCTCGTCATGCCTTCAGGGCCGAGTCCACAGCCTCCGCCCCGGGCAGGCCTCCGTGCTGGCGTCGCCGGTTCTCCGAGTTCTCGGCTCGCTCGCCGGATTGACTCGGCAGAACTGCCCTGCCTCGGCTCGCCGAGCTTTTTTTTGTTCGAACTCCGGCAACGTGTCTGACCAAGTGAGGGAAGTTGAGTTCAAGGCGGCAGGGAACGAGGCCGACGCCAAGTCCTCCTCCGCCATTGTGTCCACGAATCCCCGGCCCGAAGATTATCTTACGGTTTGTGTGCTCTGGGACTTTCGTTTTACTTGTTCTGTTTGGATTCCGAGAAAATGTTGTAGTGTGTGAGAAAATGTTCGAACTTGTTTTTCTTATCAATTTGTGAGGCAGGTTATAGCTTTGCCATTGCCGCATAGACCGCTGTTTCCGGGGTTTAACATGTCAATTTATGTGAAGGTACATGAGATTATTGACTAGCATGCAAATCGAATTTCATTTCGGTTCACACTTTTGTAAACAACGTGTTGTTTTTCATGTAGGATCCCAAATTGTTAGCAGCATTACAAGAAAGCCGAAGGCGGCAAGCTCCATATGCCGGCGCTTTCCTTCTCAAGGTTGAGCTAGGGACTGATCCCAGTTTGGTATCAGGTTCCGAGACAGATACAAACATACATGAATTGAAAGGGAAGGAGTTGTTTAATCGACTACATGAAGTCGGGACGCTTGCACAGGTATCCGATGCACATATATTCATGGATTAGACTTCCGTTTGGTTTTTGATGTTGTAATTGCTTGTATCTTTGTACATCAGATTTCAAGCATCCAAGGAGACCAAGTAGTCCTTATTGGCCACAGCCGGCTTCGAATTACAGAGATGGTGAGTGGATGCCTCAAAAGTTTTGTAGAATCACACATAATACAAAGTAGTATCGTATTTTTATTTTATTTTTGAGGTAAAATTGTTAAACTGAAGAATGTTATGGTTTCCCTGCAGGTTGATGAAGAACCCCTGACTGTAAAAGTTGACCATCTGAAGGCATGTTTACTTTATTTAATCACGTATCAGATATTAATTGTAGGCGGTTGCACATGTATGATGGATTTTGTTTCGTTTTTCCTTCTTTCTTTTTTCTGACCGGGATATACTGTATATTTCAGGATAAACCATATAACAAGGATAATCACGTCATAGATGCAACATCGTTTGAGCTTACATCACGTTTTATAGATCGTGTCAAGACTTGTTCCAATTGGTTAGATCATGTTAAGACATACACTCAGGTTTGTTCCGTTCATTTTTATAATGTTTGGATTTCTTGAAGGTTTTCCTTCTTGTGCGCTTATTTGCTTCGTTACCATTTTTTTTTTCCTGCAACTTCTGCAGAATTTGTTGTAACTTCTTCTTGGTTTTCCCCTTATTCATAAATGAGTTGATGAAGTAATTAATATGTCGTTTTTATGGAAATGATTGAATTAGTGAGAAAAAGTGGTTTACATAAATATCTTTGTGTGTTGATGTCTTACAATCATTTGGATATAGAATTTGTTCATGTTAATTTTTTTATTGGAATTTTTCAGGATATACGTGATCTTAATATTCCAAGGTTCGCAGATTTTGGAGCTGCAATATCTGGTGCAAACAAATTGCAAGGTCAAGAAGTGCTTGAAGAGCTAGATGTGAGTATCACTTAATTTAAAAAGGGTATGGTGGATAGTAATTAGAGAGCTCATTCTTTACGTTGCTTATTTTTAAAAATAATTTGTTTCAACGATCAAGTGTTGTGGAAAATGTAAATCTTCATGTCCAGCCTTTTCGTGCAAGTTGCTTATATTCTGAAAGGCTATATAACACTTCTGTTATTGCTCAGGTGCATAAACGTTTAAAGCTCACCTTAGAACTGGTGAAGAAAGACATAGAAAACAGCAAGATTCAGGTATGGAAGCTGATTTTCCATTTCTTGTTTTACGAATTCTATTCTCTGTCATAGTTTGATTGGCTTTTGAACTTTTATTTATGGGGTTATTCTTAGGAGTCTATTGAAGAAGCAATTGAAGAGAACAACTCGTTGGATGAGCATCTTAAAGCCATCAAAAAAGCAATCAAAGAGAATAACTTGCTGAGTGAACAGCTTAAAGACATCAAAAGGGTATTTTTCTCCACCATTATGAGATATTTTTCTCCACCATTTTCTAAGTTTTTCGTGAACTTTCAGTACGGATTCTCCACTGACTGTAAGTTAATGGATAAGTTTTCACTTTGTGGTGGATCTTGTATCAGTTTCTTTATCCCAACCCTGGGCCTTTATGTAAGTTATTTTGCTTGACATAATGCAGGAACTGGGTTTAGAGACAGATGATAAAACAACGCTTACAGGTTGGTTTCTTATATTTTATTTTCGACTTTTCAATCTGTACACATCATGACTACGATCTGTGCATTTTCTGCTCATTAGTTCTTATCTGAGTATGACGCTAAGCATTTCTGTGGAAACTTAAGGTATTCTAAGTACTGATTTTTCGTGTAAGCAAAGGTAATTGTTGCATCACTTTTCTGATCTTTTGATTGCAGATAAGTTTAGGGAGATGCTTGAACCAAACAGGGAAAACTGCCCACCTCATGTTTTGCAAGTTATAGAGGAAGAACTTACAAAACTGCACCAGTTGGAGGCCGGTTCAAGTGCATTTAATTTGGCACGTAATTATCTAGATTGGTTGACTTCAATTCCCTGGGGAAAATACAGGTTTTGCACTACTTAAAACCTTATTGGGGCAATATTTGGGATTCAAATATATTGAACACCTATGTTTATTCCTAGTGCAGTGATGAAAACTTTGATGTTCTTCGGGCGCAAAAAATTCTTGATGAAGATCATTATGGACTAACTGATGTAAAGGAAAGGATTCTAGAATTTATTGCCGTTGGAAAACTCAGAGGAACCTCTCAAGGTTAGTATAGTTTTCAAGTTTTGTAATTGTCTATCTTGATTTGTTGGCATTGCCACACATCATGGAGTTCCCCTGTTTCTCAGACACTGATCTTGGCTCTTATTTTACATATTATTCTATGGTTTTAACCAATGCTGCAAACTGTATTAGTTCTCATTACATGAGGATTACTGATATCTTGCGTATATATCACAGGAAAAATCATCTGTCTCTCTGGCCCACCTGGAGTGGGCAAAACCAGCATTGGTCGTTCAATTGCACGTGCCCTGAACCGCAACTTCTTTCGGTTTTCTGTGGGAGGGTTATCTGATGTTGCTGAAATTAAGGTATTTGGGAAGAGCTTCTCAGTGTGAAATATTGATAAAGAGATGTGCAGCAAGCAACTAATCTTATGACATTACAATTTGACATGTACATCCAGGGGCATCGTCGAACCTACGTTGGTGGTATGCCAGGGAAGATGGTACAATGCCTTAAAAATGTGGGAACAGCTAACCCTTTAGTTTTGATAGATGAGATTGACAAGGTAATAAATGATTGGTCAGCTTGCTTCATATTGTATTTTAGACAAATCCTATTTCTAGGTCTCTTTCCCTTTGTAGTTCAGAGTGAGTAGTTATTTAAATTTCTTATTTACATAGATTATAATTAATTCTGAGTTTCATACTACTTTTAAGTTTTAATCTTCGAATTTGAGTTGTTTTGTTTCAGTTGGGAAGGGACCATGCTGGTGATCCGGCAAGTGCTTTGTTGGAGCTTCTTGATCCTGAGCAAAATGCTAATTTTCTAGACCATTATCTTGACCTTCCAATCGACCTATCAAAGGTTAGTACAGATATTTTTACTTCATTAAGAGAAAAATACCAATTTCCAGTAATAAAATTACTGATTTCAAGCATTTGGTGTCTGTGTTTCGATTGTTAAAATTGGTATAAGCTTAACCTCACAGTCTGTAGGATGGTTTAGTTTTCCAATTCTTTTACTGTCTCCACTCAGTGCTAGATGAGTTTATGCATTATGTTTGGTACTTGGGAAATCATATTTTTGAAGTTTTTGCTGTAGGTTCTGTTTGTATGTACAGCCAATGTTGTAGAGATGATACCAAATCCTCTCTTGGATAGAATGGAGGTCATTTACGTAACTGGATATATCACTGATGAGAAAATGCAAATTGCTAGAGACTATTTGGAGAAGACCATACGTGATGCATGTGGCATTCAACCCGAACAGGTACTTGTATAGGTCTCTATATGTGTTCCGACGTGTTTGTATATTGTATCTGAATCATCGTTTATGTATGTTAAAATTATTATGCTCAGGTTGAAGTGACAGATACAGCTCTTCTTGCCCTTATTGAACATTATTGCCGAGAAGCAGGTGTTAGGAACCTTGAAAAGCACATAGAAAAGATCTACCGCAAGGTTTGTAAAATATCTATATCTTGATCATCATTGCAAACTTGCATCTTATCATATGATGAACCATGAATATCTACGTGTTTGAAATGTTTCCCCATAGTTCTCTTGGGTTCATGGAGCTTATTCTGAAGAAAGCAAATTTATGACGTTGTTGAGCAATCATATAATTCCTTGCCCAACGGTATACTTTAACCTCTTTAACCTATCTTTTTAATGTGGCAGATAGCTCTCCAACTTGTCAGACAAGCAGCATCAGATGAAACAGTAGTTTCTGGTCAGATACAATCTCCCCCAGATGGGCCTGCAGGTGTTGATGTCCAGCTTGCAGATACTTATGAAACCCAAGCAGTAGCTGTTGATAAGTTAGATCAAAGCGTGGTTGCAAGTAAGAACCAGATTGCAGCTGAGATGGTAGAGGGTAACGGTCATGAGTATATTCCTCAAACCTCTGGAGAAGGAGTTGCGATTCAGACGGATCTACCAGGTGAACCTGCGGTTGCAGAAGTTCAGGTTGCAGATACTGATGAACCCGTGGATTCAAAGGTATGTAACAAGTTATAAATTCTGAGTAATGACTTGCCCTGCATCAGAAATGTTTTGAATACAGTTGAATATGATTCCTGTTTGTTCTCTGATATAAACTTATTGTGCAGTTTGCTATTTATTTAGGGCTAGTTAAGTTAACAATCTCTGTGACGAAGTTGAGAGAGTTTGGAAAAGAATTTTATGATTTAATTTAAAGAATAAATACGTAGAGACACTCGATGATGTGCAAGTTCCAAGTAATATCAAATCATATTTAAACTGCCTTTTTGGGCTCATCTTTTTCCTCTCGAGATACTTTCAGTTCAATGTTTTCATGTCATCTATAATTATAGCTGTCTTTACAGGATGCAAAAGAACCTGAGAGAATTCAGGAAGGTGAAACAACAAAAACAGTTGAGAAAGTTCTGGTTGACTCATCGAACTTGGATCATTTTGTTGGAAAACCTGTCTTCCATGCTGAACGAATCTATGATCAGACCCCGGTTGGAGTTGTTATGGGTCTTGCTTGGACTGCCATGGGTGGTTGTACGTTGTATATAGAGACCACTCAGATTGAGGAAGCAGAGGGGAAGGGATCCCTTCATGTCACTGGTCAACTTGGAGGTGTTATGAAAGAAAGTACCCAAATTGCACATACTGTTGCCAGAGCTATATTGCTCGACAAAGAGCCTGATAGCACTTTCTTTTCGAATTCCAAGCTTCATCTCCATGTTCCTGCAGGGGCCACGCCGAAGGATGGTCCTAGTGCTGGTTGCACCATGATCACGTCCATGCTCTCCGTTGCCATGAAGAAACCTATCAGGAGGGATTTGGCAATGACAGGAGAAGTAACGCTAACTGGGAGGATCCTCCCAATTGGCGGGGTATGTAAATCGACTCTTTCTTATGATTCAAGTTACGGGATTTTCTTCTATTTTTTGTATGCTTCAGGGTGGCGTACCCTTGGTTTCCGCATGAAGAATTTTCAAGCAACATGCTTGTGTTTTTTTTCAGTGGTTTGTGTCATTGAATTTCGTTTTCGTAAACACTTTAGGTTAAGGAGAAAACGATAGCAGCAAGGAGGAGCGAAGTGAAGACAATCATACTTCCTGCATCAAACAGGAGGGATTTCGACAAGCTTGCCCCTAATATAAAAGGAGGTCTTGATGTTCACTTTGTAGATCACTACAGTCAGATATTCAATTTGGCTTTCAATGATGACCCGAATTAGGGAAAAAAACTAGCCTCTCACCACACGCGAAAGTGTGTGGCAATTTACTCTTTTGCATTTTATTTTATTATGTAAAAAACTAAATTTACATGTGTAAGAGAAGAAAATGAAAATAAAAACAGATATGCCAGTCACTTCTCCCTCCTGTAGCTTCGTTTTGTCTTTTTACAGTTTTTTTTTCTTTTTAATTAAACTGCATTATTTAAAAAAATTAAACAATAGAGTGGTACTTTAGGCATTTTGATAGCTTCATGATTTTTCCTTCTCACTTTATAATTTTTGCTTATAGTTTTTATGCTTTTTATTTAAAAAAATAAAGAGAGGGATATATTTGGTTTATATATATAGATAAGCCGTTCTTCCTCATAAATTTTCAATGTAGAACTTCAATTTATTGCACATTACAGAGTTTCACAATGATTAGATTGAAATCATTTACCTTGAGTTTTCGACATAGATTCAAAACTAATACATGCATTTGGAATATCCTAAAAAGGTTTTTTTTCTTCACACGACAAGGTTTCCAATTTCCAATCCAAATAATTTCTAAATAACATTTTCTCTCCAATTCCGGAATATTTGGAGTTTTGTTCAACTCTTGTTTTCTCACGGTCCCATGATGCTAAGATCCCACCAATTAAGGTAACTAGTTTGCATAATTTGAGTAAGAGATTGTGTCGTGAGACATCAACCTAAGACCGTGAGAGCGTGAGAGAGAGAGAGAGTGACAACGACATGACATGAACAAGGCCTTGAATGTGGTAATCACAAACAAAATGGATGTCAATTTTGATATGCTTCATCCAAGAAGAAACACTATAACGGCATTGAAGGAGAGTGCTGGGAAGACATAAGTCGAGTTCATATGTAACTGTCGTAAAACTAGGGCTCGTCTAGTAATGTTTGACAATATGATTTTTGAAATATTTACTTTGAAAAAAAAAATTGAATTTTGTGTTTTAAGATACGAGAATGCATTTGGAAACCGAGAATGGTTTTTCAATAATTTTGAGTACAAACGACATTTTACACTTATTTATATTAAAGAGAGAAAAAAAGTTTGAACGTTGACGATGAAGATATTCTCAATCAGTCAATTCACCACTTGTATTTTTAAGAGCGCTAAAAGTGTATTGGTTCTATATTGAAATACGAATTTTTTTATTTTTTTCCATTTCCAATCTAATCAATCTTATATCAATTCAATGTACCTAAACACCCGTTAATGGTGTGGATTCTCTAGTTTGGGGTATTTTTTTGCCATTTTATGTCTTAGTTGTATTGTTAGAACTCAGAAGTTTTATAGTGAAATTTGTTAGTAAAAAAATTAAATGATATAGAAAATATTTTGTTCTACAGTATATTAAACATGATTCCATCAAATGATTTAAATTGCTCACTTTAATTGAATTCTCACACACAAGAAAATCATTCATGGAATCCAATCTTATCAGTTATGAAAAATGTAGGGGTGCAATCCAATATTATCAACTAATTTTAGAACTGATCTAATGGTTCGATTTTAATACCATTGATATTATTGCTCTAAACTATAATAAAATAAAATATGTTTAAAATTAAAACGCAATGAGTTGAAGAAAACTGTTCAATCCACGTACAGCAGGAACCACTTGTTTAAACTACATTTGATTTGTCGGAAGATCAAAAAAAAAAAAAAACAAAAAGAAAAGAAAAACATGAAATGCATAAGACAAAATGAAAAAGGAAAACAGTGGAAACGTTGGTGGTTTTAAAAGGTGGATAAATGGTGGAATTTCATTATCATGCATCAATTACATTGGATATCCGACGAAAAACATACGAAAAAAAAGACAACATAAAAGGCCACTCACGCACTTGTACGGAAAAAGACGAAAAGGAAGGAGTCGGAACCTCAATACCCAGTTTGTCATATCGATAAAATCCCCTTACTTTTTTTGTTCTCTCCCCTCTGATCCAAAAATTCCAATCTCTGTTCTCCCTCCTCCACCTGCGCCACGCCAAGGTCTCTCTCTCTCTCTCTCTCTCTCTCTCTCTCTCTCTATATATATATATATATCTAAATGTATGTTATACGTCTGTATTGTAGGAGTTTTGTACTTTAATTACTGGAGACAACTTTTACGTTTGTTTACCTGTGCAATCTTTCATTTGTGGTTTTTTGTTTTGTTGGGATTCTGGGTTTTCTGTTTTGTTGTCAAAGGTATAAACTTTGCAGTTGGTTTTGTCAATCCTATGCATGTGCATTGAATGTCTGAATTCCTATGTTCTTGTTTTTACTCATTTACAGTCTGATTAAGGTTTTTTGAAACATGAAATCATGTAAATTTTGGAGATTGAGTGTGCTGGTCTGTGATATTTTGTAAAGTTGCTTCTTTTCTTTTCTTTTTTTTTTTTCTTGATTTTTTGGTACCAATTCACATTGGTCTGCAGACACTCCATTGCAGTTTTGTATGTGTTGAATTTTGGGGAAATTCTATTTAAACCCCCCAAATCCTGAGTGGGGGTGTAGAGAGCATTTGGGTGGGTGTCAATAGAACTCCCCTTGCAGTATGAATTATGATGGGGCTGTAAATTATGAGTTGTTTCAGTTGGGTAATTCCATTATATTTTGCTAATTTAAGTAGAATTGCTTATTGTAGGTATCTCGAAAAACTTTTGTGGAAGTTGGATAAGATCACAGAAGGGTCTAATGCTGCTATTACATTATGTTCTGGACAGCACAATTTGAAAGCTGTGATGGAATAGGAGAATTTCTGCGTTTGGGAAGTCTGAGATTGGTTTTCGTTTGCAATAAACAATGATTCAGAGGAAGAACATGGGACGAGCTTCATCATTAGTTCTGGTCCTTTTGGCTCTTGGGTTTTTCTTTGCTACTTATAATTTGTCAACTATGGTAATTCATTATAGGTTGGTTGGGAAATGGGTAGGTGATAACACGGATAGTGGATTACTGTCTGACCCGATTATTGAGATGCCGGAGAATGTGAAGAAGTTTAAGAATACCAAGGCACCATTCCATGTTGCGTTAACAGCCACTGATACTCCTTACAGCAAATGGCAGTGTCGCATTATGTACTATTGGTATAAGAAGAAGAAGGACTTGCCTGCATCAGAGATGGGAGGATTTACTCGAATTTTGCATTCAGGAAAACCTGACAACTTGATGGATGAGATTCCAACTATTGTGGTTGATCCTCTTCCTGGAGGACTTGATCGGGTTAGGCTTCTGGCACTTTCATTCCTTTGTTATTATATTTGTATCATCTTGGATGTGATGGTTTCTATTTGCACCATTTTATTTCTAATCTAAGGTCAAAATAAGGGGTCTTGGCAATATTAGAAATGTGTTGGGAGTTACATGAGATTTTACTGAACATAAAAGAGAATAAAGGAAAAGAGTCACAAACAAAAAGAAAGTAAGCAAAGAAAAGGCAAAGGACGATTCCATGTTTTTGTGCTGACTAAGAATGGTTTTGAGTGGAAGGGAAGCAATGGATCTTGGGGAAGAATAAGATTTGTTGAGTTTCAGGGTCCATGCTGATCCACTGTATCACTATTCTCAATGATTTTCTACTCATTGGATGACAATTGACATGTGAAAGTTATTAATTTAAGTTTTAAATCTAACTACTTTGCATAGTCTTATGAAATTTTGCTGAAAAAGTCAATTTTTTTTTAACGTTTTGGATCTTTTTTCACTTTTTGATGTTAATTGTAAGTTGATTCATGTGTAAAGCTTAGCCCTTGCAAGTCAATAGTTGAAGATTGTTTTTCGATAACCTTTATATAATCAATGAAGAAGTTTGAGTAACTATTGTCCTTCTGATAATTTAAACTTTATGTTTTTTATCGATCTTTGTTTCTAAGCGTGATTGCAAATTTTATATACAGGGATACATTGTCTTAAACAGACCATGGGCTTTTGTGCAATGGCTGGAAAAGGCTACTATTGAGGAAGAGTGAGCTTCTGCATATTTGATGACCTTTGAGTTTTCTTACTTTTTATCTTTTACTTGACATCAAATCCCTTGAATTCCGTTGTTGCAGATATATTTTGATGGCGGAGCCTGATCACATTTTTATAAATCCTCTTCCTAATTTGGCACTTGGAGGATATCCAGCAGCCTTCCCATTTTTCTACATTAAACCTTCTCAGAATGAGAAGATCATAAGAAAGTTTTATCCTGAGGAGAACGGTCCAGTCACAAAGATTGGTCCAATTGGAAATTCTCCTGTAATTATCAAGAAGGTAATAGCTTGTGGTAAACTGTTATTTCTTTCGCTTTGTCTTGCATTCGTGATGGTCACTCCAGAAAATTTATCGTGCATTCTCCCGAGTATATTTTCTCGTGTTTATATGTTTGGAGTGCATAAGGACTGTTCTGGAGTGCTAATAGCAGCACCCTATTTATATGCGTTGATGTCCAATTTATTTTGGGGTTCTGAAAACTTTGGTGTTCTAGTTTTCTGTAATTGTTTCCTTGTATAATTTCGCATTGTCATTTATGACCCCTAGAACTTTGAGTAAATGTAATTATTCAGGATTTGCTGGAAAAGATTGCTCCTACATGGATGAATGTTTCTTTGAGGATGAAAGAAGACACGGAGACGGATAAAGCTTTCGGATGGGTGCTAGAAATGTAAGTTTGATTGTGACATCAGTTTTTGACTAAGTTGAGTTCTAGCAATTAGAGATGCCAGCTTTGACGTATCTTGGTGTCTTATTTTCTTTGATGAAATAAGGTATGCTTATGCTGTGGCATCTGCTTTGCATGGTGTGCCGCATATTCTTCGGAAGGACTTCATGGTGCAGGTTTGGAATCTTGCTTAGGGAAGCTATTCATATCAAAATTGATTTGCATTTTGATTTCTTTGTTAGGTTCAGCAAACTACACTGGATGTATATACGTTGCGATTAACAATGTTCTATTGTCTTTAAATTTTCAGCCGCCATGGGATGTGGAACTTCGTAAAAATTTTATCATTCATTATACTTACGGATGCGACTACAACTTAAAGGTATGTATGGCCCTTCGCCTCTATGCGTAGTCCTGTTATGTTCCTTCCCCTTTTGCCCATTATAGTTCCACAGTTATCTGAGATTTCTGACTGTTTAGGGTGAGCTAACATATGGAAAAATTGGGGAATGGAGATTTGACAAGAAAGCATATCTACGTGGACCTCCACCAAGAAACCTCCCCTTACCTCCTCCTGGGGTTCCTGAGAGTGTGGTATGTCTTAGAATTGCTGTTATTATTGCAAGTGCATGTTCTGTTTTTTATGGTATTTGGTGTGCCTTAATTTTTTTTTATTCGTCTGTACTAGTTCACTTCATTTGTGTAAGAAAGTTCGTAGCGTTCTGTTTATTTGATTGTTGTTCCCAGATTATAGTTGTCTAGTTGTTGGAGTCTAATCAGACACATTGAGGACAGTAAGGCCGTGGTTTGTGTTGATGATGGTTAGCCTGACCGACCTCCAACAAAATATGTTTACTACTCATTTTCAAATTCAGATTGTTTAGAATCGAAGTTTTCATATAGTTTGTCATATTTAGTGAATAAATTTATTTTAAATATCTTCTCTCCCCGCCACCCCCTTCTCGCTCTCCGACTTACATGCTCGTTGTGTGCAGGTCACCCTTGTAAAGATGGTGAATGAAGCTACTGCTAACATTCCTAATTGGGACACACAATAGTTCAGCCGCACTCAAGATACTAAATCGTTATGATACAACTGATGTTTAGAGAAAGGAAGATTCTGGTTCAACGGTAGGCTCATAGAAATAGTAATACACACGAATCTCAGGTTGTAAATGGAAAATAAGAAGGTTCTGCTGTCTCAAATGTATATCTGGGTTACGCATGGATTTTAGGGAAGCTCAGGTGCTTGAAGGAAGGTAAAAGGTTAAGGTAAGAGCAAGATCGTTGGATTTTCGATATGCTGCAGTTTTGGGATTAGTCCTTGTAATCCTGAGGATTAGTTGGAATTAGTATTGGATTAACACAAGCCTTCTTTTAATCTTGTTGAGATTCTGTTTCGGAAATGAAAGCAATTTTGTCTTTGTTAGATGGGTTGATGAATTTGATGGAAAATTGGAAATTTAACAACTAAAACAAAATTAAGCAAAACTTAACATTTTCAACTAAAAATGAAGTGCGACTGATATGGTTATTTACAGAGACTTTGTTAAAACAAAATTTGAGTTCCGAGACAATTTTTTTTTTGCCTCAGACCTCAACTTGCTATCGGACAACCTTGCATTTAGGCTTTCTTTAGCAAGTTGAGGCCGTGAAACTCTTGTTCAGGCGGCCTTGAAGTCAAAGCCGGCCGAATTTTGTTCAGCCCCCAACAATTTATTACATTCTTACAAAAATGTGAGGGATCGACTCGTTTTACAAATTAAGGGCTAAATCAAGGGAGTTTTAACGAAAAGTCCACGCTACTTTTCGCTTTAACGAAAAATCACATTTTTACTCTAAAAAGTCAATCCTGTAAATATTCACTTTATCCTTTAAAGGGGCATCTTATTCTTTCCCGGGCATCTTGTTCGTCCAAATTAAAGGGGCCCTGTTGCACTACAAGAATGGACGTGCACGCCATAAAGCTCGAAGATGCTACAGCATCTCCGACAATTCCCAGTACATCAGAGTCGCTGAAATACAATATCTTCGACGATGCTGACATATCGCCATGTCTTCTTCCAACTATGTACAAATCATATTGATTTTCCATGGTGTTTATTAGCTTCAGAGTTTCTACCCAGCTTGTCAACATCTTCTTTACCAATTCAATAGAGGGACCATTCATTGACTTGAGCCAAAAGTCATCCAAGTGTAAGCTGTCGAGTTTTTCTTCCATCCCAGTGTTTGCCAATGCCTTTAAACTTTCATCGTCATGGCTGTCGTCTTTGTCATCCATGGACGTTTTCACTTCCTTCTTGCGTTGGTTAATCCGTATAATGGTTAATCTAACGTTAGGATGTCCAGCCATCCTCCATGCATATGCTAATGCCTCGCAGTCATCTGTCCCTCCAATGAAGACCATGGCGAAGTGCATGGTAGTGGTTGCTGATAGAGAAAATATCTTTATGTATTTCTTAATGAATAACATTACATTGTGATTCTGATATATATACTAGAGAATATCCTTTGAGTAAATGACAGCTAATCTAACTAATTACAGTTAGGAAAACTAACAGAAAATATCAACTGGGATTTACAATACTACCCTTAATATCCCCCCTCAAACTAAACTGAGGAACTTAAAGTGAAAGTTTGGCCCTGAGAAGTTGAAATCGAGCCTTAGAGAGAGACTTGGTACAAATATCAGCAATCTGATCTTAAGTGCAGATGAAATGAACAAAAATGGCTTTCGACAATACTTTTTCCCAAATGTAGTGATAGTCTATCTTGACATGCTTTGTTCTTACATGAAAAATGGGATTCTTAGCTAGTGAGATAGCTAAGATGTTGTCACACCAAAGTTTGGGAGGACAGGGCAGTTGTAAACCAACATCAACAAATAATTTGTAAATCCATGTAAGTTCAGTTGCAGTGTTTGCCAAGTACCTGTATTCAGCTTCAGTAGAAGATTTGGCCACTGTTGGTTGCTTCTTAACACTTCAACTGATAAGTGAGTTACCCAAAAATATGCAGAAACCACATGTTGATCTTCTATCTATATGACAGCATCTAAAAAAGCATTGATGCTGAGGGAATTTGAATGTTTAGGAAACTAGAGACCAAGATCCAGAGTTCCTTTACGGTATCTCAAAATCCTTTTAACATCTTGAAGATGAGACTCCCTTGGTTGATGCATAAACTGACATACCAGATTAACTGCAAATGAAAGGTTTGGCCTGGACCAAGTGAGGTATTGTAATCCTCCAACTAAGGATCTATACTCTGAAAGATTTGATAATAATGAAGACTGATGATCTACTGAAGAAGTGCTAAGAGGGGTGGCACATGGTTTTGCACCAAGCATATTGGGTTTCTTGAGCAAATCAGTGATGTACTTGGTTTGAGAAATAAAGATCCCTGATGTTGACCTTTTGACCTCAATGCCAAGAAAATATTGAAGAGGCCCCAAGTCTTTGATAGGAAACAGAGTGCTGAGTTGAGAAATAGTATCCTTGCAAGCTTGAGGATTTGGACCTGTGACTAGTAAATCATCAACATACACTAAGATGAATACTAAAGCTGGATCCTTTTTGACAAATAGAGAATGGTCATTCTGAGAACCAATGAATCCCATAGAGAATAAAGCGATGTGAAGCTTTTCATACCAAGCCCTAGGGGCTTGTTTAAGTCCATATAGAGAATTGTGCAGTTGACAAACATAGTTAGCCTTGGTAGGATCTTCAAATCCTAGAGGCTGAACCATAAAGACAGATTCAGATAAGGTTCCATGCAGAAAGGCATTGCTCATATCCAATTGATTGAGAAACCAGTTGAAGTGAGCTGCTAATGTAAGAAGCAATCGAATGGTGACATGTTTAGCTACTGGACTAAATGTCTCAGTGTAGTCTAAACCTTGTTGTTAGTGAAACCCTTTGGCAACAAGCCTAGCTTTAAACTTGTCAATTGTGTCATCTGGTTTTCTCTTGATCCGGAAAACCCATTTACATCCTACTAGATTTTGAGAGGAATTTGTTGGACCAAGTGACCATGTACTAATGCTAAGTAATGCATTAAATTCTTTCTGCAATGCTTGTCTCTAATGAGGGTGTTTAGAAGCTTGAAGATAGGTAGTTGGGATATAGTCTAGAGCAAGGTGAGGAGGAAGAGGATATTTTGTGGCATTAAGAGCTTTAGATTTGACAATGCCAAATTTTGACCTGGTTTGCATAGGGTGAGTGTTGATGGGTAATTTGGTTTGGAGAGATGCAGGGGAAGTGGTGCTAATTTGTTGACTGTTAAGAGAGGAAGAAATTATAGGTAATGAAGATATAGGTGAAGTTGTGAGAGGAGGAGAGATAGGTGATTGAGATGATGAAGTTGGGGGGGGGTGGGGGGGGGTGGGGGGAGGAGGGATGAAGAAGATATAAGAGGTGTATTAAAGGTTAATGAGGCATGGATATGATTAAAGGTAGAACTAGAGGACTAGGGCAAAACTAGAGAATTGACAATGTGATGAAAAGAAAACTGAGTTTCATCAAAGAGCACATGCCTAGAAATGTAGACTTTCCTAGTTACAAGATCCATACACTTGTAACCTTTGTGTTGTAAACTGTATCCCAGAAAAACACATGGTTGACTCTTGGGATCAAGCTTGGAGTTTGTATATGGCTTTTGCCATGGGAAACACTAGTAGCCAAAGACCCTGAGAGAGTTGTAATATTGGGTTTTGTGAAAAAGAGATTCCCAATGAGAGCATTTTTTAGCAGTAGGAAGCTTGTTAATAAGATATAAAACTATGGCAAATGCATCAACCCAAAACTCATATGGAACCTTGGAAGATGCAAGTAAAGTTCTTGCTGTTTCAACCAAGTGTCTGTGCTTTCTTTCAGCACATATGTTTTGCTCTGGAGTATAAGGGCAACTGAGTTGATGAATAATACCATGATCCTTTAAGAAATTTGAAAACTGAGTGCTAAGAAACTCTCCACCAGAGTCAGATCTCAATGTAACAATCTTAGTGCACAATAAGTTCTCAACCATAGACTTGAAATGAATGAAAGTAAAGAAAGCCTGAAATTTGTATTTAAGTGGAAAGAACCAACAATAGTTTGTACAATAATCATCAAATATGATATAATATCTAAAACCTTTTACAGAAATAATTGGTGAAAGACCCCATACATTTGTATGTAAAAGCTCTAATGGCTTTTTTGTAGAGTGAGAAACTATAGAAAATGGCAATTTCGAACATATGCCCATAGCACAACTAGAACACAGAGACTTATGGATATCACCAGAGACTGAAATACAAGAATGAGATGCAACTTTATTAAGTATATTGAAAGAGGGATGGCCAAGTCTTTGATGCCATATATCCTGAGATGCTTTTGAAGTTGCTGCAAAAGCACGTTGTTGTCTAGCAATGGAAGGTGTGGTGTGAAATGGATAAAGCCATCTTGTACATGTCATTTAAAAAGAACTTTCTCCGAAGAAATATCCTTCACAAGAAAGTGGGAAAGATATAGATGTACTGAGCATTGATTATCAAGAATAAACTTGTTTGCAGACAGCAAATCTTGCTTTAATGTAGGGACATGTAAAACATGCTTAAGATCAAAACAATGAGTAGTAGTAGGTACACTAAAAGAACTAAGATGAAGTATAGGCAAACCTTTGTCATCTCCAATGTAGACTTGCTCAGGTCTAGTGTATGATTCTAGATTGTTCAATTTTGCATAGGAATTTGTCATGTGTGATGATGCGCCAGAATCAAGCAACTATGTGTGCTAAGGAGCAGAAGTATTGACACAGAATGCAGCTAGAGGAGAAGTGTCAAAGTTAGGATTCAGGCGTTGAGGGCACTCAATAGCTTTATGATCAAATTGCTTGCAGATTTGACAAGTAAATCTTCTGCCAAAGTTGTTGAATCTGGAGCCACGATTGTTATTATACCTCTGATTGTTAGATCGATTGAAAGTGTTTCTCTGAGTATTATTCCTGAAATTGCCTCAATTTTAAGAATTTCTAGGGTTTGAAAATGTCGATCAGAACCACGACCTTGATGAAAATTGGAGTTGGAGAAACTCTGAGCAATGTAGGCCTAAGAGATTGAAGGATCAGAAGGTAGAGGCAGAATTCCAGCAGAGGTATTGAATGCCTGAATTGGTGCAAGTGTAGTCGTCTTACGATTTTCAATCTAGATTTCCTTGATCAGCAAAAGGCCATGAAGCTCATCAATAGTAGTGGATCCAATTTGAAATTAAATAACATCAACAAAGGAATCGAACACAGAAGGTAGACCATGAAGAGTTACAGAAATCAGTTCAGAATCATCGACCGGAGCACCGGTGCTAGCCAAAGCATCAGCAAGTTCTTCAATTCTTTGAAGATATGAAGCAGCAGATGAATCACCTTTAGTTATAGAACGAAGTCTTGATCGGAGTTCATGAATATGAGACTGCGAAGCCGTCGCAAATCTCGATTCAAATTTGGACCATAGCTCTCAAGAAGAATTCCCACCAACAATGTAAGGAATCACAGAATCAGAGAGAGTAGAGTTGATCCAGATGAGAATATTCTGATCTGTCTCATACCAAGCAATGGATGTCGGATTCAGAGAAGAATTTGCAGATGCATCACAGAAATACTTGGGCGGAGCAGCTTGAGAGCCATCGATTATTCCGATGAGATTATACCTCCTGAAGTTCGGAGCAAAGAGAGTGCTCCAAGTAAGATAATTGGTGGTGGTAAGTTTGATCGGCACCATAGAACCAATGTTCTGAATCATGATTGAGGAAGTTGAAGAGTTGGAAGCATTAGGGCACAGAGACGAGACGAGAGATTCGACATCAGCAGAGGGAGACGAAGAAGCTACCATTGATGACGGTGAGGGTTAGGGTTTGAACATAGAGACGTCGGAGAGAGACGGTGCAGAGGCGTTGGAGAGAGGCGGTGCAGAAGCGGTTTGGATCAGGAGGTCGTTAGACAGATGGCTATGAAACCATGATAGATAAAATATCTTTCTGTATTTCTTAATGAATAAGATTACATTATGATTCTGATATATATACCAGAGAATATCCTTTGAGTAAATGACAACTAATCTAACTAATTACAGTTAGGAAAACTAACAAAAAATATCAACTTGGATTTACAATACTACCCTTAATAGTTGCTGCTCGAAGAATTACCATCGCCATTGTTATTGTCGATGTCTTAAGGACTCGATGATATTGTTGGATTTACCGGGCTCATGATCCACAAAGACAACCACCACAGAGAGAATTGAGCATTTGCGATCAAGTTGTTGTAGAGAGCACTTAAGTGAGTTGGACTTTATGGTTCCATCAGGGAGACTTGATTTTTCTCCGCGAAGGTGCATATGTCCTCATGCATGGTGGCATAGGCAGAGACTGCGGTGAGTTTTTTTATTATTTATCTAAAATATTGTGTTCGGTTATATATCTAGTTAAAATTAAATAACATATTTCGTCACGAGATGCTTGCATAACACAAAATACATACCTTTAGCCTTTAGGGCTCGAACAGAACTGAGTACGTACAATGAGTGCCAATAAGCCTTTGGTGTTCATGAATACTTAAGAAAATTGAGGTTCCACCAAAAAATCAATTGGCAATATAAGGAGTAGCTCAGCTTACTTATAAACCTATGCAAAGTCCCTCCTTCCAACAATGTGGGATTCACTCCAATCACGCCCCTCATGTGAGGTGAGTGGACAACATAAATCAAGTGACGTAGAGTGCGTGTGTTTGTTAATTGGGCTTCACATAGGGCAACATGCTCTGATACCATGAAGGAAGTTGAGAGGTTCTATCATAAAACCAATAAGCAATATGATAAGTAGTCCAACTTACTTATAAGTCTATGCAAGATCCATCTTTCCATTAGCGTGGAATTCATTCTCAACAAATACTCCAAGAGCCAGATTATCTCAAGGTGACCTTTGTTGATTAACCCGACAGCGAAAGTAAACACAATCTTAGTTGCAAAAGCTACGATGACAACCGCCAACATACGATCGATGGTCGTCCCACTTCTGAACTCATATTCTGCTATTTTCTCTAATTCATTATAATATGTGGATGTCACCTGTTACTTTCGTTAGCGATTTCACTATTATGTTTTATTTACTAATAATTTTTCCTGCTATTCATGAATATACCCAATAAAATGAAAATGAGATGTGTTTCGCTTCAAGACTTTTGTGGCTACGGTTCGAAATTCCTTCATATTACCATCCAGGTCTTCTAAACTGCCTTCTAGTTGTGAGTTTAGTAAGATAAGTTTTGTAAGTTCATTTTGTATTCATTTATCTTAATTTATATTCTGATTTGGTAGTCCGAGGATTACTTCAATGATGATGTTTTATCTTGTCAAATCTACATCTGGTGTGAACATTTTTTATTTGCTGTTTGTTAGTGATGTGTTGGATTTTAACCATGTTTAATTAATTGTTAATTTTAATTTGGCTTATTCATTTAAGTTATAGCCTATTCACTCCTCTTTAGATTAATTAATATTCATCCTAAAACTTCCAATTGGCACTAGGTCACAGTACGTAATTAGTGAGATATGTGGGACAACTAAGATGAATTGTGTTGTGGGCTCAATTCCTCATATACCGTACTTCGATGGTAATAACGATGAGTCTATGATGCGAGGAAGAAGGAAATGAAATCTTTTATATCAGCACTAAATGAAATCTTTTATGACATTTCACATGTTAAACTTAAATTTTAGGATCTATGTGTGTGTGTGTTCATGCATGACAATACATGTAAATTGTAAAATACAATTTATCAAACATTTAATTACTTTACTTTACAATTAATTGTTCTCGAGGTACAACAGAAGTGGAAGCTATGCATAACAAAATACAAGTCTAATTGCATAAGTAAACCTAATTTCTTGAACAAGGAAAACTACATATTACTTTGTAGGTAGGAAATAAAATACAATCCCAAATTTACCAATCTCAAATACTTTTTTATTTGAATAAACTTAATATAAGTCTAATTTTGTGAGTTATTATTGAGTTTAGTCCACTTTGTTGGGTTAGTTCCATTCACTGATTATCCATATTAGCTTTTTTGTTGTCATTTTTTATATTTTTATTTTTATTTATTTTAACAAACAATATTATTCACTTGGAAAAGGAGCACGGCTTTTTTCTAGAATTAGTGTTCGACCGCGGCTGCCCCCTTTTTTTCCGCACCAATCCTTATTTTTTACTTCAAGGGGTGAGGAGTGGGCTAAGTTTCAAAATGAGCTAGCAATAATATGGTTCAAATTCTCCTTTCACGAAAATCGAACCTAAGACCTCTCACTTATAAGTGAGGAAAAATACTACTAGATCATAGTACTGGCTGTTGTTATCTTTTTATTGAATTGTGATAAATGTCATCTCTTAATTATAGTTCATCTTTTACTCAATTTTAAGATTAAATATTGTTCTCCTTTTTCCTACTCCTAGTTTGTATCTCAATTTTTCTTCCACCTTCATCACATGTTAACTGCGGAAACTAATGTTTGTTCTAGGTACTATATATGAGCATATATACTAATATTGATTATAATTGTATGGAAGATGAAATTTCTTGAATCTATTTTCATGGATGATAGGTAGATTAATTTCTTTTTATTTTGTAGATACCTTTATCACAAGTTAAATGTATTTTATCAACCTATGGTATATGCATCATATATGATGACATATAAATTTCCTTTTAACTATTTTCCATGAAAGTGCCTTTTAACTATTTTCCATGAAAGTGGTTAGAATTTTTTATTTAAATATTCAAATTAAAAATTTGAGTAAAAATTCATAAATTAAGAAATTTAATTAAAGTTGAAAAGTAGAATTTTTTTTTTTTCTTTATCTGGATCAAAGTACCCCTTTTTGTTTCCTAATTCTCCAACACAAACTATTCCAAGATATTCCATTTTCTCCCTCATTTATAATCCAAATGGCTACCTTCTTGCACAATTAGAATGGATGTACTAGTTGTGAAGGTTGAAGATACCAATGCATCTCCAAGAACTCCAATGTCATTAGAGTCATCGTCATCCAGTAACGTTGTGCTGATGGCCTCTTGCATTTCTCCATGTCTTCTACCCACTATGAACATATCATATTCACCTTCCGTGGATTGTATTAGCGAGAGAATTTGTTCCCAACTCGTCACCCAATTCTCTACAAATTTTATGGAGGCATCATTCATTGACCTCAGCCTAAACTCATCCAAGAACAACTCGTCCAGTTTTTTTTCCCTCCCAATATTTGCCAGTGCCTTCAGAAACCCATCAGTACCATCATCATTATCATCAGAGCACGCTTTTGCTTCATTTTCACTCATAATGTTAAACGATATGACTGTTAGGTTAACCTTGGGATGTCCAGCCATCCGACCAACATACGCTAATGCCTCGCGGTCATCTACCCCTCCAAAGAAGAGCATGGAATAGCGGCATTGAGGGTAAGAGTAGTTGAATGCACCGAGGCCTCGATCCACAAGAACACCCACAGAGCACTGCGCATTTGCGATCAAGTTGTTGTTGAGCCTCCTTAGATGTGAGTTGTTTGGATCTGGTGCCACTCCTCCAACCAATATGGTGGATTTCTTGTGGAACGGGATGATGATTATGGCAACACGGTTCTCCTCGGCCAGGTTGCATATGTCCCGGTGCATCGTGGAGTATTGAGACACTGCCGTTAGTGTTTGCACCATGACATTTTCTCTATGTTTGGCATATGTTTCAAAGGCATTTGAAGGGGACGACGAGTTGTAGGGAAAGTGTACATCATTGGTCTTACAAGCACCGTGCACTACCAACATCGCCGAAGCATGCCCGGTTAGTTCGACAAGGTGGGCAGCAAGAACATGAAGAGGGGAGTTTTTGGTTGGATTAGAAGCCTCAAGGAGATTGATAATGCCTGACACATTGCTTGAGTTGTGAGCACATGCAAGGATTCGAAGCTCGTCGTTAGATCCTACGCTTGCTACGTTTCTCTGTTTGTATTGCACGAAAGGCCTAGCATTGGACTTGTATAGAAAGACTAAAAGCGGGCCAACTGTAAATGTCATTACCAAAATTGCCCACACCATTACTCCAAAGGTTTGTTTGTTCAACGCCTGGACGTGTACATATGTATACAGATACCACATATTAATAGTCATTCGTTCATAAATTATTCAAAAACTATACGTACGTATAAATTAACCGTGCATGTTGTACTAAAAATCAATGTCATGTATGAATAATTTAGGGAATAATTTGAAGTGAGCAATACCTAAGTTCCATCTCCAAAATAATTTTTCTTATTAACATTTCACATGCAGCAATTTATGTTTTATTTAGCACTACTTCACTTCTTAGTGTTAAAAAAATTTAAAATTTAATAGTTAACTTTTTTTAAAAATTAAAAATAAAAAGATAAAGTGGACAGATGAATCAATAGTTTTATCTGCATAATGTAGCTAGCCACGCATGCATACATGAGGTAATGCTCAAGAAATCAAATTTGAAGACAAAATTTGCAAATTAAATGATGTGTCACTAATAAAAATGAGGATGTTTATCAACGTTTAAGTAATAAATCAATCATCAACTTCCATATCATTTAGTTTCCAAAACTTTGTCTACAAATTTAGTCTCTCGAGCATTACCCAAAATCATATATTACCTTTACGTCCCGACCAGTGTTGAGTATGATAAGTGTAAATAAGCCTTTGGTGTTCATGAGCACTCCAAGAGCCAAACTATCCCGAAATGACATTTTGTTGATTAAGCCGGCAACCAAAGTGCTGACAGTCTTAGCTGCAAAAGCTAAGATGACAACCCCCACTACGCGATATATATCCGTCCCAGTTTTTTTCTCCGATGGATAAATGGAACTGAGAATATCCACGTAGTTGAGTCTTCCCCCATTGATACAGAAGTAGAGAGGCATTAGAATCCCAGGCACAAAACTTCCCACCTTCTTTTTAAGATTGTTTGAAACCTCTCCTCTAGGCATGATAGCTCCAAACATAAAAGACCCTACGATGGAATGGGATCCACATGCATCGGTAATGTACCCACAAAACACAACCCCCGCTAGAACAAAGCATTCAAATTGACTGTAGTCGCCATCCTCTGGTGTTCTTTCGCGAATTCGGTTAACAATCCATGACAGAAGAGGATGTACTACAAAAACGCATAGTCCTATAAAAAGCAAGGTGAGTCCCACCGCAACTGTCTGGAAGCTGTTGACTATGGCCATTACGAGCAGAAGAAGAAACCAGGAGCATAAGTCGGAGATAACAGAGGCAGATAACGCAAGTCCTCCGACATCAGAGTAGAGAAGTTTGAGGTCTGCGAGGATTTGGGCAAGGTCTGGGAAGTTAGTGGTGGCAAGAGCAACGCCCCAAAACCACGGGCCATCCTTAGTCGGAAGTTTTCCTCCATTGCCTTTAGTTTGCTCGGCAAAATCTTTGAGGAGTACATATCGACATAAGGCCCAGCCAACAAGGACGGAAAAGATAATGCCGGCGAGCGCAATGCTAATAGCCTTCTTCCCAGCTCGAAATATTGGTTTTAAATCGAGCTCTAAACCCACCAGGAACATGTGGTAAACGAGGGCCAAGTTTCCCATGGTCTCCATAATCTTCAAGGTACTATAAGGAAATACGGCTGGTACAACTTTACCCCAATTACTCGTACTCGTCGACATTCCACCCTGAAAATTTTAATTTGTAATGCACAATGCTAATAACAATTATTTTGCGATAAAAAAGAAGCCTATGTATTATTGGATCTCCATGATAAAGTCATCATGCAAGCCTCCAAATAAAAACATGTGTAGGCGAGAAATGGCACTTCTTGACGTGCAAAATGAATTTTATTTCTAAACCTTATAACACAAATCGACCACTCTTTAATACACACCTCACTGTGTGGAGCCACGAACAATTGTTCCGTATACTAAGTGTTATAATATAATTGGCTGAATATTTTTTTTTTTTTTAAGTTTTCAACCAACTGTATTATTACAAGAATTAGTAACAACAATTATCCTCTTCAACTAAGTCAATAAAAACAATTTTGCTCTCCAGCTAACATCAATACCACTTGCTAATATTTCCCTTGATTCATCTCTCCTTAAAATCATATAATGTTGATTGACCAAGTCCTAATATTAAAACTATTTTGATACATCATTTTTTTTGGGATTTTGCAAGTATAAGTTGACTACAAGTTTTGAGAGTTAAATTTTATAAAGGGCTTATAAGTCAAAGTCCCTTTCAAAAAAAAAAAAAAATTGAAATGTGTAAAAAGGATGCACTACTTGCAAGTTTTAATTTAATAATGAAGGAAAAAATAACAAGAGAGGAATCAGGAATGATGTACTACTTACAAGAATCTCAGCAATAATCCGTGGTTGGTGCAAGGGTTTGAAGACAAGCATAAAAATACGAGTGCTGAAGACTGCGATGCTCAGTTTTATAACAAGAACTGAAAGAGCTGACATGAAGGGGTTGTGTGCTCGCCATAGACCTGTTGGGGATATCGTTTTATTGAAGCATACCTCAATTAAATTTTTTGTGTTACTGGATATTACAAAATCTTCCCCACCAATTGTCCCATTCAACTTAAAAGCCATTTAGTATTTATTTCTCTAATCCCTGTGGCCTTTACCTAAAGAGAAATTAAGGCCCCCATCTCAGAGAGAAACCCTGATATATATACAATACAAACTTTCTTGCAAGTCGCAATGGCTAGGGATGGAGGAAAGGGAAGGCTCCCAAAGAAAACTGAAGGTTGATAAAGTGGTTTATAGTGTACGTAATGCACGCTGTAAAATTGTTGGGCTATTTACGTAGTCATTTCTAGTGTAGTTTTTTTTATTGGGTCGTTTTTAGTATGGTTGAACATCATTGGTCATCCTCACTCCTCTCTTCTATACAGTTTTATTTCACTCTTTTTTTCATTAATTATGTGTAACGAGGTATTTGTTGGTCTTATTCAGTACAACGGCTTCATATACTTACCCAAGTGACTGAACTAACCATAAACAGTTTGATATATTTTTCTATTTTTTCAATTATACTATGAACACTTCCATTTAAGAGATGAAAAAAATAACAGGCATCCAACTGAAAAATGGTAAACAGATTTTTAATAATTGATTGATTTGTATTTTATATTAATTGTGAACTGCCAAAGGACCGTTACATGACTAACCCTGGCAAACTGATTGCCTTGCACTATACCTCGGGAGGAAGATAGGGCACGGGGGGATATATTGTTTACGTCGACGGCAAGCCAGTGAGGGCTAACGAGTGCGAAGTGAGGTAAGGCATGGCAAAGACAGCGAGGCCTAACATGCAATGTAAAGTGTCATAGTTAATGGAGGCAGCGCATCACAGAGAAGTGTGCCTTGAGCGACATGCCAAGCGTGCAACAAGAATGTCATAAGCGTTTGCGCGACATCGTCAAAGCCTAATGCGGGAGTGTGTAGTGCCTCAAAACCACTCATGGAACAATACCAAGCTCTATTAGCAACATGATGTAATAATATCAAAACTCGAATAATACTCCCAATAGAACGTTAGACAAGTGGAAAGATAATCTATTGGAATCAATAAGGAACTGAAATTCAAGCTTAACAACATCATAGTTACTAAATACAAAATGCACTTTCATTATCACCACTGCCATGTCTTATGGCACACCAACTCCTCAACACTATATCACGTGTAAATGTGTAATGCATTTATAGCTGGTTTATATTTACCCCAATTACTCGTACTTCTTGTTGTCATTCCAGCCAGAAAATTCATATTAGTGAGCGATCGAGAAATCACTTCAAGACGTACAAACTGATTTTTTTTTTTTTTTGGTGAATTTAATAACAGCTCCTTAAAATAATTTCAAACACAGAATACCACTATGTAATTTATAAGGCACAAATCAACCTCTCTTTTATACACACTTCACTATGTGATTTCATGATATGAATCTCTCCTTCAAATATTCTCCATGTTAAAAATAAAAAAAATCAGCTAAATTAAAGTAGCTTAGCACAATGCTCTTGATTAATTAAAACGCGTGATTAATTATTATGAAATTACTCATGGATTAATAGTTACACTTGAATATCCTCTGTCGATTGAAAACCCACCAGCTACACTCAAGCATGCAAATGGCAGCAAGCGATGGAAGAGGAATATGATGCACTTCTTCATAATCAATTATGGACTCTCGTTAAACGCAAGGCCGACAGCTCCAATAAGCTCAACAAGGCTTGTCTCGTCGCCAAGGAGTTCAATCAACAAGCTGAGCTTGAATATGATGATACCTTTAGTCTCATCGTTAAACCAGGTCCTATTCGCACTATTCTTGCCTTAGCGGTTTCCCAAAATTGGCCATTGCAACAAGGAAGTTAGAAGCAACCATCTAGTTTTGTTGATCCCAAATGCTCCAAATATGTTTGCCACCTTCACAAGACTCTTTATGGCCTCAAACAAGCACCCCGCACTTGGTTTCAACCTTTAACCTCCTTCCTCTGTAGTCAAGGCCTTTTAAACAGCAAATCGGATGCACATGTGTTTGTTTACCACTCCTCTACATACTCTATGTTTTGGTATATTTTGATGACCTTATTTCACATGTTCAAACATTCACAGGTTCATTGATCAATTATGTACCACCTTTGCCAATCACACACTCAAAGTTAGGAGACCTCAATTTTTTTCTTGGAATGGGAGTTACTCGACAAGCCAGTTAGTTCTCTCTCTCAAACCCATTATGCCTTAAAGAAATTTAAGATGGATCTCTGCAAACCCAGCCCTACACCATTCCTATCCTCAATGCTTGTCTGCTCATGATAGTGATCCTATCTCGGATCTTGAAGCCTATTGAAGTATGGTTGGTTGGTGGCCTAAGTACCAGACTCTTAACACACCCTGACATTTCCTTTGTTGTTGATCAAGTTTGTCAGTGCATGCATAACCTCAACTCATCTTCAGGCGATCAAGCGAATCTCTCACTACATCAAAGGCATTGTTGAACATGGTCTCTGATGCTGACTTGACCGATTTCGTTAATCATCATTACGCAAGTGGTGCTTGCATTTTCCTTGGTTCCAATCGCTAAAAAGCAATCCATTGTGTCCCGCTCTAATTCCGAATTTAAATATCAAGCTCTTGCCACCACAACCGCTAAATTATGTAGTTTTGTTATCTCTTTCGTGAACTGGGCATTCTACTTCGTACGCCACCTTGAATTTTCGTAGACAATGTCTCTACTCTTCACGTGACAGCCAATTCTGTTTTTCATGCGTGTACTCATCAAACTCGACAAATCTCTTCTCATAATCAAATCGCTAATGTCTTCACAAAAGGATTTACCCGCGTACAGTTCTCTTTCTTTGTTTCCAAGCTTAATCTACATTTTGTTCCATTTCACTTGAAGGGGATGACAAGCAATGTATTAAAAGGCGGAGGTGTAGGCAAGGCGTTTCATGGATAGCCCCGCTTAGGCGTGAGGTTTGAGGCGAAGCCTAACAAGACCTAAATAACTTAATATATATAGTATAATACTTTGTAAAACAAATATAATTATAACTAAGCCAAAGATAATATCTTCTTCATTACTAAGTGTAGTTGTACTTGGAAATTATGTCATATAGTCTTAAAATGTTGTAATTATTTATTTTATTGTAAGCAATTTTAGTGAACTTCAAGAGAAATAAGGCTGAGTAGCCACAATTATAGGTAGTTTGAAAAGAAATAAAGATAGAATGTCGCAATTATAGGCAATTCAAAAGGAAATAAATGATAAGTGGAGCTATTATAGGGAATTTAAAATGAATAAAGATTGAGTGGAGCAATTATTATAGGGAATTTAAAGGAAATAATGGTTGAGTGGAGTAGTTACAAGAAATTTCAAGAGAAATAAATCTTGGCTAATCAAAATGCTAAGTGGCAGAATCTGAATAGGCAATAATTAACAAAAAACAAAAAAATAAAAAGAGTTAGAGTTAGACTTTGCCACTATGATTTGGAGAGAGAAACTTTCTCTCTTTCTTCCCTGAAATCAGAATAGCACATAGGGGAATGGCAAAAACAGAGGAACGGCAGAAATAAACTTGGATTTGGAAGGAAAAAACACCCGACCGAACGCTTGGGCATGCCTCAGCCGCCTAGGAGCACCCCGACGCCGCCTTACTCCTACCCCCCACAAAACAAAGGCGAAAACCCAGTAGCCCCACCTCCAAGAATGCATAGGCACACCCCGAGGCTAGTTTTTTTTTTTAAAACACTGATGACAAGATTATCCAATTTTCTGTTATATCTCCAATAGATCTACTATCAAACCGTGGTCGTAGCAACCTCTCCACATTAGGGAAGGGATCCTCTCCGGATCCCTTCCACCAAATCCACCAAGTCCACTCATTCGGACCCTTGAAATTTGATCCAATGGCTAAAAATAGGGGGGGCCCTTTAAAAGTTAAAATAACTTTAGCCCTTGGATCAAAGTTCAAGGGCCCGGATTGGTGGATTTGGTGGAATGGATTTGAAGAGGATCCCTTTCCTCCATATTGTTTTATATAAATTGTTAGATCCCACATCGCCCAGGAGAGAGGATCATGTATGCCTTATATGTACATGCCCACCTCCATATAGCACGAGGCCTTTTGGGAGCTCACTAGCTTTGGAGTTCATCAGAACTCTGAAGTTAAGCGAGTTCACGCGAGAGCAATCCCAAGATGGGTGACCCACAGGGAAGTTCTCATGTGAGTTCCCAAAAAAATAAATAAATAAATAAAACTATGAAGACGTGGTTGGGGCCCAAAGCGGACAACATTGTGCTACAGTAGAGTCGAGCCTAGGATGTGGTGGAGCCTGGGTCGGGATGTGACAATTTGGTATCAGAGCCAATCCCTGGCCAAAAGTGTGCCGACGAGGACGCCAGGCCTTAAGGGGGTGGATTGTTAGATCCCACATCGCCCAGGGGAGATAATCTTCTATGTCTTATCTATACATGCCCATCTCCACATATCACAAGGCCTTTTGGGAGCTTATTGGCTTCAGAGTTCATTAGGTGAGTTCGCGCAAGAGCAATCCCAATATGGGTGACCTACTGGGAAGTTCTTGTGTGAGTTCTCAGAAACTAAACCGTGAGGGTGTGGTCGGGACCCAAAATGGACAATATCGTGCTACAGCGAAATGGAGCCCGGGTCGGGATGTGAAATTTTTAGAAAGGGTCCATTCACACTACTTTGCCGTCAAAAGCTATCTAGACTAGCAAAGATAGAAACGCCACAATAATTGCCCCTAAGCACATAAAGGGCCCAATCAATAAAACATTAATATAACAATTAAATTTGGGAAATCAGATGTCGGAAATGAATTCAGGACGTCGAATTACCCTAAGAAGGGTCCCGGTTAAATTTTTGAAAAGTCAACAGGGGAATATTCCAGAGCATATACCATTGGGTCCGAAACTCGGTTGGGCCCAGGGTCTTGGATTTAAAGGGTTAAGGGTTTTGTTAATAGGTGGGTTGGGTTTGGGGAAAATGGCTTAAGGGGTTTTGGGTCAAAAGGTTTAAAGGGTTTGGGCTTTCAAGCCTAGCCCAAAGGCTTTTGGGTTTTAAAACAGAAAACTAAATAAATAGAAATAATTGGGTTGGGATTGGGTAATCCTGCCCAAGGCCTAGACTTAAAAGGATTGAGGGTAATTAGGCTAGGTCTCAGGCCAAATGGGTTTGGGTTTCAAGGCAAACGGGTTGAGTTGACTCATTTTCAGGCCATGAGGCTAAGCTTTTGGCCAGTTTTTGGGTTGATTTTCCAAGGCTCATAACTTCTTTGTTACTTATCCAAATCAAGTGATCCAAATGAAAGTTGTAGTACTCAACGAGATGAAGAGATTGATACCCAGCTAAATCGCCGTGGTTTGGCCAGAAAAAACCTCGAAAAAGGCAGTACTCGTCGGAAAACTAGGTTTTTGGCCAAAGGTTTGGGAAATTTTCAAAGCTTCGTAACTTCTTCGTTACTTAACCAAATTGAGTGATTCAAGCCAAAATGTAGTTAGGAATGTGGATAAGAGATTTATACCAAGTGGGGACTGAGCGGTGGCCGGAGTTGGCTGAAGAGGGCTTGAAAGATGGCCAAATGACCTCGTCCTGGAATTTCTAGATTTCTGGAAAATGCCCCTCGAGTTGTTTTTCATGCTAAAACCTTTACCAAAGCCATTTTAATCACTAACCAAGTAATTTAGACTATAAGGAAGGAAGATCAAAGGAGTCTCGAAGTTTACTTACGTCAGAAAATCCTCGAAAGTCACCAGAGTTAGTTAGGGGATTAAGCATCGTGACTGCCACGGTGGAGCACTCCCTTGGCTTAGGGTTTTTGATATCACAGTCCAGGTGTAGTGGTGATGGTTGTTGTTGGTGTGTGTGTGTGTGTGTTTTCGAGGAAGAGGGAAGGAGAGAGTTGCAGGGAGTCGAGAGGGAGAGATAAGGGATAGTGAGGGAAAAGAGAGAGAGATCGGGGGACACAGTGTGTGTGTGTTTTCGAGGAAGAGGGAAGGAGAGAGTTGCAAGGAGTCGAGAGGGAGAGATAAGGGATAGTGAGGGAAGAGAGAGAGAGATCGGGGGACACAAATTAGGGGGTGGGCCCCTTGAGCTCACCAACTAAGACCCAAAAACCATTTTTTAAAAGAAAAAGATCTGGCAGAAGGTGAAGTTTCACGAAAATACCCCCTTCGTTCCAATAAAATCGGGTCGGGTTGTTACAATCTACCCCCATTAAATAAAATTTCATCCGAAAATTTAAAATCACTTACTAAATTGAAATACTCAAAAATAGGAAGAAGAATATATATATAAAGAGAAATCAAGTCGGAGTGGGTTCATCAAAGAGAATATGCCACACCGTCGCGAGCGGGTTGCAAAATCCTCTATCATGCCTCCAAGCTCTTACTTTCTTCCCTATCAATGTAAAAGTAAAAACATACTTAAAGATATAAAGCTGAAAACATAAATTGACGTAAAGTAAAAAATAAGTACGCAAAATACTGTAGCGTCAAAATAAATATGCAATCACCTAAGTTAAAAAAAACTTGCACGGACTTAAAACTTAAAAATGGAAAAGGCTTCCCCCAAAACATTTGTAACGTCTAAAACAAATATATATATATATATATAACTATAATAAGAAAATTTAAAATACTTACTTTGAAAATCAAACCGAAAATGAAGGTGGGTCTTGCCCAAGAATTCGTAAGCTCACGTACTCCGAGAACATATGTGTCTTTGGGTCGAGTCCCAAGAATAACAATTTCGTGATAGCTATCGTAGACGGGTCTTCCTGCCCACTTGCTTGATGAACCCAACGAATAAGCCATCGATATCACAGTCGGCCGCCTGCGATATCAACCACTCATTTGTTGTCCCATTAAGCAAACAGTGATTTCTTGAGGATGCACGATCTCATATGTCATAAATTTGATCCTCCGAATACCAGTTCACAATATTCTCTGCCAACTAGTGTTGCATGTAGAACATTCTCGTACCATGTCGCAAAAAGTGCCATACCCAAACCGAACAAAACAAAAATTTTCATCATAATGACTTCATCCAGCACCAAGCACACCATCCACCTCAGTTCTTCCAAATGTGACCAACTACTCCAAAATTTTGTCAACAAAGAACCCACTTGAAAACTGTACCTTGAGATTCAAGAAAAGTGGCTACCATGTTAATAGCAAACTCAAAAGCTTGAGCCAAGTAAGCAGAAAACAAGAAGTCATCTTTCCCAACAAGCAGTATCTCTTGGGAATTGTTGTCGTGCTCAATCCACCTCTTCATTTTTGCTCAGAAGAAGATTTCTAGTCAAACAAGGTTAATGTTGCTAGAAAGAATAAGGACTCGCAAGTGATCAACCTAAGAGCCCCATGAGAGTACACACCTTTCGAGAGAAATGCAACTTCTAAATGTGCTAAAACCACAATATGAGTGAACACAACGCGCCTCCAAGGTCTAGGTAGTTCGTTCAGATGTCAAACTCGGAACTCAAGATGGAATTTAATCAGTAGATGTATATAAGAGGTGTGTTAAGGTTAGATAGTAGATACCCTTAAAATATTGGTAAATGAATTTATATACATATCATTGGAAAAGAACTACTAGAGTACGACATGATGTGATGAATTGCAGCAGGATAATGAATGGTAACCATTCAATTCAGCGTGAAGATAGTGATGTAATCTGCTGATCACCTACACTACAATCTTCATCAATCCCTTACCAAAAGACGGCTTAAACCTCATACCCACATGGAACTCTTTCTAGTAAGTCTGGTAAGCTTGTGAAAAGGTTATACTCCTAACAATCCCGTCTAAATCGATAAGAATTGGGCACACACTTCTGCCGAATCCATGGATCATGAATTTCTCACTGATTGAGCAAGAAACCATGTCGAGAAGGCTAAAAGAACACTCAAGAATTTGAGGGTCAAAACAAGTCCATTAAAATCTAGAGTACAAGATATTTGGTTTGAGGGAGAAACTATGCTGAGAACAAACGTTTTTTTTTTTATTTTTCCCTGTGTAAAATGTTCCGGCATGATCCAGTTCACATTGAGAAACAAACCAACGAAGGAAGGTGAAGTTGCAGAAATAGAAGTCACTATGTATGATTATTTGGTTAATCATCATAGTAAGGTTGACTGGTTTCTTAGCCAAAAAGAAAATAGGTCTAAGCTCAAGAATAGTTAAGAACTGCTAATAAGACGCAAAAGACATTTCGAAATTCTCAATACTTTGTGAGAGCCGTTTCAAAGATCAAAAATTAAACATAGAACCTCTGAATCAACAAAATGACGAAGAAGAAAGATATGAAGCAGCATGTGTATGCATGCAGTGACACGATTGGCTACCTTAAAGTGATGCCCTTGAGCAAACCAAAGCTCAATGAGTCCAAAGAAGTTTAGAGTAAAGCTCAAACTTCGTATAATGATGAATATGGTGGAGTTTCAAGCCATTACACTGAAAATTACAAGGCTAAATAGTTAGTACAAGAGCACTGATCAATTAGGCTACAAGCAAGAGGCTAAGTTCACCTCTACCAAAAAGTACATAGACAAGGAGCTAGGGTTTACCGCCGAGTACTAGACCCAGGTGAAGTTCAAGAAGTCTGTTTATCCAAATAAGACTGGATCTTCATCATCCAATTCCAACTACAACAACAAGAATCGTAACTCTTTTTGAAAATTGGTGATAATAGAGTCTGCTATCGAAGAGTCACCTAAGAAATTATCTAATTTAAATGAAGCCAATGCCCAAAGAACTTGGTGTGAAGCTGATGGTCAATGGTTAGGGAACTTGACTTTGTCGTTGGAGTAAGCAAGAAGGTAATCAATAAAATAATTGTCGAGAATTGTTCTAAAGATCCACATGAATTTCTTCAGTGGTAATGAGTCCGAGAACATTGATTTGCTCCCACCAACTACCACATATTAACTGTCATCATAACTAGCACTTACTCGCTTTCTCTAACACGCACTTCGAATGTTTCGAGTAGTTGTCACTAAGATATGACTCGGCCCGCCATTCCTAGGGAACGCATGTCGCAAAGTGATATCATTGCTTCAGGTTTCTAGTTGATCTTAACTAACTCGTACCGCCAAGATTCTTCCGTTTCCCAAGATTTTGATGTAAAGCCTACTCCGCCCGCAATTCCTAAGGCACGCATGTTGCAGAGTGGCATCGCCATTTCAAATCTACAGCTAGTCTTGACCAAACTTCCTCAAACTGAGATTTCTAAAACACGTCACTTCCAAGTAACACCGACTATGCCCGTCATTCCCCAGGGAATGCACGTCGCAGGGTATCGTCTTATATTGAAAGTCGTTCAACAAATCAAACATGTCACCGATGAGGCACAATCCCGACACGAGTTCTTCTCCTTCAATAGGATGTGACAATTCATAGCATGATGAAGATTGCGCAACTGTGCCAAAAGACAGCAATTCCGAAAGTCGTGACACCCAAATGATGTCATGACTGACACACTACTATAGTAAGAGAAGATCCTAAGTATGCTCTGAACAAACTAGGCTCTGATACCAATCTAACACGCCCCAACCCTGATATTCCCCGAATACCAGGGTAGGTATGTGCCGGCTGACATCCCAGGGTGATGAAAACCATTTATTGAATGCAAATGCTGAGAACAAGAAATAAATAAGACTTATAAATTTAAAATATAATGAATATGCATTTCAGTAATGTGTTCAAAGAACACATCTAATCTAAAACACTAAAAGAATTTATATAAAAATTGAATGAATAAAATAATGAGTCCTACACCAAGAGAACTCAAATATGCCTCTGCGGAAGTGTCTTAAAGCCGGGATTGTATACCTCAATTCTAGTCCTGAAGGGGGCGCAAAACAAACATGAGTGAACCAAGTTGATATATATATATATATATATAATAAAAATAGTTATCAACGTACAAACCCCAAGGTTTTATGAAAACACATATATCATGATAAAAATAGGTTTTTCCGAAACCTAGCATGTCGTGCAATATCTCAAAACATATCTTGCATATATTGTAATCACTAGTGAATGTCCAATATCCATCTAGGCCCCATGTCAGCTTCCCGTTTCTGTGCCAATTACCAGAGGTTAATCACCTTCAGGCCCCCGTGCTAGCTTCCCGTCCCTAGGCTAATTGCCAGAGGAAAAACCCTTCCGGCCCTATGGCAACACCATAACCGTCACCCGGGACGGAATCTATCCCTCGCCCGTAGTGGAATAGGGACCACTAGGTAAGTACAAAACCATTGAACATACATTTATTTGAAAGGCAATTTCATAGTATAAAGTCATCCATCATCTATACTATAAAGAGGTGTTCTAAACATGTTCTAAATAATATATTGTCATCCATCAGATATTCTATAAAGAACACAGGTTATAGGAAAAATAGTAGTAATTCAATCTAGCCTCAGTAAGCATGTTATCTCGTAAAACGTTTCATAAAACGTAATCATTAAATCATGTTTTTCATATATGCATTTCTGCTATTAAAACAAGCATTTTTAGAAGGGGTCCACTCACAATACTTCGCCATCGAAAGCTGTGCAGACTAGTGAAGATAGAAATACCACAATAATTGCCCCTAAGCACATAAAGGATCCAATTAATAAAACTCTAATATAACAATTGAATTTGGGAAAACGAACGTCAAAAACTTATTCAAGACGTCGAATTACCCTAAGAAGGTCCCAGTCAAATGTATGAAAGTCAACAAAAGTCAACAGAGGAATATTCCAGAGAATATTCCATTGGGTCCGAAACTGGGTTGGGACTAGGGTTATGGATTTAAAGGGTTAAGGGTTTTGTTAATAGGTGGGTTGGGTTTGGGGAAAATGGCTTAAGGGGGTTTGGGTCAAAAGGTTTAAAGGGTTTGGGCTTGAAAGCCGGCCCAAAGGCTTTTGGGTTTTAAAACAGAAAACTAAATAAAAGAAATAATTGGGGGTTTTAAAACAGAAAACTAAATAAATAGAAATAATTGGGTTGGGCTTGGGTAATCCGGCCCAAGGCCTAGACTTAAAAGGATTTGGGTTTGGGGTAATTGGGCTAAGTCTCAGCCCAAATGGGTTTGAGTTTTAAAGCAAACGGGTTGGGTTGATCCGTTTTCAGGCTGAGCTTTTGACCAGTTTCTAGATTGATTTCCAAGGCTCATAACTTCTTTGTTACTCATCCAAATCAAGTGATCCAATACATGAAAGTTGTATTACTCGACGAGATGAAAAGATTGATACCCTGCACGCCGGCCAAATCGCCGTTTGGTCAGAAAACGCCTCGAAATGGGGGGTGCTAGTCGGAAAATTGGATTTTTTGCCAAAAGTTTGGGAAATTTTCAGAGCTTCGTAACTTCTCCACTACTTAACCAAACTGAGTGATTAAAAAGCCAAAATGTAGTTAGGAATGTGGAGAAGAGATTCATACCAAGTGGGGACCGAGCAGTGGGATCCTCTCCGGATCTCTTCCACCAAATTCACCGAGTCCGCTTATTCAGGACCTTAAAATTTGATCCAACGGCTAAAAACAGGGGCTTCTTTAGAAGTTATAATAACTTTAGCCCTTGGATCAAATTTCAAGAGCTCGAATTGGTGAATTTGATAGATGGGATTAGGAAAGGATCCCCTTCCTCCATATTGTTTTATATAAATAATTATTAGTTATTAGATCCCACCAATCTCTCCATAATGTTTTATGTAAATAATTAATTGCCTGTTATATGCTGTATAAAGTCAAGTCAACTATCTGAGTGAATATATTTTGTATCAGAACAAATCATCGAATATTTTGCAATAACACACTCTTATTTCTCTGCTCTATATCCCTTCTGCCACTTTCTAATTCTCTATATTTTCGACTTCGTAAAACAAGAAATGGAGAAGTTACATTCAGTCATAGTATGTTGTAGGGTCTGTTTATTTTGCATTCGTTATTCACAGTTGTTTAATTGTTGAATCAAATTTATCATGTAAGCTCACTGGGTATATATCACAATCCAAATAACAAACAGATCTACAATTTTTAGGTTTCTGAGGAACAAGGAAAAAGCAATTCAAAGGGGGGAGAGAGAGAGGGAGTTGTGCTATGTATCGTGGGTTTTTGTACTTCAACTGAGCTCTGCTCCCACGACATAGTCCCATTCACTCCCTCAATCATGAATCATGAGCAAATTCACTTTTTTGCACAATTAAAATCGATGTACTAGCTGTGAAGGTTGAAGATACCAATGCCTCTCCAAGAACTCCAATGTCATTAGAGTCTTCATCATCCAGTATCGTTGTGGTGACCTCTTGAGGACACGGTTGTTCGAAGGGGAGAGCATTGTTGTGAACCGTAAGGAGGGATCGCTCAGTAGAAGAAATAAATAAGTAGTAGTGAAATGGGACTGATTGGTAAGGGATTTTTGGTTCATTGTAAGGGTTTTTTGTTTTGGGGTTCAATTGTAATAACGTAAGTGTCTAGGAGAGTCCATTTGATTAGTTAGTTGTTTCCAGCTGGCACACATGTATGGTGGCCAAGGAAAATTGTATGGGCATTGTTGAATTAATCAATAGAATATTCTTCCTTCCCTCCCGACCCTTTTCCTTACGTTCCATCGCCATAGCTGTCATTGCAGGTCTGGGTCCTATCAACCTCACCCACTGCCGACGAAGCGGCGATGCTTTTCTTTTCCGCTTCTTTGACTTCCCGGAAAGAGAATTTTCAGTTTGTTCCTAGGGAAAATTGGGATGGAAATTTGGAATTTGATCTTTCATTAGGATTTGAGGTCAATTGTTTTGTGGTTTGCAAGAACTCAGGGGACTCTACGCCTGGTTTTAATTTACTTTTTATTATTTATTTTTTAAAATTATTAAAAGTTAACAGAGTTATGTTAGGTACCATTTGGTACGTGGGACGGGACGAAATGAAGTGGGACGAGATGTTCCGTCTCACGTTTGGTGCGCCTAAAACGGGTGGAACAAGTTGTCTCACAGGACGAATTTTGGATGAATTTTGGTTCAGTCTCCCCCTGGAACGACTCTGTGTGTGTTTCTAACAAAAGCATCGCCAACGAAAATACTTATGAACAGAAGTACTTCCTTATCCTGAATACAGAGTCGTAAACCTAGCTCGCATGGAGTCTCCCTCATACTCATTATAATATTAATAACTTATGAGTCAGTCAATGGTGTTACTTGGAAACAAGAAGTTAGCAACAAGATAAGCAACACCACGTGCTTCTTGGCTATTTTTGTTCTGCTAGGATAGAAGTATAACAATTTTTTATGCCTTTAAGTAAGAGTAATACTAAGAAGATCAAATTTATAGATAAATTTTTGAAAATTAAAAGATATGGAAGTTAATGATTGGTTTATTACTTACACGTTTATAAACGTGTTTATTCTTATTGATGACACATCATTTAGTTTGTAAATTTAGTTTCCCTAGCATTACTCTTTAAGTAATATGCCAATTTCTAATAATCCAAAGTCTTTTTTTTATTCACACTGTAGTTTCTGCATATGTTAATCAACAATACAAATATGTTAAGACTTGTTGGCAACTTGACTTCCGAGAATTTTTTTTTTTTTTTTTTTTTTTTTAAGGTTTATGACAATGTTTTAATCCTATCAAGAAAACATTTAATTTCTGTGGTGCTATCCGCATATTTTTTATTTTTTATTTCTCACATACTCTTTGTTATTTTAAATTTTTTATTTTATTCAATCCGACATCTGAAAATTGAGAATGTATGGAAAGTAAAAAAATGTATGTGGATAGCACTTCTCCTAATTTTTTGTAATTTTAATTCTCATCACATGTACTCTGCTAGAAAAAATGTAATCTGCATTGTAATTAATCAATCTTTAAATCACAAAGAGTTGTATTAATGTAATTTTATGGCACTACATTTCAATTTCTTGTAGTGGTTACTATGTTGGAACATTGTCACTAGAAGGACTCACCATCGAACAATGCTGTACGTTTCGTGGGAGCGTATCGAAATTAGACGTCCGAACGGGCAAAATCCTGTGGCAGACCTTCATGTTGCCTGACAATTTCGGCAAGTTTAATGAGTATGCAGGAGCAGCAATATGGGGAAGCAGCCCTTCCATTGATGTCCCTCGGAACCTTGTCTTCGTTGCCACATCGAACCTGTACTCAGCTCCTCCGCGGATAATTGAATGCCAGGAGAAGGAAAACAATCAGATAGTACCTTCTCATCCAGAGGCCTGCATTGAGCCCGAAAACCACTCCGAATCCATGGTAGCTCTTGATTTGGACACTGGGAAAATCAAATGGTATAAGCAGCTAGGAGGCTATGATATATGGTTTGGAGCCTGCCATAGACATTTGGATCCACGGTGCCCACCTGGTCACTAAGATATGACTATGCCCGCCATTCCTAGGGAACGCATGTCGCAGAGTGATATCACTGTTTCAAGTTTCTAGTTGATCTTAACCAACTCGTACCGCCAAGATTCTTCCGTTTCCCAAGATTTTGTTGTAGAGCCTACTCCGCCCGCAATTCCTAGGAAACGCGTGTTGCAGAGTGGCATCGCCATTTCAGATCTACAGATAGTCTTGACCAAACTTCCTCACACTAAGATTTCTAAAACACGTCTCTTCCAAGTAACACCGACTATGCCCGCCATTCCCCAGGGAATGCACGTCGTAGGGTATCGTCTTATATTGAAAGTCGTTCAACAAATCAAACATGTCACTGATGAGGCACAATCCGGACACGAGTTCGTCTCCTTCAATAGGATGTGACAATTCATAGCATGATGAAGATTGCACAACCGTGCCAAAAGACAACAATTCCGAAAGTTGTGACACCCAAATGATGTCATGACTGACACACTACTATAGTAAGAGAAGATCCTAAGTATGCTCTAAACAAACCAAGCTCTGATACCAATCTAACATGCCCCGATCCTGATATTTCCCGAATACCAGTGTAGGTACATGCCAGCCGACATCCCAGGGTGATGAAAGTCATTTATTGAATGCAAATGCTGAGAACAAGAAATAAATAAGACTTATAAATTTAAAATATAATGAATATGCATTTCAATAACGTGTTCAAAGACACATCTAATCTAAAATACTAAAAGAATTTATATAAAAATTGAATGAATAAAATAATAAGTCCTACACCAAGAGGACTCAAATATGCCTCTGCGGAAGTGTCTTGAAGCCGGGATTGTATACCTCAATTCTAGTCCTGAAGGGGGTGCAAAACAAACATGAGTAAACCAAGTTGATATATATATATATATATAATAAAAACAGTTATCAACATACAAATCCCAAGGTTTTATGAAAACACATATATCATGATAAAAATAGGTTTTTCCGAAACCTAGCATGTCGTGCAATATCTCAAAACATATCTCGCACATATTGTACTCCAATTGGGCTCAAAACATATCTCAAAACCTAGTATGTCGTGCAATATCTCAAAACATATCTAGCATGTTGTGCAATATCTCAAAGCAATTCAAAGGGGGGAGAGAGAGGGAGAGTTGTGCTATGTATCGTGGGTTTTGGTACTCCAACTGGGCTCTGCTCCCACGACATAGTCCCATTCGTTCCCTCAATCATGAATCATGAGCAAATTCACTTTTTTGCACAATTAAAATCGATGTACTAGCTGTGAAGGTTGAAGATACCAATGCCTCTCCAAGAACTCCAATCTCATTAGAGTCTTCATCATCCAGTAACGTTGTGGTGACCTCTTGAGGACACGGTTGTTCGAAGGGGAGAGCATTGTTGTGAACTGTAAGGAGGGATCGCTCAGTAGAAGAAATAAATAAGTAGTAGTGAAATGGGACTGATTGGTAAGGGATTTTTGGTTCATTGTAAGGGTTTTTTGTTTTGGGGTTCAATTGTAATAACGTGTCTAGGAGAGTCCATTTGATTAGTTAGTTGTTTCCAGCTGGCACACATGTATGGTGGCCAAAGAAAATTGTATGGGCATTGTTGAATTAATCAATAGAATATTCTTCCTTCTCTCTCCCGACCCTTTTCCTTACGTTCCATCGCCATAGCTGTCATTGCCGGTTGAGACCATTGCAGGTCTGGGTCCTATCAACCTCACCCACCGCCGACGAAGCGGCGATGCTTTTCTTTTCCGCTTCTTTGACTTCCCGGAAAGAGAATTTTCAGTTTGTTCCTAGGGAAAATTGGGATGCAAATTTGGAATTTGATCTTTCATTAGGATTTGAGGTCAATTGTTTTGTGGTTTGCAAGAACTGATAGTAATTTCACGTCTAAAGGCTTTACGTCAGTACCTAGCTCATTTATCCATTCAAGTAAGCAGTAATAGACCTCAATGAACACTAATAGACCAAAACATCTCCACCCCTAACAAAAAATAGCCTAATCAATTTTATTAAAATATTATTAATTTTTATTATAAAATAATAATTTAGTTTTTAAATTTTTGACTTCTTTTCTCTGACACCTATCCCGTCTTCTTCTTCTTCTTGTTATTCTTCCCACTTTTCCCTGTTTTTTCTTCTCTCTATACACCATCTTCTTCTTCTTCTTGTTCTTCCTTTTTTTTTTCCTCTCTGTACACCACGTCGTCAAATCTAACCTATTCTGAACATGGACACTCACCATACTGGACCTGCCCACATCGTAAACCCCCAAAAATCAACACCTACATATTCAAAAATTCATCGAAAATATACAAAACAGAAAAAAAATTCCAGTTGCAGGAAGATCCGAGTTAATCAACCGATCGACGACGATCCGAGTTGCAGGAAGATCATGATTTAGAAGGGGGACATGGTGTTGAATATATGGATTTATCAAGGGAAGGGGGTTGATAGGGTTCCAGGGATTGGGATGTGTTCCAGGGATTAGGATAGGTTCCAAGGATCGGGATGGGGTTCCAGGAGTCGGATGGGGTTTTAGATGAGAGAGACTGTAGCCATGACATTAGCCAGGCGTCAGATGAGCCGTCTCCTTCCTTTGTCGATTTTAGGCTGACTTGTGGACTGGCTTGGGCTAGGTGTCAGTCTATTCCACGGGCTGGAGTTGATTGGCTGAGTCTCAGCTTGTTTTTTCCACCGGGTGCCGGCCTCTTTTGCTTCCGGTGGAAGTGCTCTGAGGGGACTCTACGCCTGGTTTTAATTTACTTTTTATTATTTATTTTTTTAAATTATTAAAAGTTAACAGAGTTATGTTAGGTACCATTTGGTATGTGGGACGAGACGAAATGAAGTGGGACGAGGTGTTCCGTCCTACGTTTGGTGCGCCTAAAAAGGGTGGAACGCGTTGTCCCGCTAGACGAATTTTGGGTGAATTTTGGTTCCGCCTCCCCCTTGGAACGACTCGTTCCACATCCGTGGAACACAAAATTATAACCATTTAAGACAAAAATACCCCTTATCTTTTTCAATATTTACACCATCCAAAAAACAAACCCTAAAATTCTATCTTCTTCGTTCCATCTTCTCTGCTTGCTGCTACCTTTTCCCGTAGCCTTCCTCCTCATCTTCTCCCGTAGCAGTTGCATCTCCAGGTTTGATCTTGATCTTCTTCGGTAGCTGCTGCATCACCAGGTTCGATCTCGATCTTCTCCCATAGCCGCTGCATCTCTAGGTTCGTTTTCTTGATTATTTCATGGAAAATTTCAATTTTCTGGGAAAATAGGATAACTATGAGAAAATAAGTTAGTTTTCTTGGTTTCTCTAGTTTAACTTTGTTTGGGAAAACAAACAAAGTCTGATTTTTAAGGTTTATTACGATTCTGGTTTGTAAAGATTAGATATGGTTCCAATATGTGCAATTTAGTGGGTTTGGTTGTGAGCTTGGCTTTATATGATGGAAAAAGCTGGTTCTTTCTGCATTTGGTGAACTGAAATGTTAATCAATTTGAAGCATTTTAATGGTTATTTTACTGATTATTGGTCAGTGTGTATAATTAAGCCTATTGTTTACAATTGGAGGAGGGTTAGTAACGCTCATCGTATATTTCCGTATGCTTGTTTTCAGACGTAGGGGATCTTTTCACATGTGTAGATGACTCGTTTGGTCAACTCGGGCATGGTGATTCCAGTCACAGCGCCGTCCTGTCAAAGTCTCCTTGTTGGTTGATAAGCATGTGGAGATAATAACATGCGGAATGCGCCATTGACTTGTTTTGCTGAAAGGTAGATTGTAAGGTTGATCTTGTATGTTTCTGGCAAACACAATTTTTTAAATGTAGTGAGGCTGATTTATGCGGATGTATATGTTTCGTTACATGCTTAAAGCTTTGGGTTTTTGTACTACAAGAAGTCATTCCCTTTAATCGATATAACCCATTTGTCGTAGTGTATGATGTTTTCTGCAATCAATATGCTGCATGTGTTTCAGGAGATGAAGTTTATGGATTTGGTTCTGGAAAACGTGATCAACTAGGTGTCTCTAAAGGTAAGATCAAATTAATTAGTCTTTCCTAAGCGAACTTACGGATTTGAAGGCTTGAAATTGCAAGCATCGTTGGAAATGGAGATCATAGTGCAGCATTGCACCAAACAACAAACGGAATAGGGGTAGGTTAGTCATTTAATCTTTTGGTTCTATTCCGTCCAGCACATACCAAACACAAAACGAAACAACCGTCCTGTTCCATCCTACGGGTGCGAAATATAACACGGAACCTCAGTTCTGTCCCGTCCTGTTCCGTCTCGTCTCGTCCTGTCCCGTCTGCGTACCAAACGGTACCTTATAGTCAAGTGGTAGTAGACGAGTCAAACAAATAAAGAATGAGACATGAATGGGACACCACTTTCAGGACAGCAGCCCCATAGCCCAGCGAGTGCAATGTACACCACAAAAAAATAAAAAACACAAAAAAAAAAAGTACTTTATTGACTAATACTTGATTAAGTAAGGTTCCCACTCTCAATCAGAATTGGCCTTTAACTCTTTTCTTTTTCTTTTTATTGGGTGCCACACAAACAACTCGAACTAGCACGTGAACCTCCCACAACAACCACAACCACGCTCCTCGTCGTCTGTTCTTGCAGAGGAGACTCGCTGAAATGGAAGCTTCCGTTGCTGCAAAATCGTTCATAAGAGTTGCTGCCATTTCTGGGTCTCTTCGTAAAGCTTCCTACAACCGCGGTCTCATTCGTTCTGGTCAGTTTCTCTTTCTCTCTCTGTGTATTTGCTAGCTTGGAGCTTGGATTAATTAGAAAAAATTGACACAGCTTTGGTTTTTTAGCGATCGAGATAAGTGAGGCAACGGTGGAGGGCGTGCAAATAGAGTACGTAGACATCTCGACGCTGCCACTGCTGAACACGGATCTGGAGGGAGACGGCACTTTTCCACCTGCCGTGGAAGCCTTTCGCCAGAAGATTCTGGAAGCTGATAGCATCCTCTTTGCTTCTCCTGAGTACAATTACTCCATCGCCGGTATATAATTCATTTTCTTTTGCTTTCCTTTTTCCTTTCATGTGTACAATTACTCCATAGCCGGTGTAATTCAAATCTTTTTTCTTTTTGCCCTTATCGATGGATTAGCACGAGGATGCTATTTGTAGTCATAATTATTTAAGAAAACTAATAAAAAAAAACTTGAAAATTTTAAGTTTTAAAGATAAGAATAAAATAAAGAAAGAAATGAATATTATCATGTTTGACTTTTTAGTGTAAAAATATGATTTTTCGTTAAAATAAATAGTACCACGAACATTTTGTTAAAATTTCCTTATTATTTTGTCGCACGCATATAGATGGCTAAAGTGTTGAAGTTGAATGAACTATTTTAGAGACGATGATAATAAACGGTTCTTTTTTTTTCCTTTTTTTTTTTTGGGTCAAAAAGAGTTCTAATTATGATAGCTGTATGTCACGTTAATGAGAATAAGGGGAGAAATTTTTTTGTGTGCCAAAAACACAATGAAGTATACTAAGTGTTATGATATGTTGTTTGGAAAACTTTTTTTCAAGTTTTCAATTAATTATATTATTAATATTTTGTACTAAATCGTGTGCCCGACATACTTAAAAATCTGTCGAATAAGGGAAGTATCATCCATTTGTAAATATAGTAATATACAAGATTGTAAAAGTTGCTAACACGCTGATGCTGCTCCACTGTTTCAACTTTGCGTGTAGCATATCTTTGCTTCGGATTAGTCACTTTCTTGTTTTTTTTTTTCTTTTTTTTTTTTTTTGACAAGATTAGTCAGTTTCTTGTTATTCTAATTGATTTTGTCTTATCATGTATCATCCATTTGTAAATATAGTAATATACAAGATTTTAAAAATTGCTAACAGATACTGATGCTGCTCCGCTGTTTCAACTATGTGTGTAGCATAAATCTATGCTTTGGATTAGTCACTTTCTTGTTTTTTTTTTTTGTCAAGATTAGTCACTTTCTTGTTTTTTTTGCCAAGATTATTCACTTTCTTGTTAGTCTAATTGATTTTATCTATCAATTAAAAAGAGGAAATTGGTTTAACCTATTTGTCATGTCGTTTAAAATGGAAATGCTGCTGATCTATGTTAGATAGGGATGTGCAAAAGAGAAAATGATTATCAGTAGGTCTTTGTTTTTTCCTTCTTTTGATCAAAGGAGGAGGGGATTCGTACGTATGACCTCATGGTTTATAAGCTAGTTTCCTCAACATCCTAACCTTTTTCTGCATTATCACCGTACCAGCACCTCTAAAGAATGCAATTGACTGGGCATCTAGACCGCCGAATGTTTGGGCTGACAAGGCTGCTGCAATTGTAAGTGCTGGAGGAGGCTTTGGCGGTGGACGATCCCAATATCATCTTCGCCAAGTTGGAGTGTTTCTTGACCTTCATTTCATTAACAAGCCCGAGTTTTTCTTGAATGCATTCCAGCCTCCTGCAAAGTTTGACGATGATGGAAACTTGATTGATGAACAGTCCAAGCAGAGGTTGAAGGAAGTTCTTTTAGCTTTGCAGTCAATGACTTTGAGACTTCAAAGAAAGTGAACAGAGGCGCTGTTTCCTGTTTCGAACTGCTAACTTCTAAGTCATTGCAGGTTCGAAACCAGAAACAGTCTCTTCATAAGCATGGTTAAGGCTGTGTACATCTGATTCTCTTTAAACTTGGCAATAGCAACGGCAATGGCTGTGTCGTTGCATATATTTCAGGGAGGATGCTGAAACTGTTTGTGATTCTCAGAATAAAGGAATTGTGTATTTCAGGCTCTGCTGGCATTGCTAGAGTTTGATGCTTTATGGTTTATGGCTATGTGATGTGGTTTATTTCTTTCTGCCTTGGGAGTGCCTTTGGTGTTGGAACTTAGACCTTGGTGATTTGTTTGTATTTTCTCACAATATCTAATGTGCTAATAAAATGTCATTCCTCCAAAATTTGGTATCTCATTTCCTCTTTTAAGTGGAACCCATATAATATTTTCACCCCCCTCGAATTAGTAAACAAGGGAATAACATGGAATGGGAATGGCTCTCATTCCTTGCATTCCTTTTCCCTATTTGTAAACGCACTATAAATGTCTCTGTTCTTTTTTTAATGTGTACATTTTATAAATTGACATGCTTTATTATTAAAAAAGTATGTTGTATGCATACAATTTGTTGTTGAAGTCTGAGAGACGGGTCGTGATTAACTACCGATCGTTTCAATACTGTGTTCACTTAACAACACGTGCAAAAAATGGATGTGAGGCTTTCTGTACAAGTTTTAATTTGTTTTGTAAGATAACCGATGTGGTTGACGTTATTACTTCATGGAAATTCTACCGTATGTTGCTGTTGAGGGTATATAGTTGGTCTTTTTTTTTTTTTGGTCTAATATAGCTATATATAATATAAAGAATTTAACAAGTTGCTGTAGCTTTGGAAAGTGCAACACAAACGATATTTATGCTGCAAATATTTAATTGAAATAAGGATAATACTTGCATTGTTTCATATGAAAATGCACACATCGCGTCCGATGCTAATAACGTGTCTTCTCAATTTAAATTTTAGGGAGATTATACTTCCGTAAAGACTCCATTGGCATATGACTTGGAATTATAATCACAAACATGTGTGGTGACAACGAAAATATATCCTACATTAACTAATAAAAGGAATATAGTCGTTGGGATATGAAGAAAAGTAATTTTATATTCTTTATAAGTGTAATTTTATATTTTTTTCGAAATGTCAATAGTAATTTTCTTAATGAATATAAACACGTTATAATATAAATGAATTAATAATACTGTATGACGATGTTATTGCCATACTAACTTTTTTATTTTGCCAAAAGGGTACGGTGTTAATTAATTATACACAATCTAGCATGAATTTCGTTACAGTTTTTCTTGAGGAAGAAAAATCTTCAAAAGGTCCAATAACTACAGAGGATCGAACTTCGATATGCTTAAAATCTAAAGCTCTGAAAGTAGAAAGTTTCCAATATACTTAGGACATGACTCGATATACCAAGTAGCATAATACAAATGATTATAAATAATACGTGAGTTATAATACTTGGTGTACAAAATCAACGAAAAATCTTACCTCTGAAAGGCCTAGACAAGCTATGAAATACATTGAGTGGAAGCTAATAGACCATCAAAAGCAGATAATGCTGCATCTTCACTTCTGACATATCTTAGCGTTTGACAACTTTGATCCTTTGTACCTTTGATTCTACTCAACCTTCCTCTCCTTTACAAAGTCATTGATTTGAGAGAGAGAGAGAGAGAGAGTATCGAGGTACAATTTCGCCTAATTAAGTAAATACACTTTTATGGTACGAGTATGCAATTGTGATAGCGTTTTATATCAATAATACAAAGATATATATTAGTTATCTTCACTCTTCTCCACATTATTCGCGCACTTAACACTAGCATCAAGTTCCTATCCTAACTAACGCCTGATACTCTGAGGAAGTGTATTTTTTTTGTATGTTATAAATGTCGAAATGAGTAGGTGGAAATTATGGCCGGCTTTCAAAAGTAAAAGACTGGTAATTGTAATGGTGAAGAGAAGGGATTTTCAGAGAAGTAAATGAGTTTCCGTATTCGGTGAAGCTCGTCAGCCTCACCTTTTCGTGTAACTTTGCTTTCAGATTCGCATTAACCATAGGATAATACTATGGAAATTGTTATTAGCACTTCAAAAATCTCAATTTACACTCCTTACAAGTGTATTTTCCTTTCTAAATATAGAAAGTTTGGAGGGCCAATAACAATTCCCTAATACTATTCATACCATGTTTTTATACCACATTTTCATATCATCTTAGGTGATATTTGATGTAGACAGCTACATAATTTGAAAAATTTGCAAAATCCAAGGAAATGAATGAGAAAGACTCCTCGTATACCACAATCATCATTTAATTAACTAGTTTTTCTTAATTATTAGTTTATTAAATAATGAACTAAATTTAAAAATTTGATTAATTCAAATGATGTGGTTGTCCACATCAAATGCCACCTAAGGTGGTATAAAAATGTGGTACAAAAATATGGTATGAATAGCATTACTCTTAACGATATAGTCTCCAAATTCCTTGTCTGCTCCCTAGCAAGCAAACCCTTCATGTCACTCTGTCGTTTGTTATAATGTACAATTGATGGAGGATGAAACTAATGTTATTTTAGTTGCGGGAAAATTGAAAGAAAGAAGCGTAATTTAATTAAAAAAAAGTGATTGAAGAATTGGTAATTCACGAGTTAAAAAATTATTTGTTGTTGCCCTATCTTAAAAGTGGATGTTTTAACTTTTCAAGTTGTTCGGATTATGCTACTCTCGTTTGGCGTCTCAATTTTGGGTTCGTAATATATGAATTCATAGAAAACCAACGAATTTTGGGTTCGTAATATATGAATTCATAGAAAACCAACGAGTTATGTCGTATAAAAGTATCTCCAAAAGAGATATCAATGCTTACATGGCAGTTATAACATTAAAAAAAACAATAGAATTAAGTCCAACCAAATTGTTTTAAATTTGTGTGGTTTGACATATTTCCTCTTGCTGTCAACGAATCTTGCATGTGGCACTATGATTTTTCGGAGTCGAAGTAAGACGAATCAGAATGTAGTACCTCAAAAGTCTAACCGTGGACTCAACAGCTTCCACAATGGAGCTGCACAGACGGATCAGTGATGCAACCATCATCTTGTTCCGGAGCAGTGGGTGAAGTCCAACAACTTCACTGAGATTGACCATGCTTGTTCCGCATGATACAAAGTTTGATCTAGAAAGGAATTAGCTAGTCTTTCTATATTATTGGAATCCTTACAATCCAAGGATTAGCGTGCGTTGTAAGTAATCCAACTTCTAAGAGGATGCAAATATCTACTCCTAGATATTCTTTGGGATTCTCCAAGTTTAATACGGATTCCATATATATCCTAAAAGATCTTTATCTCAATTTGTATAAATACATCCTTATAGGGTTCATCTCTGGTACACTTATTCCCTTTCCTATTGCTTGAGTCTCAAACATTTACTCACTAACTTAATCGTCAAAGCTTTTTGCAAGCATCCCCTCTCCCTCCCCCCTGCCCCCTAATCCTTGGCTACTTACTATTGTTTGTTCTTTTATAGGTTAAGATTTTGTGCATCTCCATCCTTCACGATAGTGCATGAATTTGGTTCCAACAATTAGTGCTTTCATTGAGAATGAACTCATATTCCCTTGACCAAATCACTCTACCACAACAATTAGTGCAGTAATTGGTTCCAACAATTAGTGCAGTAATTGGTTCCAACAATTACTGCTTGAGTCTCATATATGTGCTTTCTAACTTGACCGTTGAAGAGCCTTTGGCCGGCGCCCCTTTCCTCCAGTACTTCGCTGCTTACAGTTGTTTATTATTTTACAGGTAAACGAGTTTGTGCATCTCCACCTTTCACGGTGTGTGCAGATTTGGTTTCAACATCATTGATTTGATTAAATAAATAAGGGTAAATTTTTTATAAAATCAATAAAATGTTACTATATTAGCAATATATCAATCGTTTATTATAATTATAAATAGGTCAATGAGACTTTAATGTACGCTATACCACCTCAATCAAATAAAATTTACTAATTCATGCCACTACAGTTAGCAACGTGCAAATCTTTTATTTCGAATCAAGTCAATCACACACCTCCAACACTTCATAAATGGCTCCTACACTCAATATATTTTTTAGTCATATCCAAAAGAAATGGACCACTGATATATGGCTAATTTGTACCTTTGGCAAAATAATCTTTAAATAAAAACGGTTAATTAATACGAGGCATCGATTGCAATGTACACCAGGAAAAAAAAAAAAAAAAAAGTAATTTATTGACTTGTACTTGATTAAATAAGGTTCCCAATTCAATCAGAATTGTCCTTTAGCTCTTTTCTTTTTCTTTTTATTGGGCTCCACACAAACAACTCGAATTAGCACTTGAATCTCCCACAACAACCACAACCACAACCACACTCGTCGTCGTCTGTTCTTGCGGAGGAGACTCGCTGAAATGGAAGCTTCCGTTGCTGCAAGATCGCTCATAAGAGTTGCTGCCATTTCTGGGTCTCTTCGTAAAGCTTCCTACAACCGCGGTCTCATTCGTTCTGGTCAGTTTCTCTTTCTCTCTCTGTGAATCTGCTAGCTTGGAGCTTGGATTAATTAAAAGAAATTGACAGTTTTGGTTTTGTAGCGATCGAGATAAGTAAGGCGACGGTGGAGGGCGTGCAAATAGATTACGTAGACATCTCGCCGCTGCCACTGCTGAACACGGATCTGGAGAGAGACGGCACTTTTCCACCTGCCGTGGAAGCCTTTCGTCAGAAGATTCTGGAAGCTGATAGCATCCTCTTTGCTTCTCCTGAGTATAATTACTCCATCGCCGGTATATAATTCATTTTCTTTTGCTTTCCTTTTTCCTTTCATGTGCACAATTACTCCATAGCCGATATAATTCAAATCTTCTTTCTTTTTGCCCTTATCGATGGATTAACACGAGGATGCTGTTTGTAGTCATAATTATTTTGTCCCACGCATATAGATGGCTAAAGTGTTTTAAGTTGAATGAACTATTTTAGAGACGATGATAATAAACGGTTCTTTTTTTATTTTTTATTTATTTTTTGGGTCAAAAAGAGTTCTAATTATGATAACTGTATGTCACGTTAAAGGGAAGGAGGACCTTTCTTCTTAATGAGAGAATAAGGGGGGAAATTTTTCTGTGCGTCAAAAACATAACACATTATACTAAGTGTTATAATATATTAGTTGGAAAACTTGTTTTTAAGTTTCCAACTAATTATATTATTAACATTTTGTACCAGTGTGCCCGGCGCACTTAAAAATCTCTCGAAAAAGGGAATTATCATCCATTTGTAAATATAGTAATATACAAGATTGTAAAAATTGCTAACAGACACTGGTGCTGCTCCACTGTTTCAACTATGCGTGTGGTATATATATTTGCTTCGGATTAGTCACTTTCTTGATTTTTTTGTCAAGATTATTCACTTGTTATTCTAATTGATTTTGTCTTATCAAGTATCATCCATTTGTAAATATAGTAATAGACAAGATTGTAAAAATTGCTAACAGATACTGATGCTGCTCCACTGTTTTAACCATGTGTGTAGCATAAATCTTCGCTTTGGATTAGTCACTTTCTTGTTTTTTTTTTTTTTGTCAAGATCATTCACTTTCTTGTTAGTCTAATTGATTTTATCTATCAATTGAAAAGAGGAAATTGGTTTAACCTATTTGTCATGTCGTTTAAAATGGAAATGCTGCTGATCTGTTAGATAGGGATGTGCAAAAGTGAAAATGATTATCAGTAGGTCTTTATTTTTTTCCTTCTTTTGATCAAAGGAGGAGGGGATTCGTACGTATGACCTCATGGTTTATACGCTAGTTTCCTCAACATCCTAACCTTTTATTGCATTACCACTGTACCAGCACCTCTAAAAAATGCAATTGACTGGGCATCTAGACCGCCGAATGTTTGGGCTGACAAGGCTGCTGCAATTGTAAGTGCTGGAGGAGGCTTTGGTGGTGGACGATCCCAATATCATCTTCGCCAAGTTGGAGTGTTTCTTGACCTTCATTTCATTAACAAGCCCGAGTTTTTCTTGAATGCATTCCAGCCTCCTGCAAAGTTTGACGGTGATGGAAACTTGATTGATGAACAGTCCAAGCAGAGGTTGAAGGAAGTTCTTTTAGCTTTGCAGTCAATGACTTTGAGACTTCAAAGAAAGTGAAGAGAGGCACTGTTTCCTGTTTCGAACTGCTAACTTCTAGGTCATTGCAGGTTCGAAACCAGAAACAGTCTCTTCATAAGCATGGTTAAGGCTGTGTACATCTGATTCTGTTTAAGCTTGGCAATATCAACGGCAATGGCGGTGTCGTTGCATATATTTCAGGGAAGATGCTGAAACTGTATGTGATTCTCAGAATAAAGGAATTGTGTATTTCAGGCTCTGCTGGCATTGCTAGAGTTTGATGCTTTATAGTTTATGGCTATGTGATGTGGTTTATTTCTTTCTGCCTTGGGAGTGCCTTTGGTGTTGGAACTTAGACCTTGGTGATTTGTTTGTATTTTCTCACAATATATAATGTGCTAATAAAATGTCATTCCTCCAAAATTTGGTATCTCATTTCCCCTTTCAAGTGGAACCCATATATTTTCATCCCCCTCGAATTAGTAAACGAGGAATAACATGGAATGGGAATGGCTCTCGTTCCTTGCATTCCTTTTCCCTATTTGTAAACACACTATAAACGTCTCTTGTATTTTTAATGTCTACATTTGGAAAATTGACATGCTTTATTATTAAAAAAGTATGTTGTATGCATACAATTTTTTGTTAAGTTTGAGAGACGAACCATGATTAACCACTAATCGCTTCAATACTATGTTCATTTAACACGTGCAAACAATGAGTATGAGGTTTTTTGTACAAGTTTTAATTTGTTTTGTAAGATAATCGATGTAGTTTTATTACTTCATGGAAATTCTACTGTATGTTGTTGTTGAGGGTATGTAGTTGGTTTTTTTTTTTTTTTCCTTGGATCTGATATAGCTATAAAATATAAAGAATTTAACAAGTTCCTGTAGCTTTGGATGGTGCAACAGAAACGATATTTAGGTTGAAAATATTTAATTGAAATAGAATAATTCTTGCATTGTTTCATATGAAAATGCACACATCTCGTCCTATGCCAAAACGTGTCTTTTCAGTATAAATTTTAGGAAGATTATAATTCCCGTAGAGACTCCATTGGCATAGGACTTGGAATTATAATCACAAACATGTGTGGTCATCAAGATTCTAAAAAACGTCAGGCGCTAGTCGAACGGCAGGCTGAGATTTAGCGCCTAAACGGTTAGGCAGGGCCTAGGCGGCCTTGGTTGGGCGCCTAGGTGGATTTATGTAATTTTATTATCTATCTTGTAAATAAGTACCCATTTACACCTAAAAAAAACTAGGCAGATTTATGTAATTTTATTATATATCTTGTAAATAAATGCCTATTTACACCTAAAAAAACCTATACTTGTATGGATAATAAAATAATAATAATATGCAAAAATAGAAGTAGAATAATACACAAAGTATATACATCCAAAAAGTTCAATATTTTTAAAAAATAAGCATATAATCATAATGAGGAGGATTCTTGAATAATAGACTAAATTCTTCTTGTTCATGATCCTTGCATTAGATTGGACATAGACTAAATTATTTAACCTTGTTGTATCTAGTTTATTTCTTTTCTTTGTATGTATCCCCTCAAAAGTGCTCCAATTCGTTTCACTATTGGATGAACTTGTAGTAAATCCATCATTTGCAAATTAGGTACACTATTTCCATAAGTATACCACCATGAAACCAAAAAAAGAAAAAAAGCACACAATTAATAAAAAATAAAAAAATAAAAACCGCCTAGGATCTCCTAGCTCCATACCGATTTTTCAAAACGATTTTGTGGAGCCTAAAATAATCCCAAAAATTCTAAAGGCGACACATGGACTTTTGCTCAAGATAAACAAGATTGCCCTCAATAAATGGGCAGGTTTCTCAGATGCTCCCACAAGCAGTTCTCACCCCTGAAGGTCCCAACAGTTGAATACGAATGCGCACAGCTCATCTGCCCTTTACAAGGAAAAGTCAAAGCATTAAAGACAAAAATTAATTACCCAAATCCTATCTTTAATACATTCCTACTTGAAGATTGACTTCAATCAAGTAAGTAATCCCAATTTAAATCAATTAGGGATAATTACTCCATTATCTCAAGATATTATTTCCTATTTAATATCTTGAGAATATTTCTCGAAATACCTTGGCCAATAGGATGCCGCCATGTGTAGGGCAAAATCCTAACACCATGGCCGACCATGTCCCTATAAATACCCCATATTCTACCAATTTTCAGAGGCTTTTGCTACCCTAAAAAAGCCCTCAACACTTTATTCTCCTTAAAGAAACAGACTTAGGCATCGAAGATCCATGAAGCTTAGGTCTTTGATCAAAGGTGTTGATTGTTTTGCAGGTGCATTTTCGGCAAGACTGAAGACGGTGAAAATTTGCATCAACAATTGGTGTTTTCATTGAGAGCTGATTCAAATACTTGAAGAAACCTCTTGCATTTGGTTTCTTGAATTTTCTGTTACGTTGAATTTTCTAATTCAAATTGGTGTTTTCCTAGAAAAATTTATTGATCAATACCGAGGGAAAGGATACAATGTTAGGAAATTCAGAAACCACGATGAACGGAACTCAGTACGTATAAGGATTTGGACCAGAGAATGGAGATGAGGACATAGCCCCACGACAGAGATCCTCAAGGCTCAATGCGACGGTAGGAAGAGCCACATCGCCGCAAAGCTGCATCACCATGACTGCTATGACCGAGCAGCCACGACAAGTCCACTAGACCATGGCCCAAGTTCACACGCCACTGCCTTTGCAGCGGCCCAAACGCAAAACCCTAGGCAGAAGGCCCAGGTCCAACTGGTGGTCCACATGCAAGAGGCTCAAAGCTTGGCAGCTGCCGCAACAGGCCCAGAGTAAGAGGCACAGCCCACTGCAATAGCCCTAGCTACCATCCAACGAGCCCAAACGTTACAGGCCCAAACCCATGCCTACGAAAACCCAGAAGAGCTAGCCCAGCCAGCAGGAGCAGCCTACGGGCAAACGACCCAAACTTTAGCTCACTGTTAGCTGAGCCCAGCCAGCTGCTAACCGAGCCCAAGCCCAAGCCCTCAAAGAGCTAGTGTTGGCCTAACGTGTAGCACAGGCTTAGGGCAAGCCCAGCGTACCCCTACACATGTGCCGACCACCCAGCCGGGTTGGTCTGCCCCACGACCCCTTCCGACTACTCGGCCCGCAACCCAATCCAACTCAAGGCCACTTCCGGTAATCCAGATTCCGACTACCGGTCCTACAATCGAATCAACGTTTTTTTCACAACACTTTTCTGCATGAATGCCTACTCTGGGCTCAAGCTTTGTACCTGGAATCTATTACACTTCCACCATACATGAAGACGCCAATTATCCAGACTTTTCCAATCCAAATGGCGAGCACCATCTGTCCCAGCAGGTCGCTAATTTGACGAGCGCCTTCGCGCAGCAGGCCATCTTGGTGAACCAACTTGTCAAGCATATTGAGATGCACCGCACCCCAGACGAAGTGTCCTGAAGTAAGGCAAGGGCGGAGAAACGTGACTCATTCCAGCGATGACCTGGCAAAGAACCGCTCAGCCTGCCACAAACTGTGAGTTCGAGTAGTGTGCACTCTCGTTTGGGCCTTCAGGGAAACGTCTTATCCCACCTAAATGCGTAGAGAAGCGTTCATTTCTGACTCGGCTCATGAGTTAATATGGATTCGAGGTTGGGTCCACACTCCGATGAGCACTCAGGACATTCCAAGAGAAGCGTCCACATGAGGCTAGGCCCACAATGAGACCTCTTGCGAGGCACCAAAGTAGGCAGCCACATGACGGACAGATGAGAGAATGAGAGCAGTCTAGCTCAAGTTCCATTGGCAGCCCTCGCTAAGCGCAATCACAATCGCGGCATAGGATGAACTACGTGTACCATGACAGCAGCACAGGCGAAGCAAAACATGTCGAAGAGCATTATAAACTAGCAAGTTGACACCCGGGGTCAGCTGAAGGCTCCGCTACCTTCACGAGGCTTAAATCTAAGATAAAGTACAAAGGCTTATAGCAGAGCAGGTGCGTAAATTCCAGCGCGTTGATACTATCGACGATGTCTTTCATAGAGATATGGCCAACGTGAGCAGATTATTATTCACAGACGAGATCGATCAAACAGAGCCACCACAGAAGTTCAGTTCGCCACATTTCACCTTGTTTAAAGGAGATAAAGATCCAAACATACATCTGATGCACTTCCGAAGTGCCATAACACTCTAAGCCAACAAAGACGCTCTCATATGCAAAATCTTTGCCATGACGCTCCAAGGCGAGGCACAAAACTAGTTCCACACCCTGCCACTACGCTCAATCTGAAACTTTAGCGAACTTTCCTTGGTTTTCACTAAGGAATATTCGTCCTACCACTCGATCAAGAAGAAGTCTGACCACTTCTTCAACATGAAGAAGGCCCTAAATGAGTCGCTTTGTACATATGTCAAAAGCTTCAAGGCAGAAAAGGTAAAAATCGTCGGATGCAATGATAGCATCACATTCTCAACACTCTGAAATGGGCTCTCAACAGATTACCCACTCTTTGAAGAATTGATCATGGGTGAGAACTTGACCCGGGCAGAATTGATCATGGGTGAGAACTTGACCCTGGCAAACTCTTATGCTTTGGTAGAAAAGCATTCCCTCTGGGATGAGGAAAACTGTTCCCAGAAGCTGCTTGAGTAGCCGTGCAAAGACGCAGAACCGACTTAGAAGAAGACGTGCAATAAACTGCTTAACAATAAAAACAAGCCAGGGAGCAGACGTAGGAACCAATCCTTGATGAAGGGAGTCACGATGCCCAAAATGTACACCAAGTTCTCAGTCCCAATCAACCAGATCCTTCACGACCTCAAGGACAAGTCGTCATCGCCTATAAAAAAGGACACCTCCAAGATGGACCAGACAAAGTACTGGGCATTCCACATAGGTCCCGGGCACACAACCAACGATTGCACTACATGGAAGAAGTACCTTGAACAGCTCATGAAGGAAGGCAAATGCGACCAGTATGTCGATAGACCAGCTGCTCGTCCAAGGCAAGAAACAGATGCCGATGCCAAACCCCCAGCCAATACGATCCGAACTAACTGAATCTTTGCCGAGTCTGAGCATCTGGGGGCCACCAACAGTTCTAAGAAAAGGAAAACCCAGCAAGTGAGATCGGTCTTCCAGGTTCAAACCATAAATGTTGTACTTGGACCAATTGTCAGTTTAACCAAGCAGGACACTGAAGAAGTAGATTTTCCCCACGATAACGCCCTGGTGATTTCTGTTCAACTGGCCCACGCCATCATTGACAGAGTTATGGTGGACAATGGCAGCGTAATCAATATCCTACAACTATTAATCGTCCAAAAAATGGGCCTGGAAAGCACAATAAAACGCAAAGAAGAGGTCTTGACCAGATTCAACAGGCTCACCTCAACTTCCATTGGCACCATCACACTCGACGTGACTAGGCCAGAGAGCTCAAAGACGACCAGGCCATGTCTCAATGATGCACTGTATAAGTTCTTAAGGAGTCGAAGAAGAAGTCTTTCTCAAGGAGTCAAAGAAAAAGTCTTTCGCCCTAGTAGTAGCAGCTGAAATGTAGGAAGACGATTCTACCTTCACCAAATAGCAATCACAGAAGACGGGTTAAGAAAGTGGCATCAAGGTCGACAATGCCCTGGAAGATGAATCAGGATGGAAACCTGAAGTGGACGTTGAAGAATTATTTTTAACCCCTACCAGCTGAAAAAAATGGCTAGGATCAGCTCACATTTGAGCCCAACGGAAAAGGAAAAACTCATGGGTAAATCATGACATCTTCGCATGGTCACTCTTTGACATGCCCGGTATTGATCCAGCAATAGCTTGTCACAAGCTGGATGTCAATCCTACTACCAAACATGTGATCCAAAAAAGGTGACATTTCATGCCCGAGCGAGTAGCGATTATCGAGGCAGAGATCGACAAGTTACTGGATGTCGGTTTCATTGAGGAAGTGGCACACTCAGCATGACTGGCTAATGTAGTGCTATTGGAGAAAAAGACAAGGGAAAATGAAGAGTATACATGGGTTACACTGACCTTAACAAGGCATGCCCTAAAGATAATTACCCGGTTCCCTGAATTGACCTGCTCGTTGACTCAACATCCAGGAACCAGCTGCTCAGCTTCTTGGACACATACTCAAGCTACAATCAGATTGTCATGTATGAGCTTGACAAGGAAAAAACCGCATTCATGATCGAGCGAGGCACATACTGCTACAAGGTTATGCTCTTTGGCCTCAAGAACGCAAGAACAACCTACCAACGACTTATAAACACGATGTTCAAGAAGTAGTTTGGAGTCACCATGGAAGTCCACGTCGATGACATGGTTTAGGGTTTAGGCAAGCATCAGTCAAACCACATTTGCAACTTGGCAGAGACTTTCAACATCCTCCAAGAATACAAAATGAAGCTCAACCCGGCCAAGTGCACTTTTGACGTCTCTTTAGGCCGATTCTTAGGGTAACTTGCAATCCAGCGAGGAATCGAGGTTCACCTAAGGTAGATCAAAGCGATCATAGACATGAAGTCTCCCACAGCTGTAACAATCCGTCCAGGGATTTACGGCACAAAAAAGGTATTTTTATAATTTCACTATGTTTGGGGTACTATCCTTTAAAAATTGTTTTTGGATCTTAGTTTGTGTGCCAAAGGGGCCCATAGCTTTTGGGTTTGTCTCCCAGTCCTAATCACTCTCCCTCACATCTCCCTCTCATAACTCTCTCTCCCTCTCAGCTCTCTCTATCTTAATCCCCTCCAAAGGTTTTTCTCACCAACAAACAACACTAGAATAACATCAATATCTCTATTAACACCCTAGTGAGCTTAGAATCGAAAGAGAACACCCCGAATCCCTCCATTTCTCTCTGCCTACACTGTTCACCAAAGTTCTCCGGCGAGTTTCCTCCTCTTCCGGTGAAGGTAATCCTTGAATCTCATTCAAAAGTTGTAGATCATGTCTTATTGTATGTTTGGTAGTGTTTTTAAGAAGTGTTATCGATGTTTGGACATAGGAACCTCATGAGGGAAAACTTCCCCAGTTTTCTAACCAGCATCGCCTTTTTTGAGGAAATTTCTAGCCCAATCATGGTGAGTTGGTCAGCGTGCAAGGTATCAATCTTTTCATCTTGCTGAGTACTACAACTTTCCTTTTTGAATCACCCAATTTTGTTGAGTATTGAAGAAGTTATATCCATTTGAATCTTACCCAGTTTCGATGACCTCCGAGGCTTTCAAGGCATTTTCCAGCCAAACCATGATGAGTTAGATGTCGTATGAGGTATTATTCTCTTTATCTCATCGAGAGCTATGATTTTCGTTTTTGAATCACATGATTTTGTTGAGTATTGACAAAGTTAAGAGCGTTTAAAGTTTGTCTAATTTCCGGTCGAATTCTGGCCTTCTCTTTCGAATGGGTCTAGCGACCCACAATTGGAACTTAGGCTGGGCTTTTAAGCCCCAAAACCCACTCGAACTAGGCCTATGGACCGAACAAATTAGCACATTTGGCCGGTTGAAAAACTAACCCAACCCTTATTTTTCTTTTGTTTTTATTTTTGGTGTGTTAAATTAAAGGCCTTGGGCCTTACCTGTGAAGGCCCTAAACCCAAATCCAATTTCCCATTTTTATTTCCTAGGGGCCTTTGGGCCGGCCTATGATCCCAACCCAGTTTCAAACCCAAACCCCTTAGCCCTTAGCCTAAACCCATTAACCAATTATCCTAGGGCCTAACCCCCTAACCTAAACCCAACCCAACTAAAAGTCTAAGCCCAAACCCAATTAACCTGTGACCCGGGTTGACCTGACTCGTTGACCAACCCCGACCCATCGACTTTAACTGATCGTTAACTTTGACTTTGACTGATCAAAGGTCAATGTTGACTTTAAGGTTAACTTTTTGCGTTTTCGTTCGAGACCTCTCTTAGGCTAATTTCGACATCCTGGACCTGTTTCAAAAGTCCGTTTTCCCAAATTCAGTTGTTTGAGTAGAGTTTGACTAAATGTAAATGTGCTTAGGGGCAATTAATTGTGGTGTTTTCTTCTTCGCTAGTTGCATGGCTCTTCAACAGCTAAGTATTGTGAGCGGACCCCTTCTAAAAATGCATGTTTTGATAGTAGAAATGCATAATTGAAAAGTATGATTTGATGACTATGTTTTATGAAACATTTTATGAGATAACATGTTTACTGAGACTAGTTTAAATTATTAGTATTTTTCTTATAACCCGTGTTCTTATAGAATATTTGATGGATTACGATATGATAGTTAGAACATGTTTAGAACACCTCTTTATAATATAGATGATGGATGACTTTATACTATGAAGTTGCTTTTCAATATATGTATGTTCAATGGTTTTGTACTTACCTAGTGGTCCTTATTCTGCTACGGGACGTATAGATAGATTCTGATCTGCCCCAAACGATGGTTTCGTGTTGGCATAGGGCTTGGAGTGTGTTTTCTCTGGCTATTAGCACAGGGACGGGGAGCTGGCATGGGGCCTGAGGGTTATCGGACATTCACTAGTGATTATTATATATACAAGTTATGATTTAAGACATTGCACAACATGCTAGGTTTCGGAAAACCTATGTTTATCATGATATATGTGTTTTTATAAAACCTGGGGGTTAGTACGTTGATAACTATTTTATTATATATATATATATATATCAACTTGGCCCACTCATATTTGTTTTGCGCCCCCTTCCGGACTTAGAATTGAGGCTTACAATCCCGGCATCAAGGCACTACCGCATCGGCATCTTCGAGTCCTTTCGGTATAGGACCCATTCTTTTATTCATTCAATTTTATATTATTTCTTTTAGTGTTCTAGTTAGTTGTATGCTTTGAACACGTTCCTTAAATGCATATTCATTATTCATTTATATTTATAAGCCTTATCTACCCTTTGTTTTCAGCATTTGCACTCAATAAATGACTTTCGTCACCCTCGGGTGTTGGCCAGCACGTGCTTATCCTAATATTCAGGGAATATCGGGATTGGGGCGTGTCAGCGACACTTAACTGTTTCCTCTCGCAATCCACTAACCGATGTAAGCCCTTCTTCAAGTCAATCAAAAAGGGGCAAAAGGATAAATGGGATGATGAATGCGAGAAAGCATTTCAGGACCTGAAGCAGTACCTGACATCACCTACACTACTATCCAAGCCGGAAGCAGCAAAGAACCTGTATATCTATCTGGCGGTATCAGAAGTAGCAGTAAGCTCTGCCCTCATACAAGAAGAGCTAAGGGCCAACTGCCTATATTCTATACATCCAAAACTCTTCTCGATGCAAAAACCATATACCCAAAGATTGAAAAGCTAATTTTGGCACTAGTTGTTACAACTCGGAAACTCAGACCCTACTTTCAAGGGCATCCGGTCATCGTCATGACCCAATACCCACTGCGATCAGTTTTGCATAGTCCAGATGCTTCTCAACTAGTGATGAAATGGGTGCTGGGACTGGGAAAATATGACTTAGCATACCAACCCCGCACGGCGATAAAGACCCAGGAATTAGCGGACTTTATAGTAGAATTCACCCTAAGTCTAAAAGATGCAGCAAGCTTGAAAATGCCCCGGAAGCCGCTGAGCATACCATAGCCATACCAGCCCCACATGCTGGAAATTTCTGCATTTGCACATCGATGGGTTATCTAACTACCAAAGATCGGGGGAATGCCTAATTCTTACTACCCTGGACGGTTTAATGCTCGAGCAGAATATCACTCTATGCTTTAAGGCGTCAAACAATGAAGCAGAGTATAAAGCCCTACTAGCAGGTTTCCGATTGGCGAAAGACCTAGCGGTGAAAAAGCTCATGATCTATTTCGATTCTCAACTGATCACCAACCAAACTTTAGAGGAGTACGCAGCAAAGCATCCAAGGATGGGCCGATACCTCAAAAACGTACAAGAGCAACTAGTGTCGTTCCAGGCGTACGCTCACTTAGGTTCTGAGTAGAAAATGCCTACGCAGACGTACTAGCAGGCCTAGGTTCTACTTTAAACCATCAGCTCAGGCGCTCAATCCCAGTCGAGTACTTAGAGAAACTAAGCATATATAAGGAACCACCAGTCGAGGTGGCGCAAATCAACACAACCTCAAGTTGGCAAGATTCCATCATCGACTACATAGCCAACAGAACATTCCTTAAAGACAAACTGGAGTCCAGAAAGCTTCAGATGAAGGCAACACGTTACTATATGTGGAACGACATGCTCGTTCGAATATCCTTTTCAGGACCACATTTTCATTGCATATCACCTCCTAACAACCTGAAGATTCTCAGCACAATCCATGAAGGAGTGTGGAAACCATTCTAGAGGCCGCTTCTTTGCGTAAAAAGCTCTTAATGCTAGCTACTATTGGCCAACCATGCATCAGGACGCTAAGGAATATGTACAAAAGTGCGACAGTTGCCAGTGCTTCAAGCCCGTGCTCGCACTACCTACCAACAAACTTGCACATGAGCCCTTGGTTATTCATGTTGTGAGCGATTGACCTGGTAGGACTAATGTTGCTTACTACTGGGGGTAAGGGCATGTTGATCGTAGTGATCGAGTACTTCACAAAATGGGTTGAAGCCGAACCCATGACTACAACCACCCAGATGGACATAGAACACTTCATATGGAAGAACATCATCTGCCGTTTCGGCATCCTACACTCCATCGGCATCGATAATGGCCCGCAATTCGTGGGTAAAGACTTGGCGAAGTTCTTCAAAAAATATAGCATCAAGCAGCACATGTCCACGCCCCAGTATCCATTAGGCAACGGGCAGGTTGAGATGAGTTCCTCGGTATTTTATAGGCATATCACACCACTAAGAAACGAGTAACCATCGAAACTCATTTCTCCTTAGCGGATGGCTCTGATGCAATCATTTATCCCAACATCATAATGCCAAACATCAACACTGTACTGGCGAATTTGGAGTAGAACGAGAATAAGATGGCCACAAACTTAGACCTGGCAGAGGAAGAGCGTGAGAAGGTTTTCACCCACATTGCGGCCTATCAACAACAGCTCATCTCTAGCTACAATAAGAGGGCGAAAATCCGGTAGTTCCAGTCATGAGACTTAGTACTTAGAAAAGCCTTCATCACTGCCTGATGAGAAGGCTCCAAAAAGATGGTTCTTATATGGGAAGGTCTGTACAAAATCACCCGAGTAGGCGGAAAGGGCAGCTACACTCTCACCACCATGAACGATCAAGAAATCGAAAAGCAGTGGAATACCTACAACCTGAGAAAGTACTACTTGTGAACTTCCACTGTTTCTTAGCCCAACGCCAAACCCCAAGGCCCTTACACTCTCGTTCAACACAGGCCCAAACCGCAGGAGCCCAGTAGCAAGCCAGGCCCCACGGCTCACCCACCATAACACACCAGCTACCTCGGTCCGAGCCGAGCCAACCACCTAGCCCATTCTAAGCGATCCCTGCGCTGCACCACTAGCTGCACTGTGGCACCCCTGCCACGTGTTCCACATGACCTTGGCCCTTGCCGAGCCAATTTTTCAAGTCCCAAGACTCCTAAGAATTCAAGAAGAAGAAAATTTAAAGTTTTCTTACCTTGGTGCAGCATGAAGAAGAAGAACAACAACGAGAAACAACTCTTTGCAAAGGCAAGAGAAGAAGAAAGCTAGGGGATGGGGAAGAAAATTTTCCTTTGGTTTCTCTTCCTTGTTAGAATGAAGATTGTTCTCCAAATTTATTTAATCCCCTACTTAAGGCAGAATTAAATAGGTATTAGGGGGCAATTGGTTTCCTTTTCCTAGAAGAAGTTTATCTCCAAATCAATAAAGGAGATCAAGTTCAAATTGAGAAACAACTTCACAAGCCCAAGAAGCTTGGGATTTCTACACCTATTGCCCTTTTTCTGCATGTAGCCTAGTAGGTGTGGGAGCATTTGTGGAGCCTAAAATAATCCCAAAACTTCTAAAGGTGACACGTGGACTTTTGCTTCATAAATACAAGATTGCCCTCAATAAATGGGCAGGCTTCTCAGATGCTCCCACGCACAGCTCACACTCCTGAATGTCCCAGCAGCTGAATACAACTGTCCACAGCTCACTTGCCCTTGGCAAGGAAAAGTCAAAGCAGTAAAGATAATGATTAATTACCCAAATCCTATCTTTAATACATTTCCAATTGAAGCTTGACTTCAATCAAGTAAGTAAACCCAATTTAAATCAATTAGGGATAATTACTTCATTATCTCAAGATATTATTTCCTATTTAATATCTTGAGAATATTTCTCCAAATACCTTGGCCAATAGGATGCCGCCACGTGTAGGGCAAAACCCTAACACCATGGTCGACCCTATCCTTATAAATACCCCATATTCTACCAATTTTCAGAGGCTTTTTCTACCCCAAAAAAGCCTTAGACACTTTATTCTCCTTAGAGAAACTGGCTTGGGCTTCGGAGATCCATTAGCCTAACCCTTCCCCCCTTCCCCCATTCGTGGGCGCATGAAGCTTAGGTCTTTGATCAAAGGCGTTGATTGTTTTGCAGGTACATTTTCGTCAAGACTGAAGATGGTGGAAATTCGCATTGATAGATTTGTCCTAAATCGTAGCGGGCTTCCACCATCTAGCGCCTAGGCGGCCACCTAGGGCGATTTTTAGAACACTGGTGGTGACAACAAAAATATATCCTATAGTAACTAATAAAAGGAATATAGTCCTTGGGATATAAAGAGAAGTAATTTTATACTCCCTAAAAGTGTAATTTTATATTTTTTTTCAAAGTGTCAATAACAATTTTCTTAATGAATATAGATATGGTATAATATAAATGAATTAATAATATCGTATGATGATGTTACTACCACACTGACTTTTGTATTTTGCGGAAAGGTTACAGTGTTAATTAATTGTACCCAATCTAATTGAGATTTTGTTACGGTTTTTCTCGAGGAAGAAAAATCTTCAAAGGGTCCAATAACTACAAAGGATCGAACTTCAATATGCTTAAAATCTAAAGCTCTGAAAGTAGAAAGTTTTCAGTATGCTTAGGACACAACTCATTACACCAAGTAGCATAATACAAATTGTTAGAAATAATATTTGGTGTACCAAATCGGCGAAAAATCTTACCTCTGAAAGGCCTAGACAAGCTATGAAATCCAATTGAGTGGAAGCTAGTAGACCATCAAAACCAGATAAACTGCCAAACAATTGCTCAAAGTATCTAATGTTGCATCTTCACTTATGACATATTTCAGCTTTTGACAACTTTGATCCTTTGTACCTTTGATTCTACTCAACCTTCCTCTCCTTTACAAAGTCATTGATTTTAGAGAGAGAATATCAAGCTAAAATATCGTCTAATTAACTAGATGAACTTTTATAGTACAAGTATATGATTGCGACAACGTTCTATGTGCTTTTAGAGAGAGTATCGAGCCACAATATCGCCTAATTAAGTAGATGAACTTTTATAGTACAAGTATATGATTGCGATAGCCTTCTATGTCAACAATACAAAGATATATATTAGTTATCTTCACTCGTCTCTACATTATTGGCACACTTAACACTAGCATAAGTTCCTATCCTAACTAAAGCCTGAGACTCTGAGCAAGTGTGCATTTTTGTATGTTGTAAATGCCGAAATGAGTAGGTGGAAATGATGGGCCGACTTTCAAAAGTAAAAGACTGGTAATAGTAACGGTGAAGAGAAGGGATTTTCAAGAAGTAAATGAGTTTCCATATTTGGTGAAGCTCGTCAGCCTCACCTTTTCGTGTAACATTGCTTTCAGATTCGCATTAACCTTGGAGTAATTCAAAGGCCCTTAGGGTTAGTCACTATTGAATAGTTTTCAATGAACAGTAACTGCCTTTTGCATCTCTATCCCTACACTAAATAGCATTGGCAATAGACAATAAAATATTAGTATTTTTTATTTTATAAAATAATACAAAATAATTTTATTTATAATTTCGGATATACTTTTTAATCAATCTTGTTGTACCATGTGTTATTAAATAAGAAATTATAACCCAAAGTATTTGAGAAAATATAAAATTATGATGTAAGTTGGAAGATGATAATAACATATTACTAAAAAAAATAAAAATAATAAATAATAAATTATATCAATTTTTTTATTAATTTTTTACCTTTTTACTTTTTTTATTATTAATTTTACTTTTTTACTTTTTTATTAATTTTTTACTTTTTTTTATTTTTCATTTTTTATTAATTTTTTACATTTTTTTTTGTTAATTTTTTATATTTTTATTAATTTTATATTGTGGCTGACGTCAGCCATTCATCACTTGGGCCTCAAGCTCTCAAGCTGTGGATTCGCGCCTGACCTGTCCATCGGGTCTCCCCCGAGCCCCATTGCCAACATGGGCTGGAGCTGATTGCTAGGGCTATTGCCTCCTTTCTGGCACCTATCCATCGGGCCAAATACATTGGTGGACTTGCTCTTATAGTCTCCAAATTCCTTGTCTGCTCCCTAGCAAGTAAACCTTCCATGTCACTTTGTCGTTTCTCGTAATGTACAATTGACAGAAACGAAACTAATGTTATTTTAGATGCGGGAAAGTTAAAAGAAGGAAGCGCAATTTAATTAAGAAAAATGATTGAAGAATTGGTAATTCACAAGTTAAAAAATTATTTGTTGTTGCCCTATCTTAAAAGTGGATGTTTTGACTTTTGAAGCTGTTCAAATTATGCTTCCATAACGGAGTTGCAAAGACGTATTGATGATGCAACCATCATCCTATTCTGAATGAGTGGGTGAAGTCCGACAACTTTGTTGACATTGACCATGCTTGTTCCGCATGATACAAAATTTGATCTAGAAAGGAATTAGCTAGGCTTTCTATATTATTGGAATTCTTACAATCTAAGGATTGGCGTGTGCTGTAAACAATCCAACTCCTAAGAGGATGCAAATATCTACTTCTAGATATCCTTTGAGATTCTCCGAGTTTAATGCAGATTCCATATCCTAAAAGATTTCTCTATCTCGATTTGTATAAATACATCCTTCTAGGGTTTATCTCTGGTATTTTGCCAGCATCCCCTCCCCCCCCCCCGGGCCCCGATCCTTGGTTGCTTACTGTTGTTTGTTCTTTTATAGGTTAAGAGTTTGTGCATCTTCACCCTTCACGACAGTGCGCGAATATGGTTCCAACAATTGGTACTTTCATTGAGAATGAACTCATATTCCCCTGACCAAATCACTCTACCACAATAACTGCTATTTCAAAACAACGTCCCTACAGTTCCATCGCCCCAGAGCATGACGATACTTCTGGTGGCGAAGACATCCCCACCATGGATCAAATTTGGAAAACCTTGATAAATATTAATGCCTCCGTTAACAAGCTTTGAAAGGCCTCGCGAATGAGGGAACGGTCAAAACTTATTGACCTCGTAAAACGTGTAAAAGCCCTTGAAGACGTCGTCTATGGTTTTAAGGAGCCACTGGTCGAGGCAACACCTGTCTAGACCTCGGCGAGAATTGATGATGTGAACCCCTGTGCAAAGCGCTGTCGCCCATTTCCCAAAACATCTCACAAAAGATCCACAAAAAGCATAAAGATTTTCAGAAAGCCAAAAGCTAGTGCAGAAACTAGTTCTTGACGTAAATGTATCTCTGGAGAACAAGAGTATCTAGGTAAGATCAAACAAGAAAGAAAAGCGACTTGTAAAACGCCCAAGATGGTAGCTTCCATCAACAAACTTCTCCCAATCAACTCCAACATCCTCATGTTCTCTTATCGGGATTTGAGAGATGTATTTAAGGCAAGGCAGGCCGCTGCAAGCATTAAGGTTTAGATGTCAAATGACAATTTGAACCTCCCACATAGACCACTCTTGGTTCCAAATTCATGGTGGCTAGGTATTAGTTCATTTGATTTTTATTTCAGTTGGACGAAAAAAAAAAAAATGAAACGACTTAGAGGAAGGGGAATTGTTCTCGGCAACTTGATGGCGCCGGAAGAGAGGGTGTTAATCTTTGCTATCGGCTGGGTATGGAAAGATTTTTTAATTTTATGAGTTTTATAATTTTTTAGATCTTGCTGTCGACTTGACAGCGGTGGAAGAGAACATAATTTTTTTTTTTGGACAAACGGGGTAGAAAAATGGGTTAAACCTCATAATAGGCTAGCAATAAAAAGGTTCAAATTCGCCTTTGCCTAGAATCGAACCTAAGGCCTCTCATTTACAAGAGAAGATGAATACCACTATGATAACAGAATTAAATAGAAATAACGTTAAGTATTATTTTAAGTTGGGAGTAGAAAGATAATTGTAGGGTTCATATGAAATTTCTCTTTGCCAAACTTTTTGGTAACTCTTAACACCCAAAGTTTAGGTGGAGAAGAGTGTTGTAATCTAACCTCTAATCTATCAAATCTATCGTTTGACAAAAAAAAAAAAAAGTTTAGGTAGAGAAGTGTTGTAATTAACCTCTAATTTATCAAATCTATTGTTTGACAGAAAAAAAGAACAAAAGAAAAAAAAAACCAAAGTTTTAACCAACTACTCTACAATCCCACTCGCAATTGGCATTTTTGTGTGGAAGCCACCTCATGCGTATACATTTCATATGTTACTTTTGTTAGCCACATAAGGTTATACAATTAAAACACAAACGAAGGAGTGACTGACTTGATTCCAATGGCGGCCATGGAAGTCGAACACAAAAGTAGCAGGGCATGGCAACACCAAGATCTTCTATAAACTCCTAGCCGAATACAACCACTCTATGTGAAGCATTATGTTGTGTGTTCTAGGGCTTATTGGGACCGGTGTTTTTATATAGGCTAAAAGCTAGGGTTTCCATCCATAAAAGAAACCTAAACTTTACTTTCTTAGCCTCCAAGTCAAATATCATAATCATATTCAATTAAGGATTACATCAATTCTATTTCCAATATAAGACACCTTATATAGGATTGATATCTTTAAGAGATCAAATCACAATCGACATTATTCTCCAATATTACATTCCTATTACATGTAGTAGGCCACTTAAAGGTTGAGTTATATTGGATAAATCCAACATTCTCCTACTTGGTCTACAAAATGTAATATTCACGTTTATACTTGAGATTGGAGACTAATGTCACTTTAATGGCCACTTTAATGGCCATGTAAAATTGACTACATCTCATCCTCAACGCAGTTTCTGTCAAATGCATTTCTTAACATGGAACTAACAAGGTTGTAGGGTTGACACAACCCAGAACTTTCATAATCACACATGCTAAGATCCCCATTCACATGAAACACAAATTATGATCAAAAGATGAAACTTTAATTGAACTTTAAATTAACCAAAATGTCTTACTTTATTTCATCTCAGGTACCTTATTGTAACTCACAAGTTATGCTTCATCGAAGCCTTAAATCTACCAATACAGAATCCTTCATCTAATGAAACCACCATAACCTACATGTGTGAATACATCTCCAAAACAATCATGCATCATTTTCATTAGATTAGTAACAATACAAACAATGTTTGTAACCAACGGACACAACTGAAAATACCAAATAGGCACATGTCCAAGTGAAATATCCCAAAACTTCATAAAACAAATTAATTCAACACTTGTGAGCAAGATGAATTAATATGTTTTTGACATAGATCTATGCACCATACCAGTTACTTTCATAGTGATTTCCAACACATGTGGGCAAGATGGAAATCCTCACAACTAAGGCAGTGCACAAACCATGCCATGCCATTTAATATGCAATTTGATAACAACTTGATATCCGACATATATTTCATCGGATACTTGACTAGCACACGAAAAATGTGACTTAATGAATCCAACTAGAGATTAAATTGAATACATGGATTCTATACATACCTTATAGGTCATCTGCAAATGTAAGGCATTACTAATACAAAACTCAAGCTCCCACTAATCTGCAACATCGTTACTTAATTTGCAAATCAATACTTAAATCATACTTTTGAAAATATGCCTTTGGGAATAGCCTTAGTCAATGAATGTGTATTACCTCAATGAAAGGTACAACTAAGCATGAAAGCATTCACTACTATTACACAAAGACATGCATCCAACAACCATCTTATATGTATTAATAAGTCCACATTTATGCTAAGTCCTTATGAGCCCCAAAACAAATGATCAACCGAGGAATCCAAATGATATCAAGTAATAGAAAAAAATGTACGCATATACCAAGTATCCATTCGTGCAACTTAAACATAGTATAGACATTCGAGCATCACAAATTCATGGAAGATAGAATAACACTTTAATAGATTCATGCAAATTCACTTAATGCTCAAAATTTTAGAACAACTCCCACTAAGTTTTTAGAGTTTATACTTGCAAATAAGTTAATGAGTGTGATCGCCCAATTTTCATTCACTAATTCTTCCACTTGGGCAAACACTCTTTCAAAGATGTACCTAAATAAAATTGCTTTATATTTTGGACATAATAAATAGACATCACAACCAACATAAAGTTGTCAAACAGAATTTCAGCAATGAGTTACACTTACTTTAGAATTTATCATAATTAATTTACAAGCTTGATTGCTACCAAAGTTATTCTGATCAAAATAGACATACTTATCTTCATAAAATAAAAATATAGTGCCGTTTTGGGTCAAACTAGTAGTCTAAAGTCACGTCTCAAAAAGACCAACACAATCTGCCAATAAAACTGTCTATACAAGCATGGGTTACTAGTAAATTCACCATAATTAAAACAAATGGCAGAAAATTACGAAAATTTGCAGACACATAGTAGACATCTATATGTTGAACATGTCCAAAATTCAGGTCACACCATTAGACGTGTCATTCACCTAATTTAAATCAAGACATGCAATCTGCCAGAAACAATTATATGCATCTATCATAAATTTATGCATCCATAACAAATTCAATTTCATATCATTTCAATTTTGATGTCCAAAGGAAACTCAAATAGTCAAATTTCATCCTCTAAACCAACATCATAGTTCAAATTGAAAAGATTTACAAGCATAAGACTTAAACAATGCGTACCTTAGCAAGCCTTGATTAACCTTCATGGGTCCAATACTTTGCATCAACAAGTCTCATGAAGAGACAAAATACGTCATGATGCAACCGATTTCCATGCCTTAAAACCACAACCTTTTATGGGGCTCATTGCGGAAATATTTGTAACTAATGGCATGGAACTTTATCCCAATAAACCTCATGAAAGTAAATTAATTTACACCTATAGGCAAGAAAATTAACTAGTTTTTGGTACTAGATTTTATGTCACAAAAGTACTTTCGTGAAAAACTTCAACACCTGTAGGCAAGAGGAAGATTTTCACAACTTTAGTGAAATAAAACCCATACTATGCCATCTTAATTAAACTAAAGGAAGTAATCCACACCTGTAGGCAAGAAGATTTTCCCTTTTATTCTAATTAAGATGCAAAGTTGACTAAAGTAACTCAAAAACACAATCTTATCATCAACTAAGCCGTTGCGGCTTGCTTTAGTTGAAAAGACATTTATCCACTCCGCCTTGAAACAATACAAAAGTCACATGGATTAATTAACTGTAAGTGACAAATTATGATAACCTGATTTGAGCATCGAATCTTACCAACAAATGGCACTACTTCCTTCATGACTCCTTTTGTCATTAAAATTAATCTCAAGAAACCTGACAGCATACTTGAAAGAGATTAATCACATATAGAATAAGTTTTATTCAACCAGATGAATGTCAATACTTATCATTATGGAGTCAATTACTTAAAATAGAAATTCTTTATGTAATGGGAAAGAACAATACATTCCTTTAATTTAAAAGCTAAATCACTCAAATGTTTTCTCAAATCAAATGGGTTCCTTTTCTTTTGTACCTTTCTTTCCGTAGTACAAGGCTCCTAAAACATTAGCATCAAAATCGTGCATTAGCCTTATAAATACCAAATTAAATAAAAGGAACAACCAAAATTATTTTCTCCCATTGAAAACATTTCCAATATATGCCCTACATTTGCCTTGAAAAATTTCTTTTCTTCTCCCTTTATGACATATAAAAATTACTAATCAAAGCACTGTTTAAATTCTTTAGGCATAGAAAAAACCACAAACAATAATACATGTTTGAAAATTCATGCTTATCAATTAAGCCGCTTACTTTGAATGGATTACATACCTCATACCTTCATATGTTCAGCACTTCTTTGTAAACATATATATAATCACATGACCAACCAAAATTCTCATATAAGAATAGATAAAAATACAAATGAGAATTGTCACATTACTACAAACCTTATTCATTTGTATAATACCCTTGTTCTTGTCACTGGATGCTTTCTATCATTCTCAGTCAATCCATAAGTTATGCACCAATTTCATAGTTAACTAGTCATGTACAATTAAATGACTATACTGAGATAGGAAAGCAAAATTGTAGACAAACCTGATGTTGGAGCAATATTAGAAAATATGAAAGTAACACAAGAATTACAATAATAATAATCATAAAGAAATTCACAAAATCAATTATGTATGAGAGTAATATAAACAATAAAACAGAAAGTTAGAAAAATTGACAAACTTGGAGATTGAGGCTTGCATAAATGCAATGTCCTAAAGACAGAATTTCACCTCTACTTTTGTGCTTGTAGTTCAGTAGGCGTCCGTCTCCTAGGATTCAACAATTTATAATCCGAAGTCAAAGCACTTCAATCTTCGAACTCTGGCAAACTTCATATATTCCGTACTCTTAAGACACGACTTGTATTTTTACTAAGACATTGGAGAAAACTCTTATCTTCATCCTCTTAGACGGGTGGGATGCTTGTGTTTATATAGAACTCAAGCCACCCTTTTTGAAACATTATGATTGTTGCCTAAAGTTCCAACAAACATATACAAATCATGAATTTGAATTCAACTATGCCACATGGCTCTTCTTTTTCATTCATACAAAAATTAAATATTATAATATTAATTATAATATTTAATTTCCAACACCTGATTGATTAGTCACGCATATTTCCTGTGCTATTAATGGCATAAAAGTTCATTCACATCTCGTGAATATTAGTGGAAACAAAACTACAGTTCATTATAGTCCAAAACCCACGGCAATATTAAAAATATGTCATCGCATGCTTGAACCAAATTAGCCATACAAGCAACACTATACGCGCCATTTGCTTAACAAATGTTGCCAAAATATGTATGACTTACTTTCATGTATAGGAATTTTATTAAAATTCATTAACAGACATGTATATAGTTGACATGCATAAAACTTACAATATGCTTCCTATCAGAAAGACGTCACGACATGGTTGAATTTTCCAGGAACAATTTAACACTTCATGAATCCAACACAACCATTCCTTGTATAATTTATCATGAAGACCAAAAGAAAAGATTGTACCATAATTTCATATACTAATGTATATACGAACCTCTTCATTGAGCTTGTTCGACTGAGGGATCTCAAGAAATTCTCCAATGCGAGGTTAGAACAAATGTAAATTTGTACATGTGCTTATACAACTTGAGAACACATCCGCAGTATATGGTAAAACATTCTAATCAAACTTTTCTTTGCATCCCTTTATCAGAACCGAATATGATAAGAGCTTTAACAATAGCAGGCTTGCCACATTTAAAATCCAAATCTAATTATTGATTAAGCAATTTGCATTCAGTCTCTAAGTAAATTAATTAGGCCATAGTTGTATTACGACTTGAAGCTATTGACATGAATATTCATGTCACATCCCAGCCCGGGGCGGATCACTTCCCGGGCCCGCTCCACTATCGTAGCACGATATTGTCCGCTTTGGGCTTACCATTCTCTCACGATTTTGTTTTTGGGAACTTACGAGCAACTTCCCAGTGGGTCACCCATCATAGGATTGCTCAAGCCCTCTTCTCGCTTAACTTCGGAGTTCCGATTGAACCCGAAGCCAGTAAGCTCTCAAAAGGCCGCGTGCTAGGTAGGGATGGGAATATACATATAAGGATCACCCCCCCTAGGCGATGTGGGATGTCACAATCCACCCCCCTTAGGGGCCCGACGTCCTCGTTGGCACACCACGGCCAGGGTTAAGCTCTGATACCAAATTGTCACATCCCAGCCCGGGGCGGATCACTTCCCGGGCCCGCTCCACCACCGTAGCACGATATTGTCCGCTTTGAGCTTACCATTCCCTCACGGTTTTGTTTTTGGGAACTCACGAGCAACTTCCCAGTGGGTCACCCATCATGGGATTGCTCAAGCCCTCTTCTCGCTTAACTTCGGAGTTTCGATGGAACCCGAAGCCAGTGAACTCCCAAAAGGCCTCGTGGTAGGTAGGGATGGGAATATACATATAAGGATCACTCCCCTAGACGATGTGGGATGTCACAATTCATGTAGAATAGTTAAAAGTGATATGGCAATCAAACCAACATGTAATCACAGGTTCACAATGCAGGCTCAGATTTTATAAACTTTACGCCCCATATGCAGAAAAACCAACTTTTACAATAAATTCATTGCATACTTGAAATGGGCTCCAACCCTTTTTTAGTACACAAGCAATACACATGAGCATAACCCACTTTCCTTCTTTAAAATTGAATGACTCAACACTGCATAATTTCTAGGAACAAACCGTTACGAATTGTTGTGTCATGTCCCGAGCTCAATTCCGTCATAGCACGATATTATCCACTTTTGGTCCTGACCACGCCTTCATGGTTTTGTTTCTGGGAACTCACACGAGAACTTCCCAGTGGGTCACCCATTCTGGGATTGCTCTCGCCTAAACTCACTTAACTTCGGAGTTCCGATGGAACCCGAAGCTAGTGAGTTCCAAAAAGGTCTTGTGCTATATGGAGGTGGGTATGTACATATAAAGCATAGAGGATACTCTCCCTTGGGCGATGTGGGATCTAACTAGCCACCCCCCTTAGGGGCCCAACGTCCTCGTCGACACACTTCCGGCCAGAGATTGGCTCTGATACCAAATTGTCACATACCGACCCGAGCTCCACCACATCTCGGGTTCGACTCCGCCATAACACGATATTGTTCGCTTTGGGCCCCGACCACGCCCTCACGGTTTTGTTTATGGGAACTCACACTTTCTAGTGGGTCACCCGTCCTGAGATTACTCTCACCTAAACTCACTTAACTTCGGAGTTCCGATGGAACCTGAAGCCAGTGAGTTTTTGGCCTCATTCTATATGGAGGTGAGCATGTACATATAAGGTATAGAGGATCCTCTCTCCTGAGCGATGTGGGATCTAACATGTTGCATGCAAAAGAGATCCCAATTCCGTAGAATATTATAGGACTATAACTGATTTGATGCACTTTACAAGTGCATATATACAAGTCTAAATCATGTCACAAATCAATAGCAAGGTATAATTCTTACTTATTAATATGCTAAAACCGCATACATAATGGTTTTAGTTGAAACTATCATGAATGATCAGAGCTAAATGCAATTGGTTGCAAGAGGCATGCGGTCCCAAGAAGTAGGTCATAACGACAATATATACAAGAATTATCACTGCACTATATGATTTACTCACAGCAATTGATAGGATGTGAGAAATTGCACAAAATTTCAAGACAATTGTATGTACTCTCAAAACGTTGCTTAAAAAAAAAATAAATAAATAAAAAATAAAGCCCAGTTCATCAATTTTCTCGACAACATTAATCAAACTTCAATCTTAATAGGTTTTAATTATATAACCAATGGCTCTGATACCAACTGTTAGCCGTATAAGGTTATACAATTAAAACACAAACGAATAAGTGACTGACTTGATTCCAATGGCGGCCATGGAAGTCGAACACAAAAGTAGCAGGGCATGGCAACACCAAGATCTTCTATAAACTCCTAGCCGAATACAACCACTCTATGTGAAGCATTATGTTGTGTGTTCTAGGGCTTATTGGGACCGGTGTTTTTATATAGGCTATAATCTAGGGTTTCCATTCATAAAGGAAACATAAACTTTACTTTCTTAACCTCCAAGTCAAGTATCATAATCATATTCAATTAAGGATTACATCAATCCTATTTCCAATATAAGACACGTTATATAGGATTGATATCCTTAAGAGATCAAATCACAATCCTATTTTCAATTCTGGTATAATCTAACCTCTAATCTATCAAATATATTGTTTGACAGAAAAAAAGAAAAAAAAAACCAAAGTTTTAACCAACTACTCTACAAACCCACTCCCAATTGGCATTTTTGTGTGGAAGCCACATCATGCGTATACATTTCATATGTTATTTCTTCCTTTTTATAATTGGTCTGCTTGTTGCACCAATGATTTGGATTCTTCAGCAAAAAGGTCAAAAGAACCATATTATTTTGATTATTTTTTTTGCTTTGTTTTGTTTAGAGAAACCAACCTTGATTTGGCTCCGTGATTCAAGGGCCCATTGCTGTATTAAACAATAACCTAGGTCGACTAATCCTAGTTATGTGCTCCCAACACTTTCAAGAAACGATCGAGGAGGGAGTTCTTTGCACGTATTGGGTGGACTCTTGCACTTCTGTTTATGCATTCATAAAAACAGTGGATTCCACGTACATTCTTGTGAGAATCCGACACAATGTGCACATAAGGGTTTTTCGTAGTGGAGTGTGTACAAATAAAAGAAAAAGTTTGCAACATTAACTATTAATATTTTTTGATGGGACTATGATACAGCATTTACTTAATATAATTACTATTTCACAGTTTAATATAATATTCTTTTATTTTGGTTGCATGTAACTGAAAGACTTGAAGTGCGATCTAATCTATCCATAGATCGTGGCTACCAACTAAATATCAGACTTTTAAGTTGCTGAAAAACATCTTCAAAAACAATGTCAAAATTATATTTGATAGTGGTAAATATGTATTTTATTATTTTATTTGATGGCTGATGTGTTAAATATGTATTTTATTATTTTATTGGATCCAAAGTTACATTAACTATTAAAAAATAATCAAAATTAATTTTAGTTTTTATTCTATTGGTTGTTAATGGGACCCATAAGTTAAAAATATTTGACTTCTTTTTTGTTTGTTGTAAAAAAAAACAGCTAGAAAGTAAGGAGTCAAATAACTCAGCTGTCACATCATATTTGGCACATCCATTAGAGAATACCTTAATGTCTTTTAATTAATTATATTTGACATATTTAACATCTCATTTGAAGATAATCTAATTGATCTTAGAACTAATTATCATGATGCACTGATGTGCACGATGCTAGGCGGTTCATCCTCCTTAGACCTTCTTATCTCTTTATTCTTAATGACCAATCTCTTTGCTTTGTGTTCACTTGCAAGACATTAAAATGTGTAAATCTTAGATTATTACTATTCTTACATCGATCACACATTAAATAAATTCACCTAATCAATTAGTATCTGATTCAATATGACAACGTAATATTTCGATTGGTATCATAAATTTCCTTGTATATATCAATATGTATATATTGGTCTGGTAAACATGTCGTATTTGTTGTGTTAAACCTGTTATTTTAACGGTTCTGAGCATGTGATTCGATAATGACCCAATTTGTTAAAGGATCATGTTATTTTGTGTCAGATTAACGGGTTGTGTAAGAAATTGTCATGTTTAATGTTTAGATATGACAAACAATATCTTATTGAGTTCTCAACGGATGACCAGACAACGATCCGACTCGTTAATTGGTTTTGTTCAAGGACCCAATATCATTAACTAATTGACCCGAAAATTGTTATTTTTTTGTCAAATTAACGGATCATGTAGAAAATTGTCAGGCCTATATGAAAGGGAATATTTTATGCAAATATACAATTAATACCAAATATTTTTCATTCCTCCCATTTGCACTTCAAGGCTCATCATCTGTTTAGGGGAAATAATACTAGCCAAACTTAATCGGTTTATATTATCAATTTAACCTTTTCGACGACAACGGATCTCAACAAATACAGATCAAGAACATAAAATTGAAGACGTGACATCAAAGAGAAGGATCTCGGTCGATTGGTGTTCACTTTGAATCGAATGGCTTGCATGCCTGTCGGCGTCGGACAGAAACTTTAAGGAAGAATGGTCCATGAACTAGCTTAAATTCTTGCTCTCTGTACTGTCACTTCAGTATCAACCGTTAACAGACAAAGGCTAATTTGTATGTGACAGCAGCCACCCCAAAAGCAGACCACCCTACAACACGGTACACATCAAGCCAATAAGCACCTTAATTTTGGTTGTCATGGGCTGTACATGTGTGGTCCCTGTGGAGAAGGTTCCTCACCGGTTCCTTTTCTTAGGGATCCTAAAGATTATGTGATCGTGATCATTTATTGTACAGCGTACGATCAATTTTCGTTTGATACTATTTATATTTAATTTTAAATTTTAAATTTTAAAATAATTTCTGAATGCATGATGTACGATGAACGATCATGATTACAACATCCCTAGGATCTCCCGAAAAAGGATCCGGCGAAGATCCTTTTCCAAATCCCTGTCACCATCGGTTGCTTATAACTATGTGGAGTTTGTAGCACCTCTGTCCCCCGTTTTCAAAGCTCTTGGATACCCACCACCCTTGCCCCAAGTCCCAAACCTAAAGTTGGAACAAGTTCTCATTTCCAAATGAGTGGATGACTATGGACCATTCGATCTAGAATTAGCCCATGTTCCAAATTTATTGATGGTCCCTTAAATAAATGATTTTTTGTAGTACTATTGAATAGTTTTAGTTAATGTTCTAAAAGACGTTAGATGCTAGTTGAGCAGTGAGCTGGGGCTTAGCACCTAGGCGGATTTTAAGGAATAAAAATTGGAAAATGATAAATTCATATTTTTTTAGTCTCTTAGACATCTATGTTTAGTTTTCGTCATGATTTTGTTTGATCTATACAATTTAATTGTTAAAAATAAAGAGATGTGTATGAAAAACAAAAAAATTGTGCGTAAAAATCACTATACATATAAAAAATAAAATAAGTTTATGTGTTAAAAAATAGAATCAAATCCGTCTCCAAATTTGGATTTGAAGTGGATAATTTGTTCCAAAGACTCGGAACCTTAGAAGGGCTCTGGAATGAAACACCTAGCATAAAATTGGTATCGCTAATCAAATATCCAACATTTTCACTAAAATGGTCATTTAGTACTACGGTCTGGTGATATTCATCTTCACTTATAAGTGAGAGATGTTAGGTCCGAATCTTGTGGACGACAAATTCCATACCAAATTAGTTATCGTACGGCTTAGACGAACTATCTCTTTCTTTAGTATAAAATATAGGGAACTTTAGCGAAAAACTCCCGGTACTGTTCATTTTAACGAAAAACCACAGTTTTACGCTAAAAAGTCAATCATGAAATTATTCACTTTAACCTTTATTTTGTCCTTATCGTTAAAACTTAAAGTTTTTTAACCATTTTCATTAGTTTTCTTTAAAATATATCATTGTACTCAAAATATAAAAAGAAAACTAATGAAAAGGGCTTGAAAACTTTGAGTTTTAATGGTAATGACAAAATAAAAGGTAAAGTGAATAGCATCAAGATTGACTTTTTAGTGTAAAAATATGATTTTTTGTTAAAATAAAAAGTACCGTAGATTTTCGTTAAAATTTTCAAATATAAAAGAATAAACAAAAACATTTTCATTAAAGTGAGATTAAGAGATTTGCTTTGCCTTTGTGTAATCCATCAACATCGATCATCATGTACTAATCAAGCTGACCTGTCTAAAAGGGACAAGTGTCGCCTTCAAATCCACCAGGCATAAACTTTTCATTAGGGTCCATGGATTTATGGGTGAAGGTTTTGACCCTCCACTCGCGCGCTCGCGAGAGAGAGAGAGAGAGAGAGAGAGAGAGAGAGAGAGAGAGAGAGAGAAGAGTCTCAAGTCTTTGAATGAGAAAGCAGGCGCACGATTGGAATTTGGGACCGGGAGACGCGTTGTACAGTTTATTAATTCAAAGCCGATTGCGAAAGAGTTAACAACCTGAATCTTATCCACTACCGCCCGGCAACTCGATTCAATATAACATCATGCGGATAAATTTTTACATATCATTGTTTCAATAGAATGAGACCTCATTGCAACGGTGAATTAGTTTCAAGTAATTTTTTCTCCCATTAAGGAAATACATGGTAGGAATATACCATTTATAATGTCTTAAACAAATTATATAATAACTAAAAAAAAAGAAGTTTATGATATTGTGATATTGCGGCTCAAAATTAGAGTGTTGAAAAAGAATTTTGAAATCAACGATCAAGAGAAGCAGAGAAGCAACATCGGAAGTTTTTGGAAGTGGCGAACATCGGTGATCGCAGCCTATCTATCGGTACGAGCAAAAAGTTAAAGTATTCATGGCTCGTTTTTCTTGTTTCATTTTGGTGTTCTATTTGAGTTTAGATTTGACTTTTTGATTGGATTCCTTGCTTAGTGCTGAGATTTTGTTAATTACCTATTTTATTAGGATTTGGACTTACTTCCAATTAGGATTGGGATTCCCATTATAACCTAAGTCTTATTCATTGTAAATAAGAACCTTCGGTTTAGTTTATTGTGTATGCCTCACCATAAGTGTAGAAAGTTTTATCTAATTGAGTTTTGGGTAGAGGTCACTATTTGGATTTATGAGTGTGTGGCTTATTTGAGTGGCAAACTTATGAGAGTCAATTTGTGAGTTTGAGAGTTAGAGAACAATTTGAGAGAATGTCCTATGTTTGTTTTGGGTTCTTTACTCATTTGGTTTTAGGGTTTGTGATTTGTGGAGTTTGGGTTGTGAGAGTTAAACTCTCTTTTGTAATTTTCATTTTTTAGTGAATTTCTTCACAGTGCTTCACATGTGGATGTAGGGTTTTACGCTGAACCACTTAAATATGTTGCGTTATGTTTGAGATTGTTTATTTTGTTTTTCACCTATGACGTTGATATTTGACACTTTGTAAGAATTTACTTTTGCATAAAAGCAAAACACATGATGACTTTTTTAGTGATAATAACAATTCTCTCTAAATTTTCAATCCCATGGAACAAGTGTATACACTTTTAAGTGTATTCTTCAATCTTCATCATACAATATGGCAAGTACACTCAATGAATATTTTTTTTCACTTCTTCACGATTTAAATTTGCGAAATTATAAAGAAAAAGTGTCAAATGATGTTTTTGAACTGTCACTAACAATTTCCTTCTTTATTTATTATTGTCCTTAGCCCATTCTATAATCTTAGTCCATTTGTATTTAATTGAGGGAAAAAGAGGTTGCAACCCCCTTTAATCAAGAGTACTTATTTACTTATTTGCTTGATCAAGACAATATTCATCTTCATGCCATTAACTCCAATAGCTAAATTGAGTATAGATACTTTTTCTTCTCTTTTTTTCCTTTCTTTCAAATGTGATTTACTTACAATTCAATAACTTGTGTTCTTTCTAATTAACTAACAAATGTGATTATAAATCACTTAGCAACAAATGGGATCATTCGAACGTCTAAAAGTAGGCATTAATAATTGTCCATCTCCTAGCAGGCATTAGATTGAATCAAATGACATCTGATAGGAGAAATTGTTCAGTATCCTAGAAACTCGACTCAGTACACCAATCATTATACAAGTGGCTGAATACTTGAAAACAAATTTCAACCACTTGTATTATGTAATTAGTGTACCGAGTCTTGTGTCTGATACAGTGAAAAATTTCTCATCCAATAGATACACGCTTAGGTAAATATAACAATCTTTTACTATATCCTTTTATGAGTATTTGAAATTTTAAAGAAATTATTTGTAGTAAAACGCAAGGTCAATTTATGGTTGGAATTCATAATTGACCTTTGGCATAAGGCATGATGTGTAGGGTAAGAAATCATAATTACATGAAAAGGAAAGGACCCATTGCAAAAGAAACTGTACTCCACAATGGTAAAAGCAAAAAAATAAAATAACCAGGGTAAATTAAAAAAAAAAAAAAAATGAAAACGAAAACTAAGGTAGTAGTGGGTATTTGGGGGTTGTCCGATTGAGACACTAAAAATGGCAAACATATTTCCACCAACAGTCCTTTCTTCCTTCCTCCAACTGTCTGGTCCGCTAGCGCTTCTCGGAGCCAAATCCGGAATCGAAGACCGATGTGTTGAATCCGTTGTTCGAATTCAACGAAGCAAGAAAAGAAAACGGGGAGAAAATAGGAAAAGAAAAAAAAAACACACACACACACCGGAAACAGAGAAAAGGCCAGTCATTGGAACCAACCAAACCTTTTTGCTTTTCCCATCAATCAAACAGTTCGATTTTTTTTTTTTCTGGGTTTTGAATTTTTATTTTTTCAACCCACTTCACAAAAAACAAAACCCAGATTTGGTTTTTTTGTTTTTTGATTGCCTCCATTGTTTACTCTTCTGGGTTTGTTCCAGAAATGGTTGCTTTCCCCTGCTTCTGAAGCATATACATTGTCTGTATCTGTGGAGAGAGGGGGAGAGAGAGAGAGAGAGAGAGAGAAGAGAGAGAGAGAGAGGGATTTTTTGATCTGCGAATTTGATGAACCTGAGCCAAGAGGAATGTGAGGAAGGTGAAGAGAGAGAGGTGGCTAAGCAGAGGGAGGCTTCAGAGAGATAATGAGCAAAGAGTTCAGATTCATTGTAAAGGCCTGGGAAGCAACTGTGCGCAAAACACACACTGGTGGAAAGAAAAGGGCCAACCCTTTATTCTCAACAATGTCCGTAGCCCCAGCAGATCATGAGCCTGGTGAAACCTATCACGACGAGAAGGTCCTCGCCAATGGCGACTTCTACACCGGCCAATGGGTCGATGACTACGCCCACGGCCAAGGTAAGTACCTGTGGACCGATGGGTGTATGTACGTGGGCGAATGGCAGAAGGGTAAGACGGCGGGTAAAGGAAAATTTAGTTGGCCTTGTGGTGCCACTTATGAAGGTGAGTTTAAGAATGGATATATGGATGGTAAGGGAACTTACATAGGTTCTTGTGGGGATACCTATAGAGGTTCATGGGTTATGAATTTGAAATATGGTCAGGGGACTAAGAGCTTTGTCAATGGGGATTACTACGAGGGTGAATGGCGCCGCGGTTTGCAGGACGGGCAGGGGCGGTATCAGTGGAAAAATGGGAACCATTACATTGGCCAATGGAGGCATGGAAAGATTCATGGGAATGGGACCATGATTTGGAGCAATGGGAATCGGTATGATGGGTCTTGGGAAGAAGGTTTGCCAAAAGGAAATGGCACGTTTCGGTGGGCTGATGGGAGTTTCTATGTGGGAGTTTGGAGTAAGGAGTCGAAAGAGCAGAATGGGACTTACTACCCAGCAGGATCGTCGGGTGGTCATGTGGATTGGGATCCTCAGGAGATGTTTGCAGTGGACTTGAATGATTGCAAGGTGTGTCCGCAGGAAACTATTTCGATATACCCTTCGCAGAAGACTCTGAGTTGGCCTGGAATTGAAGGGGAGTTCTTGAACAAGCAGCATATTTATAAGAATGGGAACGAAGGCAATGTGAGGCCTAGGAAATCTTCCGATGGGAGGGCAAGTAATTATAGTAGGTCATCTAATGGAGATAGCATGTTTGATGGAGCTGATAGGAGCTCAAGAGATGGAAATGCTGGATTTGAGTTGGAAGGTTCGGTTGCGAAAGGGATTAGACATCAGCATTTGAAAGTTCAGCCAATGAAGAGACAGGGGGTGACAATAGCTAAAGGGCATAAGAACTATGAGCTTATGCTTAATCTGCAGTTGGGAATCAGGTATATGCGATTCCTTGTTGTTTTCTGCCCTTCTTCGCACCTGGTTTTGTTTTATTGTTGTTTTTGGTTTTTGCCTGTCTTGGTACACTTTCTGTTCTTCCTGTGCTTTTGATTCTTAATCTTTTGTCCTGCAAGTAATGAGATAAAATGAGTTGACGGAGAAGCCGTGCATGAATCACAGAATATTTCTCTATATGGTTCAGAAATAGATGTGTCGCATGTGTTTTTGAATGATTTGGTGGTTTCGAGTCGATCATATTCGAAGAAACGATTCATTAGAAGCTTTTTAGTTGCTTGGTACCCATTCACACATCCGTAATTCCTATCTCTCTCTTTTAACATGTTCCATCTTAGCTTATGATGACCTTCCCCATTCAGGTTCATGTTTTGTGATAAGTGCTTTGCTTCAATGTTTTAGAAGGCTGTTGGAGCTCTCTTTGTCAAAGAGAAATCTTAGAAAGGCCTGTGAAATTTCTCCGAACATGGGGAAATTAGTCAAATTACAAGCTACATATTTTCTTTCACTAATTGCTTAAATCGTTTAGCCCATTTACCAGATTGTGAGAAAAGAGAGACGAGAGAAACATTAGATTGCGTTATAGTTTTACTCTTGAACTTTAAAAGTTTGTAGAAATCTTCCTTGCATATTAACTGGTTTCTTATAGCACAGGCATTCTGTTGGAAGGCCTGCTCCAACTACATCTCTTGACCTGAAGACTTCAGCATTTGATCCCAAGGAGAAAGTATGGACAAAATTCCCCCCAGAAGGATCCAAGTATACTCCACCACACCAGTCATGCGACTTCAGGTGGAAGGATTATTGTCCTGTGGTCTTCCGGTAAGACCTTTCAAAAGTTTCTTTCGGATTTTATTTTATACCATAAGGAACTACCATCTTTGGAAGAGTTAGATAATTAACTCAGTCTCCTGTAAATACGACCTTGTCAGAATCAGTCGCTGAATATGTATCGCTCTTCTTGTATGATAAAACATTTCCTCGTCCCACATTTATAACTCCCGATTAGTTTTGTTTGGAGCATACATGGATAACTGGTTCGCCCTATTTGTCTTTCAGGACTCTCAGGAAATTGTTCAAGGTCGATCCAGCAGATTACATGATATCAATATGTGGAAATGACGCCCTTAGAGAGCTCTCATCCCCTGGAAAGAGTGGAAGCTTCTTTTATTTGACAAACGATGACCGGTACATGATAAAGACAATGAAGAAAGCAGAAGTGAAAGTAAGTTTCAAAAATTTATCATACCCTTTCCTCCTGCTTCCTGCTCCGTTTGGATATAGATATGTAGCTTCACAGCTCTCTTCAGATTATATTGAGTCCATTATGTTGCTACTGCTACTATTTTTATTAATCATGACATCCTTCCAAATTAATACTTCACTGAATTCTGATTTGATCCGTTATTTTCTACACTAAATAATGTGCTGATCTCAACTTGGCCATCACAGGTGCTTCTAAGAATGCTTCCAGCTTACTACAATCATGTTAGATCCTTTGAGAATACTCTGGTCACCAAATTTTACGGCCTTCATTGTGTAAAGTTAACGGGGACTGCCCAAAAGAAGGTAATGCTGCTGGCTAGTGAACCCTTTATTGCTTTCTGAACTTCTGAAATATTGAACTTTATAATTCCCATTTTCCAGGTGAGATTTGTCATTATGGGGAATCTATTTTGCTCCGAATTTGCAATTCACAGGCGGTTTGATTTAAAAGGCTCTTCCCTTGGCCGTACAACCGATAAACCTGAGTCGGAAATTGATGCTACAACAACTCTTAAAGATCTCGATCTTAATTATATATTTAGGTTGCAGAAGGTTTGGTTTCAAGAGTTCTGCAGGTATATTTTTATCTGTCTGTCTATCACTTTTTCGTTTAGGATATCAAAGATTATGAGAACACTCCCTTTCATTCATACTCTAGTGTTATATTGTGAAAGAATAGCTAGGGAGAGTCGCCATCATAAGTCATTAGACTGATGTACATTAACTCCAATGTCAATTTTCTCATGGTGGCTATGCTTATTGGGAGGAACTTGGTGAGAGAAAAATAGTTCCTCAGTCAAATCGTTACAAATGTGGATTATACTTGCCTCTTTCAATTATTATCAAAACTCAAAAATAACTAATGCCTGATTTTAGAAATAAGATATGGTTGATTGAGTTGGTGGAGCGTATGATCTTCGGAAAAAGAAATGGATTACACTTGAGTGCTATGTGCATATGTGAGAATGTTTGGGTACATTGGAAGTTAGATATGGAAATTTTAGCAGTTGTGTATTAGTCTAATTTCTCTTTCTGAGTTGAAGTCTACCTCGATGCAGGCAAGTGGACAGAGATTGCGACTTTCTTGAACATGAAAGAATAATGGACTACAGTCTCTTGGTTGGTCTTCATTTCCAAGAAGCTTCATGCACGGAAAACCCCAAAACTCCAGACCGAACATCTGGAGCTCGTACTCCAACTGGTTATTTCTAGACCTTTCTTCAGTTATTCATACATCTCATAAATGCAAAGCAAAGCCTTTCTGAACGCATGAATTGTGTACCGACCTTGCAGGAAATGGCGACCCTGACAATGGAACCCCACGCCTTTCTAAAGTTGACATGGATCGGCTTCTTTCTGACCCGAACTGGTAGAAATGAATCCATTAAAATTGAGCCAAATTTTCATCTTTCCAAGAGATCCCTGGTAATAATCAGTTTATTTGATTTCGAATGCCTTGTTGCAGGCGGTCTTCTATTAGTTTAGGTATTAATATGCCAGCATGGGCTGAAAGGACAGTGAGAAGAAATGATTGTGAGCCTCAGTTGGTTGGAGACCCAACGGGAGAACTGTACGATGTCATTCTGTTTTTCGGTATAATTGACATACTACAGGACTATGATATCAGCAAAAAGCTCGAGCATGCATACAAGTCATTCCAATATGATCCGACCTCAATCTCTGCTGTTGATCCGAAGCTGTACTCCAAACGCTTTCGTGCTTTCATCTTCAGAGTTTTTGTAGAAGACACATGACGGTATAGTTTGAACCCCAGATTTTAACTCGAGGCTTGGCAGTCATCCCTGTATAGTCATCGGTCTGTAGCGGAAATGACAATGCTTTTAAAACTAGCAGAAGCATCGGTTACATGGTCAATGGAGCTTGAAAAGTGGCTGCCATGGGGAGCACGCTTCGGCGTATTTGTTACTGCATTATTCCCCGGTGTCATAATCTCTTTTAATTTATAGTCACAGATATATGATATGTTCTGGTTAGGGATTAAAGTTGTAAACCAGAGTTACTCGAAGCCTTTTGGAATTGTAAATGAAAAAGTAAACCAAAAGGGGTGTGGAATTACAGTGGACGTGACGCGTTCGTTTTGTATATGGGATTCCAACATTGAATGAGAAATGTACAGGAGATGAACGGATAGTTGATCATGCCTTTACAATTGGATGAACTATTCTCGTATGCTGTTATTCCACCTTTACTTAATTCTGCTACTTCCCTTGGGTATACACTTTTGTGAGCGGGATGAAGCCAGAGATCCAAATGGATGGGGTATTCTCAAATAACAAAATCACAAACTAAAACGCTTAAGGATTTACTAAACAAAACACGTATATAAATTCTCAAGGTTTTTCATACAACATATTATAATATCTTTCGATGCATTTTCATGTTTTGAAAGCTTTGAGTAGCAACTTCATTACCAATAACATCAAATGTTCCTCTTTACAGAATAACCATATTAACGTTCATCCTTGATCTCTTATCCAATTTCTCAATCGATTTTCAGAAGTTTGCTAACCTAGAATGCTTTATTACGTCGAATTACTATATGCATTATGTACATTTGTCCACCAAAAAGCTGAGTTGGCATCCGCCCCAATTGGGCCCAAGGTAGTCCATTTTTTGGAAATGTGCTAACTCAGAATACTTTATTACGTGGAATTACTATATGCAATATGTATATTTATCCACCAAATAGAAAGGCATTGTAAAATAATTAGGTACGAGAAATTACACGCACTACATGAATATTACAAAAAGATGCCTGAGGTTTGCAAAATAATAAATAAAATATTTACTTATCTTTCCACGGGTGTAGATCTTGTGGTTAAAGTTTCACTAATTAATCCAACGGCCAAAGTTTCCTTGCATTTTTTTTTTTTTTTTTTTTTTTTTTTTTTTAAATGATTTCGAAATTGCTTTTGGGTCCAACGGTCTTCGCCCTTCTCCCCAAAGAAGCTAAACCCTCGACGTCTTTGAAGCCTGAAATTCATTTCTTCTCTAATCGCCATGGATAGATAGCAGTACCGAAATGGAGGTTTTCCATCTGCTGAAAAAACAGTTAGAAAACTTATCCATGGATTAATTTGATAGTTCATATTCTTTCGAAATTCTAGGGTTTTAATTTCTCCAATTGAAATTGTTCATCCTCGGCCTTTAACATGATTCAACTCTACAATATGAAGGCCCTCCGAATGGTTAATTCAATATTTTCTTGTACATCTGCATCAGAACCTAAAAGTTTTGTTCTTGTTGGTCCAAAACCCTCAACTTTTGTCTTCCAAATCAGTTGCTTTGCAGACCCATCACCTCAGAAATCTCGGAAACCCAGCATGGTTTCAAAGTCAATTACCTCATAAACACATATGGGTTGTCCCCAGAAGATGCAATTTCAGTATCCAAAAGGGTGAGGCTGGAATCTCCAAAAAAAGCAGAATCTGTTTTGGCCCTTCTGAGAAACCATGGACTATCCCAAACCCAGATATCAAAGCTTGTTAGGTCATGTCCGCCGATAATTTCTGCCAATCCCGAGGAAACTCTTTTGCCAAAGCTTGAGTTTTTCAGCTTTCTCGGTGTTTCGAGGGTGGACCATGCAAAAACTCTGGCTTATAATCCACATCTTTTGGGATAAGCTTGACAAACAGGATTATGCCCACTTATGATTTCCTTAGGAGTATCCTTTCTGAGGAAAATGTTGTAGCTCTTTTCAAGCACAACTCGCGGCTTTTCGTGGAAAGTCAATTCAAGTATCTGGTGCAAAATATTGAGCTTTTGAGAGAATCAGGTCTGATGCCTAAAAACTTAATTAGCCTTAGGACTGAGCTACATGTTTTCGTCGATGCTTTCAGAAGTTCTGGGAAGCCTGCGCATTTTCTTCGATGCTTTCAGAAGTTCTAGGAAACCTGCGCGTTTTCTTCATTGCTTTCAGGAGGATGGGAACCGGCAAGTTTTCTTTGTTGTTTGAAAACCAAGTTTTGGAAGGCCTCTGGCTCGTGGCCCGTTCTTGCCTGCAAGCCAAGCAATCAATTAATGCATCAACAACCAGTTTATTGAAAGGGGGTGAAGAGAAAATCGTGCGATATCAGTACGATATTAACCTGCTTAAAAATGTAAAAATATTATATGTGCACACTTTAGACTCAGAGAGGAGAGGTATATGTCGATTGGCTATTTCAGCGCCATAAAATGAGCAGTTTTCAACAGAAGGAGCTCCATACTGTATTCCCCATCTATACAATTACATGTTGACTTTTGTACAATAATAAAAGATATAATTGGTACTCTTGTCACCTCTTACTGATTAGGGTTTGTACTGCTATTTGCAATAATGTACATGAAGAACTACCATGGTTCAGAGTTGTTACCAAGAAAAATTCTAACATTTGACAGCCTGCTCCGACCATCCTCCACCTAAATTAGGTTACAGTCCGCAGCATCTTCCTCTAGAAAGGTTAATGAATCAGATGGTTGCCTCCGTAATGGACGACCCTGCAGTATCCAAATAAAGATGTTTACTCGACTGCAATTGTACTCACATGTCACCACACATACAACTAGAAAACATGCCTAGGTAGAGCATGTGATCTCACAGTTCCAATGGATCACTCTCTGGCGAATAAGACGTTCACAAGCTGTGACAACATGCCAATGTTCAGATAATATGTGGTGTGGACATGATCTTTCTCTTTAAGGAGGGTGTGGAAATTCCAACAAAGGTTCAGGGAAGGTTTGTGTGACAGTTTTGATGTAAATGTAGGGAAAGAAATCACAGCTTTACCTCCAGATCGATTCTTCTCCCTCTTCGCCTCCACATCAAATCGTGAAATCCTGTTTCTTCCCATATCCATTTCAATATGCCAACACAAGTGCTTTCCTTTTCCATACCCCAGCTCTATATGATATTCCTAAACTCATAGAAGAAATTATAGTTGATCGATTGATCTTAGAAAACAAGAAAAAGGATCATGAAATGAAATATAATTGGTGCAACTACTTAAATAGTTCTCATTAACAAATAGATTGCATTAGCATTAACTTATACATGAGCTATTCACTTTATTATGTGTATGTTTAACAATCTCGACTTTTTTTTTCTATTAATGAATATGATCAATGTCCATGAGACTCTCACTATCTCCGTCTCTCTTTATCTCAATTAAAGAGAGAAAAAAAGAAAAAAAAAAGTTTTTATGAGCGTTTCAGAAACAATTCTGAAGAAACTAAAGTGAAATGAAACTCACTTACAGGCTTACAACTCATCTGCGGTGTTCAACATAAGGAATAGTTCCTGTTAAATGTGTAGTGCAGCAACCACCCACCTGTTCTAGTAACATAATTTGCTGACTTCCAAGAAGCGGAAGCATAAAGGCAGTGCTCCAAGGAAACCCGAACCTCATTTGTTTTGTGGTCATTGTCACCTAATCTCACTTCCACAGCTGTGTGTGTACAAAAACATATCTTAACCCACTCGAAGATGGCAGCGACATGAAGAGAAAATGAAAAGCCATGTTGCTTGTCTTGAAAATAAGGCAGTATACAAATAAAACATCATTCCAGGGATACCTATCCAATTGAAGGAGCATCATATTCACTCCAAACGGCAGGAGAACCATTCCTGGATGATGGATGTTAAAATTGTTGGCCTTAGATAATCCTATCTTTACAATTCCACAGTTTGCTCTCTGCATCAGTAAAGCCAACAAACACATTAGTGACATAATCTTGACCTGACTCAGAGCATAGTTGAACTTCGCGGTCCACATTTCACTAATAAATAAGCTGAAATGATTAAGCTAAATTCTACAGATAGATGTAACATATTTATAAAAGCCTCAATAATAATTCCTTACATTTTTCCCTTAATTTTCGATTTTATCATGGCCGTCGAACTCTGAAAGTTGGAACAGAATTTAAACATGACTTGACAGGGAAATATAGCAAAGTGAAAGTTTTAGAAAGAGCAATCACTTGAGGTGTACCAAGATGCAAAAAAAATAAAAAATAAGAAAATGTTGGAACCAGTTTTCCTGAATTGCTTATTCCTAAATATTGAGTAAACAACTCCTGTAGTGAAATTCATATTGACATGGATACGGCCACCTGTACACATGAGTTGATCATCTTTTCATTACGAAAACCATTTCATCCAAAATGTGCAGCATATTCATGCAAGGAACTCAGAAACAAAAGGAGATCCATGTGCTTTTCTTTCACCATTCATTGAATTCAAAATCCTTGAGTATGCAACTGCACGACCATAAAACAAGAAAATCAGTTGAATCTTAAATAACCATGGTAATTTTGGTTAGTCTTCCAGAGGTGGATGTTATAACTTTTGGAATTATGTGAAAAGAAGATAAGAATAATAAGGTTCAAATCTTATTCATTCAACTGGTAATGTGCAAAGTATTAAATTAGAACCGTAATTTTAATTGCCAAATGCAAGGTATTAAAGTTCACAAGAATTAGAGGCAAGTTTTACCTTCACATGGTTTTGCTGGTTCATCATCAAATTAAGAAAATGCTTGTTTCTTCTCATACCTCGTCTCAGAAGGATGCCCTAAATTCAAAGATGAAGATACTGTAAATTAACGAGTGATCTTAGAAACAAGCATATGCATGCTGATTTGAATAGGTCCAGCCTAATTGGTACAGTTTTTTCAAATTAATTCCAGTTTATTATGTGTGCAAGTTTGACAATCTGGATCTGGATCTTTTCCTTAAGATGAATATGCATTCCACCACATTCAAATCACATCACTACGAAAAGAAAAAAAAACATCATCCAGGAGTTACCTCGTCTCATTCAGGAGAATCATATTCATGATGACAGATAGCCAAAGCACAACTGGACGACTAGTAATTAATGTAAGGTAACACCTGTTGCCCATGGATGAAATTGTCTTGGAATTTAAAGATACATGGTTTTACAGGGGAGAACAAACACGAAATGAAGGTGGAAGGGTAGCGTAGTTGAATTAAACAATTAAAAACCGATTGATTGATTAATTAATTAATTAATTAATTAAACATGGTATAAAATGACAGTAAACAATTGAAGAGAAACTTTTACAGTATCTGAAATCTTGGCTATGGAATGAAACAGGTTATTGTATGAAAAATTGTGCTACGTAAGTACCTAAATTTGACTTGAGATCTCAAATGATGACTTCGTCATCTATTTGTATGCAAGGTATGTGAGCTATCTGGCTCCACTCTTCTCCCGTCTTCTCCTGACACCTCATCCTCAGAGAAGGATTGCACTTGATTCTCAAAAAAGAAAGTAATGCCGGCAAACCATCTTTTGGCAGGAATTCAAGACTATCACAGCTTCTACTTTTGAGCTTTTGAAGACAAGTGAGGTGTTGAAGTCCCTTTCACTCCAAAGATTTCAGAACTTTTGTTCCATAGATTTGAGAGTGTAAGAGTGGAAGGGAGTAGCTGTTCCTTGAGCAACATCTCCAACAGATCCTTGTAACCACCGATCCCAAATGTTTGAAGGAAGACAAGTCGTTGCAAACCCCACTCCACTAATGGCCTGCCCTCAGTCTCCTGTATGAACACTGGAGTACTGTCCAGGCCATCCACTTTGTCCACTTCCCCAACGCGATTGTTCTTGAAGAACAGATTCAGCTTGGGACTTTTCAATTTTAAAAAACTAGAGTCAAAAGAAACAAGAAAAAAAAAAAGAGATTTCAAGTGAATTGGAAGTTCAGGAATGCCTTAGCATCCAAAAAAAAAGGGCACATAAAATCAATTAAGACAAGTTTAGATCAACATAATATATAATAGAACAAAAGTAAGAACTACCTCTCTAAAAGTTTCACAGAACTTAAAAAATTGGAGACAATTTCCCACATCCTCAGCAACTAATGGTGCCTTGAGGTAGGGGAAGCTCAAGATCAGCCTCTCTGCTCTCAATGGGACGTTCCTGGAGGTGAATCAACACACATTGCCTGCAAAAACTCGAGACCATAAGTCCTCTTAAACCGAACTAAAACCAACCAACAACAATATCAATATGCGTTAAAAGAAAAAAAACAGCACCACCATCTCTGCTGCCAAAATCAACCGCTTGAGTCTCAATATTCCCTGGCCATTCCTTGACTTTACGATGCTTTCTGACTGCCTTGGCACTGACATCCTTATTGCTCATAGCAGCAGCACCATCTCTGCTGCCATTACACATTTCCATCAACTCTTCCTAATTCATTTTCTTAGTTTCCTGCTCATCAGATTTCGGAGATGCATCCAAGTTCATATCTTTGCTTCCATTAAGAGACTTCTCCTTCCCTCGTTTTCTTGGTGACAACACTGGTTTCCCATCAAAACTCGAGGGCATAAACCCACTTAAACGTCACTAAAACCTTGTTCAAAGCCATACGTTTTTCACAAACCATCCTTGCTTTCAACATCCATCTCCCCTTGTTTCTTCTGCATGTACATAGTCAAAGGGATTGCTCATATTTAATTAGATTCCAATTGTAATCGAATGCCACCGCACATATAGAAAACATGCCCCTTTGTCCTGGGATAGCTCATAACATCCCCAATGGTCTCTCAGTTCCCTTGGAACACTTCCAGAGAATAAGATGCTCACAGGCTGTGACAATAGGCACAATTTCAGATGAAAATAAAAGTGCAGGATCTTTTACTTTAAGGAGAGTATGTGGACATTCCAACAAAGATTCATGGAAGGTTTGTACACAGTTAATGTAGTGAAAGAAGATAGAGCTTTACCTGCAGATCGATGCGTTCTCCCACTTCATTTCCACATCAAATTGTGAAAATCATGTTTCTTCTCATATCCGTTTCGATAGGATGCCAAAACAAGTGCTTTCCTTTTCCGTACCCCAGCTCAACATAAATGAATACTCCTAAATTCAAATACGATGAAATTATAAACAATTGATTGATCTTAGAAAACAAGCAAATGGATCTTAAAATGAAACCTAAATGGTGCAGCTTCTTAAATAATTCCAACTAATAAATAGATTGAATTAGCATCAACTTATACATGAGCTATTCACTTTATTACGCGCACGGTTAACAAGTGGCTTTTTCTTTATATTAATGAATATAATCAATGTCTTTATAACTATCTTTGTCTCTCTTAAACTCAATTAAAAAGGGGAAAAAAGTTGTTTATTCATGAACTTTTCAGAAACAAAGTGAAATGGAATTCAATTTTTGTTATCTGCAGTGTTCAACATAATAAATATCGTTCCCGTGAAATGTGTAGTGCAGCAACCACCCACCTGCTCTTGTAACATAATGTACTAACTTCCAACAAGCGCAAGCATGAGGGCAGTGCTCCAAAGAAACTTGCTCTCATTTTTGTTTTGTGGTCATCGTCACCCGTTCTCACTTCAACAGCGGTGTATGTACCAAAACAGATCTGCAACCACACGAAGATGGCAGCAGCATGAAGGGAAGATGAAAAGGCATTTTTGCTTGTATTGAAAATAAAGCAGCATATGAGAAAAACATCATTCCAGGGGTTACCTATCCAATTGAAGGAGAATCATATTCATGTCACACTGCAGGAGAACCATTCATAGACAATTAATTGATGGACGCAATGGACTTAGGTAATTCAATCTTTACAGCAGAGTTTGCTATCTGCATCAGCAAAGCCGAGAAACACGTTAGTGACATAATTTTTCCCTGAAAGCATAGTTGAATTTCACTGTTAACATTTGACTAATACATAAGCTTAAATGATGCCTTCACATTTTCCCCTACTTTATCATCAGCTTAAATGATGCAATCAAACTCTGAAAGCAAATGGATCAATCCAGTTTATTACGTGAACGTTCAAGTTTGACAATCAGGATCTTTTCCTTATCTTGAGATGAATATGCATTCCACCACAATCAAATCACATAAGTATGGGAAAGAAAAAAAAAACATCATCGAGGGTTACCTCATCGCCCATGTGGGAGAATCATATTCATGACAGATAAGCCAGAGCACGATTCGACGACTAGTAATTAATGTAAGCTAACACAAGTTGCCCTCGGATGATATTGTCTTGAAATTTAACGATACATGGTTTACAGGGGAGAACAAACACGGAAGGGAGATGGAAGGGTAGCGTAGTTGAATTAAACAATTAAAAATTGGTTGATTGATTGATTGATTAAAACAGTATAAATGACAGCAAACAATTGAAGAGAAACTTGTACAGAATCTGAATCTTGCCTATGGAATGAAAATGGTGCTCTGTACGTACCTGACTTTGACTTTGAGATCTCAAATGATGACTCGATCATCTATCTCGATGCAAGGAATGTGAGCTATCTTGCTCCACTCTTCTCCCGTCTTCTCCTGACACCTCTTACTCAGAGAAGGACATTTTTTTATTCTCAGAAAAGAGAGCGATGCCGGCAAACCCTCGTTTGGCAGGAATTCGAGACTATCACACCAGCTAATTTCGAGCTCTTGAAGACAAGTGAGGTGTTGAAGTCCCTTTCCCTCCAAAGATTTCAGACTTTTCATTACATAGATTTGGAGAGTGTGAAGAGTGGTAGGCAGCAGCTGTTCCTTGAGCACCGTCTCCAACAGATGCTCGCTGCTCCGGATCCGAAATGTTCGAAGGGAGACAAGTCGTTGCAAACCCCAGTACTCCACTGAAGGCCTCAGTTTCTCACAACCACCGATTGCAAATGATTGTAGGTTGGGAGGCAAACCCCCTTCTGCAAATGACTCAACATTTGGAAGACCGTATATCCGCAACTCTTGAAGGGCGGTGAGGGAGTGTATTCGGTCGGGCAATAACTTCAAATTCTCGCATCCCCGGACTATAAAATGAGCCAGTTTAGGAGTGGGCAATCCCCCGTGGGGAAAAGATACCAGATTTGGACAATTACCAATAACGAGACGGTCGAGATGAGTGAGATTTTCGTCATCAGCTCCTTCTACAATGGCAAGGGATTCTAGATTTTTACTGCCCCTGATACTAAGATTTGAAAGTTCGGGGAAAACACCCAGCGGGAAGGACCTCAGTGAATCACAGCTCTTGAACAACTCCAAATATCGAAGGGATTTCAATTTGGCCATCATCTCATGAGATAGGAATTCTAATCTCCTGCAATTTTGTATTCTAAGAAATGTCAACGAAGTGGGTAGACCATTTCTCGGGAACGACAAGAGTGACGCGCAGTTAACGAGAATCAACTCTCCAAGACAATTGCTGAAGTGCGGCTGCAAGTAATTTGTGCTACTAAAAATTTGAACCTTAAGCCTCCAAAGCGAGGACAGCGACTCCGTCTCTAGTAACGACGAGAGACCAGGGCATCCATTTATCGTCAGGCTTCGAAGAGATCGTCGCAAGGACTCAGTGTTAACGATGAGAGACCAGGGTATCCATCTAGTTCTGGTAGCCCTTTCATGCAGAACCCCGCAGTTGGACACAGTAAGGTTTCTCAAGCAAGGAAGACGATCAGGCAAGTTTCCCCTCAACTTCGGACAATTGCATAAAGTAAGCACCTCGAGACGAGGAAAGCAAGATTGACCACTACCGGGACTCGACAGCCATTCCTCCCACTCCGGCATCTCGTTGAACTCTAGCTTCACGAGAGATTGAAATGGTTGACTTAGAGAAGCTCCATTACCCACGTAGAACTCAACACCAATACTCGCAACAAATTTCATCATTTCTATATAGAGCTCTTTGAGAGCGGGTAACCGCCCAACTGGTGGCAATGAGAAGCAAGTACTACATTTGCTGAGACGCATGACTTGTATGTTGGAGAAGGAAGTGTCTCCCAACCAATCCGGAAACCTGGTTCCACCATAAGATCTGATGGTCAGCTTCACCAAATTTACGGAAGGTTGTAAGCTTTCTAGTACATGCCTCTCTTTAACGGAATCATTTGCATCCTCATGACCCCATGCCAACTCTACTTCGTGAAGATCTTTCTTATCCTTCAAATTGGCCCCCAAGGCATCCATAGGATTGACTACATTTTGCAGATTCAAGATAGATAGTTTTCCTCGAAGGTTCGACAATTGCCCTAGTTCTCCAATGCCACTCGACCCAGTAGATTTCCCCAACACAAAAGCAGTTAATGTTCTCAAACTTTTCAGTCTACCCATTTGCACCGGCATCTCTTTTATACTAGTTTCTCTAATATCAAGAAGACGCAAATTAATCAATTTCCTCATGTCTGCAGGCAATTCAACAAGAGAGGAACAACCTAACAATAATAGAGTTTGCAAATTGTAGAGCTCACACATCGTATTTGGTAACGTTTTAACTGCAGTGTAAGAGAGGTCGATGTAGCGCAAGCTTAAGTGTTTACCAATGTTATCAGGTAATTGAGTTATATTTTTATATCTTGCCAATGACAACACCCGTAAACATTTTTGTGCTGGTAACAAATCCTCTAGAACCTTTATGCTTACATATAGGCTCTTTTCCATCTTTTGGTATGGTCTTAAAGACATGGGAAACAAGGTGCGCAAACACTTAATTTCATCCAATGGCTTAAATTTTGCTACGGTATCAAATCTTCCTCTCATATATGACAAATGCCGAACTCGTTTAGGAACTTCATGTGGCTGTCCCTCACCCAATCTAAAACAAAATTCTCCAAACACTGACATAGCCAAGTCGTTAATGAGATCATGCATTGTGAAACTTGATTTCCTAATTAATGATCTTTGAAGTAGTGATCGTGACAATAGTTCATCAAAGTATCTCCCACCGAGCTCTTCCAATCCTTTACCACTCTCAGCTTGTGGAATTAAACCGAGTGCCATCCAAAGTTGAATTATATTTTCCTTTTCAAATTCATAGTCCTTTGGAAAAATTGAGAAATAAGCAAAGCATTGTTTTAAATAAGTAGGGAGATAATGGTAACTCAATCTTAAAGATGGAAGAACACTTTTATCATGCAATGTCTCCCAAAGATTGTTGTTCAAAATGTGACTCCATTCCTTGTAACCTACATTACAACCTAAGAGACCCCCAAGTGCTTTTGCAGCCAAAGGAAGACCGTCGCACTTGCGTGCAATTTGCTTACCAATTTCTTCCAACTCTGGATGTGCACTAGGATTTTCATTTCTAAATGCATGTTTTGAGAGTAATAACCAACAATCTTCATCTGACAAATGTCTCAAGTAGTGAATAGGACCAGTGTGCACAAGGGATGCAACACTTTCGTTCCTTGTTGTCACTATGACCTTACTTCCCCTCGCCCCATAAGTAAAAGGAGCCCGTACAAGATCCCAATCACTATAGTTGTCATTCCAAAGGTCATCCAACACAAATAGGAACTTTTTCCCCCTCACTTGTTCCCTAAGTTCAACTTGAAGCAAGCTCATATATTGAAGACTGCAAGGTTTTGAGATTATTGATTCAATAAGGGTTTTAGTTACCCTAATATCATCAAAATCTTCGGAAACACAGGCCCAAGCTGTAACATCAAAATACTCTTTTATTTTTTTATCATTGTAAAGGACCCGAGCAAGGGTTGTCTTACCAACCCTGCCCATTCCCACTATGGGGATTACCGATATGTGGCTACTACTTGCATTATCCGATAGCAACATCCTTTTCAACTTCTTTTCATCTCTCTCCCTACCACAAGCACTAAATTCATGCTCAACAAAGGATGTTGTGGGAGTTCTTTGAGAAACTGTTCCCTTGACACCTCCTATAAGACCAAGGAGATCTTTTTGTTTAGCAAGGTGTTCTAGTCTCTCAAATATCACTTCTACCCTACCATTCATGCCTTGATAAAAAGGATTAAGAGAGGTAGATAGGAAGTTCCACACCTGGGTTTTCTTAGTTTGGTATTCAGCTTCCACCTTGGAGCGCAAAACTTCAGCATCGATCTCGTCCAGTAGATCCTCCGCCTCAAAGACAGCGTGTTTGAGCTCATTGAGCCACATCCCCACAGCAGGGTTGACAATCTGCTTCTCCTCTGCATCATTGAGCACTGCATGAAGGGTCAACAACGTCAGCTTCAGTTTTTCCAATAGTGAATGGTCAAGTTTTTTCCGCCGGAAGAAGTCCACGAGCTCGCCAGAAGAAACCTTGTCGCACAGCGTCCGGATGGAAGCAGAGAGAAAAGCCTCTCCGATCAAAGCTCCTGCCATTTCACTCTCTCTCTCTCTCTCTGTTTTTTCTTTTCTTTTTTTTTGGTCTTCAAAGAAGTGTTGAGGTGAGGAAGAGTGATTAATTTCGTTTCGGAAAGAGACGACTTGATATAATTTTTAGTCAATGGTTCAGTGGACCTCACACGTTAATCATAGAGAATTAATTCCAGATAATTTAACTGACAATTTCCTAGTAGTTGGTGGTTAATAATCGAGTGGACCACACGAGTTAATCATTGAGTGTTTATTCCCTATAATTTAAGTGACAATTTCCTAGTAGTTGGTTCGTGTGAGATTGACAGGTTGTAGGCTTCCTTCCAGGACAATAGTATATGAAACTTTGAATCATCTTCTTCTTTGTGATTGATGTATGCATGAAACAGTTAATCATGTCTGTTGTCTTGGTGAACTTAAACAAACAACTCAGTTCCTAATCATATATTCGATTCATTGTTCCTCTAATTAACAGTTCGATCCAGCTTAAAATTTAAGGAAAATTAATAAAAAGAGGCTTGAAAACTTTGAGTTTTAACAATAAGGACAAAATAAAGGGTAAAGTAAGTAATACCAGGTTTGACTTTTTAATGTAAAAATATGGTTTTTCGTTAAAATGAACAGTACCGCGAGTTTTTCGTTAAAACTCCCTAAAATTTATAGTTAGTTTGTGTGCCTTTGGATGGTAATTAACCAGAACATCACTATTGTCCTTTTGATAATAAAAATCACGTTGGGAGTTTGCTCTTAGACGGGCAGATACAACACATGATTAGTCAATTTTATCACCTAATTAATTAAGATTAAGATTGGAATCTTTTGCTTTTTATGTTATCATGTCATGCATTTTAATTAATAGATTGGAGTAATATAATGAATAAGCCTTTACAAATTACATATGATATGGGTAAAAGATTCGGAACAGAGAGAAAGAGACCATTTTTAAGTCACCAATGCAACAATTATTGTTGGCCATAACTATAAGTGCAGAGGAAAGAGACCATCACCAGAGTTCGAATAAGCAATACTAGGTAGATTAAATTTGTAGATTAAATTTATAAATTAAATGATGTGTTACCAATAAAAAATAAACACGTTGATCAACTGAATATGTAAGTAATAATCTAATCATCAACTTTCATGTTATTTAATTTACAAAATTATATGTACAAATTTAATTTATCTAGCATTACCTTAAAGATTATAATATCATTAATAAAATAGCCTGTGTGGAAATCGCCTATTATTGACCAAGTCCACAGCCAACCTAGAGTCTCTCCTTTCCCACTTAATCAAAAGAATTAAACAATGGAAGAAAAAAAAAATAATGTTGGAGAGACGGCATAAAGTTTTCTAAAATAAAATCCACAACATAACAAGGACCTCCCATCAATTGGTGGATTAAAGCTGGGTCTTCTGTTAAAGAGTAAATTGTAGCAATGGTCCCTCAACTTCAACCCAATTAGAGCAATGATCCCTCAGCTTTAACATAATTGAAGAAATGGTTCCTCAACTTTAACCCAATTGCATCAATGATCTTTCCAACATAACTCATTTTGACATAATTCTGACAGAGTTAACAAAATGAACCATAATTGCACATTTTGATGAGTTAAGAAACCAATGGTAATGGATATTTAGTTGGAGGACCATTGCTACAATTTTCTCACTAGTAAAAGAGTGATTTGGGTATTTGAAATTTGATGTAATCCATCAAAAAATGGACCATCTTCCCACCATTAAAAGAGTGATTTTGGTTTAGCGTTATTCTCTTCCCATACTTTGAAAAGATTCCAAGTTCGAATTTATTAAACTCCAAATAAAAACAATGCTCCATGATAACGAAGAAAAAGTTGTATGATTGACCTAATTATATAAATAAGAAGACTCATCATGCCTTATAACCACTCGATCGAGCTCAAAATTTTATTGTCAATTTATGCGCCTTTGAATGGTAATTAACCAAAACATCACTGTTGTCTGTTGGTACTAGAAGTTGCGTTGGGATTTTGCTCTTATAAGGGCAGATACAGCACGTTACGATTAAGATTGGAATCTTTTGTTGATTATGTTTTGATTATATAATCAATAAGCCATTACATAAGATATGAGTAGGTTTAATTTTTGTTCTTTTTCATGCTTTTCCGATGAGCTGGACTGTGAGCTGGCTTGCTGAGTTGGCAGTGAGTTGTATATTCTTTGTATATTTCCATCCCCCCAAGCTCAAGGGAGAACATATGCAACTCAAAAGTCGTTATTATCCGCTTCTATTTTATTATTTTTTAGAGCGCAAATAACAGTTCCCTGTTAGTCAATAATTTAGTAAACCCCACAGGTTAAGCATAGAGTCTTATTCCCTGTAAGTTAACTGACAATTTCTTAGTTTTATTCCCTGTAATTTAACGGACAATTTCTTCGTACTGGTGGTCAATAATTAAGAGTGTATGCATGAAACAGTTAATCATGTCTGGTGTCATGGTAAACTTAAACAAACAACTCAGTTCCTAATCATATACTCGATTCATTATTCCTCCAAATAATTGCTCGATCGAGCTTAAAATTTATGGTTAATTTGTATGCCTTTCGATGGTAATTAACCAGAACTTCACTATTGTCTTGTTGATAATAAATGTCGCCTTGGGAGTTTGCTCTTAGACGGGCAGATACAACACATGATTAGTTAAATTGATCACCTAATTAATTAAGATTTAGATTGGAATCTTTTGTTTTTTTATTTATCATGTCATCATACGTATTAATTAATAGATGGCTTAAATGTTAAAATAGTCACTGTGTTTTAATCATTGGGTTAATTTAGTTTCTGTGTTTTCAATTTGACCAATTTAGTCCTTGTGTTTATCTCCATTAACCAATTAAGTACATTTCCATCTAATTTCAATGAAAAAAAAATTATAAATTTAATAAACTTATTTATAAAATTATAATCTATTTAATTTAAAATATTTAAAATGAAATAACATTAAAAATTAAAAGAAAAATTATTCTCATCTCAACTCTTCGACCTCCTTCCTAGCATTACTCCCTTTCTTTTCTATGTCACAACCTTAATCATTTTTCAGATTAGAAGTTTTGTTTCTTATATGTGTTCTCACTGATTTGCAATTTTTTCTATAAGTAGAAAGGGAAATTATTTCCTATATGATGTCCTTAATTGGTAATTTTAATTACCAAATGCAAGGTATTAAAGTTCACAAGAATTAGAGGCAAGTTTTACCTTCACATGGTTTTGCTCGTTCATCATCAAATTAAGAAAATTCTTGTTTCTTCTCATACCTCGTCTCAGAAGTATGCCCTAAATTCAAAGATGAAGATACTATAAATTAACGAGTGATCTTAGAAAACAAGCATATGCATGCTGATTTGAATAGGTCCAGCCTAATTGGTACAGTTTTTTCAAATTAATTCCAGTTTATTATGTGTGCAAGTTTGACAATCTGGATCTGGATCTTTTCCTTAAGATGAATATGCATTCCACCACATTGAAATCACATCACTACGAAAAGAAAAGAAAAACATCATCCAGGAGTTACCTCGTCTCATTCAGGAGAATCATATTCATGATGACAGATAGCCAAAGCACAACTGGACGACTAGTAATTAATGTAAGGTAACACCTGTTGCCCATGGATGATATTGTCCTGGAATTAAAAGATACATGGTTTTACAGGGGAGAACAAACACAAAATGAAGTTTAGATCAACATAATATATAATAGAACAAAAGTAAGAACTACCTCTCTAAAAGTTTCACAGAACTTAAAAAATTGGAGACAATTTCCCACATCCTCATCAACTAATGGTGCCTTGAGGTAGGGGAAGCTCAAGATCAGCCTCTCTGCTCTCAATGGGACGTTCCTGGACCCTGCGAAACCCTCTTGCAGCCTTGCCCTTGCCCTTGGAATCATTCTCATTCACAGCAGCACCACCATCTCTGCTTCATTACAAATTTCCATCAACTCGTCCTGTTTGCTGCATCAGAGCACTTCACATCTTCGCTCTGATCAAGCGCATTCTCCTTCCCTCGTTTTCCAGGTGAATCAACACACATTGCCTGCAAAACTCAAGACCATAAGTCCTCTTAAACCGAACTAAAACCAACCAACAACAATATCAATATGCGTTCAAAGAAAAAAACCATAATCAACAGCACCATCTCTGCTGCCAAAATCAACCGCTTGAGTCTCAATATTCCCAGGCCATTCCTTGACTTTACGATGCTTTCTGACTGCCTTGGCACTGACATCCTTATTGCTCATAGCAGCAGCACCATCTCTGCTGCCATTACAAATTTCCATCAACACTTCCTAATTCATTTTCTTAGTTTCCTGCTCATCAGATTTCGGAGATGCATCCAAGTTCATATCTTTGCTTCCATTAAGAGACTTCTCCTTCCCTCGTTTTCTTGGTGACAACACTGGTTTCCTATCAAAACTCGAGGGCATAAACCTGCTTAAACGTCACTAAAACCTTGTTCAAAGCCATACGTTTTTCACAAACCATCCTTGCTTTCGACATCCATCTCCCCTTGTTTCTTCTGCTTGTACATGGTGAGAGGGATTGCTCATATTTAATTAGATTCCAATTGTAATCGAATGCCACCTTACATATAGAAAACATGCCCCTTTGTCCTGGGATAGCTCATAACATCCCCAATGGTAGAGCAAAATGCTGTAATCTCTCAGTTCCCTTGGAACACTTCCAGAGAATAAGATGCTCATAGGCTGTGACAATAGGCACAATTTCAGATGAAAATAGAAGTGCAGGATCTTTTACTTTAAGGAGAGTATGTGGACATTCCAACAAAAATTCATGGAAGGTTTGTACACAGTTAATGTAGTTAAAGAAGATAGAGCTTTACCTGCAGATCGATGGGTTCTCCCACTTCATTTCCACATCAAATTGTGAAAATCATGTTTCTTCTCATATCCGTTTCGATAGGATGCCAAAACAAGTGCTTTCCTTTTCCATACCCCAGCTCAACATATATGAATACTCCTAAATTCAAATACGATGAAATTATAAACAATTGATTGATCTTAGAAAACAAGCAAATGGATCTTAAAATGAAACCTAAATGGTGCAGCTTCTTAAATAATTCCAACTCATAAATAGATTGAATTAGCATCAACTTATACATGAGCTATTCACCTTATTATGCGCACGGTTAACAAGTGGCTTTTCTTTATATTAATGAATATAATCAATGTCTCTATAACTATCTCTGTCTCTCTTAAATTCAATTAAAAAGGGGAAAAAAGTTGTTTATTTATGAACTTTTCAGAAACAAAGTGAAATGGAATTCAATTTTTGTTATCTGCATTGTTCAACATAAGAAATATCGTTCCCGTGAAATGTGTAGTGCAGCAACCACCCACCTGCTCTTGTAACATAATGTACAAACTTCCAACAAGCGCAAGCATGAGGGCAGTGCTCCAAAGAAACTTGCTCTCATTTTTGTTTTGTGGTCATCGTCACCCGTTCTCACTTCAACAGCGGTGTATGTACCAAAACAGATCCGCAACCACACGAAGATGGCAGCAGCATGAAGGGAAGATGAAAAGGCATTTTTGCTTGTATTGAAAATGAAGCAGCATATGAGAAAAACATCATTCCAGGGGTTACCTATCCAATTGAAGGAGAATCATATTCATGTCACACTGCAGGAGAACCATTCATAGACAACTAATTGATGGACGCAATGGACTTAGGTAATTCAATCTTTACAGCACAGTTTGCTATCTGCATCAGTAAAGCCGACAAACACGTTAGTGACATAATTTTTCCCTGAAAGCACAGTTGAATTTCACTGTTAACATTTGACTAATACATAAGCTTAAATGATGCCTTCACATTTTCCCCTACTTTATCATCGCAATCAAACTCTGAAAGCAGATGGATCAATCCAGTTTATTACTTGAACGTTCAAGTTTGACAATCAGGATCTTTTCCTTATCTTGAGATGAATATGCATTCCACCACAATCAAATCACATAAGTATGGGAAAGAAAAAAAAAACATCATCGAGGGTTACCTCATCGCCCATGTGGGAGAATCATATTCATGACAGATAAGCCAGAGCACGATTCGACGACTAGTAATTAATGTAAGCTAACACAAGTTGCCCTCGGATGATATGGTCTTGAAATTTATCGATACATGGTTTACAGGGGAGAACAAACACGGAAGGGAGATGGAAGGGTAGCGTAGTTGAATTAAACAATTAAAAACTGGTTGATTGATTGATTAAAACAGTATAAATGACAGCAAACAATTGAAGAGAAACTTGTACAGAATCTGAATCTTGCCTATGGAATGAAAATGGTGCTCTGTGCGTACCTGACTTTGACTTTGAGATCTCAAATGATGACTTGATCATCTATCTCGATGCAAGGAATGTGAGCTATCTTGCTCCACTCTTCTCCCGTCTTCTCCTGACACCTCTTACTCAGAGAAGGACATTTTTTTATGCTCAGAAAAGAGAGCGATGCCGGCAAACCCTCGTTTGGCAGGAATTCGAGACTATCACACCAGCTAATTTCGAGCTCTTGAAGGCAAGTGAGGTGTTGAAGTCCCTTTCCCTCCAAAGATTTCAGACTTCTCATTTCATAGATTTGGAGAGTGTGAAGAGTGGTAGGCAGCAGCTGTTCCTTGAGCACCGTCTCCAACAGATGCTCGCTGCTCCGGATCCGAAATGTTCGAAGGGAGACAAGTCGTTGCAAACCCCAGTACTCCACTAAAGGCCTCAGTTTCTCACAACCACCGATTGCAAATGATTGTAGGTTGGGAGGCAAACCCCCTTCTGCAAATGACTCAACATTTGGAAGACCGTATATCCGCAACTCTTGAAGGGCGGTGAGGGAGTGTATTCGGTCGGGCAATAACTTCAAATTCTCGCATCCCCAGACTGTAAAACGAGCCAGTTTGGGAGTGGGCAATCCCCCGTGGGGAAAAGAGACCAGATTTGGACAAGAAATGATAGAGAGAGAATCGAGATGAGTGAGATTTTCATCATCAGCTCCTTCTCCAATGGCAAGGGATTCTAGATTTTTACTGCCCCTGATACTAAGATTTGAAAGTTCGGGGAAAACGCCCAGCGGGAAGGACCTCAGCGAATGACAGCATTATTTGGCCATCATCTCATGAGATAGGAATTCTAATGAGATAGGAATTCTAATCTCCTGCAATTTTCTATTCTAAGAACTGTCAACGAAGTGGGTAGACCATTTCTCGGGAACGACAAGAGTGACGCGCAGTTAACGAGACTCAAACTTCGAAGGCAATTGCTGAAGTGCGGCTGCAAGCAATTTGTGCTACTAAAAATTTGAACCTCAAGCCTCCGAAGCGAGGACAGCGACTCCGTCTCTAGTAACGACGAGAGACCAGGGCATCCATTTATCGTCAGGGTTCGAAGAGATCGTCGCAAGGACTCAGTGTTAACGATGAGAGACCAGGGTATCCATCTTGTTCTGGTAGCCCTTTCATGCAGAACCCCGCAGTTGGACACAGTAAGGTTTCTCAAGCAAGGAAGACGATCAGGCAAGTTTCCCCTCAACTTCGGACAATTGCGTAAAGTAAGCACCTTGAGACGAGGAAAGCAAGATTGACCACTACCGGGACTTGACAGCCATTCCTCCCACTCCGGCATCTCTTCGAACTCTAGCTTCTCGAGAGATTGAAATGGTTGACTTAGAGAAGCTCCATTACCCACGTAGAACTCAACACCAATACTCGCAACAAATTTCATCATTTCTATATAGAGCTCTTTGAGAGCGGGTAACCGCCCAACTGGTGGCAATGAGAAGCAGGTACTACATTTGCTGAGACGCATGACTTGTATGTTGGAGAAGGAAGTGTCTCCCAACCAATCCGGAAACCTGGTTCCACCATAAAATATGATGGTCAGCTTCACCAAATTTACGGAAGGTTGTAGGCTTTCAAGTACATGCCTCTCTTTAACGGAATCATTTGCATCCTCATGACCCCATGCCAACTCTACTTCGTGAAGATCTTTCTTATCCTTCAAATTGGCCCCCAAGGCATCCATAGGATTGACTACATTTTGCAGATTCAAGATAGATAGTTTTCCTCGAAGGTTCGACAATTGCCCTAGTTCTCCAATGCCACTCGACCCAGTAGATTTCCCCAACACAAAAGCAGTTAATGTTCTCAAACTTTTCAGTCTACCCATTTGCACCGGCATCTCTTTTATACTAGTTTCTCTAATATCAAGAAGACGCAAATTAATCAATTTCCTCATGTCTGCAGGCAATTCAACAAGACAGGAACAACCTAACAATAATAGAGTTTGCAAATTGTAGAGCTCACACATCGTATTTGGTAACGTTTTAACTGCAGTGTAAGAGAGGTCGATGTAGCGCAAGCTTAAGTGTTTACCAATGTTATCAGGTAATTGAGTTATATTTTTATATCTTGCCAATGACAACACCCGTAAACATTTTTGTGCTGGTAACAAATCCTCTAGAACCTTTATGCTTACATATAGGCTCTTTTCCATCTTTTGGTATGGTCTTAAAGACATGGGAAACAAGGTGCGCAAACACTTAATTTCATCCAATGGCTTAAATTTTGCTACGGTATCAAATCTTTCTCTCATATATGACAAATGCCGAACTTGTTTAGGAACTTCATGTGGTTGTCCCTCACCCAATCTAAAACAAAATTCTCCAAACACTGACATAGCCAAGTCGTTAATGAGATCATGCATTGTGAAACTTGATTTCCTAATTAATGATCTTTGAAGTAGTGATCGTGACAATAGTTCATCAAAGTATCTCCCACCGAGCTCTTCCAATCCTTTACCACTCTCAGCTTGTGGAATTAAACCGAGTGCCATCCAAAGTTGAATTATATTTTCCTTTTCAAATTCATAGTCCTTTGGGAAAATTGAGAAATAAGCAAAGCATTGTTTTAAATAAGTAGGGAGATAATGGTAACTCAATCTTAAAGATGGAAGAACACTTTTATCATGCAATGTCTCCCAAAGATTGTTGTTCAAAATGTGACTCCATTCCTTGTAACCTACATTACAACCTAAGAGACCCCCAAGTGCTTTTGCAGCCAAAGGAAGACCGTCGCACTTGCGTGCAATTTGCTTACCAATTTCTTCCAACTCTGGATGTGCACTAGGATTTTCATTTCTAAATGCATGTTTTGAGAGTAATAACCAACAATCTTCATCTGACAAATGTCTCAAGTAGTGAATAGGACCAGTGTGCACAAGGGATGCAACACTTTCGTTCCTTGTTGTCACTATGACCTTACTTCCCCTCGCCCCATAAGTAAAAGGAGCCCGTACAAGATCCCAATCACTGTAGTTGTCATTCCAAAGGTCATCCAACACAAACAGGAATTTTTTCCCCCTCACTTGTTCCCTAAGTTCAACTTGAAGCAAGCTCATATATTGAAGACTGCAAGGTTTTGAGATAATTGATTCAATAAGGGTTTTAGTTACCCTAATATCATCAAAATCTTCGGAAACACAGGCCCAAGCTGTAACATCAAAATACTCTTTTATTTTTTTATCATTGTAAAGGACCCGAGCAAGGGTTGTCTTACCAACCCCGCCCATTCCCACTATGGGGATTACCGATATGTGGCTACTACTTGCATTATCCGATAGCAACATCCTTTTTAACTTCTTTTCATCTCTCTCCCTACCACAAGCACTAAATTCATGCTCAACAAAGGATGTTGTGGGAGTTCTTTGAGAAACTGTTCCCTTGACACCTCCTATAAGACCAAGGAGATCTTTTTGTTTAGCAAGGTGTTCTAGTCTCTCAAATATCACTTCTACCCTACCATTCATGCCTTGATAAAAAGGATTAAGAGAGGTAGATAGGAAGTTCCACACCTGGGTTTTCTTAGTTTGGTATTCAGCTTCCACCTTGGAGCGCAAAACTTCAGCATCGATCTCGTCCAGTAGATCCTCCGCCTCAAAAACAGCGTGTTTGAGCTCGTTGAGCCACATCCCCACAGCAGGGTTGACAATCTGCTTCTCCTCTGCATCATTGAGCACTGCATGAAGGGTCAACAACGTCAGCTTCAGTTTTTCCAATAGTGAATGGTCAAGTTTTTTCCGCCGGAAGAAGTCCACGAGCTCGCCAGAAGAAACCTTGTCGCACAGCGTCCGGATGGAAGCAGAGAGAAAAGCCTCTCCGATCAAAGCTCCTGCCATTTCACTCTCTCTCTCTCTCTCTCTCTGTTTTTTCTTTTCTTTTTTTTTGGTCTTCAAAGAAGTGTTGAGGTGAGGAAGAGTGATTAATTTCGTTTCGGAAAGAGACGACTTGATATAATTTTTAGTCAATAGTTCAGTGGACCTCACACGTTAATCATAGAGAATTAATTCCAGATAATTTAACTGACAATTTCCTAGTAGTTGGTGGTTAATAATCGAGCGGACCACACGATTTAATCATAGAGTGTTTATTCCCTATAATTTAAGTGACAATTTCCTAGTAGTTGGTTCGTGTGAGAGTGACAGGTTGTAGGCTTCCTTCCCGGACAATAGTATATGAAACTTTGAATCATCTTCTTCTTTGTGATTGATGTATGCATGAAACAGTTAATCATGTCTGGTGTCTTGGTGAACTTAAACAAACAACTCAGTTCCTAATCATATATTCGATTCATTGTTCCTCTAATTAACAGTTCGATTAAGCTTAAAATTTAAGGAAAACTAATGAAAAAAACTTAAAAACTTTGAGTTTTAACGATAAAGATGAAATAAAGGGTAAAGTAAGTAGTACCAGGTTTGACTTTTTAATGTAAAAATGTGGTTTTTTGGTAAAATGAACAGTACTGCGAGTTTTTCATTAAAACTCTCTAAAATTTATAGTTAATTTGTGTGCCTTTGGATGGTAATTAACCAAAACATCACTATTGTCTTTTTGATAATAAAAATTCACGTTGGGAATTCGCTCTTAGACGGGCAGATACAACACATGATTAGTCAAATTTATCACCTAATTAATTAAGATTAAGATTGGAATCTTTTGCTTTTTATGTTATCATGTCATGCATTTTAATTAATAGATTGGAGTAATATAATGAATAAGCCTTTGCAAATTACATATGATATGAGTAAAAGATTCGGAACAGAGAGAAAGAGACCATTTTTAAGTCACCAATGCAACAATTATTGTTGGCCATAACTATAAGTGCAGAGGAAAGAGACCATCACCAGAGTTCGAATAAGTAATACTAGGTAGATTAAATTTGTAAATTAAATGATGTGTCACCAATAAAAAATAAACACGTTGATCAACTAAACATGTAAGTAATAATCTAATCATCAACCTTCATGTTATTTAATTTACAAAATTATATGTACAAATTTAATTTATCTAGCATTACCTTAAAGATTATAATATCGTTAATAAAATAGCCTGTGTGGAAATCGCCTATTATTGACCAAGTCCACAGCCAACCTAGAGTCTCTCCTTTCCCACTTAATCAAAAGAATTAAACAATGGAAGAAAAAAAATAATGTTGGAGAGACGGCATAAAGTTTTCTAAAATAAAATCCACAACATAACAAGGACCTCCCATCAATTGGTGGATTAAAGTAGGGTCTTCTGTTAAAGAGTAAATTGTAGCAATGGTCCCCCTAACTCAATTAGAGTAATGGTCCCTCAAAAATTCATGATCATTGGTTCCTTAACTCCTCAAAACATGCAGTTGTGGTCATTTTCTTCAACTTCATTAGAACTTTCATAAAAATGAGGCATGTGCATATGAGGCTGAATCAAGGAGCAAATATAGAAAACCAAATGAGAAATTTTTTAGCAATAGTCCTTTAACTTTAACTCAACTGGAGAAATGATCCATCAACTTCAACCCAATTAGAGCAATGATCCCTCAGCTTTAACATAATTGGAGAAATGGTTCCTCAACTTTAACCCAATTGCAGCAATGATCCTTCCAACATAACTCATTTTGACATAATTCTGACAGAGTTAACAAAATGGACCATAATTGCACATTTTGATGAGTTAAGGAACCAATGGTAATGGATATTTAGTTGGAGGACCATTGCTACAATTTTCTCACTAGTAAAAGAGTGATTTGGGTATTTGAAATTTGATGTAATCCATCAAAAAATGGACCATCTTCCCATTATTAAAAGAGTGATTTTGGTTTAGCATTATTCTCTTCCAATACTCTGAAAAGATTCCTAGTTCGAATTTATTAAACTCCAAATAAAAACAATGCTCCATGATAACGAAGAAAAAGTTGTATGATTGACCTAATTATATAAATAAGAAGACTCATCATGCCTTATAACCACTCGATCGAGCTCAAAATTTTATTGTCAATTTATGTGCCTTTGAATGGTAATTAACCAAAACATCACTGTTGTCTGTTGGTACTAGAAGTTGCGTTGGGATTTTGCTCTTAGAAGGGCAGATACGGCACGTTACGATTAAGATTGGAATCTTTTGTTGATTATGTTTTGATTATATAACCAATAAGCCATTACATAAGATATGAGTAGGTTTAATTTTTGTTCTTTTTCATGCTTTTCCGATGAGTTGGACTGTGAGCTGGCTTGCTGAGTTGGCAGTGAGTTGTACATTCTTTGTATACTTCCATCCCCCCAAGCTCAAGGGAGAACATATGCAACTCAAAAGTTGTTATTATGCGCTTCTACTTTATTATTTTTTAGAGCGTAAATAACAGTGCCCTGTTAGTCAATAATTTAGTAAACCCCACAGGTTAAGCATAGAGTCTTATTCCCTGTAAGTTAACTGACAATTTCTTAGTTTTATTGCCTGTAATTTAACGGACAATTTCTTCGTACTTGGTGGTCAATAATTAAGAGTGTATGCATGAAACAGTTAATCATGTCCGGTGTCATGGTAAACTTAAACTAACAACTCAGTTCCTAATCGTATACTCGATTCATTATTCCTCTAAATAATTGCTCGATCGAGCTTAAAATTTATGGTTAATTTGTATGCCTTTGGATGGTAATAAACCAGAACTTCACTATTGTCTTGTTGATAATAAATGTCGCCTTGGGAGTTTGCTCTTAGACGGGCAGATACAACACATGATTAGTTAAATTGATCACCTAATTAATTAAGATTAAGATTGGAATCTTTTGTTTTTTTATTTATCATGTCATCATGCGTATTAATTAATAGATGGCTTAAATGTTAAAATAGTCACTGTGTTTTAATCATTGGGTCAATTTAGTTTTCTGTGTTTTCAATTTGACCGATTTAGTCCTTGTGTTTATCTCCAGTAACCAATTAAGGACATTTCCATCTAATTTTAGTTAAAAAAAATTATAAATTTTAATAAACTTATTTATAAAATTATAATTTATTTGATTTAAAATATTTAAAATGAAATAACAATAAAAATTAAAAGAAAAATTATTCTCCTCTCGACTCTTCGACCTCCTTCCTAGCATTACTCCCTTTCTTTTCTATGTCACAACCTTAATCATTTTTTAGATTAAAAGTTTTGTTTCTTATATGTGTTCTCACTGACTTGCAATTTTTTCTATAAGTAGAAAGGGTAATTATTTCCTATATGATTTTTTCTTATGAATTTTTTTAAAAGATGTTGAATGAAATATCTTTAATTGGCTAATAGAGACAAGTACAATGACTAAATTAACCAAATTGAAAACACGGAGATTAAATTAGCCATATGGCTATAATAGAGGAACCATTTTGACATTTAAGCGTAGATTGGGTTATATAATGAACAGGCCTTTATATATGATATGAGTAAAAGATTCGGAACAAAGAGAGAGACCATTGTAAGTCGCCAAATGAAACAATTATTGTTGGCCAAATGTGCGAGAAGAAAGAGAACATCACCAAAGTCTGAATGAATAATGTTAAGTAGACTAAATTTGTAGGTTAATTTGCTAACTAAATGATGTGTCACCAATAAAAAATAAGCACTTTGATCAAATAAATAAATAATAATTCAATCATCAACTTCCATGTCATTTAGTTTATGTATTAGTTTATGTGCCTTTGGATGGTAATTAACTAAAACATCACTGCTATTTGTTGATACTAGAAGTCGCGTTGGGATTTTGCTCTTAGAAGGGCAGATACAACACGTTACGATTAAGATTGGAATCTTATGTTGATTATGTTTTGATTATATAATCGATACGCCTTAATATATGATATGAGTAGGTTTAATTACTTGCATATGGAAATTTAAGGGGTATCAAGAGGAGCTTAACCAAAATGTAATTATTTGTGCAAGTTTTAATCTTGGAAATTTTGGAGTATAAAGAGGGCCGCACTAGTGCACCTCCAGTATAGTAAGCCCCCCAGGCAATAGGCAACTCAATCCTTTTAAATGAACAATAACTGCCTGCAGTGAACACTAACTGCCTAAGTGCATCTCCATCCCTAAATTGAATAGTCCAAGTAATTCATATTACATTATTAATATTTTATTTATAATCTTCATTATTAATTTCGGATACTAATAAAAGACTGGTTGAAACTATTTGAAAATATTGAAATGTGTGGAAGAACATGGTTACATACTTATAGAAAAAAAAAGATTATTTTAGATATTTATAATTTTTTAATTAATTTTTTTAAATTGTTTAATAATTTAAATTGTAACTAACGCCTTGCGTCATATAGGCAGGGCGTTGGGCCAGACGATTATTGCCTAATTTCTCCATTAGGCTCGCCTTAAAGCCCAATTGCCCGAGTGGGCTGGAGTGTTTTGGGAGGGGGGAGTGGATTGGGTTGCCTATCCCCAAGGCAACAAGCAACGGTGGAGTTGCTCTAATGACTAAGCTCAAGGGAGAACATATGGAACTCAAAAGTCATCATCATGCACTCCTACTTTATTATTTTTGGGAGCGCAAATAACAGCTCCTTGTTAGAAGTCATACTAAAGCGCTAAAGCAAGTTCAGACAAAGGGATATCTTAAATTGGTGTCACACTTCACATGTCAAAACTCAAAAGTCATCCTCTCCGAATGTAAGTTTCGTGTTCAGACAAAAACTTCGAAGCCAGTAACTGATTGCCAAATAGATTCATAAGAAGTTCATCAAGGTGTTAAGAGCATACCTTGTCGTTTGTAATTAATCAAAGATCTTGGATGAAAGCATTATCTTCCAGTTCACGACGATTCATCCAACAGCTGTTTGATTTTTTCTTGTACGGGTTGTATCCTTCGATTTTGATTCAAATGGCAGAACTTCTTGCAATGATTTTGGAACCACCGGCCTGTAGACTTCTTCGGCTTCCTTTCAATTGGCTGTCAACACAAGCAAATGAAACAAAAAAATGTTCAAGTACCTTGAAAAACATGCAGTACTTCCAGGGCAGAATTGAGAGTGCGAAACCACATGCAGCTGCAATAAACAGCTCAGCGTTATAGATTACCCTGTAAAGTGAACCTCTGTTTAACAGGAATGGGAATATCATGATCTCTGCTTAATTCAGTGGTAGTTTTCATCCCTTGCCCAGGTCATATCACAGGGTTCTAGGGATGTCGTCAATGGGTTGTAAAATAGAGGAACTTCAACTCGAGTCCAGGCAGGCAAGAAAATAATGTCTGTCATCAAAATTTTGTCCTCGAAGTGCACCTAGCAATCCCTTCTTCTGGTTATCCACCCATCTTTTTGGTTGGTTACCAATTTCTTCTTTTGCAGCCTGTCGAGATTATAATGAATAAAAGTGAATTAAATTAGTTTAATGCGTCCTACGAAGACACATGCCTGTCCACGCTCAGAACGATGATTGCAATGAAGGGTGTTATCAGTAATATGCTTCGACATTAAACAAGCATAACGTTTTCACCTGCTCTGGGATTAAATCAAGCTATTTTGGGATGTTATCAGTGATATGCCTCAACATCAAACAAGCATACCTTTTTCACCTGCTCCGGGATCAAATCGAGCTATTTCAAGGTCTGGGGTAAACACATCTTTCACATGTGCAGTGTTCTTGAAGATCTTGCATGGGTGACCTAGTTTCAGTTCTTCACTACTCGTGATGCATGTGGTTGAACTCAATCACAACAGCAGTTGCTGTGATCCTAAACTGTGCCTGCCAAAACAAATAAACTAGCTTTGGAACAAAGGGTATAAACTTAAAATTCGAAAAATTTAAATGAAAAGGAATCAAAAGAAGATAAATAACATGCTCCATATGATGGACTAGATTTTCGTTTTTCTTCTTTATTTATTTTCTATTTGAGCCGTTGGGGGGCTGGTAGACAGCATTCCACAAAATCGATACTTCTACGAAATACGTTCTTATAACCAGATCAAATCCAAACTGTAATCCCCAACACCTGCAATATGAACCTGATGCCGAATGTACATCAGACAACAAATATATTGTTAAAAATAAACAGCAAGATTCTATGAATCATATTTTCAGAGTTTATGCCTTCCCCGCAAGATGATGACTCCAATCTCTATTAATTTTGAGCAATATAAATATTATGATGAATGAAAAAAATGGAATGCCAAAAAATAGCAATGTTCCTATACTTATGAAACACCGAAATTTTAAACGGCTTTAAACAATTCAATAGTCATAATTAGACAAATGATAATTCCAAATGAAGATCTGAAAGATATTTCTGACAAAATTCTTTTAAAAAAGAATTAATAGGCCTCAATATAAACATAAATGACCTGGTTCCAACCCTGCATTTGGAATTTGAATGTTTCCTGTGAAGAAAATGTCTATCATATTAATGGACAATGTGGTCAGCTGAATAAATCCTCAAAAAAGGTAGTGTTTATGTAACAAATAACGTATCAAGATACCCACAACATCCACTGAATAAATATTCAAGCAGAGTGGTCTCCCAATGCATAATACTGACATCTATAAATGTGTGTGTGTTCACGTGTGTGCAGACGACTGTGTGTGTTTGATATGCATGACAAGAGTTGCACTCACAAACGTCCTAAAAAAATAGGGTACAATTTTTGGTGGCGTGAGGATTTCCTTTCAAGTTTAAACCATCCATGTAGAGACAGTAGAAGAAAAATAATAAGATTAAATGGAGTGAGGATTTCCTTTGCAGCGTCAATCATAGCATTGTTTCCGTAACAGAAGTAATAAATCAAGCATTTAATGAACAATGTTCAATCTAATATCACATCAAATAAAGTTATCGCAACATCAGAAGAAAATGGCGAAACATGGCACCTGAAATAATGGTAGCCGGACCTCGAACCTCTGATAAATTATGATTGGTATATGCTTTACAAGCCATAATTAACAAAGGCTTGCGAACCTAGAATAAACAATAAGGATTAAACATATGTATATATATTTATTTATTTGAATAATTTCACAGCAGATTGATTGACAATTATACAATGCAGGCAAGGAATAGACAATGTTATGCATACCTTGGGAGGTCTATGCACCACGACAATGGAGCTTGTTCGCCATAGGAACGATCAAAGGTTGGGACATGAACCCTGCGCCGCTCTTGCTCGATTGAGTGAGACTGAAGACACTTGGCTTTCACAATTGAGCTAAAAGAAAATGCTTTAGGGTTTTGCTTCTTTCCATTTTGGGGAAGTGTCATGCTTCCTCTTGTCGGCCTTAGAACCCCACTGCATGTACCAATGTGCCTTCTGCAACTGCTTATTGGTTCCACTATCTATGACCATGGTAACCTAATTAAGACAGCCTAACAGGACAAGCTACAATGTTCCAAAGGAAACTATGAGCATGAATACTTCAAAACCAACACCAATTCCCATTGCTTGGTCGGAACGAGTCATATGGTTACTGATCAAATCCACAGACCAGATGCAAAGCACATTAACAAAAGCATTTAATTTTCTCCAAAGCACCATTCAAGTCAGATTTTCTGAGTATGCCACGCATCATTGTATACCAGTAAGCAATAATTAATCGTCTACGTCAAACAACAACTTCTCTGCTTAATGGAATGTGGGAACAAATTAATGCTTCAAGCGGAAACATAATCCAAATTCTGTGATTGCAATTGGACTATCCTGACTTTAGCAGCAGTAACACAATGGTAGAACTGCTTGCAGGAGAACGACCTCACATTCTTCAAATACTCACCAAAGGCTACCCTTTTTAAAAAAATAAATAAAGGCTAATAGGTACTTCAAATAAACATAGTTGCACTTGACTGTTTTCAGGCGTTCCCATGCAACAACCATCTTTCCGCTATAAATTTTGGTGACTGAAATCCACATCATAGGACTTACAGCACAAGAAAAATAAAACTTTCACAAATTAAACCAAAAGGCATATCATTAAAAAGTAAGAATTCAAGAGAAATGATTATATCTGATATTCATATACAAATCTAGACCAAAACTGAGTTTCAATATATTAGTTATTGAACAACAACATATTTCCCACAGAAACCAGCCCTAAAGAAACATTGGGAAAAAAAAAATTTGGAAAAGAAAGAAGAAGAACAAGAAAGCATTGACATATTTCCACAAGAATACAACATGAGACTATACCATTTCTACTAAGATGAAACATAATGTGAAAGTCGGGAAGCCATATTCGCAACCTGCGATTGCATTTGTACTGCCCTGACTTTAGCAGCTGTAGCACGATGATAGAACTGCTTGCGGGACAATGACCTCACATTCTTCAAGTACTCATCAAAGGCTATTGACCCATCCTGCAATGCCTTATCCAAAGAATACACAACATCTTCAATCGCCAAATCAGAGGCTGTACAATCCAACATCTGCTTCGAAAGCGGGTCAATGCATTCGAAAGCATCGTCCACATCACCGTCCAGCCTCCCTCTGGTCTTCCCCTCATTCTCTCTCAACCAGGCCTCCAAAACATCCAAATTCATCAGCACCATCTGCAACTGCTGCTCCAAACCCTCCTTCTCATCCACCATCTCTTTCAACCCTTTGTTGAGCTGCTCCGATCGCTGCCGCAGCACCGCCTGTGCATTGAACAAGCCTTCAATTTCCGCCTCCCTCGTCTTCCTCAACCCTGCCATGTCGCCGTGCACCATCTCCACAAGCTTATTGATCGCATTCCTCTTGAAAACCTCATTCGGATCATCAGTCTGAACACGAGAAAATGATCCACTACTTCCATAGGGTGACGGCGGGTACGTCCTCGGAGGAATTGCAGGACGGGCAGGACTAGCCGATCCCGATGAGCCCGAATATGCCGGGTAGCTCGAATATCCTGAATTCGACACAGCGGACGAGGAATGACCAAGGTTAGGATTAGGGTTAGGGTTTGGATTGGGATTGGGCCTGCGCTGGGAGAAGAGCGGCGGGTCCAGACCGAAAACGGCGCTGAGATTCTTAACGAGCTCGACGAGGTTGGAGCTAGGGTAGACCCAGTTCTGCAAGTAGGGGATGGAGACGGAACCAGAAGGGTTGACGTGGGCGTGAGGGCGCTTGATAACCATGTCGCGCGTGGGGTTGACGTAGACGCAAGGCGGGTGGCGAGGGTAGGACTCCATGAGCCAGATGATGACAGGGATGTTGTAGGTGACGCCCTGAAACGTCATGGGGATGGTGCCGTAAGCCTGAAGGAGGTTGACGGAGCGACCGTCGTTGTGGGTGAACGTCGCGGTTTTGGGCTCGAGGGAAGGGTAGGCGGAGGTGAGAGAGACGAGGTGGGTGCGGATGAGCCACTTGGTGTCCTCGGAGTAAGGGAGGGCGGAGGGGCCACGTTGGGAGAGGACGGAGCTCAGGAACTGCTGGATCAGTTCGGGGTTCGGTGGGCTCGGACCGGCCGGTGGAACCATCGCAGCAATTTGGATCGGATCGGGTTCGGAAGGTTGAGATTTGAGATTCCGAGAAGAAGAGAGGGGCGAGGGAGGATTTTAATCGGAGCGAGTTTTTGATCGATCAAGATTTTGGATGGAAATTGGGGGATTTTGTTTGTTTGTTATGTTTGCTTACGGGAGAAACGATGGACCGTGAGCGTGTTTGGGACAGGCGACTGTGTCGTGGGGTGACTTCTGTGTCTTCACTCGTTTTCAACAACATCAAGGAAAAATCTTGCCAACGGCCATGTCTGTACATAGCCATTATCGTAAAAGAAAATTGAATTTCATATGGGCTAAAAAACTTAAGGAAAAACGTCAAGAAACTGATCGAAATTATTCATATTATAAATTATTATATAATTATTTTTAAGTAAAATAAAAATAAAGTCATATAGTCATTGAATAGTATAAAAATAAATTGTTACTAACGGTAAAATGTATTACGAACTGTCTATATATTTATTATAGTTGACTGACAAAACAATCCTAGTTTTGATTGATCTTTTGCATAAATAATATTTAGAGTTAAGTCAGGACATTTACCCAACTTTTAGGGGTGATTACGTATTGGTCCTAACATTTTAAAACATTCCAAATAACTACCTAACGTTTTCAAAAGCATAAATTCGAAAGCGTAAATGTATCTCAAAAGTTGGATAGGTGTATTCAAAATGTGGGATGTGTGTATCCATCAAGTCAAAGTTATATTCATTGACCATGATACGTGGCCAACCAATGTTAGAAATATTCAAGTATCATATTCGATCAAGTATCAGATACAAGATACGCGATTATACATAATTATCCATCTATCATAGCTTGCTACTTCAACTAAATTTTAGGTTATTTGAAATGTAATTGAAGAAAAATGTTGTTAGTTATGGTTGATGTAATATTTTCAAAGTTTATTGTAACAGCCCATTCCTAATTTTAATGTTTTTATAATTTTAAATGTGTGTTTTTACAAAAATGCCCTTTGAAATAAAAGAATAGTAAATGTATAAGAGTGAAATGTTATGAAGATGTTGTATGAAATTGCAATTGTACTCAAACCTAAGGGTGCAAAATGTAATTTACCCCATAATAAAATATAAAGTAAGAATGAAGTTCAGTTGTGGTTTGCGATTAGGGTTTTAAAAAATAAAAAATAAAAACCTAGTTTTGCTTCTATTTTTTTGTTTTTCTTTGTACTCACACAATTCATCATGGCAATATTAAATAACATAATAAAATATAAAGCAAGAATGAGGTTAATGCATCATGATGAATGTTTTTATACTATTCAGAGCTTATAAAATATCGATTTTGTGTTTTAGAAGAACTTAAATTAAATGGAAACGATAAAGTCTTTGAACGTTGTACAAGATTCTTCACCAAAATCCTATAATTCCTTTTTGAATGTTGTACAAGATTCTTCACCAAATTCTAGAAGGTTGCTAAATGGTAAAAAAATCATGTTCCTCTAAAATACATTGTCCGTAATCTACAGTTGCATTCTGTTTTGATTTCCTTATTTTATTAATATATTCAATGTTGTTGTTAGATTTATGTCAATTCTTCTTATTTATTCAATAATAATCTTTTTATTTCAGTTTCAGAAGCAAAGACCAAATATAAAAAATGGGAAGTGTTATTCGCACTTCAAAAATCTGATTCTATACTCCTCACAAGTGTATTTTTCTTTACTAATATAGAAAGTTTAGAGTGTAGAATGAAATTTTTGAAGTGCTGATAACAATTTCCTAAAAATTGATTGAAACTTCAGTCTTCACCCATCAATTGGAATGATGATGAAGAATATGGTAAAATGTAAAGAAGCTTGCAAATCCATGAAGTATCATCAACTGAAAAATTGGAAGGTCCCGAACATAATTCTTATGTAGCAAATTTGGCATTCACATATATGCGCACTCTTCCAAGACCTACTAAGACGTTTGGTTTGTATATTACCCACATGCAGTTGGAGGTACATAAATATGACACATTAGGCTGAGGAAAAATTATTGCTAAAAATACAATGAAAAGAAAATATAAGCAACTTAACAAGGACATCAACAATAATATTGTAAGCGAAGCAAGGAATGTAGCCGAATACACGTTATTGTTTGCATCATCGCCTGATTTCCGCACAGGAGGACTTTTAAAAGGTTAGATCTTCCTTGCTTGGAACTTTTATACCAAATTATCATACATCTATTGATCATATGTTTTGTTGATTGACAGTGATATAAGGCTTGAAGTTGAGGTTATATCTGAGACAAATGTAGTACAACTGTATTTCCTAACCCAGCCTGACTCATTGTCGACCCTTAATTGTACTTGCTTCTTCATCATAAGTCATGTGATACTTTAATTAGTGGCTTTTAATTTTAATGGTTGAATTGTCGTATCTTTGGTTTGCAAAACTGAAATTTTTTTTTTTAACATGTCATGTGAAATTTAAGCAAGGGGACATTTCCTATGCACTATACAAAGCAAACAAAATTTAAGTAGTCAAATTTATTTGAACAACTCTTTCTGTTGGATAATACATGGGCGAAATTTTCAAAAGAAGAATTTGATACTTATAGTGTTATTAAAGAGGCAGCTAATATACATGTGTCACAAAATGACGTCCATTTTTGGTAATGGGTATACTCGAGAGATAAGTTTGAAATTCGTCTTCTCCTTGTACGCGGGTCATGGACTCCTTTTTAATCAATTATTTAGCCTGGGGTGGAATTACCATCATTAAACATTCATTATTGGTCTGGTTGCTGGTCTAGCGATCCCTCATAGGTGTGGGTTTAAAAAACCGAAAATCGATAAAAATCAAACCGAACACCGAACCAAAACCAAAAAAATCGAACCGAACTGAATTCTTTTGGTTCGGTTTTTTGGGTATTATTTATTTAATTAATTAAATTAATAGTTGTGAACATGAACAAGATTTGAAATCGAAGTGCCAATTCTCTTTTACTTTTTGAAAATTTGACTCTTAAGTGACGATGAAAATATATATATAGTGTTACGACATATTTGCTAAACTCATCAGTAATTGGTCTTGAAAGGCTTGTAGATCTTGAGATCGCTAGTCACACCAGCAATTGATCCAGCAGCAGCAGCTATGGTGATTATAAGGCAAGCACCACTCAAGGTTTGGAGGCACAGCCATCTTGTGCTCCGCTTTGGTATCCTCTTTTGAGCAATATACATCTCCACAGGGAAGTAAATTGTGAGCGGCTAAAATCCCAAAGCCCTTAGAAGTCCAACAACATCATTGAAAAATGGCAGGATCATGGAGATCGTAGTGGTGACAATCACAAAAGATGTCCTCTAAACCAGTCTGAAGAGGTTGAGATCGTAAGAACCAACCCGTGAGTCGGAATTTGATGTCTTTTGCTGATGAACTGGCTATGCAGGTACCAATATCTAGATTTAAAAAAAAAAATTCATGGAAAAAATCGAACGGGACCAAAATCGAACCGAAAAAACCGCAGAAAATTCGAACCAAACTGAACCGAACAATAACTTCGGTTTGATTTTCAATTTCGGCCAAAAATCGAACTGAAAGGAACCGAACCCACCCCTAATCCCTCATAGCCGTCGCCAAGAGTGCAACCTAAATTTTGATTAACACATGGAAAACAGATTATATAATTTTGTTACAAATTAGACAATCAAATTATAAATTTTAAAAATTTATGGAGAAAAATATTAAGAGTTCACTGTTTTTTAGAATAATGAATTGTTTTTGTAAGGTGCAAATTGATTAAAACACATGTCCCTCTGCTCTGCACCCATTAGAGATGTGAGTTAATGTAAACAAAAATTGATGTGTGAACCCTCTTAACTTACAACATGTAAAATTGTATAGTCTCATACAAGTTTTGTTTTCCTAATATATTTCTAATCACTTACAAAATAAATACTTTTTCGTTAACTTAAAACATAAGGGTTAAGGTCCATGGCATGATATTTTAAAACACAGCTGAACCTGAGAAACACCAAGCCACTACGATGCGCTTTGGTGCCAACCACTCGGTTTTTTTACCGTTGTAGGTTCAAGGGCTACCAAGACACGTTATGTGTGTATGCCTAACTATCTTTATAATAAATATATGTTTTTTTTGTTACAACTAATAAATAATGAATAATTCAAATACAAACTTTTCATATCACTAACTATTAGTACTAGTTAGAACTTAAACTACATCAAATATTTAAGTGCATCAAAGATGTCCCTTTCCCTTTATTAACCTACCTGTAGTGAATTACACCACATCAGTTACATTAATTAGTTTTATTAATGAAGCACAACAAGGGTAAGCCCAGTCCATGTTTATAATTTCTTCATGAAAGCCCATTCCAAGCTTGCCTATTCTTTTGCCTTGCTTGGTCCAAGCACAAAAAATGGGTCGGGCTAGCCCAACCTGGCCCATTGTCAACCCCTAAATGCACACATTGAATTGGATATACTACTTCATCAGAAATCATATGATACTTTTAAGTTACGGCTGGGTTCGGTTTGAAACGGTTTGGTTTTTTTGTCAAAACCGAAATCGAACTGAAATTTCAGTTCGGTTCATTTTTTTCGGTTTTTTTTCAATTCGGTTTTTTTTTTTTTCCATTCTTCTTTTTCTTCAATAGCAAAAAAATCCCTGCAACTAAATTTTTTATGCAGTCAAGGCTATAAAAGCCTCTCCACCAAACATAGAATTATTTAACCGATACTCGAAAGAAAACTTAAAAAAGTAATGAAACTATGTAGTGAAACAATATAACTTTGTGCTTCAATTTTTACCAAAACAATGAATGCATCAAACGTTTCTGATTGAACCCATAACAAAATTCACCGCAAGTAAAACAATTTCACATAAAGTTGTGAACTTTACTACTTGTAGGAGTGGCCAATGTGGAAAAGCCCATCGGTGGAAAACCCTGAGCACTTGTCGAGCTTAAGCACCTGAAGCACACACCCGTGCGTTTTGGCTAGCAGCTCCTAGTTCAAATCCCTAAGAATCATATGACAAAAGTGCAGACACGTCAAGCAGTGGAAGCGGTCGGCAATATCCTCACCCATGGCCACAGACCTTCCCAAGTCTTTAGATTGAACATCACCACCCTCAGCTTCCTTTTCATGTTCAGCGACTCTAGGTGCTGAAACTGCTGCCACAGCCGATCGGGGTAATGGTGCAGCAGAGAGCGATGGTTAATCGAACTGAACTGGATTTTGCAGTAACAAATAACAATTACAGTTGAACTGGATGATAGACTGACGAAGAGGTGTGAGAGATTGAGAGTGAGAACTAAGGTCGCCTCTGGGAATGAGAGACAGAGAGTTTGAAAGTGTGATTGAAGACCGAGAGAGAGAGAGAGAGAAGGCTCAGAGGCTAGGCCGTTGCACGAACTGGGAAAATGGGAGAGACTTTTTGGGATGTTGAGGGTTTCAGACTGAACGACGTCGACCAATGCGAATATAAACATTCAGACTGAATTATATGTCGTTTCTAGTAATAAATATAAACGATGTTGCTTTAACAAAACTTCGGTTTGGTTGAGTTTTCGAACCTGAGAAACCGAACTGAACCAACCAGATTCGGTTCGATTTGGTTTTTTTAATTTGGTTTTGTTTTTTTGTTCAGTTCGGTTTTTCGGTTTTGGTTTGGTTTGGTTTTCCCTTTTTTTTTCGGTTTTTGGTTTTTTGAACCCACCCCTACTTTAAATGGTGTTTCTTGAGTTTAATGGTTGAATTGTGGTCTCTTTGATTTGCAAAAATAATGATCTTTTAATTTTTATTTTTTAACATGTCATGTGAAATTTAAGCAATGTGACATTTCCTATACATCCTATACACTATACAAAGCATGAAGTCTAGTTCATTTGAACAACTTTTTCTATTGGATATCAGCTTGGGCGAAAATTTCAAAAGAAGAGTTTGGTACTTATGGTGTTATTATGATTTTGATTAACACATGGAAAATTGATCTTGTAATTTTGTTACAAATTAGACAATCAACTTATGAATTTTGAAAACTTGTGGAGAAAAACAATACGAGTCTTCTGTTTTTGAAGATAATGAATTGTTTTTGTAAGATGAAAGTTGATAAAAACACATGTCATTCTCCACCCATTAGACACGTGAGTTAATATAAACAAAAATTGACATGCGATATTTCTTAACTTGCAACATGTATAGTCACATATAAGTATTTTTCTAATATATGTCTAATCACCTACAAAATAATACTTTTTTTTTTTTTTTTTCACTTAAAACACAGGGGTTAACAGGGACAGTTTCTTGGCTTAAGACATGATATTTGAAACACACAGTTGGACCTGAGAAATACCAAGCCGCGGCGGTGCACTTCGCCGCCAATCACTCGATTTTATACCGTTGTAGCTTCAAAGGCTACCAAACTACCAAGCTACTGGTATGTTTATATTATCATAATTTTAGTATGTAAAATGCTAACGGTAAGTTATGTGTACCGTAAAACCTATTGGTATGTTGCAAGCCATAAGGGTACATTACAAATCGGCATGTGTACATTTCAATTTAGTAAGTATACACTTTAATTCAGTATGAATACATTTTAATTTAGCATAAGTATGTTTCAATTTGAGAATAAATTGTTTTGGTGCATGTCAATATTTATTTTTAAAGAACGATGGTGCAAACAATTTTTTGTATAAAACAAAGTCACAAATAATTTAGATATATTGAAATTTCTTAAATACTTTGAATATATAATTGAATCCTTAAATTGAGGAAGGGATGAGAATCCATAAAATCAACAATACATTAATTAATATTATCCAATGCATTTTTGACATAAAAATGAATTTGAAAAACAGTTAAATTAATAGTATACCTGTAATATAGGGTTTAATCAAAAGTGAAAGCAGTTTAATCGAAATTAAGAAAGTAACAAATGTTTAATATAAAAAAAAAAATCTAAAATAAGACATTTGATTCTACTTTACATTTTTTAATATTATACTAGTTTTTGCTTACACACTTTATGTGTATGAACACATTTTTTTAGAAAACTGAGAAGGAGAGACGGAGAGAGAGGAGAGAGAGAACGTGGAGAGGGGGGAGTGTGAGGTTTTTGTTTTTGGTTTTTTTTTTTTTTAAATTTTAAATATTGGAAATATTTTAACATCACATTACATGTAAGTGAAGTTTCAATAAAAAACAGTAAAATTTGAACCTGTGAACTTACATTATTGCCCATTATTTTTTTTGTGTGATAGAAGACTAAATAGTCTTTTCACATTATTTTAATTGGCAAATAAAATTTTATTAATTAATAGAGATTTTCCACGTGGTAAAACATAATAATGTTTTTATTTTTGGTATTGTGATTAATAACTGTGTGCGTAGCCTTAGAATGCGTGGAAGAATACACATGGTCTGTTGGGCCTCCGATTTCTAGATTTGGGCCTAATCGAAATAGAAATGGTTGAAGGAAATCCAATATTTGGATTTGGGCCTAAAGGGTGTTTTTGATTCAAATAGCCCAATCCATGTGCGCGAGTAGCACAAGAGTCGTAGTAGCGAAACGTTTAATAATGCACGAGTAAATTCTTTTGGTCGAAACGAGCAACAACCGGAAGGCAGGAGAGGAGACTGGAGAGAGAGAGAGAGAGAGAGAGAGAGAGAGAGAGAGAGAGAGAGAGAGCGGAAGGTGGCCTGTGATCTGAAGCTTAGGATCTGCAGGGGTAAGCCTTTTTCTTCTTCTTCTTCTTCTTCTTCCTTTTGGATTTTTATGGTGCCTGATGGGAATTCCTAAATGCTGGAATTCCCAATTTTGTGAAACTCCTTTTTATATAAAATTTAAAACGAAAATTCGAACTTATGCTACCCTTTTTCTCAACTTTCAATCCAGTTTCCATGGAATTGAAATCCAATCCATTGAGTTTATGCCCTGATGCTTATTATTTCTCCGTATGTGTGATTGACTATGGGAAATTTAGGATTATGTGACTATTTTCGTTAATTCGGTATTAAAATTTTCGGGTTTGATTTTGTTCAGGTCCGCATTGTGTTATTTTGAAGTGCTTTTTGAGGGTTTAGTGGGTTCAATTAGAATTTGGATTAGGTTTAAGTAATTTGTATTTTCAATTATGATTTTTATGAAGCCTGTTTAAAAGGGTAAGTCGTGCTTCGGTCTCTAACGTTTTGATTGCTCAAGATTTGGTTGAATGGTATTTTGTATGTACATAAGCTGATGGTGTTTTCTGTCGAGGGTGTTGTGTGTTAAGAGAAGTTGGGACTTTCTGGAAAGGATTTTGGTTATTCCGGTTGTGACTTGTGAAAGGGAGGCCAACAAGGTCAAAGTCATGGGAATTGTAGGTTATTGGTTCATCATAGGTATAACTGTGTGTCTGTTTGTGCATTATATACAGGAAAGATATTCAAATTCTGCACGATATCTTCATCAAGAGCTTTCTCGGGTTTCACTTGCATGCAAGAAAGAAATGGATCCCGGTCGCTATGGTCATCAGCAAGGATGGGATAATAACAGCGTAATTGTGGTTTCCTCCTTAATAAATCACCTATATGGGATGAATGATGATAAATACAAGAATTTATTAGGGCCCAATCTGAATGTCCATTTTTTTGGGAGAAAAATGAGAGAGTCGTGGGGCAATGTGGATATGGACTGACTGGATTTGCCTTACCTCATGTCATCATTGATCTCTTGCTGACATTACCTTATTCTCTTGAATCCACAGGCTCTGGAGGGGTATGGTGCAGTCCACGAGCCAAACTTTCGGTGAGTGCTACTAAATGTTGCTTTTCATCATCACTTTGGTGGCTACTTAAGTTTGTGTCTGTTGCAGATTGAGGCTTAATTTAGTGTTTTACTTTAAACTTCCTGGATGATTGTGGAACTATATCTATCATTGGCACTGTTGGAATATATTCTTTAATTTTGTCATATATCTTTTGTATTGTATTACATTTTTTCTTTTCCTTTCGTCCCATTATATTTGCTTTTTTTGGCAGGGTCAGTGGTTCATATGATGAGAGGAGGTTTATAGATGAAAGATACTCAAGGGACAATGTCTATCCAAGAAACGCTTTTCACCGTGATATTCTGGATAGGGATAACTATCCACCACCACCTCCTCATGCTGTTGGTGTCTGGCCACACTCAAGAAGAAGTTATGAGGAAGATGTTCCAATCGAGAGGGAACCTAGGCGACATGAGAAACAATACATGGATTCGTATCACGAGATGGATAACTTTCTTGATCATGAGATTGATTCATTTCAGGATTTTGATAAATTTCGGGATAGCTATCGTAGTGTTGACAACTATCGTGATCCTGGGTTTGACAGGATTGCTCGTTTTGGTGGACGTGATCGTGATGATTATGCATATGATGATTTTGACCCTAGGCCTCGTGCAACCCATCAGAACAGGGAGGATAGTCGTGGAAGGGATTATGACTATGGTCGATACAGTTATGATTCTGATTACGACAGAAGTAGTAGGAGAGATGGCAATTGGAGGCGTCGGGGATCTCGTGAATCCCGTGACCGTGACCGTGATAAGAAATGTTTGAGTAGGGAGAGAGAACAGAGTCCTCATAGAAGGCATGAGCGTTCCCGTTCTCGGTCCATTTCTCGTGGGCATGATGATCGCCCTAGATCAAGGTCCCCTAGAGGTCGAAGCCATGGGCGAAGTCATCGAGAGGACAGCTATGATGATGAACGGTATGAGAGAACTGATAAGCGAAGGGACCGTGATGAGAAACGCCATAGAGAATATTATTCTGTGGTATATTTTTACATCCATCTTTTGTGTTCAATCTGATTTCCTTTGGGTTTACATGCCTGATAATTTCATAAGTATGATATTCTTTTGTAGGCCCCATCTGCAACTATTGTTGTGAAGGGTCTTTCCCAGAAGACGAATGAGGAAGATTTATACCAGATACTTGTAATATTCATTTTGTTGTTTTTTGTTTTTTGTGAATGCTATTCTTTTACTTTTATCTCCTTTTTTTTGATGAGCAATTCGATATCTACCAGTCTGAATGGGGACCTCTTCGACATGTCCGTGTGATCAAAGAACGTAATTCTGGCACTTCTCGTGGTTTTGCATTTATTGATTTTCCTTCTGTGGTATGTATCATTCTTTATCTTTAAATATGTTACGTTTGATTTAAAAGAATTATTCACAATGGAGTTTATGTTTGTTAAATAGGGAGCAGCTCGCACTATGATGGACAAGATTGGGGATGAAGGGCTTGTGGTTGATGACAGGAAGCTTTTTTTCGAGTATAGGTGTTTTTTCTCCCATGCTCCTGATTCATATCTTGTTGATATACTTTTTTGTAATAAGTATTATAGTAATGGTGGACAGTGCTGTGTTAATATCTTTACCTTCTGAACATTGAGGAAGTAACATGGAGCAGAAAAATGGTCAGATGTGGATAAATTTTAATATAACCTTCAACAAATAAAACCCACATTTTAGCCTGTGCTGTGTTAATATCTCTACCTCCTGCCAATGTTATGTATATAGTATATCCTCATGTATGCTTTGTTTTTAATATCTTCTCCCTGTTCCTTAAGTTCTCTTTCTTCCTCTTTTTGGTCAGAAGTAGGAATCCACCAGAAAATGCGTAACAATTTTAAACAGCCTCATCTCTTGATATACTCACCAACCGGCTACTTGAAATTCATGTTGCAGTTATAGCAGTTTATGAAATGCTACATGTCTTATTCTTTACGTGACACATACTGTAATTTAGGGTGTCTTCTTTTGTTCTTGTTCTTTTTTGGCTGTTTGGGTGTTCCTCTGCAGTTCATTTCGGATGAAAATGAAAATATAATTTAACAGAGGACAGGATAGAGACAATAAGAAAATAGAATTTGAATCCAAAAGATCTTCAATAAATAGGGTAGGGATCACCAGGGCAGTAGTTGGGTTCTTACTAGTTCTTCAAAGTTAAACCGTTTTACACAAACTTTGATCATAGCGAGGAAAAAGCAGTGAGAGGAGGTATTGATAGTAGTAAGAGGGAAATATAGTAAAGGTGAAGAGGATTGCTTAATTAATGTAGAGGAAAACAGACATCTCATACGATGTGCAGATGCTTAATGTCTAAAAAAATGAAGGGTTTATTCTTGTGTCAGATGTATCCTCAGCTGTCAGATGATAGAAGAACATCTAAAGGCTGAATTTATTTGTATCCTAGGAACCCATTTATTTTTCCTCAAGTATACTTATTTGGACTTTCAATTGTGTTGTTGCAGTAGTAAGCCAACTGGGGGTGCAGGTGGATCTTTTGGTCAGGAGAATGCCGTTAAATTAGGCCATAATAGCCATAAAAACATCACGGTGCCGTCTGATTGGATGTGCATAAGTTGTGAATATGTTAATTTTGCACGGCGCACTTCCTGTTTTCAGGTATGCCTTTTTTATTATTAGAACACATGCATTCCCATGGTTATGATATGTTTTGATTGAATTCTTAAACCTTTCAAACTCTTCATCGTGTTATAAATAATTTATAATGGCATTCTGACAATGATTGTGGTAATGCTAAATGCGTGCCATCAAGCAATTTACCTGGTGTTGGAGTTAGATTTTCAGTTATTCTAGGCTTGGGTACTGTGCTTTGAGAATGAAATCTTATTGTGTCCAAGAAAATATAAAATTACAGTATAGTGGAAACTTTTTTTTTTTTTCTGTTTATTATTTCAGCAAAAAAATTTTTTAACATGCAGAAATGTGTAGCGTATGACTTTTCTTATGTTAATTTAATAATAGTTCATGTAAGTTTTTTCTCGAAAAGAAGTTCATGTTAGTATATGTCATTTTTGCCCTCTGTTGCAGTGCAATAAGGCACGAACTGAGGATGCTCCCGCAGCAGATATTTCTTTTTCCAATCAAACGACTTCAGCTAAGAAGGGTTCTGAAGCTGGTTGGTCTACTTTGTTGCTTTTAGTTGGCAGTAGCTGAGTATTATTTGTTATGAACTTCACTGAGTATATATGTAATTAGGTCCTACTCATGTCTTGGTTGTTCGTGGACTGGATGAAAATGCTGATGAGGAAATGTTGCGCTATGAGTTTTCCAAACATGCTGCAATTAAGGTGCAAATGCTGAACAAATCAGTGGATCTGTAGATACTCGTTTACTTTCATCTTAAATTTAAAAGACAGAATCTATTTTCTATGTTGGAAGGTTTATTGATGTAATATTTGCAGGATCTTCGTCTTGTGAGAGACAAATTTACTCATGTTTCAAGAGGATTTGCTTTTGTACATTTCCATTCGGTATGTCCCTTTTGTCTTCGGCGATTGAGTTGGTTAATTATTGGAATTGGATTGTCTTCCTCCATCTTTTGGTATCTATTTATCAATCATGGTTTAACGTTATGGTACTAGAATTCAGAGACACTGAAGTTAACTTATGTGGGGATGGGAAATTGATGCCAGCAATTAAAAGTACAGAACTTAGAAATATAACAAAAAATGCTACCAACTTATATTTACAGAACTTGTACAAAATTTACTTTCCAAATGTACATGTCAGAACTTACGAATTTAATTCTTCAGAACTTTTATATAGTCATTATATGCTAAACTTTTATAGTTGTAGGTTTATTGTATTACTACTAGTAAATAAGCTCCATAATATGATGTTTTATAACTTTTATTATACATAGATATTAACATAGTTCTAGTCAAAATTATTTTGGTTTAAACTACGACGTATGATTTTCAGATAGGAGATGCTACAAAAGCTCTTGAAGCAACAAACGGAACTACCCTTGAGAGGAATGGGCAAATTTTGAGAGTAGCATATGCAAAGAGCGTTCTTGGTCCAGGATCTTCACAGTCAAGCAGCCTAGCAGCTGCTGCAATTGAGGCAGCCACATTTGCTCAACAGGTGATTTGAGATTTAAAGTATCAAGCTTGCACTAGTATTGTTTGTGATTAAACTTCCTTATAGGCAACATGAGCTACTGCATTCTTTGACTCTTACTACTATGGGTCAGTTTAGGACTGCTTTAGATAGTGCCAAAAGCGGTTCATAAACTAAATGCAAGTTTTATAGTTTGGTTTTCTATAGACAAAATTATTTGCCGGAGAAGGACCTTTTAGTTGCTTTTTGTGTAGCTCTTTTAAGTGAATATGTAAAAGCGCCTCTTCTAAGGAAAGCTAATAAAAGCACTTCTGAGCTTAAGCACCTCTCAAGAATGCTGCCTATCAAGTTTGGTTGTGTCACCTTTACCCATTAGGTTAATCCTTTGTTCACTATCTTGAAATTTCAAAAGCGTCCTGTGATCTCTCTTGAGAAATCACCTCCATCATGTTTATCGATATTCGATAGGCTCCAGCGTTATACAAACTTATAAGATGATGCTATGCGAATATATGAACAGTAAACACGCCACACACAAACACAGAATTTAGCGACGTTCGGCGAATTTTGCCTACTCCTCGTGTGATGAAATCATCTCCATCATGGAGAATAAAACTTGGTTACAAGAACTTATTGAAAAACCTTATGCTAAACACCAAAATCTTGCTTTAGATCTCTCTATCACTCTTGGCTCTCTACCCTTGTATTTTCTCTGCTGTTTGTGAGAATAAACAGTCCCCAACAAGCCTATTTATAGTACATAGGCCGATGGTTACATGTCTTACAAGTATAGGATTCCTAAATCTTTTTAGAAAATGGAAAACTATTTCCTAATCCTAAACTGATTGGGATTACAAAGAAAAACCCATTTCCCAATTCTTATGGGAAATAACCTGTGCACATTCCTTTTCTCCTTTCCCAACACCAATTGGAAACCTAAACCTGTTGGGCCTTGGTATTTTGGCGAGCCAAATCACAACTCGACGACCATAGGTAACAGTGTTAACACCCAACCCATTTGATAACTTGATTCGGTAAAACAACGACCATAGTCTAAATCACCATTGAGATTTTGGTACTGTATCATACTTGCCAGTTGCAGCCTGAATTTCATTGTTTTAGTTTTGATCTTTGAGCCACCAACGAACACTACACCTCTATCACCTACTGGGAGTATATTTTATTTTTCTGAATTTTGGTGTATTTGGAACTTTTTGGGTTATGAACTTATGATTAACCTTAAATTTCTCTCATTTGTTTAAAGATAGTCCATAGTTTTAAGCTGGGAGCATGCAAAACCTGAAGGGTTGTTTTACAAAATCTTAAAAAAGGAAAACCTAAGATAAGAAAGGATCCTTAAGCAAGTAAAGTGAGCACGAGAGGGCTCCAATGTAAGTGTGCAAAGAGAAAGTAACTCAAATTGCTGATAATCACCCTTAGTCATTGAATATGTCTATGGTGCATGGTGCTGATGGTATGCTGTTTGCTTTCTTATGTATGTGTTACTGTTACTGTATATTTTATTAAACCTTATGCAATTTTTTGGTTTTTGTTTTTGTTTTAGTATGACGCTGTTGGATGGGCTCCAAAGGAATATAATGCAGATGATAAACAATCCACTAACGAGCAAAATGGTGGGGAGATGGCAGTACAACAAGATGGTTTGGTTCCACAATCTGGTTTTGTGTGGGATGAGGCATCTGGTTATTACTATGATGCTGCTTCTGGGTTCTACTATGACCAAAATACAGGTTATTTTTATTTATTTTTCATTTTGCCTCGTTTAGTTCATGTTGTCAAACTCGTTGCAAACTAATAGTTCTGTACTTGTTTTTTTTTTTTTTTTTTGTTGTGCATTTGAGTTATTGAACAAAACTGTTTATTTTATTATTTGTTTGCTTTTGAAAGCAAATGGCTCTGACTAATTTATTTCACATCTTGGAAATGCAGTTTGAAGTTGTAAAACTAAGGACTCTTTTTCTCAATTGAGTACATTTTTCTGTCTAAAATAATTATGAATGATTGTTAGGATTCCATAGGTTTTCTGTCTAAAATAAATATGAATGATTGTTAGGATTCCATAGGTGGTTTCTGTCAAAGAGTCCTGACTTAAATATGTTTGTTGTATTTCCCTGTTTTTGATCTGGAGTAGTTGGCTGGTTCTTTGAGGTAGTGGATCATTTTGTTTTAGATCATTAGGTTCTGTTGACTAAGACAGTAAGTTAGTGATTATCAATTGTCTGGACTAGTTTTTCTGCCTAAGTTGTCCCCTTCCCCTTACCCCTCTTTCACACACACAGATGAAGATTGCGCCTGTCTTAATTCGTGGTTTATTGTATCTTATGTACGTTTTTCAACGCAGGCCTTTACTACGATGGTAACAGTGGCGTTTGGTATACATATGACCAACAAACTCAGCAGTACATCCCTTGTACTGATCAAAATGATAACAAAACATCTGCTGATCAATCTGAGCTTTCCAAGGCATCGGATGGTTCAAGTAATAGAAAAGCAGTAATTTCTGCACCAGCTACAACATCAACATCTGAGAAGGCTGCGTCGTTACCAGATGCAGTCCAGGCTGCTGCAGCAGCAGCAATAGCTGCAGAGAAAAAGGAAAAGGAAAAGGCAAAAGAGATCAAACTGGCTTCAAAGAGCAGTATTTTGGCAAACAAGAAAAAAATGAGTAATGTGTTGACAATGTGGAAGCAAAGGAATCATGAAGGGCAAGCAACCCGTGTAGCTCTGGATGACAACCAGCCAAGTGGTTCGGTTGATGATAGACCAGTTTCCTCTGTGCAGTCTGCAAAGAGCAAGTTTAAAACTGATGTGACAAAGGAGACTACTACATCCAATTCAGGGGTTACTGCAACTGTTTCTGCTGCAGAGACTGTTGGTTTGGAGTGTCCAGTTATGCCAAGGCCTGTGAGTAACAGTATAGGAGGGACAGTGATGGGAGTCATAAGGGGATCTGGAAGAGGTGTGCTGAAATCAGATGCCTCGTTTTCAGGATCAAGTGTTGGACTTTCCACACCTTCAACTTCTGCTCCAGGCAAGGCAGGTTCATCTGCATCAACAAATGCAGTCACCCCCACAGCATTGACACCCTTTAGAACAGATGCATCTGCATTGGGTTCTTATACGCCACCTGTTGCTGCTGGGAGTGGAAAGAGAAGATTTTCTGAAATGCCACTAACTCCTGCTTCTGCTCCTAAAGAACCTCACACTGCATACAGGGATCGTGCGGCTGAGAGAAGGAACTTGTATGGTTCGTCGGCGTCTTTTGGTGACGATGCATCTGACCTTGGTTTTGCGGAGTCAAGTAAGCTTTCATAAGAATTTGTTTTTGATTGACTTGCCCCTCTATTTCTTTACTACATGGTCAATACATAAATGCACATCAGTCAGTTTTCTCGAATATGGTTTTCGATTGGAACGGCCCTTCTTTCTGTCGTGCAAGCTCAATCAAATCTAGTATTAGTTTCAAATTTCATTTATTAGAACCATCACTTTTGCAACCTTTCATACTGGTCTGCATAATTGATATGAAGATGTCAGTTCAATTTTGATATTCGATGCCCCAATAGGATTATCCAAGTTGGATGAGTCATTTTTGTACTTCACAATTGTGAATTGACTTATAAAAATCTTGTGTGATTACTATTGTTACTGTCAAGATCGAGATTCTGCATCAAGAAAGGGTTCTTATGATTCAATGCCTTTTCCCCCTGGTGTTGGTGGAGGACGTGGGGTTGGAGATGCCAACATTGACAGTTATGAGGTGATTACAGCTGAAAAAGCAATTGATGAGAGCAATGTGGGCAACAAGATGCTTCGCAACATGGGCTGGCACGAAGGCTTGGTAGCATATCCTTCTTTTGCACTTCATAATTTGTTCTAAACTTTTTATTAGTTACTCGGTTGAACCAGATAGCACCCCCAAAAAATACCCCTTATTGAACTCGAATTACATGATTCAGGCAGAGCTCTATTTTTTGTATAGGTCAAAAGTGAATTTGGTAGTGCTATTCTTATAAATACAGCAGCTTATCATGCCAATAATCTGACGCCAATAATCTGACGCCCATACTTTACCTGTCGTATGGCCCTGGCTAGACGGTGCATGTGTGCAAGGTTTCTAACTAAATATTTTGGGTATTGTTTGTTCTTCTTTTGCTGTTGATCGGATCACAGGGGTTAGGAAGAGATGGAAGCGGAATGGTAGAACCAGTCCAGGCTCAGTCTGTGGAACGGAGAGCAGGACTTGGGAGTCAGCAGAAGAAGTTAGATCCAACCCTCGAGGTGCAGGCTGGAGATAGTTACAAAACTCTCATTCACAAGAAGGCACTGGCCAGGTTCCGGGAGATGTCTTAAGCCACTGTTAATCTTTATTTTGATTGTCTTTTTAGGGTTTAGGAAGTAGATATAGTCGATATTTGTCTCCTTAAGGAAGATGATTCGAACAAGGTGATGGAAGCGGTCGTAGAGCAAGTGGTCGATTGTCGTAATGATGTGTTATTGTGCGTGCTTCGCTCTTTGTAAAAACTTGCTTTCTAGCACTCGTTAAAATGTTCAGTTTTAAAGTGGACTACCGAGATTTGCGACATACATACAATATTCACCCATTCCGGTTCGTTTTATAGAAGAAAAGCTAGCTTCTAGTTTTGGCTTAGTTGCAACTGATCTAGAATCCAATCGTCTCCAAATACGGAGACAGCTTTGCCCCCCATGGATACGCTGCAACTGCAACGCTTTACAAAGGCATGTAAGAGGGATCTGTAATACGCTGGTGCGATCTCCATCATCATTCGCGTCCATGGTGGGGGTTTCATGGGTTTAGAGGAGTTAACGAGCTAAGGAGGTCGAGGTGTTCTCGTGTAATACATTTTCTAACAGTGGACGGATACTTTGTGTATTTTGGGTAAGTTCGGCCGATGATTTTAGTTAATACATGAATTGAAAAGCACGTAAGAAGAAGCAAAGCAAGTGCAAATGGAACGGCTCATTGCGCTTTCTAACTTGATGCAAATTATTTTCAACTCGAAAATGAGAAGAAAAAAAAAAGTAACAAGGATTCTAAAACCAATAACTATGCTAAATTGGAATATTGGATTTGATTCATTTGACTGTAATAAAACATAAATGACAAGGTTTTTATCGAGGTCTATGTTAGCACCATATTCTTACCTTTGTACGTTTTTAATTTTTCGTTGATGAATATCATACTACATCTCAAAAAATAAAAAGAAGCATAAACGCCAAGTCAAAGTATAAATATGCGGAAGTGTAAACAGAAATGCAATGTAGTTTCTGGTCTTGGTTGAAATTTACATTGATCTCCTGTTAATTAGGATAAATATAATTGATTTATTCCTATTGTTGTAACTTTTGATTGACCCAAAACCAAAGCTCCCAATTGAAAAATGAAAAATCCTTATCTATCCCTTGAAATGATCAAAACCATTCATATTACAATTTATTCTCTAAAGATCATTTTTGTAAACAATTAATAACATATGAGATTATTTAGTCATAGAAATGTATAAAAACAGATGGTCGGAATGTTAATAGTATTAAGAACCGTTTATATATTTGTTACAGTTGATTGACTAAGCAATTTTTTTTGTAGAGATAATCTTTATAATGTGTTTTATGGACTCATTCTTAATATGCATTGTTCTACAACTTTGCCCATCCTACCTCCTCTATGTTCTTGATAGCCCATCTTTGTCTTTGTAAAGTCTTTCAGTGGCATTTTTCGGTCCTCTTCTCCATTACTTAGAAAAAGTGAGCCATCGGTTCAAGTACAAGATACTATCATTACCGCCTGGACAATTAGACATCCAACCTGTAATTGCAATTACCCAATTGCAAGATCGGAGCTCTACCAACTGAGCTATATTCCCCCACCGGCGGGATTATGGACTCATTCATAAGATCCATTACACTGGCTTAATTCAATTTGATACATAAAAGTTCGTCAACCAATCAACATTAAATTTCCCATTGACTTCATCGACTGAAAAATGTGGAACTTTTACGCCATTAGCGACAGTAATTTGATACAAAATCCCATCACTATACATTTCCCAATTGAACCAGGACAAGATTAAGACTAATCTCTCTGTCTCCATCTACTCGATCGCCTTCCCATGAATGGACTAATGAGAATTAACAAGCATTTGGTCATAGTGGACGAGATATAATATTTGGTAATATTAGAATGTGACACGTGTACATAAATAATTATATGATTTTTAGATGAACGATGAATTTTAAGTTAAATTTAACTAAAAAAAATTACAAAAGTTATTCTCTACTCCAATCGTACTTTCTAGTTAGAAAAGCCTCACTATTTGCCCAGCCCAGGGACGGATGAGAATAGGGACCAAGGTGGTCCTAGGATCACTTGAGTTTGAAAAATATACATATGAATGTTTTTTGAGGATTATTCAAATGTTTGGTATGAGTTTCTTTTGTGCGACTACATGTTTGATATGATGTATGCTAGACATATCTTGACATGCTGCGTCAACAACACTTGACAAGTTCTCTGTATATCACTCATCAGATTGCTTCAAGGTTTTTTTTTTTTTTTTTTTTTTTTTGCTTGCTTTGCATTCTATTCCTATTTAAAAAAATTGTATTTAACATTGGACCTCCAAAAGTTCAAATCCTAGATCCGTCACTTTATGTGCCATATATATATATATATATTTTTTTTTTTTTTAAGAAAGATTAGGCGAGATTAGTTATTCACCAATGATCACATGCATAAGTGCCCTAAAAGGGGTGAGGACCACTACATCCAGAAACCCCCACCTGTCCATTAGAATGAAATCTTTTTAGGCAATGTTAAAACAATAATATTTAATATTAAGAATCGACAAGAGTCCAGTTGCGTAAAGACTAATCTGTTGCACTGACGTGACTTTATTGTGGCACTCTTGGTCTACTGTAAAGGATAAGACGCATGATTATAGTAGTTTTTTTTACTTCTCTTCAAATTTTCTCTTCAAATTTTAGCTTAAGAGCTCATTTAAGAATTTCAATGTCGATCATCAAAATATTGCAAAGACCTACTAAAAAAAACATTTCCATTATATAGGGAATGACTTTTTAGACTGCAAATCCGTAAAGTTGGTCGTGCAATCACAAAACGTGATTTACAATTAAATTGGGTTACTCCATTAAATAAAGTTATAACGTTATGTTTAGTTCGTCTTATGGGAAAACCTTGTAGGCATGATGATTCATCACCAAAGACAGCTTAAAGAACATGTCACATCCCGGCCCGGGTGGGACCACTTCCCGGGCCCGCTCCACCACCGTAGCACGATATTGTCCGCTTTGGGCTTACCATTCCCTCACGGTTTTGTTTCTGGAAACTCACACGAGAACTTCCCGATGGGTCACCCATCCTGGGAGTGCTCTCGCGCGCTACTCGCTTAACTTCGGAGTTCCTACGGAACCCGAAGCCAGTGAGCTCTCAAAAGGCCTCGTGCTAGGTAGGGATGGGAATATACATTTAAGGATCAATCCCCTGGGCGATGTGGGATGTCACAATCCACCCCCCTTAGGGGCCCGACGTCCTCGTCGGCACATTTCCGGCCAGGGATAGGCTCTGATACCAAATTGTCACATCCCGGCCCGGGTGGGACGACTTCCCGGGCCCGATCCACCACCGTAGCACGATATTGTCCGCTTTGGGCTTACCATTCCCTCACGGTTTTGTTTTTGGGAACTCACGAGCAACTTCCCAGAGGGTCACCCATCCTGGGAGTGCTCTCGCGCGCTACTCGCTTAACTTCGGAGTTCCTATGGAACCCGAAGCCAGTGAGCTCCCAAAAGGCCTCGTGCTAGGTAAGGATGGAAATATACATATAAGGATCACCCCTGGGCGATGTGGGATGTCACAATCCACCCCCCTTAGGGGCCCGACGTCCTCGTCGGCACACACGCGACCAGGGTTAGGCTCTGATACCAAATGTCACATCCCGGCCCGGGTGGGACCACTTCCCGGGCCCGCTCCACCACCGTAGCACGATATTGTCCGCTTTGGGCTTACCATTCCCTCACGGTTTTGTTTCTGGGAACTCACACGAGAACTTCCCGATGGGTCACCCATCCTGGGAGTGCTCTCGCGCGCTACTCGCTTAACTTCGGAGTTCCTACGGAACCCGAAGCCAGTGAGCTCTCAAAAGGCCTCGTGCTAGGTAGGGATGGGAATATACATTTAAGGATCAATCCCCTGGGCGATGTGGGATGTCACAGAACACAATGTCAAACTCGTGTTCAATAAAGATTGCTGAATAAATAGAATTAAATAACTAAACGGTTTCGATTTTTTCAATCCAACATCGAAATTATCTAAAAATAATTAAATAATTAAACAATTTTAAATTTAGTTAATTATATACAATTCTTATCTCTGAAGGATGACGAAAAATTAGATGATTTTGCTTTTGGTACCATGCTGATTCTTGAATAAAAAATGTTTTGGACACGAATGGTCGGCACGATTTTTAGCTTCGTATATAGTACCAAGGAAATTGTCCTTTTATCTAAATTAAGGCATGATCCTCTTTACGATGATTTTGAGGATCTTCAAATCAAATATATTAATTGTATATTGTGTGATAAAAAATCGTTGCAAATTTTTTATATAAAATTAAATATAAAACAGTACTTGATGAAAACTGATCGCATGATTTATGATGAACGAATGTGATTGAAGGATCCCAAGATCCTCACAAAGAGGATCCGGTGAGAACCTCTGTCAAGGCATTGTATGTGGAAATCCGTCAGTTACAAATATTAGAGGCGTCTTTTCCTAGAAAATTGTCTTTCCAAAAGTTTAAGAATTAATATTATGATTGTGATTGTACTTTTTATTCGTAGAGGTACTTATTCGTATGTTTGGTATACACGATTGGATATAAATGTTTTTGTGGAATTCGGATCCTCTTTGTAAGGATTCCGAGGATCAGTGAATCATGTTCATTTATCATACATCGTGCAGTCATAAATCATTTTAAATTTTTTTATTTAAAATTGAACACAATAGTACCTAACAAAAACTAATCCTACGATGTAAGATAAACGGATACGATTCACGGATCCCTAGAATCCTCGTAAAGAGTATCCGGAGAAGATGCTGTTGGTGCCTTTGTGCTATGAGTAATATAGAAGATTATAATTTCAAGATTATATGGTATCAACGAGTTAAGGTTGTAAAAACCCTATTGTGCTGCACCCTCTCCCTTGACCTAAAGTTCTTTTGCCATCTCCTTCTCCCATGCTTCCTCTTCCGCCCCCTCTTCCTTCCTGACCTAATGTGGTTCACTTCTTCAAGCTTACGGAGACCAATTTTCTCAACTGGACGTGTCAGATGCGTTCCTTCTCGATTGGTCATGATCTTAATTTTCTCTTATGTTGATGGCTTCTCCTCTGCTCCTAACACTGAGCTTCCTACTGTTGATGATGTTTCTGCCAAGCCTAATCCTGAATATATTTCGTGCATGGTATAAAACTAACTAACTGGTGTGCAGCTATCTTGTTTCTACTCTCTCTCCGATTTTGTTCTCTCGTTCTCAAGTCTACGTGGCTTACGCTGCTAATTTACGTTTCCGCTTCCTTGATTTGCAAAAAGAGACTCACTCTATTCATGACTACCTTCAAGAAGCCAAGACTATTGCAGATGCTTTGAACTTCTACCAACCAAAAGGTCTCTAATATCACCAATAGTTCTTGAAATTGATATAACTTATCATTTTGGTCGTGCAATTTGAAAATTGGTTGATTTTGTCTCTGAAATTGAACACATCAATTTTCTCCATGTCGTCTACTATCGTTAATTTTCTGCTAGTTTGTTAACGTGGCACAATATGAGGACCACACAACTACTCAGATATTGCCACATGGTTTAAAAAAACAAAAACAATTTTTAACCAATTTTAAAATTTCAATTACCATGAATATTAAGAAGGAAAGTAACAAATAGAAAAAGAACAAAAAAAATAAAAAATAAAAAAACCGCAACCCCCTCTCCCCTTGTCCCCTTCTCCACTGATTAGGTGATTTGTCTCGAGTATTGTTTTTGGTCTCAATGCCACAAAATGAAGAAAAAGGGAATAGACGTCCCCCTATTGGAGGCTGTCAACCTAAGAGTGTGTTTAGATTTATGTGTACATTTGATTTCTTAACCAAATGAGTGTACACCAAACGGGATACTAGTTCGGTAAAGTTCATTTTTATGCCTCGAAAAAATGATGAAATTAAGATTACAAGTGTTTACAATGGAGATCCGAGGCTGATGAGCTGATCTACATAATTGGAAAGTAAATAGATTTGAAAATGTAACTAAAGCAGTAAACACTAGCAACATTCAGGCAATACAAGGCAAAATAATGCTAGAGGGGTCCCGTGATATCACTAATGTATGACTGAACTAAAAAGAAAACATTGTCTCATAGAGGCCTAGGTTGGTTGGAATGTTCGTCAACCAAATCATACTACGTGATTGCAGAGCTATAAAAAATTTAGATAGCAAGGATCGTAATATGGGTTTGCTTTGAAGAAAGCATGGGTTTATAGCTGAAAAGCTAAAATATTTGCTGAAGACTAATTTGTTTGTGATGAAAAGCAATTGGGTTGATTGAAAAATCACTTGCATTTGTATAACCGTAGAGATTGAATGTGACAAAGGTCTTTTGCTTGAAGCCTCTAGCTTTATTGATAGGCAGTTGGAGAGGAGCATCCTCGATCATATCTCTGAGTTGAAGCAAGAGTATATCGGTCTTTTGACGCTGACAATAAGTGCAATTTTTGGTTGGTGACGCATTCCTTGTCATTTAAGGAAGCGAGATATTCTTGAGTTTGGTCGTTCACATGGCAGACGCGCTCTTGGAAGGGTTGAGTTTGAGCCCTCCAGTGGTGAGGTCTAAGGGGATGAGGTCATCCTGAGCCCTGGGGAGTTAGCTTGAGTTCGATTTTGAAATTGGTGGGTCGGTATCGCATGCCTTTGCGTAAATAAAAATAGATTGGCCCTATAGCATACCTTGTTTTTATTTATAGCCCAAACAACAGCGCTCAGCTCTCAATGAATAATAAATAAATGTGACAAGATTTTTTATAGTGTTCTGAAGAATTAGATACTCGAACTTTTAAATAGGTAAATTTTTATAGAAAAAACACAAAAATCGAGATCTAATAGTTGGACTATAGAGAGAAATACTAAGGAGATTATCTTAAAGTAAGACTCTCCATAGATTTTTTGTCACCTCACGTTTTTGGCACAATATTTTATAATGTTAACATAAGAATTGTGCAAAAAAAAAAATGAGGTGACGGAGAGTCCATAAAAATTTCCACTTTTGATAGAGTCTCCTTAACATTTCTTGGAATATAGAATACTCTAGAGCTCGAATTTTTTACATGTGAGATCTGAACTAGAAACAAGCCCATATGACTCAATATCGATTCTATACTTAGGTTAACTAAAATTGGTTCCAATATGGTCCCATCTTCCAGCCACTACATGAGTGCAATACATGAAGTTTTGTCATTCTGATAGAATGTGATATTAAACACATTTAGGGGTTTTTTGATTAACCGCATTAATACTGGATTTGACTATCATTAATCTGATAATCTCAGTTTGGATCGAACATGTAGTTAATACTGTTAATTAACAGTTGATTAAGTTGAGATTATACGTTCTCTGTGTGCGCTTATTTTAGACCATTTGATGAGCCTAAATGGAACCAACTCAACGAAGCCAATTCTTATAATTTGTTCAAGTCAAATCAGTCCTTGTATAGAATATGAATGTCTTATTTACTAAGAATATTATACCTTCTTTTTTTCTTTTATTTTTATTTTTATTTTTTTGTCGAACTTGAGAATATTATACAAGCAAAGAAAAACAAAATATTTCCGAATGTACCGCATGTCATAAATTGTACACATGACAAGTGAATCATCAAAACTAAATGAATCACTAAGGGTGGCACGCGTCGACAAAAAGCAGTTAAAGAAATTATCTTTATTAATTCTTTAAATAATTTTAATTCAAATTAGACAAATTAATTGATTTAAATTTAAAACAAATTAATTGATAGAGTCAAGTCATGAACCTAGCCACAAATCAAGTCTTGGTTCTTTCGTCATTTAATTAAGTCCACAATCAAGGCTAAATCAAGCCCCAATCAAAACTTGGAGAGCCTATAAATATGACGATCCAAGACAAAGAAAGTGGCTCAGAAATTCATTCTCTCACCCAGATGCTCAAGCTCTCAAGCCCCAAACACTCCCAAACGCTTAAAAGACTCAGAAAGCTCTCTGCATTCTTTGTCACAACTATAAAGAATCTCAAGCACCACTACACATGACAGTTCTTTGAAAACCACAAGTCAAAACCTTGCAGCATTCGTTCATTCGAGATTAAGTCACTACGAGCCTCGTATCAACAACCCCTACACACACACATTTTGCATCCCGAATATCGGACTTAAGAATCAAATTGTAGTCAGAGATTGTAAACCTAAACATTCATCAATACAAATATTATTTTGTACACGTGTTCCTGTTTGATTAGTCACAAGAATCTCACGTTTACAATTGTAAACTATTCTAACTTACGAGAGGGGCCTCGAAATCAGGCATAAAAGGCGGGAGCACTACCTTTGACACAATAGAAGGTGTTTTTGTTGCATTGTTTATACAACGATATATTTACACTAACTATTGGAAAATAAATTGATATCAAACTCGTCGTTTACAAGATTCTAATTGGTGTTTTATTGTTTTAAAAAGTGATAAAACCACAATGTTTTAAAAAACTCGCCTCGGGGCGTGCCTAGGCGGCCTTGGAGGCGGGGCTTCACCATTTTCACCTATGTTTTGTGGGAGTGGGCGAAATACTCGCCTAGGCTCGTCGGGGCACACCTAGGCACCTGAGGTGTCAACTGGGCGTCCCTTTTTCATTTTTAGGTTGCAGAAATCTGGATTTCTTTTAGTTGTAGGGCTGTTTTTGAGTTGCAGACCAAGAAACCAGTGAAGGAGATGAAGACAACGACTAGGATTTTTTAGGCTGAGTTTTTTTTTCTTTTTTTAAATTTTTGTCTTTAAAGCTTTAATTGCCCCACTTTGTTAATATTTATTACCCCACTATCTTCATTTATTGACATTTATTACACGCCATCTCCTTACTCTTCACCTTTTGCTTTTAATATTTATTTCCTCATATACAAGATAACCGTTTTTTATTTCATTTATTATTTTCCTAAATATGCTTATGATTGGTCGGTAGAAAAAACATCTTTTATTATATTTTTTAATGTTATATTATTCTTTTTATTTTTTTTTAAGTCTTTATATTTATCCTCGTTTCTCTTTTTCTCCTTAAAATACACACACACACACGTGCATTTACTTAAGTAGATGCTTGAAAATTGATTAATTTGATTGCTTGATTAAACTTGGTCATGTGAGTTATACTTGTTTATAATTTGTGCACTTTTGAATGATAATGAATATTTATTTTACAAAGTATTATAATAAATACATAGTATAAAACTTAAGTCTCGTGAAACTTTGCCTCATACCTCAAGGCTTTCGCTTAGACAAGGTTATCTATCAAACGTCGTACTCACGCGTTTGCCTTTTAAAACATTGCAAAACCATAACGAAAGTGATAATGAGCTGTGACAAAACAGTCAACTACCCCCTAACAAATGTCGAGTACAATGTGCAGTCTTAGGTTATTGGTGATAAAACCCACCTAGGTTACTGTAAAGATCAAACAGAAGAAAATCCAAATAAAAAATTTGACTATTTTGACAAACTAGTGCTAGATATTAGTAAACAATCACCCATTTTAATCTTTCTCCTAAAACAATTTAAATATCCTGCAAAAACAGCTAAAAATAAGCAGCTGTTTTAAGTATTTTATTACCAAATAAACAGAGTTTAAATTTATATAAACAAATGGGTAACCTACAAGAACAAACTTATTAGACTTCCTAGTTATTATCAATAATTCCCAACTGTTCTGGTTTGAGGACAGCAATTAAATTACATTCATGCATCATAATCAAGCTTAGCATTGGTATTAACAACGTGGTAAACAAATGCTAATTAAATACTCTCCCTAGTCTCCACAACTTGAAGAACAAACACCCCCTGCAGGTCCCATTCTTCGGATATCCGAATATACTCGAACTAACTCTCCGAGGCCACTGATTGGATTCACCACTACTATATTTTCTTCTCGAATTCATTTCCGACGTTCTAGTTCTACTGAATCATCAGCAAAATGTCACTGATAAAAGAATCCTCTTTCATCATATTCTCTCAGTAAAATACTCTCATTTTCCTAGCAACTGCTATATTACAGTTGCAACTATTAATCATCAAGCAAACATATTTGTGTTAGTTTCTTTCCTGATATAAGTATATTTACACACACACACACACACACACACACACATATATTCATATTACACATAATGTACATAGGAGAAGTCTACATGCAACATAAAACTAAGCATTAATTTGGGAACCAGTTCAGCATACGTACCGTAATACTTTCACTTTGTCAATCTTCTCTTCTATACTGTATCGTTGTTTTGAAAATTCATTAGGAGAACTACTTCGAGTTTCAGAAAAAAAATTATGGCAGCGGAAGTTCAGAAAGTAGTGGTGATCCAGGATGCATCCAAAGACATTGTTAGTTCGAGCTCAATCGAATGGGTCCTGCAAAGCTTTTCCCTTAAGCCTGGGGATGAACTTGTACTTCTTTTGGTTCTTCACCAGGTTAATAACCCTAGTACGTTAGCTGGGAGACTGTGTAAGAATTTTTGCTTTTGTTTTCCTAATAGAACGAAGAAAAAAAAGTCCGAAAGTATGACAAACAAAATCACCAATTAATATGATGAAAAAAAAATGTTAGTTCTATTCTATGATTCTATCACACAGAACAGGTTTTGCTAATTTTTTTATTTCCCCCAATACCCCATTTTCCCACCTTCTCTGTCCTCTTTCTCAGTGGGATACAGAACCAAGATGGACTCGAGTTCATTTATTGGAACCAACCAGAAAGTCATAGAAGAAGAGCTTGTGAGGAAAACGGAGGAGTATCGTACCAAAGAGGAGATCACTATGATTTCTACGATGTGTAAAAGAGTGAAGGTCAGATAAGACTTCCGGCCACCATTTCTTACAACGTGGAGATCACCTGCTGTTTGTTAAAGATATATAGATCACTATTCTATACCATGTATCATACCAATATTGCATCTTCCGCTTGGAATTTTTTTTTTTAATCAAATGGATCACTTTTTGGATGACATTTCTCAGGTTGAGTTCAACATGAAGGTGGTTGGTGGTCCCTCTCAGAAGATGGTTGCTGCAGCGGCTGCGATAAGATTGGGAGCAACATGGGTGATTCTCGATAGGTCAGTCATTAATAGACTTGGAGAATTTGAAATTGTTCTGCTTCATGCCGTACCCATCCAACCTTGTTTCACAAGTGCACCCTTCATTTTGAGTAATAAATAAAAACAGACAATAAATTGTTAATAAGCTAAAATGTATCCGAAATATCAAAAGCTTATGTATTAATTGAATTGATGAATTTGTGATGTCAAATAGTCAATCATTCGAAGAATGATTGAAGCTTTGTTAATAGTTATGGTTTTAAATTCAAGAGAACATAGTTATGGTGCAGTCTGAAATCTGAATTCTGAAGCCATAATATTATTAATTAAATTGTGTATTTTCAAGCTAGATGATGTGAAAAATCATTTTACTACCAATGAAGCTTCCTACTTCCTGCTTAAAACTGTTAAATTTCTGAAACATGTTAAGTTAAATTATATTTGTTATTGAAACAAACTGCGATTTGGAAACAATAAAATGTAAGAGGACATAGAGGCACCAACCTTTGAAAGCTTGTTTCTGATCTGATGATGCAGGCAGATGAAGAAAGACAAGCAATTCTTCATGGAGAAGTTGCCATGTGGCATATCGAGGATGAAACGTAACAATTGTGTTGAAAAATTGCGAGGGCCAAAAGAAATTGGGGGGATCATCAACAAACCAGTCACCAAAAAACGCAGTAAAAGCTCCCATGTAAGATATGATGAAATGATACCAGGAAGCCCAGAGGAAGAACTCTCTCCTAAAAGTAAGAAATATAATCACAGCTCGTATGATCTGGGACTCGGAGTTCCAAGTTCATGGATTAAATTTACAATCAAAAGAGATTTTCACTATATTATCACACATAACTCCACATTTCTTATGGTCGGTACCAAATGCAAGAACTTGACTAAGAGTGCACTTTGTTTCAGAATCTCCAAGTCCTCGTGCGAGCAGTTTTGGAAAAGAACAAGATGGTCGTGGACACTCAAGGTCTAGCTGTAGCAAATCTACATCATCAAGTGATCTGCAGCTAGCAAGTAGAATGTCAAGTTCAACTCTGGGGAATACTGACCTATTTAATCCTGGTTTTGCCCGTAATTATGGTGAGGAAGAAAACGCGACAAATGCTGAAAGAGGGAAAGCAGGAGAGCAGTCCTCATTTCCAATTCCAGAGATTCAAGCAAGGGATCAAAAGGAAATACATAATGGTGGGAGTCCCGATGAACAGAAACGGCGTGGCTACAAGGACGATTGGATAGGAGAATGTCGAATAGATGAAGAATTCAAAAATTCAGTATGCACAGTTTGCAAGAATAAACGGCCAACGATTGGATGGAAGAGAGACTTTACCTATGCAGATCTCGTAGCTGCTACGGATGGATTTTCCGACAAGAACTACTTGTCTGAAGGTGGATTTGGTTCCGTCTACAGAGGAGAACTTAATGGGCTGAAGATTGCTGTTAAGCAACATAAGAATGCAAGCTGCCAAGGAGAAAAAGAATTTGAGTCTGAAGTTCATGTACTCAGCAAGGCAAGACATGAGAATTTGGTAATGCTGTTAGGATCATGCTCAGAAGGAAGCAAGAGGCTGCTTGTTTACGAATATGTTTGCAATGGTTCATTGGATAAACATCTATCGAGTAAGTTGTGAACAAGCCTAGAAGAACCCGTAATTTGGAAAAATCAAGTGTTTTCCTTAATATTTCAGGATTGAGAGGTCTAACCCCTAAACGCTGCATAACATTTTTTCTAAAATCATGCAGTACACAATCAAAGACCTCTCAGTTGGGATAAGAAGATAAAAATTGCTACTGGAGCTGCCAAAGGCCTACTATACCTACATCAAAACAACATCATCCACAGAGATGTGAGACCGAACAACATCCTCGTGACACACGATTATGAATCTCTGGTAAGTTTATTAAACCCAATGTGTCTGCTATTAATATCAGCTTTATGATCCTATAACATCACTGTTATTATGTGACTCGAATCCAATAACTGAAACATCAAGCGTTCTTCTTGCCACAGTTACTAGACTGGATAACCAATTTTTCAATACTCTTAAGTTCAACCTCATGGTTTAACCATAGTAACCACATTCATGCTTCATCTAACATGTTCTATGCATCAGCTAGGAGATTTTGGTCTTGCAAGAACTCAACACGAAGACTCTGATCGATCATCAGATACAACAAGAGTTGTCGGAACTCTGGGATATTTGGCCCCAGAATATGCGGAAAATGGGAAAGTGTCAACTAAGACAGATGTTTATGCTTTCGGGGTCATTCTATTACAGCTTATCACAGGACTGAGGCCTACTGACAAGACGCTTGAAGGAAAAAGTCTTGTGGGATGGGTAAGAGCTTCCATACCATAAATAAATCTAAAAATATACTCCCCACTGTTCATGACTTGTTACACAAGGAAACATTAATTACTAATGACAAACAGATTACTCAGAAAAGGAGCAGCCTTCTAGTATGTCACTTCACATTCCATTCATTATTTTGAACTAACAATTCTGTAACTTTCGTGCCAGGCAAGACCACTTTTAAAAGAAAGGAACTACCCAGATTTAATCGATCCAAAAAATGCAGATTGCCATGATGTTCACCAGCTCTATTGGATGGTTCGGGTAGCCGAAAAATGTCTCAGCAGGGATCCACACAAGAGATTAACCATGGATAATGTAAGTCCACCTGATAGTAGACTGATAATTTCTATATGTCTGCATAATCTAGTCCTTCAACACAACAACTGGAACATAAAGCTTCAAACTAGGACACAGGTTGGATGCCTGTAGATGAATAGTGGAACAAGAATAAAGATAAGTATCAAATAATGGATACCAAGAATATAGTTAGTTTTATGTGTCTGAATAACATTTTGTACAACAAAATAAACAAGAAAGTACTAACCCATCAATTGATATCCAAAATCTGAGGCATGTCTGTTTGTCATTATGGTCTCGTTTGGAATGTAGGATTGGATTGGAATGGATATATCACTAACTTAAGGTACGTATAGAAATATTATTCCTTAAACAAAGGGATGACCTAACCCATACGTGGTAGGAATCTAAAATATAGTTACAATTGAGTTGACCTATAGTACAAGGAAACATAAATAAAGGAGAAGGATCCGTAGATGATGATTCTTCTAACAGTACGTTTGAAGGAAGAATCAAGCAGTTGACGCTTTATCACAGTGGTGAAAAACAATAATGCTTATGCACCCTCTCCACTAACATTTAAAAAATTAACTCACTAATGCTATCATTTGTCTAAAAAAAATGAAAATGTGAAAAATTATGTCCAACTAAAAGGTATCAAATGGATTACTCATGAATAAAACTTATCCATTACCTAAAATGGTAGGATTAGAAGAGACAACTTCCTTATGTCTAATCCTCTTCTAATCCGTCCAAATAAAAAAATCATTCACTTCTACCTTTAGTACGCTTTGAAATTTAGTGGTTATCTATTCCAATCCAATCCTAGACACCGAACGAGACTTGTAGTACTCTAATTTGCTCATCAACCATATCAATTGTACACGTTATTTGTAACTTTTTATAGGAAGCTACCTGGAGCAAAAGAAAACTGATGGGTTTGGCTTGTGTTTCTGATACGATGGCAGGTGGTGAATGCTTTGAATTGCTTGAATGATGCTAACCCAGTTCGTAGCATTGGAGACTTCTCACCAGCACAATCTGAGTCAGCTGGAAGCATTCCAGGATCTTCTGAATCGCATGCTACTGATTATATTAGCATAGAAATTACTCCTACCGTAGACTACATGCAACATCCCACCTCTACTATTTCTTCAGAAACAGAAGGGTCTAGCTCTTTCACTGTCTCTGAGAATTCCCCCTCGGGTACTAGTTCTGAGTACTGAAGACGAGAGACAATTCTCGGAATAATAATAATGGTGAGTACTCTTCCCGAGAAATGATTTCGGCACACACATAATTTCTCATTATCTCGTAATTATCTTTTATGTAATTAAGATATTTCAGTGTGCATGTTGAGAAAACAAGGGTGCGGAAACGTTCCACATCTTTTTGAACTTTTTATTTTGTAAACAAGAGTGGTGGAGTACTTTTAAGGGTGATATTACCAATCTCCACATGAGGAAAGTTAATCGAACTTTTTGGATTGTACGTACTGTGGTGGTACCTCTTCTCTGCAAAGGCCGGAACGTTCTAATTTTGTATGACTATATTAAGTTTGACATTTGGATATCCATATTTATTTTTCCATGACATTTGTTATTTTTTAGTTCAAACCATATATAACTTTTTATCCGAAATAGTCCATGAGATTGGTATAAATTTTTACTCTGATTCCTGAAATTTGAAATTGATAAAAGTGGTCTCCGAGTTTGTCCATCATCAATTGTTTTGGTTCTTCCATAAAAAATCTTTGTTAAATAAAAACCAAAGTGACAAAATACCCTCAATTTAGTAAACAATGGGCCCGAATGATATAACAAAAATTGAGGGTATTTTTGTTATTTTATCCTTATTTAACGGAGATTTTTCATGGAATGACCAAAATGATTGATGTGGGACAAACTTAGAAACCAGTTCTATCGATTTTAAATTTAGAGACCAAAGTGAAGAGTTTAACCAATTTTAAAGACTATTTGGCTAAAAAGCCATTTTCTTTTGATAGGGTTAGTCATATGTAGAAACAAAATGGAGAATTAATTTTGGGGAGTGATTACATCTCTATAATCTTTTTACACATCTTTATTTTATTTTTATCGTCAAATTGGGTTTCGTTCACATGGATGTTGTTGATGAAATTGAGATTCTACTACAAAACCAATTGGTAATATGGGGAGTAACCCAAGATCATATAAGCACATAACAAACCTTGTTCCTTACCAATATAAGACAACTCTCAAAACTCCGCCGCACGTATGGCGGATTTCTAACCCTACACGTGTACAACAACTGGGTGACGTGGAGCGTGTGTGGTCGTTGGGCTTTACACGTGGACAACCTTGCTTTGATACCATGATGAAACTGAGGTTTCACCATAAAACCAATTGGCAATATGGGGAGTAACCCAAGATCATATGAGCACATAGCAAAGCTTGTTCCTCACCAATGTGGGACAACTCTCAACAATTATAATGGCAAAATTTAAGAGCTCAATTAAATTTTTTTTTTTAAATTTCAGTTTTTACTTTTTGTGTTGAAAATAAAATGACATTATATGGGAAAAGAGCGATGAAGAAGAGTTATGGAAAAGAAGAGAAAAAAAGGATGAATGAATAAAAGCAAAATTTTGAAAATGGAACCAACCTAAATTATTTCATTTTTAATTTTCAGTTTTTACATTTTGTGTTGGAGATAAGATGACACTATATGAAGAAAAATAATGATAAAGAAGGGTTATGGGAGAGGGGAGAAAATAAGGATAAATGAATGAAAGAAATTTTGAAAATAAAACCAAGTTAAAGTAGTTTTTGGGTTTTTGTTCGTCTTTTCTTGTACATTTTTTTTCTACCTATCTCCCACAACCATTTTTCATCGATTATTTTTCAAATCTCTTTTTTCCTATATAGTTCTCGAATTAGTTTTATAATGAAATCTTAACTTTCTTCATATTAGAGCCATTTTCCCCTATATAGTTCCCGAATTGGTTTTATAATGAAGCCTTGACTTTCTTCTAGTGTTTTAAAAGACGAGCTTCGAGGAGCGCCTAGGTGGCCTTGAAGGCAAGGCTTCAGCAATTTCGCCTCTGTTTTATGGGAGTGGGTGGCAACTCGCCTAGGCTTCTCAGGGCGCGCCTGAGGCGTTGACTAGGCACTCCTATGATCCAAAATCTTGCTTGAAATCTGAAATTGTTTGGAAACCTCTGTGCTTTGTGACTTTGTTGCAACGGTGTCTTCACGAAGAAGATGACTGCACGAGGAAGAAGAAAGGTTTTTTATTTTTAGTAAGGCCCAAAACAACGTCGTTTTGACCAAGTTTAATTTTTTATTTTATTTTTATAATCAATGCAACCTTCTTTTCTGCCGATTCTCTGCTATTTTCACCACGAAATATCCCATTTTCTCTATATATTTCATCAACCAATACCCGATTCTCTCTGCTATATTTCACCCCATCCCCAATTCCTCAAACCCTAAATTCTCAATCCCAATCCTATATTTCAATTTTACTTCAATCTCATACGTTTTGATCCACCCAAGCTAACAATTTAAGTCAATAAAACTATCGTTTGGCACATTTTATCAACGAGGGGAAAAAGAAAAGAGAGCAGGGGAAGAAGGGAAAACGTAGACAGTAATCAGTATGGACCAATTCAAATGCAAATAAATTAAAACAAACTAAGCAGGTTCCATCGTATGAGAACGGTTCCATGTTCGAAAATGCATAGTTATTCTACAATCATAGCAAAAGCCTGCAAGCAAATTGTACCTCATATGGTTCTCTTTAGGCATACATGCATGCATTGCAAGGTTTGAAAAGAAACCGAATGAAAACCACAAGCAAAAACATAACCACGACTCATGAAAAACACATCCCGCAAGTCTCGGTTGCAAGTGACCTTTTCTCAGACGAGGACTCACTTCCCCCACAGTAAACTAGTCATCTTCGGTGACAAAAGTTTCAGGTCCATACAATTGACAGAGCGGTTTCTTAAGGATGCTGAGCAGACATTTGACAGACGGGAAGCATGGTGTTCCATGGACATGAACTAAAACCCAACCCTTGATTTGATGTAGGACTACCAGAAGCCAGGTGCTTGCATTCCGCTGCCAAATCATCACCCAGCAGTGATGCAATACTTTCATGCATGCCGTTACCAAACCATTCTGACGCAAGTATAGCATCAGGACGAGTATAATCCAACTGAAGTGCGGTTTCTCTTTCTGTATCTGGGGTCCAAGCTTGGTCTACCAGTTCTGATTTCACATTGCACCCTGGCAGAATAGTCAAACAACATAAGTCATCAGAACAGGCAGGACAGGACATATTCTGCACATAGATATGGACTTATCCAACTGCTAATACAAAAAATGATGCTATAGGAATATAAGAATCAATTCACAATGTTACTGTCAACCTCATTTGTCTCCAGGTCTCATAGATTAAGATACTCACCAGTAAAGGTCTCAGTAGGCAGCGGTTCATCTAATGAACTTCCACTGGCACTGATAGGTGTACACTCACTGAACAGCGAAGTAGCAGAATGACCCAGTGGAGAAATTGGATCTCGATATTCTTCCCATTCTGTCTCGCAAATGTTCAAATTGGAACTTTCAGCCACATCGCCAGGAGTAACACTGGATGAATTTGAACTCTTCTCAGATGAATGATTATTCGCACTACCGAGAGTCTTTGCCTCATGGAGTAAAGCATCTAGCAGGCCGCTATTACGTGGTGAAGTGCAATCAGACTCAAATGTACCAACCGGTGGGGGCGATTGGATAAAAGCATCAACTGATTCAAGTAAGGGGGGTGGAGGAAAAGTGCTCCAGCTACCTAAATCAGTTTCTGGATATTGGAGTGAAGGGAGCTCCAGCTTCACAGCCCCGGTTGTGGGCTTAGAAGCCGAAGAATTGCCATTTGAAAGGGAATGGCTACCCTGAATTACACCAAAAGACAGTGGAATGGTAGGATCAGGATCATGAGGAAAAGGCAACCCGACTGTTCGAGCAACTTTTTCACAAGTATCATTTGGGAATTGATCAAATTGGGGGAAACCATTTTTGAAACTACCACCAGAAGTAGAGAATAAAGCTGTTGATTCTCGAAGACGCTTTTGGCGATGCATTGTTGGTGCCATAAAACCACAATATGGAGAAGAACCAAGGCCTTTCATCAGCATTCCACCAGAAGAAATATCAGGAAGTTCAGGAACATAAGGTAAGACACAGTTGTTTCCTTGTAAACTGTCGAATACAACATCAGGTATCTCAAAACTGTTAGTTTGCATAGAATCATTATGGGCTCTGTCCGCACCATTAATTCCACCACTGGACTGGCCTTGTTGACTCTCCTGCAATGCTTGCAAACACACCTCAGGAGGATAAAGTGGTAAGCCAGCCCTCTGGCGCCTCTTAATTCTGGTATTCCAGTAGTTTTTTATCTCATTATCCGTACGTCCAGGCAACTAAGGAGTGCAGAAAAGACAGTTAATCATTTCCAATAAACAAAGGAAAACACTTTGAGAAGAATACTTCGAAAATTAAGATTCTAATCAAGCTGACAATAATTGATAATTTATTTTATTTTCAATTTGAAACTAGTAAGAGAAAAAACCATTGAAGGAACCCATTATAAAAAAAATAGTAAAAAGAAGTACCAGTCTGTGAAGAACATTTAGGTGAGATATGTTAACATGGTGCATCTGCTACAACATGCATTTTGTGCAACAATGAACTTTATCTTCTTATAATAATCTCCTAACATACACACTTTAATGATCTCCATTTTTTATCTAAACGACAATACCATATATTATGAAATTATATTTTACCCCTTTAGGGATGCAAAATATCTTAGGATTAATAAGGGTCTTCATCTAGCCAAAGTATCGTGTAAGATTGTACATTTCTGTTACTGCATTCGGTCAAGATTTTAGTTTCCATAAAATTCGCAAAACATAGACTATAAAATCTAGGAAGGATATTTAACATATGTATCACCCTAAAAACTTTTCTCTGATCTCTCAAATGCTCAACACACAATAAATCTGATAGATATCACGTCCAGGTTCTCATTCACATCCATCTAAGAAGTTGTGGAGGAACAAAAGCTACAAGATTTCAATACGGTTTTAACCAATTGAGAATCAATGTTACTTAGAAGTTGTATCAAACTAGGGTATTGTTACTGTTATCTTTTATGATTTTACTCTCTTTTAAATTAAGGGAACACTTTGGATCACTGTGTAGCGTTATCTTTTAGGATTTTATTAATTTGATCTTAATAGATAAATCATAATAGGCACAAGTTCTTTACTCGTGGTAGTGCAAAATATGTGCAGCAGTCAGCAAGTTTTAATTTTGTGTTCTAGAAGCTGAACATATATAATGACAACACTGGTAAGTAATTAGGAAGTCTGAAGGAAAGGATAAAGGATAATTGGAGAAACTATCAATGTTTGTTTCATGCAAAAGAAGCATCCTACTACACAAAACCAAAAGTTGCAGCTAAAGCTTTGAAAGAAAATCCCAAAAGAATGAACCCCATAAAATTTAAGTTTGAGGCAATACAAGGAAATAGAGCTTCGTATGAACCATATAGAAACAGACAAAAATAAACCATGTACTTACGTGTGCTGCCATGCGCGCCCATTTGTTCCCCATCTTGGCATGGAGTTCAACAATCAGACGTTCTTCATCAGGGGTAAATGCCCCTTTCTTCAGGTTCGGCCTTAGATGATTTGCCCATCGCAGTCTGCAGCTTTTGCCACAACGGAACAGGCCCGAGTGCTTCTGAACAGCATTCCAGTTTCCTTCCCCATGCCTATTAACATACTCCACCAAAATTGTGTCTTCAGCCGAGGTCCATGGCCCTTTCTTTAGAACAATTCCACCATTTCCACTCCCTCCATTACTCTCATCCATCAATGGAGAATCAATCTGATCCTTGTACAGCACTCCATCTTCACTGTCATTTGTTGTCCGACTCATCTCTTGATTTGTGATCAAAACTCCTACCAAGAGCCAAGACCATGCAAAGAGTAGGCTGACAACCTGGAATAAATAGAGAGACAAACACAGTAATAAACACAACTGCAGCGCCAATTGTTATACATGCACTCCAGCTTCGTGCACAAAGTATTTATTTATGGAACAGAACAAAGAAAAAAAAAACAAATAGCCAATGGTTTAAACAAAAATTTGATCCATGTCATAAATACAAACGACCCCCGAAACTCAACAGCACACAAATATAAAATAAATAAATAAACTTTAATCCATAAACAGAAAGAAAACAATAAGGAAAATCATAAAAGCAGTTCCTGATAGGCAATATGGGACAAGGGAGTAAAGATGGCATAACATATACATGTAGCATTATTTCAACACTACTTATGAGGAATTAACACTAAGATGCAAATTAATGATATGTTCTAAAATGCAGATCTTCAAAACCCACAAAAGGATAAGCAGTGAGTTATATTCAAAGGTCGAATTAAATCCTTTTTACCCCATTCAGAAGCAAAAAATATAAAAAACAAGGAAAGTGGAGACAAACCCATATCCAAATCATAATGACTTTGTTGATTAGAACCACCCATATCCAAATCACAATGACTTTGTTGATTAGAACCAAGACTATATATGGCAACCACATTTATTACCATATGGATGATAAATACTGAAACCCTCAGCTGAATTAATTGGAATTTATACACAAACCCAATCACGCCGAAAACTCGTCGCATACCTGAATTAGAGGGAAGATGGAGCCAGATGCAAATTTATCCAACAATTGAAGCTGCGAAATCAACCAAAATCCAAAGACAAGTCCTTTTGAGCGCAATTGAAATCCCCGGAATCGGAAACGGAAATTGAAAAAGAAATCGAAATCGGGAACTCAAAAGTAGTGACGGAATGAGCTAAGAGCTGAGAAAATCGTGCCAACGGAGCACCTGAAATCGACGAAAAGGGTCAGAATTCAGAAGAAATCCGCTCAGAAAAGTGAGAAGTTCAAGAAATGAAAGGCTAATTTGTGCTGGAATCGCAATTCCAAGAGCTCCAGCGTCTACCCAAATGCGAATTGCATGGAATCGAATTGTGGGTTTGTAAATTTACAGATCCGGAAAACGGAAACCCTAGGTGAAGAAAACGAAAGGAGAGATTGAGGCGAGTAGGAATCTAACCGCAGTTTTTGAACGAGGAGAGAGACGATTCGAGCGTAGAGAGAGCAACACATCTGCAAACTGAGACGGAGATCCGAACACAGACATTTACACACACCCACACCCAATACACAGAAGAGAGAGAGAGAGAGACGGATGAAGAGAGAGAAATGAAAAGCGGAGTAATGTGAAATTGCGAATAAAAAAATTGGGGATTTGAGAAGCGAAATGGCAAGAGCAGAGCGAAGTTAGGCTGACTGTGGACTCCCTACCACCTCACTCTCTCTCTCTCTCTCAACTCTCTCTCTCTTCACCCTTTTTATTTTCCTTTACTTTTTCTATTTTTCTTCCTCAAATTTTTATTTTATTTTAAATAAAATAATAATTAAAATATGTTTTTGGGTAACGAATAACAATATCTATGTTTAATTAATTCCTCTCTCTTTTTGGTCGAGCATTGACTAATCAAGATGACAAGAGTGATGCTATTTTCAATCACTATCTTATCCCTCGATCCATTTTTAAATTTTTTTTTGTCAAAGGATAATACTTTATTAAAGTATAATGAAAACGTTCACATTTTAGTAAGAATATTAAACAAAAACTCAAGACGCAAAAGATCTCAACAGAAAGCATCTTCACATAAGGTAAATATGAATCAACAGCGGAATTTCCACTTGGTTTGACATACAGAAACCTTACCTCCCCTAATTGGGACACCAAACATCTAATACCATAAATGAAACGCTCTAAACTAGCATCCATTGAATATACCTATTGAGCATTCGAATTAGCGATTGAGAATCGGATTCGATCTCCACCCTTGCACAGCCGCCCTCTGTACAAACCAACAACGCTGCATGAACTGCCGCGTCTTCCGCCATAGCAGCACAATTAAAGAAGACACCTTAAAAGATAAATAACAATAATATGTTTAGCGCAAAAAGGAAACAAGAGTCGTAGACTAACATTGGGTTGTGAAAGAGGTACAATATGTAAGTTGAATTCGCAAAGAAGACATAAAGGAAGAGAATAGACGAAAAATCTGGAACGAAAATGTGCGGATGTCCTTTCCAATTATAGGGTAAGAAGCTCACAACTTAAGATGATTAGATATTGATGATAGTTTTGTCATATTAACTAAAATTTTAAGCAATTTGTTTTATTAACTTCTTGAATTCATTAATTAGTCATCTCACCTCATTCCGTTAAATTTCTTATCCATACTAAGTTGCATGCCTCGCGCATGGCTTATGTTCAGGGTTTTTTTTAGGCATTTCAACACCTTAATGGTCTTACAATAAATTGCCTCAAAAAAAAAAATCCTAAAAAGCACAAAAAGGGCTAATCTAGAATAAGATAATTTGAGGGTTTTTCGTTCCAAAAAGGGGAACGATGGGCACTCTCTTCTCTATGTGTCAAATTGAACTTTAAGGAAATTTTTTCTCACTATCTAGTTGTGACATCCCACATCGTTCAGGGGAGTGATCCTTAAATGTATATTATCATCCCTACCAAGCACGAGGCCTTTTGGGAGCTCACTAGCTTCGGGTTCCATCGGAACTCCGAAGTTAAGCGAGAAGGGGGCTAAAGCAATCCCATGATGGATGACCCACTGGGAAGTTGCTCGTGAGTTCCCAAAAATAAAACCGTGCGGGAATGGTAAGCCCAAAGCGGACAATGTCGTGCTACGGTGGTGGAGCGGGCCCGGGAAGTAATTCGCCCTGAGTCGGGATGTGACACTAGTGCCATTGATTTGGAACATGATTAGACAATGGACTGCATTTTTGATATAGTTGCAATAAAATGAAAGAAATTGCCATGATTGAACATTTTTTAATGGACATGATTGGTCACATTAAATTCTCAAAGCTTGCAATTTACCACAACTCCATGTTAGTAAGTTTAGTTTACTTATTAGTAGTTCACCATAAGCGATTCAAATGAACATGACATGTTTTTTAAATAGCCAAAATTTAAGAATTTGTACTAAAAAGGAGCAAAAACCTTATAAAAAAAGAGGTCAAAAGTCGTAAATAACTCTGGACATAAATCATGTGCAAGTTGGATGCAAGATTTAACGAAGCTGTAGTGAGATTACAGATCAATGATTTTAAAAAATTGACACGAGAAATCATTTAAAATTTTAATTCATATGACGACAATTGGAAAATAAAATGTATAACTTCGTAAGACATTTCAAAATATTTCCCTTTTGAAAACTTTGAAACCTAATTTCATCCATTTGTGTCAGCAATTATGTGCATGGAACCAAAAAGCCAAAGAAAAAGAAGGAAACATAACGTAGCATGCATGAATAATTGCTACCCTTGTATTTTTCCAACTGTTTTGATAACTCAGAAAAATAGATGGATGATATATACTAGTTCTTGGTATCATGGTATGCGTCCACACTTAGGCCGAGAATGTCTCAGGATTTCCAAAACTGAAGCCATATATAAAGTTTGACTTGTAAGGAATTTTAAACTTGATATAAGTCTAATTTTATTAGGAATAGTCCATTTTATTAAAAAAACCAATCCCTTGAGTTTAAGATTATTTTATTATTAATAATTATCTATTTAATGAAAAGGTTAAATCTATTCATAGTTATCTCTTTAATAATTATTTTCTTATTTTATTTTCACCTTTTTTGTTATTTTTTTTTCTTCTTTATGCTCTAGATCCCATTTATATATTTTATTTTAAAATTTTTATAATCAACCTATATCACAGATTAATTATATTATTTACCTATATGACATATCGTTTTATAACCAATATGTGTCAGAGATTAATGTGTCTTGCTCATAAGTAGGTTATGATTTTTCACCTTTTAGTTGGGTTTCATATCTTGCATATAGATATTATTACCCATTCATGTATATTTTTTCCTTGAGTTAGGTTGTGTGTTCATATTAGTATATTAGCTTTTTGTGAGAAGATATTAAGGCTTGGTTTGGTACTAAGGTGATTCTGAAAAAAGCTGGTATCAAAAAAAGCTGGGAGCTGTTTTTGTGTTTGGTAAACATTCAGCTTCAGCTTTTTTTCACAGTTTTGGGTGAAAAAAAGCCAAAAACAAGAAGCTGCAAAACCCAGTTTTGAAAAACCGACTTTTTTCACATTTGTTTTACATAAAAGTTTACCAAACACTATAATAATGTTTTTTTTTTCAAAAGCACTTTTACAAAAAAGTTTATCAAACACTCTACTGCTTTATTTTACAACTGCTTATTTTCACATCACAGCAGAAGCAGTTTTTTTTCAAAGCACAGCAATACCAAACTAGTCCTAAGTAGATTGAAAATAAACCAATTTTGAAATATTCAAAATTAAAAAAGTGCATGAAATTAGAAGATTTTAATTATCTTTAATATTTTAAAAAATATAAAAAAAGAAAAAAAAGAAAAGATAAAACTGAGCTTAACCTAATGGTTAACTTAATTTTTCAAACGAAAATATTACTCTTACCATCTAGTTGTATCATCTCTCTAATAGAAATGAGACTCACATGCATTGACGGGCTCTATATCTATTAGAGAGATGATATAAATAATGTCACAACTAAGTGATAAGTATAACATTACTTTTTTTTCGAATTCAGATGTTAATGCCCTCACTAATTTAATCCAACACGTCTCAACTTTTGTTTTTGGTTTTGGTTTTTTTTTTTTTTTTTTTTTTTTGCTTTCTGAAAGTGGATTGTGTGAGCCTCTACTCAAAGCCCAAGTTGCAAGCAAATGATGCCATATTTGGCAGAAATGCATACCTTTCTCATCCATTCCTCTCCTTATACAAGATTTTTAGATGACAAAGCCATATTTCATTCATGATCTATGCGTATGGATGAATTTAATTATATTTGGCTTTCCACTCAATCTCTACTGTGTTTTTAGTAGTATGTAATGTATGTGTATCACAACCGGATATATGCTATCTTCAAATATATCTTTTTTTTAGAGTATGTTTGATCTAGGCTATCACCGCTAGCCTCTAGATGGGGTTAGACCCTCGGAAGCCATGTCAGCAACTTCGACTGAAAATTTGACAAACTTGACAGCAGGGGTAATGTAGGACACACAGAAATTTAATTTATCGGGTAAATTGGGACCAAAATGAATTTTATCAGATAAAGTGAGATTTCGAAGATACATTGCAATTACTAAGGCCTAAAAGCAAAACCCCAAACAAATACGATACACTCTTCAAACCATCCATACAGGAACAATAAGGGGAAATTACTTGTTCAAAATTTTTCCATTTTGCACTCTTCCGTTTATTTATGTGTCGTTTCTTTTAATTTATACAAATTAATGATAAGAATTAAATAAGGGTGTGTAGAATGGGAAAAAAAGCGGGTGAAAATCGTTTCTGATCAATAGTATTAGTACTAGAAATTGGTGCCCCCACGTTGTTATGGGATTGAAATATGTATGAAAAATTATGTTGAAAGATATAAAAGATTGTGTCACAAAAGATTAACACTATTTACATTGAAAATGTTAGATGAATTGTTATGTACAAAAAAATTTGATCCACACAGTCCACATGGGTAGTTCATGTCGCCTTGGATTGATAGTATCACTTGATCAAAAGATAATAGAACTTTGTCCTACCTACACGCCAAAAAGATTAGATTGACACATTCTACACCTGGGTAGTTTTTGAGGCTTTGCATCGATAGTAATATTTACATACAAAAGATTACGAAACATTATCCTATTTACATGCAAAAAGGATGACAAACTATTGTTCTATTTACATTAAAAAAAGATCATAAAAGTTGTTGACTGGAAGATGGTTTCCGTTGTGAATGCAGGTTTGTTGGCTTCATTGAAACTATGAATCAAGAGACTGAATTTATATTGTATATGAGATCCATGACATCAGATTTATAATGTAAAGAGAATAAGTGGAAAATGAGCATTCTTATATTTAAAATCAAGTTGCAGAGAGGTAAGCCATTAAAATCATGTGTGTTGAGGAATTCAGTAGGATACATTATATCAAGATTCTCAAAATTTCCAGAAGATGGGCATAAAGAATCTAAACTTAATTTGACCAGATAACAAATTTATTGCATAATCATTTATCTCCGTTACAATATTATTTTTTGGTGTAACAATAGCTCGCTCTCTCGTAAATATTCAACATTGGCAAAAATGGTTTCCAAAATTTGGATAAGTTGCTGAAAAAAATAGAATGAATAAGATGAGAGTGTAAATGAATGAGTACGCCATACTGGTTCTTAGAGAGATGCCAGACTCAAATGTAATATCAATGAGAAAAAGGAAGTAAAGGAATACCTACTAAGTTCTATATGCAGGCAAGCTTAACCATATCTAAGCTACTTGGCCAGAATTTGTAGTGACCCACGGAGACTAAGTGGCATACAGCAACAGCAACTCCATATGCGCCACGATATATATAACCATACTGCAAAAGTTATTTCAAACGCACTGCTGTGTATATCTGCACAACTAATAGAGCCATTAAAAGATAAAAGCAACTATCTTATTTGATGCTAATTACAAAACCTTGGCATATGTAGGCTTTGATTAAAAGGTTAAGTACTTACCAAATGATTCCAGTTGCAAAAATGCATGGAATATCTACAAGGTTCCTGATAAATCCAGAATTTTATTCTCTCTCTTGCTCCGTTTTCCCTGCACCCCAAGAACAGAAAAGCGATTTAGTGCCTCGTCATACCCACAAACATAGCAAGCCAAGTACATTTTAGACCATAGAACATAGAAGCAGTAGTCATATAGCGTGAAATATAGATATTTCCGGGGCTAATATCTAAGTTTTTTTTTTTTTAATCAAATACGATTTCTCATTCAAATTGCAATCTGGCAACCTCTAAGTCACATTAGAAAGATAGCTATCATTCAAACCACTTGATAACACATATTTAGAGAATTAATCAGTTGTGTGCATTTGAGTGAATGGTATCATATTTGATCTTAGGTGCAAAATTATATTCTACTGAAAGAAGTATACTGTCTGCAATTTTGTTAAAAAAAAAAAATAGTTTAATATTAGAACAATGCCTTTAAACCATGAACATTTAATGTGGAAAAATTGGAAGTTGAAATCAGTGGAAAACGACATAGGATAGAGGACAAAATTCAAACAATGTTGTGATCAAAGTTGGAACTCCGTTGAGAGTTCAACAAAAAGATCAGTTGAAAATGCACTCACAGACCAACTTCAAAGAAAATATAGTGTCAAATGACTGTGCTAGGAATAGAACAAAGCAAACTTTATATGGAAAGTGAAAATTTACCTGCAGACCAGCAGCAGCAAAAGCAAACGGAATACGTCGTGAGTTACTGCCAAAGTGAGAGAGAGGAGAGATGAAAGATGAGTAATTACTTAAAGCTATAATTTTTTAAGCATGTTCTACAAATTGAATCCTTTAGCTATCACATTAACATGCTTGGAATGAACAGTATGCATAAACGTTGTTAAAAAACAAACATAGATGCAATATCATCAAAATTATCTCCCTGTTATTTTGTATTGTAATAAGATTTATGCTAAACAGTGTTTTCATCAAAATTTAATAATAAAAATACCGCAGTAACATGAGAGAAAGAGTTGACTTCTACCCCAAAATTATAACATTAGAAAGAAACAAAAAAAAAAGGATTTTGATAACATTGTATCTTAAGAAACCCCCAAATTTCGAGGGATAACTGCTTAATGAAATGATCTTAGTAAAATTTTCAGTTTATTGGTTCTTCTGCTTTATGTTACAACCATTTGACAATATAGTTGCAATGCAATATGCATCCAAGACCAACCCATCACATTTGAAAAATTGTAAAATCGAAATGTGTGTCGTAAGACAAAAAATGAGAAAAGAAGAATAACTACTTTCTATTTAACGTCTTTCTTCATTATGATTGCTTTATCGTGCTTTACCATCCTAATTTCTACTCTTATCTTTCTGAAGTTTATTATCCAGAGAAGTCCATTTAAACTATTCCAACTGATTCCTTCCAATCTCTTGATTTTATGATCTCATTGGAAATCATATAAAGACAACTCCTATTTTGTAAGCTATTTCTGCAAGTATTTTACGATTAAGAAACAACTGTAAACACATAAAAACACAAAACAAAAAAACTTAGACACCGTATCAGTGTGTGTTGGGCGTGCATGTTTCTCCCGTACCTTTTATCAAACAAGTGGCATGCGGTGCTACTACGTATTATTGAAGATTAAGTACCTGAAAATCATAGGACTCAAAAGTCATCTCAAAGAAGAAAGAAGAATAAAATATGACATGAATACTCAAGGATAGGCAATCAAAGTGAGTCCAGTGAACCCGCTTAAAATTGGGCCGAGAACCCACCAGGAAACCCAAATGAAAAACAGAAAGAAGCCCCAACTTTAATCTTAAGTAATGTATATGTTGGATTCTTCCATATTTATGAAAACAGAAAATATGATATGAAACAAACTTTCTTTCCTGTAGTTTTGAGGATGTCTGGGGTTAATTCATGTTCTTGTGCCAAGGAAATAATATGTCAAATTCAACCACAAATGAGCTTAAGATTATTGTCAATAGCTAATACAACATACACTAAGAAGGTTCTTAACAACGAAGAAATAATCCCAAAAATCATACTCAACCTGCATTGCTGAAACGAACACTATAGCTTATATACATTCTCAATGTCCTCAGCAAGTCGTCTCTCCAATGGCTCTGCAATCTGCAAAAGGTTTTTAGGAGATTATAATTTAAAAACTGAATCACATAAAATTTCTGAAATTAGGTTGCTTCTTACCATGGTTATTTTATTCTTATTGGGTGTTTCAGCAAAACATTTCATTGACAAAGACTACACCACTGTTTCACAATATGAAACAACAGGATCAACCCGCATCAACACACGGGAGTGAGAATATAACTATCGATTATGTTTTTAACATATAAATAGGCAAAGAGTTATAAATACCAAACACAAAATGGACAAAATATTTTTAGAAAGCTGTCTAAATTTATATAATTTACAAAAAAGACATTATCAAGTGGGAGAAAAAAAGAAAAATAAAATAAAAAAGAAGAGCTGAAAAGCCAAATGAAAGGGATGATCAACACGTGGTTTGCCCTGCCCAATATATATATAAATATATATATATGTATATTTTTTTTTTCTTTCTTATTTTCTCCCACTCGCATCATGACCTCTCACTTTCAGATTGGACTATGATTTCCCTGCCCAATATATATATATATATAAAGCCTTTAAGACCAACTCCAATGGTGAGCTAAAAGCCAAATTACCCTCCAAAATTTCCCCCCAAACCCACTCCAACCCAAGGTGAAATTTTGAGCTGAATGTTAAATGCTAAACCAATGCCAAATTCCCCCCGAAATTTAGCCTAGAAATCAGGGTGGACTCTACCCAATATTTATCGGAATTTAAATTTTTTTAGATTAAAATGTTCATAAAATTAATTTACGATAGTCTACATATTGATTTAAAAAAAAATTAATTTAACAAAAAAAATAGCCTAAGTTCATTCTTTAATAATCCCGGGCTAAAATTTTAAGGTAGAACGGTTGGAGTAGAAAAACTGTTTTTGGGCTAAAAGCTAAATTTTTCGGGTTAAAAAATTTGACTTTTAGCCCAACCATTGGAGATGGTCTAAGAGAAGGGATTTCATTTTTCAAAAAAAATAGGGACATATTCTTAACCATTAGATTTGGTTTTAATGAAATTCTATAGTTGAGATTATGTGGCATGTGATTTAATCTCAACTACATAATTTCATTAAAGTCAAATTTGATGGTCAAGACTCAAGAAGGTATCCCTATTTTTCAAAAAAAAAAAAAAAAAAATTCCTTCCCTAAAAGTGCCTGTATATATTTTTGCCACTTCGCATTTAGTATCTCTTTTGTGGGTTGCTTTTTTCTTTTGGCTTTTTTTCAAAGGCTTCGGATGTAGCAAAGAGGGAAGTGCATGCTGATGAGAGACGCGAGGCCGTGAAGGACAAAACAGACTTCTTACTGCATCAAAGTGTAAACATTACGAGAACCGAAGCAGAAACCAAGGGTATTTCTGCCTTTCACTGTTGACCAACAGTGCTATCTCTCACATAATGAACAGTACATTTCTGCTGAGCTTGAGTAGGTATAAATATAATGTGGTTCTTATCTCATGCCACACCATTAAGGTTCAAATGTGCAAGATACTTATATTATTATGGGTTCTTCGTATTTGGTTCAGTGAATAAAATGATGGATTTCTACCAATGCATTACGGCTTTGAAATTCTCCATTCTTTAAATTATTGTAATAATTTGGAACTCTCTCCCATTTTCCAAATAATAGTAAAAATATTATTAAAAAAACACATTATTTTAGTTTTTTTTTTATTTAGTACAAATATTACAGCATAACAATCTAAATCTTATTCTTACACGATGAATTACACCATATAATGCAATACCTAGCCAATAATCACTGCTAGAAATTCTAAATCATAAGACAGCAGCAACAAAAGCAAATGAACTTCAATGATGAATCCCAAACTTCAAATGCAGTACACCACCTACTAATTCTATCTAGTTTCCGATCTACTTCTTCGTTTCCTGCACGTACTTCTCCATTTCGTTCAACCACAGGTCTGCAAACTCACAACCCTTCCAAGCCTCAAACCACGGCCCTCCGCGAGTATAGTGTATCGCCTTTGGGAAAGTTTCCGGATCATTCTCAACAACCTGGTTGTGCCCCTCAAGAAAGTTCCAAGTAAATGGGATGGACCCGATTTCTTCATCCTCAAGCCACTGAAACCTATGAAGAAAAGCGCCTGTTTGCGTATTCACAACCTCGGGTGTCAACACTTTGTTTTTGGGATGTCCGCAGTTATACAACACCATGGAAGACCAATTCTTCCTTGGATACACAGTCTGCACTGCTCCATCCATTTTTGTCGTCTCCTTTGGTGTGTAGTCATGTTGAACACACATTATGGCATATTTGTCATCAGTCAAGTCTCTCAGTTCCTTAATGTCAGCAAGGTAAAGAAAATCACAATCCACAAACACTGCCCAACCTTCGTAGTTCGCCAAATGTGGAGTCAAAAACCGGGTAAAAGAAAACTCGGTGCTCTCTAGCTGTTCCCTTTCGCGCCAGTAAAGGCCATTCTTTCTGAGGTCCGATTGTTTGATTGGTATGATCTCAACGTGGATCGAAGATCGCTGTAGTATTGAGTGTCTACAAACCTCGTACGCAATGTCTTCGCGTGAATCGTAACCCACAAATATCTTGAAGGGGTTGTCCTTCTTCATGTCTCCATTACTACTCACTGGATGAACCTTCTTATCATTCAAACTCATCTTACTTGATAAAGATTGTACTGCAATCTGTTCAAAATTTAAAAGAGAAGAAACAATTCAAATAATAATCAAATAATGTGTTAATAAAATACTCATTATAATCCCAATCCATGAAGTCAAGTAGTGGAATTCAAAGTAGCCCAAATACTAGTAGTCCCCTTGGACGAAGTGCAAGAGTGCAGAAGGAACATTTTTAGTCAGATATACACCAGTACCAACCCATTCTACAATTTACATTTTCTGCCAAATACAAATTTAGGGTCAGTTTAGTATCCTATTAAAAAAAAAATCATTATTTCTTAAGAACATCTCCTGAAAACAACTTTCTTTTAAGACTCGAAAACTTGTTTGATTTGAGATTTAAAATTGTTTTTAAATCTTAAAATTTAAACTAGACAAAGAGATCCAAAGAGAGGGGGGTCGGAAAAGAGAGAGAAAGAGAAGAGAGAAGAAAAGAAAGAATGACAAGATCGGAAGAGATAAAATGAAGAGAGAAGATCGGCAGAGATAGAGAAGGAGGAGAGAGTAACAAGAAACAAAAGAGAATGAAGAGAGGAGAGAAAATTGGAGTGAGAGGGGTGGACAGAGAGTAGAAATGAGTGGGCCTTTAAGTTTAAAAACTTAAAAATTTCATTTTTGGTGTTTTTAGAGAATATATTATTTTTTAAATTAGTCTTGAATATAACTTTTGAAGATAGTCCTATAAAACAAGTTTTCAAGATCTAAAACTTAGAAAGTGTTTTTCAGTTTGAAAAATTAGATTCAAGTAGAATACTGAACAAGCCTTTACATTTCAATCAGATTCTAAAGCACAAATGAACAAACTAAATCCCCCCTTTATCTCTTTTTTCATCTGAGCAATATTCTAATCTAACATAAAATGCAAGGAGGGTATTTGTAGTGGGTGTAAAGGTGGGAATACATTGCTCTAGCCAATTTGGCAACGCTCAAGTCTACAATAGACTAACACATTTTACGTTTTCTGCTAAACTCAACTTGGGAAAGCATGCATTTTAGCCAGATTCTGCAGAACGAATTATGAACCTCGGGAAGGTGCAAGCCAAAAATATTTCCAATAAAATCATTCCTCAAAGCTAAAAAATGATGACTACCATTTGAAGTAGAAAGAAACGTACCTCCTTGGCTCAAGTGAGTCACTCACTCTTGTTGCTTTGCCTCTGCAGATTGCAGGTGTTTCCTTGTGGCTTGGTTTTAAAGGCACGAGTTGAAACCATGAGTTAATACATAACGATAAGATGGGATCAATTGAGATGGCAAGCTCCAACGGCTGTGCTACAATTGCACATGAGCATGTCAGGCTGTCACATTAATTTTTAATTTAATTTTCATTTTTTTTAGTAATTTGTATGAAAGGAGATCACCGCTGTCGTAATTTTCCATTCCAATAATAGCAAAATATTATTGGCTCATCAAATCCAAAGATCTTCCGGAAATTGCATGGTCACTTGGCCAGCATTGAAAGAGAATTAATGTTCTGTCGTGTTCTTGAGATGTATTGGCAAATCAAGCTATGGTAGAGAGTTATAAAACCCACCGACACAAAGTCACCTCCCCTCTTCTTGTAGTTCCCTTTAAATAAAACATTACAAAGAGATCTCTCTAATGATCTTGTTACTATATATACTCATCAAATAATAACTTAAAAAGAGTAAAAGTACAAAAGTTAGATACAAGATTGACCGTAGTTATGTTTTAAAAGTAGAAAAATCATCAACTACTGTATTGATTATTATTATTTTTTTTTTAATTTAGTTTTTTAGCTAAAATGGTTTTTTAGATTGACATAACTTCTTAATTTGGCCATTGAGATTTGAAATCGATAGAAGTGATTCCTGAATTTGTCCGTTATCAATTATTTTAGTCATTCCGTGAAAAATTTGTTGCACATAATCGATAATCACAAAAAATCACCACCACCATCACTACCACCTCTGCTACCACAACATTTTCATGCCCATCACTCCCGCTCCCACTCCCACAACAATCACGGTTGCCACCACCTCACCACCACCACAATCACTAGCACTTTCCACTACCACATTTGTTGTATACCACTTCCCATTTGTAGATTGATAATTCTAAACTTGTATATAAATTCCATTAAGTTTTTAGGTTTCCCAAATAAGAAACTTAGTATGTTACAAAAAAATTAAATTCCATTATTTTAAAATTCTTTAATACTCTTAATAGGTTTTAGACTTTAGGTTACAATTGGAATTCAAAGCATGAATCTAAAACCTCCTCAAATAGGAAAAAAACCACGGAAAATACTAGTTCCTCTACACGAACTGACTGATGTACTCGAAGCCACGGAAAAAGATTACCACTCAGTTGCGTATGCCCACATAGCTAGATAGGTCACTCTCACGCTCACCCATATCCTAGCGACCGGTCGTCTTCCTCTAAAGCCAACTGTTCCACGTTAAGAACGTGAGCTGACTTGAAAACAATCTTCACGTTGGCTAATATGATTCCACCATACTATTGTGACCCTAAGATATTTGGTATTCTTGGAAATAATTTTGTTAATGCTTCAAAAAACTACCATGAACATCTTACCTCAATGTTTTATAGATGAGAAGGTGTTCCACATCAATCAAATCATTGTTCTAAAGATCACCGCCTAGCACAACTTAGGTCTCGACTAGGCATTAGACGGTTGGTCACCACCTCGATTAATTCCTAGGCATTTGAAAATTAAGGAAAGGTGCCTAGACCTCTCTAGGTGTCAACTAGGCGACCGCGTAGCCTGCCTAGACTCGCCCAAGCACCTGTCTAGGTCAGGACTCTTATTTAGACAAAAACTCAATAAATTTCATTTGAATTTTATTTTTGTTCAATAAATTGTAAGAGACTTGTTAATACTTGAATAAACATTCATTATATGCTTGTTCCTTCAAGGGAAATATCCCAAAATGGGATAATTTCTTAATCTTGGGACAGAAATAGGACAAACCGACCATGCACAAGTCATGCACACCATGCACAAAACCGAAATTACTAAAATACCCATATATAAATACTAAAAATCATTAGCCCATTGCATCATTGTTCTCATTTGGAAAAGAGGGCTATCGAGAGAGCTCTGTGAGCTCTGAGTTTCTGGATTGAGCTAAGATCTCTGAGCTCTGATTTCGAAAAGAGGGAAGTTTGAAGAGAGGCAAGAAGACTGAGCTAGGTTTTGTACCATATTTTTTGTTTTGGCCAGAAAGTTCCATTTTTTCTTGCGACTAAAGCTTCGATTGGCATAGTAAGGTAGGGTGTTTAGTTTCAAATTCTTTCATCAATGATTTATGGAATAACTGGGTTGTTTATCTGATGAATTAATAGTTAGAAGTTAAATTAGGGTTTGTGTTTCATGCTGGGGTGTATGAATTGTGAAATAAATTTCAAGTTTTGACGTGCTAGAAAACTAGGATGGAACAATTTCTGGTTCAAGTGTCATGCCTCGATCCCAAGATATGTCCAGGATTGACATGTGATGTCACCAATTCTTGTTTATTTATCATGTCTCGCTCCTGAGATAAAACCAAAAAAATAATCAATGATTCAACATGTAGTAACTTTCTTTTATTTCATAGTTGCATCTAACCTTTGTGTTAGACTGCCTACGTACCCTAAATAGGGGTTAAGCCATTCGTAGTTCACCTGTTGTTGAACTCTAAACTTTTCTCAATATACTTCCTAGCAGAGCACGTAAAGTACCACATTATATAACAACTATATACTAACCGAGATTTGTCATTTTGTCATTCACTTATATCACAAGCTTTTCCAACACCAATCCACAAACATGTCCATTGATCAATTCATGAATCAAAGATGCACGATGTTATCATTTAACCATGTTAATCAATCAATGAGATAACATATCATTTCATGAGTTTAATAAAGGAACTCCACATAATTTCCTACTTGGATTATAAGAAATAACATGGTAAATCTAATTCATACTCACAATGTCTACTGTGGGTAATTCTTGTTCACTCGAATTTAGGGTTTCGTACTAACCTTATGGCAATAAGCAAAAGTAGGGATTCCGGACCACTCAACGAAATCCAACTAAAATACGGTCGCCAATCGAAATGTTCCAAGTACAACTAATTCTCATAACCTTAAGTAGGTAGTGATAACATAATCACCCCTAGAATACGTATGGTACCCCATTATGGATATACCAAGCAGAACCTTATGCATACTTTAAGCGTGTAGGCAGTGATCACCCATCGTAGATATACCAAGCATGATCACCCTTGAAATACGAATGGTCCCCCATCGCGGATATACCAAGCAGAACCACATCCTAACTCTAGGTAGTGATCATTTATCACGGATATACCAAGCATGATCACTCCTAGTCCTAAAATGCGTATGGTCCCCCATTGCAGATAAACCAAGCAACCATATGCATAGTCTAATAATGTAGGCAGTGATCACCCATTGCATATATAACAAGCATGATCACTCCTAACATATGTACAGTCATTCATCGCAGATATACCAAGCATGATTGTATCTTATAGCTCTAGTTAGTGATCTCCTATCGCGAATATACCAAGCATGATCACTCATAGAATGTGTATGGTCTCCCATTGTGGATATACCAAGCAGAACCATATGCATAGTCTAATCGTGCAGGCGGTGATCACCCATCGTAGATATACCAAGCATGATCACCCCTGTAATATGTATGGCCCCTTATCGTGGATATACGACGTAGGACCATCCATGTACCACTGTTACATGGTGAAATCAGTTCAACACGCAACCTACCCTTACCTCAACCCCTATGATTTACAACGTAAGCACCTGTACTATCAACTTCTCATGGTCACTAACTATCTTGTCATACAAGCATATAAGTTCTACATAATACTTCTAACAAAATTTTAGGCTCGCATTTCTATATTAGCAATTGTATATTTCATTCATATTATCTAGAAGTTCAATAAACATGTATAACACAATAAGGTGCCACTTGCATGTAAATTGAGGTGCACATCACTTAGGATAACTCCCTAACTAAGATAGGCCCGATAGGCTCCACTAGGTCTCTAGTAATGCTACTTTTAGTACTAAAGAATGCTTCAGAACATCTTGACCAAAGTCAACCCTTGTAATCCAATAAGGAATATTCGTCTACCAGATTTCAGATCCGTAAGTTCCTAAAGTTCTCAAATATTATGTACAAGAACATACTAAAGTTTGGTGACGATCCAATGGCCAGATCATCGTTCGCTACAATGGTCAGGTGGTCTTCCTTACTGAAATCAGGTTCAAATGATAGAATTTTACTAATTGGGTGTCAAATGTGGAACCGAGGTATCAAATGTAGCCTAGAAGGATCAACTGGCTCTTCAGGCTATACGCCGCCGCACACGGCAACCGACCCTAACTCGCCAGAAAATTCACCAAGCTCAAAAAATTCCCAAATTATACCAAACTAAAGATCGCGAAGAGATGAGTAAGTTTTATACATGCGCCGAGTTCCAACTCGGCCTGGAAATGGTCTGAAATTCCGATGAATCTTCGGAAACCCTAAAATAGGTGAACCGATTCGTCATCTCCAGTGCTTCACCGCCCCTAAACTTGTTTAGGGTTTGTTCCTGGCCTCAAGAAGAATGGTTTGATGGTGGTAGTGGTCGACGTAGCTTTCAAGATCGGCAAATCTCTGCTGTGGCACCCTCAGAACCGAAGGGTTTCGTTCTTCGCGAATTCAAGGTTAAACCCAATGAAGTTTGGTTGGAAATAGAAGAGGGGAAGATGATGGTTAGTTTGTCGGTGGTGGCGAGTTTTGGGTCGCTGGAAAACCGATAGAAAAATGTCGAAAAAGTCGCGCAACGAGTCGGGTTGTGTGGGTTCGATGAGGGAAAACTCCCCTCTCTCATCCTATCTCATTTCCCATCCTTTCTTCCTGATTGATCACTCTCTCTTTCCCCCTCATTTTTCTCATTTTCTCCCTCTCTCCCACTGCCATTTGGCAAATTCTAGTCTTTCTCTATTTTATTTTTATTTTTATTTTTTAAGCGCCTATAATTTCTTCGTTTCAACTTCGATTTAGGAATGGTTTCCGCCTACTCTTTTGTAGGATCGAACTTTGTCCAATTGTACTTAGTATGACCTCGTAAGGTCTACATATTTTTAACGATTACTAACCTAAATTCAAACTTCGTAATTAGTGTAATTAAAATCTAAATTTAATAAAACTCACATAAATTCCTAAAAATGATATAAAATCTCGCTAATACATAATACAAAATTTTCAATAGTGAAATCCAGGAGCGGGATTTCACATTAAGTGTCCAATTGCAGAAATTTGTAAAATAAAATTTCGTAATGTGTATGTGGTGTGCGTGGCTACATCTTAATATGAAAAGCGGAAATGTTCACTAGTTATGCTGCATGTAAGTTGTGCCTCGGAATTTAATGAGTATGTCCATAACCTAGTTGGCCTCGGTGAAAGACAAAATTATAAAAAACAAAAAAACTCAAAGGACGTTAAGGGTCATGAGTGTCCATGAAATAATGACAACGAGTATCATGTTTTTCACGTGCATGGTTAAGTGGTGGTTAATATATGTAATAAGACTTTTCAAACTATCACTGTAACCTTATATACGTAACAATTATGTTTTAATTGTATCAATTATACCAATATGTTGTCGTTAAAGTTTCTCTCGCTCTGTGCATATCATGTGCAAGTACTTTACATATTAAGTGCATGTGGTGTGCATATAGTGTATATGGTGCGTATTTACATCTTTGATACTCTTCGCATTGACGTAGTTTACTACTTTTTCCCTTGATTCAGAGGTAGGCCCTGCAAATACGAAAAAAGCGAACAAGTTCATGAAATAATTTCCTTTGATTCAATTGGGTTCTTTCATGCCTATTCAAATTGCAATTTTCAAATCCTTGAAATATTTGAACCCAATCAAATTTGATACCAAATTCAAATGAATGAATTTTCGATTCTTCATATAAAGTTTAAGGTCATATCTGATTGCGTCATTTTTCTGATTTCAAACAGAGAGTTGTGAGCTCTGGGTTTTTGGGTTGAACTCAAATCTGTGAGCATAACATGTGCATGTCATGTACATACAATGTATAAGCGAGCTTAATATGAAGAGAACGAATGAGTACGCGAAACAATTTTATCCATATCATTCTCTCTTCCCTCTTTCCACTCTGATTTCTCTTTTTTCCCTCAAATTTATCTCTTCTCCAAAAGGCAATTGACCTTTAATATGTTTTTTCATTTAATTGCAGTAAAAGCCAAACCCTATTTTAGTGCTTGTAAATTTGGATCGAGAGAAGAACCTGAGGGATGAAGAAGACAAAAGAAATGAAAAACTACATATAAATAAGAGAAATGATAAAAAAAAAAATCCATAAATCAAAAGCCAAACCAATTACTTCAACTCCAAAAATCCATAAATCAAAAGCAAAATTAAGCAAACCCAGTTAACAAAACCTACAAATGAAAAGGTAAAAATCAAAGAAGATGGGTGGGTTAGAGAGAGAGCTCTTATGCATATTCGAAATGTAGAGAGAGGAGAGAGGGAGAGAAAGAAAGAGAAAAAGAAAGAGAGCTTGGATGAAGAAGATGGGTGGTTAGAGAGAGAGCTCTTGGATGAAGAAGATGGGTGGGTTAGGGTTCTTCGAATTGGAATTGGGCGAGATCTCTCTCTCTCTCTCTCTCTCTCCTCTCTATTTGTTTCTCACTCTACAAAATGAAAAACGAAGACTGGAATTTCTGGATAACCCATTTATATGGGAGGACAATTTGGTCATTTTAAGGTGTAAAAAAAAATCCTATTTCTGTCTGATTGTTGTGCATGCCGTGTGCATATTCGAAATGTCCTATTTCTGTCCTAGGATTAAGAAATTGTCCCATTTCTATTTTCAATATGTTATAATACTTTAATCTATATGTCATTTTATTTTACAAATTGTGTCCCAATTTACACTAAAGTTGTCAATTTTAACATAGTAACTCCTTCTTAAAAAAAATTTCATAAAAACAATTCGAGTGCGTCGGACATTGAAACGCGCCAAACTCAAGGTGTTAGTTTTATGGCCTGCTACTATTCACCTATTACTATTCGTACACTACTATTCACACGCTCCTAAACCCTAAACCTAATGGGCCTCCATTGCTGCTGCTGCAGCTAGAGCCTGAGCTTGAAGGGCTTGGGTTGCTGCTGCTTCTCCTTCCACCTAAGGCTTTAAACCATCAATTTTATTTATTTTATGTTATTTTTATTTTTGTTAACATTTTCTTATAATCCATGTCAAAACACTCGAAAACAAGGATGTAAATCTAAATCTAATGGTATATGAATCTAAACAAAGTAACATTGGAAGAAAAAAATACAATGGAAAAAGAAAAAAAAAATAGAAATGGATACGATTGGGAATTCGTGACCGATTATCCACAGAAAGTATCGCTATCTAGATAGCGACTCCACCCAGCAACAATAGTTGTAGTGCTAGCGACGGTGCCTTGTATCAATAGCTAGCTTTAAACTGATCACCCATTTTCAAATATTATTTTTTAAGGTTTTTCTAATTTATTTTTGTTAATTTTTCTTTATTTCTCACATGCTACTATTCACATGCTCCTAAACCCTAAACTCTAAACCTCATGGGCCTCCATTGCTTCTATTATGACTAGCGCTTGAGCTCGATGAGCTCGGGCTGCTGTTGCTTTTCCTTCCGCGTATTTGAAACTAACAACAAAAAACATAATATCAAAATTTAGCTTTCATTCATATCATGGCCCTGATGTTCAACAAAAAAAAGTGTTCGGATAGGAAAAATCACCATCAGTACCTTTCATAGAGTAGTTGATGGTCTACCCCTGATTTGCAACTAAAAAGCTTGCAGTTGTTATATCATATCTATATTCCTTGTTTGCAAATCCAATCGTGCTCTTAACTCTTCTTTCTCCTTTTGCACTTTGAGAAAATCAGTTGATAGAAGCTTGATTTGATGTCTCAGCTTAGTTAACCCAAAACTTGAAGACATTGAAGAACCACATCATGAAACACATCCGGAGGTATTTATACGAGGAAAACACCCACACCATTAACATATTTTCCCTTCCTTCCAAGATTCTCAGTTATAATTCCAAATCCGGCATCCAGTAACACCCATACAGAATCTGGTGTAGTACCCTCAGGTGCTTCTTGTTTAGCTTTTCCTTAACCTCATCCTTCTTTTCTTCATCTTATTCTTTTGTAGTTGTTGCAACCAAATTTTTTGCACCCCATGAATGGAAAAGTATGCGAGAACGACCACTTACACAAAAGAATAAACAACCATGATTAACCTAATGTACTGGTGTGGTACCCGCAAAGTCTCTTCGATGGTCAAGTTATTATAAAAATCTTATAACTCAAGCATTAGGCAAGAGAGCAAAGTATGCATCATGAAAGCATTACCCTAAATGAACCCTTGATGGGTTATTTATACTAATCGTGAGGGGGTCATTTTAGGATATAAAATCCATATTCAACTGGGAGAAACTCAAAGGATATGTAAATAAGATATTGCTTCTTTTAGGATTGTGATTACTTGCAGTGCATACTAATACCTAGATTGTATAAATCTCTAAGAATATAGGAAACCAATCCGAACCCCAATTGGATCAGGTTTCCATGTCTTGTGGAACAAGCATGGTCGATCTTAGCTTACCATTTCGGAGCCCAACAGGGTATGGTGGCACAGTTTTTCTGTTTAGATGGCTTAATCCGATTCGGAGTTGTTAAGTCCATAATCAGATTTCTGAGGCATGGGCACTCCGATCCGCCTCACTCCTACTTAGAAAATTTCATGAGCCCTTCAAATTCCCCTAAATATGCTTCAGAAAGGGTGTTCCCGTTGATGATGAATAGTAAAGATGTCTGTAAGTGTAAATCAGAATTGCCATTCCGAATTCTTTTACATTTGTTAATTCTATTCCGTTACCAATGTAAGGTAGTGGAGACGTTGTGGATTCAAGTGTGTGACCTTGAAAGTCATGTCTTTAAGATAATGATGATGATGGGCCGATGGAAATCCTTCAGCCAACACCACACCGGTGATTAGGAATTCACGGTTGTTTGTTCTTCTTTGTAGGTGGCCAGTCAAGCAGTTGTCTTATGACCGTGGTGCTTGAATTTGGTTCCAACACTATATGTATATAGACAACCTGAGTTTGATACCTATAATACTATTGCTACACTAGTGTGAGTTTAATAATAGTGACAATCATACTTTAGAACCTACTAAATATAAGTATCACACTCATGAATTTTATATTGGTATTGCACTAAAATTTTTCGATCCAATGTAGGATTGTGATTCCTTTATAGCTCAATATATATATTTTTGCAATTTAAGCTCAACATATTGGTGTCACGCTCATCTTTCTTTGTCTACTACGATATTGCCCTTCTTTTATCATTTGCTTAAACATAATGGTTGAAGTTGCTATTAAAGTTGTCCATGAAGAAGCTCTATAGCGGCGTACCCAACCAAATTTTATTTTATTTTATTTTATTTTTTATGTTATAGCATTAATTAAGAAAAACAAAATAAAGATAAAGGAGTAAAAAATAAATTGAGAAAAAGCCCAGGGTGTTTGTGGAAATAAATAAATGAAAGGAGTTGCAGAGAGGATAATAACCGATTCACCCTCCAGCATTCACAATTCCGAGACGATCGAGTCGAGCAAGAGCAACCGAACAGAACCCAAACGTCGTCGTATCCTGGAGCTGGATAAAGCTTTAGCAAGATCGCAAGTGCAGCGACAAAATTCGAACAGTCCATAGAAAGAAGGAAGGAAGAAGAAGAAGATGATGACGCCAGTGTGCCCATTCGCGAAAGCCGGTCGGCCATCAGAGCCAAGCAAGAAAGAGACCTCAGCTGACACCGCTACAATTCCCCCAAAATGCCCCTTGGGTTACGATTCTCAGACCTTCAAGCTTGGCCCTCTCAGCTGTATGATTTGCCACGCTCTTATGTTCGACTCTGCCAAATGCGTCCCTTGTTCTCACTCCTTCTGCCAGTAAGTCGGATGAGTTTCTTTGAATTTTTGTCGTGTTTTGTATTGGTTTTTTTTTATTTTTCAATTTAATCACTTGTTTCTATCGAATTGGGTTGGTTCCTTTGAATTTTGAATCATGCTTTTTGTATTGGGTTTCTTTTGTTTTTCAATTTAATTACTTGTTTCATCGAATTGGATTGGTTCCTTTGAACATTTCAACATACTTTTGTCTTGGGTTCCTTTTGCTTTTCAATTTAATTACTTGTTTTATTGGATTGGGTTTGGTTCCTATTAATTGTGTAGATTTTGTTTTAATTTATTCTATTTTAATTTCCTGTTTTGTTTCAATTGCGTTGTTGTTTTAGAGCTTGTATATCAAGTTTCAAGGACTGTCCTTTGTGTGGAGCTGACATTGAGAAGATTGAAGCCGACTCCAATCTTCAGGGTTTGGTGGATCGCTTCATTGAAGGCCATGCCAGAATCAAGAGGTCTCATAATGCAGAGGATAATCAGGATTCAACAAATGACAGTAACAAGAATGAGGATAAGAATAACAAGAGAGTTATATACGAAGACGTGTCTTTGGAGAGAGGGGCTTTCTTGGTGCAACAGGCCATGAGGGTGAGTTTGTATCGCCTGTGGTTTGATTTCTTGGTGTTGCATTTTCTTTCTTGCTTTGCCGTGTTCACTTGTTGGTGCTGTTATATCTTGTCTAATGTGCAGGCATTCCGAGCCAAGAATATAGAAAGTGCCAAATCTAGACTTAGTCTTTGTGCAGAAGACATCAGAGGTCAGTTAGAAACGATGGGTAACACATCAGAGTTGTGTTCTCAGCTTGGAGCGGTTCTTGGGATGCTTGGCGACTGCTGGTTTGTCCTCTCTCTCCACACTCTTTATGTATCCGCACAATGAATGTTTGTAAGCAACTAAGCATGTATTATGTGTATGATAGCATTTTTTAGCTTGACATGTTTTATGTTTGCTGGATAACAGTATGGCAAGAGAACATTGTTATAGGGCCATTTTATGAATCAGACTTATTTACCTAATGGTATGCATTTAGATAGTTAACACAATCATGTTAGCGAAAGATGGTGTATGTTAGCCTATACCTGAATAGTTCATCTGTAATGTTGTTGGTAAGCACATAACCTTTATCCAATCTATTGGTTCTGAAGCATACCAAGGTGATGGAGAAAGCCTTACAGGATTAGAATTTGAACCTAGAGTGCTTATGGACTGTGAGTTTTCATAGTTTTACTTTTCAAACTGTTTCTCTAGGTCAAAATTTTTCCTATTTCTCTCTTCGCCTCACCACCAAAAAACTTCTGTGTTCATATATCTGTCTATGTTGTAATGAACCACAAATATTGGTTTCATCAAATTTGGCCATCCAACACTTGTATAAAGTTTTGTTCATGGAATATAGATACTAGCTACCTCATATCATCAATATTGGATGGAATATAAACTTTATACGTCTAGTTGTATAATTTGATTTATAGAACACAAGTGGTCATTCGTTTTACTGATTACCTGTCACATAAAGATGAAGACACAATGCGATTCATTCTCTTACAGGAGATTTTGAAAATTCAGTGCAAGATAATATTTAGATTATCTGAGTCTTCTCAAGAAATTCACGTATCTGAGAGATCACCTTATAAAATTCTCATCTTCCTGTCCCTCATGCTTTTTTTTTCTTCATCTTAACTTGATTTTTTAGTATTGATCCTTAGATAATACATAGTGAAAGACCACTGAACCCTCTTTTCCTTGATTCTAGTTGCTGTAATGGGTAACTTGGATTTTTTTTTTTTTTTTTTTTTTGAATATATAGTTTATTGAAAAAGGAAGAATACAAGTTAAGTAAAGGTGGGAACTATGCTAATAATACAATTTTAAAGAAAACTCAACACATCATGAAAGAACTTGGTCCTAAACAACACTCCTTCAATTGATGATGAGGCGAAATACCAGAATAGAGGAAACATTTATTTTTTTATTTTTGAATTCTTCTTTGGTTGGGTAGGAAAAAAGTTGAAGAACTAAATTTAAAAACTGGTCTTGGTTTGGATAGTAGTGTATGCATGCAACTAAAGATGGTGGTGTATGCATACTAAAGATGGTGGTTGGTGTTTGACAGTGTCAGCTTTTTGAGAGCAAGTTTAGTGGCTGGAATTTGGCAAGTTAATGACAGCTGATAGATTGCAGTGCGAAAATGTGTAATGGATCCAAAGGTTTGTTGGTGGTTCGCTTCTATGGATTGGTGATGATTTAGTGGTATGGTGATGGCAGACCAAAATAGGTTAAGGATGCTAATACTCAATGAGACAAAAACAAGAGAAAAAGAGAGATGAAGTGTTAGGGTTGACGTCGGTGTCTAAATTCTTAATGGATACGCCAAAGGCTCAAACTTTACTACAGCAAGCCCGTGTAAAATCCCATAATAATAAACTTTGTGGATACCCTGATAAAATATATAACATATAATTAAACCCCTACATTATTGTGTGTACATGTAGAGAGTAATCAATCTCTATAAGTTTGCACCTATGCATAAACTACACATAACTGCTTTTTTTTTTTTTTTTTTATCCTCCCATCAGTTGGGAGAAAAATGAATTTATTGTTGGAATACCATGCATGGTTGTCACTAAATTGAAGCTATGGACTGATGACATTGTGGATGTTCAACTCTGCATGCACTGTAAGAAATGATCAGACTGTCAATTAAGATTTGCCTATTTGAGGATAACTAGATTGTTCGTAAGAAGTCGGAGATGAGTTTTGATTCATACCATCTGTGTTTTAAGAATATCTTTAACATTGAGAAAACTGCTTAATGTATTTTCTGCATATGTAGACTCTAGACTGTTACTGTATTCATGGCATAATTTGACTATGATCCCTGATTTTTTTTTTCTTTTACTCGAGTGGATCTCTAATTCATCTTTTTTTTTTTTTTTTTTTTGTGCAGTCGGGCTGCAGGAGACGCTGTTTCTGCAGTCAGTTACTTTGAAGAGAGTGTTGAGTTTCTTTCAAAACTGCCAAGAAATGATTGGGAGGTTATTACATCCAAACCCTTACCGTAATATCAACATTATGTCCTACCCGTGCTTTTCCCTGATATGGTTATTTTTCCTTTTTTAATTTTGTAGATAATGCATACACTCTCTATTTCACTTAATAAAATTGGAGATCTCAAATATTATGACGGAGACCTCAAATCTGCACGATCTTACTACTTCCAGTCGTTGAATGTTCGACGTGATGCTGTCAAGCATGATCCAAATGTTCCATCCCAGGTCAGCAACTATCTTTTGCTTGTCGTCATTAGGTTTCTTTTGTGACTTACAGTATCAATACAAATGCTATACACTTTTTATTAATGTCATTTAAATGCACTTGGGAATGTATTGATACTACTTTAGCTCATTGGATGTGTATCTGTTTGGTTGCTATTATCTGGAATACTAGTATAGGTCACTGGAGTATCTTAATGGATTGATTTTCTGGGTCTGGTCAATTCAGTTGGTTTGTATATTCATATTTAAGCACATTAATTGTTTGGGAAGACTTTTATATCTAGCTTGTGAGGGTGAATTATTTGATGTAGTAGAGTCTTTTTGAGCAAATATTTTTGCTTCAATACTATAACGGCCCTGAACCTAAAATGAAACTTTTGTTGGTAGGAACACCTGTTTATGCAAAATATTTGCATCTATACAAATAAATTTGGTTGGAGCATTATGGGATTTCCTTACTATGTTGAAATTATGCAAATTTCAGCCATCCATGTAGATGGGGTGGGGGTAGAAACCATAAACACAGGATCTAAATATTCCTGTGTTGCAAAGGTGTATTGATTAATATGGTCCATTAGTTAATGTGGTCCTGCTGGGAGAGTAATAAGTGAGACCAACGTGTGTAGGGATTTTTTTTCTGTTTTGCGGCTTGTGCCTGCTCGGTTTATGTATATATGATATTAGTACAAAGGTGCATTGGTTAGTGGTAGAAAATTTGTGTTTTCACATCATGGTTGGAAATTACCAATTTTTTAAGTCTAAGGGAGAGCAGGGATAAGAGAAAGATAAGATCATCTTGATTTCTTCTTGTTTATTTGTTTAGTTTTATGGAAAAAGAAAGGTGTTAAGATTAGAGTCCGATATCTGATTTTCTAAGTCTGCATCACAATATATTAAGTTCAAAGCCTTTTTACCCATTAAACTATTGCAGTTGGTTCTGACTGAGTTGAATGCTGTAACTTTAACTTAAATTTCATTGATTTTTGGCAAATTTGACCTCCTATATTCTTATGTCATCCAATATGAATACATGTTTGGCTGAATTTGGCCACAATACAAAAGAAGATGTTGAGAATAGCAAGTCATACACCGGACATTCTAAGCTTTGTATTACCTCTATCCTTTTGCCCATTGGCAATTGGTTTTGAGTTGAATACTCTTAAGTTTAACAAAAGGCCAATGGAAGAACTTCAACAAACTGACTTTTATTTCAAATGTCGTTGTTAGACCTTCCCAAATGTTAACCTCTAACTCTTTCTTCTCTAACTTTCTTAACCCTCTTGTTTCTAATGAAGGTAAAAACAAAGATACCAACGATGGAACCTTGTGTAGTTATAAATTGTGCCCCTCGTCAATTACTGAAATACATTTACTATTAAGAATGGTTAAATGTTTTTATTTAATACCAAATGCACTGTGGTTCCTGACTTTGGCTTTGCATATTTATTCTTGCAATTACAGATTCTGGATCTAGCTGTTTCATTTGCAAAAGTTGCAGATGTTGACAGGAATCTAGGGGACGAGGATGTGGCAGTTGATGAATTTGAAGAAGGCATAAAATTGTTGGAATCTTTGACATTAAAATCCGAAGAGAGTGCCCTTGAGCAACGGGTAAGATTTTCCCCTGCTTGACTTCATTGAGTAAATAGTTTGGATCCTGAAGAATTGATTTAACATTTTGTTTCCAATGCAGCGGCTTTCAGTGATGGAGTTCCTTAAAAGTCAAGTTGCGGAGAAGCAAACATCTGACGTCAGTTCTGCCCCTGAAGAAAGAACCGCAGAGATCTAGTAAAATAAGTTCGCTTTGCTTCAATATCCTAATGAGCTTTGGTTAGGTAAGCAATAAAGTTCCGTTAGCACAGTCAATCTGAGGGAGATTGATTGCTGCGGTGGCTATTGTTCCGTACTACTTCACTGATTGATGCCTCCATAGACGTACCACTCAGTTGTATTGTATATAAAAGAGTCATCTACTATATAATGAGCCAGAGCACTGTTTTTCCGATACTTCTCATTCCGACCTTCCCTTTATCTGTGCATTATTGTTGCTTTGTCCTCCTAAAATCCCACTTTGGCACTACATTGTATTCATGTTTAGACTTCACCTCCCTTTACTTACCCGCTATGGTTTCGGAAGATTTTCGGAAGATTGTTGTAACTCTCTATAAATTCAACAAATAAGAGAATCTCCATGTATTGTGTATTCTGTTTAATAGCAAGGGAGGATTCGAACTTTGGTTAAGTCAACCCCTAACACGTAATAGTTTATGTGTGCAAACCTTATTATGGTCATCGTGATCGGTCCTCCCTCAAATGGTAGGTAATTGCATTCCGCTAAGAAACTTTGATTTCATTTGTATAATGTTGATTAATGCTTCCTAAAGTCATAAGATTGGTTTACAAAGTTGATGCAGTTAAAGCCGGTAATGGTGCTTGCACTTGCAAGGCTCTTCTGCACTTTTTCTTGGTGGGTAAACTCGTTCGTCAAATAACAAACACAAAAAATAGAATACCAAGAAAGAAAGAAAGAAAGAAAGAAAAAAGGTGGGATATATACAAATATTTTAATTGAGATACTTAAAGGTGGAAAATTGGAATTAATGGGAAAAAGAGAGAGAATAAAGGAAACAAGAAAAAGAACAGAAAATGGTGCACATGAAAAGAGTCATTGTTTACTTGCAATATAAGTTTACTAGAAAAAAAAAAAAACTGGAAAAAAAAATTACCCAAATAGAAAAACAAAAAGAGTTGGAATCTGCAGTTGAAATGATATTTTTGTATGGCTTCTCCTTTATAAGAAGAAGTAATACAAAATATAAGGGTAATTGGCTAAATGTTCTAAGAATAATTTTTTTATTGTCATATTGATTAAACGCTCTGATAGACTAATTATATCGCTTTTATAAATTTGTTATGTTTTTCTTTTCAGATTGGTTAGTTCAGCACTCGAATTTTATAGAATCATTAGAATAATCAATTTTCTTAAATACAGTACCCATGTTCCTGTTGACTAAATGATTGCATCGTGAGGAATTCACATTCTATCAAGGAAGAGTGGAGAAAGTAGGTTGATACTTTATCTTTTGTATTTTATTTTTTTATTGTATGCCAAAAAATCTAAGTTAGAAATGTGCCAATCGACAGGTTTGACACTGTCTTTCTCGGTCAATTGGCATAAGTTTTATATTTTAGTTCATGATATTTGAACTTGAGAGCTAAAACCTAAAATACAAGCTCTAGTTCTTATATACATTCAAGAAAAGCAGGCGTGTTAAGGATGAGATATAAAACCAACAAAAATTTTGATGAAAGTAGGTGTCAGTTGAAGAAATCTGCAATTGACACCGTGAAAAGTATAACAAGTTGGTCGGTGACCCAATTTTAATGAAATTAGATCTCAAGTTTAAACTTACTAGACAGAGATAAGTAAGTTAAAAATACACTAGGTTTGAATTTGGATGGTCCAACTTTAACATGATGATAACTTACCCAAACAAATACACACATATGTTTATATGTCTTGGACAAGAACATCGACATACATCAGGCGGATTTAATGTTACTTTAATAACCTAATAATTGAGAAGTAAATTATGGATGTTTGCATTTCACTGAAAATTATGAATGCTTATGATACATATGTATTGAGAACCACAAAAGCATCAAAGATGCTTTGCTCATGGCTCAAGCTTCTTGATGAGTCAATTAAAAAGCTTTCCCTTCACACTGAGCCTACAAAATGTATAACTTCATATATAAGCAAAACTTTCAAAACAATACAAAATTACAATATTGGTCTGTAAATTTTGCTAAACCAATTCACTTAACTGATCAGAAGAAGAAGCACTCTCAGTCACAGACTCAGCTGCTTCCATGGCTAATGCCTTAATTCTACTCCTACCTTTTCTCTCTCTACCTTGCTTCCTCCTCTCTCTCTGTGGAGCCACTACTACTACTACTTCAACTCAGAATCCCAAGGTAACTTTGAATTATAGGTTCGTGTCCAAACTGTCTTCTGGTTAATCTTGTTCTCTGTTTGGTTGCTGAGAAAATGGATACGGACGGTGTTATGTTTGAATATTCTAAATTAAATTCTTTCATATGTCATTGGTAATTTGGCAGCATCATGTGGTCTATATGGGAAGTTCATTCTCAAATGGAAATGGAAGAGATAATGGAGCTGATGAATCAGCTTACTTGCAAATGTTGTCATCCATTATTCCAAGGTTATGATCACCATAATCATGATGAGCATCATAATCACCATCATAAACTTGATGAATTTTGTGATTAATTCTTCATCAATTAATCTAATTTTTCTGCACAATTAGTCATTAATTAATATATTATATCATGTTTCTGTTTCTGCCAGCCATGAGATTGAAAGAATTTCTGTAATACACAAGTATAATCATGCTTTTAGAGGATTCTCTGCCATGCTTACAGAAACTGAAGCTTCCACTTTATCAGGTATTTAGTTCCCCTTGTAATTCTCTACTATTTCATTAGATAATATAATATATATATATATATATATATGTGTGTGTGTGTGTGTGTGTGTATTTACTTTGTACACCTTCAAATTAGGATCCCAGATCCCTCTTTGGTTGTTTATTTATATTATTAGTTTACTAATGAATCCATCAAGGAAGAGAGAGAGAGAGAGAGAGAGAGAGAGAGAGAGAGAGAATGCATGGTTAACCAGGTAATTTCAGGCATGTAGATGCAGCCACCCTCCCTCCCTCGTCCCTCCCTGCCACAGTATATAGAGCAACTCGTCACTGGTTCTGGTATCAACTATAAAGAATGATTATATCATGGGCCCGTACTAATTAATTAAAAGGGAGTTTTAACGAAAAGCTCGGTATTGTTCACTTTAACGAAAAACTATATTTTTATATAAAAAAGTCAATTATGGTATTATTCACTTTATCCTTTATTTTGTCTTTATCGTTAAAACTCAAAATTTTCAAACTCTTTTCATTAGTTTTCCTTACCAATTACCAGTCATGCATCATAACAAAGAAAATAAAAAGGAATAATAGAAAAGAAGAAGCAGTTGCAGAAATACAGCTAGTTTTTTATTAAAAAAAAATTATAAAAAGCTTTGATTTATCTCACTGAATTTTATATAGAACAAATACAATAGACGGATCCAAGATCTCCATAACACATGTTGGATGAGTTGTATACAGTCATGTATATTATATATATAATATACATTTTTTATACAGTCATGTATAATTATTATTATTATTATTATTCAATTCTTTATTATTATTATTATTATTATTGGATGAGTTGTGCATATTAAAAAAAAAATTATTATTATTATTATTATTATTCAATTCTTTATTATTATGTGTTGTATACAGTCATGTATATTATATATATATATATATATATATGTATGTATATGTGTGTGTGTGTGTATATATATATATATTTCACTAGCAATTTAATAGGAGATACGTACAATCGATGATAAAAAAATGTTTTTTTGGTCACTTATTGATATGATTACTCATTTTTAGATTTGATATTAAGTTGAAGAACAAATAAATGTTCTTCTAATGTTTTAATCAAGACCTTTGATATCAAATTTAAAAATCAATAACTATATATCCATAAATCAATAGGTGAACAAAAGAGCTGGACTTGTTAATGAAATTCTATCCCATTGTAAAGCTTATCCACCTCTCCTTGGTAATATCGTTTGTTAAAAAATATAGGGGTTTTTTGAAATGGGTCCAAAGTAACTAAAAATTGGACCTATTTCAGAAGTCAAAAGTCACTAAAAATTGGACCTATTTCAAAAGGTAGTCTATAAAATTGGATCTATTTCAAATTTTTCCAAAAAATTATATATATATATATATATTTTTTTTTTTTCCGAAATATTTGAAGATGGGGTTGTTGGGATATATGTTGTTTGATTTGGGCTTAATTATGTTGGAGCTCCCTCAGTAGTAGCTACTGGTGTTCATAGGTATTGCTGCCCAATAACAACCTAGACTAGTTTTTCTTTCTTTTGGGCCTATGCCTCGGAGGTTGAGGAAACGAGATGAGTGAAAAATTTTCTTCACATATTTCTTTTATTTGGATTTAACTAATTGAAAATTTTAGTTAAATTTCAACCGTTTCATATGAAAAATTGTGCGGGTGAGCAAAATATTGAGATGACACCTTAAAATCTCGACATCGTCATCATTTATGTGTTACTAAAAGCTTCTATTTCTTTTATAATTCGAATAAACTTATTGTCGAATCAGCTTTAAAAACATTTCACTAGCTATCTAAAAAGTTATTTGAGGAATAATATTTGGCTATTGAAGAATGAGTAGGAATTCTCAATAAAATATCTTTGTGGTTGATTCACAAAACTCCTTGCTTATTATCGAACTGGTTTAAGGTTATATGACATATCAAAATAAAAAATAAATTAAACCTAGGTCATTTAGTAAATTAACTACAATAAATATATAGACAACCCATTTAGTCAATCAACTATATTATTATGGAATGGAGATGTTTTAACATTGCAACATTTGCTATAGTTTAGTACGTATCTCCCATTTGTAAGTGTAATGTCTTAAGTTTAACTCCAGTAAATGTACATATTGAAAATCTGAAAAAAAAAAGTGTAAACCATTCTGCAACATGCAGGCAATGATGATATTGTTTCCATCTTCTCCGACTCAATACTCCAACTACATACAACACGTTCTTGGGATTTCTTGGAGTCGGAATCTGTCAGGGCATCGAAGAATAAGTATCTGCGACCATCAAGTGATGTTATAATTGGGATGATAGACACAGGTAACTCCTCATTCTTCTGCTCTAGTTTCTTTGCCAGTGATAATTTTTATCTTGTTTCTCTTTTTTCTCTTTCTATGGTACAATGTGTATATGAAGGTCCAAATAAAAAGGTAAAGCAAAAAAAACTGAGAACATGTAAACAGAAATAGGATCCTCAGCTGATCTTTGTTCGTATGCGTTTAAAGATTAATTAATTCGGGTTTGGTTTAGTATTTAGGATTTGTATTGGAAAAATGAATAAATATGCTTATAAAACGACGTTGTTTATGGATAAGAAGAACTTGGGAACAACTGATGTTCTTGTTTTCCATAAGCTAACAAAAAGTTAAAACAACGGCTACTTCACAGACTACATGGTCAAATTCCAAATCCCTATATGTTATGATGATAATCCTATTTGTGTATCGCGTACTTTATAAGATAAGTTTTTCTATAGCAACTCCATTTCTGTAGAATAATTTTGAAAGTTTAATGTGTTGATTAAGGTATATGGCCTGAGTCTCCGAGTTTAAGTGATGAGGGAATCGGTGCAGTCCCTTCAAGATGGAAAGGAGTCTGTATGGAAGGCTCTGACTTCAAGAAATCTAATTGTAATAGGTGATTATATTGTTTCACATTCTATCTAAACACTGCATTTATGGTGTTAATCGCTATTTCACCTGGCTTATAATGAGAAAAATAAAAAGAGAAAGAAAGGGATTCAAATGAATGTTTTGGAGATTATTTAAAAGTTGATGTGTAAGATACAACATCTTGATTTCATTACATTTTTTTGTTACAGAAAGTTGATAGGTGCAAGATACTATAATGTTTCGCTGACAACAAACGGTAACCAGAGCCATTTAGCCACTACAAATGGCTCACCAAGAGATTCTGTTGGCCATGGAACTCACACTACATCCATAGCAGCTGGTGTGCAAGTTCCCAATGCTAGTTATTATGGCTTAGCACAAGGTATAGCAAGGGGAGGCTCACCGTCAGCTAGGATAGCGTGTTACAAGGCATGCTCGGATGTTGGTTGCTCTGGTGCCACCATATTGAAGGCTATTGATGATGCAGTTAGAGATGGAGTAGACGTAATATCTATTTCCATTGGGATGAGCTCACTGTTTCAGCCTGACTACTTAAATGACCCCATAGCCATCGGAGCATTTCATGCTGAGCAAATGGGAGTGATGGTAATTTGCTCTGCAGGAAATGATGGTCCCGATCCTTACACTATTGTAAACACAGCACCGTGGATCTTCACCATTGCAGCTTCTAACATTGATAGGGATTTCCAATCTAATATCGTTCTTGGAAATGGGAGAACATTCACAGTAAGACGTTTAATGAAGTCCTGCAGTTAGTATTTCGGTATCTTGCTTATACAAAAGTTTCTCATATCTAGGTTCTAATAGGGTTCAGCCATCAATTTCTCCAATCTCACTCACGCGAAGACATATCCTCTTGTATTTGGAAAAGATGCCACCGGCATTTACACGCCTGTATCTGAAGCAAGGTGATCATAATTCATCATCCTCCGGCCTCTTTTCCTTTTGGAATTCATATTCATGTGATAATTCTTTTAGCATTTGGATAAAATCTTTGGTTTTGCAATTAACTGCAGAAATTGCTATCCAGGATCATTGGATCAAAAGAAAGTGGTTGGCAAAATAGTTGTTTGTGTTGATGATGACCCGGCTGTTTCACGGAGAATAAAGAAATTAGTTGTTGCTGATACTAAAGCCAAAGGGTTGATTTTGATTGATGAAGCTGAGAAAGTTGTACCTTTCGATTCCGGCATTTTCCCATTTACAGAAGTTGGCAATACTGCAGGGTTTCAGATTCTCGAGTACATAAATTCTACCGAGTAAGCATTTATGTAAACTATTTATGCTGAGAAATTTATGCGTGTTTTTGTTGTCCATAATACTCGATCTATATAATTCCTTGCATGGTTGAATACATGGGATCATTTTTACGAACTCTCAGTATTTCGGTTATTACATGTTCTTGTCGTGTGCTACTTTGTTCGATATTATATGCTGCTGAATATCTGATATATTCCGGTCAGACCTATGTGATAAGGTGATTCCTTGCTAAAGGATATGGCCATTGAATCTGAGCTTCTATTACAACAATTTTCATACGCATCAGTTATGATTACAATTTTTATGTTGGCCGCAATGAATTTTGTATGCCTTAACAACAGAAACCCAACAGCAAGGATTCTTCCAACAGTTGTAGTTCCACGGTATAGACCTGCACCGGCTGTTGCATTTTTTTCATCGAGGGGTCCTGCAGAGCTTACAGAAAACATTCTGAAGGTTATTTTCTTTAGCTAGCACCTCTTTGTTTTTTTTGAAATTCACCTGCATCGTAACATTAGATATGTCCGTATGTATTTAATTTGATGTGCATTCCAAATTTTACATTTCTCCAAACATTTATAAAGTTGGAAAACCATGATTTAGTTGGATGCGCACTAAACCTTCCAACTCTGAAGCAAGTGTGCAGACCTGATGAAATCGGATAATAAAGGCTTTACATGCCAGGTCGATCTCATTGTCACAAATCAGTCAGCACCCACAAAAAATGTGCTTACCCGTACATTTACCAAGTTTCGGTAATGTACCAGTTGTTTGCAAAACTAACTGTGTTTACTTTTCGTGTTTCTTTATGTGCTATTCAGCCTGATATAATGGCTCCAGGAGTGGCCATTTTAGCTGCCATAGCTCCCAAGAATGAAAAAGGGGCAGTCCCAAATGGGAAGAAGCCATCAAAATTTTCCATAAAATCCGGGACATCAATGGCTTGTCCACACGTAACAGGGGCTGCTGCATTCATCAAGTCAGTGCATCGTCGATGGACTACTTCCATGATCAAATCAGCCCTTATGACCACAGGTATTCTATTGACATTTCGACATCTTGTGCAGCCATTCTATGTTAAGATATTGTGTTCATCAATCTTTTCATTTGACTTCAATGCAAAATATTTAGGAAGATACTTACAGCATGAGAATTACATGATTTCCTTACCTGGATTATACTTGTTTGAGCTTATTTTCACTTGAAAGTACCGGCACATAGGAGATACTTATATCGACATCTTTTCTTGTTTCAGCAACCATTTACAACAACATGAAAAAGCCTTTGACAAACAGCTCTAACCACTTTGCAAATCCACACGAGGTGGGGGTCGGAGAAATAAACCCACTTAAAGCTCTTAACCCGGGACTAGTCTTCGAAACCACAACAGAAAACTATCTCGAATTCCTTTGCTATTACGGCTACCCAGAGAAGAACATAAGATTTATGTCAAACACAAAGTTCAACTGCCCTAAAATCTCCACTGAAGAACTCATCTCTAACATCAACTACCCCTCCATCTCCATTAGTAAGCTCAGCCGGCGCCAACCTGCAAAGGCTATTGAAAGAACCGTGACCAATGTTGGAGCCCGGAATTCTACGTACATTGCAAAGGTGCAGGCTCCGGTAGGATTAACAGTCAAGGTACTTCCGGAGAAGTTGGTTTTTTCTGAGGGTGTGAGGAGAGTGTCTTTCCAAGTGTCATTTTATGGCAAGAAGGCTACTAGCGGCTACAATTTTGGGTCCATAATATGGTTTAATGGTCAACATTCAGTTCGTACTGTGTTTAGTGTGAATGTTGAGTAACGTCGGAAGGTGAAGGTGTTAACTGATTGGAGTGATTAAAAGATAGAAGAGATCTTTCATGTGAGGATGGGAAAATGTGAAAGAAGAGGAAGCCAAAAGTACGATTGACATCTTTATATTATCACAAACCCGTCCTCAATATGCCTAGAGAAAAAAAGCTGGTACGACGTGAAGGCTAAGGCTCGTCAGTGTCGCATAGCACGAATGGACAAAGGCAATGTTTCAGCCATTTTGATCTAATTTACGAATCCCCTAAACCTTTCGCCATCTCCTTGTCTCTGTCTCAGTCATTCTTTTTATCCACTGTGCCATCCGGCTGCTATTTGACAAATGTATTTTTTACTGTGATTGTATTTCCTTCTCTATTTGGACAATGAATACTACCTATTTATTAATATGTTATAATTAAATTTGGTAATGACAAGGTTTCGTAGCCTTGATTGTTGTTTCACGTAATCCACAGCCCGAAAAAGAATGTGTAATCTCTCATTTTTGAGCGGCAAGGCCAGCCTTGAGCTTCTTAACGGTCTCATTTATTCCGGTGGTAAACACAGACACCAGCACAGAAACTGTTGTGTATATTTGCATTTCCGAATGCTAAAATAGCGTAGGCTGGTAAATCAGCTACCGGGTTAAACTGATAATGGACTAGTCCCTTGGGGAAACACACATACACATGCCTCCAACTCCAAGCTTTAGTGTATATAGAACGTTCTTCGTGTTTAACAGGGAAGCAATAGCAGAGAACCAATAACAGGGAACAAAAGTTCAGCGGAGCAAGGGTGGGTGTGAGGTGGATTTACTCCACCGTTAGGAGGACATTTAAGCACAGCGTGTGACACGCTATGTTCGTTAAGCGCAAGCAATTCAGTCAAAGCAGTTTTTGTTACGTTCAAGGTTTTAGGAACATCGTCAAATACTCCCCAGAATCCAGTGTAAGTGAAAATGGAGGTATAACCGTTAGTTATTTGGCTGGAGAGTCGGAGAGGTTGCCAAGATGATCACATGCTAGAACCCTTTTGGAGGTTGCCAAGATGATCACATGCTAGAACCCTTTTGGAGGTTGTCAAGATGATCACATGATCACATGCTAGAACCCTTTTGGAGGTTGCCAAGATGATCACATGCTAGAACCCTTTTGGAGGTTGTCAAGATGATCACATGCTAGAACCCTTTTGGAGGTTGCCAAGGCCAGTACAAATATGATCAGCAACTGAACAAATCTCGATTGGCTCAAAACGTTCCTAAAAACAGCTACGATTCTCAATAGCAGCAAACGCAGCCACCGCATGCTCTGCCACGTATGACACGCCCCGACCCCGATATTCCCTGAATACTAGGATAGACACGTGCTGGCCGACACCCGAGGGTGGCGAAAGCCATTTATTGAGTGTAAATACTGAAAACAAAGGATAAATAGGACGTATAAATATAAATGACTAATGAATATGCAAATAAGGACCGTGTTCAGAGCACACCTCTAATCTAGAACACTAAAAGAAAATAATATAAAATTGAATGAAACGAAGGAGTGGGTCCTACACCGAGAGGACTCGAAGATGCTGATGCAGAAGTGCCTGGACGTCGGGATTGTATGCCTCAATTCTAAGTCCTGAAGGGGGGCGCAAAACAAACATGAGTGGACCAAGTTGATACATATATAATAAAACAGTTATCAACATACTAACCCCTAGGTTTTATGAAAACACATATATATAATGATAAACATAGGTTTTCCGAAACCTAGCACGTCGTGCAATGTCTCAAATCATAATTTGCATAAATAATAAACACTAGTGAATGTCCGATAACTCTTCAGGCCCCATGCCGGCTTCCCGTCTCTGAGCTGACAGTCAGAGGAAAATACACTTCAGGCCCCATACCGGCTCCCCGTCTCTGAGCAGACAGTCAGAGGAAAACACACTCCAGGCCCTATGCCAACACCAAACCGTCGTCCGGGACGGACCGAATCTATCCCTACTTCCTGTAGCGGAAAGGACCACTAGGTAAGTACAAAACCAAAGAACATACATATATTGAAAATCAACTTCATAGTATAAAGTCATGTATCATCTATACTATAAAGAGGTGTTCTAAACATGTTCTAAATATCATATCGTCATCCATCAGATATTCTATAAGAACATGAGTTATAGTAAAAATAGTAATAATTCAAACTAGTTTCAGTAAGCATGTTATCTCGTAAAACGTTTCATAAAACATAATCATCAAATCATGCTTTTCATGTATGCATTTCTACTATCAAAACATGCATTTTTAGAAGGGGTCCACTCACAGTACTTTGCCGTCGAAAAGCCACGCCATCTAGCGAAGAAGGAAACGCCACAGATAATCGCCCCTAAGCACATAAAGGGTACACTTAGTCAAACTCTACTCAAACAATTGAATTTGGGGAAACGGACATCGGAAACGGGTTCAGAACGTCGAAATTAGCCTAGGAGGGGTCCCGCACGAAAACTCAAAAAAATCAACGATCAAAGTCAACGTTGACCGTTGTTCGGTCAAAGTCAAAGTCAACGCTGACCGTTGACCAGGTCCGGGTTCGGGTCAATAGGTCAAACGGATTTGGGTTTGGATCCGGATTGGGTTAAAGGTTTGGACTTGGGTTGGATCCGGGTTTGGGCCTAAGGGTTTGGGTCTAATGGGTTTAGGGTTAACGGGCCGAAGGCCCTAAAGGAAACGGCCCAAAGGCCTTTAAATTAACAAAACAAAAATAAAAATAAGAAAAAATGTTGGGTTGGGCTGCTCAGGGTTTTGGACTTGGCAGGAACAGCCCGAAGGCCTGGGTGGTTTCTTGGGCTGGGTTTCACGCCGGAGAAGAAGGCTGGAAAACAGCCTGGAAGCCACGGGTGTTCGCCGGAAACTGGGTAAGATTCAAATGAGTATAACTTCTTCAATATTCAATGAAATTGGGTGAAACAAAAAGGAAAGTTGTAGTACTCAACGAGACGAAGAGATTGATACCTTGCACGCTGGCCAACTCACCGTGGTTTGGCCGGAAATTGCCTCGAAAGGGGCGCTGCTCGTCGGAAAACTAGGGAAATGTCTCCGAGGTGGTTTCTTCATGGTTTGACGTCCAAAACACAACCACGGGGTTAGAAAAGAGCTATAGGTGTGGGCATGGGTGTGTGTGTGTGTGTGTTCTTGTCGGAGAAAAGAGCACCGAGAGGGGGGGATGGAGAAATCACAGAGTAAGAAAGAGATGAGAGAAGAGAGACTTTTCAGAAAAAAAAAATAAAAGAAAAGGGAAAGGGAAAGAAACCGGGGGACAAAACAGGGGGTGGGCCCCTTGGGCTCACCAATTAAGACTCAAAAACAATTTTAAAAAGGAAAGTATCCCCCAAACTTAGTGAAAATACAAAAACACCCATTTTCTTACGTAAATCCCGGGACGGGTTGTTACAACGTAGCAGAATCTTGGTACAAAACGAAAAACACAAGCGGGATTCGGATCCAACTTAAGGGAACCAAATCAGAAGTGGGATTCCTAACCAACTCAACGAAATCAAGAATGTAGGGTTTCAGACCAACTCAACTGAACCACTCCTAGAGTGTGTATGGTTGCCCAATGCGGATGAATCAGACAAAACCATAGGCATACAACTATTAGCGTGGTCCCTCAATCCAGATTAAACAAGCAAGACCATTTCCTATAACAGTAGTTAGTGAATCCCCAATGCGGATTAACCAAGCAGAGTCACCTTTGAATATGTATGGTTCCCCAATATGGATTAACGAGGTAGAACCATACCCAATACGGATTAAACAGGCAGGGCCATAGAATACATGTAATAGTTTAGTTCCCTAGTGCGAATTAACCATGAAGGACCATCCATGTACTACACTGCTACATGGTGCATTCTCATTATCGCACATCAAACATGTACAACAACTTGTCATAGACCACAATTATAGACACATACACTATCAATTCCACATGACAAGCGATTATCTATCAGGGCAAACCCTAGTTCGTCTTTGGGCTGATTGAAAAGCCACAAGCTGTCTTGCATATGAGCTGATGCCCCTAACTAGAATACAAGACATAATGCCAAATTAACTAAGGCTTTATACTAATTATAGTTTAAGCTTCAATAAACCTAGCTAGTACTACTAACAAGAAACGACAATCATTACAATAAAACCCGGAATCATCGCTACTGATCTTTAGCTGGAGGAGTTTGATTCAGAACAAAAACTGAAATGGCGGGGCTTTCCCACTCCATTGTTAAGAAACATGATCACATTCATCCTTAACATGCAAGGGAGTTTGACCTGTAATACATAGATTGCATGTTTTTTTCGTATAAAAGAGAGAATTCTGCAAGGACGGCTAATGCCTCCCGCCATAACCGAGCTCACTATCCCTATTTATTGCAACAAAGCTTTCTTCTGCCTCTCCCATGTCTGTTTTCGCAACCACAAATTCTACCTCCGCAACAGTTAGGCAAGCCTTCAACCTCTTGATCTCAATATCCAAAGCATCCACATTATTTCTCAGCTCCGTTACATGTCGTTCCCTTTCCACAAACTTCTTCATACCCAAAGCAGACTGAACATGAGGCTCCAACCAAGCCAAGTCAAATTTGAAGGTTCCGAGCTCCTCCCATAAAAGCTGAAGCTGCTCCTCACACGGATCCTCGATCATATCCTTACCCTTTGTAGTCTTCAAAAAGTGCAGGAGTCTACCCAAAGCTGTGAATGCCCATTCAGTAAACACACGACTTCTCTTCCTTTGGCACTCGATCAATGAAGGATGCAACAAACAGGCTTCCTCTAGAAATGGAACATAATCTTTGTCTATTTTCCCTAAACCCCGGAAATCCATGAGCTCACCAAGTGGGGTGGAGCGTGCTATCTTATGTTCCTTGACCATGGGAGATTCAACAGGGCTATCGTTAGGCTCTGGGCAATATTGTTCAGAGCTTGGTTCTTCCTGGAAAGCAAGCATTTGATAAGAACTGGATGTCGTAAGTGCTTTTGAAGAGATTGGAGCTTGCAACGAATCAGCATTTGTTTGCTTTTGTTCAGAACTTGGTGAATCCAGAAAAGCAAGCACCTGTAGAAATTGCGCAGCTTCCACATTTGAATGTCCTTGCCTTTCATTTTCGTTCTCTGAGGGTTTTATAGGTGTAAAAAACCAAGTTTCATGGACTTCAGAAGCACTCGTGTAGTCTACCTGACTTATAGCAACCTCGGCTTCCAGAACACATGCATCATTCACAAGAAACCCTTCGGTGCAATCAAAAAGCTCACTTAGAGGCATGAATGATGTGAAGCCCCAGTCACTTTTACTTGCGCTGAACACATGTTTAGTTTCTGTACAATCAAACAACGGCGGATTACAGAACATTACCATCATAGAAAGATTGCTACTGCAACCGACGCCATAACATAAAGCTGACAGACAATTGTTCGGTACGGAGTCTTGTGAAAAATGAAAAATAAAAACTGCATAGAATGCAATCAAGGATTGAGTGACAGAAACACCAACAAGTGCATAGACAAGATGAAGAGTGTGGAGTGTACATAAATTACCAAATGTTATGGACTTATCACTGTCAAGTTGATTGACGACGGTCAAGGTGAATTGGGCATATCTGCTCCACCCAGATGACAATGTTGCAGCATCTGCGACATTCAAATATATCGACAGGTCGTTCTTTCCGGGATTTCCACTGCTTCCCTTTGGATATACAACGATCTGCCTGAGATAAACAACAAAAAAAATACATTTAGGCTAAATGATTTAGCATCTTCTCAAGTAAAATTTTCATATTATTATTACATGCATCTATCTGAAAGCGAACATGATGGCCTTGCTACTTTTGGTTGTCATATCTGGTTTAGTATATCTTCTTGTTCAGTAATTTCTAGATTAAACTTTGACATGTGGTTGATCTTCGTTGTAATTTATTTATTTATTTATTTTTTTTTGGTCAAACCGAAAAATAGGGAAATAAGAAACTGAAGAAGTCATTGATTCATTCAGAGGAGAAACTAAAACATACGTACCATTTAAAATCACCGACCGCGAAACCCTCAGAGTAATGCTTCTGGGGTCTCAACCTTGAGAATTTTTCAATCTTCCATGTGAAGGTTACAGATACAAGCTCCCCAACTTGCTTTTTCTCCATTTTATTATGCAACTCAAGAGCAACAAACTAAACAAGAAAACACCAACTTATCACACAACCGAAACTTGTTCTTTATATTATCTATATATACTAAAACCGGTACCCCTCTTTTTTTGCCGTTATTTCAACTTTGCCACGGTTGCTTTGCTGTCAAACGGAGAGCAGAATGGTGACGCGTGGATCTTCACCGCTTCTTCCCCTCTGCCTCCTCGCCTCATCTGGCAAAACATCGTCCACTTTAGCTCTGTTGCTCACAGTTAACAGAACAAATATTCGAAACCTCAAACCAATAAATCGGAGAAAACCTAAAACCCTCAAATCAACAAAGCGAATTTCTACACTTAATCGAACTTCGAAACCGTCTTCAAATTTCAGTCTAAAAAGAGAAACACAGAGAGGCGGAGGAGAGAGAGCGCTTTCCGACGGCGATCGATCGGCAATGAGCTGCTCTGTTGATAAGTTGTTCTAAGTTAGAGGCAAACATTGATACATTGAGGAATATTGATCAAGGATGTTGAGGAGGCGGAGGAACAAGAAGTTTGATTATTTTAACTCTTTAAATGTTTAATCAAATTCCAATTGAGGAAAGTAGTTTAATTTTTTAAATTGTCAGATTGAAAATCTGAAGGTTGTCTGTAATCTTTGAATTTCGCAGGACTCCGTTTGAAGCATCACCAGGAACTAGAAAATTTAAAACTTGCAACACAGCCGTTAAAGACATTTAAAGTATTTCAGTTTGGCTATTGGCCAATATGTTCGGCGTTTTATGGCGAGAGGTGGTTGGTTTCTGCTTCTAATTATGTTAGCACGAGGTATAGGAGTGATCGCTGCTACAGTTGGTGGACCTCAACAAGAGGTATTTACTCGCAGGGCGACATTTTTGTTCAGTTGCATTTAGATTTAGAGTCAGAATAACCGTTATTTGATTAACATAGTTTGCCTAATATTGTTTGTATGAGTTGCTGGGATAAAGATTTCCCATGAATGTTGCATTATATATGCATTATCGGGCATGTTTCATACATAATGTTGATGTACTTTTGGACTTTCCTTTATTGATTTTATAATTAATCAAAATGCAGCATATCCAGGAGCTTATTCGTTGTCTGCAATTTGGACTCTGGTGGCTGGCTCTTGGTGTAGCATCATCTATTGGTCTTTGAATGAGAGCTTTGGCATGTGCTCGGGATTGGATTTGGGTCCTCGCCGGATCCCCTCTCTAGGAATTTTAGGGATCAACAAACACAGATAGTTGATAAAAAATAAAAAATCGTGCGGTCATAGTTTTTTTTCTTTTTATATTTTCACGCAAAACAATGTTGTTTTACTTTTAAAAATATAAAAAGCATTTAATTGGGACTGCACGATTTTTTATCAACGGTCCGTGTTCGTTGATCCCCAGCAAGGGGATCCGGCGAGGATCCAAATCCCTCGAGATCTAATACTTTTCATTTTTTTTTTTTCAAGAATGATACTTGATGAATGGCAGATTTATCATGTGAGTGTCAGAAGTTTCATCTTGAATCTGAACAGGTTTTTATCAATTGTTATTTTCAAAGGTTGATTTTTGGTTGATTTTTATGATCATAAAACTGTCATGTCATATTACTATTGTCAATGTTATGCAAGGACTAAAGTTTGTAGAAGGTTGTTGATCCATCTTTGTTGCCACCAAAATAATGTATGTAAAAAGTTGCTGATTAACGATAATAGGTAGCTTGCAAATTTTTTTTAATGTATCTTATTAAATGGATTTGAGAGCTGCGATATTACTTAATTATTTTAACAATTTACATTGGCAGCTTTTATTTTTTCACATTTTAACTGAGAAACATGTATATCATAAAAAGTAAAAGAAATTCTAAAGTGACGATCGAAGAATTTAAAAGTGCTAATTAGTGTATGTGTGCAAATATAACCGTAAACAAGAATACGAATTCATAATTGAACCCTTAATTTGGTTTACATGTGGATAAAATTTTTTGCATATTTTATATACTTTAAAAACTCGCTGTAACGTGCGAGTACTTATACTAGTATATATAATATGAACTAGTTGTGGTGGTTGTCAAGATATTCAAAGTGTTATATTCAAATGGGTAGGATGCTCTCCTCAGCTTTTAGTAAAAAAAATTAAATAAAATGTAAACGTCATGTTAAGATGGACTTTATTGGACAAGGATCCTCTTTGTGGGGATTGACGGATTAATGAATTATGTTCATTTATCGTAAATTGTGCGATCATTTTTCGTTAAATATTATTTATATTTAGTTTTAAATTAAAATTTTAAAATGATTTCTAACCGTACAATATAAGATAAACATATACAATTGATTGATTTTCTGAATTTCCACAATGAGGATCCTATTCCTATTTTACGTTGTATTTTTTTGTTTAGCAAGAGACGGAGGTATATGGAGGCCTGGCGCTGTTGGTTAAACTCAATTTTTAAATGGAGCAAAAGGTTATGGCGTGCTGTTCCGGAATTGCAAACCCTACCACCCAGCTAAGATCCCAATGATTGCTCTGCTTTGGTGGGTAAGGACTATTTCAATGCTAACAGGATGACCAATGTGAGACCTATACAAAATCATATCCCTATCATCAAATGGATACCTCCGGCGATACAGATGCTCATACTAAACTTAGATGGAGACAAGGCTGATCCTGGTTTTGTTAGTCGAGATGCAACCAGGGCCGGCCCAGGCCCAGGTCCAGTGCGGGTAGGTCGACGGTCTGGGGCCTAAAATAATTAGGGCACCAAAATTATTAGGGTGATATATTTGTATATATTTTCATAAGAGTATAAATTTATAAAATTTGGTTCAATGATGAAGAAGTTTAACTAGAACTGGTGGTTTTGTCATTTGAAATTAATAAGGAGGTCTTGGGTTCAAAACATGATGTGTGTTTATTTGTTTTTCAATTTTTACAAATTTCATTTCATAAGATTATAAATATATAAAATTTGGCTAAATGACCAAGAAGTTTAATTAGAATCAATGGTTTTTGTTGTTTAAAATTAACGAGGTCCTAAGTAAAATGCTAAGTGCATGTTTTTTCTTTTCAATTTTTACGAATTTTTGTTTAGTTGTTAATTTATTTAATAGCTAGTAGCTATGTGGGTTGTTATTTTTAAACATTTGTTTCTAATCTTCCACAAAGAGTAATGCGTTGACCAAATTTTTAAACCAAATTGCAAATCATATAACGTGTCATCAAAAAGTTTAATTTAGTACCAATTTATTACTTATACATATCAATTAAAGACTCAAAAATATCATTATTTTTTTAGTCCCATATTGACAAGGTTAGTAAATAAGAAAAAAACACATCACGATTTATACAAAAACACTTTAAAAGTTCAGATGGAAAACAAAACTCATATCTTTCTACTTGTAAACCTAGAGTTTTTTTGTTCCACCTCACGATACAAAATAAATTAGTTTTTCCTTGTTTCTAAATTATTAAGTTTGAAGTGTTTTTCTAAGTATAATTTTATCGATGTCTTACGTGTGAAAACAAATAATTTTCTTATATAAAATGAGGGCACATTTTTTGACGTCGCCCCGGACCTCAAAAATCTCTAGACCGGCCCTCGATGCAACTGGTTTATCTACTATTTCTTGAGCATTAACCAGTTAGTAATATGGCATTGACCATTAATTTGGGTGTTCTGCACAAATTAATCTCATAACCTTATCTTTGAAAAATGTACTCAAATCGGAAATGGTTTAGAATTATTGTGAAGATTTTATTGTTTACTGACAACATCTTGTTCGTCTATTTATCAGGTCACATGTCAATAACTAAACAACTTTTGATTTAGTGAAATTTTTTTAAAGATGATAACCATAACTTAAAAAATGATCGGTTTAGATTATGAAAAATATTGTCAAGTGGACCTATACAAATGATTAGTGTCATTTTAAGAGCATCTCTAAAGAAGATGTCGAAAAATCCAAGCAAATTTTCAACGAATTAAGTCAAAACGATAAAGAAAGCGAATACAAACAACCAGCAAGAACAGAAGGAAGACCAAGCAGATTTTCAACGAATTTAACGACCCTAAATCATCAAAATTAAACCCACATAAGCAAAATACTCAACGTCAAATTAAGGTGAAAATTCTGATACCGGTTGACAGGTGGTTGGTCGGTAGTATTGGAGCTCTCCACAACAGGGATTTTGATAGTGTTCAGATGGAGGGGGTTTGGTTCATAACAACTATTGCAACGGAGGGGCCGGGGTCTCCCTCACCGTGGCTTACAAACAGGATCACCCTTAACAAGGGAGTTTGTGCCTGTAATACATATATACATTGCATATGGTTTTCACATCGAAGGGAGAAGCAGTACGGCTAATGCCTCCCACCATAACCGAGCTCGCTATCCATATTCATTTCTACAAAGCTTTGTTCGGGCTCTCCCATGTCTCTTTTCACATCCTCAAACTCTGCCAAATTTAGCGTAGCCTTCAACACACATGTAAAACAATAAACACATTTGATCAAAGACCTATGCCTCACACTCCCACGAGGTGGGGTGGGGGGTTAGGCCAATAGATCTCTGATGCTAAGTCAGTTTCTTTGAGAGAGTAAAGTGTTTAGGAATTTTTTAGGATCGCAAAAGCTTGTGAAATTTGGTAGAATATAGGGTAGGGGAGAGGGCCGGTCATAGTGTTAGGGTTTTACCCTACCCATGGCGGCATCCTATTGGTCAATGTTTATGGAGAAATATTCTCAAGATAATAAATAGGAAATAATATTTTAGGATACTGAAGTAATTATTGCTAATTGATTTGAATTTGGATTACTTACTTGATTGGAGTCAATCGTCAAATGGGAATGTATTAAATATAGGATTAGGGTAATTAATATCTTTAATGCTTTGACTTTTTCTTACCAATGACAGGTGAACTGTGGGCAGTCGTATTTAGCTGCTGAGACCTACAAAGATGTGATCTGCACGTGGGAATATCTAAGGAGCCTGCCCATTTATTGAGGGCAATCTTATTTTTCTTGAGCAAAATTCCACGTTCATCTCTAGAATTTTTGAGATTATTTTAGGCTCCACAATTATTACAAGTATTGACTAACGTAATTATTTTTTATTGGTTACACGTCATATGATTTGCAAATTTGGTCTATCCAGCATTACTCTTTGTTGATGGTTAGACTTTGCAACCTACATAACTACTAGCTAGTAATTACAATCGAACATAAGGTAAAAAATATTAACAACCAAACAGAAATTTGTAAAAATTGAAAAAAAAAACATGAATTGTATTTTGAATCCAAAAGTTTCTCATTGATTTTAAATAGTAGAAACCACAGCTTTTGATCATTGGACCAAATTTTGTAAATTTATACTCACATGAAAAAAAATTCATAAAAATTAGAAAATAAAGGAACACGTGTATGGTTTTCAACCCAAAACCTTCTCCTTAATTTTAAGGAGCAGAAACCATCTCTTGTTAAACTTCTTAATCATTTAATCAAATTTTAAAATTTATACTCTTATCAAAAACATTTATGAATATACCGCCCTAAACCTTGTATACTCTTATGAAAACATGTATGAATATACCGCCCTAACATTTTTTGTGCCCACGATTGTTTGGGGCGCCAGACGATCTCCCTGTTCGCACTTGCCAAGGCTGACCCAATCTATAGTAAAGGATCTAGAAGTAGGTTAAGTTTCACAACGAACAAAGTGGAGTGTTAACACCTAGGCGTTAGGCCCCTGCCCCTACCCACCTCCTGACTAGCACCTTTAAAACCTTGCTGCTGCATAAACATGAATATTAAAAAACATTGCAAGTATAGCAAACGTTGCGATACAATTATTTACAATGTTCCCTTTCCTCCAAAGCTCTTCCCTGATGTATATTTAAACTAACCCAAATAATAGATTAATTTAAACCAAATTAAACTCACAAGCGCACGAATCAGTTGCAGAAATAAACACAAATATGAGGTCAATCCCATAGAGATTGCTTTTAATACTAATTCAACCAGTTGATTACGTGAAACTTAACTTAACTTAACTAGGAAACGAATGATTGACTAATTGGTTATGAAAAATAATTAAAACTTCAAGTTAAAATTAAACTAGGAATATGAGTAACGAAAACACGCAACGAATGAAAGTTTGAAAGAAATTAATGTGATGAAAGCCTAAGGTCATGAATCCACCAATAACAATCGTATCCCCTTTTCTTCAAGCCGATTGCTATCCAATTACCATGCCAATATTTAAGGTTGTTCTTTCTAAGATATGAATTAATCCTTGGTCAGGCATCAACTCGTGTATCTATATGTGACAGCTATATCCTATTGGTTAGGCATACAGTTAAACACATAAAAATCCATTAAGCACTGAAGAATAATGTCAACCAAGTAGGACTAGTTTGATATTGGTCATCCTCACTAGTTTGTCTACTTTCCTTAATCTTAGTTCCAATAAACCTAATTGATATTGGTCATCCTCTTAGATTTATCTAGTTATCTATAAACAAGTTCACAATGATGGCCAGTCACAAGAACATTCAAAACTAGAATAGATTAAGTACAAAGATTAAGAACTAAACATGGCATGTAATCGAATAATAATCAACAAGATTCTTCGGAAATAATCACGTCATGGCTTCATCATAAACCTTAGAAAAGTATTTTAGTTACATATAGTCATAATAAAAATCACAAAAGAGGTCATGGAAGAAGATAAAACCCGGAAAAGAAGGGTAAGAGCACACTAAACTGTCCTCCTTCACTTTGGACGACCGTTCTTGTGTGTATTTCCTTTTCTTTAGATAGCCTAAGGCCCTCTATTTATTCTAGTGAAACCCTCAAAAGTCTGATAAAAACTATCCTAAAGAAAAAAGAAACCCCTAAATAATTAATGACATAAACTAGGAAAGAATCCTTCTTGACTTGGGAAACACGTCATCTGTCTTGCACGCCAGTTCTAGGGTCTGTTTATCCTCTGGAAAATTCTGTAAAAATATGGAAAACGTAGCTTGATCTCTTATCTTTCCAAGCATATATTGCACACCGCTAGGAAAAGTCGGGAAAGCTTCCAAATATTTTTTCTCCCACAGCTGCGCAGTTCTGACTGGAAAGTTACTTCTGCAGGATTGATTTGTAAAACTGGAACGTTTGGCTCCATGAAAAATTACGAAATTTGGACACAATGATCTTCAGCCTCTTAGCTTCCTTCTCCAATTGGCCTCGATAAAAGCCCAGAAATATAATACATAAGGCCCTTGTGCCGCAAGAATTAAGTCGAAACGATAAAGAATGCGAATAGAAACAATCAGCAAGAACAGAAGGAAGACCAAGCAGATTTTCGACGAAACTAAAGAGCCTAAATCATCAAAATTAAACCCACACAAGCAAAATACTGAACGTCAAATTAAGGTGAAAATTCTCATACCGGTTGACAAGTGGTTGCTCGATAGTATTGGAGCTCTCAACAACAGGGATTTTGATAGTGTTCAGACGGAGGGGGCTTGGTTCATAACAAATATTGCAACGGAGGGGGTCTCCCTCACCGTGGCTTACAAACAGGATCACCCTTAACAAGGGAGTTTTTGCCTGTTATACATATATACATTGCATATGGTGTTCACATCGAAGGGAGAAGCAGTACGGCTACTAATGCATCCCACCATAACCGAGCTCGCCATCCATATTTATTTCTACAAAGCTTTGTTCGGCCTCTCCCATGTCTCTTTTCGCATCCTCAAAATCTAACTCCGCCAAATTTAGCCTAGCCTTCAACCTCTTGACTTCAATCTTCAAAGCATCCATATTATTTCTCAGCTCTTTTACCTCTAGTTCCCTTTCCACAAACTTCTTCATACCCAATGCAGACTGAACATGAGGCTCCAACCAAGCCAAGTCAAATCTGAAGGACTCAAGCTCCTCCCATAAAAGTCGAAGGTGCTCACAAGCATCCTCGTTCATATCTGTACCCTTGTTAGTCTTTAGAAAATGCAGGAGTCGGCCCAAAGCTGTGAATGCCCATTCAGTAAACATAGGACTCCTCTTCCTTTGGCACTCGATCAATGAAGGATGCAACAAACAGACTTCCTCCAGGAATGGAACAAAAGCTTTGTCTATTTTCCCTAAACCCCTGAAATCCATGAGCTCGCCAACTGGGGCAGAGGTTTTTTGCTCATGTTCCTTGCCTATCGGAGATTCAACAGGGCTATCGTCACCCCCAGTACAAACTTGTCCATCACTTGGTCCGTCCCACAAGGTCAGCACTTGAGCAGAACTAGGTGTCGTGACTGCTACTGAAGAGATTAGAACATGGTCAAAATCAGCATTTGTTTGCTTTTGTTCAGAACTTGGTGCATCCTGAAAAGCAAGCACCTGTTCAGAAATAGGCGCTGTAAGTTGTACAGCTTCCACATCTGAATACCCTTGCCTTTCATCTTCATGGTGTGAGGGCTTAGGAGGACAAAACCAAGTTTCCTGGACTTCGGCCATACAGTCAACCTGACTGACAGCAACCTCAGCTTCAAGAACACATGTATCATTCACAATAAACCCTTGGGCGACATCACAAAGCTCACTTAGAGGCATGAATGATGTGAAGCCCCAATCTCTTTTACTTGCGCAGAACACATGTTTAGTTTCTGTAAATCAAAATAAGAAAAACATAGCTCATAGGCAATTAAAGTAATATAACAAAAGAAACTCAACATTACTATCATGTACACAGTAATTCTGTTCTCTGGTGGTCTAGCATGTCTGGGCACCACAAGTAGACATGCTTTCTGAAGAACTAAATAAATCTCCCTTCTATGGGAAAGTAAAAGTTACCACTCTTCTTCCTCTTTAATTTTTTTTTTGGAGAAGAAACCAAAATCTTAATACGAAAATTATCAAATTTACAGCAGCAAAACAATTAAGTTAAATTAGAAGACCAGACATTCAAGCTTCAAGCCACACTCAATCAACTGCTGCAACTTCCCAGTCCAGCAACCATGCTGACGATTGGCATGCATGGATAACTCCCTGAACTCTACATTGACCGAAGCCCAAAGAGTTGACATAAAACTAACTCTACCACAAGCACACCTACCCCTGAACAATCCTTCAAAATCCTCCTAGTTTCAACGTTTCTATCCCCGAAAAACGACCATCACCCTTCAACCTCAGAGTTTTGACTTTCATGCCTTTTCCCATGACATTGAGAACTGCATACTTAACAATTCATAAAATACCTTTTGGAATCGCCCAATTTACCTGAGCCTAATTTCCACCAATCATCATATCTGAGACTTAGTGGGACGCTGTATGTCCAGAACAAACAAGAGAACACACTTTCATATTTCCATTCTTTTTTCCAGCGACATTAAGTACAAAAATTGCTACTGCAACTGATGCCAAAACCTAAAGCCGATAGACAACACTTGGTACGAAGGAGTCTTGCGAAAAACATAACTAGTGCAGACAAAGCAATTTAAGATTGAATTGCAATCCAAAGTAAAATAATAATATTCGAGCAAGTGAGAGCCTGAATGAAAGCGAAACCAACAGAAATGCACCAACATAATTGTGAAATAAACAAGATGAAGGGAGGGCAGTGAGGGGATGTGACTTACCAACTGTTATGGACTTATCATATTTGACTTGGTTGACGACAGTCAAGGTGAATTGGGCATATTTACTCCACCCAGATGGCAATGCTGAAGCATCTGCAACTTTCAAATATATCGACAGGTCTTGTGTTCCAGGGATTCCGCTGCTGCCCTTCGGATATACGACAATTTGCCTGACGGTTAAAACAACATATACATCTTATAAGGAAAGTGATTTTCGCACTCCTATTTTAATCTGGATGGGTCCAGAAGGAGAACAAAAACAAGGTTTGATATTTATATCAAGATTTCATAAAGATGGGTCATCGGCGGACTACTAATCAAACGTATACTGTCCTGTCCTCTACTTGCATCTTACCACATATCAGCATAACAAGTAGGGTTTTATCACAAAAAACCTCAGTGTGCCGTTACAAGAATTGAATAACCAAAGTACATATATACAAGAATTAAAAAATCAAAGTACACATACAAGAATCAAACAACTAAAGTATATATACACAAGAATCAAAAACCAAAGTACATACACAAATGAATCAAACAACCAAAGTACATATATATCAAACAACCAAAGTACATATATACAAGAACCAAAACAACCAAAGTACATATATACAAGAACCAAACAACCAAAGTACACATATAAACAAAAATCAAACCAAAAAATGAAATAAGAAAACGAAGAATGTCATCGAGTAATAATTTGAAGAAGAAAGTGAAACATACCATTCAAAGTCACCGACATTAAAACCATCGGAGTAATGTTTCTGGGATCTCAACCTAGAGAATTTCTCAATCTTCCATGTGAACGTCACCGATACAAGCTCCCCAACTTGTTTTTTCTCCATTTGTTTCTTCTGCAACTCAAATGCACCTAACAATCTATAAAACAAACAAGAAAAACACCAAAGTACATATTTATATACTAACATTTAACACCCAAAAAACCCAGAAATAAAAAAGATACAACGAACACATTCCTTCCTCAAATGAACGAATAAAACTTGGCACTTGCAGATTGAGTGAGAGAGAGGGGAAGATGCAAGAGGATGAGGCAACGACTTATGTAGGTTTCTTCAGATATAATTCGTGGCTCCTGTTTTCCCAGGAGCAAGTGAGCATTACAAGATGCCGTGGCAAACAATAAGCCACACACCGCTCAGGTCTCATTGAACAGGAGGACAGTAGTGGACCCCATGATTGGAAACAAAGCAGTCGCCAATCACGGAAGCTGCCATGTCTACAGTCTACAGTATCAGTGAAATTTATTGTCGACGTGATAACTCGGAGGAGTAACCGTAGAGAGATCAATCTTTTTAAATTAAATTACTTTAGTCTAAAGAAGCTGGCAAAATTGCACTGTAGAAATGAACAGTGTTTTGCACCACATTTCAGTTTATTTATAGGATTGCCGCTCGGTTGTTTTTAACACACTTTCGTTTTATTTACACAATTGCCACTCAGGCTTAAGAATTGATTTTCAACCGTTCGCAGCTTTCGACTCGGGGAGAGAGGGGAGGGGATATCATGGCTGACAGATTGGAGAGAGACGATGACTCCAATTTTTCACTCGGAGACAGCTGGCTGTCGCTGTGTCGAGCGGAGAGAAAGGGGGACAGAGCGACTACAGAGCAGGGAGACACAGGGACTGCATTTCAGCTTTGACTCGGGAAGAGAGGGGAAGGGGACATCACGGCTGACGAATTTGAGAGAGACAGTGGCTCCCATTTTTGAGTCGGAGACAGCTGGGTGTCGCTGTGGCGAGGGAAGAGGAAGGGGACAGAGGGAGTGGTGAGGATGGAAACAAAAAGACTGACAGATTGGAGAGAGATGGGAGCTACGGGTTTGGTGCCAGGGTCTATAGGATTTTCTGCGATTTTAGACAGAGGAATGAACAAAGAGAGATATACAGAACGGAAAGAATGCGTGTGTGCATTGTTTAGGGTTCAGAGGTTACGCACAGAGTCGGTGAGGACGGGATGGGTGAGGGAGGAATGGCAGGGTGTGGGTTTTCAGCTTTCTCCCTTGATTCAAAAGGTAATGCACTGTATTTCCTTAATTGTTTAGTGTCTAATTTGCCATTTGCCTTGTTAACATTGCCATTGATATTTGGTTCTTTCATTCAAATTGCAATGCATTTTAATAATTTTTTCGGTTGGTGCTAGGATTAGGCTTCAATTTTTGTAATTAGGGCCTTGCCCTGATTTAATTTATTTGTTTCTTGATAAATTTTTGTATGATTCATCATTTTTCTGTTTAGCAATTGTTACAAATTTTGTATTCCTTCATCAAACTTATCATAGATCTTTGTAGATTGTTTAGGTCACCTTAGGGTTAATTCTATTTCAGTTTATTGTTTTAAATTGTTGTTCACTGTTTACTTTGCCATTGCATTTATTAAAATTGTCATAGATATTTTTTCTATCATTAATGCTCTCATAGATATTTTATATTGGTTAGCTAACTATTAGGGTTTCCTCTTAGTCATTTGTAGGTTGTTTAGTTCACCGATAGGTTAGCTGGATGTCCAAACTTATCCTACAACCTAATCCAATATCCTAATAACCATAATGTACATTTATTTGTGGTGCTCCATTTAATATAGTAATTTTAGAAAGGCAATACCTCTGGATCATCCAGAAGCTTTAAATTACCAACAGATTATGCATTCAGCAAGTCACTGACATTCTCATTGTATGTCTCAAGTCCTTAAATTTTTATTGCAAACTTTCTCTGGAGTCTGCAAACAAACAATAGCAACACCTGCTTAGTAAGTCAAACAGCAGAGATAAAAGCAGAAAACCGCAATTGTTCGTGCAGAAAGAAAAATATCACCATAAATAATTATGTGGTTGTTGATTCTGTTGAACATATGTACAGAGGTATCAATTAAAATTTCGAAGCCATGAACATATACAAGAAAAAAGCAATGAGGATCTAAAAAAGTATGAACCAATAAACCAAAAAAAAGCTTATGAGTAAACAAAATTAAGACTCCTTTTTAAGTTTATTGTTTTTAAATTAGGATCTGTAGGCTGTTTAGCTCACTATTTAGTTCACTGTTACGGTGATATTTCTGTCTTTATAACCAAAGGGCTTGCACTGTTTTCATTTTTGTGTTTCTTCATACTTTCCTACTGCTTGCTTCTCAACAAATCAACTTCAGGTTCCTTTTCCATTTCACATCATTCGAATATCCATATGTTGCTAGGTTGTTATTTCATTTCTTGGTTTCTTATATATTTCTGAAATGCATTTTTTATTTGATTCTTGATATGCATGTAGATCCAACATAACCATACAGATCAAACCATCCATTCACACAGGAGCCACAAAACAGACCATTAGTGAGGTATCTGTCTGTCCATTTAAAATTTTCTTTATACAAAATAATTTCTAATACAAATCTCTTTACTATGTTTCAATACAAACTCTTTTTCCTTCTATTTTTTTGCTATATGATGTATCCTTGCAGCTCAAGTATGTGCACTTTTTTCAGAAACAGAGTCTCATCCGCTCGAATCTCGATTTCCTAGCAGCAGGTATATGCTAAGCCTTTCACAATCATCTATTTCAGTCATTAGAATTTTTTTTCCTTCTAATTTTTTGTTGATACAACAATGATTGATTATGCATACTTGACTACATCTTTATGAATGGGTTTGACAACCACACTTAACTTTTTCTACTTAAAGCATTGAATTTTTGCTTTTTGTTTTTTTGTTGTTGCCTTGATTGTGGTTATCAAAATTTGTTGTATTAGCAGCCCTACTGCATTTGTTGGGTTTTTTAGGCATGAGACTACACAAACAAAGAAAAGATAACATAGTTGTAAAGCTTAGGCTCCAATCAGGTAAATTGTGAGATTTCGAACACGGAGATTTAGTCCATGTTTAAAAACTGCCAAATACATTGGCAACTGTTAAGAGCACGAACTACAAATATGTAAAGTAAAAAAGCTTGCACATAAGTTCAAACGATCAACTGTCAACCTATGATTGTTACTGTTTTTTAGCTGGACGTTATCATTCTAACATGGTATCAAAAGAGATTATAAGCGTGTGTGGTCTTAAACCACCTAACACCATGTATAAACAAATAATTAACATCTAAAGATGGAGACATGCAACACGAAACCTGCACATCATAGCAAAACCTAGATGGATCCTTAATATTCCTTATGACAGTGATTAAGTTATACACATAACTCTTGCTCCATAATTACATCACTTCCAAATGCAGCTATGGGGTGAAAACCTACCAACCCCAGCTAGCATGAAAAGAGAAAAAAAGGGTCCATATGGCAATCGAAATACCTTGGGCTTCTTAATGTAATGCTTAGAATCACACTGCTCCAGCCTTATCATTCTCCTCTTAGCGTCCTCATTCTGATATTTTGAGCCTGCACATAGAGAATAGCATAAAATTACAATTTATAAGGCATATTGATGCAGTGAACCTACATCACATATGCCGTGATTAGAAATGTTCTAATGTTCTATTTCAAAACATATCATTTACTATGAATGCTGTATCATCTGTCAGTTAAGCATGAATGCCACATAATAAACACACTCATTACATAAATGTACACCATTGTACTGATAATACTTACAGAACCTGGAACTAATGGCTATAGTGTATTACTAATTTGGTGTAGCTTTGCTAGGATCTCTGTTTCACCGATGTGTGATTAGTGGTAATAAAATTTTGCCACTGTCTCTGAGCTATTATTTTCATTGCTGTTCTGTGAGTTAGTGCTAATTGATTTGCTTTGTTTGCGATTTTCAGAAAGTTGGATCGTTAGCCGAAAAACTTGCCCCTTTGACTTCTGAGGTATATTATTTAACACTGGTTTAATTACTGTTCTTACATTTTTTTGTGCACATCGGGATTATATGTAGCTATCTAATTATGCCATCCTTTGACTATGTATGAGCACGATAGCAGTAGAATGTGTGATTGTTACATCCTAAGTTGGTGTAATGTAAAAAAAATTTGTGCCATCAAAGCTACACTGACACATAATTCTAAATAAAAGGCAGTTAAAAATGATCAGCGTGGATGGACATGCTGTGAGAGGATTGATTCCAAAATACATCTTAACAGCTTTATCCGGCTGATAATTCAGAACATTATCAAGTCTAAATGACTGGTCGTTAGTTAAACCCTTCTGAGATATACCCTTTGTTTGTTGCACTCTCACAAATTTAATCCGTTCCACCATCACAGTTTTTTTAGCTTTTACAGTTTTCCCACGGTTTCTGGAATGCTTTTTCGATCTTAATACTATCTGCTCTGTTGCTTGCTGTTATCAAATTTTAAAAATTGAAACAACGTTATAGTTCTAACCAAAATTTGTGAAGGCCAAGGATGTAACCATCTTTGGTTTCACATTGTTAATTTGAATTATGAAGTTATGAGTGAATAAATTGGGAGTCTGAAATGTGTGTCTGCCACATGGGTTGGGTTGGGTTGTATTAGCGACTCTGTGTGAGTGTAGAGGTGGGTGTGGAGGTGGAGGTGGAGGTGGTGGGGTGGTGGTTTTGTTTTTGCGCCATCCCAAGATCAAGGAGAATACATGTGAGAAAATGTGATGAGTTTTAAACTCATCACTCACTTATTAGTCAAGTCAACCATTTTCCACTCAACTCTGATCTGCCAATTTGCCAATTGCCATATGGTTTTAATTTGAATAGGTTTAAGGATTAGGTTTGGTTGGATTTCAACCATTAGATTTCGGATTAAAAGCATTAGGTTGAACGATTAGATTTGGTTGGATTTCAACCATTACATTTCATAGATTTGAAATCTGTTTACTATCTCATTTAATTGTTGTATGTTACCTCATTTAACTCAAATTTAATGATATTTGGTCCTCCAATTTCTCGGATTTCCTAACGGATTTACTTTCTTTGGAAATTTCAGGAACCCTGATTCTGGGAGGAAAAATACACTGCATTGCCATCTTTAGGTATACAATTCTGCACACTGATTACATGTTCAAAAGCCTAATTAGTTATACACCATTTTTTTTATTACCTTTGCAAAGCTTTTGTACTTAGATTTTAAATATGTGATTAGTTTGTAAAGAATAAACGAAACAACTAATCATGGGTACATACTTCTTTTTCGATTTTATCCTCTGTATTGTTTCCTGAATGAAATTGGATTCATGGATGTAGGGATACAGCAACAACTGAGGTGTGAATAAAAGGTCTAGCCGTAACGATTTTAGGGTTTAGAATTGATTCGAAAATATGAGAAAATGCTGCATTCTCTGTTTTTTTTTTTTTTTTTTTTTTTTTTTTTTTTTTTTTTTTTGTTGCTGTAGTGATTCCAACTTAGTATATACCCATTTTTATAGTACCATGAATAAAGAATATGCAATTGCTAGGATCTCAATTTGATAATCCCATTATAAATGGATCTATATAAATCAAGGCTAATTCAGTCCAACTTGATATGGTATGACTTAATATAACATATCCTTTGATCTTTATATTACTTATGGTTTTCTGTAGTGGTAGTTTAATTAAAATCGAAAAATATAATAAGAATGAGGTTACTCATTCATTATATTTTAATATTTTCTAGGTTTTAAATTAACTTTGATCTATCCAAATATGATGTTAATCGATTCTGAATCAATAAATAAGATTTGGTGATCCAAATAGGATTCAAATCTGTTAATTCAATTTCAAATATGATGTTACATGTACTGTAGATTGGTCACAGCCTAATAAGAAGACTAACTGGAAGTGATTTAGCCCTTCATTCTCATTTTTTTTGTTCAGTCCAGTGGCAAGAAAAAATAAGGGTGCCTGAAAATCAGTTACCTAAGCATATATGTTTAACAGCTTCCTTCACTGTAGATTAATATCCAACGATTCTAACCTATATTATATTGTTTATATACTTTTGGAAGTATGTCATAATCAATTTGATTTTCTATTGGTATGTGTGAAACCAATTTGATTCAGGTTACAAGGTTGAGGGTTGCGGATAGTTAATCATGTTCAATAACCTTAGTTACAGTGCCATTCACTTAAATTTTGTTTTCAAGTTATAGAAATACGGCATTTCATTCTTACTTAATATAAGCTTTCATTACATCTTCAGTTTCACATCATTCATCATTGTATTTGCTAATATCAGTTTTTAGTGTGATAAGCTTACTGGTGTATTGTTAAAAGGTAGTGAAATAATCTGTGCTTGACGACTTACCTGCTCAAACAGCGCTTTTTGTGTGTTTTGTTAACTGCTAAGTAGGTTTTTAGGAACTTTGTATTTTCATGTTTTCACGAATTTAGAAAACAGTTTTGACGATGGAGATTGCCTGTTGAGTGGGAGGACTTGGCTTTTGGGGACATGATAAATTCAAATTTTAGCAGATGTTTGTTTCCTCCATTTTCCCAGTTTGTTGGTTTCTAATTTCTCTTTGGAATCAATTGAACCTCTTCAGTGTGGTGTGGTGTGAGTAGATAACATTGTAATTGGTATTGTTTAAAGAATCCACAAAATGCTGTCTGTTTATCTCCTATCAGTTTAATCTTCTTCTTCTGGGTGAAGAGAATGAATTGGCAGAAAAAAGTTTTGATTTTGCTTATTGGGTTCAATCCTTTTCCTTCCACAAACTGTTTGGTTGCCGAGAAAACGATGGAACAGGAAGAAAATAAACATTGATTTGGTTGTATTAATTTTTCCTCATTTGGGTAATTACAGATGCGTTCCTCTTATGTAAGAGATGAGTTCTTGAAACCAGAAGAAGTTATTGTTGAATTGATGCTGAATTAGATGCATTTAGATTTAATTAGTTATGAATTATCCATTTTTCTAATCAGCCATTCATTCTTTTCCTTTTCAACATGAGTTGGCCAAAATTTTCTTTAACCATTGAATGAAGTGAAAACGGATGTTGGTTTGGTAGATGGTTTTATGAAATTCGGTTGATGAAACTGAACCATGTAGTTGAATTTAGCTCAGTTGTGTGCTGGTTCGAGTTTTCTTATGTGTCTGTTTCTTTAGTTTCATATGGAAACAGACCTTCTGCTTATTTTTTCCTTTGAACAATTGTGGTTACAAAATTAGCTACTTGAACGAGTCCTCAACACTTTCTATCTTTAATTACATCTTGAAATGGCTGCCTACACTGCATGACACATCGACATCCTCAAATGAATGCTTCTTCTTTTATTAGAGTTGCAATAATCTTCCCATACATGTTGTAATACCCACATGAGCTTGCCAAGGGTACTTACTGGGTGCTAATTTCAGGTTCACGTACAAGCTAAAGTTCCATAAGGAGGTGCAAGCAGAAGAAGAATTGGCATCACCCTTCAGTTTTTCAACCAAAAGGAGGTAACCTTTATAAATGATTTATACAAACTTCTCTGTTTTGTATCTCTGAAATTTGAGTTCTTTCACTAAAAATGTGAATAGGGATTAGTAAATATTTCGCATTTTTTTTTCTATGGGCCATTTGTGTTCTATTTCAGTTGTATTTTGAGTCGTGTAATATAAATTGCATACAAAAGGCTAAAGAAGTAAATCCAGTATACAAGCTCTCACGGTGAAGTTGAAGTTGAGACTACACTATGGAATGTTAAATATTTAGTCTAAATTTGAAGACCGAAAAATAAAATAACTTAGAAGCTAAAATGAGTAGAGTTAACTTTTTTGCCTCAAATATCCTTAGGTGGGCACAAAATTTTGACCATAACATCCAAAATTTTGATCCCAACAACGTCGATAAACATGATGTCAGACGATTGATTCCAAAACACATTTTAACTACTTTATCCAGCTGATAATTCAGAACATTATCAAGCATAAATGACTGGTCGTCAGTTAAACCCTTCTGAGATTTACCCTTTGTTTTCTTTAAAATTGTAATGGATGTTTATAAGCTGTTTAGTTGGGTGTTGGGGAGATTAGGCTGTTGAGTGCACTGTTTCGTACAATGTTAGAGTGAAGTTTCTGTCTTTAAGAAATGGAGAAACAATCTAATTTTTCTCATATAGTGGAAGGTATTAATTTAGACTAATCAATGTTATTTAAGATCCAATCTTTTTTTATCTTTTCTAAAAATTTTTGCACTCCTATCAAAATTATTTTTCCTTTGAATATCATATCAAGTGAGATAATGTAAAACATAATTCCTCATGCATGTTCTGTATTTTAATTTATTCTGGACAGATGCTGGCCAAAATTTATTTGTTGTTCTAAAATCCATAATTTCCTTATTTGTATTATGTCTGCTCAACTTCGGTTTAGACAAAATAGTATATTTATCAATATATACCTAAGTATATGTCTAAATATATGTATAGGCATCTGCATAGCTATATGTATATGTATGCATATATACATGTGTATGTACATGTGTATGTATGCATCTGTGTGTGTATGTACATGCCTATATAGGTATGCATGCATAGATGTGTATATAACTATATATGCATCTTTTTTTTTACGTCCATGCATATAATATGATCATTGAATCTGTTGTCAAGACATACTATATTAAGGATCTTGCAATCATGAATTTGGTTGAAATGACTATTAGTACTGATTCAAGTGTTTAATCTTTTTGATTGTGGAATGTTTAATATTTAAAACTATTTAGTCATTATTCTTAAGATATAAAGTGAATAATGAAGGCAAGCCAATTGAGGTGTTTCTAATTTGTATCAGTTCAGGCTCTAAAAAATTAGTGTTTGTTTTCGACAATTTTTGATATTTTCTATTATTTTAGGCCGTACATGAAGTGTAATGTGGTATGCATGCTAGGTCGTGAACCATTATTTGCTCTATTTAGCCTATTCCTTCTAAAACCAACGTTCTCACACTCTAACCCCTGTACTAATTCAAAACCGATTACGATACCTCATCCTTACTTTAGGCCTTTAAATTAATATGGTGACAGAAGATGCATTCCCATTGTTAGCAACTTTTCTTTTGTTAAATGTGAATTTGTCGTACATTAAGTCCATTAAACTGTCCCAGTTAGAGTCCATTGCACTGTCGCAAATTGAGTTACTTTTCCTGTATCCATTTGTTTGCGCTTCGAATTCTAACTCTCAATCTCATTGATTTGTTGTAGTTTAGATCAACGTGTTATTGCAACGTTGTGATCTACTCTTCTTGCTGCCTTTCATCTAGGGATCCGCACCTATTGCATCTGAATCAAGGCTTTGGTATGTCACCTAAACTAAGATACATTGTTTCCCCGTGCTTTCTGGTTGAGTTAATGCAGATTTATCATGTTTCAGTCGATTGTTTGGTTTTATCAGCTTATGTCATTCGTTTGCTACCTGCTTTGTTTTCATTCTTCGTTATCTCTGTGATCTTTTGGTGGTATCTACACGTTTGGTTAGTGCAAGAAGATTTGAATTTTTTTGCTCTTGCTTTCCTCCACTGTAACGGCTTTTTGGGCTTTCACTGTATAAAGATGGAACAGTTGTTAGATAAGATAAAGCATTACTACAAACAACTAAGGGGAAATATGAAAGATCATAGAGAAAATTCTTAGTAGTTATACAATCACAATTTAAGTTACTTTTATTGTAACTGTTTGTTTGCACTTCAAATTATTAATCTCAGTCTCACTGCTTTTTCGCAGTTTAGATTGTGCTCACATTGTTCAATCATAATCTGCTCTTGCTACTGCCTTTAATCAAGGGGTTCCGAACCATTACGTTTCAATCAACCCTTTGGTATGCTCTGAACTTCAATACATTGTTTCCCCATGCTTTCCATTTCAGATAGTGCGATTTTATAATTTTTAACATAACTGTTAGGTTTTTTCACCTCATATTAAACGTTTGTTCTAAGCTTTGTTTCTCATTCTTCGTTATCTTTGTAACCTCTGATACTCCAAAGGTCCGATAGTTCGTTTTTTTTCGTTTAAATTTTGTCTATGCAATTCTGTTATTGTGTGAAAGTCTCTGAGTCTCTGTGATTCTTATCTAACCCAGTGTTTTTAATTGTTTATCAAATGTTCTTTGTAACCTTTGTTTCTCCAAAGGTCCGATAGTTCTTTCTTTTTTTTGGTTTAAATTTTGTCTATGCAATTCTGTTATTGTGTGAAAGTCTCTTGGTGTCTCTATGATTCTTATCTAACCCAATGTTTTTAATTGTTTATCAAATGTTGTTAAGCATTTTATATGTTTTCTTTTGGTTGCTTCCTTTCTTTGTTACGTTCTCACTTTACCAAACCGTTCTTCGAAGGTTAGTTACTTTGGTTGGTTGGTCTTTTCGTTAGGTTTATTTGGTTGGTTGGTTTTAAAACATTTACAAGAAGGTATAACTTTGTATTATTATTTTGTGCATTTGTTTATTTTTGTAAACATGACTTCACTACTTAGTTGTTAAATCACGTTATTCAATTTTGAATTTAATTTGGTCCTAAATTGTTTATATATCTAGATTAACGGAGGAGCAAGCAATTTGTTTTCTGACGCCATACCAGCCAGCAAACAAACTCCACATCAGGGTATGCAGAATATGGGTCACGAAAAGCATTGGAGATAATCCTCAACCTATAAGTCTTGATTGCGTCTTCGTTGATAAGGATGTAAGATTTTTACACCTTCTTACTTATCGTTCAATGCTAGCATTTTTACGTATCCAAATGTGCATGCCATGTTCTCAGTACAACAAACTTTGTAATCAAACATAGACTAAATTCCACAAAGAAACTGATTTATACACTTTGCTACCCAATTATGCATCGCTTACATAATTACCATTTGTCTAATTAATTGTTTCACTAGATATGATCTTGGGCTTAACATTAAATTTATACTGGGTTAACAAGTTCATGCAAATAAACAACAAATGAAAAACTTATTTTCTCCATATGATGGCATGTCTTTCAATAAATTTTGTTCAAAACAAAAAAAAAAAAAAAAAAAAAAATTTCACAGTGCACCATGCACACTTTTCCTATCTTTGGATTTCACTACAAATATTATATTTTGTTCTGTTTGAGGAAGCTTTTATGCCTCTAGAAACAAAACTAAGTATGAACTATCAAGTCTTCTTTTCCTTAATTTTTCTTCATTGTTTTTAAACCTATACAAATCAAACTAAATGTCATTTTGCAAGGTTGCTTCAACTACTAACGATTTGATTCTTTGAATAATCTCCACTGTTATCTTGCATATGATCTTAAATGCTATCTAAGTAGCCACAAGTAGACTGTACATGTTTACGTGATTCTTAAACTATATGCATTAAATGTTATCCCACTCATTTAGTATTATGTCTAATCTTAAAATTCCACTTCTAAAAGAGAGATGCGGTTCGCGGAACCATCAACGGTCGAGACATCCAATTTTTTTTGGACCATCTAAGTGTCGGCAATGCATATGAAATCAACAAATTTCGTGTCATTCACAACAAGAGATCGAGCAAGGTTGTCCCTCATGCAGCTATCATTGAATTGAATAGGAAAACCACAATCGTTCCTATTCACAAAACAAGTCAAGAACTCCCAATGCACTGGTTCAATTTAATTGAGCTTAATCAACTTCATCAGAGAATCGACAACGATGTTGAGCTTACAGGTAACAAATTTAGTTTCAAGTGCCGCTCAAACATCTAAGTTGATCATTTATATGTTTTTGTTGCCTTCAGTGTCCACTCATTCCTCCCATTAAATATTATATGTAGATGTGTTTGGTTGCCTAACGGCTGTGCAGCCAACTGAAGAAATCACTATCCAGAACACAAGAGTTGCAAAGAAGAGAAATCTAAACTTGCAAAACATTAGGTAATTTCTATTTACGTTAAACTCTAAATATTATTTATATGCCACCCTATTTATGACATATACCAAACCATCATCTTTTGTATTACTTACAGAGACGAAACAGTGAGAATAACCTTATGGGGAGAGACTGCAACAGGTTTTGAGACCAGTGGAATACAAGCACTTTTGCCACCCGTATTTTGTGCTTTCACAAGCCTGAAAGTAAAACAATACCAAGGTTATACCCTGCCATGCTTTATCTAACTACTTAAAGTTTCAGTTTGTTAATTGTTATCTCCTATTTATAGGAAAACCTGTTCTCGGAAGCACAGGATCAACCGTTTGTGTTTTCAATCCAGAGATTCCACAACTCTCTGAATACAAACACAAGTAAATCGACAACCCTTCTTTAATAACTTTTTCGTTTATATTTCTTCGATTAATCTTTCTCACCCTAAACATGCACAAAATAGGTTTAAGCATAGCATATCACCTCTTCAAATCCTGCCCACCTCAGCTGAGATGTATACGGGCCGTGCAGTCAGTGCTACTACTAAGTCAAAAACAATTGACGAATTGCTTTTACTTGATCCTGCCTTGCACAAGGTTAGTTTGTCATCACCAAACTATTCACCGAAACCACCTCTTTTTACTAATAGATTTTCGTGCTGCATCTAACTTGACCATCTCTTGCTTTGCTTCTCTATCTGTTTATACTCCATGTTTGCAAAGTTAATTTCAAAACCTCATGTTTCCATAACAGAATGCAAGTTTCGTATGCCAAGCAACTATTGTTGAATTCGATTTGACTAAGGGCTGGTGGTACAAATCATGCCTGTCTTGCCATAAAGTTGTCAAGAAAAACTCTGAATCGTTTGAGTGCAATGAACATGGGTTCATAAACAGATTACCCGAACCATGGTAATATACTTTTACACCTATTTTACATATGATGCTTATAATACATTGCTGAATCCTTTTTTATTATCTTGCGATTATGACAAATAAGTCGTCTCCCCAAGGATTACATAATACATAAATGATCCTTCATCCATACAAAGGATGCCCTTTTGGTGTGCATCCTAGGCCTTGCTATAAAAAATTCATTCAACAATCATTTCGAAAATTCTTCTTTGGTTATCACTTTCTGCTTAACAGCTGTGATTCTAAATAGGACCATTGTCAAATATCCTTTTAAATTTGTTCCAATTAAGAATTGTAGCCTACAACAATCTATTTTCTATGTCATTGGGTTGCACTCATCCTTATTTTATGTGTTTTAGTCGTGCTTATTCATATTTACACATGTTCATTAGTTTGGAATTAAACCTCCAGTGCACAACTTTTGAACATCATATTAATTGTTAAACTATGCCTTACAAACTTTGGGAACCATCATTTCCATTTGTGCTTCTACATTATAGAGCCAGCAGCTAAAATCAGCTTATAATGTTGTTCCATGATTCATTAACTCAAAACTTTCAAACATACACTTCTCATTCTGCACAATATGTTGATGTGAGGTAAATTAATTCTAAATAATTTGTCTTTCTATCCATTTTATACATGCATACCCTGCATTACAGTGGTTCTATTGCATTTGGTACATTACCCACAAGATTGCTATTAGCAGTATTGTTTTCCTAACAACCAAATATCCTCATCTTACCTAGGTTCAAAATAGATCTTATTGTGGAAGATAGCACAAATCAGCACAACTTCCTCATGATAGGAAGACATGCCGAAAAAATACTTCGTGTTTCTTGCCACACTCTGGTGATTGAGGATGGACATGAGGATCCTTTCATACTTCCACCAGCTCTAAAAAATTTGGTCGGCACAACAAAACAATTTCAGCTCTCTTTTGGAAATCAAAACACTGACTTTGGAAAGACAGACTTCATAGTTCATGGACTACTCCAAGATCAACCGCTTTCGAGCCCAACAATTGCCTTGGTCACACCAAAAACACCTACTCCCTCCGTAGGAATACATATTATGACTCAAGCGACCCCCAGCCTAGTGATGCCTTCTCACCGACCAAATCAACAACCCCAGTTAGTTGCACCCACAAAGACTTCAAAAAGAGCATTGTTTCCTAATGAACCGGACAAATCTAACAGGTAAAGTTTTCTCTTGCTTTAAAATCTCATGTGTAAATCTTCCAAACCATGCTTCTCTTAGGTATACTACAATTTTAGACTTAGAGTGTTTACAATTTGATACCCCATTGACCATGGGATTCCATTTCACTCTTTTTTTTTTATTGGTTTGTTATGTTTTAACTTTGATTAGCCAAAACAATGTTCAACGATATTTCAGTCTTCTTTTGATGAAGTTCTCAATTCAAGAGCATATATATATATATATTTGAATTTTTACTATTTAAATTGTGTTGAGCTTGCGTCTGACTTAGTGCTGGTGTTTGTGAGTTTCTAAATTTCTTCCAATAGCTTACTTTTAGTTGCTTTTGATTATATATTTCTCTTCAGAACAATTCTTCCACTTGCATTCTTACCAGCTATACTATTGCAAACCAAGGCAACATATTTGAGCTCTGTTTTTTCTTACTATAGGTTTCATAATGAACATCTACTTCTTCTTTGCTTTTTCAACACTTGATTCGATTGCACATGATTTTTTGTTGTTTTTGTACCTGTATCACTAATTTTAACACTGGAAGGCCGTGCTGCATTCACTGTATCAATAATTCGAACACAGCAGAAATCAAACTGATTTCCATGTTTCTTTACTTCTTGCCGCAAGGGAGAAATGAAATTTACACGAAGCTGGGTTTCCAAAGTTGTCTTCTCTCACTGATCCCATTCTCCCTTCCCTAGATGTTCTCTAACCTTATAAATTTGTACCTTCATTGACAGCAAAAAACCTCGTGGCGACCAAACAGACACAACCAATTCTGCTAGAATTGCTAAAGAATTCCACAATCTGGTTGTCCCCAAAATTGAACCAGTAGACAAAGTGCCGATAGCCACACTCAGAACAAAATCTCAAACCAAAAAAACCAAAGATAGGTAAATTACAATTTGTTTTTCCAGCATACACCTACATAATAAACATCATGGTAGCATTTGTTAAACTATGATTTATATTCTTTGTTATAGTGCGGAAGATGTCCACTCTCAGAAAAAGTTAACACCACAATCTCCGTGATCGACTGCAGCAAGGCTTTCTACATCTTTTTGCCTTTCAACATTTTAGCTTAAGGACTTGGCTGCTTCAACAACAACGAAACACTCTTTTTGTTTTTTGGTAACTACTGAAACAGATAACCAACCTACAAGACATATTTTGCCATCTTAAATGTAATGGCAAAATATGTGTGGACAACATGTTACTCCTGTTTCTTAAGGAAACAAACGTCTTCCATAGTTTTTACTTTGCGCGTTTGTGCTTCAAAACTATGATGCTAGAATAAGAACAAAACAGTTTTTATATGTTTTGTCAACTGCTCAAACATGTGCCTAACTTAAATGACATCTATTTTGCCACCTTTACTACAGGGCCGACATTTGTGTAAACTACATGTTACTTCTGTTTATTAAGGAACCAAAACGTTTAGTTTCGTTCTGTTAATTGATCAATGTCTTTTCACATCAGTTAAGTTGAATGTATATAAAAACAAAACTACATATCTTATCAACCCCATTCACACATCTATCCCTCTCTTCATTCTTCATTGTGTTAAATTTATTCAGATAAAACATATCTTCATCATACAGCTCAACATCATGTATTCAAGTCCCGCGGCATCGCGCGGGCACATTTTCTTGTTTACAAACTAAATAATATAGTTGTAAATAATTAAATTATTAATTAAATGTTAATTAATATACTTATTTTTTATAGGTGATATATTATTTAGTTTGCAATTTGGTTTAAAAAATTTGATCTTCTTAACATTTCTCCATTTTAAAGTGTAAGGGGGTAATGTCAAACTTACACGATAGGATGAGACTAATTATGGGGCCACTGCACAAGCCTTAACGATGTTAAATACAAACTGTCGATATTTGGGGGTGGAACTAGATATTTGCCCACAAAAAAAAACAAAAAAAAAAAGGTTGATGTACCCTACAAATGAGCACCACACACCTGGCCTATATTTGCCATCTTTTTAACACGTTGCATACTCTATATATATATATATATATATATATATAATTTTTTTTTTTTAGTTAACCACTGTCTTCTCTTTTAAATTGATACATATTTCACTTTTAACATGTTGCAAATAATCTTCCCTGTTAATCTCATATTCTCCTCATTGTCAAGCGCTGGTGTAGTTATTGCCATCAATAGAGGTGGAGGTGAATATCTTGCAATGAATTCATGGCGGTGCATTGTGGGAGTCAGTCTTGGCACTTGCAAAGAGAGTGAGAAAACAGAAGAGGGAAGAGGATGAGGCAGTGACTTATGTTTTGTGGATTTTCTTTACATTTCATGGCTCTTGTTTCCTCAGGAGCAAGAGGGAATTACAAGATGACGTGGAAAACCATAAGCCACACACTGCTCAGGTCCCACTGGATAGAAGGAAAGTAATGAACCCCATAATTGGAAACAAATTAGGATCAGTTTCCACACAATAGATGTGACAAATTATGATGCCACTCCACAAGCCTTTACGACATTTTATACAAACCGTCAACATTTTGGAGTGTAACTAGATACCAAATACCCAAACAATTGATGTACCGCACAAATGAGCGCCCTGACACCTGTCCTGTTTTACTTATGTTGCCATCTTTTTGACACGTTGCAATCAATCTTCCCCTTTAATCCCTAACTTTTCAGGAAAAAAAACTGAAAAAAAAAAAGAAACAAAAGAAAAAGTTAACAGAAGGGTAATGCTAGAGAGACATGTATAAGGTGAATAGCTACTTTGTTTTTGGAGCAGAAGGCTCCATCTTTGGAGAGGAGACCAGCACACAAAGTCGCCCAAAATTTCTAGGGGTGAGGTGAGATTTCACTGGCTCTTTGGTATTTATAGGTTTCACATTGAAATTCTCCAAAATCCACCTATTCACAAATTCCTTCAAATTCAATTCGTTTTCCAATACACCTAAATTTTTAGAGACTTTGAAAAAATCACAATTGAATACATCTAGATTTATAGGGATTTTTAAAAAGTCTCTAGAAATCTCAATTGAATAAACCTATATTTCTAGAGACTTTTAAAAAGTGTTTATAATTCTCAATTGAATACACCTAAACTTTTATGAAGTCTTTTAAATTCCTAATTGAATACCCCTAGAATTATTAATTCCCTGAAACTCTCTCAGAATCTCAATTGAATACACCCCCCTAAATTTGTAGATAAAGTTTTGAAAACTAAAGGATATGGAAGTTGATGATTGGTTTGTTACTTACACATTGATAAACGTACTTATTCCAATTAGTGACACATCATTTAGTTTGCAAATATCTCCCTAGCATTACTTTTAAAAGAAATGCTAAGGAGAGTCTCTCAAAGTGGGACGCTTCATGGACTCTCTGCCATCTCATCTTTTTTTTGTACAATGTTTTATAATGTTGGCATTGGAATTGTGCCAAGAAGATGAGTGGCAGAGAGTCCATGGAGAGTCACACTTTTGAGAGAATATTCTTAACATTTATCAAAAGTTAGGGTAAATTACATTTTACACCCCCAGGTTTCGGTGCAATTACAACCTCATACAACATTAAAACATTTCAATCTCATAAATTTAGTATTATTTTGTTTACAATTTCATATAACTGTTAAAAAGTCTGTTAAATTAACTATTAAGTGATGACGTGGCAAATATAGGGTTCATTTTTATAAATTTATCTCAGATTTAACGAAAGACTATGCCAAAAAGGCTAAACAAAACACTCAAGAATTTAAGGGTCAAATCAAGTCCATCAAATCTAGAGTACAAGATAATTGGATTGAATGCGTAACTTTGATGCAAGTACACGTGTGAGTACCTAACTTGATTTTGTGGTGGCAAGTCGAGATGGTTGAGCGCAGACTCGACTCGATTGGTAGTCTAAGGTAATCTAATAGGTGGGAACTTAGACTTTTTCCCATTCCAATATTCACAACTTGTTACAACATAACCTCAAGGATATTCAATCACCAATGGTAATAATTCGCTTGATAGGGTGTTAATGGGTGATTGAATGACTGATGGTCTCAGCTAAAACTTTCAGATTTGAGTGGTTTTCTATCTGCTTTAGAAATGATACGAAGTGTTGTAGGGTAAACACGAACTCAAAGTTAACTAAAATGCCTTCCAGTACCAGGAGGTGAATATGGGATTACGGTCGAAATCAATGTTAATCGAGACGTTAGTCTAGCAAAGTCTAGAATGAAGGATTATACCAAGTGGTCGAAAGTATAGTCCTCATGGACTGATAGGTAATATGTTGAGTGAGTGAGTTGATGAACAAATACTGAAACATCATCATAGTCTCCACGTGTACAAGGTGGTTTGTACAGGAAATCTATAGTGACATTCACCCATTTCTATTCGCATCCCCAGTGGGTCCTCGAAAACCTAAAAAAGACAAGGATGGAAATTTCTTCCTAGCTTTAAATAGGAATAGATAGAAATTGAGATAAGCTCAATGGCTTCCATCCATCTGTTTCCATTTACCAGTAGATCAAGTATTTCCTCACATATTCAATGATATCCCATTCATACAATACCAGTAATAAAATGGACGAAAAACAATGATACAATTTAGTACTGCCAGCATGCATGACATATCATGGCATACGATGAAATGTGAGCCTCATCAAGAATTTTCCTTTTTCACAGCCTCATTACCCTTAGGCAAAAGTAATTTGTTTCTTATCAACAAAGTTCCAACTCCTCAGATTTTCAAATCTTGTCTCATGTCATCTGACACTTACTCCTTCAAACTTGCACATTACTGATCAAATTCTTGGACATTTCACACGAAATCTACCGATACAGATCTAACTTAGAAGTGAGCCGACAATACTCACTGTGGATCGTGTGCCAAAGTAAAGCCAATTCCTCAAAGAGAAAGCAATAGTGGGATATGGATAGCTTGGAGGGAGGTAAGCTGTCCATGTGATTTCTGACTAAGAGCATTAACTACGACATTTGCTTGACCAAGGTGATACTCAAAACGCAATCAAAATCATCGAATAGTTCCATCTAGGGATGGGCAAACGGGTATAAGAACCGCAGGTCGGGGCGGGTAATCAAGGTTCGAGGAGGGTACGAGCTAGTTCCTAATTTTTAAAAAGAGAAACAAGGCTGGGTAGGGCGAGGCTTTGAAATTTTAGAGGCTGGCTAGGTCCAAATGTATAGAAAAACGGGTTCCCAAATCGGCCCCTTTGTAATTCTAATGAACAAACGAGATTGATGAGTACAATATCATCTAATCTTAACCGTCAGTTTTTACCCTAGTCTCAATCAAACCCAACTCTCTCTTGCATCTCCTCCCTTCCACCTACACTCTCCGTCTTTGTCAATCATCTTCTCCACCAAAACATCATCGCTACTACGAGTTTAGCGACCACCATGACGACCTATCTTCTTAATTGTCCTTCTCCCAGTCTTCTTTCCTCTATAGTCTTTCATGTTCGTTTAGTGCCGGTTTGATGTTAGGCTCTCCAGGTTGGATGTGGGCAAGGTCCGATTCGGGAACGCCCAGTGGTACAAGTTCTAGGTCGGATTCAGGAAGATCCACGTCGGCGTCTTGTACTCTGACGACGTCGCTTCCTGAAAGAAGTTTAGCAAACCCATGACCCATCTAGGTTTTCATTAATCTGCAGGTATAGTTTGAGGAGATTTATAACTTTGTATTAATTACACATTGATAGGTTTTCATTAATCTGCAGGTATCGTTGCCTTTTGCTGTAATTTCTCTTCTCTTTACTCTGTTTCAATGTTTTGCTTAAAAAATGTCTCTTATATTATTGACTAGGAATTTCCATTCCTTACTCTCAGTGGATAAAGAGGCAGTTATTAAACTTAGATGGAAGGAGTACATGCAGCAACCAGTTCTTCCTACTAGCCTAGCCTATGAGTTTTCATTAATCTGCAGATATGGTGGGAAATCTGAGATGGGGTTTTTTTCCTTTCTTTTTTCTGAATTTGTTGTGGAGTTTAGAGCAGAGATCTTTGAATTTGTTGTGGAGTTTAGGGCATCTAGGTGGTGTTTAACAATATCGTCGTTGATTGGAGTTAAGAGACAGATACCTTGATTTGGGATTGGGAGAGATGACCAAGAGAGACGGGGACCCGTAGACCTGGCTGGACCAGCCCCATTACTATTTACAGCGGTACGGTCCAGTTCTTGTAAATTTGGGCCCGGCCTAGCCCATGCCCACCCTTAGTTTCATCCACCTCTTCTATCTCAAGTTTAACACCTTCTGGGTAAAAACACACTACCACTTCTTTGGTCATAAATGATGCAACGCTTCTTGCTATAGAGAAACCGTCACCAGATTTTACAACAAGAGAAATTGTTACCAACTCTAGATCATGAATAAGATAATTATTTCCATGAGGTTTAAGATGTCAGGGAGCATAAGCGATGACCTTCCCATGCTACATTAGAAAACAACCCCAAACGTGACAAGGATGAAAAACAAGAGACTTAAAACTCACCACTAACATCAAGAAAAGCAGGGACGGGAGCATGAGTTTAAAAAGTTTGGTTCCCAACTTTCATCCCACAAAATTTCTACAAAGAAAGGGTGTCATTTGGTTTTTAAGTAAGACAGTAACCATTGGCATAAGGTCATAGATAGGATGGTTCACTTCATGCAGTTTTAATTGTCAAGAGGCACACATGTTACTCAATCATGCTGCGTCAGTGTGTAGCCAAACATTCAATAAAACATCAAATAGAATTCAAAATTTATCGATGTCATTGAAAAGTGTAAGAACAATGATCAAGTGAGACAATACTTACGTTGTTAGAAACTTCATTCACCTTCAACAACTCAAACAAAATTGACTAGTTCCTTAGCCATAAAGGAATAAAGCTCTGCTCAAAAAATCGTTAAGAACTACCGATAGAAAGTGACAAGACCAAGGATATTTCGCATTTCACAACACCTTATGAGGATTTTCAATTTCCAACGGTCTCAACTATTTTGGAAATTGATGAGAATAACGTCTGCTATAATAGAGTCTCCTAAGAAAAGCATCGAATCTAAACAAAATTAACGTTCAAAGAATTCATGTAAAGCTGACTGTTGATGTTTAGTGAACTTAACCTTCGTTGTTGGAGTAAACAAGAAGGTTATCGATAGAACAATTGTTGAGAATTGTTTTGAGGTCCACACGAATTTCCTTAGTGAGAACGAGTCCAAGAACATTGATTCGATCCCACCAATTAACACCTGTTAAACTATGCTTACAACTAATGCTTCCTCACTTTCTTAAGCATGAACTTTGGGTGTTTTGAGCAATCTCCACAAAGATATGACTCTGCCCACCATTCCTAGGGAACGCATGTCACAAAGTAACATCATCGTTTCATAACACACCAGCTGGTCTAGCCTAAACCTTAACCCATTAAGATTTTTCTGTTTCCTAACACTCATATGTAGATCCGACTCTGTTCGCCATTCCTAAGGAACGTAAGTTGTAGAGTAACATCCTCGTTTCGGATTTTCAGCTGGTCTTAACCAGACTTCTTCTCATTAAGATTTTCTATTTCACGTCACTTCATTGTAAATCCGACTCTGCCCGGCATTCCTAGGGAACGCATGTCGCAGAGTATCGGTCCATTGTTGAAAGTCATCCATCAATCATTACATCACCGATGAGGCACATTCCCGACACAAATTTGTACTTCACATAGAATGTGACAAGTCAGATAGAAAAAGGTTTACACAACTACACTGAAATGCACCAAATCCAGAAGCCATGACATCTAAATGATATCAAGGTCGACACACTACTAGAGTAAAAAAGAAGATCCTAAGTATGCTCTAAACGAACCATACTCTGATACCAATTTGACACACCATGATCCCGATGTCCGAATGACAACGGGATGGCCATATGCTGGCCGACCCCCGAGGATGACATAATCCATTTAATGAATGCATATGCCGAGAACATGTGAAACATGTATATAAATTTGGCCCATAACCACGCAATATAATATTCAAGTACAAACCTTAATAAAATATAATATTCAACTGCCAACAATTTAAAAATGATAACGCATGACATGTTCAAAGCATACTACTAATTAAGATTACAAAGAAAGGGGTCTTACACCGAGAGGACTCGAAGATACTGATGCGGGAGTGCCTTAACGCCTGGATTATACGCCTCCCTGAAGGGGCGCAAAACAAAACATGAGTGGACCAAGTGTATATATAAGTTGTACTAAAATAGTTATTCTTCAACGTACTAACCCCTAGTTTAGAAAACTCATATAGCATAATAAGTAATAGGTTTTCCGAAAACCCTAGCATGCTATAAAACCTTTCATAAAACATATAGCATATATAATGTGCTTAGTAGTCGTATCACAATCGCCCGAAGGCCCTATCTCGCTTGACCGAAGCCGTATATAAATATCTTCCAACCGAAGTCACTACATCACAGGATTGAAGCCATATAGAAATACCTTCCAACCAAAGCCATATATAAATATCATTCGCCCGTAGGCACATAGTACAAATAACCACTAAGCACATAAAATCATGAACATAATCTTTCCAAAATATTTCTCATCGGAGCTTAAAAGCTCAAATATTGACACACCCCGATCAAGGTCAGGGAGTGCTAGCCGTCACGTGGAGGACGCAGAGGTAACGTAACCATGTGCACAGTGCGGAAGCTAATAAAACAGTACTAGAAGAAGTACGAATAAATAAAAACTAGCATACATAAGGTAAAAGTAATAAGTGCTAGTGTAAGTGAGACACAATTTCAGAGCAGAAAGCCTAAAGCAGTCCAAACTAAAATGACGCTACAACAGTACACCCGAAGGTGGACCTACGCTGGTGATCGTCTGTCAGAAATGCCGGGAAAACCCTCTGGGAAACCACTAAACCAACTGAACAGCTAGAACCTGGAGGGGCGCAAAACAAAAGCGTGAGTGGGCAAAAACAAAGCTTTTCGAAAACCATTTCAAAAACAAGATTCTAACCCCTCGCCGTAAAGCCTGTATACTTCCCAGAAAATAAACATATGTATATAAATATAGGTATGCCAATCGTGCATAAGAATATGCCATGCCAAATCTCACAAGGAATGCAAGTACCCAGGTATAAATCACATTAATAATAGATTAATCTGGCAGCCGGAGTCACCTAACGTGACCTGTACGGCTGCATCTAGAGCTCAAATCTCAATCACAATAACTAAACCTGCCCACGAGTCGGAACCACCTAAAGTGGTCTGTACGAAAGGCCTGGGTGTAATACATATAAACGCTCTAGTGCTACGATCACGTGAAGGCTGTGCGAATAATCGCGGGTCACCTACGAGTCGGAACCACCTAAAGTGGTCTGTACGACAAGACTGTGCACCTAACTTGGATCCAAGCTGAGCGTGTGGTGCGGGATGTGAACAACACGTGAAGGACTGTGCCCTGCTCTGGGCGGGAGCACTAACACCGGGGGTGCAGGTTATGAGCTCTCTAAGCATCATGAATCGCTACTGAATGTAAACATGAATAACACTTACCTGGCACTTACCTGTGCATCCACAGCACAAACATATGCATATGTATATAATTATATACGCCCAATAATGCAACTAATAATGCATAAATGACGATAATATAATGCATGGCATATAACTAATAAACATTTAATTCAATTTCTGGGAAAATATAAGTATATAGGTATATACGGAAAACCAAAAGCCCACTCATTGGTATGTGGAAGGGTCGTAGCCCCCCTGCCTCGAGTGACCACGCTCGTCCTCGGGATACGTCTCACCTATATGCGAAATAACTATAAAAACGTTAATTTTAAAGCACATAACCAACTTTTTGAAATAACTTCTCATACATTGCTCAAATGGGGTGTATGAATACACCAACGTGATCTACTCAACCTCACGAACATCCCCAAATTTTTAGAAAAATTTTCCACCGCCGCACGCGCCCCCACGCACCGGCCAAGGCACGACCACACGCGCCGGCCACGCGCAGGCACGTGCCTTGCACGCTGACGGCGTCAACTGACGCCGTAGGGAATATTTCGTCAGTTTTGACAGATTCTGTCAACGGCGTCAGGAATATTCCATCAAACTTGACGGAATATTCTGTCTTCTTCCCCGGCGAGACTCCAGCGACGTCGCCGGCGCCGGAAAATCGCGAAAACTTTAAACTTCGATATCTCCGTCGTTTTTCAACCAAATTCCACGATTTTGGTACCAAAATGAAGCCTAGAACTAGAGGAACACAACCATAGAACTTTCGAGGGTTAAAAACCACGAAATCTCACCTGAAAAATCGAACCAACTCCGGCCAACTTCGAAACCAACGATCCCGACGTCCAATTCCTTCAAATGAACTACTCCGAGCCTCCTTGGGACCTCACCAAGCTATCTATAAGCTTCATTTTCCCTAAAACGTGAGAAATCACGTGTGCATGAATAGTACCCAAATCGGACATCGTTGAATCGACGTGAAAACGATGGAGTTCTTACCTGGAAATGGTATGGTTGGACTCGTACGAGCCTCACGAGCTCGAATATGTACTCAGTTCCTTCGATCTGTGGAGGTTTAGTGTGCTTGTGTGTGTGTCCGTACGTTTTCGAAGAAAAAGGGAAGGAATATGGCTCGGGACAGGTGCAAAGAAACAGAGAGAAATGTTGTGGTGTGTGGGAAGATGTGTGTGGCACCAAACATGCCAACAAAACCCCAAAACAAACAATAAACGTAACAAAATTGAACTAGGGGCAAAACTGTCTTTTCACACGTACGTTTTCGATATTTTCGGGACGGGCTGTCACAAATATCATATCATAAATATCTCAGTAAAGCATGATATTTCATAAAGCATAGTCATAAAATTATGCTTTTCATGTATGTATTTCTAGTAGTAAAATAATGCATTTTGGAAGGGGTTCACTCCCCTTATTCCGTTATCGAAGAGTCGTGCAAACTATAGAAGACAGAAATGTCACTGACAAACGCACCTAAGCACATAAAAGGACCAATTAATAAAAATCTGCTTAAATGATTGAATTTGGAAAAATGGAGCACAAATTTGGAATCAGGATGTCGAAATTAGTCTAGGAAGGGTCCGGGCCGAAACTCGAAATAGTCAACCCAAAAGTCAACGTTGACGGATCAACGGTCAAAAAATCATCGGAGCAGGTCAAGGTCAATGGGTAGGGTCAATCAGGTTGGGATAAAGGTAAACGGGTCGGGACAACCCAGTCACCGAAAACTGGGTTTTTGGCTGGAAGTTTGGGCAAATTTCAAAGCTTTGTATCTCACTCATTTCTTAACCAAATTTGACCCATAATATATCAAAATGAAGCTAGGATAGTGTAGAATAAGATTGTACTGTTTGGAATCCCAATGGTTACCGGAGATGGTCAGAAAATGGCTTGAAAAGTGACTGGTCCGTAGGAAAGCTGAAAAACTCGCCAAATCTGGGTAAACTTTAAACGTTCATAACTTTTTCAATACTCAACAAAATCAAGTGCTTCAAAAACAAAAATCATACTTCGTGATGAGACAAAGAGAATGGAACCTTGCACGATGGCTATCTCATCGTCGTTTGGCTAAGTGGTGGTGCTCGTCGAAAAACTGGGGAAGCTTTCACCATGAGATTCCTACGTCCAAATGTCACCAAAACTTCTCAAAACTACTACCAAACCTACACTAAGACATGATCTATAACTTTTAGATGAGGGTCGAGGCTTACCATCGTCGGAGAACGTGAAAACTCATTCGAAAACTCGGTGAACAATGAATGCATTGTGCAGCGAGTTTGGAAGGGTTTAGAGGGTTCTCATTCTATTCTGAGTTCACCAGGGTGATGGTGGGGATGTTGTTGTGTTGTTTGTTTGTGTGAAAAACCCTCGGAGAAGGTGGTTCTAGAGAGGGCAGAGAGTGTAGAGAGTTTGAGAAAAAGAAAATGATTGAGAGAGAGTAAGGTTGACAGAAAGAAAAGGGAAGGGGAACTCACAGGTAAGGGGGAAAGAAAAAGGGAACAAAAATCCCAAGTGGGTTTCATTGGCTCACAAATTAAAACCACTAAAGATGAAACGCGAAATATCAGAAAAACGTTCGTAGTTTCGTAATGTAAAATCTTCATTATAAGTCATTATCATTCATAGACGGCTCCTCTAGGAACAATCAAATCTGCATGGCTCCCGAAGACAAGGAATTAACAGCCTTCCCCACTCCAAATAGTATCTATTGTTACAAGGTAATGCCTTTTAGATTAAAAAACATTGGAGCTACATATCAACATTCAATGTAGAAGATTTCCAACAATATGTTGCATAAAAATGTAGAATGTTATGTAGACAATATAGTTGTTAAGACCAAGAAGAGATCTCATCACTTAAAGGATTTATGAATGGTGTTCGACAAACTATGGCACTACAACCTCAAGATGAACCAGTTAAAGTGTGCATTTGGCATTACTTCTGGGAAGTTCCTCGATGGAAAAGTTAAGCACTGTGGCATTGAAGTGGAAAAGTTAAGCACCGTGGCATTGAAGTGGAAAAGTCAAGCACCGTGACCAATTAAAGATTAAGGCCATTCAAAGCATGCCTGAGCCAAGGAATCTACACGAGCTGAAAAGTCTACAAGGACGACTAGCATTCATTAGGTGTTTCATCTCCAACCTTGCTAGACGCTGTTAACCCTTCAGTTGACACATAAAGAAAGACCCTCCATTTATATGGGATGACGCCTGCCACAAGGCCTTTAAAAACATAAAAAAGGTACCTGGCAAACCCACCTATCTTAGGAGCTCCCATACTGAGAAAGCCACTCATCTTATACATTGTTGCACAAAAAGGTTCCATTGGAGCACTTTTAGCATAAGAAAATGAAGACCAAAAGGAAGGAACACTCGACTACCTAAGTTGAACTCTCACTGGTGTTGAGCTCAACTACTCACCGATTGAGAAGACGTGCATTGCCTTAGTCTTTGCTGTCCAAAAGCTTAGACACTACATGCATGCTTACACTATCCATTTGGTTGCTAAAGTTGACCGGTCAAATATATCATGCCAAACCAATTTTGACAAGGCGACTGGCTAAATGGGCGTTGATTCTCAATTAGTATGAGATCATCTACGTCTCAGCCAAAGCCGTCAAAGGACAAGCCCTAGCAGACTTCCTTGTCGATCATTCAATCTCAGCCGATTGGAAAATCTTAGACGACTTGCCTGACGATGAGGTGTTCTACATTGACATCTTCCCAATATGGACAATGTTCTTCGACTGATCTGCACGAGCAAACGGAGCTAGGGCAAGAGTGGTATTCATGTCACCATAAGGGCAAATATTACCCTATTTCTTCTGACTAAACAAGCTGTGCTCCAACAATGTTGCTAAGTACCAAGCGTTAATTATCGGACTCCAAATGGTGATCGACGTGGAAATCACAACAATATAAGTGTATGGCGACTCCAAACTCATAATCAATCAACTCTTGACTGAATATGAAGTAAGGAAAGATAATCTCATCTTATACTTTTGGTTAGCAACTCAACTGCTACAAAAGTTCGAGGCCTTGATGCTAGAACATGTGCCAAGAAAAGAAAATCAAATGACGGACACTTTCGCTAAATTAGCCTTAAGTATATTGCCAGGCGAAAACAAAGTTGCAGACATGCCTGTTTGCCAAAGATGGGTGATCCCGCTCATCACTGAAACACTACTAGATGATACAAACGTCACCTCAGTACTTACAGTCGACACTGAAGACTAGAGACAGCTGTTGATCGACTACTTGGAGCATGGAAAGCTTCCAGACGATCCTAGACATTGTTCTAAAATACGTCGACGAGCACCTTGCTTCCTCTACTACAAAGAAACTGTAAACACGAAAAATTCCTGAAACAAGAAACAAGAATACGTGTACAAAATAATATTTGTATTAATGATTTTGGGGTTACAACCTCTTTGTAATTTAATCCTCTGATTCTATCTTCGTAGGGTGTAGGTTTGTGGATGAGTTGTTGATCCAAAGGGCCGTCGGGGCTTGATCTAAGGATGAACGGATGATGAATGATGAACACTTTCTTCAAGGGGCCGTCGGGGCTTGATCTTGAAGGAGGATTTGACGAACAACGAAGAGTGCTTTCTTGATCCTTCGGGATTTTCTTGAGAGCTTTAGAGCTTCAAGGCTTCAAAGTTTTGGTGTGTATGTAAATTTCTCTCTCCTTTTTTCTCTTAATGGAGAAGCCTATTTATAGGCTTTGAGAGTGAATCACCACCATCCATTTTTTTTTGGTGAAGTGAGTGGATGTTGTAGGTGAAGTAAATGGAGTTGGTAGGTGAAATGAGTGTGTGAGGTTGGTGAAGTAAATGGAAGTTGTAGGTGAAATGAGTGTGTGATGTAGGTGAAATAAGTGTGTGAGGTTGGTGAAGTAAGTGGAAGTTGTAGGTGAAATGAGTGTGTGATGTATGTGAAATAAATAAATGTTGTAATTTTAATACATTGGTTAACATTTATTTCACTGAAATTTCGATGTCTACAAATGCCCCCACTTCAAGGCGCGTCGTATACATGTGCTTGTCACGTGTAGAAGATGCGTTTTGAAGTCCTTTAATGTAGATGTCAACCCAAGGGCCGTCGAGGCTTGATCTTGAATTGGGCTAGAAATTTCTTCAAGGGCTGTCGGGGCTTGAACTTGAATTCGACTGGAAGATTTTCTGGTTTCCTCCAATCGTTGATTTTCCACAGGCTTAATCTTGAACTGGGCTAGAGGATTCTTTTGGTCTCCTCCAAAGGTCTGAACTTACTCCTTTTATCTGGAGTTGAGTTTGATTCAAGGGTGGTGAACACTTGATTTTGAATCGGACTTGTGATTTCTTCAAGGGCCATCGAGGCTTGATCTTGAGTGAAAATAGGACCATGAGCGGTTTCAGGATTCAGACACATGGCAGGCAAGCACGAGGTGGAGGTGATGACCTGTTTCTTTGTTCAATCTTTCCAATTCATATTGAAGAGGGTTAGAGGATGACTCAGCATATGCAGTTGTTGCGTTTGCTGACGATCCACAAGATTGATGTTTCATTGTCACTCGTCTTAGCTGTTCTCCAGGCAAATATGGTCCCTTCTCTGGAAGTGTATCAACCGTTGAAGATGACTACTCGAGAGCAACGCTAGGTAAGCAACCACGGAATAGATTCCAGGCAGTCGATTCCAGATTGGAAGACTGACTTCAAGTGCCGACAGATTGCTCTCTTTCTCTTTGCCCTGCGAGTAAGAACAAGGACAAAGGAAAGGACATGGAGAAAGCATGATATGAGATACTTTTTCTTTTTGAAGAAGTGTTGACGATTTAACGGTGTCGCGCGGCGAGACTTTGCTCTTTGGCAACGGCGCTAGTGGAGGGTTGTTGAGGCTTCTCGAGCTCTTTGATTAGAACAATGATGTCGAGCTTGGATTTGACTTAAACTCTTCTGTCTGGATGGTGCTGCAGGGGAAGGCGTCGTGCTCCAGCAGTTTGTTCCAGCTCCTTGTATCGCATTCTTCTCTGCTTGTTTCTTTTACATAGCCGAGGTGGCGCGCAACCTTTTTCCTTTAAATGGTCTTTCAAGGCATCACTTCTCAGCAATTCATCTATGCTTGGCAGCTTCAGTGTAAAGAGTCGACACTCCGTCACCTGTCCTGAAGTATGCGCTGAGGGAATTCAAGACTCACCAACAGTTGAAGACGAGCACTCGAGAGCAACGCTAGGTAAGCAACTAGGCAAAGGTTCTGGGCAATCAGTTCCAGATCGGAAGTTTGATTTTGGGTTCCGACTGATTGCTTTCTTTCTCCTTGTCTTGGAGGCAAGAACAAGGGCAAAGGAAAAGACAGGGAAAAAACATGATATGAGATACCTTTGCTTTCGCCCTTGATGATATGAGATACTTTTGCTTTTGAAGAAGCAGCGAATGAATCAGCACATATATTTGTTGTGCTTGTCTCCACATGCTTCGATCTACCGTTTCCTCCTGCCTCATCTGTACTCCAGGCATCTGGTATCTTCTTTGGGGGTACATCAATAGTTGAAGATGAGTACTTGAGAGCATGGCTAGATAAGCAATCAAGGAAGGGATTCCAGGCAGTCGGCTCCAAACGGGAAGCTTGATTCCAAGTGCCGACTGATCTCTCTATCTCTTTGTCTTTCAGGAAAGTACAAGAACAAAGGAAAGGACGAGGGAAAGGCATGCTATGAGATACTCTTGCTTTCGACCCTAATGATATGGGATACGTTTGCTCTCGAAGACTTGGTTGAATAGGTGTTCTCAAAGGAAGAAGAAAACTAAGCATGTGGAGAGGTTTGGTTGCAGCTACATTCTCGGCCGAGAAAAAGAGTCATGCGTTTTTGGATGTATGCCTTGCCATGAATGTTGACATATATAGGAATTTTAATGGCAAGTAGTAGTGCGGGTGCGGCTTTGTCACCCACGCTTGTCGGCAAAAGTGTGGTAGTTGGGATAATGACCTCCACGCGTTTTCAACTTTGTCAGAGATCTTTGACAAAGTTGCACGCGTTATCTGAAAAGCCGAGATTGCGTCTGAAGAGCGTTGACGAACTTTACGCAGGAAAATCAGGCTTTTAAGATTTGAAGAGTGGTGTCTCTTCAATTTTTTTGAATCGGTGGTTGTGTCGACTCTCCTTTTATAGAGGTATCGATCACATCCAACATGCACACTTTGAAGATTGCCCATTCGTGAAAATCGTCTCCGGTGTATTTTGTTGTTTTTTTTTTTTTTTTTTTGAGATTTTACTCCATCCAACCCTTCTCTTTTAACATCTTTGAAAATGGCTAACCATTTAAAATTTGCTTAGATTTGAGTCTTAGCAGTGATACGGGTACGCCGCGTCAGGGTAATATATGGTGCCCGTCTTTCTTATCTTCTAATGGCCCTCTTACAGGTGAAGACTCCGTGATGAAGGATGCAACAACAGCTACGATAGTAGCTAAGAACCTCCTCACTCCTAGAGATAATAGGCTGCTTTCAAGACGGTCCGATGAGTTGGCCGTTCAGGAGTCTCTAGCTCTCAGTGTTCAGTGTGCGGGCTCTGTGTCCAACATGGGCCAACGCCTACTTGCTTAAACCCGTCAAGTTGAATCATTGATGGCGGAGGTGGAAAATCTTAGACAAGAGATCAAACAGCTTAAGCGCGAGAATAGTGATTTGTACATGCTTGCAAATAATTATTCGACGAGCATGAAGAGGAAGCTTGATCAGCTGCAAGAATCTGAAGGTCGAATTCAAAGTGACCGTCAAAGGTTTGTGGCTTTTTTTCAGAGGCACCTTTTGCCTTCGTCATCTAGCGTTCAACCAAGTATTAAGGCCTCGAATAATCTATCTTCGCCGCTTCCCGCTCCTGGAGTTTTGCCAAGTAGTGGGCCTTCTCGTGAGCAACCTTTGTGAAAGTTCCATTTTTTTTTTCTTTTTTTTCTTGGTATGCATTTGTAATTTCTCGAAGATCAATGGACATGCTTTATTTCATTATGCGTATTGTTAAGTACAAGCAAAACATATTAAGATGTGCTGCTTCCTTCCTTTTTTTTTTTTTTTTTTTTTGTTTTTTTTTTTTTGTTTTTTTTTTTTAAATGATACTTTTGCAAGCTGTTGCCATGCACCATCCTTCCCCTATTTTCTTCTTTTCAATGATTCTGTCACCACCATCTCTTTTCCTTTTTCTTCTTGATTTGCTAACAGTAGCTCGCACCCTTTTTTTTTGTGTGCATGTACATTGTTCTGATGACGAGTATGGTAGATTGGCATTGCTGGGTTCCTTGTTGCACCGCATGCAGACTTTTTTATTTATTTCTTTATTTGCAGTCATCTTATTACATTCTTCACTGCATGCGGATTTCTGTTTGCACAGTCATCTCATTACATTCTTCATTGCATGCGGATTGCTATTTGCACAGTCACTGCAACATTATTTGCACAGTCGTTGCACTTCATTCGCTTCTCTGGGTTCATGTGCACATATATATATATATGTATGTATTTATATTGGATCGAATCGTCACTGCACAACCATTGCACAGCCACTGCATTGCTTGCTTTCTCGCATCCCGACTACCCTGTCCTGCAATCCTGCGCTGCCGATAACTGGGTATTCTTCCTTGCGTGCTATTTCCTTGAAGAAGTTGAGTCCAGATGTTAGAGTTCACCAGCTTGCTGCAATAGACTTGTGACTAACCCAAGTTCGGTCTTCTCAGCAAGCTGCTTCGGGAGATTATCAAGCCACAGAAACTTCTTTAGCTTCCGTCCAAGTACGTCTAGATGCGTTGATACGAGAGCAAGAGTAGTTGGGCATCGAAGCATCACGACTTGAAAGTGTTCTCGGGGAGCGGGGAGCTACACTTTCTCAATGCCAGGAGGAGATTTCACGCCTAGAACAAGAGAAAGACATGGCTATGGAGTTGCCCATCTTGTCTCTTACCGAGGTAGAGACTTTGAAGACTTTGGAAGGCTTGCTTGAAGATCGCCTCGGCAATTTTAGGGACATAGTTTTCGAGTAGTGTCTTCTGCCTTCTATTTTGTAATCAGACTTTTTCCTTCAAAGAAATAAAGTGTTTGCATTCTTGAATTTTCTCTTTATTCTCCAAAGTGTTTGTGTTTTTGTTGATGATGTGACTGTACTTGAAGTTTTGAAGTTTCAAGTTGCCTACGTACCCTTGGATGAGGAGGGATCAAGTCATGACGTAGTTCAAATGAGTGATGGTTTTTTTTTTTTTTTTTTTTTCATGAATTTTAATGGTGATTTTGGTGATGATTTTTCCGTACACAGTTTATGCTCTTGCGGGCCAGGAGCGTGGTGCGTTTGCTTTAAGGGTAGTAGCGCTTCAAAAATCTGCCATTGATGGGGCCGATCTTCAAGCCGTCTTCTGCCATGATTAAGTAGGCGCCATTGGTGTAGACCTCTTGTATTACGTATGGTCCATCCTACTTTGATGTGAACTTGCTTTTTGTCTTGTGGGTTGTAATGATAGGCCTACGCAATGCCAGCACGAGATCTCCGACTTGGAAAGACCTTGGGCGGACTTTCTTGTTGAATGCCTTGGATAATCGTGCTTGGTAGCATTCCAAGTGTTGTTGAGCTTCGAGCCTTCTTTCATCCAGCACTTCCAACTCTTGAAGGCGCAACTTTGCATTTTCTTCATCAGTCAAGCCTTCTTGTATAACCATCCTTAGTGAGGGGATTTGACTTTCGAGCGGTAGCACAGCTTCCACGCCATATATAAGAGAATAAGGCGTAGCTTGGGTGGGAGTCCTGTATGTAGTCCTATATGCCCAAAGTGCTTCACTTATTCTTTCATGCCAGTCTCTTTTTGTTCGGTCGATTACCTTTTTTAGGAGATTGCACAACGTCTTGTTGAATGCTTCTGCGAGGCCGTTGGCCGGAGCATGATACATGGAAGACTTGTGCTGCTTGAACTTGTATTTGTCGCAAAGCTCGTCCACGAGTCGGTTGGAGAACTGCTTTCCGTTGTCAGTGATAATGTAGCGAGGCACACCATATCGGTGAATGATATGCTCCTTGATGAAACGAACAACAGTTTCCTTTTTGACTTCCCTTAAAGGTATGGCTTCAGCCCACTTGGAGAAGTAATCTGTTGCAGCTAGGATGTAAGCTTCTCCTGCAGATGACTTTGGCGTAATTGGTCCTACAACGTCCAATCCCCATGCGTCAAACGGCCATGAAGCAACTGTAGGGTGTAATGGTTCAGGCGGTTGATGTATGAAGTTGGCATGGAATTGGCAGGCTTGGCACCTTTTGGTGTGTTCCAGGCAGTCCTTCACCATGCTCGGCCAGTAGTAACCCATTCTTTTAAGCTGGAAATGTAGCTTTGGTCCAGACTGATGTGCCCCACACACACCTGAATGTGCTTCTTCCATGGCTTGATTAACTTCTTCCTCACCTAGGCATCTCAGGAGCACTCCTTCAAAAGAGCGTCGGTACAATGTTCCTTTGTAGTAAAGGAAGCGAGGTACTCGTCGACGTATTTCGGAACGGTGTCTAAGATCATCTGGAAGCTTTCCGTGCTCTAAGTAGTCGATCAGCGGTTGTCTCCACTCTTCAGCATCGACTGGAAGTACTGAGATGACATTTGTATCATCTAGTGACATTTCATTAACGAGCGGAATCACCTATCTTTGGCAAACTGGCACGTCTGCAGCTTCATCTTTTCCTAGTGTCATACTCGAGGCTAGATTGGCGAGAGCGTCTGCCATTTGATTTTCCTTTCTTGGCACATGTTCTAGTGTCACGGCCTCGAACTTTTGTAGCAGTTGAGTCGCCAGCCGGAAGTATGGGACAAGATCATCTTTCCTCACCTCATATTCAGTTAAGAGCTGATTGATTATGAGCTTAGAATCGCCATATACCTCAAGAGCTGTGATTTCCATGTTGATCGCCATTTGGAGCCCGATGATCAATGCTTGGTACTCAGCAACATTGTTGGAGCATAGTTCACTCAGTTGGAAGGAGTAAGGTAGTATTTGCCTTTGTGGCAACATGAATACTACTCCTGCCCCCGCTCCGTCTGCTCGTGCGGATCCGTCGAAGAACATCGTCCATGTCGGGAAGATGTCGATGTAGAACACCTCCTCGTCAGGCAAGTCGTCTGAGATTTTCCAATCAGCCGGGATTGGATGATCGGCAAGGAAGTCTGCTAGCGCTTGTCCCTTGACTGCTTTAGCTGGGACGTAAATGATCTCATATTGATTAAGAAGCAAAGCCCATTTGGCGAGTCGCCCTGTCAAGATTGGCTTAGACATGACGTATTTGACAGGGTCGGCTTTAGCAACGAGGTGGATGGTGTAAGCATGCATGTAATGTCTGAGCTTCTGAATGGCGAACACCAAAGCGAGGCACATCTTTTCTATTGGGGAATAGTTCAACTCAGCACCGGTGAGAGTTCGACTGAGGTAGTAAAGTGCTCCTTCTTTCTGGGATTCATTCTCTTGTGCCAAGAGTGCTCCGATTGAACTTTCCTGAGCAGCAATGTACAATATGAGCGGTTTCCTGGGCACAGGTGCCCCCAGGACAGGTGGACTTGACAAATATTTCTTTATGCTTTCAAAAGCATTATGGCATGCTTCGTCCCATACGAATGGAGCATCTTTCTTCATAAGACGACTAAACGGTTGACAACGCCCTGCAAGGTTGGAGATGAAGCGTCTGATGAAGGCTAGCCGTCTTTGTAGACTTTTTAGCTCGTGCAGGTTTCTTGGCTCGGGCATGCTTTGAATGGCCTTGATCTTTGATTGGTCCACTTCAATGCCACGATGCTTGACGATGAAGCCGAGGAATTTTCCAGAGGTGACGCCAAACGCACACTTTAACGGGTTCATCTTGAGGTTGTATTTTCGCAGCCTTTCGAACACTATTCGCAGATCCTTCAAGTGGTCTGATCTTTTCTTTGTCTTGACCACCACATCATCTACGTAACATTCTACGTTTTTGTGTAGCATGTCATTGAAGATTTTTTGCATTGCGCGTTGATACGTAGCTCCGGCGTTCTTTAGACCAAAGGGCATCATCTTGTAGCAGTAGATACCTTTTGGAGTACGAAAGGCTGTTAGTTCCTCATCTTCGAGGGCCATGCGAATTTGATTGTAACCAGAAGAGCCATCCATAAATGATAATGCCTCATGGCCTGTGGTTGCATCCACCATGATTTCAATGATTGGCAAGGGGAAGTCATCCTTTGGGCAAGCATCGTTGAGGTCCCGAAAGTCTACGTAAACACGTATTTATCCTGATTTCTTAAGGACAATGACGATGTTGGAGATCCACTTGGGGTATTGCACTTCTCGAATAAAGCCTGCTTCGATTAGCTTGTCGATCTCGACCTCGATTTGTGGGATAAGCTCAGATCGATAGCGTCTTTGAGTTTGCTTTTATCGGTCGTGTTCCAGGCTTGACTGCAAGATGATGAACAACGATGATAGGGTCCAGGCCGGGCATTTATTTGTAGGTCCAAGCAAAGACATCTTTGTACTCTAACAACAGCTGATAATACTCCTCTATTTCATCCGTACTTAATAATGCACTTACGAAGATAGGCTTTGGTTCCTTGCTTGTACCTAAGTTGAGTTCCTTGAGATCATCAACCGTGGCTTGCCCCCCGTCTTCGAGCTGTGGTGGTGCAGCAGTGACATCTTCCTCGGGGATTTCGTCTTCTTTACTTTCTTGAACCGTGATGTGGAAAACATTTTGGACCTCTTCTTCAGTGCTGTCTTCTCGAGCTTGTTGGCATAAGGATTGTCTGGTGTGGATCGACCTCTAGGATTGCTTAGCGCTTCATCCTTGAAGGAATCAAGCTTCGAACGTCGCCTTTTTTCTGATAACCCATCGAGCTTTTCTTCCTTTGGTGTTGTCTTCCTCTTTCCAAAAGGCTTCTCATTATCTTCAAATCTTTCCGAAGCTGATCGTCGCAGAGGAGAGATAGCTGTGTTGCTTTGTTTCTTAGGCTTTAACAACCTTTCAAAAATAGAGCTTTGGGATGTTAGCGCGTTAAGCCTCTTGAAGACAGAGGTTCGGTCTTGACCACCAATGCGATTAAGCACTGAAATTCTGGAGCTTGAATGGCTCATCCTATCGAAGACCGACGTCCGAGGGGCGGGTTTAGGCTCTTCTTGGTCTTGTTCAATGCTCACGCTGACGTATTGAGTGCTAGTATTTTTCGCTTTGTTTGAAATCATCACAGGTGCATTTGGTGTGAAGCCAAGTCCGGCTTTGTTGTTGTCAACTCCGTAACCATGCTCCTTCAACTTCTTTTGAGTTTTGGTGAGGTTACGTTCTTTGTCATTGACAGTGTTTGAAACCTTCTTTCCAGTCGCCTCAGAAGAAACGAAGTCGTACCCGGCCTTTGACATAAGTTTGTAGGCGTTTGGGTCGAAACCTTCCTCGATCCTCTTGGTTGGAAGAAAGCTTGATTCCACTTTCTTTGGTTGAGCTTTTATGAAGCCTTGTGGTAGTCTTGCGACCTTAGCACCCCCTAGCTGTGTCAGAGGCAAAACTGCATTCGTCTTGAGCAACTTCACAATATCCGTGTGCCACTGTGTGTCGGCTTTTCTTGTTCCAGTTTTGAATGGAGATTGACCATTCTTTTTTCTTGACATCGGGATATACCGGAATATGGGTGCGTTCGGTCCTTCTGACGGCATCCTACTCCCTTTGTTTGTTGCAGGTTTAGCAAACTCGTCATCGTATTTGCTTGAAGATGGTACGGCCTGCTCTTTTTGCTTTTTAGGCATGGCTTGCCACTCCTGCTCTTTAGGTGCTGCTTTGCCTGTGGATTTGATCTCTTCCGGAAGATCTTCGGGTACCATGTCTTCGTCCATGTAGAACTTGGCGTCTGCAAAGTGTGATTCGGCTTCGATGAATGGCTTGGTGTCACCCTGGATCACCTTCACTCCTTCTCAGTAAAATTTTAAGCATTGGTGAAGGGTGGATGGCACTACCCCATTCTCGTGGATCCAAGGTCTTCCTAAGAGCAAGCTGTAGGAAGTTCTTGCATCAATCACGTGGAATATCGTGCTTGATCTGAGCTCACCAATGGTCATCTCTACTCGGATCATGCTCATCGCCCTTTGTCCTCCTTGGTTAAAACCCTGGATCAGCAGACGGCTCAGGGATAGTTCATTCACCTTGATGCCAATTATGGTCATTATTGATTTTGGCATGATGTTTATGGCCGACCCACCATCCACGAGCATGCGGTTGACTTTGTATTCCCTTACGTACCCCGAGACGAAGAGAGGACGGTTGTGAGGCTTTGATCCCAGCAGTAGGTCTTCGTCAGTGAAGTTAATTGCGTCATGGGTGGCACAACATGTGGCACATTCATATGGCTGAAGTTTCGAGCCTTCGTCGTTACTTTCTTGCACTTCGTGGTCGCCGGGACTTGCCAAGACTGCTGCTAGCGCTCTTCGCATCCTTTTTGGCAATTGTAGAGCTTCCTCGATGCTAAAGTGTGTTGGCAGACTTTCTTCGGGGGTGAGGGTTTTTCTACCTCAGTGGCGATAGCTTTGCCTTTTGAGGGCTCTTCTATTTCTACTTCAACCATATGACAGGCCACGGTAGTGCACTATTGGAAAAAGTCATTCGGGAAGTACTCGTACAGGGAAACAGGAATGCGTGGCTCCTGCTCCATAGGTTCCCCAGCATATGTTGTCTTATCATCCTTTATGTTTCTTTTAGGCTTCGCATTGTTGCGGCCGTGGTGATTTCTTCTTTGTTCCACATTTGGCTGTATGACTCGTGGTCTTGGTTTCCTTGTCTTTTTGTAGGTTACCAATGTCCATCCTTCTTCATCAACGACATGTGCATCTTGGTCGCTTCCCCCCAGTGATGGTTGCGTAGGAGGTGCCGTGCAGTTTAAGCATTCACGGGAATGGTCAGGTGTCGCTTGGAGAGGCACAGGATCAAACGATCCAAACGCAATTGTAGTGGTATGCGTTGCGGCTGTGTTCTCAAGGTCGAGCTCAATTTGCCCTTGTTGTGCTAGCTTCATGATGAGCTCTTTAAGAACGAAGCACTTGCCAACAGGATGGCTCACAATACGATGGTACTTACAGTACCTAGGATCGTTTATGCGATTCATTTCTTCAGGACGCTTACATTCGGGTAGCTCAATCACCTTTTTTTCCAGCAAGTCATCTAACATGGCAGGCATGTCAGCGTCAGGAAAAGGGTACGTTTTCTGTTCTAACTCTCTCAAGGTGCTCTTGTATCTGTCTTGGGTGCGAAGAGGCTCGCCTTTCTTTATCTTCTTCGCTTTCTTCTTGGAGGAGATCTTGATGGGCGCTGAGGAGGTCTTGATAGGGGTAGTGTTGACAGTGAAAGCTTCCTTAGCGGGCTTCTTCCCAGTCTTGTCTACATTTGGGGCGAATACTTTGTCCTTCTTGAAGTTAGTAATCGGCTCATTTTTCCCGTGATTAGCGATACTTAGCTCCATGTCGTGGGAAGGAGTTGCCAGTTCTTCGAATGTTCTTGGTTTTATGCCTTGGATGATGTAATGTAACCCCCAGTGCATGCCTTGAACGCACATCTCAATGGCAGAGGTTTCAGAAAGCTGATCTTTGTAATCCAGACTTAAAGAGCGCCATCTATTTATGTAGTCGACGACAGGTTCATCTTTCCACTGTTTCGTACTGGTCAGCTCTAGCATGCTTACAGTACGGCGAGTGCTGTAGAAACGGTTGAGGAATTCCCTTTCTAGCTGGTCCCAACTGTTGATAGACTCGGGTTCGAGGTCAGTGTACCAGTCAAAAGCGTTACTTTTCAGCGAACGCACGAACTGTTTGACGAGGTAGTCCCCCTCTGTCCCAGCATTGTTGCAAGTTTCAATGAAATGGGCGACATGTTGCTTCGGGTTGCCTTTTCCATCGAACTGCATGAATTTTGGGGGCTGATAACCTCTTGGCATCTTCAAAGCATCAATCTTCTTGGAGTAAGGCTTTGAGTACAGTACAGACTCGTGTGAGCTTCCTTCGTACTGTGTCTTGATAGTGCTTACAATCATCTCCTGTAGTTGCTGGATAGAGAGAAATCCCATGAACGCCGTTGCTTGGTCTAGCTTTGGCTTCTCTTCAACTTTCTCCGCTGGTGGCTCCTCTTTTTCGTCGACTTCTTTCTTTAATAGGCCAACAGTTGGGTCGACTTTCACGTCGGGCAGCGCATCTAGTTGGTTGACAAGTGCGGCAATCTGCAAGTCCTTCTCTTCCACAGTCCGTGTGAGCTTTGCGATTGCTTCATTCATCTGAGCTAGCTGCTCCTTGATTGAAGTTGCTCCGGTGGTCATGACTTGCATGGTTGTATTGTCGCTCGAATCAGCGTCGGAGAGTAAGGACTCTGAGTATTTCCTCGGGCTCTCTCCTCTTGACGCCTTTAGCGAGGCTAGGGTGATCACAGGCTCGTGCCTCATGTGCTCTTGTTCCTTTGATAGAGTTAATGCAGGGGTGGAAGCCGCGGCAAAAAGAGCTATTGCCTTACTTCGAGTTGTGATGCCCGAAATATCACCACTTGCGGCGATGATGTTCTTGTTCTTTGCTTTGATTGCAGGAACAGCTTGATCCTTTCTTGATGCCATTTGCGTTTTTTGATGATTTGAGGATAGAGATGAGAGGTAGAGATGTCCCACTGGGCGTGCCAAATTTGTAAACACGAAAAATTCCTGAAACAAGAAACAAGAATACGTGTACAAAATAATATTTGTATTAATGATTTTGGGGTTACAACCTCTTTGTAATTTGATCATTTGATTCTATCTTCGTAGGGTGTAGGTTTGTGGATGAGTTGTTGATCCAAAGGGCCGTCGGGGCTTGATCTAAGGATGAACGGATGATGAATGATGAACACTTTCTTCAAGGGACCGTCGGGGCTTGATCTTGAAGGAGGATTTGACGAAGAACGAAGAGTGCTTTCTTGATCCTTCGAGATTTTCTTGAAAGCTTTAGAGCTTCAAGGCTTCAAAGTTTTGGTGTGTATGTAAATTTCTCTCTCCTTTTTTCTCTTGATGGAGAAGCCTATTTATAGGCTTTGAGAGTGAATCACCACCATCCATTTTTTTTTGGTGAAGTGAGTGGATGTTGTAGGTGAAGTAAATGGAGTTGGTAGGTGAAATGAGTGTGTGAGGTTGGTGAAGTAAATGGAAGTTGTAGGTGAAATGAGTGTGTGATGTAGGTGAAATAAGTGTGTGAGGTTGGTGAAGTAAGTGGAAGTTGTAGGTGAGATGAGTGTGTGATGTAGGTGAAATAAGTGTGTGAGGTTGGTGAAGTAAGTGGAAGTTGTAGGTGAAATGAGTGTGTGATGTAGGTGAAATAAGTGTGTGAGGTTGGTGAAGTAAGTGGAACTTGTAGGTGAAATGAGTGTGTGATGTAGGTGAAATAAATAAATGCTGTAATTTTAATACATTGGTTAACATTTATTTCACTGAAATTTCGATGTCTACAGAAACATTATACTAACGCTTTTTTGAATGAGTACTTCTAAGATACCTAGGTGAGGAAGAGGCCAATCAAGCCATGAAAGAAGCACACTCAGGCATATACGGGGCGCATCTGTCTCTACCCAAGCTACACTTCCAGCTCAAAAGAATGGGCTATTACTGGCTAAGCATGGTGAAGGATTGCTTGGAGCACGCCAAAAAGTGCCAAGCCTGCCAGTTCCACACCAACTTTATACATCAACCACCTGAGCCTTTACACCCTACAGTTGCCTCATGGCCATTTGATGCATGGGGATTGGACGTCATAGGACCAATCGTACCAAAATCATCTGCCGAATAAGCCTACATCCTAGCAGCAACAGACTACTTCTCCAAGTAGGTTGATGCCGTACCCCTAAAGGAAGTTAAGAAGGAAATTGTCATCCGTTTCATCAAAGAGCATATCATTTATCGATATGGTGTGCCTTGTTACATCATCACTAACAATGGAAAATAGTTCTCCAACTGACTTATGGACGAGCTCTGCGAGACATACAAGTTCAAGCAGCACAAGTCTTCCATGTATCATGCTCCGGCCAACAGTCTTGACGAAGTATTCAACAAAACACCGTGCAACCTCCTAAAGAAGGTGATCATTCGAACAAAGAGAGACTAGCATGAAAGAATAAGCGAAAGACTTTGGGCATATAGGATGACACATAAGACTCCTACCCGAGCTACGCCTTATTCTTTCGTATATGGTGTGGAAGCTATTCTGCCACTCGAAAGTCAAATCCCCTCACTAAGGATGGCTATACAAGAAGGCTTAACTGAAGAAGAAAACGCAAAGCTGCGACTTCAAGAGTTGGAAGCACTAGACGACATAAGGCTTGAAGCTCAACAACACTTGGAATGCTACCAAGCACGGCTATCTAAGGCCTTCAACAAGAAGGTCCGCCCAAGGTTTTTCCAAACTGGAGATCTTGTCTTGGCATTACGAAGGCCCATCACCACAACTCACAAAACAAAAGGCAAATTCACATCAAAGTGGGATGAACCTTACATAATACAAGAAGTCTACACCAACAGTGTTTACCTGATCATGGCAGAAGAAGGCTTGAAGATCGGCCCATCAATGGTAAATTCTTGAAGCATTACTACCCTTAAAACCAAAAAAGCAATGTTTTTCGCCTGCACGAGCCTAAACTGCATATGGCACAACGCTCCTTGTTCGCACGAGCTTAAAAGGCGACACCCAATGCTCTTTGTCTGCATAAGCTTAAAAATTCGACACCCAATGCTTCTTTCCTGCACGAGCCTAAATTGCACACGGCACAATGCTCATTGTTTGCATGAGCTTAAAAGGCGACCCTCAACACTCCTTGTTCACACGAGCTTAAAAGGTGACACTCAATGCTCCTAACCTGCAAGAGCATAAACTGTGTACGACAAAACAAAAAAATCACCATCAAAATCACCAAAATCCATCACTCCCTTGATCTACGTCATGACTTAATCCTTCCTCAACCAAGGGTACGTAGGCAACTTAAAACTTCAAAAATTGTACATGACAAAACGCTCCTTGTTTACACGAGCTTAAAAGGCGACACTCAACATTCCTTGTTCGCACAAGCTTAAAAGGCGACACTCAACGCTCATGGCCTGCAAGAGCATAAATTGTGTATGACAAAACAAAAACAAAACAAAAAAAATCACCGTCAAAATCAATCACTCCCTTGATTTACGTCATGACTTGATCCCTCCTCAACCAAGGGTACATAGGCAACTTGAAACTTCAAAAACTACACACGACACAACGCTCCTTGTTTGGACGAGCTTAAAAGGCGACACTCAACACTTCTTGTTCGCACGAGCTTAAAAGGCGACACTCAATGCTCTTGGCCCGCAATAGCATAAACTATGTATGACAAAACAAAAACAAAACAAAAAAATCACCGAAATCCATCACTCCCTTGATCTATATCATGACTTAATCCTTCCTCAACCAAGGGTACGTAGGCAACTTGAAACTTTAAAAACTGCACACGGCACAACACTCCTTGTTTGCACAAGCTTAAAAGGCGACACTCAACGTTCCTAGCCCACAAGAGCATAAACTATGTACGACAAAACAAAAACAAAACAAAAAAATCACCATCAAAATCACCAAAATCCATCACTCCCTTGATCTACATCATCACTTGATCCCTCATCAACCAAGGGTACGTAGGGAACTTGAAACTTCAAAAACTGTACACGACACAACGTTCCTTATTGTGACGAGCTTAAAAGGCGACACTCAATACTCCTTGTTCGCACGAGCTTAAAAGGTGACACTCAACGCTTCTGGCTCGCAAGAGCATAAACTGTATACGGCAAAACAAAAAAAAACAAAAAAAACAAAATCACCATCAAAATCACCAAAATCCATCACTCCCTTGAACTACATCATGACTTAATCCCTCCTCAACCAAGGGTACGTAGGCAACTTGAAACTTCAAAAACTTCAAGTACAGTCACATCATCAACAAAAAAAACGTAAACACTTTGAAGAATAAAGAAAATATTCAAAAGGTGAATACTTTATTTCTTTAAAGGAAGAATTTGGCTACAAAGCTTTATTACAAAATGAGCAAAAACAAAGAAGGCTTCAAGCACAAAAATGGAAGACATTACCAAACAGCTATGTCCCTAAAACTACGACGACGTTCTTCAAGCAAGCCTTCGACAGTCTCCAAAGTCTCTACATCGGTGGGAGACAAGGTAGGTACTTCCATGGCTGCACCTCTCCCTTGCTCTAGCGTGAATTCTCCTCTTGATGTTGAGAAAGTGTAGCTTCCTGTTCCGAGAGAACGCCTTGAAGTCGTGATGCTTCAGGTTCCAAATGCCCTTGCTTTTGCGCCAATGCTTCAAGACACACATGGGCCAAAGATAAAAAGGTTCATATAGCTTGATAACCTTCCGAAGTAGCTTGTTGAGAAGACGAACTTAAGGCAATTGATAAGTCTATTGTTGCAAGTTGTTGAGCTCTGATCTCTGGACTCAACTTCTTCAAGGAAATAGCATACAAGGAAGAATACTCAGTTAAGGTAGCCATAAGTTTGGCAATATTGACTCTCAAGAGCGAGGAGTCAACATTAAGGTTGTCAATCGGAGAAACAAGCTTCAACAAGTCCTCCTTAAGCAAAGCAAGGTCCTCCAATGAGCATTTTGAAATTCTCTTCTCAATATGGCTTTTAAGATACATGGCCATGCGAAGCTTGACGCAATGGACAAACTACTCAGTGCCACCAATTTTCGGCCCTCTCAGAGAGATCTCAAAGTTAGATGGTAAAGGTGTTGGACGCATAGTGGGCTCTTGCATACCTTCACTTACACACAGCAAGCTTAGGCAATTTGGCGGATTTGGAACAAGCTTTGCAATAGGCGAATTCCCAATCTCCTCGTCCGTAGGTAAATTGCCTCCAAATAGCATCTCTATACAGGAATGAACGCCCATGTTCGCTGAGTCAAATTGAGGAGGACTGAATACTTTCTTCTTCTTATGACGAAAATTGACATCACTATCATCCAAAACACCTTCATGCGGTTGCTTGTTTAAAACTTGTTGATGCTGCCGCAGAACAAGCACATCTTCGTGTGAATCAACTTCATCACCCACCTCTTCAGAAGCATCCAAACAATGAAAAGACAAGCACGAGCATTGAGGGGATAAAGTTGTGAGTCCTTCTTGCAAAGGAGATGTACTAGCATAATCAAAAGGCGCTACCTGCGTAGAAACCGCGGAACAACCCTTTCTTCGCGCATCATTGAGTGAATGAGAAGAATTAGTGCCACTTGCCATCCCTAAGTCTTCACGGTGCACCTTCAACCACCAACCTACATAAGCACGGGTCACTGCATTGCTCTTAAACTCGTCCTTGGCCGGAAGGGTGTTGGAAGCATTTTTGCATGAACGAGTATAAGACTCCCAATGCATATACATGGCTTGCAAGGATTCCGTCTATGTGTTCTCTTTCTGCTTGCGTAGCACATGTTGGATAAAACCAAATTGCCTGCTGAAACGGTGAAGACTATACGGCTGAACAAGACATCGATCTCCTTGCCGCAAAGAAACATACCTCAAGCGAAGATTAGTAAGATAAGACAAATCGGAAGAACGAAGGTGTGAATCATCTATGAGGCCTCGCCGTGCCAAGCCAACTCTTGCTAGGTGGTCCATCATCAAGCCATCACAACTTCTAAACAACACTTGCGCTTGCGAATCATCAAGACTCTTCGCGGAAAGCACGCCATAATACTTTGTCATCAAAGGCCTCGGCTTGACTAAACTTGGTGAAGAAGGCCTTATCTTGTCTAAAGTCGACGAAGAAAAATGAGTGCGAAAGTACTCACCCAACCAACCGTACACATAGTGATAGGGAAGTACCGCAACACGATCTTCGATGCTCATCAAGTTCGAAACAACACTCAAGCCATTGTAAATATTGGCTAAGACCGAAATAGCAAGGCTAAAAGATTCACCTACAACCATCTTGCTAGCAACTTTGAAGACTTTGGGATAGAAAAAGTTTACGTCGTCTTTGGGGAAGAAAACTTACAAAGCCAACAAGCTAAGAATACGGCTAGGTAAAATTCTTCCAAGTCTTCTGACGCTACGCCAAGATCCTCAAATGATCTTGACTCGGCAGGGATACGGCTCCCAGCTAGACCAATGACACCTGACGGATCCAAGTCTCATTTCGGCTTCATCGTCATGTTGCGGCCAGTTTTCTTCGAAGGTCTCTTGTACCTCATGGCATCCCCATACCAAAATTGGATCCATGAAGACATCTTCACGCCTGACTTACCCTAAGCATCCTAGGAAAGCTTCTAATACGCCCAAAATAAATAGCGACAACTTGCAGGCAATCCTCAGCTAATGCGATGAGAAAACTTCTTCACGCTAGGAATAACTTCGTTGTAAAATTTTCCCTGGATCGGGAAGCCTCGTATCTTGTGGAGATGCCAAAGTGAAATCGACATCTCCCCCTAAGCTGTGTAAAGTGTGTTGGTTGCTGAACACCAGTGCTCGAAAAACACACGAAGGACGGAATGATGGAGATCGTAGCTAAACAAAGATGCGTACACAACGTGATAAAGGCCCACGTTGGTAAACATATATTTGGATCGGCTTAAGACATCTTCAAGCCACTCCCAATAAAACTCAGCAAAGATGGCTTCTCCAATAGTTGGCAAAGTGTTATTCCAAGTCACAGCTCCGCTACGGATGGGATCGCCAAGAAGCTCAAACGAAGCTAGTGAATTGTCATGAGCATGGTGCGAAAGATTCAAGATTAGAATCTTCGATGTACACGCCTTCTTCTTCGTAGTTAATCAACTAAATTCTATTACCTCCCAAGACACTTCAGAAGACCACGACTTGATGTGCATCAAGTTGTTTTTTGCAAGAAGAACAAGCGCCCTAGGGCCAGTCAATGGCGCTCAAAGCTTCAACATCGTCTCTCTATCTTAGAATCACATTCCTTCGCAAAAGCAGTGATTGTATTATTCTTAAAGCACTTGAAAAATACCATGGCTGCAACAAAATAAACAAAGCAACATAAGCACAAAAGTGGGGTAGCAAAGAAAGAAAAATCACTTCACTAAAGCAAAAGACATGTGAGACAAACCTTGTAAGCGTTGAAAAATGACGATTATGAAGTCATAACCACGAAAGAAAATCAGCCACAAAGCTTGGTCAAGCACAGCAAAGAAGACAACTCCAAGACGGTTCTTCGACGCACGCTACAATAGGAAAGAAAACCAAAATGCCATGTAATCGCCCTATGCAGCCTTGCAACGATTACGCAAGCAGTTTCTTGCATTGCACGGCAGAGAATAGCTACATGATGGTTCTTCGAAGCGAGCTACAGTAGCAAAGAAAACCAAAACACTATGCAATCACACTACACAACCCCGCAGCAATTACGCAAGCAGTCTTACACTGCACGGCAACGTCACCACCGAGGAAAGTTGTGACCAAAAGGCACTACATAGCATAAACTCGCTGCAGTCTTTTGCACAGCCCCACACAGTAAAAGCGATGCATTGCAACAAGCTTCAAGCAGCTACTACTCGCACCAAACAGCAACAAGGGGTAGGGCAAGGAGCAGCAACAATGCACACGGCAGCAGTAGCAACAACAAATGCGCACGATAACATCACTACCAAGGGAATGCTGTGACCAAAAGGCGCTACACAGCGTAAACACGCTGCAGTCTTTTGCACAGCACCACGTGGTAAATAATGACACACTGCAACAAGCTCCAAGCAATAGCAACAAGCAAAACCCACGGTAAAAGCTCCAAACAAGCCCACGGCAAGAATTGTGTGTTGTGAAAAAAAAAAATGCACACTCAATGGTCCTATAAATAAGGGTCAATTGCTTCCCAACGCTATAAGGGAAATACATACCCAAATAGCAAAAGGAAAATCAAAACAAGGATGCACATTCCAACCAAAAGAAGGAAGCAAATTCTAAGCAAAAAAATGGCAAGTTTAAGCCAATCTGCGCAAGTAAGACGTTTTTGGTGATAATTCAACTTTCCGAATGAGTTTTGATGCAAGACGAATTGGAAAAGGAAGCTAAGTGGCTGAGGATCATTGTGCCAAACGTTCCAGTTTTCAAAGTTTATCCCACAGAAGTTGTTTTCCTATCATGATTGCGCAGCTGTAGGAAAATACAAAGTTGAAGGCTTTCTTGATTTTTCCTAGTGGCATGTGATATATACCTAAAAAGATAAGGGATAAGACTACATTTCCCATATTTTTTACAGAATTTTCCAAAAAATAAATCAATCTCAAACTGGGCGTGCAAGGCAAATGACATGTTTCCCAAAAAAAAAAAAACCTCCTTGTTGTAGGAAATCAAAAGGGGAAAGAAAAACTCTTTCCTTGCCATGGAAGAAATGTTTGGTTCAATAAATACACCTCAACGGCCCTTGAAAAAGTAAACTAATTCAAGATTAAATCTCAACGACCCTTGAGTTTGAAGATTCACATTGCAGGAGTTCCAAACACATTTCCTACACGTGGCAAGCACATGCCTACAACGCACCTTGAAGTGGGGGCATTTGTAAATATGTAAATTTCGTTGCATACAAATAATGCATCGCAAAGCTCCACGTGGTATATGACTTATCACAAATGAAATAATCATCAATGACATGTGGCACAAATCAAGCAAATGAAGCTTAAAACTTCCCAGAATTCGACCAAAGAGAGAAAACCTCTCTTAAAAAAAAAAAGGGCAAGTGTTCAAAGTGTTCTCAAAACAAGAAAGAAAGTTCAGGCATCTTCATAAAACAGTAAGAATTGAAGATTACTCACAAAATAGGCAACAAAAACCCTATAATTCGGCCAAGGGAGTAAAGATGTCTGAAATTAAGACACAAAACATCCCTAAATTCTCCCATAGACGAATTAAGACATAAATTAAAACCAAATCCATCCAAATGTAAGCTTTGAGAAGCCTATAAATACAAGATCCTCCCACAAGCATAAAGGTCGAAAAATCTCTACAGAAGAAACTTTACCAAACCTTTGAAAACTAATACACTACCAAAGCCCTCATTGAAGAACATTCAACCAAAGCTGAAGTTTTCTCTTGACCAAAGCCAAAGCACTTCCTTGAAGAATCAACAAACGCTCGTGCCCATCCCTTGAAGACTTTATTGCAAGCTTATAAACTTGTAGCAACGTTCGTTTCAAGATCAAGTCGCCAAGACCCTAGAAGCAACGAAATCCCGCATCACACACTACCTTTGCCACACCCTTGAGGTGAAGATTATCCACGCATTTTCAAGCTCAAACCTTGAAACAATCGTTCAACAGTTCGTCCGAGATCAAGTCACCTCAACCCTTGGATCAACAACCTACGCATCTACATCAAATTTGAAGACTGAATCAGAGGAAAAAAGTAAACAGTGATTGTGACCTATAAATTCAAATCAATACAAAACTACTTTGTACACGTGTTCTTGTTTCATTCGACACTAGAATTTTCATGTTTACAAAAACATGTATGAATATACCACCCCAATATTTTTTGTGCCCCCGATTGTTTGGGGTACCAGACGATCTCCCTGCTCGCACTTGTCAGGGCTAACCCAATCTACACAAAGGGATAGAAAAATGGATTAAGTCTCACAACGAACTAGCAGAGTGTTAACACCTAGACGTTAGGCCCCTGCCCCTACCTGTCTCTTGACTAGCGCCTTTAAAACCTTGCTTCTGCATAAACATGAATATTAAAGAAAATTGCATAAAAACACTGCAAGTACAGCTAACGTTGTGATACAATTATTTACAATGTTCCCTTCCTCCAAAGCTCTTCCCCGGTTACTTCAACTTTAGACACTGATGAATTCCAGTCTGCTCAGTTCAGCGATCACCGCTGTCTACTCCCCGAATCTGGCCGTCCGACAAAAAACATAATGATGCCTGCATTTTTAAGCAGAGTAAACATGACCAAATTTGTCATACCATGCAGTTTTCATGGCTCTCGATAAAAGCCCTGAAATATAATACATAACGCCCTAGTGCCGCAAGAATTAAGTCAAAACGATAAAGAATGCGAATAGAAACAATCAGCAAGAACCGAAAGAAAACCAAGCAGATTTTCAAGGAAATTAACGACCCTAAATCATCAAAAGTAAACCCACATAAGCAAAATACTCAACGTCAAATTAAGGAGAAAATTCTCATACCGGTTGACAAGTGGTTGCTCGATAGTATTGGAGCTCTCCACAACAGGGATTTTGATAGTGTTCAGATGGAGGGGGTTTGGTTCATAACAAATATTGCAACGGAGGGGGTCTCCCTCACCGTGGCTTACATACAGGATCACCCTTAACAAGGGAGTTTTGCCTGTAATACATATATATATTGCATATGGTTTTCACATCAAAGGGAGAAGCAGTACGGCTAATGCATCCCACCATAACCAAGCTCGCCATCCATATTTATTTCTACAAAGCTTTGTTCGGCCTCTCCCATGTCTCTTTTCGCATCCTCAAAATCTAACTCTGCCAAATTTAGCCTAGCCTTCAACCTCTTGACTTCAATCTCCAAAGCATCCACATTATTTCTCAGCTCTTTTACCTCTAGTTCCCTTTCCACAAACTTCTTCATACCCAATGCGGACTGAACATGAGGCTTCAACCAAGCCAAGTCAAATCTGAAGGACTCAAGCTCCTCCCATAAAAGTTGAAGGTGCTCACAAGCATCCTCGTTCATATCTGTACCCTTGTTAGTCTTTAGAAAATGCAGGAGTCTACCCAAAGCTGTGAATGCCCATTCAGTAAACATAGGACTCCTCTTCCTTTGGCACTCGATCAATGAAGGATGCAACAAACAGACTTCCTCTAGGAATGGAACAAAAGCTTTGTCTATTTTCCCTAAACCCCTGAAATCCATGAGCTCGCCAACTGGGGCAGAGGTTTTTTGCTCATGTTGCTCAAAATCAGCATTTGTTTGCTTTTGTTCAGAACTTGTTGCATCCTGAAAAGCAAGCACTTGTTCAGAAATAGGCGCTGTAAGTTGTACAGCTTCCACATCTGAATACCCTTGCCTTTCATCTTCATGGTGTGAGGGCTTTATAGGAGGACGAAACCAAGTTTCCTGGACTTCGGCCATATAGTCAACCTGACTGACAGCAACCTCAGCTTCAAGAACACATGTATCATTCACAATAAACCCTTGGGCGACATCACAAAGCTCACTTAGAGGCATGAATGATGTGAAGCCCCAATCCATTTTACTTGCGCAGAACACATGTTTAGTTTCTGTAAAATCAGAATAAGACAGATTACAAACAATTATAATAAGACAAGCATAGCTCATAGGCAATTAAAGAATAATAACAATGGAAACTCAACATTACTATCCTGTACACAGTAATTCTCTTCTCTGGTAGTCTAGTATGTCTGGGCAACAAAAGTTGACATGCTTTCTGAAGAACTAAATATATACCCCTTCTATGGGAAAGTAAAAGTTACCACTCTTGTTCCTCTTTAATTTTTTTTTTTTCCAAAAGAAACCAAAATCTTATTACGAAAATTATCAAATTTATGGCAGCAAAACAATTAAGTTAAATTAGACGACCAGACATTCAAGCTTCAAACCACACTCAATCAACTTGCTGCAACTTCCCAGTCCAGCAACCATGCTGGTGATTGGCATGCATAGATACTCCCTGAACTCTACATTGACTGAAGCCCAAAGAGTTGACATAAAACTAACTCTACCACAAGCACACCTACCCCTGAACAATCCTGAAAAATCCTTCTAGTTTCACCGTTTCTATCCCCAAAAAACGACCATCACCCTTCAACCTAGAGTTTTGACATTCATGCCTTTTCCCACAACCTCGAGAACTGCATGCTTAACAATTCATAAAATAACTTCTGGAATCGCCCAATTTACCTGAGCCTAATTTCCTCCTATCATCATATCTGAGACTTAGTGGGACGCTGTATGTCCAGAACAAACAAGAGAAACAAATTTTCATATTTCCATTCTTTCTTCCAGCTAGTCCCCTGTTCCATGAAGTACAAAAATTGCTACTGCAACTGATGCCAAACCCTAAAGCCGATAGACAACACTTGGTACGAAGGAGTCTTGCGAAAAACATAACAAGTGCAGACAAGGCAATCAAAGATTGAATTGCAATCTGAAGTAAAATAATAATATTCGAGCAAGTGAGGGCCTGAATGAAAGCAAAACCAACAGAAATGCACCAACATAATTGTGAAATGAACAAGATGAAGTGAGGGCAGTGAGGGCATGTGACTTACCAACTGTTATGGACTTATCATAATTGACTTGGTTGACGACAGTCAAGGTGAATTGGGCATATCTACTCCACCCAGACGGCAATGCTGAAGCATCTGCCACTTTCAAATATATCGACAGGTCTTGCGTTCCAGGGATTCCGCTGCTGCCCTTTGGATATACGACAATTTGCCTGATGATTAAAACAACATATACATCTTATAAGGAAAGTGATTTTCATACTCCTATTTTAATCTGGACGGGTCCAGAAGGAGAACAAAAACAAGGTTTGATATTTATACCAAGATTTCAGAAAGATGGGTCATCGGCCAACCACTAATCAAACGTATACTGTCCTGTCCTCTACTTGCATTTTACCACATATCAGCATAACAGGGTTTTATCACAAAAAACCTCAGTGTGTCATTACAAGAATCAAACAACCAAAGTGCATATATACAAGAATTAAACAACCAAAGTACATGTATACAAGAATCAAACCACCAAAGTACATATATACAAGAACCAAAACAACCAGAGTACATATATACAAGAACCAGACAACCAAAGTACACATATAAACAAAAATCAAACCATAAGAAGAAAGTGAAACATACCATTCAAAGTCACCGACATTAAAACTATCGGAGTAATGTTTCTGGGATCTCAACCTAGAGAATTTCTCGATCTTCCATGTGAACGTCACCGATACAAGCTCCCCAACTTGTTTTTTCTCCATTTGCTTCTTCTGCAACTCAAATGCACCTAACAATCTATAAAACAAACAAGAAAAACACCAAAGTACATATTTATATACTAACATTTAACACCCAAAAAACCCAGAAATAAAAAAGATACAAAGAACACATACCTTCCTCAAATGAACGAATCAAACTTGGCACTTGCAGATTGAGTGAGAGAGAGGGGAAGAGGAAAGAGGATGAGGCAATGACTTATGTAGGTTTCTTCAGATATAATTCGTGGCTCCTGTTTTCCCAGGAGCAAGTGAGCATTACAAGATGCCGTGGCAAACAATAAGCCACACACCGCTCTGGTCTCACTGAACAGAAGGACAGTAGTGGACCCCATGATTGGAAACCAAGCAGTCGCCAATCACGGGAGCTGCCAAGTCTACCGTCTACAGTATCTAGTGAAATTCATTGCGGGCGGAATATTTTGAATGAGTAACTTTAGAGCAAGTCCACCGTTGTGGACTGCTCGGGGGACAGTGGACCAACCAGGGCTCCATAAGAGCATCCTCAGCGTGGGGTTTTGCTCGGGGGAAGGGCTCCAAAACAATGGCCCGAGAGCCGGTGGCTTGGCTCCAGCATGGGGGAGCCGGATGGAAGGGGGAGGCCCGAGGGCCAGGCCTGTGAGGGATTGCCAGGCTTTGAGCCCGAGGTGAGGGTGACGCAATGCTGACGCCAGGATGGCGTCAGCGCATTATTTAATTTTTTTTGTGTCAGGCGGGTGCACCCCACCCGTGCGTGGGGGCGCGTCGCCGACACAAAAAAAATTTAAAAAATAAAGTGTCAGTTACCGTTGGGAAGCCACGTGGCTTCCTACGGTGCGTTAGATCTTAACGGTCACTTAATGTGGACCGTTAGATCTCAACGGTAAAAAAAAAAAAAAAGAGTCAGATCTAATATCTACCGTTCGATCTGAGATCAACGGTGGATATTAAAATGCTTTATAAATTAAAAAATAAATGAAAAAATAGTTTTAAAAATCTGAAAAGTTACCGTTGTGACACGTGGCACAATCTGGAGTGTTGGAATTCAAATTTTTTTATATCCAACGGCAGAGATTAATTAATTGAATAAAAATTTAAAAAAATTCAAAAAAATATCTGAAAAATCTGAAAAAAAATTGTAAAAAAAATTGTTTTTACTTTTCTATAAATACCTTCTCATTATCATCTACCTTACACAACAATTTCATATTTTCTCAACTACTTTCAATCACATTCCTTTCTTTGTCTCAAAGTTTGAATCCATTTTTTTTCAACAAAATGACCACTGGTGCAGGTACGAATTGGTCGCTTATTGAAGATGTTGCGTTGTGTACTAGCTAGGTTGAAGCTACTCATAGTTCGCTTACGGGTAATGAGATGCAGTTGCGAGAAATGTGGAGTCTTATTCATACCAATTTTCTTGAGAAAATTGGTGGGAAAAGAACCAAAGAATCGATGTCCAGTCGTTGGAAATTACTTAGCCAATCGTTTAGTACGTGGAGAGACGCTTTGGCACAAGCTAGTAGTAATATTCAAAGTGGGGAAAATTACTCGGATCAGGTAACAATATATTATTTATTTTATATCCAAATTTACATTTATTTATAATAATTTGTTTGTATTATTTATTTGTTATCTACATAATTTATTATTTATTATTTGTATTATTTATTTGTTACGTAAAAAATTTATTATTTATTGTTACTTATTTGTTACATTATAATTATGTTGTTTGTTACATTATAATTATGTTGTTTGTATTATTTATTTGTTTGTTACATTATAATTATGTTGTTTGTTACATTATAATTATGTTATTGTTACTTATTTGTTACATTTATTTGTTATGTTGTTTGTATTATTTATTTTTTACTTATTTTCATTAAAATTAATGTATAATATCACTTACATTAAGAAAAAAAAATGTGTATATTTAAGGTTAAAATTATTTACTAAACTTGGAACTCTAACCCCATGTTATGATTAACATGACATGTATATATATATATTTGCTAGGTATACATTTGCATGATAATTATTTATTATAATTATTTATGTGTTACTTATTTTCATTATAATTATTTATTTGTTACTTATTTTCATTATTTACTAAACTTGAAGCCTTCTTACTTATTTTCATTATATTTGTTACTTATATATATATATGTATATATTTGCTAGTTACTTATTTTCATTATAATTATTTATTTGTTACTTATTTTCATTATTTACTAAACTTGAAGCCTTCTTACTTATTTTCATTATATTTGTTACTTATATATATATGTATATATTTGCTAGTTACTTATTTTCATTATAATTATTTATTTGTATTATTTATTTGTTACTTATTTTTATTGTGTAGGAACTTCAAGCACAAGCTTGGTACGCTGCCAAAACCAAAACCAAAAATAAATCATTCAACCGGTGGGAATGTTGGAATATTGTCAAAGATTGTCCTAAATTTAGAGTTGTGCCAGTCGGTCCAGAAGTGCACATGAACAGCACCCCTCTACACTCTACACCCGATCATGTTCATGAAGATGATGCAGAAGAAGTGCCCGAAACGCCCCTCCCTGAACAAGCGTCGGGTTCGACCCGTTTTCCAATTAGGCCTCAAGGTAAGAAGGCTTCAAAGAGAAAAGGGAGTGCTTCCAAGAACGATTATGCAAAGTTCATGGAAGAACTTACTTGCCAAGGTGAATTGACTTTGGCGAGGGAACTGGCGAAAGATGAGGCTGATAAGGCTGATAAGGCTGATAAGGCATCAAAAGCAGCAGCTGTTGAGAGAGAATTTTATGCTAATGAGAGAGAAAGAGAGCTACTTAGGCAAGAAAGGGAACATGTTAGAGAAGAAAGACGGGCTCAACAAGATCGTGAGATTATGAACATGTCTTTAGAAGGGAAGTCTCCAAATTCTAAATTTTTTTGGAAGTCAGAGAAAGCGGACGTGGTGCGAAGGAGGCGTGCAAGAGAAACAATAGCAAGTCAAGGTGGTTCTAGCACCGCAAGAGAAGATCATCCTAGCACCACAAATTGGTTAAGTGATGATGAATAGAGTACTTTTTGTAATCGGAGCCCATAATTTTCCAATCACTTTGGGTTGTAATTTATTATTTATTGTTTGTATTATTTATGTTGTTTCCATGTTCATGAATATTTATTCAAATTAATTTGGTAAGTTATTTATACTAAGAATTAATTTGGTAAGTTATTTATGTTGTTAAAAGTCCATGACCATGACCATCGTTCTAATTAAAAGTCCTTGTATAAAATAATTAAAAGTCCATCGTTCTAATTAAAAGTCCTTTACATAGATTAAAACTCACACGAAGTGTGACTCTGTTTTCTTCTTATAATATATATACTAAGAATTATATAAACATAAACATAAAAAAATTACATATACTAAGAATTACATAAACATAAACATAAAAAAATTACATAAACATAAACATAAACATACTAAGAATTACATAAACATAAACATAAACATACTAAGAATTACATAAACATAAACATAAAAAAATTACATAAACATACCAAATAATAAAACACACCAAATAAAATAACATAAACATACCAAATTCAAAATAACACACTAAATGAACTTAATTATCTTCAGCTTGTTTCAATGCCCACTGGTGCTCTATCAAGTCAATTTGTCGGGCATTGTGCATGTCTGGCATTTGAAATGCAGTATATCGTTGAATGAGCCTTTCATTGTAACGTCCATCCCTTTGTAATGGCTCATGTTGCACGGGCTCATCGGTGGCGTCATGAGCACAATATATACGTGTTCTTGAATTGTTCATCGGGTCTGGCTCATATTCATCAACAGCTTCATAATCGTACTCATCTTCCACAATCATGTTGTGAAGAATGATGCACGTCATCATGATGGATCGAAGCGACTCTACATCAAACAATCTGGCAGCACCCTGACGATCGCCCAGCGAGCTTGGAGGATACCGAAACAACGCTCCACATCCTTCCTGCACCCCTCTTGACAGCTTGCAAAGTATTTTTCCTTCGCACTCCGTGGACGTGGCACTGTTTTGACAAATGTTGACCAGCACGGGTAGATGCTGTCAGCTAGGTAGTATGGCCCGTCGTATATACGTCCGTTGACCTCATACGTAACTTTTGGTGCCTTTCCTTGCAGGACATCGTTGAACACTGGGGATTGGGCAAGGACGTTGATGTCATTTTGAGCTCCCAGGACCCCGAAAAAGGCGTGCCAAATCCATGTATCAAAAGATGCCACCGCCTCCAGAATGATACTTTTTGCCCCTTTTTCTGTCCCCGTAAGCGCCTTGCCATGCACTTGGACAGTTTTTCCACGTCCAGTGCATACAATCAATGCTTCCAATCATCCCAGGAAAGCCACGCATCTCCGCCTTCTTCAACAGCCGCTCCAAGTCCATGTGTGTGGGTTTGCGGAGGTACTCAGCGGTGTAGATAGATTCGATTGCTCCGCAAAACCTCATCAGGGACTCAAGAATGGTTGATTGCCCCATCCTCGTTATCTCATCTACTTGGTCTGCAGATGCTCCATATGCAAGCATCCGCAAGGCAGCAGTAATTTTTTGCTCCGGCAGTAGACCCATAGCACCAAAAACATCTTTTTTTTGCACAAAATAAGAATCATGGTTGCAAACAGCAGTCATGATTTTGTTGAACAAATGTCGTTTCATTCAAAAACGACGTCTAAAGTACGTATCAAGGAATGCACTATTAGGAACAAAATAATCATCCAAGAGTTCCATACCTCGTCGTTGCCTGCTTCTATCAAGGTTTCCGGAACGGCTGGGCCTGCAGATCTGAGCCGCAGCTTGGATGACTCGACGGGAATGTGAGGCTCTGCCCCTTCTTACTTCGTCATCTCTCATTTGACGCTCCTCATCCTCTTCCCTCTCATTTCTTACCCCCTGGTGATTGAACATTGCTTCTGATTCGTTAAACAAGTCTTCCTCTTCCTGATTCAATTCCCACATCATCCTTGAGGAAGAAGAAGAAGATATTGAAAGAAAGAAACAGAAACTATGAATAATGATACAGATTTTTGTGAATAAGGAAGCAGAAATTATGAATAATGATAGAGATCTTGAGAATTTTGGTGTGAGATTTGTGAAGATGGATGGTGGATTATATAGAGGATTCAGAAAGGATTAGGTTGTGCATAATGCCACGTGGCATGCCGTCATTCGTTAAAAATCTGATGGAAATCTATCATCAAAGATTGTGAACAGATTATGACACGTGGCATGTCGTCATTCGTTAAAAATCTGATGGAAATCTATCCTCAAAGATTGTGAACCGATTATGACACGTGGCGCGACGTGATTGGTTAATAATCTTATCAGAAATCCATCACCAATAATTGTATTATTTTGTATTATTTAATAATACTTCGGATAATGACACGTGGCGCAACGAGAACGATTAAAAATCTTATCCGATATTACAATTAAAATTATTTTGTATTAATTTTATAAATAAAAAAAATACTAATATTTTATTGCCTATTGCCAGGGCTATAGAAGTGTAACGGTGGAGATGCAAAATCTATTGCCAGGGCTACTTACTGTTCATTAAGGGCAATTACTGTTCATTAGGTGGATTGAATAGTGTATTGCCAGGGGAGGGCTCCAACGCTGGAGTTGCTCTAACCGGGCTGCAGGCCTTCAGCGTTGGGAGTTTGAGGTACTGGGCATGCCCGAGCAACAAGCCCGTAAGGAATCGTCAGCCCGCGAGTCCGAGGTAGACCGACGTTAGGCCGGCGTCAGTCCCTTTTTAAAAAAAATTTCTATCAGGTGCGTGCGCCTCATCCGCGTGTGGTGGCGTATCAGTAGATAAGTTTCAAACCACAGGGGCCCGCAGAGCAGTCGGTCTCATTTACCGTTGGAAAGCCACGTGGCTTTCCACGGTGCGTTCGATCTCAACGGGTCTTTAACTTGGACTGTTCGATCTCATCGGTAAAAAAATAAAAAAAAAGCTTATTTAATATCAACCGTTCGATCTAAGATCAACAGTCGATATTAAATAGGCTTTATAAATAAATAAATAAAAGAAAAAATAGTTTTAAAATTAAGAAAAGTTACCTTTATGACATGTGGCACAATCTGGAGTGTTGAAATTCAAATTTTTTTATATCCAACGGCAGAGATTAATTAGTTGAATAAAAATTAAAAAAAAATTGTAAAAAAATTGTTTTTACTTTTCTATAAATACCTTCTCATTATCATCTACCTTACACCACAATTTTATATTTTCTCAACTACTTTCAATCACATTCCTTTCTTTCTCTCAAAGTTTCAATCCTTTTTTTTTTCAATAAAATGACTACTGATGCAGGTACGAATTGGTCGCTTCTTGAAGATGTTGTTGTGTACTAGCTGGGTTGAAGTTACTCATAGTTCGCTTACAGGTAATGAGATGCAGTTGCGAGAAATGTGGAGTCTTATTCATACCAATTATCTTGAGAAAATTGGTGGAAAAAGAACCAAAGAATCGATATCTAGTCGTTGGAAATTACTTAGCCAATCGTTTAGTACGTGGAGAGACGACTTGGCACAAGCGAGTATTAATATTCGAAGTGGGGAAAATTACTCGGATCAGATAACAATATATTATTTATTTGTTTGTACTATACCCAAATTTACATTATAATTATTTGTTTGTCTTATTTATTTGTTACCTACTTACATTATAATTATTTGTTTGTATTATTTATTTGTTACCTATTTTCATTATAATTATTTCTTCTCCTGCATTGGGTAAGAACTTCAAGCACAAGCTTGGTACGGTGCCAAAACCAAAAGCAAAAATAAATCATTCAACCGGTGGGAATGTTGAAATATTGTCAAAGATTGTCCTAAATTTAGAGTTATGAATGTCAATCCTGAAGTTTTCATAAACAGCACCCCTTTACACTCTACACTCAATCATGGCTCGCATGTTCATGAAGATGATGCAGAAGAAGTGCCCAAAACGCCCCTCCCTGAACAAGTGTCGGGTTCGACCCGTTATCCAATTAGACCTCAAGGTAAAAAGGCTTCAAAGAGAAAAGGGAGTGCTTCCAAGAATGATTATGCAAAGGTCATGGAAGAACTTGCTCGCCAAGGTGAATTGACTTTGGCGAGGGAAATGGCGAAATATGAGGCTGATAAGGCTAGAGAGGACGCAAAAGTTGCAGCTATTGAGAGAGAATTTCAGGCTAATGAGAGAGAAAGAGAGCTACTTAGGCAAGAAAGGGAACATGTTAGGAAGAAAGACGGGCTCAACGAGATCGTGAGATTATGAACACGCCTTTAGAAGGGAAGTCTCCAAATTCTAATTTTTTTTGGAAGTTAGAGAAAGCGGACGTGGTGCGAAGGATGTGTGCAAGAGAAGCGAGACAAGATGGTCCTAGCAACACAAGAGAAAATCATCTTAGCACCACAAATTGGTTAAGTGATGATGAATAGAGTAGTTTTTGTAATCGGAGCCCATAATTTTCCAATCACTTTGGATTGTAATTTATTATTTATTGAATATCGAACTTTATGTTGTTTCCAATTTATTGAATATTTATTCAAATGAATTTGGTAAGTTATTTATACTAAGAGAATATTTATTCAAATGACAAAAACACACCAAATAAAATTACATAAGCATACCGAATAATAAAAAAACTCACTAAAGATGAACTAAAAAAATTACATAAACATACCAAATAATAAAACACACCAAATAAAATTACATAAACATACCAAATAATGAAAAACACACTAAATGAACTTAATTATCTTCAGCTTGTTTCAATACCCACTGGTGCTTTATCAAGTCAATTTGCGGGGCATTGTGCATGTCTTGCATTTGAAATGCAGTATATCGTTGAATGACCCTTTCATTGTAACGTCCATCCCTTTGTAATGGCTCATCTTGCACGGGCTCATCGGTGGCGTCATGAGCACAATATATACGTGTCCTTGAATTGTTCATCGTGTCTGGCTCATATTCATCAACAGCTTCATAATCGTACTCATCTTCCACAATCATGTTGTGAAGAATGATGCACGTCATCATGATGGATCGAAACAATTGTACATCAAACAATCTGGCAGCACCCCTGACGATCGCCCAGCGAGCTTGGAGGATACCGAAACAACGCTCCACATCCTTCATGCACCCCTCTTGACAGCTTGCAAAGTGTTTTTCATTTGCACTTCGCGGACGTGGCACTGTTTTGACAAATGTTGACCACCTTGGGTAAATGCCGTCAGCTAGGTAGTATGGCCGGTCGTACATACGTTTGTTGACCTCATACGTGACTTTTAGTGTCTTTCCTTGCAGGACATCGTTGAACATTAGGGATTGGGTAAGGACGTTGAGGTCATTTTGAGCTCCCGGAACCTCGAAAAAAGCGTGTCAAATCCATGTATCAAAAGATGTCACCGCCTCCAAAATAATACTTTTTACTCCTTTTCTGTCCCCATAAGCGACTTGCCATGCACTTGGACAGTTTTTCCACGTCCAGTGCATACAATCAATGCTTCCAATCATCCCAGGAAAACCACACATCTCGGCATTCTTCAGAAGCCTTTGCAAGTCCATGTTTATAGGTTTCTGGAGGTACTCTGTGGTGTAAATAGATTCGATTGCTCCGCAAAACTTCATTAGGGACTCAAGAATGGTTGATTTCCCCATCCTCGTTATCTCATCCACTTGGTCTGCAGATACTCTATACGCAAGCATCCGTAAGGCAGCAGTAATTTTTTGCTGAGGAAGAAGACCCATAGCACCAAAAGCATCATTCTTTTGCACATAGTAAGAATCATGGTTGCAAACAGCAATCATGATTTTGTTGAACAAATGTCGTTCCATTCTAAAATGACGTCTAAAGTACGTATCAGGAAATGCACTATTACGGACAAAATAATCGTCCAAGAGTTCCGTACCTCGTCGTTGCCTGCTTCTATCAAGGTTTCCAGAACGGCTGGGCCTGCAGGTCTGAGCCAAGCTTGGATAACTTGACGGGAATGTGAGGCTCTGCCCATTCTTGCTTCGTCATCTTTCCTTCTACGATCCTCATCCTCTTCCCTCTCATTTTTTGCCACTTGGAGATTGAACATTCCTTCTGATTGGTTAAACAATTCTTCCTCTTCCTGATCGAGTTCCTACATCATCCTTGAGGAAGAAGAAGACATTGTAAAAAGAAGCAGAAACTATGAATAATAATAGAGATTTTTCGTGAAGAAGGAAGCAGAAACTATGAATAATGATAGAGATCTTGAGAAAATTGGTGTGAGATTTGTGAGGATGGATGGTGGATTATATGGAGGATTCAGAAAGGATTAGGTTGTAGATAATGCCACGTGGCATGCCGTCATTCATTAAAAATCTATCCTCAAATATTGTAAACAAATTATGACACGTGGCGCGACGTGATTGGTTAATAATCTTATAAGAAATCCATCACCAATAATTGTATTTTCAGATAATGACACGTAGCATGCCGTCATTCGTTAAAAATCTGATGGAAATTTATCCTCATTGTAAACAGATTATGACACGTGGCGCGACGTGATTGGTTAATAATCTTATCAGAAATCCATCACCAATAATTGTATTTTTGGATAATGACATGTGGCGCAACGAGTACGATTAAAAATCTTATCCGAAATTACAAATAAAAATATTTTGTATTATTTAATAATACTTCGGATAATAACACGTGACGTAACGAGAATGATTAAAAATCTTATCCAAAATTACAATTAAAATTATTTTGTATTATTTTATTGACTATTGCCAGGGCTATTGAAGTGCAACGGTGAAGATGCAAAAGGCGATTACTATTCATTAAGGGCAGTTACTGTTCACCAGGTGGATAGCATAATGTATTGCCTGAGGGGAGGTTTCACAGGCTGGAGTTGCTCATAGGAACATCAAATTTTTTAAATTAAATGGTGTGGTTGTAAACGATTGAATTATTAATTGAGTGTTGATTAACCTATTTCTTTCTTATCGGTGACAAATCATTTAGTTTGCAATTTGGTTTAAAAAAATTTAGTCTCCCTAACATTACTCTATTTTGGAATGTAAGGGGGTAATGTCAAACTTACGTTATAGGATGAGACTATTTATGGGGCCACTCCACAAGCCTTTACAACATTAAATACAAACCGTCAATGGAGGATGTAACTAGATATTTGCCCTAATAAAAAAAAATTAAAAAAAACAGTTGATGTACCCTACAAATAAGCACCACACACCTTGCCTATATTTGCCATCTTTTTGACACGTTGCATACAATCTTTTTTTTTTTTTAGTTAACTCCTATTTTCTCCTTTAAACTGAGAAATATATCACTTTTAACATGTTATAAATAATCTTCCCTGTTAATCTCATATTCTCCTCACTGTCAAGTGCTGGTGTAGTTATTTCCATCAATGGAGGTGGAGGTGAATATCTTGCCGTGAATTCATGGCAGCGAATTGTAGGAGTCAATCTTGGCACTTGCAAAGAGAGTGAGAAAGCAGAAGAGGGAAGAGGATGAGGTAATGACTTATGTTTTGTGGATTTTCTTTACATTTCGTGGCTCCTGTTTCCTTAGGAGCAAGAGGGAATTACAAGATGACGTGGAAAATCATAAGCCATACACTGCTCAGGTTCCATTGGACATAAGGAAAGTGGTGGACCCCATAATTGGAAACAAAGTACTATCAGCCTTTACGACATTTCATACGAATCGTCAATATTTTGAAGTGTAACTGGATAGTGGGTACCCAGAGAGTTGATGTACCACATAAATGAGCACCTGACTTAGGAGGAACCTAGCCCTACCTGTTTTAAAATGTAACGAATTAGGTAGAAGGATTTTTAGCTTGAGAACCGGACCTAACCTAGTCTGTTTCAAAAAGACCGGTTTGGGACGGGTCCACAGGTCCAATTTCTTTTTTCTTTTTTTCGATTTTGGAACGGCGCTGATCTGCTCCTCAACCTTCACGAGCACGTTGGAATTAGCGTCCGTATTAGCTTGTAATTTCCAACTTGAACAAACACAGATCGTCAAAAAACCCTAATCAATATCAAATCTCGTATACAAACTTCAAATTCAGAAACATTTACTCATAGCAATGCATCGTTCACAATTTAACTAATCAAGATCTGCAAAAACCCTAAGCGTACCTTGATCGGGGATGAGTGAGAAAAGGCAGAGGAAGGAGAGGGAGTCAAGGGAGAGGGAAGAGAGGTAGTCGAGGGATTGACTCAGAGTCTCGCAACCAAACACTCGACAGAGCAGCCATGGACTCTCAGTTGCAACAGCAAGCCAGATCGGTGAAGAAGAAGGAGACTCGGGGATGGAAGCCCAAGCCCAAGGAAGAGAAGAAAGACGACCACCAATAGTAAGCCAAGCTGAATAAGTCGTAGTGTGACACTAAGCTGAAGAAGTCGCATCAAACACTTGGTGAGTAACTCAGAAAAAACCATCACAACAGAATGCTAAAAGATAGAAAATTGATGGGAATCAGAGGTTATCAAAGGAATTGGGGCTATCAAGAAGTGACATATGAGGTGGAGGCAGAGCAGGGGTCGATTCTTGAGGGTTGTTGAGCTCCTAAGGTAGTGGTGGATGTGGAACCGGTGACTCGGAGTCTAAGTCTGACGACAAGTCTCTATACTAGGCAATTAGGGCCTCCATTCTAGTGACACTGTGATAGAGTCGAGAAGGAAAAAGATAGAGCGAGAGGGAAAGAGATGAGCGACAAAGAAAGATAACGAGGCAGCTGAGACTTGAGAGAGTGACTGTGATTTTGGAACCTTGGCTTGGACTCAGGTAGAGCCTAGGGTAAAAACTAACGGTTGAGATTGGATGATAGGTTATCATTCAATCTCGGCCATTCATTATAATTAGAAAAGGGTTGGTACGGGTACCCGTTTTTCTAAGTATCTGGACTCGGCCCGCCCTGTTTGTTCTCTAAAATATTAGGAACCGACTCGTAACTGTCCCGAACAGTGATTACCTTCCCCGACCCGTGGTTCCTATACCCGTTTGCACACCCTTACCATAAGCCACACACTGCTTAGGTCTCATTAGACAGAAGGAAAGTAGTGGACCCCATAATTGGAAACAAAGTAGGATCAGTTGCCACACAATAGATGGGACAAATTGTGGTGCCACTCCACAAGCCTTTACAACAGTTTATACGAATCGTCAATATTTTGAAATGTAACTGGATACTGGGTACCTAGACAATTGATGCACTGCACACATGAGCACCTAACACCTATCTTGTTTTACATATGTTGCCATCTTTTTGACACGTTGCAATCAATCTTCCCTTTTAATCCCCAAATTTTCAGAAAAAAAAATTAATAAAAACAAAAGAAGAAGTTAATAAAAGGATAATGATAGGGAGACTAAATTTGCAAACTAAATGATGCGTCACTAATATGAATAAGTACATTTATCAACATGTAAGTAATAAACCAATCATCAACTTCCATACGCTCTAGTTTTCAAAACTTTGTCTGCAAATTTAGTCTCTCTAGCATTACTTTTAAAAGAAATGCTAAGGAAAGTCTCTCAAAGTGGGACGCTCCATGGACTCTCTGCCACCTCATCTTTTTGGCACAATATTTTAAAATGTTGGCACTGGAATTGTGCCACAAGGATGAGTGGCAGAGAGTCCTTGGAGAGTCACACTTTTGAGAGAATCTTCTTAACATTTCTAAAAAAATTAGGGTAAATTACATTTTACCCCTTTAGGTTTCAGTGCAATTACAACCTCATACAAAATCTTTAAAACATTTCAATCTCATACATAGAGTATTATTGTGTTTACAACTTCATACAACCATTAAAAAATCTGTTAAATTAATCGTTAAGTGATGACGTGGCAAATAGAGGGTCCCCATTTGTAAATTTCTCTCGGATTTAGCGAAAGGCTATGCCAAGAAGGCTAAAAGAACTCTCAAGAATTTAAGGGTCAAATCAAGTCCATCAAATCTAGAGTACAAGATAACTGGATTGAATGCATAACTTTGATGCAAGAACACGTGTGAGTACCTAACTTGATTCTATGGCAGCAAGTCGAGATGGTTGAGCGCGGACTCGACTCGATCGATAGTCTAAGGTAATCTGATAGGCGGGAACTTAGACCTTTTCCTATTCCAATATTCATAACTTGTTACAACAATAACCTCAAGGATATTTAGACACCAGTGGTAATAATTCGCTTAATAGGGTGTTAATGGGTGATTGAATGACTGATGGTCTCAGCTAAAACTTTCGAATCTGAGTGGTTTTCTTGAACAGTCTATCTGCTTTAAAAATGATACGAAGTGTTGAAGGGTAAACACGAACCCAAAGTTGACTAAAATGCCTTCCAATACCAGGAGATGAATCAGGGATTACAATCAAAATCGATGTTAATCAAGATGTCAATCTAACAAAGTCTGGAATGAAGGATTATGCCAAGCAGTTGAAAGTATAGTCCTCATAGACTGGTAGGTAATATGCTGAGTAGGTTGATGAACTAATACCGAAACGTCATCATAGTCTCCACGTGTACAAGGTGGTTTGTATAGGAAGCCTATGGTGACATTCACCCATTTCCATTCGCATCCCTAGTGGGTCCTCAACACCCTAAAAAAGACAATCATGGAAATTTCTTCCTACCTCCAAACATGAATAGAAGGAAATTGAGCATTTCCTCACATATTCAGCGATATTCCATTCATACAATACCAGTAATAAAGTGGACAAAAAACGATGGTACAATTTAGTACTGCTAGCTAGACCCGACAGTTTCTGAGACGACACGAAAATAACGAATTTCGGGTCAACACGATAAATAATTGGGTCATTATCAGGTGACCCGTTAATAACAGTTTATTAACGGGAATACACGTGGGTAACACGTGGATAACCCATTAAGAAAAAAAATTATTTTGATAATTTTAAAGTTTAATTACTAAAAGATTTATTTTAAAATACAATAGCCACATTAATATATACAATGTATTCTATATTAAATATATAGTTTTGTATTACTATTCTATATAAGTTATTAAAAAAAAAAAGTTTTAGTCATTATTTATTTTTATTATGAGAGTTCCTTACTATCATTACTAGGATAAATTTTACTTAACATGTTATTGTCCAAATTAAAATAAACTGTTTCCACAAAAAAAAAAAATTAAAATAAACTAGTATAGTATTTGTATAGGCAAGAACTAAGAAGACATACATACAAGTATGAAAAGAAGGTAGTATATTGTTTATATAATATAGAACTATTTTTTATTTCTTTTCATAATTATTTTTAGTACCCATAATTTGAATGGTTTACAATGTTTGATTTTTCTATGTTTAATTTATGCGGAAGAGAGTGCTAATGTGGAAAGCCTCACTAAAAACATCATCAATATAACTCTTGAAGACAATATATCAAGCCAAAGTTCTAATACTGTTTCCATGGTGATTAAGGAAAATTGAAGGGTTTGATTGGAAGAAAATGTGCAAGGTTCCAATGTTCTAATGTTCCAATGTCCTTAATTTTGTAATCTTTTGAACATTTGATATTTGTAATGTTCTAATATTTTTTTTTATTATGCTCTTATTTTGGGTATGTAAATATATACTTAAAAGAAAAATGCGTTTTTATGTTTTAGATGTGACAATATGGTATGCATATACTTATTTAGTACTATGTTTTTCATTTGATTATTTATTGGTTTAAAATATATTTTCCTTAACGGGTAACGGGTCGGGTCATATTACCTGTTAATATTATCGGGTCGATTTCGGGTCGGGTCATTTTACCCGTTTATTTTAATTGGTGTTACACGACATGACCCGTTAAGATATCGAGTATGATACAAAAACGACACGAACACGAAAAATACAACACGAACACCAGGTCTACTGCCATCATGCATGCCATACGTTGAAATATGATCCTCATCAAGAATTTTCCTTTTTCATAGCCTTATTCCCCTTAGGCAAAAACAATTTGTTTCTTAACAACAGAATTCCAACTCTTCAAATTTTCAAATCCCGTCTCATGTCATCTGACACTTACCCCTTCAAACTCGCACATTACTGATCAAACTCTTAGGTTTCCTACACAAAATCTACCGATGTAGGTTTAACTTAGAAGTGTGCCGACAATACTCAATGTGGATCGTGCGCCAAAGTAAAGCTAATTCCTTGAAGAGAAAACAATAGTAGGACATCGCTAGCTCAGATAGAGGTAATCTGTCCATGTGATTTTTGACTAAGAGCATCAGCTACAACATTTGCATGACAAAGATGATACTTAAAGCGTAATCAAAATCATCGATGAGTTTCATCCGCCTGTTTTGTCTCAAGCTTAACACCATCTAGGTGAAAACACACTACCACTTCTTTGGTCAGAAAGGATGCAACACTTATTGTTGTAGAGAAAACGTCACCAGATTTTACAACAAGGGAAATTATTAACAGCTCTAGGTCATGAATAAGATAATTCTTTCCGTGAGGTTTGAGATGTCAGGGAGCATAGGCGATGACCTTCCCATGCTACATCAAAAAACAACCCCAAACATGACAAGGATGCAAAACAAAAGACTTAAAACCCACCACCAACATCAAGAAAAGCAGGGACGGAAGCGTGAGTTTAAAAAGTTTCGTTCCCAACTTTTTCCCCACAAAATCTCTACAAAGAAAGGGTGTCATTAGGTTTTCAAGTAAGATAGTAACCATTGACTCAAGGTCGTAGATAGAATGGTTCACTTCATGCGGTTCCAACTGTCAAGAGGCACACATGCTACTCGATCATGATGCGTCAGCGTGCAGCAAAACATTCAATAAAACACCACATAGAATTCAAAATTTATCGACGTCATCAAAAAGTGTATGAACAATGATCAAGTGAGACAATACTTACGTTGTCAGAAACTTCATTCACCTTCAACAACCCAAACAAAAATTGACTAGTTCCTTAGCCATAAAGGAATAAAGTTCTGCTCAAAGAATCGTTAAGAACTACCGATAGAAAGTGACAAGACCAAAGATATTTCGTATTTCACACCACCTTATGAGGATTTTCAATTTCCAATGGTCTCAACTCTTTTGGAAATTGATGAGAATAACGTCTGCTATAATAGAGTCTCCTAAGAAAAGTATCGAATCTAAACAAAATCAACGTTCAAAGAATTCGGTGTAAAGCTTATTGTTAATGTTTAGTGAACTTGACCTTGTTGTTGGAGTAAACAAGAAGGTTATCGATAGAATAATCGCTGAGAATTGTTCCAAGGTCCACATGAATTTCCTCAGCGAGAACGAGTCTGAAAACATTGATTCGATCGCACCAACACCTGTTAAACTATACTTACAACTAATGTTTCCTCACTTTCTCCAACACGAATTTCGGGTGTTTTGAGCAATCTCCACGAAGATATGACTCTGCCGCCATTCCTAGGGAACGCATGTGGCAGAGTAACATCACCATTTCAAAACACTCCAGCTGGTCTGGCCCAAACCTTAACCCGCTAAGATTTTTCTATTTCCCAACACTCCTATGTAGATCTGACTCTACCTGCCATTCCTAGAGAACGCATGTCGCAAAGTAACATCCTCGTTTTGGATCTTCAGCTAGTCTTAACCAGACTTCCTCTCACTAAGATTTTCTATTTCACGTCACTTCAATGTAAATCCGACTCTGCCCGCCATTTCTAGGGAACGCATATGGCAGAGTATCGGTCTACTGTTGAAAGTCGTCCATCAATCTATTACATCACCGATGAGGCACAATCTCAACACGAATTTGTACTTCAAATAGAAAACTCATATAACGGGATGGCCATGTGCTGGCCGATACCCCAGGGTGATGTAATCCATTTAATAAATGCATATGTCAAGAACATGTGAAACATGCATATAATTTTCACGCATAACCATGCAATATAATATTCAAGTACAAACCTTAATAAAATATAATATTCAACTGTCAACAATTTAAAAGTGATAATGCATGACATGTTTAGAGCATACTACTAATTAAGATTACAAAGAAAGGGGTCCTACACCAAGATGACTCAAAGATACTGATGCGGAAGTGCCTTGACACAACATTGTATATGTCGATTCTAAGTCCTGAGGGGGCGCAAAACAAAATATGAGTGGACCAAGTTTATATATAAGTAATACTAAAATAGTTATTCTTCAATGTACTAACCCCCAGTTTAGAAAACTCATATAACATAATAAGTAATAGGTTTTCCGAAAACCCTAGCATGGCATAAAACCTTTCATAAAACATATATCATATATAATGTGCTTAGAAGTGGTATCACAATCACCCGAAGTCCCTATATCGCCCAATTGAAGACATATATAAATATCTTCCAACCTAAGTCACTACATCACAAGACCGAAGCCATATATAAATACGCTCAGACCAAAGCCATATATAAATATCATTCGCCTGTAGGCACATAGTACGAATAACCACTAAGCACATAAAATCATGAACATAATCTTTCCAAAATATATCTCATTGGAGCTCAATAGCTCAAATATCATATCATAAATATCTCAGTAAACAGTTGTTCGATAAAGCATGATATTTCATAAAGCGTAGTCATAAAATCATGATTTTCATGTATGCATTTCTCGTAGTAAAATAATGCATTTTGGATGGGGTTTACTCACTTAAAGAAGACGGAAGCACCAGTGACAAACGCACCTAAGCACATAAAAGGACCATTAATAAAATTCTACTTAAACGATTGAATTTGGGAAAACAGAGGACATATTTGGAATCAGGATGTCGAAATTAGTCTAGGAAAGGTTCTAGCCGAAACTCGAAAAAGTCAACCCAAAAGTCAATGTTCACTGGTCAACAGTCAAAAAGTCAACGAATTAAGTCACCGATCAACGGGTCGGGTCAAAGGTAAACGAGTTGGGTCAACTTGGTCACCAGAAACTGGGTTTTTCAGTAGAAGTTTGGGTAATTTTCAAAGCTTCGTATCTTACTCGCTTCTTAACTAAATTCGACCTATAATATATGAAAACAAAGCTAGGAAAGTGTAGAACAAGATTGTACCTATTTGGAAGCCCAATGGTTGCCGAAGATGGCCAAAAAATGGCCTGAAAAGTGATTGGTTTGTGAGTAAGTTGGAAAACTCGCCGAAAATTGGATAAACTTTAAACGTTCATAACTTCTTCAATACTCAACAAAATCAAGTGATTCAAAACAAAAATCATACTTCGTGAGGAGACAAAGATAATGGTACCTTGCACAATGGCTATCTCGTCGTGGTTTGGCTGTAAAATGCCTCGAAAATGGTTATGCTCGCCAAAAAACTGGGGAAGTGAGATTGCTACGTCCAAACATCACCAAAACTTCTCAAAACTACTTCCAAACCTACACCAAGACACGATCTACAACTTTTGGATGATGTTCGAGGCTTTCCTTAGCCGGAGAACGTGAAAACTCGTCGGAAAACTCGGTGAACAGTTAATGTACTGTGCAACGAGTTTGGAAGGGTTTGGAAGATTCTCCTTCGATTCTGAGTTCACCAGGGTGATGGTGGGGATGTTGTTGTCATTGTTGTGTTGTTTTTTTGTGTGAAAAACCCTCGGAGATGGTGGTTCTAGAGAAGGTCGAGAATGTAGAAAAGGAGAGAGTTTGAGAGAGAGAATGATAGAAAAAGAGTGAGGTTGACAGAAAGAGAAAGGGGAATGGGACTCACATGTAAGGGGGAAAGAACAAGGGAAAAAAATTCCAAGTGGGTCCCATTGGCTCACAAATTAAAACCACTAAAGACGAAATGCGAAATATCCCAAAAACGTTCGAAGTTTTGTAACGTAAAATCTTCATTATAATTCCAAATTTGAATCCGTTCACGACCACGCGTTCGTGGCGATGAGTACGATAAGAATAAATTACTAAAATTAAAAATATGCGTTTCAACAAGACGGTCAACGAAAGTCAACTCAAGGGTAATTTGGTAGTTTCATAAGTCCAATAATACAAAATACAATAAATCAGGGACGGGGTTTCACATTCAAACTTTGTCGCCACCGCCTCCTTCCATCCACCCATCTTTCCCTTCCCCTCTCCCTTTTTCTCTATATCTACCTCTACCTTCATATTCTTCATTTTCTCACCATTGTCAGGCGTTGGTGTAATTCTCGTCATCGATGGAGGTGGAGGTGGATGTCTCGTCATGAGTTCATGGTGGTGCATAGTGGGTATCTACTTCTACCTTCCTATTCTTCATTTTCTCCTCGCTAGTGTAATTAATGCCATTGATGGAGGTGGGTCGTTGTCTTGCCGTGAGTTCGTGACAACATGTAATTGGTTGCTGTGAGTTCTAGTCATGGGGACGGTGGTTTTTTTCGAAATTCTGTTTCACTCTTAGGGATAAATTAGGAATTATAATTAATTAAAGAGTGCTACTAGACCTACTTCAATGTCCTATTTTTCCATCCACATGATAATCCCACCCACCATTAAAGTTAAGAAAGGAAAATGTCATTTCCTCATCCACTATTATTCTGAAAATAACCCTAATATATATATATATATTTTTAAATCTAATATAATTTAAATAATAAATAAATAAATAAAAACATAAATATGAAAGAACATGCAAGACTTGTAAATTCATCATCTACTTCAAACCACGCATGTCCTTAAATCATGGCATCCCTTTCATAATATCTCTTCCTACTAACCCCAAATTTGCCACCTTGATCTCTTTCCAAATGTCCACCCTCTATTTTCACCATATACCATATATATGGCCCAATATTCCTTACCATTACCCTTCTCAACAAACCCTAGTACTCACACCTATCGCTATTCTGCAAAGACCTTGAATCCCAAACGATTATTCTTCTTCCTTTTTTCTGTCAAAGCTGCAGATCTCATTGTTTCTTGCCTCCGTCGAGCACACACTCATTCCTTCCTCCAACCTTTCTGTTGATTGTGGCCCAAATCTTTCTTAGCCTATCTCAACCGCAGATATCACACCCCACCCACTATTATTTATTTATTATTTTAAATTATGTTTTTTTTTTAAATTTTAGTAATTAATTAAATAGGGGTTCAAAATTCTTCTTTTAAAAAGATAAATATGACAGTAACATTTTTTATGAAATGGTGGGTGGGGAAATAAAATATTGCGATTGACAAACCCTGACCTGGAACATCCATATGGATTCCGAATCGAGTTGTGTTGGCCGACACCGGAAAGGTGACGAAACCATAAAATGTAGTTGTGTAGAAAGAAAAAAAAGTGAAAAAGTTTAAACCTAAAAGTGACTAAATGCAAGAGTGTACATGTGAGCGGGATTAAACCTATTTCACACATGAAGTCAGAGTATAAGCACAATACAGTAGAATTAGAATGAGAATTATACCATCAAATGTAGTCTCCTAAATCAACTTTTGCCAGAAATCCTCATCAACACGAGCTTGCCCACTAAAACTTAGAGGGGGAAAAAACAACGGTGAATGAGTCTGAAAATAAATTTTTTTTAACCTTTTTGAAAATGTATAACCCTTCGCCAAAAAACAAGTATAGTTTCCAAACTAGAATATACGCCCACTCGTTGCTGCGTAAACCAGCTGTTTCAAGCGTAATCGAATGAATAAAACACATTGAAGTTGAATAAATTCAATACAATTATGAACAAACAGATGGATACATGAGTGATAATGAGGTCGATAAGATAAGCAATTTTTCTTTTATATACATTCAAGTGAGCTGGCATATAAACACATTGTACAATGAGTGGGAAGAAATTGAATGTCTTTGATTAGAAAGAGATGGCTTCCAAAAAAAATTTGTTTCCTTGGGAAATAGAAGAAACACATAGTTCACACATATAATATGTGTCATGCAGTGTAGGCAACCATTTCAACAGGTAATTAAAAACAGAAAGTGTTGAGGACTTGTTCAAGTAGCTAATTTTGTAACCACAACTGTTCAAAGGCAAAAACAAGCAGAGGGTCTGTTTCCATATGAAACTGAAGAAACAGAAGCAAGCTGCAGTTTACACATTTTGCCCCTGCAGTTAAGATGGTAAAATATATGCCCTGCAGCCTACATACCTCACTTAGCAATTAGCAAAACACAGTAAAAGCGGTGTTTGAGCAGGTAAATTGTCAAAAACAGATTATCTCAACCTTTTAACAATTCACTAGTAAGATTGTCTCGCTAAAAACTTATATTAGCAAATCCAATGACGAATGATGTGAAACTGAAGCTGTAATGAAAGCTTATATTAAGAAAGAATGAAAAGCCGTCTTTCTACAACTTGAAACCAAAGTTTAAGTGAATGGCCCTATAAATAAGGTTATTGAACATGATTAACTATCCGCAACCCTCAACCATGTAACCTGAATCAAGCTGGTTTCAGACATACCAATAGAAAACCAAAATATCAGTGTTTGGGGAAGCTACCTTATTTGAAATACCACTAAAAACAGAGTATATTTTTAGGCAAATATTGTTTAAACACCCAAACATAATTCATGATATCTGCCAAAAAGAAAATAACTCTCAATTAGATTTCTTTCGTTCACGAACTTTCTCCTAGACAAACTCATGAGATAGAACCAAAAAAAAAAAAGTCACAATTGGTGCAAGTAGAGGGGAATAAGGTAGAGAAAAGTAGGAATTTATGAATACACCAATCCTGTTTAGGTTCCCAACTTATAAGGATGCTAACTTCATCATATAGGACTACCGTTAAACGTATTTCTTTCCGAAATTAAATTAAGAAAATAATCCGGCACTCACATGCCCCAACACAATGTTACATGCAGTAATCTTACCATCACAACCAAATTGACACAAAACTTCTAACAGTCCTTTTAAGAGTGAAGGTCAAGCGATTAATCAAATTCCATTAGCACTAATCACACACTGCCGGAACAGAGATCCTAGCAAAGCTACACCAATTAAATGACAAAGACTAAAAACCACAAACAGAAAAAAAGAAAAACAGAGTTATCAGACAGCATGATTCAAATATAATTTTATTAAGGTTGGTAAAAGCAGAACCCATCCAGCAAGATGTCTTTCGTGCAATGATCCACTGTCGTTATACCAACTGTGATTCTTCTGTCACACACTTTAGTTCCATCATACGTACCAAACCCCACCAAACCACATGCTAATGAAACTAGTTAACAAAGTAAAACCATCTTTAGTCTTTAACATCCAAAGCCCGAAAAATGTTGCCCTCCCTTTGCGAACCAAATACAGAGAGAATATAACACATTTTCTATCAAAATATTATACAAATATGTACTAACTAAACCAATTTTTAAGAGGATTTAGCTGATGCTAGCATCCAATACTTGATTTACCAATCAATTTAGGGGTTGCTCTCAATCCTAAAGCTTCCGATATCATTGGAGCCTACACCAATGCTGCACATCACACTACAAACTATATGGACGGCAAAGCAAATGACCAAAAAATTAATTAAATTAAAATCCCACAACACCAGAGGAAGAGGCGTGGAGCCTCTCCTCATTTAGAGACTGCAAAATCCAAATTCATCACATATATTTTGCTTCTACCACTCCCCCCCCCCCCCCCCCCCCCCGCCCCCCCAAAAAAAAAAAAAAAAAAAAAAAAGAATTCTGGCTCTTTAGATTATCTTCAGACGAAGAATGTGCAACAAACCTACTTAGTTCTGGATTCATCATTTTTGAGAAGAGACAAACCTTTCATTTAAGCTAACACAAATTACATACCAAAGGATAAGGAGTATGCTCTAAGAGCAAGTCCACCCCTAAAGACTTTGCGCCAGCACCTAGCCCATTTATCCACTCAAGTGAACAGCAATAGACCACAGTGAGCAGTAATAGGCCAAAGCATCTCCACCCCTAAAAAAAATAGCGTAGTCCATTTTATTAAAATATTGTTATTTTTTATTTTAAATTTCTGAATTTATAAAAAATAAAATAATAATAATAATAATAATTTCTGAATTTATTAAAAATTTTCTGTATTTTTTAAAAGTGAAATTCTTAATTTTTTGGGGGAAAAAACGTGGACTGTTGATCTGTGATCGGACGGTCCAGTTTAAAAGTGAAATTCAAATTTTTTTTACCGTTGGAAATCCATCGGTCTAGAATAACTAGCCGTTGGAAATCCAATGGTAGAAATTGGGCCATGTCGCCCACCCGAGGGAGAGGTTAATGCGCTTGCGCTGTTGGGCCCTACCTCTGATTTTGTTGTCTCCTACTCGCTAGGACGTGCACGTGTAGGACATGTGAACAGGCTGGTCCCCAGGTCTGTCAAAAATGGGCTGGTCTGGAGACCAGCTTGGGCTGGGTGCCAGGCAAACACACGGGCTGGAGTGGACTGGCTGAGTACCAGCCTGTTTTTTCCACTGGGTGCTGGCCTCTTTTTGCTCCGGTGGAACTACTCTAAGAGCAATTCCACCGGGAATTGATAGGCCGGCACTCAGGTTTTTCACTCCAGCCCAGTAGATAAGCTGGCACCCAGCCCAAGCTGGTCTCCAGGCCAGCCCAAAATCGGCTGAGCAATCGGACAGCCCGATTGACGTCATCTCACGCTTACATCCTCAACCTCTTCCTCTGCACCAACCTTATCGCCCACTACACCTCTCTGGGCTCCCCCTTTCACGCTTACACCCTCTTCTCCGCCGTCTCCTCCGTCTCCGACGTCTTCCTCTAGAATGTCATGATCAGAGGCTTCATCGACAATGGCCTGTATAACAAAACCATTGCTCTGTACGGTAAAATGTGGGATGTGGGTGTTAGACCCGATCATTTTACTTTCCCTTTTGTGATTAAGGCTTGTGGGTTTGCTCGTGATTAGAGATTGGGTAAGAAGGTTCATGGAGATGTGATTGAATGTGGGTATGCATTAGATGTGTTTGTGGGTAATTCACTTATTGGATTGTATGGGAAATTTAGGCAGGTTGAAACTGCACGGAAGGGGTGGAAATTTGGGCAGGTAATTCCCCTAAGTGCACCCATCCCCACCCCTGAACCAACGCATACCACTGCAGCACCTCCCAGATTGCCAATACCCATCACCAACCCACCCCAAAAATTCTACCCAACAGACGCAGTTCCAAATCTGAATGGGGAGAGAGAGAGAGAGAGAGAGAGATGCAAAGAAAGGTTGATGCGTTGGGAGTGGCAAGAGTTGGCGTTTGAGGATGATCGGAGAAACAAGTTGAGGAGGATTGTAGAGAGAGAGTATAGAGGGTTCCAGTGAAACCGTAGAGATTCCAGACTTACCTTTTTTTTATAATAAAATTATTATTTTTATTATTTTATAATAAAAAATAATAATATTTTAATAAAATTGACTAGGTAATTTTTTGTTAAGGGTGAAGATGCATTTGGTCTATTACTATTCATTAGGGTCTATCATTGTTCACTGAGTGGATTAAATAGGCTGGATACTGGCGCATTTTTTTAGGGATGGACTTGCTCTAAGAATAGAAGGAAAGAAAACAAACACATAACATACATAACAATCATGATAGAATCAATTTATAACGCCAATCTTAGCCCAGAAAATTGGAACGTTAGCCGACAATCATTTTGTAGGCGTAAATTCGATGCCCTGACAAATTTTGTTTTGACGAGTAAACTTTGGCGGGAACTTTTCCCGTTATATTGAAATATTAGCCGATGATGTGAGGCAACAAAGTATTTCATCGGCAAATTGATTAAAGAGGCAATAAAGTATGTCATTGGCAAGGTAATAATAACTCTACGTGAGAGGTTTTCACCAGTGCACCTTTCCATTTTTTTCCGGGGAACGCAATCAAAGCTCTTGGCGGCTATTTATGCTCTCATTCTGTCTTTCTTGTTTCTCTATACGGACGGGAGCATAGATAAAGAGATATCTAGCATTTCATATTTCTGGATTGTAGTTTTATGCCATCAATGATCTATATTGACAATTTGATTTCATAATATGTGAGTGTGGAAAAATAAAAAATTCCTTAAAGTATTAGTCTTGCAACTTAACCCAATCTCTTTATGTTCGCCTCCATATACATTCCATACAAACTAACTAATATTCTCATGCGAAAATTATGTTGTAAAACTGTAAATCTAGATCATATAGTGAAAAAGCTCTTCTTATCAATTTTGACTCCAAACTACTTTCTACCAACAGATAACTTGGTTTAGGTTATGATCAATTATTAATCAATTAGTCAATTACAATTGTAAATTTGAATACGGTTGTACTTAATCATCCATTATAAAAACATAACATATAATTATAAGAACAAACTTATAAATTTCCCAAGGCAATCCAAACCTACATCCCCCAATTGCATGATATGCATCCCATTTCTTCCTAATCCTATTTTGCCGCCACATGATCTCCCTCCCATAATCGGTTCACATCATGATCTGCCTCCCATTTCTTCCTAATCCTATTTTGCCGCCACATGATCTCCCTCCCATAATCGGTTCACATCCCCCAATTGTCGGTTCACGTCATGATCTCCCTCCCAGTTGCATGCTAATCCTATTTTGTCGCCTCATGATCTCCCTCCCAATTGCATGCTAATCCCGACTTCCCTCCCATATTATTCTCTCGCACCATCCGATTTCAGTTTGATAAGGATTCTTATTTATGAAAAAACTTGGCGGGGTCTTTCCCGCTTGTTGAAACTAATTTCGTAGAATGCGTATCCTATTAAAATAATAGATTCACTAACACTTAAGAGTTTATTCATACTTTCATTAAGTATAACATAAGATTTTGTGGTATCTACTAGTGTAAATATTTTAAATTGAAGATCAAGTTCATTCATTGTACTCGTATAAGATCAAGGAGTGTAGCTGTAAAAAATCATCAAAATCGAAATTAAAATAACTATTAAATTGTGATTTTTCTTTGATAACCGTCGAAAAGTTTTGTCCCATTACTTGATCTCTAAATGTTTGTTTTTTGCAATTTTTGGCGTATGCAATCTGAAAGTATATACAAACATGTTTGACGGTTGGATCGTTGAAACTAGTTTCGTAGAATGCGTATCCCATCAAAATAATAGATTCACTAACACTTAAGAGTTTATTCATACTTTCATTAAGTATAACATAAGATTTTGTGGTATCCACTATTGTAAATATTTTAAATTGAAGATCGAGTTCATTCATTGTATTCGTACAGGGTCAAGGAGTGTAGCTGTAAAAAATCATCAAAATCGGAGTTAAAATAACCGTTAAATCGTGATTTTTCGTTGATAACCGTCGAAAAGTTTTGTCCCATTACTTGATCTCTGAATGTTTTTTTTTTTTTTGCAATTTTTGGCGTATGAGATCTCGAAGTATATACAAACATGTTTGACGGTTGGATCGTTGAAACTAATTTCGTAGAATGCATATCCCACCAAAATAATAGATTCACTAACACTTAAGAATTTATTCATACTTTCATTAAGTATAACATAAGATTTGTGTGGTATCCACTAGTGTAAATATTTTAAATTGAAGATCGAGTTCATTCATTGTACTCGTATAGGGTCAAGGAGTGTAGCTGTAAAAAATCATCAAAATCGGAGTTAAAATAACCGTTAAATCGTGATTTTTCGTTGATAACCGTCGAAAAGTTTTGTCCCATTACTTGATCTCTGAATGTTTTTTTTTTTTGCAATTTTTGGAGTATGAGATCTTGAAGTATATACAAACATATTTGACGGTTGGATCGTTGAAACTAATTTCGTAGAATGCATATCCCACCAAAATAATAGATTCACTAACACTTAAGAATTTATTCATACTTTCATTAAGTATAACATAAGATTTGTGTGGTATCCACTAGTGTAAATATTTTAAATTGAAGATCGAGTTCATTCATTGTACTCGTATAGGGTCAAGGAGTGTAGCTGTAAAAAATCATCAAAATCGGAGTTAAAATAACCGTTAAATCGTGATTTTTCGTTGATAACCGTCGAAAAGTTTTGTCCCATTACTTGATCTTTGAATGTTTGCTTTTTGCAATTTTTGGCGTATACGATCTCGAAGTATATACAAACATGTTTAACGGTTGGATCTTTGAAACTAGTTTCGTAGAATGCATATCCCATTAATATAATAGATTCACTAATTCTTAAGAGTTTATTCATACTTTCATTAAGTATAAACATAAGATTTGTGTGGTATCCACTAGTGTAAATATTTTAAATTGAAGATTGAGTTCATTCATTGTACTCGTATAGGGTCAAGGAGTGTAGCTGTAAAAAATCATCAAAATCGAAGTTAAAATAACCGTTAAATCGTGATTTTTCGTTGATAACCGTCGAAAAGTTTTGTCCCATTACTTGATCTCTGAATGTTTGTTTTTTGCAATTTTTGGCGTATGCGATTTCGAAGTATATACAAGCATGTTTGACGGTTGGATCGTTGAAACTAGTTTCGTAGAATGCGTATCCCATCAAAATAATAGATTCACTAACACTTAAGAGTTTATTCATACTTTCGTTAAGTATAACATAAGATTTTGTGGTATCCACTAGTGTAAATATTTTAAGTTGAAGATCGAGTTCATTCATTGTACTCGTATAGGGTCAAGGAGTGTAGCTGTAAAAAATCATCAAAATCGGAGTTGAAATAACCGTTAAATCGTGATTTTTCGTTGATAACCGTCGAAAAGTTTTGTCCCATTACTTGATCTCTAAATGTTTGTTTTTTGTAATTTTTGGCGTATGCGATCTCGAAGTATATACAAACATGTTTGACGGTTGGATCGTTGAAACTAGTTTCGTAGAATGCGTATCCCATCAAAATAATAGATTCACTAACACTTAAGAGTTTATTCATACTTTCATTAAGTATAACATAAGATTTTGTGGTATCCACTACTGTAAATATTTTAAATTGAAGATCGAGTTCATTCATTGTACTCGTATAGGGTCAAGGAGTGTAGCTGTAAAAATCATCAAAATCAGAGTTAAAATAACCTTTAAATCATGATTTTTCATTGATAACCGTCGAAAAGTTTTGTCCCGTTACTTGATCTTTGAATGGTTTTTTGTTTGCGATTTTTTGGTGATGCGATCTCGATGGATATACAAATAAGTTTGACGGTTGGATCGTTCAAATTAGTTTCGTAGAATTTGTATCCTATCAAGTTCAATGGTGTGTGTGTATATATATATTTATTAAGTAGATTTAAATTTATTTATTTTGTACGTATAACACTTAAAAAATTTAATGGTATGTATGATATGAATGATTTGTAAAGATAATTGTTAGGGTCAAAGCACATAACTACTAATGATTATACATAACAACTAAAGATTATACATAACAAAAAAAATCAAATCAGAACCCTCTATTAAAATTAGAAATCAATAGAAGACAAAATTTAATTGCACGAATTGCTAGCCAGTGCTATTTGAATGTACCATGCATGTCACTCACAATTCTAAACTTTAAGAAAACACTATTTAACAAATTAAAAGGAGGCGTGGGCGCGGGATAAAAGAGCGGTATCAACATAGACGCGCGGAGTAGGAAAAAAAAAATTAAGAATGAAGCGCACGAAGCAGTTATCTCTTTCCGTCCCACTCCTTCTCCCTCCCCTCTCCCTCTCCACCTCCATCTTCGTCGCTGCAAATAGATAGACTGACAGCCTCCTTCCGGTGGAAATCGAAACCATCGTCAAAGTCAAAGCCTAAAAAAGGGTTTTCCCTCCTAATTGTCATCTTCAATTTACGTTCTAATATATAAACCCATCAATTTTCTGTGTAATTCTCTTAGGGTTTTCATTTTTCTTTTTCGATTCTTTTGCGAGTATATTGTGGGTTCTTCCCTTTCTAATTCTTATCTGCAATTGTTTTACCTTCCATTCAATTTTTTTACTGGAATATAAATATATATATATATATATCTCTCTCTCTAAATTTGTTCAATTTTCCTATACAGATGGCGGTTACAAGGCTGGGCTTATATACTGAAGAATCTGATTATATTCTAGGCTAGCTGCTTTCTTTGGTAAGGTATGTTGTTACACCGTCACCCTCAGCCTATCTTATTCATTGTTTGATTGCTGGTCCTAATGAATGTTGCATGTAAAATTAAATTTGTAAACAGGGAGTAGATACTTTATATGCCATGGACAGGGAATGGATACGAAATCCGAATCGAGTGAGTAGGGAATATTTAAATGGGATTTCAGAATTTTTGAAAACGGCAAGCAAACATGTCAACGCTGAGGGTTATACTAAGTGCCCAAGCCAGAATTGCAACAACTGTAGATTGAAGTCATTGAGAGAAATTCGGCAAGATTTTGGTAGATATGGAATGTCATTCAATTATACTACATGGACTCATCATGGGGAACGATTGAGAACTGTTTCAAGTTGTTCAAACCCACAACCAGTGTCGCGACCTATTAATGAAATAGGAAGTGATAATGATCATGTAATGAATGTAATCAACGATCTAGGTTCCAATGTTTGGTTGATTTGGGCATCCATTTGTATAATATTGGTAAAAACAATGTCCTTTGACTTTAATTCCAAATTTCCAATGTAATTTTTCGATATTGTGGTTTAGGTTTGACATATTTGTTTTTCCTTTCTATAACACTTGCATGTTGTCTATGGCTAAGTGGAATTTTGAGCTAGATAGCTTACAACTGGTATCAGCATGGCATGGAGACCAGTGTGAGGATCATTCGCACTAGGTAATTTTGATATTTGAGGATTAACTTGATTAGTAGATGTCTATATCTTCTTGTTTACACTGATAAAGATTATAAACGGTGATAAATTAGGATGCTTTAGTATCGTTTATTTATGTTTCCAGGTGCATATGCTTATGTTCTAGAGTTATAACCTACTTAGCTAGGTTGGTAGTGTTATGTTTATATACATTATAGACCTTTCAAGGATTTATATCATCTACTTATCATGTTGCCTTGTTTACAGAGTGTGAGAATCATGTTGCCTTGCTATTATGTTTATCTTGTTGTTTACAGTGATGAATTACATATAAGTAGTTGATGCTAACTTGATTATTACCTGGTATCTATTAAACATGTAATTTTTCTAGGTTGTGATGCTGCATGGTGTTGGTAAGTTAACTTGATTAGTAGATATCTTTATCTTGTTGTTTACACATTTATGGTTTCATAAGTTATTTGTTTAGAAATACCACTCTAGTGTGGCCTTGCATTTCCTTAGTGTCAATGATATTTAGCACCCTTAAAGTTTGCTAATCAAGTTTTTTTTAATTTGTTTTTCTTCTACAGTTGTTTGATACTGGAATGTTTCATGATGATCCTCATCATTTCCCAATTTCATGATGCTGGATATCAACGTGATGAGGACTATAGTGAGAATGGTGATACTTAAGGATATTTTATCTATATTATACTAATGTTGAAATGAAAATATAGATTTTTTTGTATTTTGTAACTAAATCGAATTGTAAACGTTACATTATTTTATATTACATTTTATGTTGTTCCTACATTAATTCTTCATTCACGCCCCTTCTCGATCTCTTAAGCTTGCTTGTTTGTGATGGTTAAAAATATTATTAAAAACAAATGTGAATAAAAATTAGAAAATATTGGACTTGACATGTTTTGTCGGCACAAAAACAATTATCTGACAAATGTTTTTGTTCACAAAAGATTCAACCAACTAATTATTTTGTCTACACAAGTAATTTGAGCCAACAAACCAGTTTGTTGGCATAGGACTACGTAGCCGAAAAACCATTTTGTCGCGACAAGATTACTTAGCCGACAAAATGTTTTGTCGCGGCAAGATCACTAAGCCGACAAATAACTTCATTGTGAAAAAACAGCCTGTGTTGACAAAATATTTTGTCACAATGTTGTTTTGGTGACGAGCACAGTTTGACGGCTGAGATTTGTCGCCTTAAAAATGAGCCAACGAAATATTAAGATTTGTCAAGAAAGATCTTGCGCGACATGCTTTTAGCGACAAAATTGCCGATAAAAATTTTCATTGGGAAAGGCTCTTCGCTGACGAATTTTTACTTTTGCAGACAAACTAATTTTGTCGACAAAGTGAAAATTTCTAGTAGTGTGTTGTGGAATTGAAAAGGGTATGGTCAAAGGTCATGAGATTAGTAACGCCAGAGTCAATAATCCAACCTGTATTGAAATTATCGGATGAAATTAAGGCTATGCCCGTGTTACATGAATCGTTGTTTTGTTCTTGCGAGGCAATTGAATTTAATAGAGATAGCTGATGGGCCAAGTTGTCCGGGTGCGATTCCATAATCTGCTTGAAGTCTACAGATGGGCCCAGGACGTTTGCTTCGCTAACGTCAGCGGTTTTGCTAGCGCCTTCAAGTGATTTCTGCCCCACCAGGCTTTGGGCTTTAGGCTCAACCAGCCCAACAAGCTGAATTGAAGTGTCTGGTCTGCTGGAAATCAATGCTGCAAGCCCAAGGCCCGAGTTTGCAACCTTGGCTTGTGCGGCTCTTCTATTTGTTTTTCCCTGACCTCGTTGATTTCTAGGCAGGTTTGTTGACCATGGCCACAGATGGGCCACTATCACTGTCCTTTCCTCCAAGCATGGTGGTTTTTCTTTGTGCTTCACGCCGAATGGTGTTGAAGCACTCTTCTATTCCAGGGACGGGCTTCATTCGTAAGAGAGTGTTGCGAACTGCATCCAAGGAGTCATCTAGTCCTGCAAGAAAATCATTCTTGCAGGACTATCCTTTTGAAGATCCTCTTTTCTGCTCCTCAAATCAGCAGCACATATCATTCTATTTGGACGTCGCTTGTCCATCTTGCCACAAGCTTTTTAGTTCTGCGAAGTATAGATTTATTGGGTGTCCGTTCTGTTTTGTCCTTGTTGCTTTGCACCTCAACTCATAACACTGAGATTCGTCAGCTCCGTCAAATAACATATTAGTAATGCTTTCCCCAATATCATGAGCACTCGGTAAGTCAATAAATAGCCATATAAGATGCGGCTCCATGGTTTTCAGTAACCAAGCCCGGACGATAACATCCTCTGTATGCCATTTAGAAAAACCAGGATCGGTTTCTTCCACAGCCGAAATCTGCCCATTGAGATATCCCATCTTGTTCAAACCCGCGGCATGTACCTCCATCATCTTTGACCAAATTTTGTAGTTTGAATCCCCTAACTTGAATCCAAAACGGCAAAGCACCCAGATTTGGGATTTCATTCGAACTCGACGTCGGGACCGTGGCTGGAATCACGGCCCTTTCTTCAGCCATAGCAGTAGCGGTTGTGGTTTCGGTTTTCTTTGTCTTTTCTGGGTTTGGGATTTCTGTGCACGTCTCTTGTCTCGAGACCTTGCAGTCGGGGTCTTAGTCAATCAACGGAAGCTTTCACGTTGGCAGTACACTGGGATTAAGGTTTGAGGAAGAAGAGACAAGCCTAAACCTGCTATGGTACCAAGATAAAATTGTAGTTTAAAGTTCTAATAATTCTCTGTATTATTCTTCTTCTCCCGTTGGAAGGTCTATATACAACTCCAATCCTTGTGATACAAGGAATATTAAACGATTTACAATCAAAGTAGGAAACACACCTACATCCCTAATCCTCCTAGGACATTGCCTATATTCCTAATCCTCCTAGGACGTTGACTCACGCCAACACTCACCACATACAGAGGTTTTGCTATTGTTAAGATGGGTGAAGGGGAGTGAGAGTGAGTTAACTTCAGCTGGAGGAGTTTGATTCAGAACAAAAACTGAAATGGCGGGGCATTCCCGCTCCATTGTTAAGAAACATGAACACATTCATCTAACATGCAAGGGAGTTTGGCCTGTAATACATAGATTGCATGTGTTTTTTTTCATATAAAAGAGAGAATTCTGTAATACATAGATTGCATGTGTTTTTTTCATATAAAAGAGAGAATTCTGCAAGGACAGCTAATGCCTCCCGCCATAACCGAGCTCACTATCCATATTTATTGCAACAAAGCTTTCTTCTGCCTCTCCCATGTCTGTTTTCGCAACCACAAATTCTACCTCCGCAACAGTTAGCCAAGCCTTCAACCTCTTGATCTCAATATCCCAAGCATCCACATTATTTCTCAGCTCCGTTACATGTCGTTCCCTTTCCACAAACTTCTTCATACCCAAAGCAGACTGAACATGAGGCTCCAACCAAGCCAAGTCCAATTTGAAGGTTCCAAGCTCCTCCCATAAAAGTTGAAGGTGCTCCTCACAGGGATCCTCGATCATATCCTTACCCTTTGTAGTCTTCAAAAAGTGCAGGAGTCTACCCAAAGCTGTGAATGCCCATTCAGTAAACACACGACTTTTCTTCCTTTGGCACTCGATCAATGAAGGATGCAACAAACAGACTTCCTCTAGAAATGGAACATAATCTTTGTCTATTTTCCCTAAACCCTGGAAATCCATGAGCTCACCAAGTGGGGTGGAGTGTGCTAGCTCATGTTCCTTGACTATGGGAGATTCAACAGGGCTATCGTTGGGCTCAGGGCAATATTGTTCAGAGCTTGGTTCTTCCTGGAAAGCAAGCACTTGATAAGAACTGGATGTCGTAAGTGCTTTTGAAAAGATTGGAGCTTGCAACGAATCAGCAATTGTTTGCTTTTGTGCAGAACTTGGTGAATCCAGAAAAGCAAGCACATGTGGAAATTGCACAGCGTCCACATTTGAATGTCCTTGCCTTTCATTTTCGTTCTCTGAGGGTTTTGTAGGTGTAAAAAACCAAGTTTCATGGACTTCAGAAGCACTCGTGTAGTCAACCTGACTTACAGCCACCTCGGCTTCCAGAACACATGCATCATTCACAAGAAACCCTTCGGTGCAATCAGAAAGTTCACTTAGAGGCATGAATGATGTGAAGCCCCAATCACTTTTACTTGCGCTGAACACATGTTTAGTTTCTGTACAATCAAACAACGGCGGATTACAAAACATTTCTGTCATAGAAAAATTGCTACTGCAACCGATGCCATAACCTAAAGCCGACAGACAATTGTTTGGTACGGAAGTCTTGTGAAAAATGAAAAGTAAAAACTGCATAGAATGCAATCAAAGATTGAGTGCCAGAAACACCAACAAGTGCACAAACGTGAAATAAACAAGATGAAGAGTGTGGAGTGTATATAAATTACCAAATGTTATGGACTTATCACTGTCAAGTTGATTGACGACGGTCAAGGTGAATTGGGCATATCTGCTCCACCCAGATGACAATGTTTTAGCATCTGCGACATTCAAATATATTGACAGGTCGTGCTTTCCGGGATTTCCACTGCTTCCCTTTGGATATACAACGATCTGCCTGAGATAAACAACCAAAAAAAAAAAGACATTTATTAGGCTAAATGATTTAGCTAGCATCTTCACAAGTAAATTTTTCATGTTATTATTACATGCATCTATCTGAAAGCGAACATGATGGCTTTGCTACTTTTGGTTATCATATCTGGTTTAGTAATTCTTCTTGTTCAGTAATTTCTAGATTAAACCTTGACATGTGGTTGATCTTCGTTGTAATTTGTTTTTTTTTTTGGGTCAAACCGAAAAATAGGGATATAAGAAACTGAAGAATGTCATTGATTCAATCGGAGGAGAAACTAAAACATACGTACCATTTAAAATCACCGACGGCGAAACCCTCAGAGTAATGCTTCTGGGGTCTCAACCTTGAGAATTTTTCAATCCTCCATGTGAAGGTCACAGATACAAGCTCCCCAACTTGCTTTTTCTCCATTTTATTATGCAACTCAAAAGCAACAAACTAAACAAGAAAACACCAAATTATCACACAGCTGAAACTTGTTCTTTATGGTGTGTCTTTATACTGTGTGTGTATATATATATAATATGAACTAGTTGTGGCATGGCTGTCAAGGTATTCACAGTATTATATTCAAATGGGTTGGATGCTCTCCTCAGTTTTTAGTAAACAAAATAAATAAAATGTAAACATCATATTGAGATGGACTTTACGTTCTATTTTTTGTTGTAGAGTAATACTAATGAGACCGCACTATGCCTACCTAGTGACGAAGGTATACATGAAGGTCCGGCGTTGTTGGTTAAATCCAAATTTTAAAAAGAAAACTAATGAAAAATTTAAATATATTTAGTTTTAATGAAAAAAGACAAATACATGTGTAGTAAATAGTATCAAGAAAAAGTAAAAATATGATTTTTCATTAAAAGTAAACAGTACCGGAAATGTTTCATTAAAACTACCATTTTTAAATGGAGCAAAAAGTTATGACCTGCTGTTCCGGAATTACAAATCCTACCACCCAGCTAAGATACTAATGATGATTGCTGTGCTTTGGTGGGTAAGGACAAACAGGATGACCAATGTGAGACCTATACAAAATCATATCCCTATCATCAAATGGATAACTCCGGCGAGTCAGATGCTCAAACTAAACTTTGATGGAGATAAGGCTGACCTTGGTTTTGTTAGTCGACATGCAAGTGGTTTATCTACCATTGCTTGAGTGTTAACCACTTAGTAACTTAATATGGCGCTAACTACTAATTTGAGTGTGTTGCATAAATTAATCTCATAACCTTAACTATTCATTTTTCATGTCATTATTCATAGATTAACTTTGTCAAAATGTACTCAAATCAGAAATGGTTTAGAATTATTGTAAAAATTTTATTATTTACCGACAACACCTTGTTCATCTATTTATCAGGTAACATGTTGATAAGTGGGAAATCCACGCATCGGCAATAACGTGGAGCTAATGGAACTTACCCAACACGCAAGGCCAAGGGGCCAGCATCATCATGTGGGCCAAGGGGACCCACCCATCATACGGCATTACGTACTGGCCAGCTCCCTAGCCTTGTTACCAAGTACAAAATTATCAAAGAAACGAGTCAAATGCTCACTTCCAACGATATCGATATTGTCCGCAACCTGATGACTACCACCTGCATAATCCTTCAAGTGTAGGATTTTATCACAAAAAAAGCCTTGATATTAATTGGAATGAGGTTAAGATATTTAAACACTTCTTTTCTTAGAGACCCAACCGATGTGGGATTTCAACATCCAACATACGATAATATCGTATCGTTTGCTCAAAAAAAAAAATTCCAACATATTGCATGAGTAGGCATTGCCAAGTTTTTATTAAATAATACGATATTATTTACACTTAGGGCCAGTCCTAAGAGTTTTAAGGCTCCAGGCAATGCCAAAAACATGCCCTAACTTTAGGATAATAAAAATTATTTGTTTTCACACACAAGACTTCGATAAAATTATACTTAGAAAACCACTTCAAAGTTCAAACTCAATAATTTAGAAACACATAAAAACCAATTTATTTTGTAATGAGAAAAGATAACCAAAAAACATCAGGCTTACAAGTAGATAGATGATGAATTTTGTTTCCGTTTATCTAAACTTTCAAATTATTTTTATATGAATCGTGAGGTGTTTTTCTTATTTACTAACCATGTCAATATGGGACTAAAATAATAATCATATTTTTGAGTCTTAATGTATAAGCAATGAATGAAGACCAAATTAAACCTAGTATTGGCAAAGACATATATACATTAATTTATTGAAGGCTAATGCTAGGAGACCAAATTTTGAAATCAAATTTTGTAAACCATATAATGTGATTTTGTATTGAATTATTACTTAAATGTTGACTAACATACTTATTTTCTATTTGTGACACGTCATATAGTTTGCAAATTTGGTTTACCTAGTATTACTCTTTGTTGATGGTTAGACTTTGCAACCCACATAACTACTATCTAGTAATTATAATCAAACATGAGGTAAATAAAAATTAACAACCAAACAAAAGTCCATAAAAGTTGGAAAGAAAAAACACACACATTACATTTTGAACCCAAAACCTTCGCATTGATTTTAATTAGCAAAAACCACAAGTTCTTATTAGACATCTTGTTCATTGAACCAAATTTTTTAAATTTATACTCCTTTAAAAAGAAATTCATAAAATTTGAAAATTTTGTAAATATATACTCCTATAAAATAAAGAAAAACACCTGATTTTGAACCCATAACCAGCTTAATTTTAAGGAGTAGAAACCATCTCTTGTTAAACTTCTTAATCATTTAATCAAATTTTAAAAATTTATACTCTTATAAAAACATATATGAATATACCACCCTAAACCCTTTATACTCTTATGAGAACATATATGAATATACCGCTTAATATTTTTTGTGCCCCCAATTGTTTGGGGCACCAGATGATCACCCTACTCGCACTTGCCAGGCTGACCCAATCTACATTAAGGGATAAAAAAGTGAGTTAAGTCTCACAACGAACTAAGCAGAGTGTTGACGCCTAGGCCTTAGGCCCCTGCCCCTACCCGCCTCCTGACCAATGCCTTTGAAACCTTGCTTCTGCATACTCATGAATATTAAAAAATATTTACATAAAAACACTGCAAGTACAGCTAAGGTTGTGATACAATCATTTACAATGTTGCCTTCCTCCAAAGCTCTTCCCCAGTTACTTCAACTTTAGACACTGACGAATTCCAGTCTGCTCAGTTCAGCGATCAGCGTCGCTTACTCCCCGAATCTGGCCGTCCGACATAAAAAGCACTATGATGCCTGCATTTTTTAAGCAGAGTAAACATGACTAAATTTTTCATACCGTGCAGTTTTCAGGGCTCTCGATAAAAGCCCTGAAATATAATACTTAATGCCCTTGTGCCACAAGAATTAAGTCAAACCGATGGAGAAAGGGAATAAAAACAAGCAGCAAGAACAGAAGGAAGACCAAGAAGATTTTCAACGAATTTAACGACCCTAAATCATCAAAATTAAACCCACATAAGCAAAATACTTGACATCAAATTAAGGTGAAAATTCTCATACCGGTTGACAAGTGACCGCTCAATAGTATTGGAGCTCTCCACAACAGGGATTTTGATGGTGTTCAGATGGAGGGGGTTTGGTTCATAAAAAAATTGCAATGGAGGGGGTTCTCCCTCACCGTGGCTTAAAAACAGGATCACCCTTAACAAGGGAGTTTTGCCTGTAATACATATATACATTGCATATGGTTTTCACATCGAAGGGAGAAGCAGTACGGCTAATGCCTCCCACCATAACCAAGCTCACTATCCATATTTATTTCAACAAAGCTTTCTTTGGCCTCTCCCATGTCTCTTTTCGCATCCTCAAAATCTAACTCTGCCAAATTTAGCCTAGCCTTCAACCTCTTGACTTCAATCTCCAAAGCATCCATATTATTTCTCAGCTCTTTTACCTCTAGCTCCCTTTCCACAAACTTCTTCATATCTGTACCCTTGTTAGTCTTTAGAACATGCAGGAGTCTACCCAAAGCTGTGAATGCCCATTCAGTAAACATAGGACTCCTCTTCCTTTGGCACTCGATCAATGAAGGATGCAACAAACAGACTTCCTCCAGGAATGGAACAAAAGCTTTGTCTATTTTCCCTAAACCCCTGAAATCCATGAGCTCGCCAACTGGGGCAGAGGATTTTTGCTCATGTTCCTTGCCTATCGGAGATCCCACAGGGCTATCGTCACCCCCAGTCCAAATTTGTCCATCACTTGGTCCGTCCCACAAGGCCAGCACTTGAGCAGAACTAGGTGTCATAACTGCTACTGAAGAGATTAGAACTTGCTCAAAATAAGCATTTGTTTGCTTCTGTTCAGAACTTGGTGCATCCTGAAAAGCAAGCACCTGTTCAGAAATAGGTGCTGTAAGTTGTACAGCTTCCACATCTGAATACCCTTGCCTTTCATCTTCATGGTGTGAGGGCTTTATAGGAGGACGAAACCAAGTATCCTGGACTTTGGCCATATGGTCAACCTGACTGAAAGCAACCTCAGCTTCAAGAACACATGTATCACTCACAATAAACCCTTGGGCGACATCACAAAGAAGGCATGAATGATGTGAAGCCCCAATCTCTTTTACTTGTGCAGAACACATGTTTAGTTTCTGTAAATCAAAATAAGAAAAGCATAGCTCATAGGCAATTAAAGAAATATAACAATGGAAACTCAACATTACTATCATGTACTCAGTAATTCTCTTCTCTGGTGGTCTTGTACGTCTGGGCAACACAAGTAGACATGCTTTCTGAAGAACTAAATAAATCTCCCTTCTATGGGAAAGTAAAAGTTACCACTCTTCTTCCTCTTTAATTTTTTTTCTGAGAAGAAACCAAAATCTTATTACGAAAATTATCAAATTTACAGCAGCAAAACAATTAAGTTAAATTAGAAGACCAGACATTCAAGCTTCAAACCACACTCAAACAACTTGCTGCAACTTCCCAGTCCAGCAACCATGCTGGCGATTGCCATGCATGGATAACTCCCTGAACTCTACATTGACAGAAGCCCAAAGAGTTGACATAAAACTAACTCTACCACAAGCACACCTACCCCTGAACAATCCTGAAAAATCCTCCTAGTTTCACCGTTTCTATCCCCAAAAAAGGATCATCACCCTTCAACCTCAGAGTTTTGACTTTCATGCCTTTTCCCATGACCTTGAGAACTGCACACTTAACAATTCCTAAAATACCTTTTGGAATCGCCTAATTTACCTGAGCCTAATTTCCACCAATCATCATATCTGAGACTTAGTGGGACGTTGTATGTCCAGAACAAACAAGAGAAACAAACTTTCATATTTCCATTCTTTTTTCCAGCGAGTCCCCTGTTCCATGAAGTACAAAAATTGCTACTGCAACTGATGCCAAAACCTAAATCCGAAAAACAACACTTGGTACGAAGGAGTCTTGTGAAAAACATAACAAGTGCAGACAAGGCAATCAAAGATTGAATTGCAATCTAAAGTAAAATAATAATATTCGAGCAAATGAGAGCCTGAATGAAAGCGAAACCAACAGAAATGCACCAACATAATTGTGAAATAACCAAGATGAAGTGAGGGCAGTGAGGGCATGTGACTTACCAACTGTTATGGACTTATCATATTTGACTTGGTTGACGATAGTCAAGGTGAATTGGGCATATTTACTCCACCCAGATGGCAACGCTGAAGCATCCGCAACTTTCAAATATATCGACAGGTCTTGCGTTACAGGGATTCCGCTGCTGCCCTTCGGATATAGGACAATTTGCCTGATGATTAAAACAACATGTACATCTTTTAAGGAAAGTGATTTTCGCACTCCTATTTTAATCTGGACGGGTCCAGAAGGAGAACAAAAACAAGGTTTGATATTTATATCAAGATTTCAGAAAGATGGGTCATCGGCCAACTACTAATCAAACGTATACTGTCCTGCCCTCTACTTGCATCTTACCACATATGCATAACAAGTAGGGTTTTATCACAACAAACCTCGGCGTTACAAGAATCAAACAACCGAAGTGCATATATACAAGAATTAAACAACCATAGTACATAAATACAAGAATCAAACCACCAAAGTACACATATAAACAAAAATCAAACCAAAAAACGAAATAAGAAAACGAAGAATGTCGTCGAGTAATAATTTGAAGAAGAAAGTGAAACATACCATTCAAAGTCACCGACATTAAAACCATCGGAGTAATGTTTCTGGGATCTCAACCTAGAGAATTTCTCAATCTTCCATGTGAACATCACCGATACAAGCTCCCCAACTTGTTTTTTCTCCATATGTTTCTTCTGCAACTCAAACGCACCGAACAATCTATAAAACAAACAAGAAAAACACCAAAGTACATATTTATAAACTAACATTTAACACCCAGAAATAAAAAAGATACAAAGAACACATACCTTCTTCAAATGAACGAATCAAACTTGGCACTTGCACATAGATTGAGAGAGGGGAAGAGGCAAGAGGATGAGGCAACGACTTATCTGCAGGTTTCTTCAGATATAATTCGTGGCTCCTGTTTTCTCAGGAGCAAGTGAGCATTACAAGATGCCGTGGCAAACAATAAGCCACACACCGCTCAGCTCTCACTGAACAGTAGTGGACCTCATGATTGGAAACAAAGCAGTCGCCAATCACGGGAGCTGCCATGTCTACAGTCTACAGTATCTAGGGAAATTTACTGCCGACGGGATATTTTGGAGGAGTACAGTTGGGAAGATCAAATTTTTTAAATTAAATTTGCAAACTAAATGATGTAATTGTAGAAGATTGGATTATTAATTAAGTATCGATTAACATATTTGTTTTTTATCGGTAACACATCATTTAGTTTGCAATTTGATTTCAAAATTTGGTCTCCCTAATATTTAAGCCTGTTTGAAACGGGCCGGTCCAATTACTTTTTCTTTTTTCGGTTTTGGAATAGCACCGATCTGCCCCTCAACCTTCACGAGCTCGTCGGAATTAGCCTCCACATTGGCTTGTAATTTCCAACCTAAACAAACACCACTATTCTAAAAATTCCTGCCTAGGCGCTAGGCCGTTGATCTCCGTCCCGATTAATGCCTAGACGTTTGAAAATTAAGAAAGGGCCCCTAGACTTACTGAGGTGCCCACCTAGATCCCTTAGGCACCCGTTTAGCCCGCTCAGACCAGCCTAGGTGCGACTCACTTAAACATAAAATAGATAATTTTCATTTTACATTTTATTTTTTCAATAAATTGTAACATACTTGGTGAATACTTAAAGGAATACACATTATATACTTATTCCCCATGTTTTCATTATGTTCTAATAGCTCATAATATATATGTCATTCCATTTCATAGTTTATGATGAAATCATATATATTTTAAGTATAAACAGACACTTATTTACATGAAATATAATAGATTTAATTAAATCCACCTAGGCCCCCGCCTAAACCTCGCCTAGTTGCCAAGGTGCTAGGCCCCAGCCCCCCGCCCGACTAGTGCTTAGTGTCTTTTAGAACCTTGACAAACACAGATCGTCAAAAAACCCTAATCAATATCAAATCTATGATACAAATTTCAAATTCAAAAACATTTACTCATAACAATGCATTGTTCACAATTCAACTAATCGAGATTTGCAAAAACCTTAGGCATACATTGATCAAGGAAGAGTGAGAGAAGGCAGAGCAGAAGCAGAGGAATAAGAAGGAGTCGAGAGAGAGGGGAGAGAGGGAGTCAAGGGACTGACTCAAAGTCTCGCAACCAAACACTCGAAGGAGCAGCCATGGACGCTCAGTCGCAGCAGCAAGCCGGACCGGTGAAGAAAAATGAGACTCGGGGCCAGAAGCCTAAGCCCAATAAAGAGAAGAAAAACGACCACCAACAGTAAGCTAAGCAGAAGAAGTCGTATCAAACACTTGGTGCGAAACTTAGAAAAAGCCGTCACAACAGAAAGCTAAAAGATAGAAAATTAATGGGAATCAGAGGTTACTGAAGGAATTGAGGTTGTCGAGAAGTGACAGAGGAGGTGGAGGCAGCGCAGGGGTCGGTTCTTGAGCTCCAGAGGTGGTGGTGGAGGTGGAGCCGACGACTCAGAGTGTCCGATGACGTTTGCCTGACCAAGATGATACTTAAAGCTCAATCAAAATCACTGATGAGTTTCATCCACCTCTTCTGTCTCAAGCTCAACACCTTCTAGGTGAAAACACACAACCACTTCTTTGGTCAGAAAGGATGCGACACTTCTTGTTGTAGAGAAAACGTCACTAGATTTTACAGCAAGGGAAATTGTTACCAGTTCTGGGTCATGAATATGATAATTCTTTCTGTGAGGTTGGAGATGTCAGGGAGCATAGGCGATGACCTTCCCATGCTACATCAGAAAACAACCCCAAATGTGACAAGGATGCAAAACAAGAGACTTGAAACTCACCATCAACATCAAGAAAAGCAAGGACGAGAGCATGAGTTTAAAAAGTTTTGTTCCCAACTTTCATCCCACAAAATTTCTACAAAGAAAGGGTGTCATTAGGTTTTCAAGTAAGACAGTAACCATTGGCTCAAGGTCGTAGATAGAATGGTTCACTTCATGTGGTTCTAATCGTTAAAAGGCACACATGTTACTCAATCATGTTGCGTTAGCGTGCATCCAAACATTTAATAAAATATCACACAGAATTCAAAATTTATCGACGTCATCAAAAAGTGTAAGAATAATGATCAAGTAAGACAATACTTATGTTGTTAAACTATGTTTACAACTGATGCTTCCTCACTTTCTTCAGCACGAACTTCAACTGTTTTGAGCAATCTCCACAAAGATACGACTCCGCCCGCCATTCTTAGGGAACGCATGTCGCAGAGTAACATCATCGTTTCAAAACACACTAACTAGTCTAGCCTAAACCTTAACCCGCTAAGATTTTTCTGTTTCCCAACACTCCTATGTAGATCTGACTCTGCCCACCATTCCTAGGGAACTCATGTCACAAAGTAACATACTTGTTTGGGATCTTTAGCTAGTTTTAACCAGACTTCCTCTCATTGAGATTTTCTATTTCACGTCACTTCAATGAAATCCGACTCTGCCCGCCATTCCTAGGGAATGTATGTCGCAGAGTATCGATCCATTATTGAAAGTTGTCCATCAATTTATTACATCACCGGTGAGGCACAATCCCGACATGAATTTGTACTTCAAATAGAATGTGACAAGTCAGATAGAAAAAGGTTTGCACAACTATGCCAAAAGGCACCAAATGCGGAAGCCATAACATCTAAATGATATCAAGGTCGACACACCACTAGAGTAAAAATAAGATCCTAAGTATGCTCTGAACGAACCATGCTCTGATACCAATCTGACACGCCCCAATCCCAATGTTTGAAGGACAACGGGATGGCTATGTGTTGGTCGACACCCCAGGGTGACGTAATCTATTTAATGAATGCATATGCCAAGAACATGCGAAACATGCATATAATTTTCACGCGTAACCATGCAATATAATATTCAAGTACAAACCTTAATAAAATATAATATTCAACTGTCAACAATTTAAAAGTGATAATGCATGACATGTTCAGAGCATACTACAAATTAAGATTACAAAGAAAGGGGTCTTACACCTAAGGGACTCGAAGATACTGATGTGGGAGTGTCTTAAAGTCGGGATTGTATGACTCGATTCTAAGTCCTAAGAGGGCGCAAAGCAAAACATGAGTGGACCAAGTTTATACATTAGTAGTACTAAAATAGTTATTCTTCAACGTACTAACCCCCAGTTTAGAAAACTCATATAGCATAATAAGTAGGTTTTCCAAAAACCCTAGCATGCCATAAAACCTTTCATAAAAATATATCATATATAATGTGCTTAGTAGTGGTGTCACAATCGCTTGAAGGCCCTATCTCGCCCTACCGAAGCCATATATAAATATCTTCCAACCGAAGTCACTACATCACCCGACCGAAGCCATATATAAATACCTTCTGACTGAAGACATATATAAATACCTTCTGACCAAAGCCATATATAAATATCTTTCACCCGTAGCACATAAAATCATGAACATAATCTTTCCAAAATATATCTCATTAGAGCTCAATAGCTCAAATATCATATCATAAATATCTCAGTAAACATTTATTCGATAACACATGATATTTCATAAAGCGTAGACATAAAATCATGTTTTTCATGTATGGATTTCTAGTAGTAAAATAATGCATTTTGGAATGGGCCTACTCACCTTAGTTTGCTGTCGAAGAGTCGTGCAAACTAAAGAAGACGGAAAAGCCATTGACAAACGCACCTAAGCACATAAAAAGACCAGCTAATAAAACTCTACTTAAACGATTGAATTTGGGAAAACGGAGCATGGATTTGGAATCAGGACGTCGAAATTAGTCTAGGAAGGGTTCGGGCCGAAACCCAAAAAAGTCAACCCAAAAGTCAATGTTGACTGGTCAACAGTTAAAAAGTCAATAGATTAGGTCGACGATTAACGAGTAGGGTTAACTGTCATCGGGTCGGGTCAAAGGTAAACGGGTTGGGTCAACCTGGTCACCGGAATACCCATCGAAAACTGAGTTTTTGGCCGGAAGTTTGGGCAATTTTCAAAGCTTCATATCTCACTCATTTCTTAACCAAATTCAACCTATAATATATCAAAACGAAGCTAGGAAAGTGTAAAAAAAGATTGTACCTATTTGGAAGCCCAATGGTTGCTAGAGATAGCCAGAAAATGGCCTGAAAAGTGACTAGTCTACATGTAAGCTGGAAAACTCGCCGGAAGCTGGGTAAATTTTAAACGTTCATAACTTCTTCAATACTCACTGAAATAAAGTGATTCAAAAACAAAAATCATACTTCACGATGAGACAAAGAGAATGGTACCTTAGACGATAGCTATCTCGTAGTGGTTTGCCTTTAAAATGCCTCGAAAATGGTGGTGCTTGCTGAAAAACTGGGGAAGCTTTCACCATGAGATTCCTACGTCCAAACATCACCAAAACTTCTCAAAACTACTTCCAAACCTACACCAATACACGATCTACAACTTTTGGATAAGGTTCGAGGATTACCTTCACCGGAGAATGTAAAAACTTGTCGGAAAACTCGGTGAATAGTGAATGCATTGTGCAGCGAGTTTGGAAGGGTTTGGAGGGTTCTCATTTGATTTTGAGTTCACTAGGGTGATGGTAGGGGTGTTTTTGTCATTGTTGTGTTGGTTTTTTTTTGTGTGAAAAACCCTTGAAGATGATGGTTCTAGAGAGGGCCAAAAGTGTAGAGAGGGTGAGAGTTTGAGAGAGAGAATGATAGAGAAAGAGTGAGGTTAATAGAAAGAAAAGAGGGAGGGGGACTCACCGGTAAAGGGGAAAGAACAAGAGAACAAAAATCTCAAGTGGGTTCCATTGGCTCACAAATTAAAGCCACTAAAGATGAAACACAAAATATCCGAAAAACGTTCAAAGTTTCATAACGTAAAATCTTCGTGATAATTCCAATTTTAAATCTGTTCACGACCACGTGTTTACGATAAGAATAAATTAGTAAAATTAGAAATACGTGTTTCGACGAGACGGTTAACGAAAGTCAACTCAAGGGTAATTTGGTAGTTTCATAAGTCCGATAATACAAAATACGATAAATCAGGGACGGGGTTTCACATCCGACCTCCGCCGCCACTGCCTCCTTCCATCCACCCATCTTTCCCTTCCCCTCTCCCTTTTTCTTTCTATCTACCTCTGCCTTCATATTCTTCATTTTCTCACCATTGTCTGGCGCTGGTGTAATTATCGTCATCGATGGAGGTGGAGGCGGAGGTGGATGTCTTGTCTTGAGTTCATGGTGGCGCGTATTGGGTATCTACTTCTACCTTCCTATTCTTCATTTTCTCCTCGCTGGTGTAATTAACACCATTGATGGAGGTGGGTCGTTGTCTTGTCGTAACTTCGTGATGACGCATAATTGGTTGCTATGAGTTCTAGGTGTGGGGACAGTGGTTTTTTTCGAAATTCTATTTCACTCTTAGGGATAAATTAGGAATTGTAATTAATAAACGAGTGCTACTAGACCTACTTCAATGCCCTATTTTTCCATCCATATGATAATCCCACCCACCAGTAAAGTTAAAAAAGTAAAATGTCATTTCCTCATCCACTATTATTCTGAAAATAATCCTAATATTATTTTGTTTTTAAAAAATCTAATATATATTTAACTAATAAATAAAAACAGAAATACAAAAGAGAATGCAAGAGTTGGAAATTCATCATCTACTTCAAACCACGCATGTCCTTAAATCATGTCATCCTTTTCATAATATCTTTTCCTACTAACCCCAAATTTGCTGCCTTGATCTCTTTCCAAATCTCCACCCTATATTTTCACCGTATACCATATATATGGCCCAATATTCCTTACCCTTACCCCTCTCGACAAACCCTAGTACTCAAAGCTATCGCTACTCCGCAGAGACCTTGAACACCAAACCATTATTCTTCTTCCCAAACCATTATTCTTCTTCCTTTTTCTATCAAAGTCACATATCTCACTGTTTCTTGCCTCCGTCTAGCACACACCCATTCCTTCCTCCAACCTTTCTGTTAATTGTGGCCCAAATCTTTCTTAGCTTGTCTAAGCCGCAGATATCACACCCCACACACCATTATTTATTTATTATTTTTAATTATGTTTTTTTTTTCTTTCAAAATTTTAGTAATTAATTAAATAAGGGTTCAAAATTCTTCTTTTAAAAAGATAAATATGACAGTAACATTTTTATGAAATGGTGGGTGGGGAAATAAAATACTGCAGTTGACACACCCCGACCTGGAACATCCACCTGGATTCTGAATTGAGCTATGTTGGCCGACACCAGAAAGGTGACGAAACCATAAAATGTAGTTGTGTGGGAAAAAAAAAAAAAAAAAAAAAAAAAAAAGAAGAAGTGAATAAGTTTAAACCTAAAAGTGACTAAATGCAAAAGTGCACATGTGAGCAAGATTAAACCCATTTCACACATAAAGTCAGAGTATAAGTAAAGTACAGTAGAATTAGAATGAGAATTATATTATCAGATGTAGTCTCCTAAATCAACTTTTGCCAGAAATCCTCGTCAACACAAGAGCTCGGCCGCTAAAACTTGGAGGGGCGAAAAATAAGAATGAATGGGTCTGAAAATAAGGTTTTGTAAAACCTTTTTGAAAATGTATAACCCCTCGTCGTTAAAGAAGTATAGTTTCCAAATATATATACTACATATAGTATAAAAACACTTACCATAACCAACAATATTTCAGAAATATGATAAGTCACAATATTTTGCATATAACATCCAGTAATCATAATATATCACGTAAACGAACATATAATATCAGGTGCTCATCGACATATGCTGACACACAAGTTCATGCAGATGTATTCTGACATGAACAAGACTGGGTGTAAAAATGATTTACACTTTAGTACTACAATCATGTGAAAATTGGCGTGATGCACGTCACATACAAGTCCTAATTGCTTATAGCAATCTAGGACATGATTGACACATGCAATGGATCCAAAGTGAGTGTACCGATGCTATGTGAACATACATGTGAAGGATGGCCTTGGCCTGGGTGAGTACTAACACCAATGTAGCATGCACGATGAACAATAATAAAAGTTTGATCATGCAACGGTAATTCAATAGTTCTAATCAATAAAATACTATTCAGGCCACAAATATAATTAAAGCATCTCATAATAGTACACATACCTTAGGATCGTATAGATGTAGAATAATTTCATAAATTCCGTCAATTTGCTAATTCTTATAAACATTAATCTAATCTATGCATAACGTAGCAAATTCTTTATTAATTATATAAATGGAAACTAAATAAATATATAATATTTAAAAGCAAAGACCCGCTCACAGTTATGTCATCGGGTCGGACTCGCCTCGCGAGCATCGAAGATCTTTGCAATGCATTTCACCTAGAAACGAAACTATTTACGTAAATATATAACGTACTAATGTAAATTCGCGTATTCGTACAAAGTATGACTAATAAAGGAATTATTTTAAAATGATCCAATTTCAAAAAACGGATGGTAAATTTAGGTTCGGCACGTTGAGAAACCTAAAGAGGGACCTCAGGTTCCTCTACGCGCCGCCACAAGGTGGTTGCACTAGTAGCCACACGTCGAGGATTGGGCACCACCCACACGTGTCCATACACCGCGAGCACCAATGTACTTGTATTCCTCGCTAATGCCTGTAGGTTGTATGCCCGTTTTTCCAAGCTCATTTCGAGCTCATTTCTCAAACAAAATCATTGATTTAAAAGCCAAAAGCGGAGTTAGGAATGTAGAGAATTGATTTATATCAAAGTGGGGCCAAGTTATGGTCGGCATTGGCCAGAAAAATGGCTTGACAGCCATGGTTCTACTTTTCCAAAAAGCTAGGAAATATTCCCCGAGGTGTTTCAACGTCAAACCTTTACCAAAATGCAAGAAATGAATTATAATCCATAGTTTCGACACAAGGAATTCAACGAGTTCAAACCGTACCTTAGTCGTAATTGACGAAGATTATGCTGCTGAATATCTGATATATTCTGGTCAGACCTATGTGATAATGTGATTCCTAGCTAAAGGATATGGACATTGAATCTGAGCTTCTATTACGACAATTTTAATACGCATCAGTTACGATCACTCTTTTTATGTTGGGCATAATGAATTTTCTATTCCTTAACATAACAGAAACCCAACAGCAACGATTCTCCCAACAGTGGTAGTCCTGCACCGGCTAATGCATTTTTTTCATCGAGGGGTCCTGCACAGCTTACAGAAAACATTCTCTTTCTTTAGCTGACACTTCTTTGTTTTTTTTATTTGTTTTTTTGAAATTCACCTGCACCTTAACATTAGATATATCCGTACGTATTTAATTTGAGTACATTCCCAATTTTACATTTCTCCAAACATTTATAAAGTCGGAAACCATATTTAGTTGGATTGGCACTAAATCTTCTCACTCTGAAGCAAGTGTACAGCTCCGATGAAATCGGATAATAAAGGCTTTACATGCCGTGTCGATATCATTGTCACAAATCAGATAGCACCCACAAAAAATGTACTACCCGTACATTTACCAGGTTTAGTTCGATAATGTATCAGTTGTTTGCAAAACTAACTGTAGTACTTTTCGCGTTTCTTATGTATTCAGCCTGATATAATGGCTCCCGGAGTGGCCATTTTAGCGGCCATAGCTCCCAAGAATGAAAAAGGGACAGTCCGAAATGGGAAGAAGCCATCAAAGGCTTGTCCACACATAACGGGGGCTGCTACATTCATCAAGTCAGCGCATCGTCGATGGACTACTTCCATGATCAAATCAGCCCCTATGACTACAGGTATTCTTTAGACTTTTCGACATCTTGTGCAGCCATTCTATGTTAATGATATTGTGTGCATCAATCCTTTCATTTGATTTCAATGCAAAATATTTAGGAAGATACTTATAGCATGAGAATTACATGATTTCCTTATCTAGATTATACTTGTTTGAGTTTATTTTCACTTGAAGGTGCCTGCACATAGGAGATACTTATATCGACATTTTTTCTTGTTTTAGCAACCATTTACAACAACATGAAAAAGCCTTTGACAAACAGCTCTAACCACTTTGCAAATCCACACGAGGTGGGGCTCGGAGAAATAAACCCACTTAATGCCCTTAACCCAGGACCAGTCTTCGAAACCACAACAGAAAACTATCTTGAATTCCCTTGCTATTACGGCTACCCAGAGAAGAATATAAGATTTATGTCAAACACAAAGTTCAACTGCCCTAAAATCTCCACTGAACAACTCATCTCTAACATCAACTACCCCTCCATCTCCATTAGTAAGCTCAGCCGGCGCCAACCTGTAAAGGCCGTTAGAAGAACCGTGACTATTGTTGGAGCTCGGAATTCTACGTACATTGCAAAGGTGCAGGCTCCGGTAGGATTAATGGTCAAGGTACTTGTTATATCCCACATAGCCCAGGGGAGTGGATCTTCTATGCCTTACATGTACATACTCACCTCCATATAGCACGAGGCCTTTTAGGAGCTCATTGGCTTCGGGTTCCATTGGAACTTCGAAGTTAAGCGAGTTCGGGCGAGAGCAATCCCAGGATAGGTGACCCACTGGGAAGTTCTCGTGTGAGTTCCCGGAAACAAAACTGTGAGGGTGTGGTCGGAGCCCAAAGCGGACAATATCGTATTACAACGGAGGTGGGGCCCTGAATGTGGTGGAGCCTGGGTCGGGATGTGACAGTACTTCCGGAGAAGTTGGTTTTTTCTGTGGGTGTGAAGACGGTGTCTTTCCAAGTGTCATTTTACGGCAAGAAGGCTACTGGCAGCTACAATTTTGGGTCCATAATATGGTTTGATGGTCGACATTGAGTTCATATTGTGTTTAGTGTGAATGTTGAGTAACGTTGGAATGTGAAAGTGTTAACTGCTTGGAGTGATCTAAAAGATAAAAGAGATCTTTCATGTGAGGATGGGAAAAATGTGAAAGAAAAGGAAGACAAAAGTACAGGGGGTGGGCAAACGGGTCCTGGGCCCGTGGATAGGGGCGAGTATTAGAGGTTCGGGGCGAGTACGCGGCGGGTCCTAATTTAAAAAAAAGAGAAACGGGGTGGGGCGGGCCTTTGAAATTTTAGGTTTGGGCCGGTTCCAAAAGTATAGAAAAACGGGTACCCAGACCGGCCCGTTTGCAAGAATACCCCCGTGTTGGGTACTGTCTCCCAAGCCCTCTTCCTATTGTTCCTCCTTGCGACAGTTCTCACTCTCGAGAACTCTCCACACACACACCCCACTTCCCTATGATTCCCCCTCATCCAATCTCTCGAACCTTCTCCCTCATTCCTTTTCTTTGTTTCTCCCCCCATCTCTGCAACTCTCCTTCCCGGAGCACAGACACACCCCACCCACACCCACACCCCACCGAGAAATGATATGCTGCCACCACCCTCCTCCCCCACCAACTCCTCTGTCTCCTCCTCCAATCTCGATACCGAGGTAACTCATTTCCCTCATTTCTTCCAATTTTGTCAATTTCTTAATTTTGATTACAAAATTTGTGAAATTTTACATCGCAGGTTTGGCTTCTGGCACTCCTTGTCTGGGATGAAGATGGTCTCGGTTGGCGGGTACTACTTGAGTCCTCCAGCTGCAGGATCTCCACTTGGTTTGGGTATTTCTTGAGGACATTCCAGTACATGGTGTAGATGTGCCTCGTCAGCCCCGCCACCACATCGCCGAAGCCCTTGTACTCCGTCCACTCTCAAATCTGTTTCTGGGTTTTGCGTTTTGAGTTGAATCTAACTCCATTTGATCTTTAATTACAATCACATTTATACAGATATAGATATTAGCTATAGATATAGATAATGTAATTTTTTGTTGAATTGGTGTTGTGAGTGATTGATTTGAAGAAAAAAAGATGGAAATTGAAAGTTCACCCTACTTCTGTCGAACTTGGTACTTGATGGACTTGGCGAGCTTGTCTTTTTGCTCTTCCTTCACAGCAGTAGCCATTGGAAGAGAACTCCGAGGAGTAAGACCCCGGCGCCATCCCAACGAGCTCGTCAGGAGAGCTAAAGAAGAAGATAACAAAACCCATGAGGGTCTTGATGTCGGAGAAGATCTGGAGGATGAGCGGAGGCAATCAAAACCAAGGAAAAGAAAAAAGAAAAAAAAAAAAGTAAGAAGACCCGTGGACCCATCCCGAACTAGCCCATTTGAAACAGGCCGGGTTAGGATCGGTTCCAGTGATCAGATTTGCAATACTCGGCCTGACCCGTCCCATTTCCTTTTTAAGCAGGTCCGGTCTGGTCCCTTCAAATTTGGGCCCGGCCCAGCCCGTGCCCACCCCTAAAAAGTACGATTGACATCTTTATATCATCACAAACCCGTCCTCAATATGCATAGAGAAAAAGAGCTGGTACGAGGTGAAGGCTAAGGCTCGTCAGTGTTGCATAACACAAATGGACAAAGGCAATGTTTCAGCCATTTTGATCTAATTTACGAATCCCCTAAACCTTTCGCCATCTCCTTGTCTCTGTCTCAGTCATTCTTTTTATCCACTGTGCCATCCGGCTGCTATTTGACAAATGTATTTTTTACTGTGATTGTATTTCCTTCTCTATTTGGACAATGAATACTACCTATTTATTAATATGTTATAATTAAATTTGGTAATGACAAGGTTTCGTAGCCTTGATTGTTGTTTCAAGTAATCCACAGCCCGAAAAAGAATGTGTAATCTCTCATTTTCGAGCGGCAAGGCCAGCCTTGAGCTTCTTAACGGTCTCATTTATTCCGGTGGTAAACACAGATACCAGCACAGAAACTGTTGTGTATATTTGCATTTCCGAATGCTAAAATAGCGTAGGCTGGTAAATCAGCTACCGGGTTAAACTGATAATGGACTAGTCCCTTGGGGAAACACACATACACATGCCTCCAACTCCAAGCTTTTGTGTATATAGAACGTTCTTCGTGTTTAACAGGGAAGCAATAGCAGAGAACCAATAACAGGGAACAAAAGTTCAGCGGAGCAAGGGTGGGTGTGAGGTGGGTTTACTCCACGGTTAGGAGGTGTGACACACTTTGTTCGTTAAGCGCAGGCAATTCAGTCAAAGCAGTTTTTGTTACGTTCAAGGTTTTAGGAACATCGTCGAATACTCCCCAGCTTCCAGTGTAAGTGAAAATGGAGGAATAATCGTTATGTTATTTGGCTGGACTATGAAGTCGGAAAGGTTGTCAAGATGATCGCATCTAGAACCCTTTTGGAGGTTGCCAAGGCCAGTACAAATATGAACAGAAACTGAACAAATCTTGATTGGCTCAAAACTTTCCGAAAAACAGCTACGATTACTCCATAGCAGCAAACGCAGCAACCATGTGCTCTGCCATGCAGCAGAATCTTGGTACAAAACGAAAAAGCGGGATTCGGGAGCAACTACACTGCTACATGGTGCATTTTCATTATCACACATCAAACATGTACAATAACTCATCATAGCACAATTATAGACACATACACTATCAATTCCACATGACAAACGATTATCTATCAGGCTTTATACATCATAGCACATCATAGCACAATTATAGCTCATATGCAAGACAGCTGATGCAACTAACTAGAATACAAGACATAATGCCAAATTAACTAAGGCTTTATACAAAATACCAGACCTAATTATAGTTTAAGCTACAATAGCTGCTACAATAAACCTAGCAAGTACTACAAACAAGAAACGACAATTACTACAATAAAACCCAGAATCATCGCTACTGATCTTCAGCTAGAGGAGTTTGATTCAGAACAAAAACTGAAATGGTGTGGCTTTCCCACTCCATTGTTAAGAAACATGATCACATTCATCCTTAACATGCAAGGGAGTTTGACCTGTAATACATAGATTGCATGTGTTTTTTCATATAAAAGAGATAATTCTGCAAGGACGGCTAGTGCCTCCCGCCGTAACCGAGCTCACTATCCATATTTATTGCAACAAAGCTTTCTTCTGCCTCTCCCATGTCTGTTTTCGCAACCACAAATTCTACCTCCGCAACAGTTAGCCAAGCCTTCAATCTCTTGATCTCAATATCCAAAGCATCCACATTATTTCTCAGCTCCGTTACATGTCGTTCCCTTTCCACAAACTTCTTCATACCCAAAGCAGACTGAACATGAGGCTCCAACCAAGCCAAGTCAAATTTGAAGGTTCCGAGCTCCTCCCATAAAAGTTGAAGGTGCTCCTCACAGGGATCCTCGATCATATCCTTACCCCTTGTAGTCTTCAAAAAGTGCAGGAGTCTACCCAAAGCTGTGAATGCCCATTCAGTAAACACACGACTTCTCTTCCTCTGGCACTCGATCAATGAAGGATGCAACAAACAGACTTCCTCTAGATATGGAACATAATCTTTGTCTATTTTCTGTAAACCCCGGAAATCCATGAGCTCACCAAGTGGGGTAGAGCGTGCTAGCTCATGTTCCTTGACTATAGGAGATTCAACAGGGCTATCGTTAGGCTCAGGGCAATATTGTTCAGAGCTTGGTTCTTCCTGGAAAGCAAGCACTTGACAAGAACTGGATTTCGTAAGTGCTTTTGAAGAGTTTGGAGCTTGCAACGAATTAGCATTTGTTTGCTTTTGTTCAGAACTTGGTGAATCCTGAAAAGCAGGCACCTGTGGAATTTGCACAGCATCCACATTTGAATGTCCTTGCCTTTCATTATCGTTCTCTGAGGGTTTTCTAGGTGTAAAAAACCAAGTTTCGTGGACTTCAGAAGCACTCGTGTAGTCAACCTGACTTACAGCAACCTCGGCTTCCAGAACACATGCATCGTTCACAAGAAACCCTTCGGTGCAATCAAAAAGCTCACTTAGAGGCATGAATGATGTGAAGCCCCAATCACTTTTACTTGCGCTGAACACATGTTTAGTTTCTGTACAATCAAACAACGGCGGATTACAAAACATTACTGTCATAGAAAAATTGCTACTGCAACCGACGCCATAACCTAGAGCCGACAGACAATTGTTTGGTACGGAGTCTTGTGAAAAATGAAATATAAAAACTGCATAGAATGCAATCAAATATTGAGTGACAGAAACACCAACAAGTGCACAAACGTGAAATAAACAAGATGAAGAGTGTGGAGTGTATATAAATTACCAAATGTTATGGACTTGTCACTGTCAAGTTGATTGACGACGGTCAAGGTGAATTGGGCATATCTGCTCCACCCAGATGACAATATTCTAGCATCTGCGACATTCAAATATATCGACAGGTCTTGCCTTCCGGGATTTCCACTGCTTCCCTTCGGATATACAACCATCTGCCTGAGATAAACAAAAAAAAAAAAAAAAAGACATTTAGGCTAAATGATTTAGCATCTTCTCGAGTAAATTTTTCATATTATTATCACATGCATCTATCTGAAAGCGAACATGATGGCTTTGCTACTTTTGGTTGTCATATCTGGTTTAGTAATTCCTCTTGTTCAGTAATTTCTAGATTAAACTTTGACATGTGGTTGATCTTCGTTGTAATTTATTTATTTATTTATTTTTGTTCAAACCGAAAAATAGGGAAATAAGAAACTGAAGAATGTCATTGATTCAATCGGAGGAGAAACTAAAACATACGTACCATTTAAAATCACCGACGGCGAAACCCTCAGAGTAATGCTTCTGGGGTCTCAACCTTGAGAATTTTTCAATCCTCCATGTGAAGGTTACAGATACAAGCTCCCCAACTTGCTTTTTCTCCATTTTATTATGCAACTCAAAAGCAACAAACTAAACAAGAAAACACCAAATTATCACACAGCTGAAACTTGTTCTTTATAGTGTGTCTTTATACTGTGTGTGTGTGTGTGTGTGTATATAATATGAACTAGTTGTGGCATGGCTGTCAAGATATTCACAGTATTATATTCAAATGGGTAGGATGCTCTCCTCAGCTCTCCTCAGCTTTTAGTAAACAAATTAAATAAAATTTAAACGTCATATTGAGATGGACTTTACGTTCTATTTTTTGTTTAGAGTAATGCTAATGGGAAAGGCATCTCTTTCTCCTAATCTTAGGAATCCACCAATTCAGGCCATTAAATTTGATTCAACTGTTATAAACAAGAGCTTACTTTAAAAGTTATAATAATTTTAACCGTTGGATTAAATTTCAATGATCCGAATTGATAAACCCCTAGGATTAGGAGGAAATGATTCAGAGAAGATTCCTGACCGCATTATGTCTTCCTAGTGCCGGAGGTATACATGAAGGCATGGCGCTATTGGTTAAACCCAATTTTTAAATGGAGCAAAAAGTTATGGCATGCTGTTCCGGAATTACAAACCCTACCACCCAGCTAAGATCCTAATGATGATTGCTGTGCTTTGGTGGGTAAGGACTATTTCAATGCTAACAGGATGACCAATGTGAGACCTATACAAAAGCATATCCCTATCATCAAATGGATAACTTCGGCGATACAGATGGTCAAACTAAACTTTGATGGAGACAAGGCTGATCCTGGTTTTGTTAGTCGACATGCAATTGGTTTATCTACTATTGCTTGGGTGTTTATTAATTAGTAATTTAATATGATGCTAACCACTAGTTTGAGTGTGCTGCACAAATTAATCTCATAACCTTAACTATTCATTTTTCATGTCATTATTCATAGATTATCTTTGTCAAAATGTACTCAAATCGGAAATGGTTTAGAATTATTGTGAAGATTTTATTGTTTAAGATTTTATTGTTTACCGACAACATCTTGTTCGTCTATTTATCAAATAACATGTTGATAACTAAATGATTTTTGATTTAGTGAATTGTTTTTTAAGATGATCATTCAACCATACTTAAAAAATAATCGGTTTAGATTATGAAAAATATTGTTGAGTGGTCCTATATGAATGGTTAGTGCCATTTTAAGCTACCAACACATTAACTCTCTTGTATATGAAGAGTGAAATTTTGTTTTCGAACCAGTCAATGGGCTTTATTTATTTATTATGTTTAGGTTAGTGAGGCAAGCTCATGATTTTCAGACCCTTCAAATATAGGGATTAACTATTTTAAGTAAACTTTCTTCAGATATCCAACTCCTTGAAATATAGGGATTAATGTTTGGGGTGATCAATCACCATCTAATCTAACTAGCCTGTTACACTAGGAGTTCATCAGTTTATTGCCGTCAGTTTTCTGCTGAAATCTATGACATCATTTTAGTGTTTTCTTCCTATTTGCCCTGATTGAGAGCCATTTCTTTTCTTTCTTTCATTTCTGACTGAATATGAAAATTTATTCAATACTAATTGATACAATAATGAATGGCAAGATCTAAATAATTACAAAAATCAAATTTAACAACTAAAACATCTGTAGCATTAAAGTTACATTGGAATTTTAGAGCCTGTCTCAAATTAAATATCCAAAGTAGAATTATGAGAGAAACGGGTTAAAGGTTCACTTCCAACAACACTGATATTGTCCTCAACTTGATATTTACTACCTGCATAATTTGTCAGGAGTAGGATTTTATCACAAAATGCCTCAGTATTAGTTGGAGTGAAGTTAAGATATTTAAACATTTCTTTTCTCAAAGACATGACCGATGTAGGATTTCAACACGCCCCCTCACGTGGGATTCAATTAGTAGGTCACACGTGGGAGATCCTCGCATCGATAATCACATGGAGCCAAGGGGACTTACCCAACACCCAGGGCCAAGGGGCCCAACATCATCACGTGGCAGTACATACGGGCCAACTCCTCAGCCTTGTTACCAAGTACAGAATTATCAAAGAGACGGGTCAAAGACTCACTTCTATCGATATTGTCCACAACTTGATAACTACCACCTGCATAATCCGTTAAGTACGAAATTTTATCACAAAAAACCTTGATATTAGTTGGAATAGGGTTAGGAGATTTAAACACTTCTTTTCTCAAAGACACGACCAATGTGGAATTTCAACATCCAACATACAATAATATTGTATCGTTTGCTCAAAAAAAAAAAAAAAAAAAAAACATACAACATAGCCAAGTTTTTATTAAATACATACGATATTATTTACACTCAAGGCCAGTCCTAAGAGTTTTAAGGCTCCAGGTGATGCCAAAAACACGCCCTAACTTCAGGATAATAAAAATTATTCGTTTTCGCACATAAAATTTCAATAAAATTATACTCAGGAAACCTTTTCAAAGTTCAAACTCAATAATTTAAAAACACGTAAAAACCAATTTATTTTGTATTGAGAAAAGATAACAAAAAACACCTCCAAGCTTACAAATAGATAGATGATGAGTTTTGTTTTTCTTTATCTGAACTTTTAAATTATTTTTATATGAATCGTGCGGTTTTTTTTTTTTTATTTACTAACCATGTCAATATAAGACTAAAATAATAATCATATTTTCGAGTCTCGATATATATGTATAAGCAACGAACGAGGACCAAATTAAACCTAGTATTGGCAAAGACATATACATTATTGAAGGGAGAAGGAGTACGGCTATTGCCTCCCACCATAACCAAGCTCGCTATCCATATTTATTTCAACAAAGATTTCTTCGGCCTCTCCCATGTCTCTTTTCGCATCCTCAAAATCTAACTCTGCCACATTTAGCCTAGCCTTCAACCTCTTGACTTCAATCTCCAAAGAATCCACATTATTTCTCAGCCCTTTTACCTCTAGTTCCCTTTCCACAAACTTCTTCATACCCAAAGCGGACTGAATGTGAGGCTCCAACCAAGCCAAGTCAAATCTGAAGGACTCAAGCTCCTCCCATGAAAGTCGAAGGTGCTCACAAGCATCCTCATTCATATCGGTACCCTTGGTAGTCTTTAGAAAATACAGGAGTCTACCCAAAGCTGTGAATGCCCACGCAGTAAACATAGGACTTCTCTTCCTTTGGCACTTGATCAATGAAGGATGCAACAAACAGACTTCCTCTAGAAATGGAACAAAAGCTTTGTCTATTTGCCCTAAACCCCTGAAATCCATGAGCTCGCCAACTGGGGCAGAGGGTTTTTGCTCATGTTTCTTGCATATCGGAGATCCAACAAGGCTATTGTTACCCCCAGTCCAAACTTGTCCATCACTTGGTCCATCCCACAAGGCCAGCACTTGAGCAGAACTAGGTGTAGTAACTGCTACTGAAGAGATTAGAACTTGCTCAAAATCATTTGTTTGCTTTTGTTCAGAACTTGATGCATCCTGAAAAGCAAGTATCTGTTCAGAAGTAGGCGCTGTAAGTTGTACGGCATCCACATCTGTATGCCCTTGCCTTTCATCTTCATGGTCTGAGGGCTTTATAGGCGGACAAAACCAAGTTTCGTTGACTTCGGCCATATAGTCAACCTGACTGACAGCAACCTCAGCTTCAAGAACACATGTATCATTCACAAGAAACCCTTGGGAGAAATCACAAAGCTCACTTAGAGGCATGAATGATGTGAAGCCCCAATCACTTTTCCTTGCGCTGAACACATGTTTAGTTTCTGTAAAATCAAAATAAGATGGTTTTCAAAACAATAATAATAAGAAAAGCATAGCTCATAGGTAATTAAAGAACAATAACAATGGAAACTCAACATTACAATCATGTAAACAGTAATTCTCTTCTCGGATGGTTTAGTATGTCTGGGCAACACAAGTAGACATGCTTTCTGAACAACTAAATAAATCTCCCTTCTATGGGAAAGTAAAAGTTACCAATCTTCTTCGTCTTCACTTTTTCGAGAAGAAACCAAAATCTTATTATGAAAACCATCAAATTTAGCAGTCCACTTTCAAATTACAGCAGCAAAACTATAAGTTAAATTGAAAGACCAGACATTCAAGCTTCAAACCACAATCAATCAACTTGCTGCAACTTTCCAGTCCAGTAACCATGCTGGTAATTGGTATGGATAACTCCCTGAACTCTACATTGACCGAAGCCCAAAGAGTAGACGTAAAACTAACTCTACCCACAAGGACACGTGCCCCCGAACAATCCTAAAAAATCCTTCTAGTTTCACCGTTTCTAACCCCCAAAAAACGACCATCACCCTTCAACCTCAAAGAGTTTTGGCTTTCATGCCGTCTCCCATTACCTAGAGAACTGTATACTTAACAACTCATAAATCCCTTTTGGAATCGCCCAATTTACCAGAGACTAATTTCCACCATATCTGAAACTCAGTGGGACGCTGTATGTCCAGAATAAACAAGAGAAACAAACTTTCATATTTCCTTTCTTTTTTTCAGCGAGTCCCCTGTTCAACGCCATGACCTAAAGCCGATAGACAATCGTTTGGTACGAAGGAGTCTTGCAAAAAGGATAACAAGTGCAGACAAGGCAATCAAGGATTGAGTAGCATTCTAAACTAATATAATATTATTCGAGCAAGTGAGAGTTTGAATGAAAGCAAAACCAACATAGAAAAGCACTAACCTAATTGTGAAATAAACAAGATGAAGTGAGGGCATATAACTCACCAACTGTTATTGACTTATCATAGTTGACTTGATTGACAACGGTCAAGGTAAATTGGGCATATCTACTCCACCCAGATGGCAATGCCGAAGCATCTGCAACATTCAAATATATCGACAGGTCGTGCGTTCCAGGGGTTCCGCTGCTGCCCTTCGGATATACGACAATCTGCCTGATGATTTAAACATGTAAATATAAGAAAAGTGTTTATATCAAGATCTCAGAAAGACGGGTCATCGGCCAACTACTAATCAAACGTACACTGTCCTATCCCCCTATTTGCATCTTACCACGTATCAGCATAACAAGTAGGATTTTATCACAAAAAACCTCAGTGTCGTTACAAGAATCAAACAACCAAAGTACATATATGCCCTCTTATCTCTTCCTTCTCCGAGCTCGCGTTATGGAAGAAGGAGAAGAAGGAACCGAGAAGAAAGTATCAGCAACAACCGGTTTTATTACGGGACAGCTCATGATGTTCATATTGGTCTATTATGTGCCTCTGCATCGCACCAATAAAAAGTAAAATACAAATAAGAGTCATGGCATTAAATCTCATATTGCAAGAAATCCAAGAATTTCTGGGGGGCACTAGCACGAGCAAAAATGGTTGAAAAATCTACAGTTTGAAAGAGAGTAAAACGGCCCAAAATCCCAGAAGCAATCCAAAATCACCTACTCGATTAACAGGCAGAGCTTTTGTATACAAGAATCAAACAACCAAAGTACATATATACAAGAATCAAACGACCAAAGTACATATATACAAGAATCAAACGACCAAAGTACATATATACAAGAATCAAACAACCAAAGTACATGTATACAAGAATCAAACAACCAAAATACATATACAAGAATCAAACAACCGAAATACATACATACAAGAATCAAACAACCGAAGTAAATATATAACAAAAGTCAAACCAAAAAACGAAACAAGAAAACGAAGAACGTCATTGAGTAAAATTTGGAGGAGAAAGTGAAACATACCATCGAAAGTCACCGACATTAAAACCATCAGAGTAATGCTTCTGGGATCTCAACTTAGAGAATTTCTCAATCCTCCATGTGAACGTCACCGATACAAGCTCCCCAACTTGTTTTTTCTCCATTTGTTTCTTCCGCAACTCAAAAGCAACCAACAAACTTTAAAATAAACAAGAAAAACACCAAATTAGATACTTATAAACTAACTTTTAACACCGAAAAAACCCAGAAATAAAAAAAATACAAAGAAAACATACCTTCTTCAAATCAAGGAATCAAACTTGGCACTTGCACAGTGAGAGAGAGAGAGAGAGAGAGAGAGAGAGAGAGAGGTAAGAGGATGAGGCAATGACTTCTGTTATTGTAGATTCTTACGCTTTGTAGATTTCTTCAGATACAATTCGTGGCTCCTGTTTTCTCTGGCCATTACAAGATGACGTGGCAAACCATAAGCCGCACCATGTCTACAGTCTACAGTGTTTAGTGAAATTTAATGCCGACGTGAAATTTGGAGGGTAACGGGGAAATGTCAAATTTACGCCATAGATTAATTGTAGGGCCACTACACAAGCCTTTACGGCATTTAATTGAACCGTAGATATTTTGTAGTGTTACTAGACACCGGGAACTCCAGACACTTGATGTACCCTATAAAACGAGCACCTGACACCTGGCCTATATTACACATGTTTGCCATCTTTTTGACACGTTGAAAATAATTCCTCTTAAATTTGATTTTTTTTTTCTTCAATGTGACCAGTACACATCACGTGTCGTTATAAAAATGAGGGATATATATGTTAAAAATTTAATAACTTAAAAAATAAAATATCTCACCTCTTATATAAAAATACGTGACGTACCCTCCGTGTTCCGATCACAATGAAAATTTGAGAAATTTTTCCAAGTACAGGTACTCTAGATAGTTGATGTACCCTACAAATGAGCACGTCACACTTGTCCTATCTCTCACATGTTGTCATCTTTTTGATACAGAGGAAATTGTAGCAACGATCATTTAACTTTAATTCAATTGGAATAATGGTCATTCAACTAAAAATTTGTAACCATTGATTCCTTAACTCATCAAAACATGCAGCTATGGTCTTTTTCGTCAACTCTGTTAGAAATTCCGTCAAAATGAGTCACGTGTCATGCTCATGAAGATGAATCAATGGGCAAATATGAAAAATCAAATGAAAATAATTATAGCAATGATCTCTTAACTTTATCCCAATTGAAGAAATGATTCATCAACTTTAACCCAATTGGAGCAATAACCCGTTAACTTTAACACAATTATAGAAATGGTCCTAAATATGACTTATTTGGACGAAATTTTGGCGAAAACAAATAGAACTATAGATGCATGTTTTGATGAGTTAAAAGACTAATGATCATAGTTTTTTAGTTGATAGACTATTACTCGAATTGGTTTAAAATTGAAGAAATATTGTTACAATTTTCTCTTTTAACACGTTGCAAACAATTTTCCCTTTACATTCCCTAAATTTTCAGAAACAAAATAAAAAATAAACAAAAAAGTTAACTGAAAAAACTGAATCCAGATTCTCGTCCTGGGTTTTCGACCACCACCCCACCCCCACCCATCTATCCCTTCCCCTCTCCCTTTTTCTTTCTATCTCCTTTTACCTTCCTATTCTTCGTTTTCTCCTCACTGTTAGGTGCAAGTGTAATTATCACTATCCATGGAGGTGGAGGTGGATGTCTTGTCGTGAGTTCATGGCGGCGCGCAGTGTGTATCTCCTCCTACCTTACTAGTCTTCATTTTCTCCTCGTTGGTGTAATTATCGCCATCGATGGAGGTGTGTCGTTGTCGTGCTGTGAGTTCATGGCAGCGCGTAATGGGTGGTTGGTTGCTGTGAGTTCTAGGCATGGGTAGGGTGGTTTTTTCGAAATTTTGCTTCACTCTTAGGGATAAATTAGGAATTATAATTGTACTACACTCACCCCAATGTCTTATTTTCCCACTCACATGATAATCTCACCTATCATAAAAAGTTAAAAACGTAAAATGTTATTTCCTGTCACCATTATTTTCAAAATAACCCTAGTATATTTTGTTTTAAATAACTCTAATATATCTTAAATAACATTTAATAAATAAATAAGAATGGAAAAATGAAAGAAAATGCATGACTTGGATATTCATCATCTACGCAAATCCTAGTACTCACAACTATCGCCTCTCTGCAGAGACCTCGAATCCCAAATCACTCTTCTTCCTCATGTTCTGTCAAGGCCACATATCTCACTACCAAGTCTCTCCTTCGTTGAAGTTTCTCACCTTCGTCTAGCACACACTCATTCTTTCCTCCAACCTTTCTCTCAATTGTAGCCCAAATCTTTCCCAGGCTCTCTTCGCCACAGATATCACACCCCATCCACCATTATTTATTTATTATTTTAAATTATGTTTTTTTCCTTCAAAATTGTAGTAATTAATTAAATAGGGGGTTAAAAGTATTTTTATAATAGGATAAATATGTCATTAACTTTTTTATTAAATGGTGGGTAGGGAAATAATACACTGGGTGGGAATATTAGCATTCTTGATAAAAATAAGTTAGTTGAAAATTGTTTAATTAAAAATCTAAACAAATATGTGTCAAGCCTCTATTTGTTGGGAACACCAGCTTCAGACGGGATACCATGTACCCCGAAAATTCCTAAAAGTGGTATGAAAATGTTTAAAAAAGTTGCATTTTTTATATTTAGCCTTTCATTCATAAATTATTAATTTAACCTGAAAATATTTACTCGTTTGAATCTCATAATAAAGTTCTAATATATTTTTTTATCACTATGTTCGTAAAATTCTTTGAACACAACTTATTGTCTCAACTATTTTTAATTTGGCTAATAATTTGTAAAAATAATCAATGAACTACAACTCGTATAAGTAAAGAAATTTCCTTATTTATTATATAAAAAAATAGAGATCATCTCCTTAGTTCTAAAAAATAGAGATTTGTCCCCTTAAGCAACCTGCACCACGTAAAGTAAAACTACAACCGGTTATAGGTAAAGAAATGTTCTTATTTGTATTTTTTTTAATAAAAAAAACGATATTTCATTTAGTTAACAAAGAGTATTACAATAATAAAGCAATAAGCGACTTCAAGTATTTTTGTTTGGATCACAGTCTCATTGAACAACTTCTAATCTAGAAATATTACTTCCATCTTATAAGATACTTCTGCTCAGCATTTTTTATTTGGCGTTTCAAACATTTTATCATCCAAAATAGAAATAAATATCACGTCGTCCTATATGGAGAAGCTAATATTACATTAAATTCTATTTTTAAAAATAAACAAATAAATTAAAAAGATTCAAGAGAAAACCAATTCACTAATTAACACAAAAAAAATTTCTGTGGGCTTGGAGTAGGAGATCACTTTCAACTTTGACAACTTGGGGTTTGGTGGTCATAGCTTTGTTTTGTACATATATGCATCGGATTTTAACTCTTTTATATTTTTTTTAGTGATATTTTATTGAGAAATGTTAAGGAGATTCTCTCAAAGTAAGACTTTATGTACTCTCTCACTTCATGTTTTTTACACAATATTTTATAATATTGGCATGAAAATTGTCCCAAAAACATGAGATGACGGAGAGTACAAAGTCTCACTTTTGGGAGTCTCACTCTCATTAACATTTCTTTTTTGTTGAAAAAGCATATAAAAGATCATTTAGTACTACGATCTAGTAATATTCTTCTTCACTTGTAAGAGAAATATCTTAAATTCGATGAATGTAACTTTATGCATACTAATCTCTTGGTATGCACTCACGCTAGCCCAATAGTTTTTCAATAGGAGGGGAGGTAGCGACGTGGCAGGGTAATTTTCAATACGTGAATTGTTATTGGGTTGTTCTTTTAAACTGAATATTTCTTATGTTTGCATTGTTTATTTTTTATTTTTCGAAAGGATTTCTCCTAGGTTTGATGGATGAGTGGATGACTGGATGAATAACATACTCTATTTATCTTTTCATTTAAAATTTTTGAATTTAAAACGATTTTATCAATTATCATCCTAAATAAATGTCTTCTCTTTCAGATTTTTTTGTTTTGTAATTAGGGACTTATTGAAGATTTAAAATAGAAGGAAGAAATGTATGATATTTAAAAGAATCCTTGTTGCCCAAGTAATCAAACTTCTACCTATTAAAGAGGTGTAACATAGAAATTAGAATCCCCCGTAGCAGGAATTAAGCCTTAATTCAACCATGGAACCAAGGCAAACACTCTCAGTTCTCAAAGCATACCAAATCCAAAATGTCAACCTTTCACAGACCCTTGCAGGAATGGCTCATACTACTCTTCTCGGTCCCCCGGAGATCAGACTCCTGACACCACCACCTCATCCCCAACAGCCCGCTTCCAGCGATCGCTTCACCGACCTCATGGTTGCCAATTTCAACCGTACTACGATTCAACCGACGCGGTAGAGACCCCTAATGGGCTTGACAGAGAACAACTCCCCCACTTTCTTGTCCTCCGGTAACCCTTGCCTTGATTTCTTCTTCCACATTGTACCCAACACTTCTGCCTCTTATGTGAACCAACAACTCATGTTGGCCTGGTCACACGATGCCCTAACCGTCCTCAAGCTCATCTGCAACCTTCGGGGTGTCAGTGGCACTGGAAAATCTGACAAGGAAGGGTTCTACAAGGCGGCGTTTTGTCTCCACCAGAACTACCCCAAAACCCTAGCGTGCAACGCCGCATTTGTCGCCCAAATCGGCTTCTTTAAAGACGAAGCCAAAGGCCAAGTAGTTACAGAAATAAAAAATAATAATAATAAATAAATAAATAAAAGTCAGCAAGCATATCTCTTACAGCTATGAATCTGATGATACAGGTCCTAAACAGGGTAAAAGAGGTGAAGCTGGAAAACAAAGGAGCCGACATGGAGCTTACAGAGGTTCGAGTGATGAAGGATTTGGAGAGGGGAAAATTGGAAAAGGCAAAAGCTAGCGCTTTGAGGAATGAGAGGTTCATCTTCCAGACCAAGAAGGTTTTTGAAAGATACCAAAGTAATCCAGATTACTGGTTTTTACACGAGCGAGTTTCGGATGTTTTCACTCAGTGTTTGAAGCACAATATTGAAAATTTGAAGTCCTATAAAAAGAATCCTCACTTCACTCTAGCGACCAAGTAGTGCCCTTCCCTCAACTCCCCCTACGACTGCACCATATTGTTGTGTGAAAGCATTACGAGTAAGGTTTTCCCCAAAGAATTGTACACGGAATATCAAACGATTGAGGATGAACACTACGCATACAGAGTGAGGGACCGGCTGAGGAAGGAGGTTTTGGCGCCGTTGAGGAAGGCCCTGAAGTTACCCGAGGTTTATATAAGCTCCAACCAGTGGAGCTCCATTCCATACAATCAAGTTGCCTCTGTGGTGATGACTTTTGCAAAGAGACTTTCTTGTGGCATGATAAAGTGAGGTTTGAGGAGTACTTGGAGGACATGGAGGCAGGAAAAACCAAAATCGAGGCGGGTGCTTTGCTTCCTCATCAGATCATAAGTTCTTTAGAGGAGCGAGATATTGATGGAAAAATGGTTGAGCTTCAGTGGAAGAAAATGGTGGATGACATGTTAGAGTACGGGAAGATGAGGAATTGCTTGGCAATACGTGACGTCTCGGAAAGCATGTGCGGAATACCCATGGACGTGTCTGTGGCTTTGGGGCTTTTGGTGTCTGAATTGAGTGAAGAGTCATGAAAAGGGAAGGTGATCACTTTCAGTCAGTTCCCTCAGCTGCATTTGATACAAGGCGACGATCTTCAATCCAAGTGTGAGTTTGTGAGGAGTATGAACTGGGGAATGAACACTGATTTTCAAAAAGTCTTTTATTTACTTCTCGAAGTTGCTGTGAATGAGAATATGAGACCAGAACATATGATAAAGAGGATTTTTGTGTTCAGCGACATGGAGTTTGATGAAGCTTCAGAAAATAATTGGGAGACGGATTATGAGGCAATACGGAGGAAGTTTAAGGAGAAGGGGTATGAGGATGTGGTGCCACAAATTGTCTTTTGGAATTTGAGGCACTCAAGTTCTACGTCGGTGTTCGAGACACAACCTGGGGTGGCGCTAGTGTGTGGCTTCTCCAAGAATATGCTCAAGTTGTTCATCAATAATAACGGGGAAGTTCGCCCAGACCATGTCATGGAAGCAGCCATTTCTGGCAAAGAGTATCGAAGTCTGGTTGTAATGGATTGATTCGATGGTCATCATCAAATTTGTTGTAGTTTTCTTTTCTATTTCCTTGAAAACAAAATTCGATGTTAAAACTCTTCGTTTTTCAATTTCTTACAACCATATTTTCTTGCTCCATGTGTGTTGATTTCTACAGACTGAGTTTCTAGCTATTTTTCCTTGAAACAGGTAAATTTCAAATGTTCCTTTTTAGCAATGATCTCACACACACATGGATATATAATCGTTATCGATTGTATATTATTTCTCGAGCCACGCAAGAGCAATCGGTTGATTATTTATTGGGAAATATGAGCTTTTGGCATAATATTAATCACATTGTTTTAATAGGAGTTTTCCTCTGGAAATATATGTGAATCCATGTGTGTGATCATACACAAGGGAGTCAATCTCTCTGTTGCTCTCTTGGTTTTGCAGAAGGTGAAAGAATCTGATATTGTAGAATCTGGTGCATTTTATCCTTGCACATGCGTGTGGCTCCTCATTTTTTGTTTATTTAGGTTGAAGAAGGGTGTGAAGTTTCAGATTTTCATTAAACTTTAGGTAAACTTTACAAGGCTTTATACACCAAGAGGTCTACAGAATATAGGGGTTCCGTAGCAGCTATACAATACAATTAAATACAAATTACAATTAAATGATAACAACTCATCATAACTGCCCTTGTCTACACTTCCCTGCAAACTTGATGCCAGAGAGGAGACAAGTTTGGAACACAAGGACTGAAAACGCGTCTTCGACAAGCCTTTCGTAAAAAGATCAGCCAATTGTGAAATGGAAGGAAGAAAGTGAACATGGTGAGTTCCTGAAGCGACACGTTCCAAGACGAAATGATAATCCAAAGCAATGTGTTTCGTGCGAGCATGAAAGACCGAATTAGCAGCCATATATGTGGCACTCAAATTGTCACAATGCATTAGTGCTGGCTCAAAGACTGGTACACGAAGCTCACGCAAAAGACCCATTAGCCAAATAGAATCAACACATGCAAGGGCAAGAGCCCGATACTTCGCTTCGGCACTAGATCGAGAGATCGTCCGTTGTTTCTTAGCACACCAAGAAATCAAAAGCCAGTGGTAGAACAACGTGTGTCAGGGCACCCTACCCAGTCCGCATCAGAATAAGCATTGAGACGAAACAGTTATGAAGATGAAGTTAAGCGAAGTCCCATACCCAAGCTGTCCTTAAGATAACGCAATATTCACTTAACCGCTTCTATGTGAGTAGTAGTAAGATGACCTATAAACTGAGAAACATTTTTTTTATAGCAAAGGAAATATCCGGCCGAGATAACGTAAGATACTGCAAATAACCCACAAGCTGCCGATAAAGAGATAGATCCGAGAGGGGAGCACCGATGTGTGCAGAAAGTTGAGTCTTGGGTGTTATAGGTGTGGAACAAGGTTTACACTCTAATAAGTCACCACGTTGTAATAACTCCAAAGTATATTTGTTCTGAGACAAGTGAATGCCATTAGATAAATAAGATACCTTTATGCTTAGGAAATAGTGCAGCTTGCCGAGATCATTTAGTTCAAACTCAGTGCTTAAAGTTTGGATAAAGGATTGAATCAAGGGAGAAGAATTACCCGTCAAAACGAAGTCATCCACATATAGAAGAAAAACAAGGATAGTGGAGCCATGATGATATGGAAACATTGAACTATCAGCTCGACTTTGAACAAAGCCTACTTAAATGAGAAAGGTGTTTAGATGTTGAAACCAAGCTCGCAGAGCTTCTTTAAGATCGTAGATGGCTTTTTGAAGCTTACAAACATAATTGGGACGATTAGGATCAACAAATCCAAGTGGTTGGGGTCATATAAACCTCTTCCATAAGTCAACCATGGAGAAATGCGTTCTTCACGTCAAGTTGATGTATCGGCCAACCAAATGACACGACAAGGCTGAGCACGGTTCGAATCGTGGTAGGCTTCACAATGGGACTAAAGGTCTCGGTGTAATCAACCCCAGGCTGTTGATGGAAACCTTTAGTGACAAGACAAGCCTTGTAACGCTCTATCGATCCATCAGAATTACGCTTTATTTTGAACACCCATTTACATCCGACAGTGTTAGCATAAGGAACAGGAGGAATTAAAGTCCATGTACCTGTTTGAGCAACGCATTGAACTTATCCAACATAGCCTGGTGCCACTTAGGAGACCGTGAAGCCTGTGTAAAACAAGTGGGCTCTACATCAGATTCAACAAAGGCAGTCATCGCAGAGGGAATAGGATGACGACTGTGGAGCCAAAAATAATCACAAGGCGACGCGTGGATTTTTGGTAAAAAGGACAAAATTACCCCTGAGACACATCGATTGTCCTATGCACGAACAGTGGACAATCATTCTTTAATCAAGCCAAGAGTGTCCAAACTAGGTAACAAATTCTAAATTATTCCATATAAATGGAGATTAATTGGCTAATTAATGGATTAATTCCTAATTAATCCATTAATCACCAATTAAATCACCAATTTTCACACAAGAAAACCTCTAAAGGCCGGCCACCTCCATTCCTTATATATATGGCCCTATTTTCTCTAAAAAGTTAAGTCCACACTCTTGTAAAACTCCAAAACTCTCCAAACACTTTTCCTCTCTAAATTCTAACTTTGGCATCGGAGGTTCTTCAGCCAAAGCCCCCCTCATTCATCGTGGGCACGTAAGGCTCTTGGCCTTAACCTAAGGTGTTAATTGTTTTGTAGGTGAAATTTTGTCCAAGATCAAGAAGGCATAAATTTGCTTCCACAAATTAGTGCTTTCATTGAGAGTTGAAATTCACACTCGTAGAAGACTCTTGCAAAAAAAAGGTTTTTTCTTTATTTTCTAGTCCACTTGTATTTTTTGTACGTTCTTATTATTAGAATTTTTTATTTGCAAAGATTCTTTGATAAAACAAAAAGAAAAATACAATGGCTAGAAATTTAGAAAACTCCATGAGTGAAAATTCCAATATAAAAGAAATGGGATCGCAGCAATCTACGAGATTAAATGTGATCCTAGGGGAGCGGCACCACCACCACAAGGTTCCACCATGGCACCACTACCACGGCCCGAGCTGTGCCACCAAAGCAAGCCCAAAGCCATGCCATCCAAGGCTCATGACACCAAGGCCATGACCTAAGCCATGTCACTCCAAGCCTAGCCTCGCACCCACGTGTGTCACATGCCGAGTAGTCCACTCCCGTGGCCCAACCTGTTCCCACCGAGCAGCTTACTTTCGTGGCCCAACCTGCTCCCGCTGAACAGTTTGCTCTCGTGGCCCAACCTGCTCCCGTGGTCCAACCTGCTCTCATTGAGTAGCCTACTCCTGTGGCCAAGCCTGCACCTGCAGCCCAGTCTGCTCTCGTGGCCTTCCAAGCAACCCAAATTGGTCCAAGACTAGTTCAACCGTCCCGGCTCTAAATTTCTGGATCGATGATCAAACTGGGAACATTTTCACCATATTTTTCTGCAGATTTGACATTTCCCAGCTCAAATCTCGCGCTCGGAGTCTACCACACTTTTACTGCTCAAGGAGAAACATTCATTCCAAGCTCTTCCAATCCAAATGGCGAACAACACTTGTCTCGACCAATCATAAAGTTGACGAGCGCCCTAACATAGCAGACGACCTTGGTCAACCAGCTCTTGCAGCGCACGAAAATGCAACGTGTTCCAAACGAGGTGTCCTGAAGAAGGACAAGGGCAGATAAAGAACCTCTCCAACAGTGTCTCGATAAGCGGCCACTCGACCTGCCACAAACCGAGCGTTTCGGCAAAGTACAATCCTGATTGGGCTCCCGAGATAACGTATACTCCTGTCTTAGCACGTGCAGGAACGTGCACTCTCGACTAGACCCACGAATGAGCATACGCTCACGGTTGGGGCCATACTCCGATAATCAACATGAGTAGCCTTCCAAGCGAAGTGTTTATTCGCGGCTAGGCCCACAAGGAGCCTCCTCTATATCACATCAGAGTAGGCAGCATGACGGGTGGAGAGAAGCAGTCACTCAATCCGGCTTAAGTTCAACCAGTAACCTGCGAAATCCCTCGTCTGCTAGGAATCTACCACATACACCGCTACCGAGGCATAGATGAGCAGAGCAGCCTAAACCAACAGGTCAAGACTGGGGCAGCCGAGAGCTCTACCATTCCCAACAAAGGCAAATTCAGAAAGAAGTAGAAATGATCCTGACCGAGCGATTGCACAATTTCCCGTGCAACGAAGCTATTGACCATACGCTCTGATAAGACATGACGAAGATGAGCGAGTCATCTTTCAATAACAAGATCGAGCAGACGAGACTACCCCACATAGATTATAGGATATAAAGACAACCTTTGCTCTGACAAATACAGCAGCTCAGCCTAATGGCGCACCGGTGGCAGACAAGTACCAGAATGACACACCAGCTCAACTAACAAGAACCGAGGGCAGGCTAAGGTTTATTTCGGTTGTCCCAGCAGTCAGTTTTCCTCAACTGCACTCACGACAATGATTTCCATGCTGTCCAGTGTGAGAGGGTAAACCAATTCCCCGACACCCTAAAATGGTATGTTCTCCAGTGCGAGATGATAAACCAATTGCTCTTCAGTGCTAGAGGGTAAACTAATTCCTCGACACTCATATGGGTCTGCTCTTCAATGCGAGAGGATAAACGAATTGCTCTCTAATGCAAGAGGGTAAACTAATTCCCTGACACCCATATGGGCTTACTCTCCAGTATAAGAAGATAAACTAATTGCTCTCCAGTGTGAGAGGGTAAACTAATTGCTCTCCAACGCGAGAGGGTAAACTAATTGCTCTCCAGTGCGAGAAGGTAAACCAATTCTCCGACACCCTAAAAGGTTCTGTTCTCCAGTGCGAAAGGATAAACCAATTTCTCTCCAGTGCGAGAGGGTACACCAATTCCCCGACATCCATATAGGTCTGCTCTCTAGTGCGAGAGGATAAACTAATTGCTCTCCAGTATGAGAGGGTAAACTAATTCCCCGACACCCATATGGGTTTACTCTCCAGTACGAAAGGATAAACTAATTGCTCTCCAGTGCGAGATGGTAAACTAATTGTTCTCCAGTGCGAGATGATAAACTAATTGCTCTCCAACGCGAAAGGGTAAACTAATTGCTCTCCAGTGCGAGAGGGTAAACTAATTCCCTGACACCCATCTGGGTAAGCTCTTCAGTGTGAGAAGGTCACATAGCATAAAAGATCGAATGCTTGAAGATCAACTAGGCAGCAAATGGTCAGGGGGCAACAACTACTTTTGCACTTAACAGTTCACTCATCCTACACTTCATCTTCAGCAGCTCCGATCTTGGCAGCTTTATCCTTAACTGCTCCATCTACGGCAACTGAGAAATCAAACTCAAACAGTTTCCTTATTTTTGGCAAATCAGCCCAGACATGGCAGCCCAAATCGTTTCCCATGCCATGCCACTTCCTTGGCCCATGCCGAGCCAATCCTTGACTTCAATCAAGCCAAGCAGCACAAGCAATGACCTATGCCACACCACATCTTTGGCCCATGACAAGCCGACTCCTAGCCCCTACCAGCCGATGTGCCGTACCACCCCGACGGCTGCCCCATGGCAACACCTCCCAAGAAGAAGACAAAGAGAATTAAGTTTTCCTTACATCGGTGCAGCACGAAGAAGACGAAGAAAGCAACGAAAGAAGGTCCTTTGCACGAGCAAGATGTAGAAGATTGCTAGAGGAAGGGAAACAAATATCCTCTAAGTTTTTTTTTCTCTCTCTCTCTCTCTCTCTCTCTTGTAGGGTAGAATAAATCACTCTCCAAAGTTGATTTAATAACCCACTTAAGGTGGACTTAAATAAGCTTTGAGAGAAATATATTTCCCTTTCCTAGAATAATCTAATTTCATATTAAAGAGGGAATCTACATCAAAATAGGAAGCAATCCTAAGTTTCCTAGAGCAAGAAGATCTCTATACCTGCTGCTCTTTCCTACGAACAGCCCAGCAGGTGTGGGGGCATTTGTGGAACCAAAAATAATCACAAGGTGACAAGTGGATTTTTGGTAAAAATGACAAAGTTACCCCTGAGACACACCGGTTGTCCTATGCATGAGCAGTGGACAATCATTCTTTAATCAAGCCAAGAGTGTCCAAAATAGGTAACAAATTCCAAATTATCTCATCCATCCTCATCTTAGGTAATTACTTCATAACCTACAAATTATTCCATATAAATGGAGATTAATTGGCTAATTAATGGATTAATTCCTAATTAATCCATGAATCACCAATTAAGTCACCCATTTTCACACAAAAACCTCTAAAAGGCTGACCACCTTCATTCCCTATATATATGACCCTATTTTCTCTAAAAAGCTAAGTCCACACTCTTGTAAAACTCCAAAAACTCTCCAAACACTTTTTCTCTCTAAATTCTAACTTTGGCATCGGAGGTTCTTCGGCCAAAGCCCCCCATTCATCGTGGGTACGTGAGGCTCTTGGCCTTAACCTAAGGTGTTAATTATTTTGTAGGTGCAATTTTGTCCAAGATCAAGAAGGCGGAAATTTGCGTCCACAATGACTAGCAAAGTAAGCCTTGGTTTTGGGTTTGAAAATTCCAGACTTAGACCGTGTGTAAGGTCCTAAGGAATGAGCATGAGCTACGCCACTAGTTGGCAACTGAGATGCATGTGAATGTAATTAGTGATGCTGAGTTGCAGTATGAATTGACATGAGGACAGTTGCAAATGTGTTGACATCAGCTAGTTCCAAATTTTGAGGCACAATCACGGGTGTTGCAGGCAGCATGGGTGCCACGCCACCAGCTGGCAAGGGAGATGCATGTGGATGAGAGGGTTGTTGCTTAATTGCAGCAGGGACTGACGTGCGGACAGTGGCAAACATGTTGACATTGGTTAGTTTTAGATTTTGAGGCACAATCACGGTTGTATGGAGGACAACATGGATGTCAAGGCATTGTTGTGCTGAAGTGGGACAGGTATGGGGACAATAGAAACAAATACCAAGTCTGATTGTTGCATGGAAGACGATGCCATAGAAGAGTGGAATGGGAAATCATCATCATTGAACTTAACATGATGGGACAGGTATACACGTCCAATGAGGGGATGGAAGCAACGATAGCCTTTATATTGATCACTGTAGCCAAGAAAAACACATGAAAAGGATCTGGGTTGTAGTTTGTTAGTTGCATAATCACCTAGATATGGAAAACAAGCACACCCAAACATGTGCAAAGCCATATAATCAGGAGCTCGGCCAAATAAAATTTGAAATAGAAAAGCCCACTTGAGAACAGGAGTGGGTAGCCGATTAATTATATAAACAGCGGTGCAAAGTGCCTCAACCCAAAATTTATACAGAAGATTGGCAGCAAGTAATATGGTGCGTCCCATTTCTGAGATATGACGGTGCTTGCATTCTGCAAGTCCATTTTGCTGCGGGGTATGTGGACAAGAAAATCTATAGTGAATCCCCTTATGCACACACAATTGACGAAAAGACAAATTATCATACTCTTTACCCCCATCACTTTGGAGTATTTTAACCATTGTAGAAAACTGATTAAAAATGAAAGTTATGAAATTGTTAAAGTGATTAAAGACCTCGGACTTCTTACGCATAGGATAAATCCATGTGTATCGTGTGTAATCATCCGTAAACAAGACATAGTAACGAAAACCCGACACCGACACAATAGGAGACATCCAAACATCAAAATGTATTAATTCAAAAGGAGACATAGCATAATGTTTTAAAGATGTAAATGCTAAGCGATGGGATTTAGCCAACGCACAGTGATTACAAAAATCTTTAGTGGAGACAGTAAATGACAAGCCTAATACATCACTAAATGCTAACACACTAAGAACTTGACGGGAGGGATGCCCAAGACAACGATGCCAGAGTGAGGGTGACGCAAAAATGGAAACAAAAACATGTTTGGCAGTAGAACCATTTCTAGAAACAAGACTAAGCTTAATAAGATAAAGACCATCTTTACATAGGCCCTGAAAAAGAATAACACCCATCTTTAAGTCGCGTATGACAAAACGCCATGGAAAGAATGTTAGACTAACAAGATTATCACGTGTAAACTTAGCAACCGACAATAAATTTTTCTGAATTGCTGGAACATGCAAAACTTGGGATAACCGAAAAATGAACGACCTGGACTTAAACCAGTGTGCGCAATAGGGAGGGTCTCACCATTACCCACAACAACCTTGTCATTAGAACCATACCCCATAGCTAAAGTAATGGAGAGAGAGTCACTTGTCATATGGTGAGTAGCACCAGTGTCTGGATACCATGTAGGATCGGAGGGGGAAGTAATATGCATGCCAGCGAAAGCTCGAGAGATATCATCATCAAAACAAGTCGCTCGAGGACACAACATAGCTATATGACCAAATTGATTGCATGCCTAACATTGAGGGCCATGAGTAACAGGACATAGTCCAATGATGCCAAGTTGTTGTTGTGCAGCACACTAACTATATCGGCCAACACCACCATGCATAGTAGAACAACCACCACTATAAGTACAAGGATGTCGATTACCACTTGAAGTGCCATGATGGCGTAAAGACGGACCAGCACGTCCCTGATATAAATTACCACCAAAATTACGTGCAGAGTAGAAAGCAGAGGGAACTAAAGCAGCTTGAGTTATAGTATGTTTGGAGTCATAAACTAGAAGACAAGCACACAAATCATTGAATGACGGTAATGGAGGAAAGTTGGTCAGCGCCAAGACAAGAATCTCATATTTAAGCCCAAAGCCATTAAGTACATAAGTCACTAAATCATCATTTTGAACAAGTTGGCCGGCCAATAGAAGCCAATTGATCTGCCCAATGTTTGGCAAGACCCAGATATTCCAAAATCGTTTTAGTACCTTTCTGAAGAGACAACAACCGAAACTGAGTATGGGTAGAGTTGGCAAGGGATTTTGAGAAAAATTTTGACGAAGATGCTCCCAAATCTCACAAGAAGTCGATAACCCGACGATCATAGAGATAACAGGCTCTGTAAGTGTAGCATGCAACATGCTGACAAGTGTTTGATCAGTTAGGTACCATACCAGGTAATCAGGGTTGGGAACGCTAGTAGTCACAGGAGGCACCACTGTGGATGAGTCGGAATCAACAAAGGCATTTGGTGAAGCTGCATGAGTGGTGGTGGTGATAAAGGGAGGAAGGCAAGGGTGGGTTCCATCTACAAAACGCCAAAAGTTTTGGCCAATCAAGAATAGCTTAACTTAACTTTCCCAAGGTATGTAATTAGACTTAGAAGGTTTGACAAAAATTAGTGTAGAGATATTAGGGATTGGAGATGTAGGAGAGAAAATTGCGGAAGCCATGGAAAAAAAAAGGGTAAAGTACAAAAAACTACCTCAACTATTGCGGTCATGACAGTTTCATACCTCATCTTTTAAAATTGACAATGTCATACCGCATCTTACGAATTTGTGACAATGTCATACCTCCGTCAATTTTTCTGTTAGTTTTTCTGTTAAATGCTGACGTGGCAATAGACAGGGACCACTTTATATTAAAAAATTAATAAAATATTATTAAAAACTAAAAAAAAATATTTAATATTTTTTAAATATTAAAATAATAAATAAAATTAAAATTAAAAAAAAAGTGTAAAGTACAAAAAACTACCTTAACTATTGGGATCACGACAGTTTCATACCTCATCTTTTAAAATTGACAATGTCATACCGCATCTTACGAATTTGTGACAATGTCATACCTCCGTCAATTTTTCTGTTAAGTGCTGACATGACTTGATTTGTGACCTACTTTCTATTAATAAATTATTAAAAACTAAAAATAATTATTTAATATTTTTTAAATATTAAAATAATAGTAAAAGGCCGGAAAAAAAAAAAAAAAAAAAACCCTCATTTCGTCCCTCCCCTCCCCCTCCTCCCTCCTCTCTCCTCTCTCCTCTCCCCATCTTCATCTTCTTCCCCCACCTGCAAATCCCAACCAAAAAAAAATCCAATTTGTCTTCCCCCCACACTCAGCACTCAATTTCCCCACACCTACACCCATACCCACACCCACACCCACACTCTTCTCCCTCCTGCAACCCAAAAAAAAAAAAAAAAAAAAAAAAAAAGGATCTCGTCGGTGGGAAGATGGGTGCACAAAGAAGGTGGAGGATGGATGCGGAAGAGGATGTGGAGAATGGATGAAAGTGGTAGATTTGGGGTTTGATGGGTTTTCAAAAAAATAATTTTTTTTTTCCTTCTTCTTCCGCAGGGGAGTTGATGGTTTTTTTTTTTAAAAAAAAAAAATTTCCTTCCTCCTTTTTTTCCTCTTCTTCTTCTTCCTCCTCCTTCTCCTCCTCCTTCTCCTTCTTTTTCTTCCGCAAGGGGTGTTGATGGGTTTTCAAATTTGTTTTTTATTTTTTCTTCCTCTTCTTCTTCTTCCTCCTCCTTTTCTTCCTCTTCTTCTTCTGCCTCCTTCTCCTTCTCCCTTCTTCTTCTTCCACGCCGATAGGGGGAATTTTTTTTTTCCTTCCTTCTTTTTTGTCCTCTTCTTCTTCTTCTTCCTCCTCCTCCTCCTTCTCCTTCTTGTTCTTCTGCAGGGGGTTGTTGGGTTTTCAAAATTTTTTTATTTTTTTGGGTTTGCAAGTGGGGGGAAGAAAATGAAGATGGGGAGAAGAGAGAGGAGGTGTGACATCCCACATCGCCCAGGGGAGTGATCCTTATATGTATATTCTCATCCCTACCTAGCATGAGGCCTTTTGGGAGCTCATTGGCTTCGGGTTCCGTAGGAACTTCGAAGTTAAGCGAGTAGCGCACGAGAGCACTCCCAGGATGGGTGACCCATTGGGAAGTTCTCATGTGAGTTCCCAGAAACAAAACCGTGAGGGCGTGGTATCGTGCTACGGTGGTGGAGCGGGCCCGGGAAGTGATCCGCCCCGGGCCGGGATGTGACAATTTGGTATCAGAGCCTAACCCTGATCACGTGTGTGCCGACGAGGACGTCGGGCCCCTGAGGGGGGTGGATTGTGACATCCCACATCGCCCAGGGGAGTGATCCTTATATGTATATTCCCATCCCTACCTAGCACGAGGCCTTTTGGGAGCTCACTGGCTTCGGGTTCCGTAGGAACTCCGAAGTTAAGCGAGAAGGGGGCTAGAGCAATCCCATGATGGGTGACCCACTGGGAAGTTGCTCGTGAGTTCCCAAAAACAAAACCGTGAGGGAATGGTAAGCCCAAAGCGGACAATATCGTGCTACGGTGGTGGAGCAGGCCCGGGAAGTGATCCGCCCTAGGCCAGGATGTGACAGGAGGGGGGAGGGGGAGGGGAGGGACAAACTGATGGTTTTTTTTTTCTCTGCTTTTATTATTATTTTAATATTTAAAAAATATTAAATAATTATTTTTTAGTTTTTAATAATTTTTTAATAGAAAGTATGTCCCGAATCAAGCCACGTCAGAACTTAACAGAAAAATTGACGGAGATATGACATTGTCACAAATTTGTAAGATGTGGTATAACATTGTTAATTTTAAAAGATGAGGTATGAAACTGTCGTGACCCCAATAGTTGAGGTAGTTTTTTGTACTTTACCTTTTTTTTTATAATTTTACTTTTATTTATTATTTTAATATTTAAAAAATATTAAATATTTTTTTAGTTTTTAATAATATTTTATTAATTTTTTAATAGAAAGTGGTCCCTGTCTATTGCCACGTCAGCATTTAACAGAAAAACTAACAGAAAAATTGACGGAGGTATGACATTGTCACAAATTCGTAAGATGCGGTATGACATTGTCATTTTTAAAAGATAAGGTATGAAACTGTCATGACCGCAATATTTGGGGTAGTTTTTTGTACTTTACCCAAAAAAAAAAGGATCAGAGGCTCAATACCATGTGAAGTTTTAGATTTTCATTAAACTTTAGGTAAACTTTACAAGGCTTTATACACCAAGAGGTCTACAGAATATAGGGGTCGTGTAGCAGCTATACAATACAATTAAATACAAATTACAATTAAATGATAACAACTCATCCTAACTACCCTTGTCTACAAAGGGTTTTAAAGTTAATTTCAACAAGGACGATTTGTAACCCGTGTGTGAGGATAGCTAGATAACTTACTTTGCTATGAATTCATAACTCATTATGTCTTTTCTTGTTCAATTTTTATTTTGAAACAACAAACAACTAACTTGACTCAAGTCTATTTTAATTGGTCACAACCTATCTCGATTGGCCCACCAAACTAGCCTTAAAGGCGAAGAAAGTTGTGATTACTTATGTTTGATTTAATTTAATGGATCTTCTTCACCGTTGGATACAATTTTTCTTATTGTTTCAACGATTTTAATTATAACTTCTTAAAGTTTGTTACAGTAATATAAGTATTGCTATATTGCTTTTGATTTATTGACATTAATATATTGCATACTAAATTCTTCCTAACAAGTTGTATTATATTACTTGTAAATAAAATGTTTTAGGTTTTAATTTTATAGATGAAGAGTTCAATACTAATTTACTCCTCTCAAACAACTTATATGATACAAGTATATTGTCACGTCGCATGTCGGGCCAATTAAATAAAGACATTAGAATAAAATATTTACATATATTTTTTATTGGTACGAGCACTATTCTAAAATTCCTAGCTTAACACTGTCTAGACCCCACCTAGGCGCTAGGCGCCTGTCCATCACCTCGATTAATTCATATGCGCTTGAAAGTTAAGAAATGGTGCCTAGACTTACTCAGGCGCTTACCTAGCCCACCTAGGCGCGTGCCTAACCCGCTCAAACCATCTAGGTCGTGACTTTCACGTAGACAGAAAATAGATAACTTTTATTTTGCAGTTTATGTATCCCATTGAAATTATGTATTTTTTAATTATAAGCAAACACTTACTTAAATTTGCATAATCTACCTCCCCACCTCATGCGTTAAGCGCCAACCCAGAAGTCGACTAGCGATTGACGTATTTAGAGCAGTTCCACCCCTAACACAAATGCGCCAGCACCCAGCGCATTTATTCACTTAGTGAACAGTGATAGACCCCGATGAACAGTAATAGGCCAAATGTATCTCCACCCCTAAAACTAAATAGCCTAGTCAATTTTATTAAAATATTATTAATTTTTATTATAAAATAATAATTTGACTTTTATTTTTGACCCTTTAATAAAATAAAATATTATTATTATTATTAGTATTAAAATATGCACGACGAGCGAACCAAATTGTTATCTTCATCATCCTCCTCCAATAAAACCAGAAGAGAGAGAGAGAAAGTGAGAGTGAGCTGAGAGTTTGTGCTGCAGGCTGAGCAGTTGAGCTTTGGGGTTTAATTTCTACATCTCCACCCTTGCACTTCCCTTCCATTCCCACCGCTGCCTCCAAACCTCCACACCTCCTGTCCTTCAAATATTTTTAATTTCTGCATCTCCACACCTCTTCATCGTCCGCTTCGTCCTCCCGTCCTTCTCCCTCCGTGGCTCCTTCCCTCTCGATAGCCTCAACCAACTCCACTCCTCAGCGTCCACAACAACTCCCTCTTTGGCACAAAAAAAATAATAATAAAGGTGGTCGACGTCACATTGGCGTTAACGTGGCGTCAACGTGGCGTCAGATGGGCTGGTCCCAAGGTCTGTCAATTTTGGACTGGCCTGGAGACCAGCTTGGACTGGGTGCCAAGTAATTCGCTTGGTTGAAGAGAGTTCCCTAGGTGCCGGGCTATTTTTTCGGCTGTGTGCCAGCCTATCCCCCCCTCGGAGAAAGTGCTCTTAGAACCTTGCATGTAACACGTTAGTCTAATAATGAACTCATACGATACAACGCCTATAAGTCCTTCTCCTGTCCCTACCTTTTATTATAAATATACGTTAAATTAATTTTGCCACCGCATCTTTGAAATCCTTCCTTCAAAATATCTGCCGTCCAAAAAGTTTCCTGATATAAAGTTACCGACAGCAATTGCCTCTGCTTGGCATTTGACTTGCATATAAGTCCTCCTCTCTCCCTCTGCGAACTCTGAATCGTCGATTGGAAGGTATGCCTGAGTTCTTGATCCTGTAAATTAGTCTCTGTTGTGTGATAATCGTTGCGAATGATATCGATGGTGATTTTTGTTTCCTGTTTATGGCTTGCGTAGCTTGGATCATCAACGATGGAGGATAAGCAGCAACTGGCAGGCGAGCTTGTCACTAAGTCATTCACATGGACAATCAAGAACGTCTCTAAGGTGAAAACCCAGAAGCATTATTCTGAGGTTTTCCTCGTCGGTGATTGGAAATGGTAATTTAATTTTGTGCATCCACTCCTGCTAATATTCAAATCGGTTCGAGGTTGTGTGTGTTTTGAGATGAATTTTTGTTGGTTTAGGGATTGATTGATTTTATTGTTTGGTTTGATCAGGCGGATCCTTGTATATTTGAAAGGGAACAACGTAGAGCAGTTGTCCATGTATTTGGAGGTTGTAGATGCTTCGGACTTGCCATATCTGTGGACTAGGTATGCCCAATTCAGCTTGACTGTGGTCAATCAGCTGAGCAGCAACATGTCGATAACAAAGGGTATTTTCACTATCGTTCATTTGGGTTGATTTCGCAGTTACGATTGCGTTTTTTTTGTCTGTTTTCGTTTCATTTTGTGCTCAATTCAGCTTGGATGTGGTTAATTTATGAAACGGAAATTGTGATTCTTGCATCCGGTAATGGAGGCTTTGGTTTGATTCAGTCTCACACTTCCTCCTGTAGAGTGATTATTTTTTATGATTGCAAATGGGAACCTGATTGTCATATTTTCGTTTTTTTTTTTTTTTTTGTTCCAAAACAAAAGGTTAGAATTTAACTTTGTCTGCAAATAGAAGTAAGCTCATTTTAGGATGTGGGCTTCGGGTGTAGTTAAAAGTTTTACACTTGTTTGGAATCACGGACTTGAGGGAAAAACTAAACCAGAGGAAGTATGCAATTTTGGTTCTTTTCGTTATCGGAAAAGCATTAATTAGGGAGAGAAAAATTGTGACTTTAACGTTCCAAGGATCTATAGAAGGGAGGTTTCTTTTGTAGAGAATAATGCAACTTTGAGACCCTTGGATTCATCCGATAGTTAAGATCAGAAGGAAATTCTATGTTTCCTCTTACGTGCTTGAATAACTCTACATGTATATATGGACTTGGGTTTGGTTGTGTTAAAATTAGGAATAAGCTGATGAGAGTTGTCCCACATCGGTGAGGGACAAGGTTTGCTATGTGCTTATATGATCTTGGGCTACTCCCCATATTGCCAATTGGTTTTATGGTGGAACCTCAATTTCATCATAAGCTTCCTTTGTTGTTTTTTTTATTAGTTCTTGGTTTGTTATAAATACTTTATTAATTGTGTTTCTGTGATCCTTCATGTTTTGAATTTACAGAGACTAAACACAAGTTCAATGCAAGTGAGAGTGACTGGGGATTCACGTCATTCATGCCTCTAAGCGATTTTTTTGACGGAGAACAGTTTGTTTGCAATGATAAATGTGTTATTGAAGCCAAGGTTGCCGTCCGTAAGGTGGACATAAAGAATTTCGGAGACCAAGGAACTGACAGTTCTGCACCCAGTGAGTCGGAACATTCAAGTGTGGATTCTGTGCAATTTCCACTCTCATTACCAGTTACAACGCGTACATCTGAACAGGTGCAAGCAAATGTGAAATCGGAACAGGTGCTTGCTTTCCAGGATGCACCAAGTTCCGGAGAAGTTTGCATTAAGCCTACTGATGTCCCTGTTAACCCTTCCTTAGTCAAGGGACAAGAGGAAGTGCCCCCCACACCAGCTGGTAAGCTCATGGATTTTAGGGGTTTAGGGAAAATAGAGAAAGCTTTTGTTCCACTGCTAGAGGAAGTTTGTTTGTGGCATCCCTCGTTGATTGAGTGCCAAAAGAAGAGAAGCCGTACGTATATTGAATGGGCATTCACAGCTTTAGGTCGAGTTTTGCATTTTCTGAAGACTACGAAGGTGAGGGACATGACCCCAGACACCTGTGAACACGTTCAACTTCTGTGGGAGGAACTTGAGACTTTCAAATTTGACTTGGGTTGGCTGGAACCTTATGTGCAAGCTGCTCTCGATGTGAAGAAGCTTGTGGAAAGGGCGGGGATAGTTAAAAAGCAGAGAGAGGATGTGGATGTGTTGGAGATCGAAGTGAAGAGGCTAAGGGCGAGGCTAGCGGTTGCAGAGGTGGATCTAGAAGTAGCAAAAAGAGACTTGGCAAAGGTAGAAGAAGGCTTCGGTGACACCGATATGAACAGGAAGTTAGGTTATGGGAGGCACTGACCTTATTTGAGAAACATCTCATTGATATTAAAAGTGGTGTGCAATATTTGCAGCTCATTGCAAAATATAATGTATAATGTACTTGCATTCTAGTTGTGTTCATCAGTATTTTACGGTATTTCAAGAATATCATAGCAAGCACAAATTGTTTTTTTCTTCTTCTGGAGAATTCGTTCACTTGAGCTCAATATCCGGAGGTTTATCAAACCAAATAAAGTCCAACTCATTTACTAGCGCTAACCAATTACGTTACGACCACAAACGGGAGTAGTAAGATGGGAGAACCTGCGATTAAAAGCAGCACAAACTCACCCAAAATATTTCGAATCACACCCCGAGGACCTCCCCTTCCCAACCGTTGCATTGAAGGCTCGGTCTCTATTCAATTTTAACCAACCAAAAGCCGGTTTAGACCAACTTGCCCAATTTATCATGCACAACAATATCCTATTTAATTATCATATAATAATAGCATTTTTTTAGTACAAAATCACATCCACTCTCTTTTTCTTTTTCATTGTTGCTTATGGTTTGGTGATCATGTCATGGGTAAACTCAAATGCGATCATAAGGTGCAGACTTTGGTAGATAAAACTAAAATAAGATGTTAAAGTCGAATATATCCTCCCATTAAAGTAGAATATTTATGTCATATTTTTAAAGCAGAATATCGTTGTATGAAAAAGAATAAAATAAAATAAAATAAGGAGATGTCATAGATATTATTACTTTTTAATCAGAAAGATCTTCACATTTTCCCTAGCACTGTAGTTCGGCGCTTACTGAAGAACAATTGGAAAATTGAAATAAGTAACAGGAATTTAATTTGGTGCTTAAGAGAGGAAAAGTGCAAGAAATTTAAAGGTCAAACATATATAGTGACTGCATACCGAGTGAAAAGAAGAAGATGGTAATGGATACTGCAACGATTAAGTTCTTGGTAATGAGGGAGAGATAACAACGGGCCATTTCTATTTACTTTCGATTTCAAATTATTGTAATGCTACATATGGCTCTGAGATTGTGACCTTATTTATAGGATTAGGATCATATCTTAATCAAGAAACATAATATTAGATTCAATCATGTACACATAGTATTAGGTTTTGCTTTCCATCCACAGTTTTGAATAAGATTTGATAAATACGGTTTTGAATCATTTGACATTAAAATCTTAGTAGAAAAGAATATCACTAGACCGTAATACTAAGTGACAATTCTACTAAAATTTTAAATACAAATGATTCAAAACTTTATTTGTCAAATCTCGTTAATTATTCAAAACTGTGGATTGGAAAGGAAATTAAATTTTAACCTAATATTATGTGTGCATAAACCTAATATTATGTTTGTTAATTAAGATCTGCTCCTAATCCTATAAATACCATCACCATCTCAAGGCCATGTAGCATTACAATTAGTTGAAATAGAAGTTCCACCTCAAAGACCATTCTTGTAAAACATTAGTCAAATCAAAAATATATGAGACATCTAATTGAGTTTAAAGAAATTTACAACACTATATTAAAAAAAATATTGAAATTTTATCGTGACAATTAAATTGGAAAATAGTTTCGGACTGAATTGAATTTTTTGCAAGGATGATCTAGGAATCCAGACTTACAAAGACGATTCGAATTGTTGAAGTTCGATATGAAGTAGGTCCCATGACTAATCCTTTTTTTTTTCCTTTTTTATAAAAAAATAAAATAGAAATCTCTTCCCTGAACCTATATATATTAGGTTAGTGTTGAACCATGATAATGAATTAGTTAAACAAAAAATGCTAAGGTTGTTATTTAAAACAACCCTAAATATTAAACCGTAAACCCACTTCAATTAATATGAAACAATTAAACATGACACCCTAATGAGGTGTAACTTTCTTTTTTAATATAATAAGACCCTCACCGATTTTTTTTTTTTTTTAAAGTAAGAAAAATATATGAATCTCTTTTGGTTGTTGCATTAGGTCGAAATCCTTGCAAAACAAACACTAGGATATACTCCATTCAGAATTTACTGGTAATTTCTTGCATACAAGAAACTCGACATATTGTTAAAACTTAAAATGTACTGATAACTTATTACAAACATATTCAAATACTTTAATTTCAAGAACTATTCAATCATAAGTTCCTTTGAAAACGAGCCACTTTCACTGCAATTGCTAACATTGCCTTATCCTTGATGGCATCAAACCATCGAAAATAAGCATGCCTCCATGACTTCTTCAGAAACAATGTGCCGCAAACGCTCCAAAAGCCTACAATAAAGCCGAGTGTTGAGCTAACAAAGAACCACAACTCATCATGTCCATCTTCATTGTCATTGTCTTTTGGATCCTTGGTTGTCGGATTGCCACCTTCCGAGCATGCAATAGAAAGAGGAAACCCGCAAAGTAACGGGTTGCCCTCGTAAGTGGATTCGGGCAGTGTTTGCAGCTGGTTGCCCAAAGGAATTCTACCACTCAAGTTGTTATTCGATAGATTCAAGTAGGACAAGAAGGTCAAGTACGAAAGGCTCTGAGGAATCTGTCCCGAAAGTTGGTTGAGCGAGAGATCAAGATTTTGGAGCAGCACCAACTTTCCAATCTCCAAGGGAATGTCTCCACTTAATTGATTCATTGATAAGTTCAAGTTGTTCAGCAGGACGAGGGTGCCTATTTCTTCAGGGATTTCACCTTCAAGGTTGTTCACAGAAAGATCAATGCTTTTTACAATCATCAGAGATGTGTTATACTGGAGTGGTCTTGATCCTTTCATCACTGTTGTTTGTTGATCGTACTCCAGATATATATTATAAGCATTGTAATAAGCAACTTTCAGAGCAGTGACATTATTCAGGCACTTGGGAATGGTCCCTGAAAAGCTGTTGAGAGCAAGGTCTAAGATGTGGAGGTTCTCGAGATTACACAACTGTTGTGGGATATGTCCACTTAGAAAATTCGACCTCAGTCTTAGGATTGACACGAGCGGCGCATTCAATCCTATCCATGAAGGTATTTTCCCAGTAAATTTATTGTCCCCAAGATCAATGTTCCTCAAAGAAGTGCAGTTTTCCAAGGAAAGAGGAATTTCACCTTCGAGATTATTGTTGTTCATCTTCAACAAGAAAAGAGAACCCGAGGCACCCATTGAACTAGGAAGCTTGCCTGAGAGATTGTTGTATGCAGCATCTAGAATCAGTATGTCGGGCAACAAACTGCATTCTCGTGGGAATTCTCCAGATAACTGATTGCTTCTTAGAGAAAGGACGAACAAGTTTCTCATGTTGCAAATGGAGGGCGGAATGGTACCGTTCAAATGATTTTCTGCAAGATAGAGTGATTCCAATTTGGGAAACTTTTGGTCCAAATTCCATGGGATTGGCCCGGAAAATGAATTGATTTCAAGCTTAAATCGAACCACATTGTCTCCCGACCAAAGTGGTAATGGCCCATCAAATTGGTTATGACTCAAATCCAAAACCAGTGCATATGGGAATTTCAATTGGAGTGGAAGTTTTCCATGGATTTGGTTGTAAGATAAATCCAAGTACTGAGCTTGGGAAGATATCTTCAAGAACCAGTCCCCGGGTATGGAATCCAAGATTCCAGTAGCATGAAGTTTGACAAAAAGGAGTTCAGTTTGAGATTGCAGCCATAACCCAAAGGTAGGACCTACTTTACAGCAGCCAATGATAATTTTGTGAAGCATGAAAGGAGGAACCCAATCATAAGACACTTTAAAAGTGAGGGGAATAGGTAGAGTTGGCTGTGGAAGTACACTGCCTACTGCAAAGTATTTCAATCTTGTGAGATTTATGAAATGGGATTCAGTTAAAAAGCCTTCCCACGGATTGAACGATAGATCGAGGTGAACTAGCTGAGAGAGTTGCCCTAAACTTTCAGGAATTGACCCATTCATTTTATTATTGTAGATGGTAAGAAACTTCAAATTGTGTAGCATCCCTAAAGAGGCAGGCAATTGGCCATTCAACATATTAGAAGACAAATCGAGTGACTCTAAAACACTATTGGGACAACTTGATAAACCACCCAAAAGCTCTTGAATCCCCCCATCAAATTGATTTTCTGCAAGATTTAAGATCTTTAGATTGCAAAAATTCCCAAGAAGTTTCGGAACTTGACCCTCAAGGCTATTGAAAGATAAGTCAAGGTGTTCAAGGGATTTGAGGCTTTCAAATTCACTTGGAAGGGGACCACTCAAAGAATTTCCGCTTAAATCAAGTTTTCTGAGGTTAGCCAGATTGAAAAACCATTCAGGAAACGGAAACGTCAAATTGTTGTATGACACATCAAGGATCAAAAGTGATGAAAGGCTAATATTTCCTGGTGAAAGTGGTGGAAGGCTTTGAATTTGGCATGATGACAAATGTAACTCTACTAGGAAAGGAAGCATGTTGACAACATTTAGCCAACTTACCCCGGTGTTGCTGAGGTCCAATCCTTTGAGGTTGAGGTACTTTAGGGAAGAGAGACGAAAAAGCCAATTCAGGTTTTCGGAAGGGAGTTCAAGCATGGAGTATACAGATTCTTCGCTAAGGTCAAGATAGTTCAAGTTTTGCAAATTACCAAGATGAGGTGGAATGTCTCCTCCAAATGAAGCAGATGAGAGATTGAGATACCTCAAGCTTTTAATCTGACCAAAGAACTCGGGAATGGAAATCCCTCGAAAATCATTCCTGCTTAGGTCTAGGTAATTCAAATGTTTCAAGCTAAGCAAAGAAGGATTTACCTTACCACCCAAAGAAGAGTACTCCATCTCGTCCCCCTCTCCATCAAAAGCAGAAAGCGTATGCATATACGCATTCTGGAGATTCATCATTTCAACACGACCCGTGATGTTATTGCATGAAATTCCCTTCCACTGACAGCAGTCAAGTCCAACCCACGAAGAAAGCCTCCCGGAAGGATCAGTAACGTCTTCTTTGAAGGCGAGAAGCGCACGTCTTTCTTCGTCGATGCATGAGTTCACACTAGTGTGTAGATATGAAGAGGCCAAAAACCAGAGGAGCAAATAGTGAGCCATTTTGAGGTGAGAAGGGGGGTTGAATAAGTAAGTTGCAAAGCTAGCCATTATCGTACAAGGTTCTCTTTGCTTTGGTGGAGATAGCTTCTTAGCACAATACTTGAATTTATGATTAAGATGATGCCTCCCAACTTCCAAATTTTCAAAGTCTTCAACCCATTTTACAAGTTGTTTATTATAAAGAGTAAGATTATGTCCCCTCCTTTTTTTTCCTCCCTTTTCCTTCCATCTTATTTGAACGGTTATGGTTAAGGCACGTTAACATTTTATGTTTATTTTTTATAGAAAGAAAAAGATAAAATAAAGAGTGTAAGAGAAGAGAATGAAAGAAGATGGAAAGAGAAGAGGAAAGAATCTTATTCCTCACTGTAAAGTTCAACAAAAGTCTGTACTAGATAGACTAATAGACAGAATAATAGGACAACAATCCTATACGTTTTGGGAACCAAAGTCTTTGATTGGGACGTGGGTTTTGAAAAAAAAAAAAGGCAGCAAAGGCATTGACTTAGAATTCACGAGTCTTGTTCAATGGTAATCAATAATTGTCTAATTATAAATGGTTTATTTGTTGATAATTAGCTAATGACTAGAAATAGTGCCCGCGCGTTGCTGCGGGATTACAAAACGGATATTAAGAATGATGAAGTTTGAATCAAAGGTGTATAGCGGCTTGTGAATTCAAACAAAACTTTGAATGAAAGTAAAGGAATAGGAAAAAAAAAATGGCACATATCATTTGTTTGGTGTTAACCAAAGTCATTTAAGAATGTCCATTAAACTGTAAACGACAATAGAAATTGAGGATCAGAAAAAATTAGACAAAATCACATATTTAAAATGAAAGATTAAAGCTGCCCAAATACCAAACTATTCATTAAAAAGACTGAAAATTTAAGAATTAGATGAGTACATCAATGAGTTTTGTAAAATGAAAGCAAAAAAACTTTTTGTTACGTCAAAATTTGATGTCATTGAATCAAACTGAAAGTATAGTAATGTTATTAGATTTTTTACTTCAAAATTTGATGTAATTGTTTAGGAAACCACTTTTATATGCATGAACTTCATCCTATTACCAAATGGCTATTGGAAATGGTTTGAGTTATAAAACCTGACTCTTATCAGTAGCTAGGATCAAATGCTAGGTAAGAAATTCTTCAAATCAAAGCAAAAAAACTAAATGCCTGAACGGGTTATATACCTTCAATAAACATTGATCGTTCTTGAAAGTGAAGAAGAACGAAACCAAACAGCGATTTGAAGCATCTGATTACAGAGACAAAATCTGTAGGATGACAAAAAGAGAATTTAAACGTAAAATGTATGTGTAAATGAAAAATCTAAAAAAGAAAAACAATAAAACCAAAATGAGAAAGATCAAGAAAAGAGACCTTACCATAGTTTGGACGAACGTTACTTCAAAACAACTGCAGGTGGGAAAGTATACTTAACATCATGCTGAGAAGATGTAGAAATGGCATGATAAAACATCGACAGCATAAAAAATAGAGAGCTCACAAAAGGGTTATAAAGAAAATGTTTAATTTGTACAATGCAGATACAAAAGGTTAAAAGTTGTTTATTTACATACAAAAAAATATTACAGACATGTGTTCGATTTTAGCACTTGGAACCAGCTTTCAAGCGCAACCAGCATTCGGATACAAAAAATTGGCAAGTACTGGTCTATTTACAGGCAAAATATACTACGAAGTTCAGTTTAGAGAGATATTTACATCGCAACCAGATAAGATAAATATTGTTTGATACATATTAACAAAAAACCATCAGAATTTTTGGGCATTGCGGTCAACTTCTGCTATTGCACCGTCCATTTTTGAAAAACCAACCTAGTGAAACGAAAGAAATTAAAAGGGTAAGATCGTTATTAAATATCTTGTTTAAAAAAAGAAAAAAAAGGTAACGTTAAAATATAGTGACCTAGCTTCTTTTTGGAGGAGTGGAGTTCAACTTTTCACCAGTTGGGGATGACTTCTTCTTAAGCAATTTGATTGGCACTTCATCCAATTCTCTTAGATCTATGTCTGAAATTTCCTCGGCTCCACTATTTTAAATGGGTTTTCCCAATGTTAAATAGTATGAATATATGGAAATTTAAAATTTATAGTTGCAAAAGTTGTTACGGCACAAACCTTTGTTCGCCGGCAGTAAAAAGAACTCTCCTAATTGATTCCCTCTTCCGTTTATCTGATTGCTCAGTGGTAATTTCAGCTGTTGAAGTAGAAGATGAAACAGTGGTGGAGGACACTGTGAGTTGTGTTGACAAAGGCGCGGAGTTACTGACTGCATAGTCATATCCTCAGTCACATTATGAATGAGTACATCGTTCGTATTAAAAGTGTAACATCCCGTCCCGGGATTTACGTAAGAAAATGGGTATTTTTGTATTTTCACTAAGTTTGGGGATACTTTCCATTTTAAAATTGTTTTTGAGCTGGTGAGCCCAAGGGCCCACCCCCTGTTTTGTTCCCGGTTCCCTATCCCTTTCCCTTTTCCTTTTTTCTGAAAAGTCTCTCTTCTCTCTTCTCTGTTCTCTCTTTCTTCCTCTGTGATTTCTCCATCCCCCCTCTCAGTCCGACAAGAACACACACACACACACACCCAAGCCCACACCTATAGCTCTTTTCGAACCCCATGGTTGTGTTTTGGACGTCAGATCACGAAGAAACCACCTCGGAGACATTTCCCAGTTTTCCGGCGAGCACCGTCCCTTTCGAGGCGATTTCCGGCCAAACCACGGCGAGTTGGCCGGCGTGCGAGGTACCAATCTCTTCGTCTCGCTGAGTACTACAACTTTCCTTTTTGTTTCACCTAATTTCATTGAGTATTGAAGAAGTTATGCTCATTTGAATCTTACCCAGTTTCCGGCGGACACCCGTGGCTTCCAAGCTGTTTTCCGGCCAACTCCGGCCACAATGACGGGAACCAAGGGTATATTTCGATTCCTTACCTTCGGGGCTTCAATTTGGTATATTGAATGACATGTTTTGGTTGAGTTTTGAGCTCCAACGGAGCTTGGGAATTCTCAGGCCGAAACCGGCCTTCTCCTTCCTTGGACTCCGGCGAACACCCGAGGCCTTTGGGCCTTTCCTGCCAAGCCCAAAACCTGGGCAGCCCAACCCAACACCCTTTGTAATTGGGCCTTTGGGCCGTATGGTTTCTAACCCAAACCCACTTTCCTTCTAACCCAAACCCAACCCACCTAAAACCTAAACCCATATACCCTAACCCAAACCCTAAAGCCCAAACCGTTGACCCGGACCTTGACCCGTTGACCCGGACCCTGACCCGTGGACCCGGACCCGGACCCGGACCCTGACCCGGACCTTGACCTGTTGACTTGACCGGTCAACGGTCAACGTTGACTTTGACCTCGGGGTTGACTTTTTCGATTTTCGTGCGGGACCCCTCCTAGGCTAATTTCGACGTTCTGAACCCGTTTCCGATGTCCGTTTTCCCAAATTCAATCGTTTAAGTAGAGTTTGACTAAATGTACCATTTATGTGCTTAGGGGCACTTATCGATGGCGTTCCTTCTTCGCTAGATGACGTGGTTTTTCGACGGCGAAGTACTGTAAGTGGACCCCTTCTAAAAATACATGTTTTGATAGTAGAAATGCATACATGAAAAGCATGATTTGATGATTATGTTTTATGAAACGTTTTACGAGATAACATGCTTACTGAGGCTAGTTTGAATTATTACTATTTTTCCTATAACCCATGTTCTTATAGAATATCTGATGGATGACGATATGATATTTAGAACATGTTTAGAACACTTCTTTATAGTATAGATGATGGATGACTTTATACTATGAAGTTGATTTTCAATATATGTATGTTCACTGGTTTTATACCTACCTAGTGGTCCTTTCCGCTACGGGACATAGGGATAGATCCGGTCCGTCCCGGGCGACGGTTTGGTGTTGGCATAGGGCCTGGAGTGTGTTTTCCTCTGACTGTCTGCTCAGAGACGGGGAGCCGGCATGGGGCCTGAAATGTATTTTCCTCTGACTGTGTGCTCAGAGACGGGGAGCCGGCATGGGGCCTGAAGTGTTATATCGAACATTCACTAGTGTTTATTATTTATGCGAATTATGATTTGAGACATTGCACGACATGCTAGGTTTCGGAAAACCTATGTTTATCATTATATATAGGTGTTTTCATAAAGCCTGGGGGTTAGTATGTTGATAACTGTTTTATTATATATATATATATATATCAACTTGGTCCACTCATATTTGTTTTGCGCCCCCTTCAGGACTTAGAATCGAGGCATACAATCCCGACGTCCAGGCACTTCCGTATCAGCATCTTCGAGTCCTCTCGGTGTAGGACCCACTCTTTTGTTTCATTCAATTTTATATTATTTTCTTTTAGTGTTCTAGATTAGTGATGTGCTCTGAACACGGTCCTTATTTGCATATTCATTATTCTTTTATATTTATAAATCTTATTTATCCTTTGTTTTCAGCATTTGCACTTAATAAATGACTTTCGTCACCCTCGGGTGTCGGCCAGCATGTGCCTATCCTGGTATTCGGGGAATATCGGGGTCGGGGCGTGTCAAAAAGTATTCCTCCTATTGCCAAATCGTAAGTGAAAAACATTCTTTTGTCCAATAAGCCTGAGAAACTCGTTTGGTAATAGCTGCTGGTCCACTAGTCTCTGATTCATTACCAGGTCTTTGCAAGGCATGCCAAAAAGTTTCTCGCCGCATTTACCGATTATCAAAGCATTCATTTCATTTGTTTCATCTTTGAGAATGAGATTAACTTTGTACCTACATTTAGAAACTCAACCTTATGATAGTTATTGAGAATCACAAATTGCCACAAACTAAATACCTAAATAAGTAGAACTAAAACAGATCACACAGAGGTAGTAACTTTATTGAATTATACAATGATCATATGTAACCAAATATAACAAAAAAGTAAAAGGAAAACGAAAGAAAGGGGAAAAAGAAAGTTTTGCCACAGCAGGAAATTTTTTTTATAAGATTTAGGTTTATATGATGTAAATGAGACAAAAACACAAAGCAAAGAGAAAAGAATGGTAACAAAAATAATTTTTCAAAGAACATCATGTTTGGGAACCATTCTGGACATCCATCGCAAAAACACTTCACAATCGAAAATTTAAAATTTTTTAAAGTGTGACTGCATAAAAAATGAAACTAAATTTGTATACTCCGTACTCAATGTCATTAGCCTTCTCTGTATCTATTTGTTCCAATTGGCTAACAACAACAAACCATAAGATACCCAGAAAGAGCCAATTTTTTTATTAGGTTCGCTTTAAACATTTGATTTAACATTACCAAGGCGCTGGAATTTGGTTGGGATGTTTTTGGCAAATGAGCTGGCCACTGGTTAGATCCTTGTGCATCTGTTTTACATAGTGCGGGCAAGCATTGTACCACCAATCGAAGCACGTGTCAAAACGCTTAACAAATGCTTTGCATAGAAATGTGTCGTCTTGTAACATATTTTGTCACTTATTTGTAAAAGCCATAATGACAACACAATTAGTTCTATTGAAAATGTTAAAATTGAATTGTCAAGTTTTAATACCTTGTGCAAGTCCGGATCCAAAAACGCTAATTCATCAATCGTAACCCTTTTAGCAGTCTGCAAAATTTCAGCTTCGTTTGCTTGTTTCGAAGAGGGAGGGAGCATTTTCAAACGTTCTGTATAATCAGAAAACCTGCAAGCATCAAAACATTTTATCAGTTTAACAATTAAAAAAAAAAAAACACAAACCATACTCCACCAAAAAGAATTAACAGAGTCTTATTTCGTTTTGACAATGAGAAATACACTCACACTGACTTATATGCATTGACTTCAGGGATGTCTAGATCAATAAAAAAAAGGGACGAACCAATACTGTTTAAAGCAATCTTATCTGCACGTTGGAATCACAGCACCAAAAAAATATATATATATATATATATATATTAATAAAGGTGGCTCATCACATTTTGTGACAAAATCTACATAATAGAGATAATGTACAATACGTAGATACCCAACCGTTTAAAAAGTTTTCATAAAATCGTGGGACAATCAGCTGTATGATGTGGTGCATTCCAAACCAACTAAGTCATTCATAACACAGTATTTATCATTTTCTAACTGTAATGAAACACTGATGCTCAAATATACTTGACAGACATGGTTGAATAAAAAAGAAAACAAAGTAAGAAAGAGATCAGTAGCAATCAGTAATGACTGATATATTAAGATGCTTCTAAACTAATTGACGACAATGAAGAAAAACATATAATGACAAATGGGAGCAAAGACAGAGAATAAAAGTGCAAAACGATATAACATCTATAGAATTTAAATGAAACAACATTTGTAGACACCAAAATAAATAAGCCAAAAATAAGTTTTTAAGAAAATAGAATACTCAAGTAAAGCTTTACTTTCAGACTTGTGAAAACAACAACGGGCAAAGAAAACGCGTCCATTGACAAAGAAGAAAAGGCTTCTCCAATGTACCCCCACAACGTAACCATCACTTCCTCTTTCCTGTTGACAAAGGGAACAACGAATAAACTTATCACTTTTTTTTTAATGCAACAGATTAACAAATATTGAAAAAAAATGTGACGAACAACCATATGAAACAAAATATAACCTTATATTCTCGATTCGGACATCACACTTGTATGCAATCCTCTGATTAATCTGTTTGGATTCAAAAGGCTGTATAGCGCTTATACGTCTAATGACATCTTATTATTTAAAACATAAACAAAGTTAAATAGCAATTTGGAAAACAAATGCAAACACACTTGAACCCATGCATTGCACATCCATATATAGATTAAAAGTACCTGTGAGAATGTCAACACTGTTCAAGCGAGGGTAAAGTGTGTTATAATCTTGCAGAAAAAATCAATGGCGAGGGATAGGAGGGAAGACGCTTGCTAATTTTTGAAACACTGTTTTCGAGTTGAACAAAATCAAGGTTTCATGCGGTACTGCCTTGTATTGTGCCCTAATTTTAATAGTCCGAAAATCCATGATTTCATAACATCCACCGGCTTCAATTTTGGAGGCCATAACATCGTGATCACCATCTGATGTACAGCCCTCTACCGCATGTTGCTTCATTGTTACCATAAAATAAACACAACAAATCAAAACAGTTAAATAATTTGAGGCAAGATGTAAAAATAAATAAATAAATAAAAATCTAGGGGGGCACAAAAATTTGCGATAGAAAACACCACACGTTCAACATAACCAAAGAGGCCGAAAAATTGAGAAAAAAACACGAAGACATGAAACAGATGGTTGACACATACATTTCGCTAACCATAACACAACTAATTTTAACCATTCGACATGAACATTATTTTACTCAATTAATTGTCATTGCCTCTACTTTTGATTAAACTAATCAAACAATGATTCCTTACCGCTTCATCGACGAACACACAGTGCAGGGCAGTGTACTTCTGAATAGTTCCTAGGATGATGGATTTCCAAATTCTGCATATTCGAACTTTGATTTTGTCAGCCTTCATGTATGGTATTAACTGATTAACAGGAGTTGGGCAAATGTTTTCCATTTATCCTATGAAGAGGAAATTGCACCGACACATTAGAAATTCCCACAAACCCACAGAAAGAAAAAACAATAAAAATTATAAATGATGTGCAATCAACTCATCCATGCTGTGAAACAAAGAGACAAAGAGTTGATCACATAACTAAAACGGCTATCATGAGGCCAAAAAAAAAGGGAAAATTTTCAAACAAAAGATGTGAAATAAAAAAAGAAGAAAAAAATTCAAATGGTAGAGATCCTCGACATCTGTATCAAAAGGTTATATTTATTAACCAAATTATTAATACAATTCTTGCATCTTAATATGTATCTAAATATCTCCACCTTCATTTAGCAAAAGTCATGTTGGCGGTGGCGTTGTAGAGGGGACGAAGAATAAAGAAAAATCAAAACAGAAAAATAGACAACTAATTCATGAACCAATACCAACTCCCTCATGCGAAAAAACCCAAAGTCTCAAAAACTACAAACCCATAACAGTTTCATCAAGTGACTAACCTCAAATGCTCACCTGCAACGACACTTCTTACACCCTCTGTCTCTTTCCCCAACCTCTGCTTCCCCAAATGACGCACCTAGACCTCTCTCGCCACAGGAGTCAACTCCTCTGACAGTTTAAAACCCTAAAATCCATTCGAACCCATTAGCTAAACAAAGAACATCACAAAAATTAAACGATGAACTGGAAAAAAAAACCAACGAAGTCCACATCTCTTTAAACGCAACAGAAGAAAACCCTTTCACAGTTTAAAACCCTAAAATCCATTCGAACCCATCGACCAAACAAAGAACATCACAAAAATTAAACAATGTACTGAAAAAAACCAACGAAGTCCAGATCTCTTTAAACGCAATAGAAGAAAACCCGTTCTGCAAACCAACATAAAAATCCGCAAAGGAAAACAAAAATCTAAAAGAAAATCAAGCACCACAAAGTTATCAGAAGAAGGAAGCACCTGCGACGTTCTGAAAACCATGGTTGAGAAGAACAAAACACAAAAGCGCACCAAAGAGAAGCACACAACGGGAACCAAAAGAAAAGAGAAGCTGAGAGCGATAGAAAACCACCAATGCAAGGGAGAAACGGAAACAAAAAGCAAGCAAAATAAACCCCAAAAGAGAATAGCACGATGACCGACACGTGTCACACACAATTCCCAACTTGTCCCTGCACGAACCACCAAAAACAATCAGAAGGCATGAAAAAGCCTGAGGACAATTTGGCCAGTGGAAAAGAACCCACCCAGCGCGGGCAAAGTAGAAATTTTACTATAGAAAAGGAAGAAAGCAGCGCCAAAACCCAAACAAACCAGGGGCAGATCCGTCCAGACACTATTTCTGAACAGTGCTGGTTTCAACTGGCTTTTAGTATATATAACTAGCTAGTAATGCCCGCGCGTTGCTGCGGGATTACAAATTCCAAGAATAACAAATTTGTAAGTGGAAGTACCCCGTTGAAAGCCTTCTGGAAGCAGTATAACACCTTTTGGAACCTTTGCCTCATTCTGGTCCGGGGTGCATAATGTGCAAGCAATTTAAGCATTTCCCAGCACCACAGAGCATCATATTTCCTAGGATTAATCAACAATGCCTCCTCCAGCTTTGAAATAGCATCTGGGCAAACAAACACAAATCCGCATTTACAGATTTTCACTTCACTCCCAAATAAATAATTAATAAAAATAACATGGAGAATTTCTACATCTAAATAATTAATAAAAAAAGGATATTTCGGGGAAATTCAAAGTTAACACCTTGAGTTAGCTTCTTTGATTCCAGTACATTCCAAAACTGAGACAGATTGCTCTCCATTTCCTGTCATAATACAGACATGCAGTTTCAATTTTTTGATCAACATAGTCGACATCTTTTACAGTCGGTTAGATTGCATCTCCTTACATGATTGAGAAAACAATTGAATCACAATTAACATTTGTTAACAAAAATTTTAAATCATATATCCAATCTCACAGAGAGATCACAATGAAACAGTTGTTATCTGGCGGTGAAACTTAAAAACCAAAAATGCACCTTAATGTCCTAGAGAGAACAGAATTGCAAGCAAAAGTAGGATATTGAAACAATATTGTGATAATCACGAAATAAGTTCATGGGTTTGCTAATATTGATTTATTAGGTAATTTAGGTTCCAACTTTGTCTCAATTTATCATTTTCTGTTAAACTGAAAGTGTAAACATTTAAGCACTTACCAAGAAAAAAGCAATTAATTATTTGATGCTACTTACAAAACCAATTGGCATACATAGGCTTTGATTAAAAGGTTAAGTATTTACCAAAAGATTCCAGCTGCAAAAATGCATGGAATATCTACAAAGTGTTTGATAAATCCAGAATTTAATTCCTTCTCTTCCTTCATTTTCCTTGCACCCAAGAAAAGAAAAGCAATTTAGTGCCAAACTTTAAAAAGAACCTGTAAAATCCAGAGCAAGCATTAAAGAAAGTTAACAGTGTAGGAAATAAATGTTTGCCCAAATAAAAAAAGGAAAGACGTTTCCTAGCTATATTTCAAAGTATTCTAAAAAATGGAAAGATGTTTCCTAGCTATATTTCAAGCAAGCTGATATACACAGAACATATCAATTGTATCATACACATAAGTCAAAGAAAAGCATTAGAGCTAATAATAAAATGGAAATGAAAACCTATTAACCAATTTATTAACAAATTTTTTGTGTAGATCGCTAACTCGCTATTCTTAATTTATCAAATTGATTAAAATTACTAATTCTCTTATATCTATCAATACCCCTCCCACCCTAGAACAATAAACAAAAAAATTCTCAATTTCTTATATCTCACAAAGAAAGTCACATGCATGTCCATTTCAAATCTTACAACCAAAAGAAAATATCAGAGTTTCTTAGTTTCTTACCCAAATCCACCAATATGAATCAAATCTCTACACCCCAGCTTGAAATCTGTCTGAAATCACTTGCACGAACACAAATCTTATACATGCAGAACAGTTTAGGTGAAGTTGAGGGAATAGGTAGTAATGAAATTAACAAACAACCAAATTCCAAACGAATAATTAATTGTTAGATGTAGATGTACAACCCGAAATTAACACTAATAAAAAATAGCACTTGAATAAAATGCATAAACAAAAGCTGTGCTAACATGAGAAAACATGCAAAACAAAACAATGTTAAATATCCTAGGTGTTCCATTTATAATTATTCTCCATTTTTATATATTTAAACTACCAATTATCTGCATAAATATTTCATTCCCTTACAACTACCACAACTATATATAAAACATACTTAATAGAGCATGTAATTGATTTAATTACATCATTCTTTAAAAAACCCTTGGGTGGGAGCTGAAAGGCTGCCATATTTCATTAGTGCATAAAAGCCAATAATTTTATCCACTGTGATTATTTTTATGATTTGCATTTATTTAGAATTCATAAATGCAGGAAAAGAATTATAGGAACTTAAAATTTTTAGAACAAAGAAAAACTATGCATGTATTGTGAACTCTATGTACAGAGCCTTTACATGGCCAAAAGAAAACAAAACAATCAGTAAGAGCTCTTACATGCACAGATCAACAAAGAAAATTCATCAGCATTTTCTTACCCTTTCTTTCACAAAATCTTGTCTTCCAACCAGATCCTGCTATCTAATCCACACCTTGTCCTGTACATGAAAATACACTCCAAATGTAAATTTCAAAGTTGTTGTAATTTAGAATCATCCTGCTAAGATAGGCAATCCAAGATAATGCTACTCTTTAGTCTGGATTTTAAGTCTTCAAATTCAGAAACATTTCTGGAACGAATGAAATTATCTAGGACCATCATTCAAATAGAAACTCTTGCCCCTTCATTTGATTAGATAGTGCTCTAAATTAAAACCCAGCAATCAATTCGCAAGCTACTCCAAGTAAAATCTAAAGCAACCCACTCTAAATTTATAAGCCAACAATCCAACATTAATAACAAAAAAAACAATGCAAAAAGCAGAACTCATATGAAAAGACATTGAACAATAGCTTAAATCCAAAGCAACAAAGAATAATCTAATAACAAAAACCAATAACAAAGGACAGAGTTTAGCAACTGACCTTGAAATATAATCCAGAAAAACAAATTGAAATAATCAAATTCCAAACCAATCTCATAATTCTGCAATGGAGAAGAAAATATTAGAGATATTAACATAGATTTTTTGGTTTGTATAGTTGGGAACACTTTGCAGAACTGGAGAAAAATGTGTACCTGATCAGTTTGTACTGCCCTATCCGGTGGATTCTATCTTATGGTTGCCTCTCAACAGCTGGGTTCCACCACGGGTAGATTAACAAAACCTATTCTAAAATGCGATGTCTTTAAATCACTTAATCCCCATCTGTATAAGTTAATTCTCAATAATTTAGACACGAAAACAGAAGACATTACTCACATGCGATGCAATTGTCAGATGAAGAGCAACTCCTCTTTCAAGCTCATTCAGAACATGATACAATCTGGATCCTCAGTAAATCTCTTGCAGACATAGTCATGCTTCCAAACAACTGAACACAATTGATACCAAATTGCAACAATTTCTTTAAATTAGTCATAGTTATCTATTGATGCACAAATATAAAATTTTGTATATATTCAGTTTCACCTTTTGCAAGGAGTGGTTAATGATATCCAAGAACGATGCGAAGACATATCGTGAGTTAAACTATCTATGAGTTGAACAAAACTAAAACGCATTGTACATCGCAAATGAAATAGCCAAAAAGCAAATGAAATAGCTAAGTTACCATTCTTTGTCTTAAGCATCAAAACTCGCATTCCACCAGGTACCTTTCCACTTCTTCATATCCTCTGCAACAAATAAACTATATCAACCTTTTTACCCATCCTAAAAAATACTTGAAATCCGATCCACATGCTAAAACACACCCAAAAAAAAAAAAAAAGCAACCTAATAAACTTAATTATATATGATTATTTCACCACATAATTCAAATTAATTGATGAAAAAAATTTAATTAATTAAACTGAGTTAAATATTAAATATAAAAACCAATAATAATTGTGATTGTCCATTTCCTGTTCCCTGGGCTTTCCACTTGGAGTTCAAGATAGCACGAAACCACCAAAAAAAAAACTATTCAATTTCTAAGACCAGAGCACAAAACCAAGCAAACACCGCCACCTGCAACAGAAACAACACAGTAAAACAGAGTTCTAGAGAGAAAAAAACAGAGGACTTCAATTTTACATCGATCGAGCAATCGATCTAGATGAAAACCCTAAACCTCGAAGACCAAGATTTCCTAAAACAAAAAATCGAATTAGATGGAACAGCCACACACAAATCATCGAAACAAATAAGAAAAGATTTGAAAGAAAAAACTCACAGACCTTAATCAGGGGTTTGCAAGGTTGTACAAAAAACCCCTAAAATTCGCACACCAATTTTCCTGAAACAAAAAAACCCAATCAGATTAAACAACCACACTGAAAACACAAATTTTCTTCCCAATCAGAGAAAAGATAAAAAGATAAAAAATAAAAAATAAAAAAAAGCAGAGAAACCACCTGAAACAATACAATCAGCCGGAAAAAGAAACTCTTCACACAACACACGATCGACGATCGACGCGGCGAGAGAAGCAGGGAAACACGAAGGGTTGACACGGGGAGAAAAGCACAGAGAGGAAAGAAAGGAAAAATCGACGGAATAAAATGGAAGAGCCTTCGAGCACCTTCCTCACCAAAAACGAAGCAACTGGAGATATGCGAGAGAGAATAGGCGAAAGCAAAAGAAAGATCCAGAATAACCAAAGCCAAAACATACACGGATGATGGACGCGTGGAATCAAAAGGGCAAAACAGCCCTTTCACTGTACAGAAGCCGAGAGAAACCCAGCTGAGAAAGTTATTTGGAGGGCATTTCCGCCCTTTTACTATTGCTGAACAGTGCCGGTTTCAACTGAGTTTTAGCATATATAATGTGTGAGGAGTGGCCGGCAGTCTGATGCTAAATTAATATTATTATTAATAATTTATAATTTTTTTTTATTTTTTTTTGTTAGAAAATTTAGTCTTCTTCTCTGTGCATTCTTTGAAGTTGGTCTGAATGTGCATTTACCGCGAATCTTTCTATTGAACTTTCAACTAAGTTCCAAACTTGATCACAATGTTCTTTGAACTTTATCTTTTTTCTTATGTCGTTATCCTTTTATTTCAACTTTCAATTTCTCCCCACTAAACGTTCATGGTTCAAAGGCATTCTTCTAATATTAAAATTATGGATTAATCTTAATTTACTACTTTGAAGTTCATTGATTTTCAACATTTAATACATCAAGTTTTTCATCAAAATCTCTGTTAACTGATGACGTGACGTTTACATGGATACTGACTAGACGTCACGTGTCAATATAGGCCCATGTAAATTTTTAAAAAAAATTTTAATTTAAAATTTAAAAACTAAAAAAATTTTAAATTAAAATTAGAATTAAAAAAACCTACCCGAATAATTTTACACCTTTCTGACTTCTTCTTCCTCGGCCACACACACCCGCACTCAACCTTCAGATCCTCACCCCTCTCAGACCATCCCAATTCCGATTCCTCAACCCACCAAAATGCAGCGTTTCGTTTCGATGTGTTCTTTGTTTCCAATTAAATTAAATTAAATTAAATTACCTGAAAATTTGGGAATTTGTGAAGATAGCAGTCACCTTCTTCTACGTCGGGAAGCAGTGGTTCCTCTTCTTCACCACCACCTGATAGGATCAGACATGGTAAAAGGTAAATTGCAAGAAAGTAAATGCAGAAAATGGAAAAGGAAATCAAAAGAAATTCATATCTTCATTCATAGTCTCTTGTTATCATAAAAATGGTTTAAATTAAATACAAATAGTTAGGGTTTGAGATATTGATGGGCCTAATAGTATTACGTAAGTAATGAGCCTAATGGACAGTAATGGTAATAGGTGATCTAACTAATCATAACCAAAGCTCAATAGCTTAGAGTCGCATCAATCCCACCCCCTTAAGATGAGGCTTGTCCTCAAGCCTCTCAAACTGAGAAAGACGCAAGCAGCAGTCGGGAAAGAGGCCATCCAATTTGTCCAATTGTGTACCATACTCATGTGCAGTATTAGCTTTTGTATGGTCTTTAAATCACGAACCATGTCCTTCCAAAACTTTTTCAGTGTGTTCACCCAAAAAACAAAGATCATTAACTCATATCCTGCCAAAATGAAATCATGTAGATTTGCCAAATACTTTGAGATGGAATAAAAGAATTGGAGCACACTAATCTTGACAGCATTGAGCAGGAGAACAATCAGCTTTGTTGCATCACCGACCACCAACTTCGGTGGTAGATAGATTGCATTAAAGATGACCAATACCCCATTGTAAGTGAATGAATTGCAGTCTAGTACCCAAAAAGAATGACAATTGTTGTCCAAATGGTTTTCTGCATTTTGTGCAGCTGATACCCGAGTCTCAGTAATTATGGTCAAGAGTAGACAACTTCGAATATTGGCATTCAGATTTTTAGGCTCAGTAACTCCCATTAGTTGGTCAATCCAACTTGTAGCGCTGCGGACAATGAGATCACTGTTGGTGCAAGCTGCAGAGCAAACATGTCTGATCCAAGCTGCAGATGAACTATCACTCATGAGGAACCATATTACAGCCGACTCATTACTCTGGACTGCATGGGTGAATAAGTGGATCAGATAAGCATTTCTCTTCCACTCTGTGTTGTTTGACCTCTGTCCACCTCGTGAAAGTAATGTTTGCATTCCTTCCCCATAAAGAATATGGATCATGTTCACCAAAGCTAAAGCAATCAGAAGAGTGTTATGGTTACATTCACGTCGAACATAATACAATTTCCAGCCATTAATAATAATTTCTGTGTACACCAGAGAAAACCATCTTCCAAATTCTAGTATGGCTCTCATATTTGCCAAGGTAACTCGCACTTTGGCATGATGATAAAAAAGATCAGTTACAACAAAATTTCTGCTCAACACTTCACTCCATGTGAACAATGACACGAAAGCTATCTGTTTCTCAACCCATTTGGCAATAAACAAAACATTCACATTCAACCATTAACGAAAGGTGGCAGCAACTTGAGTTATCATCCCCACAAAGACATTATCTAATTCATGCTTACGAAGGTGAAAAACCAAACCATGAACAAAAGTGGTCACTGGAGGCTGAACATGAGTAGGAGACATAGAAGTAGCAGGACCAGAAAAATAACTCTCCATTAAAAGAACATGAGTTGTATGAGTCATAAAAACATCTGCCATAAGATCAACGTTACATGAAACACTGAAGTGGCACCATGTTACATATTCCTCACTATCCCAATACTTGTCAAAAGCAGTTCTCAAAACAATGAAATCAATACGAAAGATAAGAAAAACATGTCTTTGATTTTCAGAACTAATATAGGTGGCTGCCATTGGATTCATGTACTTAAACATAACTCCTGTGAACGGTAAAAGCCTCTGTAACTTCATGAGAGATTCCATGTTCAGCGCACCTTTATGATGCATACCAATAAGTTGTGTTATCCAGCTTATCCACACGTTCTCAAATATTTCCATGAATTTCTCAACTGGCTTGAAGTGGTACACCATATTTTCCTTGCTCGAGACTATTTGGAAATGTCTACAAATAATAGAAAAATCTTCAAAGGGCAGAAACACTGCTGTAAGAATCAAGATTGGTGGTCTTGTAATATGTAAATTGCTCCGTTCGAAAGCCAAGAGAGAGAGCTCTAGACTTACAGGAGACAAAAGTGTAATGTCCACAATGCTCAATTGATCCGAAACAATTTTAATACTTGTTTCTGTCAACTGACACAGTTGCCTAAACACATCCTTGACAATCTGTAGTTGTCGTAGAACCCCTCCCTCATCAAACGGAAACCTCAACATTCGTATTGCCCTTAAAGCTCTCAAAGCACAGCTTGTATACTCATTAATAGCCAAACCAGACTTAAATTGTTCCATAAGGTCCAAGGTGAGAAAATTAGGCATTGGGTCCTTAATTCTTCTTTTTGGCATTCCATCAAACATCTGGATTGCATGGATATCCGACAAGAGTGAGAAAATCAAATTGAACTTGCAAGTTTATGCTTTGCTCGAGCCGATTTAAGCAACGTTTTTGGAGATGTGTGGCGAACACCTCGACCATGCTGAAGACATTTCTTGCTGTAGGAGCTGTATGCACTTTCGAATCGGGACCCAAGTCGAGTTCGTAAGGAGATCCCTGATGGGGGTCATTAAATCGTAGACGGTTCTCGGAATCGAAAACCCACGAATTTTGTTCATATGACGATGGGGAGTAAATTTGGGGATAGTGAAAATTAGGGTTTGTGGCGTAGAAATGAGGGATTGGAGGGACATCCATGGAGTCCGAATACATAACAGAAGGTGGTGCAGGGTGCGGGAGGAAAATGGGACTGGTATATGAAGGAGCTACGTGAAGCTCAGGCATATATGAGGCTTGGTAATCTGGTGGTAGATAGGTAGGATCAGAAGAAGGAAAGGTGGGTTTATACTCGAATGGAATGTGGTATTGATCGGGAGGAGGATGAGGTGGAGGTGGTTTTGGATGTTCATACTGGAATCATTAATCACACTCGTCCACGGCGCTGGAAGTGTGGGATCGACGGGTCCAAACCACAGAGCCGCGGTGGATCTCTGGCTCTGGTACCAATTGATAGGATCAGACATGGTAAAAGGTAAATTGCAAGAAAGTAAATGCAGGAAATGGAAAAGGACATTAAAGGAAATTCATATCTTGTCTCTTGTCATCGTAAAAAAGTTTAAATATACTTAAAGATAACTAGGATTTGAGGTATGGATGGGCCTAATAGTATTACCCAAGTAATGAGCCTAATGGATAGTAATGACAATAGGTGGTCTAACTAGTCATAACCAAAGTTTAATAGCTTAGAGTCGCATCACCACCACGTGTCGAGCACGCTCCACCGTCTCTGTCTCGCCCAATCTAGACAAGCCTTTCAACCTCTCTGCCCTCATAAACGAAACCCTAGCTCCACCTCTACTGTTTTCGCCTCCTCCGTCTCCGCCTCATCCTTCTTTGCTGTCGCCTAATGTGGTCTAGAGGTTCGGCATCGTCGATGAGAACGACACCATGTCTGATGAGTTCGAGGTCAAGGATTTCAATCCTGATGAGGTGTTGGGGAATTGGGGCAACCAGAACGGGACTGTGGCGAAGAGTAAGATGGGAGAACCTGCGATTAAAAGCAGCACAAACTCACCCAAAATATTTCGAATCACACCCCGAGGACCTCCCCTTCCCAACCGTTGCATTGAAGGCTCGGTCTCTATTCAATTTTAACCAACCAAAAGCCGGTTTAGACCAACTTGCCCAATTTATCATGCACAACAATATCCTATTTAATTATCATATAATAATAGCATTTTTTAGTACAAAATCACATCCACTCTCCTTTTCTTTTTCATTGTTGCTTATGGTTTGGTGATCATGTCATTGGTAAACTCAAATGCGATCAAAAGGTGCAGACTTTGGTAGATAAAACTAAAATAAGATGTTAAAAGTCGAATATATCCTCCCATTAAAGTAGAATATTTATGCATATTTTTAAAGCAGAATATCGTTGTATGAAAAAGAATAAAATAAAATAAAATAAGGAGATGTCATAGATATTATTACTTTTTAATCAGAAAGATCTTCACATTTTCCCTAGCATTGTAGTTCGGCGCTTACTAAAGAACAATTGGAAAATTGAAATAAGTAACAGGAATTTAATTTGGTGCTTATGAGAGGAAAAGTGCAAGAAATTTAAAGGTCAAACATATATATTGACTACATACCGAGTGAAAAGAAGAAGATGGTAATGGCTACTGCAACGATTAAGTTCTTGGTAATGAGGGAGAGATAACAACGGGCCATTTCTATTTACTTTCGATTTCAAATGATTGTAATGCTACATATGGCTCTGAGATTGTGACGGTATTTATAGGATTAGGAACATATCTTAATCAAGAAACATAATATTAGATTCATTCATGCACACATAGTATTAGGTTTTGCTTTCCATCCACAGTTTTGAATAAGATTTGATAAATACGGTTTTGAATCATTTGACATTAAAATCTTAGTAGAAAAGAATATCACTAGACCGTAATATTAAGTGGCAATTCTACTAAGATTTTAAATACAAATGATTCAAAACTTTATTTGTCAAATCTCGTTAATTATTCAAAACTGTGGATTGGAAAGGAAATTAAATTTTAACCTAATATTATGTTTGTTAATTAAGATCTGCTCCTAATCCTATAAATACCATCACCATCTCAAGGCCATGTAGCATTACAATTAGTTGAAATAGAAGTTCCACCTCAAAGACCATTCTTGTAAAACGTTAGTCAAATAAAAAATATATGAAGCATCTAATTGAGTTCAAAGAAATTTACAACACAATGTTAAAAAAATATTGAAATTTTATCGTGACAATTAAATTGGAAAATAGTTTCGGACTGAATTGAATTTTTTGCAAGGATGATCTAGGAATCGAGACTTACAAAGACGATTCGAATTGTTGAAGTTCTATGTGAAGTAGGTCCCACAACTAATCTTTTTTTTTTTTAAATAGAAATCTCTTCCCTTAAAGGGTCTGAACCTATATATATTAGGCTAGTGTTGAACCATGATAATGAATTAGTTAAACAAAAAATGTTAAGGTTGTTATTTAAAACAACCCTAAATATTAAACCGTAAACCCACTTCAATTAATATGAAACAATTAAACATGACACCCTAATGAGGTGTAACTTTCTTTTTTAATATAATAAGACCCTCACCGATTTTTGTTTTTTTTAAAGAAAAAAAAAATATATGAATCTCTTTTGGTTGTTGCATTAGGTCGAAATCCTTGCAAAACAAACACTAGGATATACTCCATTCAGAATTTACTGATAATTTCTTGCATACAAGAAACTCGACGTACTGTTAAAACTTAAAATGTACTGATAACTTATTACAAACATATTCAAATACTTTAATTTCAAGAACTATTCAATCATAAGTTCCTTTGAAAACGAGCCACTTTCACTGCAATTGCTAACATTGCCTTATCCTTGATGGCATCAAACCATCGAAAATAAGCATGCCTCCATGACTTCTTCAGAAACAATGTGTCACAAACGCTCCAAAAGCCTACAATAAAGCCGAGTGTCGAGCTAACAAAGAACCACAACTCATCATGTCCATCTTCATTGTCATTGTCTTTTGGATCCTTGGTTGTCGGATTGCCACCTTCCGAGCATGCAATAGAAAGAGGAAACCCGCAAAGTAACGGGTTGCCCTCGTAAGTGGATTCGGGCAGTGTTTGCAGCTGGTTGCCCAAAGGAATTCTACCACTCAAGTTGTTATACGATAGATTCAAGTAGGACAAGAAGGTCAAGTATGAAAGGCTCTGAGGAATCTGTCCCGAAAGTTGGTTGAGCGAGAGATCAAGATTTTGGAGCTGCACCAACTTTCCAATCTCCAAGGGAATGTCTCCACTTAATTGATTCATTGATAAGTTCAAGTTGATCAGCAGGACGAGGGTGCCTATTTCTTCAGGGATTTCACCTTCAAGGTTGTTCACAGAAAGATCAATGCTTTTTACAAACATCAGAGATGTGTTATACTGGAGTGCTCTTCCTTTCATCACTGTTGTTTGTTGATCGTACTCCAGATATATGTTATAAGCACTGTTATAAGCAACTTTCAGAGCAGTGACATTATTCAGGCACTTGGGAATGGTCCCTGAAAAGCTGTTGAGAGCAAGGTGTTGAATAAGAAGAGTATCCAAGATAACTCTAATGATCCCAAGAAGAAGAAAATAGAACACACTCTTAAAGAAAGCTCACAAAACAAACTAGTTAGCAAAGCTTTTCTTATTTAGCTCTAGGCTTTGTTTTTCTTTGGATGATTTACAATGCTTGAGGACTTGGGTATTTATAGCAAACCAAATGAATAAACTAAGATTATTTATTACCAC